>NC_138040.1:19898159-21349631 GCF_964106645.2 Podarcis pityusensis | reverse complement strand
CCTGTCTATGACACTGAACATCATACTGAACTGTCTTTCCCAGGCTGCTTGCCAGATTTTCTGTCTCCTTGGCTGTCCATGGGCACTATACCCTCAGAATAGAACAGAAACTGTCAACATTCTTAGAGGATGTTATGGCTCCATTTTAAGAAGACTGAACAGCTCAGCAAATGTTCTTTTTTTTAAAAAAAAAAAACACCTTCATCATCTTGAGTACACAGGGCTGATTATATTGACAGCTACATATGCATGCATTTTACTATGCAGGTGATGCCACAAGAGGCACATGGGGTTGCATTCAACATTACTCCTATTTTTAGCAGACCCACTGAAATTAATGGAAATGACAAACTAAGGTCCATTACCACCAATGGGTCTACTCAAAGTAGGACTTAGTTGGATGTAGCCCAAGGTCATTTGGCTGGACTTCAAACTGAAATCAATATGTGCTATAAAAGGCCACAACATTGGAAATTACACACACACACACACACACACACACACACACTCAGAGACAGACAAAAACACACACAAAACAAACAAACAAACAAACAAACAAACAAACAAAAAGTCTATTATGAAATTAGTGAGGTTCTTTGATCTCACAACTGTCCTTGAGAAGCAGTTCTGAAATTTTCCACAGCTCACAGTTAATTGAAACCTTCTGATCTCTAAGCTAAGCTTATCTTCCAATTAACGAAGTTGGTGTGTCAACAAACAAATTTTGGTTTTTAACACATCACAGTTTCAGGCAACTTGTTTTCCTCCTACTCTCTTGTTTCTGCTCTCTCACACCCCTGTTGTGTTAACTCTTCTCCTGAGTTAAATGTAAT
Source organism: Podarcis pityusensis (assembly GCF_964106645.2). Lineage (NCBI taxonomy): Eukaryota > Metazoa > Chordata > Lepidosauria > Squamata > Lacertidae > Podarcis > Podarcis pityusensis. The sequence continues at coordinate 21,348,798 of NC_138040.1, read as the reverse complement.
CATGCCAAATATCAGCTAATTGATAACCAACACAGGCTTCCTTTTCCACTGATACTTGCATGAGCACATGGTCAGAAGAAGTAATGCTTCTGAATACCAGGTGCTGGAAACTGCACAAGGGGAGAGTGTGCTTGTGCTGGAATCATGCTTGAGGGTTTCCCATAAGCATCTGGTTGGTCACTGTGAGAACAGGATGCTGGACTAGGTGGGCCTTTGGCATGATCCAGCAGGCTCTTCTGGTGTACTTATGGGTGGTGTTATGGCCTACAGAGAGTTTTCTTTTATGTTAATGTAACAGTATTTTTTTCTTTTCTTTTCCAATCTCATTGTTTTTTTTTTAAAAAATATTTTTATTAGGAATTTCAACATAACAATTTATCAAAAATACATCATCCTCATTCCCCCCCATTTTCCCCTCCCCCTCCCCCCCAAAAAAAGAAAAAACCCACCCCTCCCCAGACTTCCCTCAGCTCCTCTCTCTGGTTTCTCAACACATGTTATTCTCTGCATGTTATAAAATTGTAGAGATCCTCAATTTATCTATCTGTATATTGCCAATAAAGAGTTTGTGAATGTTTATTCAAAACTCGCCAAGGAGTCCAGTTGATTTTGTTGTTTCTTTAAATGCTTCGTAAAAGTTTCCCATTCTTCTTTAAAGTCACAGTTATCCTTGTCACGTAGTTTATGTTTCAATTTCGCCAATTCCGTATAGTCTATCAATTTCTCTTGCCACAGTTCTTTAGTCGCCTACATAGAGTTCTAAGGGTCACATAGATAAACCCTGGGGGCCACATCTGGCCGTCAGCACTGAGGTTCTACAACCATGGTTTATAATAGCCTTTCAATACTCTAATATTTTCTACATTTTTTTTAATCCACAGGGAACTTCGACCGATAATAGCTACCATGCCCAAGGACAATGGGCAGGTATGTAGCAGAGAAGGAAACTGAACTGTGATCACCCTCATCTACTTACAACATGGTACCCAATGAACTATACCATTCCTCATTATCTGCTAATTGTTCAGTAGACACCTTTCACCTAAAATCTCCAAGTGGCATGCTTTCCCTTTGTCTGTAGCCCCGCCCATATTTCCTCCATCCCATAGCTCTGCTTCTCCAGTACGTGCCCTTATGTACATCTTCCTCTTCCACATGCTGATATGGAGGCGAACGAAAACCCTTCAAGGTCCAATGAACACATCAGCCAACTCGGCTGAAAAGAGAAGGGGGGAGGAGGAGGAGGACTACAGGCATGCTAATGAGAGGCTAGGACAGGAGCCTCTGTCCCGGCTATTATTAGAAACACTTCAATAGAGGGTGAAGAATGGGAGATGGAGATGGCTGCACTTGCTTTCTGGGATGCTGCTGTCCTGCTTACTGGACCATTAAACGCTGAGCAGACGGAACGGCAGGCCTGTGTGAATATTAATGACAGTGGGACATCTGCAGGGAGGCCAGAAACTACATGCCAGCACTTGACCTACCTAGATAAAGCACAACCGTGTTCGTTTATCACATTTCTATCCCACCTTGCCTCTGATGAGCTCATGGTCAGGAATCAAGGGATTTCTATTTTCATCCTTATAGCCAGCCCAGGGGCAGTGGTGGACTTTGGGCCCTCAAATTTTAGTGGCACCCTGTGCAACACTAATTTGGGACCCCCCACCTCACGCACTACATTCTACAACATTGTTTTGGTGCCCCCTGTAGCACGGCACTTAAAACTTCCTCTGCCAGGGGTGGCACTCCCTAGAGTCTTCCTCCACCTTACTGTAGATTCAGTATTGCCCAGCAGGGAGGAAGATGTGGACAGAACTAGAGTCAGTTGCCTCTGCCTGCCTCTGGCTCTGGTGCCACCTACTGTTGGGCTCCCTGCCTTCCACCCCACCAGGCCAAATGGGCATGAACCACCACTGTGTTTAACTGTCCCTTTTCTGGTGTCCCATTCATCACCAGATATGTTTCTAGTAGTGCTGTTTCTGAAAGTTATCAAAGCTACACATTAATTACCCCACTGCATAGTGTGTGTGTGTGTGTGTGTGTGTGTGTGTGTGTGTGTGTATCCTCCCCATCATTCCATGTTATATTACCATGATCGCTAATAACGTGTCAATTACTTATAGTACTTTGCAGCTGCCACATGTAATACTTCTATAGATAAGAAAAAAAAGTCCTGCATTAACATTAAACAGCTAATTAACAACCTAATCCTTAGGGTTTGTTTGTTCGCTGTTACGTAACTTGTTTTAATGAAACTTGTGATTACTTGACAATATTCAATTAAAAAATAATTAAAATCTAATTTGAAACTTGCCCCCAAATCAAATTAATATTTATTTTTGAGTTTGCGTTGGAGCCTATAACCGGTTTTTATGTATGCATTCTACAGCACACACACAAAAGTACAAATTTTGAAACATTAAAGTTGAGTTTTTGAAACATTGAGGGCAAACTTTGTTTTAAGCAAAGCTGGGGGGAGGGTAGGCAAATCCTGAGGATCATACCTTTAAATATGAAGTGTCTAGGGAGGGAGGAATTTGATTCAGTTCACATTTAACGGCAAACCTAAGTTGCAACTCTTAACAAAAATAAAATAAAATGCAAACCAGAATACAGCCATTCTTCAAAATCTGCCTTTTTGCAAAGCAGTTCTCTGGTCCAAGTAACATTTACAGAAATGCATGTAATTGGGTAAAGTGTGCACAGAAATGCATATATTAAGAAAAACAACATAGGAAATGCATTGTTTAGGGGAAACTGTTTTGCAAAAAAGAGTAAACTGGGCAAAAATTGCATACAAAAATATGTCTATTTGAAGAATTTCACACTAAGATGCTGGGAAAGGGCACCACTATAAGTTTATATGGAAAATTGAGAGCAGAAAAATAAGAAACTGAGAGGAACCAAAATTGAGAGTTTAGCCTATCCTTAGAGGTGACTAAAGGTCAAGTCTTCACCAAGGCTAACTATCCAGACTGGTCCTACATGGGTCAGAAAAAAGCCAGGGAAGTCCTCAAATAGGAGTTCCATCACAGGAGGAGAAAGGAAAAAAGGAGGGGGGGGAATCAAATTGATTCCAAGCCGAAGGCCAGGTGGAACAACTCTGTCTTACAGGCCCTACGGAAAGAAATCAGATCCTGCAGGGCCCTGGTCTCATGAGACAAAGCGTTCCACCAGGCTGGCACCAATGTTGAGGCCCTGGCTCTGGTTGAGGCTAATCTGACTTCCTTAGGGCCTGGGACCTCATGGGTGTTCCTATTTATGGGCCTTAAATTCCTCCATGGGGCATACCGGGAGAGGCAGTCCCGTGGGTACGAGGGTCCTAGGCCATGAAGGGCTTTAAAGGTCAAAACCAGCACCTTAAATCTGACCCTGTTTTCCACTGGGAGCCAGTGCAGCTGGAAAAAAATCTCAGCACCTTTAACAAACTGCAATTCCCAGAATTCTTTGGGGGTAGCCATGGCTGTTTAAAGTTATATCCTAGTGCTTTGAATGTATGATATGAATGTCGTTTCAGTGTAATACAGCTTCCTATGTATGAGGACAAGGCATCTAAGACAGTCTAATTCATCCTACTTCTAGTGTCATCCAATGTCCTTTCTATGACACTCACAATGTGCACCCTCCAAACCAGGTGCAGCTCCAGAGCCTGAAATGTGATGTACGTGTTTGCAGGACCATGAAAACAAAAATAACTATCCATATAATTGTGAGCATCCCTGAAAACCCTTCAATTTGTGCTCTGAGTGAGGGTTTGTGCCTGGTTATTTTCTCTGAACCAATTTGACAATCACTAGATATAGGATTGCTGACAATTGATAGCCCAATAAGCCTCTGAACAGTCAAGGCTCTTGATCTCCAGCCCAACCTAGGGGGAGGAAAGGCATCCTCAGCGGGTGGCAAGCCTGCGTTGCTGAGGCCCCCTCTAATTGCACTTGCACCCAGGGAAGCTAATAGGGCCTAGTCTTGCTAGCTAGAGATTTTTCTCCTGTCACCCACAGGGAGAACTAGACTGCAGAGACTTTAAAGCAACAAATAAAATAAACACAAAACTTTTTTCTCTCCAAATGGTAAATCCCAAAAGTTTCTTTCATTTCTTCTGTCTCGTTTTTCTTCGCTTTGACCTTACTGTGTCAGAAAGATTGACAAAAAAAAAAACAAAAAAAAACCACCCACCCTCCAGGTTTGCCCAGAGAAAGACGACAAGGCATGTTTTATCTCCTTAGCAATGAGCTTCAAAGGGCTTGAACCAGTAAATCAAAAATAATCAAATACCAGCTTTGGAGGGTGCTTTGGGCTAAACAATTCCTTGGAAAGAGAGAGAGAGACTGTGATGCATGCAACTCTCTAGAGAAAAATACTGGCTCATATTCATACAGGTGTTCAATGCTACAGCCATGGAATAAAACCTGGGACTCACACGTAGCTTGTACAATAATAGTCACATTATCCCATGTGCAGACCAAGGCTACATTTCCTTTTGGGCTCATGATAGGCTGTGAAATAAGCAAAAGTGGCCAGAGCAACAAATGTAAAAAATACCTTTGTACTGTAGGCCTGTGTCTACATTTCCCTTCCTGTTCTCCATCCAGGAAAGCATGAAGCAGGTATGGCCTGGGGAGAGTCCCAAGGGCCAGAAAGAGAGATCCAGAAGGCCACACTTCATTCCTCCTCCCCCCCCCCCCCCGCAACCCGAGGTTCCCCACCCCTGCAGTATGGCTTTGGCAAATCATGCCTGCAGTTGGTCAGGAATCAAGAATCCAAGAATTATAGAGCTGGAAGGGACCCAAAGTGCCATCCAGCCCTACCCCATGTAATGCATGAATCACAGCTAAACCACATGAAAACAGATACATTGGGATGTGGTTTCAGCATCAGCTTGGGCAAAAGGAGGAAATGACAGGAGAACTGGTCAGACTAGGTGGAGCCAGTTTCAACAACCGGCAAAGGCATCTAATTCTGTTTTTGCCCCTGCCCCTCCTTGCTGAGTTATACAAGGGTCAATCCTGAAACTAAGGAGTTGGAGGAGGAAGCTGGCAGGCAATGTCACACCCTGTAAGTAAGAAGATGGGCAGGTGGCAGGCTAGCTGAGGTTGTCACATGGATCTCTTTCCTGAGGTTGATGGGGCACCATTGCTTCTGCCCTAATGGACCAGCCTACACTGATAGTCGGTGTGCCTCCATTTGTAAAAACCAAACCAGCAGGTTTTTTCACACTACTGATGCAAAGAGGAAAACTCATAAAGGTTGATGAACAAATAAAATACATGGCTCACGCTTTGCACACAAGGCACTGCTCTGTTGCCAACAACCAAATCATATCCTTTTAATGTGCCCCCCTCCCTTTGAGAGAAAGCTGTGGACCCATTACCAGGCTATGCATATGCCTCTCGCTTCAAGCAGACATCGGCCAAACCGTCATGTGAACATTCTCTCTGGATGTGGCAGCAGCTTGTTCACGTCTCACTTGATGCGGTGTTTTTGCATGTGGGTGTGACATGATGTGGAAGATGGAACCTTTTCCAGAAGGAACATTTGTAGCTTATCACACACTAGACTTAAGTGCATGTGAGAGAGAAACAGACTCTGTGTAGGTATGAAAGTCCTGTGGCTGTCTCTGAATTGCAAGAGGAGCATGGTTAAATCCATGCATAGTTCTCTTGACGTGCTCACTCAGGCGATGACGGCTCATTGTTCACTTGTCTAAGATTTTCACTCCAGCACGGATGACTCCAGACTAACTGGCACCCCAGGCAGAAAGGATCTGTGGACCCCTTTCACTTGTTCATATTTTGAATGCCTTATTTTTATTGCATGTCTACCCATTTTCACAAACTCATTTTCATGCATTATTTATCCATCCTATACAATGATAAATCTGCACACACTGGACATGAGTTGAGGGACCCTTTCATTCTCTCAAGTCTTGAGTAATCCTGATTTGACATCTTGGGAAGTACCTGTATACATGAACCAGCAATTAGTGTGTGCATTTTCCAAGCAGGAATATAATTTGCTCCTCCTGAATCTTTTCCTTTTGGCATCCCCTAAAAAACATGACACGGGGGTATATTAAAATCCAGGGCCACGGATTGAGCCAAGAGGAATGGAACTGATTTAACAAAATTGCCAAGGGAATGTTTATTCAATCCAATTTGCTAGGAAAGTAATTTGATGACCTTGCTGTTCGTTCGAGAGCCGATTGGCCTGCTTTGGAAGTTGCCAGCTCAAAGCAATATGTCATATGAGCCACAAGACTGTTGCAAACATCAGCGTTGAGCTGGCTTTGTCACCAGAAATCCATTTTTGGGATTGGCTGTTCTGGCAGCAATAGATCTCCCTGCCAATTGAAAAGCTGGACATAAATTCAGCCACGGAAGCAGGCAACCCTGTCAGAGTGGTGTAATCTGCAGAAGTAGGACATATTTATTTGTAAACAAAAGCTTCTTATAGGATTCTGAAAGATGGATGCAAAATCTACTAAGCTGCACTACACTTGAGCTTTTCAAGATCCAGGGATTCTACCCCTAAGGCAAAGAAACTCAAACGACACAGCCTGGCTGACAATCTTGAGTCCCATATAGGTCATTGTATTTCACTCACCTAAGCTGACAAGGAGTGGTGCCATCAGAATAGGACATGAATCCAGGGCCCTGCTCAGCAGGCTGAGCAGAAGCCCCTCTCCCACACCCTGCCAATACAGTGGGGCTGATGTACCACCTTTGGAAGTTAAGATGTAATATTGCCATCTAAAGATAGCCTTTTCCCCACATAAAGACCATTAAACCCAGAGCCCAAAAAGACCTAACTTCATCACAGCTGACAACTCTTCCATTGCCTCTATCAGCATTCACCAATGGGTAGGTCTTGCTCCCTATGGGATTTTTAGCTGCTCCCACTAGTTCTATCAATTTTTAACTAGGGATGAGTATATGTCTTCCATTATATTCTTTTATTGTTGGATGCGTTCACTCAGTCCTGTGCTCTGTGGTGGGGTGGGGGTGAATTTCAATTTGCATTTTAATAAGAAACAACCTAATTTGCACTTCTTCAACTAATGCGCGAACTGAAAGACAACTATCCTTTGAAATTTGCACTTCTCTGCATTTTACAATGCAGTTTCCCCACCAAACAATGTGTTAAAAAAATGCATATTTTACTCAGAAGTGTGCATAAAACAAACACAGCTCATGTCTGATATGCTATGGGAGTGAGATCCACATCTGCAAAACTCTGTGCAAAATTCTGAAATATAATAAAGAAAACATGTCTCTTAATGGAAGAGAATTTCATTTGGTCCACATTTTTAAGTAAGCTGACAAAATTGTGTGTATTTTTTGTCTGCAAGTATCCGTCAGATTTCTCACTTCTCTAAAAATTGCAGAATAGTTCTCATCTTTTTTAAAAAAAATCTCACACATATAAAAAGTGTTAAAATGCACATTTTAGGATAAAATACATTTAGAAATGCTTGCAATGAGATAAAATACAACTTTTGGTGTGTGTGTTTTCCAAATCATAGATTAATGCAGAAACATAACATCATGAACTTCTGGGTGAATACAAATGAAACTGTCTGAACACATGTGAAAGTCATCCTTGTTGCCAGTTCCATTGTGGAACTGAAGAAGATCAGTTAATTCAGAACTTCAAATTCCTTGGAGAAATTCAGCATTTCGGGCAAATCCCTTTAACTGTGTTAGTAAAGAATTAGTAAAGAAAATGACATTAGTAAAGAAAATGACGAAGATATGTCAAAGCTGTAAATACACACATACACACACACACACACTGCATATTTCAATTTTATATTTCTCTTTTAGTTTCATACTTATTATATAAATGAACACACATTGCTCTATAAATGTGAACTTTGGCATTTATTTTAATAGGAAGCCTGGTTGTTCACGAGGAAAGAAATTCATGCAACAATACCAACAGCCCTGTCCTCTGTCTTGTGAAGGGATTGGTCCACAGACATAGAGAAAGTGACCAACCCCTAGCTTATAGAATCACTTAGCCCAAAGATCCCCTCATCATGGCATCAGGGTGGTTACACATGCTCTCACTTTTAATACTGCTTGCACCTGGGAAAGTTTCAGGATGGACACACTGCTATGTTTCCAATCGGTGCATGATCTATAGATTCTTGCCGGAATCCTGTAACTTTCCATACCACAATAGTCATTTCTCTGTGTTTGTGTGTGTCCTGTTTATGCTGCACTGACTATAGCATAAGAGTTGCCCCTCCAGATAGCAATAATGCAGTAACATCGAGGAACCATTGCAGAACAACAAATAAAGCAGAATGACTGTGTGGACAGTCCAGTATAAATCTACCACTCATTCACAATTATTCCATTAATTGCCCATTGTGGAAAATAAATGCAAAAACACAGCAACTCAGTCTGGACTGGCTTATAGGGTTTAAAACTTGATTATTTTGTTCTGTTCACTGTCTAGGATTCCGGCAGAATGATGGGCATATAAACAAACAACCCCCCTCACATTTGTAACCATTGGCTACACTGGATGAGGCTGATAGGATCTGAACCAACAACATCTGAAGGGCTGTCCCTGTCACACAAGTTTTAGGGATAAGCTGCTGACTACCTTTCTCAGGTGCAAGTCTGGGCTAAGCAAAGGATCTCTGCAGGCCTGCAGTATGTTGGCCTGCCAAGTTTATTGCGGCTTCCCACTACTCTGAGCCGTTCATTTATTTCCCGACTTCCAATACACTAAGGACTTTGAGGTTGCGTGTTCAGCTGATTGCTTTCCAAGAGTCAAATGACACTTTCTTAACCATTGCCTGTCATGACAGCTTTTACCTTGAGGTTCTGGTGGTAATTGCCATTAATTGCTACAGGAGATGGAAGAAGCATCAGGGCCACAAATCTCGCTGCATGACGGAGCAAATGCTTCGGCTGCTCGGCGAAGCCTGATATGCTGTGACACGGTAAAGTGCCCCACGGGCTTTTATCCTCTGCTCAACTCAGTCTGCATCCCATCCGTTCCCCAAATTAGATCAGAAAATAACTCTCTCTCCACTGACTGTTTTCTTTCTCCACCGAGCTCGGGTTGATTAACTTGGAACCCTTGAGCGCAGATGCCAAAGTCACGTTGACGGTGCCCACAGATGGACTGCTGGTAGTATTTGGGACACAGACACCAGTAGCTCCTCAGGGGAGCCATGGGACTTACTTGAATGTCAAGGGAGGTAACATCCCTGAGCCAGCTGCATTCTGGTGACCCTGTTTGCTTGTACAAGTTATATTTAAGTCCTCTGTATTGCTTAGATTTGGGGCAGGTGACATCACTGTGCAAGCGGAAAAGAGGCTGGTATTGCTAGACGCTCCCTGCCAAAAAATTATCTGCCTAGATCGAATACATGTGTACAAGTCAGCCCACATTCATTACTAGCTCACAATGTTTTTCTGCCAGATCCATTCCAAACTGGAACTGAGGGATATTATCCACCCTATTTTCTAAATGTTCGAGTTCTGTGCAATGTGAATTTTGGGGAAGCTGCCTGCTCTTATCTGCAAAATTACAGCATCTCATCAGCACTCAGTGTGGATCTCTTGTTTTGGGTCAGCTACTCAGGATGCTCGTGGCATCATACTTATTAAAAGCCTTTCAGACCCAAGGCATATAGTCAGCTTAATCACAGCTCATGGACAGGTGCCACCGTGTAGGCCTGCGTCTTGAATATACCCAGATGTTTGCAAAAAGAAATGCAAGAAGAGAGCTGGTTCCTGGGTCTGGAACTGTACTAATTTATTGGCTTCCACTAACAACTGCCAATTGCCTTGCGAGGGAAGGAAGTAATATCTCAAGGTTATGATGTCGTCAGATGGCCGTATTTTATATCGCACTCTGGCAACAAAGCGGGCAGGGGAAGGAAATGTTTGAAATTACTTCTACTTTCACACAACATATCCTAGAAAGAACGACATGCAGCATGCAAATGAATTAATGCCACCTCGATCATCTGTTCACCACTTTGAATGAACAAAAAGTGCAGAGAAAAGTATTGTTCCATACTCCCCACCTCCCAGAGTGGAAGGCATTTCAAAGGCACCTTGGTTTTTTTCGTTTTTTTCTTTTTTAAAAACAAACCATTGCACCTTGCTTATGGGAAAGGAATGGTAGAAGCTTACAGCATTTTCTGTATTATTGGTTCATCTACAGCATGGCTGGGGAGCCTTAGGCCTTCGGGCTGCATATGACCCTCTCGGCCCCTCTATCAGGCCTTAGGGATTCTTCTCAGGCCACACACCCCTTGGGATTTGTTTCCCCTGTTTTGAAATGCCTCTTGCTTGACTGGATTGAGGATGACGAGAGGTGTGTGACTGTGTGCAGAAATTTGTTGTTGTCGTTTAGTCATTTAGTCGTGTCCGACTCTTCGTGACCCCATGGACCAGAGCATGCCAGGCACTCCTGTCTTCCACTGCCTCCCGCAGTTTGGTCAGACTCATGCTGGTAGCTTCGAGAACACTGTCCAACCATCTCGTCCTCTGTCGTCCCCTTCTCCTTGTGCCCTCCATCTTTCCCAACATCAGGGTCTTTTCCAGGGAGTCTTCTCTTCTCATGAGGTGGCCAAAGTATTGGAGTCTCAGCTTCAGGATCTGTCCTTCCAGTGAGCACTCAGGGCTGATTTCCTTAAGAATGGAGAGGTTTGATCTTCTTGCAGTCCATGGGACTCTCAAGAGTCTCCTCCAACACCATAATTCAAAAGCATCAATTCTTAGGCGATCAGCCTTCTTGATGGTCCAGCTCTCACTTCCGTACATCACTACTGGGAAAACCATAGCTTTAATTATAAGGACCTTTGTTGGCAAGGTGATGTCTCTGCTTTTTAAGATGCTGTCTAGGTTTGTCATTGCTTTTCTCCCAAGGTGCAGAAATTAGCTTATTGTAAAAAGTATAAAAAATTACATTCATTGCTTGGAGGTTCCCCAGCTGGTGGCTCCCACCACTCTTCTGCCTCTAGCCAATCCACGGCATAAGCCTCACATTTCATGTTGCTTCATCAATAGAGGCTGATGAATGAAAGGAGGATTCCATGCCATGTGAATGATTTGTGTGTGCAGAAGTTGGAAATGATAGTCATCCTAGATGCATTGAAATGTATATAACTACACCTGTGGCATCGTGCAAACCCAGACAATTGTCCCATTCCACCCTCTCTCAATTTAGATTCTACACATCAGATATCACATTTGGAGGTTGGCCAACAGCATGGGATCTATTTTTTCCTTCTATTCTCAACTAGGAAGGGATGCCCACTTCTTTATAATTGCATTCTCACATCTAATTATAAACCCCTCCGTTCTGTGATGCCAGCAAAGCACTTGACAATGATTAAGAAACCCTTAGTCTGTAATCTTTTATTTTGGCAATTTTAATGATTGCTTTTCAGTGACCTTTCTTTAATCTGGTCATCAACTGAGATTTTGCTCCAGCAATATCTACATTTCTCACCTGATACCTATTCTTTATTTTCACTCTGGCTAGGACATGTCTTTTGCCAGCTTCCATAAAGAAGGCTTACTTACGACAGACAGGCTCTTGGCCTGCCTCCTGGTGACCCACCAACCAGTGAGAGATTTTGAGGCCATCAGCCAGTCAGGAGATAGAGAGGCAGAGTCTTAAGTTAGAAGCTGACAGTTTAATGGTCAGATAAGGACTTTCTGAACGGACAAGACCCATCTTGTGCTACTCATAATGCTCTTTGGGTGAGTGTTGGTGTACACTATTCTAATCCAAATCTTTATTATGGTCGTAGACCAGCATAAGCTAAAAGCACCTCCATATATAAATGAAACAAGTTAGATAGGCAATAAGGCAACTGCAGAAGTAGAGGATACACATACTCATTCTCTCAATTACAGTAGAGCAGCATAAGATAAAAACACGTAAATCAAACCTTCAGATTTAGACCTGCTGTGTGGCACATACCATCCTCCAACGTATGTCAATCATTGCAGCACAATAGCTGGCAACTGAATATGTTATATCAGGATTTATATCTTGGAGCAGTAAGGTGATATACAATTGCTCTGCGTGTCCTGGAAATTTGTGTATTATTGGCAGGATAAAACTAGCACGTATGTTTGTGTAATACTGGCAGTGGAGAAAATTGTCTCTATGTGCCCAAAGCCACAGGGGCATTTTCTCTCCTCATAAGGTGTTTTCCTGAAATGGCCTTCCTGGATGGCTGAAGGGACAGCCTGGCAATGAGCCAGAGTAAAAGCTCTTTGATGTTTTGATATTTCAAGATTAGTTAAATATGCCATTGGGGAGGTGATGTACCTACTGGTTTCACCGATGATGAAATCTGGGGACCTGGCTAGATCTGACTGATGTTCTATATCAATCATACACTGTTTTATTGTTTCTTTGGCCTGTTTATGCCAAGTAAAAACTGTGGGGTAAGACCTAGAGTTAGCATTTGTCTACCACTGCTCATTTTCATGTCATTTGAAAGTCGTCCTTTATAATTGGGGGAGGAGGACACAAGGTCACATGGGTAAAAGGATAGTCTAAGCCAGAAGTTAAGTGTGACCATCCATGCCCTAGCCATCAATGTACCATGAGAGGTGTGGTGCACACTATTTTAATTCAACTATGCCTAAAAGAAAGGTTGCAACTAAAGCTGAGGTGAAGGAGCCACCGAGACGATCGACTAGATTAGCTGCTAAATCTGCCCCACCCCCAGCCCGCAACCTCAACCAGAGCCGAAGCCCCAAAAAGCAGCACCCAAGGAAGAAAAAGGAGCAATTGGTAAGAAAGAGGAAAGAAAGGTAACAAAAGGATGGAAAGGACTCAAAGGAAAAGATGGAACCAAGCAAGAAGGTGCTAAAGAAGAAATCCACCCTGAGAATGGAGATACCAAAACTAATGAAGCACCATATCCTGAAGTGTCCGACAACCAGAAAGCCAAGTCGAAGTAGCAAATTTAAAAGGAGCTGGGTCATTTATCCCCAGTTATTCTGTACATGGGTGTGATTTTCTTGAAACCCAGGAGAGAGTCCCATTCCTGCCTCTATCGTTCAGGCTCGTTGGACATCACCCACGTAGGATGACCAACAGCAAGGGGCCCACTTTTTCCTCAATTTTCAGCTGAGAAAGGGTAACTGCATCTTGATAATTACATTCTCGCCTCTAATTAAAAAACCCTCCATGCTGTGATGCCAACCATGCACTTGACAGTGATTAAGATACTCTTATTCTATCACCCGTTTTGTTTTGCTAACTGTAATTATTGCCCTGCCATGAGCTTTTGTTTAATCTGACCATCAGCTAAGATATTACTGGGTCAGGGATAGCCACACTACCACATCACTCTGGTGAACCTCTTGTCAATTTCCATAAACAAGACTCTGTTATACACAACATGAGAGTACGTCAGCTCCCTCAGCCTGAAGCAAGATGAGCACCGCACCTCATAGTCGCCTTTTGACTGAACTTAACTGCCCAGGGGTCCTTTACCTTTACCTTCTACCTACTCCATATTCATATAACTTGTATGTCCTGCTTGCCCATTATGGTGCACAAGGGGACATACATGGGATTCCCAGCTGGTCTTCCCTCCAAGCATTGACCACAGCTGCTTATTTTCAGTATGGGCACTGCGTCATGAGCTTGGTTTTATTTTGCCATCCACCATAGGTTGAGATTTTGTCACATAAAACACTGGCTTCCTTCCCAGGGCGCTTCCAAATGGCCTGTTTACTGAGCCTCCATCCATATTTGTTTGTGGGGAGAGTAAACAATGTTGATGGTTTTAATGAGCATTCAGTCCGATTTCTTTGCAGGGAGGGTAGATGATGGTGCAAGTGTTACACAACACTTTCCAGGTCATTCCCCCTCCACTTTCCTTATGTCACTGAAGTAGCATCAGCTTCCCCATGACTCCACCCAAGAAAAGTATGGTGGTTGTATGTGGAGTAAACTTCCCATTGTCTGACTCAGTTTAATATGGCTGCTGTGATGCAGCAGGAAAAAAAGCAATTCTAGACTGCATCAACAGAAGTATAGTGTCCCGGTTAATGGAATTAATAGTACCACTCTATTCTGCCTTGGTCAGACCACACCTGAAGTATTAGGTCCAGTTCTGGGCCCCATAGTTTAGGAAGGATATTGACAAGCTGGTGCAGAGGAGGACAACCAAGATGATAAACAGTCTGGAAGCCAAGCCTTATGAGGAACAGCTGAGGCAGCTGGGTATGTTTAATCTGGGGAAAATAAGACTGACAGGTGATATGATAGCCATCTTCAGCTACCTGAAGGGCTGTCACATGGAAGATAGAGGAAGTTTGTTTTCTGCTGCTCCGAGCGTAAGACCCAAACCAGTGGATTCAAATTACAAGACAGGAGATTCCAACTAAACATTAGGAAGAACTTTCTGACAATAAGAACAGTTTGAGAGTGGCATGAGCTGCCTGGATATGTTGATGGCCACGTGTCATGGATGCTTTAGTTGAGATTCCTGCATTCCATGAGGTTGGACTAGATGACCCTTGACGTCCTTTCCAACTGTTCAGTTCTGTGATGCTATTAAAGGTTCACCTATGCTCACAAAGACAGCCATTAATTCAGGCCATTTGGTCACAAGAATGCAATGGGAGGGGGGCAGAGTCTGTATGCCTTCCCAGTCTTCACAACTGCATTCATTGTGGAGTCCTATGACAAGCCATCTCTACAGCCACTGACAGTCCTGGACCAGATTATCACATGCAAACTGAGAGATCCTGGCCCTTGAAAAGAAAGCTTGGATATCTGCCCTGTTCCAAAGTGTTCATCAGTCCATTGGGCATGAACTTGGACCAATTCAGACAAACAGGCTCAGCTTTTACCCAACAAAGAAAGGGTTGCTGCAACACTAGCCAGGCATTTGCCTGGAATTAATAAACTATATGAGAAAAGCTCCCACAGAAACTATTCAGAACTTTGCTGCTTGAAAATTAAGATGTTAAGAAATATTTAGCCTGGTCGTATGCACATCTATTCAGGAATAAGTTCCTTCCAGGTAAGTAGGTACAGCACAAGCCAAGCAGCGTTATCACCACTCTTGGAAACTTGAAACCAGGTCTGCTATTCTATCTGTTTTTAATGGTGGCATTGTTTTCATGGATATTTTCAATGCTGAAAGTTGCCTCGAGGGCAAAAGGAAATGAATATATGGATGAAATATGAGCTCGAGTGCAGGGAGCTCAATCCCTGTTCAGCCTACTGAAAATAGGAGGTTTGCTTCCAGAGACAGTTATGTGCTACACCATTTTTACTCACCCTGTTGCTTGAACTGAAGCCTGACACAGAGGCAGGCATTCTTCAGGTAAAGCTCTCCCTGTCATAGATAAAAGTGGCAGAGAAAAGTAATCCCACAGGATTTCAGTATCACTGGCTGCTGTTAAAGGGGAAGAAAGAAAGTGGCAATCATTCTGGTGGGCGATGCAGTTTTTCAAATATCTCTCTTAAAAAAAACCTATCCCTCATTCATTCATTCATTCATTCATTTACGTATGTTTGTATGGCCACCTCATGAGAAGAGAAGACTCCCTGGAAAAGACCCTGATGTTGGGAAAGATGGAGGGCACAAGGAGAAGGGGACGGCAGAGGACAAGATGGTTGGACAGTGTTCTCGAAGAAACCAACATGAGTCTGACCAAGCTGCTCTGGTCCATAGGGTCACGAAGAGTCAGACACGACTAAACGACTAAACAACAAATGTATGTATGTATGTATGTATGTACCCAACCCTCTAAACATACACACACACAAAAAGTTTGCAAGAAAATCAAACAAAAAAGAAGCACAGTATATAAAAGTTTATAAACTTCAAAATTCATAAAATAGGATTCCACACACTCAATACCCATGCAGCTCCCACACCCACTAGCAAACCTGCACTTCAGTCAACTTGCAGGTGTACACATTCAGCAATGGTTTACACTCTGAGAAAACAGTTGCAGATCTGGATTAACCACGACCTCAATGGACAGCTCCAGTCCTTTGCATGGAGCTGAAGGCTGATTCTGTAGTATTTATATCTCAGCTCTTAACTCTGCGCATGGAGCATTCAAGGCAGCTCTCATCAGGTCAAAACAATAATAGAAAAGCTCGAAAGAATAAAACAGCAGGAATTGACAAAACTGTACACAGCACAGTGCAAAAATAGCCCCTTTGAGGTCAAACTGAAACTTGAAGGACTTCTCCAGCCTATAGGAGGAGACCAGCAGGAAACAGGGCTAAGTGGATCTTCTAGCTCCACATTCTGGGTGTCTTTACCTGTTGTGGTTTAGCACCATAATGATCCAGAGCAATTCACAACACATAGCAGAATAAACACAGTGCAGGGTTCCAAAAAATAACTCAGAAACAATTAACTTTAACCAGTAATTATTTACTGAAAGCAAATGAGCATAACAGTGACAAATCCAACTCTTCAGGATTGGCATAGTCTCTTAGGAAAATCCCAGTTACAGTAAAAACTTAGCTTAAACTTACAATGACTAAAACCTTAGCACTTAAACATACCATGTACAGATCACCACACAGGAACTAAGTAGAGAGAAACAAGAAAAAAAGAAAGACAGAAAGTAAAAGCCAGGCTCCTCCTGGTCTGTCCTTATAGTCAGCGTGACCTTGAAAGAAAGAGATAATAGTACCAGTATGAACCAGCTTAACTCAGCTTCTCTGAAGGAATAACCCAAACATCAGGAACTTTCTGCTTGTTTCCAGGCAAAATAGAAACTTACTTGTCAGCTAGAAACTTCCAGCTCACACCCACTTGTACCACACAGAGAAAGTTCCAGAACCTTCTTGAATCAAATAGAATAGAGAATATTTAAACCAATACTTACTGTACTCAGAAATGCAAGCCATGACAGTACCAAGCAGGTCCTGTCCTGTGTTCCAACAAAATGTGTTTGATGGAAATAGGAACATAGGAGGAGGTATTGGCAGATGGGCAGTTTGCAGAGGAGGAAATGGTCCTTTCAGTAACCTGCTCCTATCACCTACCAGCTTGTGTTACTGGAGTGGTGCTGTTGCCACTTTTCCATGGCCTTAATTCCAAGGGGCAGTGTGATAATAGGAGGGCTGGGTGGATGGAATAACAACATCATTGGCTGGCTCAGTATAAGGTAGTTGCTTTCCCAGGTGTCCAGCAGTTGTAAAACAACAACAACCCAACCTTAAGATATTTTAAGTTCTGCAATCCCTCCTGCCACTCATCTCTCCTGCTGAAAACATCGTGTACAATGAGAGTGTGCTTTGTATCATTACCAATGCACTTAACCTTGCGTGCAAATAGGTGGAGGAGGGGGAATTTGGAACAAAAGCATGAAAAAGTCAGCAAGCAAACCCCATTGCTGTCACTGAGGTAACCATGCATTGTTAGAAGCATATTTGCATAGGCTGCTCCTTATCTGAGTCCACCAAAAATCCCAGAGAAACAGTCAGCAATTGAAAAGGGTCTGTTGGGAGGTAGGAAAAAGACTGGCTGTGGTGCTGGCTGCTCAGTGATATCTATTCTCTGGCTGGGGGCAGGCGGGGACCAGTAGCTGATTTAAGGTAGTCTGAAGTTCAAGGTATTCAGCTGGCTCCTTCATGTTGACTTGTTCCCTGATTCCTCCTTGAAAAGAGCAAACCCAGTTTGATGCTCAGTGCAAATAATTGCTTCCAGCAAAAACAATCGCCCTGTGTCTGCTCTGCTCATTGGTTGCTGCTGGCTCTGAGATTGAACAACATGCTAAAATTGAGGCGGATATACAAAGGCAGTTTTGTACATATTTGAAGCATCTCTCTACAGAGAAATTCTTTCAGCATTTAACACATCCCTAGCCTTGGTGCATGAGACCAGGTGGAATAAAACTGAAATATATTCACACCACAGAGCCTAAATCTGCTATTCAGTGTGTGGTGGACAGAACAACATTTCAAATATATACTGTGCATGCTTTATTTATATGAATGATTTATATACTGCTTAACTGCTGTAGTCTCTAAACCGCTGACAAGAAACAATGCAAAGAATAAACATTTGTTGGCACTATTAAATCAATCATCAATTAAAATGCCTGCCAGACCAAAAAAAAAGGGGGGGGTAAGTAAGTCCTAGAGTTCAGCAGAGAGGGGGGGAGGTGTCTGACCTCAGCTGGAAGGAACTTCCATAAAATTATCTCACCAGTAAATTACTTTGATTTGATCAGAGGGGCCAGTTTTACAGAGAAATGGGAGACTTACCAACTATACCACTTGAAATGGCAAATGGAGGGATAACATTTTAAAATCCGTGTGTGTGTGTGTGTTTAAACTTATCCATGTGGTAAACTAGGATAAAATGAAGAAAGTTCAGCACAGCTATTGCCTTAAAGTGCTAGTTCTATCCTTTTACATTTCAGTGAGTCTTTGTTGTTTAGGTTTCAAAACACACACGCACACACACACACGAAAAAAAGAGAGAGAGAGAGAGAGAGAGAGAGAGAGAGAGGTGTTCAGAAATAGTAAGTGGTATCCAGCAAAGTAGTTCCATTAGCACAAGGGTTTTTCGCTGTGAAACAGAACTCCCCATCCCTCTCTTCTTCCTGCATGCCCCACTGCCACTTAGTATGCGCTGGAGTTTTCCCCAACCCTCCAGAGCAGATTTGGAGAGGGTGCCAGAGGGGTGTGGGGTGTCTGCAATAACCAGCCTCCTATAATTAACATGTTTAAGACTAATTAATGCATGAAGGAGTTAAGACCATAGAGTAAGCTGTCCTGCCAGGCTTAGCTCACCTTGGGAGCAACTAGGTAACCAAGGCTATTGTTCAACCTCCAGTCTACCTGAGAAGCTCAACTTGTGAAGAAGTTTGAGCCGACTGCTGCAGTTCAGAACACATGGCTCTTACTAAGTCTCTCTTGAGTTCCTGTACCAATAAGTTTGGAACTTTCACCGCCAATAAGTTTGGAACTTTAGCCATGTTTTACTTCCTGCGCAACTTTTTCTGAATGCTGCCTGGAAAAGTGCATGAATCTGACCTTTGGCGAGTTTGTAAGTAATCCATTTTTAAA
This sequence comes from Podarcis pityusensis, assembly GCF_964106645.2. Classification (NCBI taxonomy): domain Eukaryota; kingdom Metazoa; phylum Chordata; class Lepidosauria; order Squamata; family Lacertidae; genus Podarcis; species Podarcis pityusensis. The sequence goes on along the minus strand of NC_138040.1, from coordinate 21,329,736 downwards.
TTACCAAACATGTGGTCTTTTTCTATACTGGGGAAGAGGGAAACTTTGGCTCTCACAAGGACATATTGGAACTCACAAGAGCATATGTTAAAGGTCTAACAGTCTATATTTCCATGCTTTACTTTGCTGCATTGCCCCACCCAAACTTAGAATTTTCATTTTATACCTATTTATTCCTTGAACCAACAGGGAGAAGAGAGGCAAAGTTCTATCTCAGAAGCAGAAATCCTTACGCTACCAGAACTACTTTATTGGATGTTGTCTCCCACCTGCAGTCTGAAGTGGTACAATCCAAAATTCACACCCACCCACATTATTCTTACTCCCTAGTCAGGTTGCAGACATCTGTACTCTTACATGTGAGTAAGGCCTATTTAATACAAAGGGACTTGCTTCCAAGTAAGCATACACTGGGTTAGGTTCTTCATGTGCTTATGCCTTTATAGGGTGTGCAATGTAAGCAAGGGATTGGAACTGCCTTATGATTCAAGCTCACTATTAATTTGTTCAGAACCCAAACCCACATGGAACCCAAACGTGCAGTTTGGGACCAACTTCTTAATTCATATAATTGTAGAGCTGGAAGGACCTTGAGGGTCATCTAGTCCAACCTCCAACACTATATAAGGATCCAGCTAGTGGTGGGAAATGAAATGCTGCTTCTTTGGGGATGTATGTGGTGCAATTTTTGTGCTGGTTGAGTGTCTGTTAAAGAACTGTATTGGGTGGGAAAGGCACTGTTACTGTTCTGGCATTAAGGAGAGAGACAGCACACCTGATAAGCAGCCTAATATGACGGGATAATGATTATATCGCCTTCTCAATATATATTGATTTCAGCTGGCGTAGAGCTATCAAAAGACTTGACTCTTCATAGCTTTATGGTATGTACATTGTATTGTTAACTTGTGCAATCAGTGACAAGTGTTTTATAATACTACTTGTAGACACCCCAAAGTAGCTGTCACCTGAATCGGTGCTGTTGTGTTTGGGCTTGGCCTATGAGGCTGTTGCTGTTAATAGGGTGCAATTAATGCTGATGAAACACCCCAAGCTGGCACACTGTCAAGAGAGGGTGGAATCAACATTTCCTCCCTCTGCATTTCAGTAGATATTCCTTGAGAGAATCCATATTTTTGTCCCACTTGCTGGCAGTGCAAGTCTAAGCTTTTCTACTTGGAAGTAAGTCCAATGGAATTGCACAGGATTGTGATCTTAGAGGTTCTTATCTCTACAGACTCTAGTGTTTTCAGGTATTCATCCTTGCCACAAAGCATTTTTTGCTTAAAAGGAGCGGTGGTGTCGCTTGCATTGCTGGGAAGTGTAGGAAGTCATTGCAAGTCTTGGAATGCATGAATTTGCAGCATAGTCTAAAGCAGATGCAAAAGCAAAGTTCTAAGCCTTGCTGAAAAACTGCCTTCCTCTTCACCAAATCTGAAACGGTGTTGCTGGCAACAAGATTAAGATTCCATGCTAACTGACACAGCTAATGCCAGATTCAAAGCCCTGTACAGGGAGAAAAGTGGGAGGGGAGCAAGAAAATAAGGTGCCTTTGCTGAACCATCAGGTAGACTGGCACAGAAAAAAGGCCTGGAACAGGCCTGTTGTCATGCCCCATTTGAGGGGTTTATGCAGGCTACAGGCAGAGCTTCCCTGCCAGTGGGGGCTGGCAGAAGCAGGCAAGCAGCGTGGAGGGACACCATCTAAACATTCCCCCTTACCACAGTGGATTGGGGGTTTAGACTGTCCTGTAATGCAAGTTATAGTGCAGTCATTTGCTGCCAACTGATGTTGACTTAACCAGAGTTTCAACAAGATTCACTAGACCAAAGCTCAACTCTGAGACCTTTAAAGTAGGGGTTTGCTCTTGCTCTTGGCCAACTAGCCCAGGCACAGCTGACGTTAGAGGACAAAGGCAGAAGGACCTCTGTTGGATGTGAACCTTGATCTTTCCCTCCTTGTAGAATGTGGAGGGCATTTAAGTAGAAGATCTCCATCTTCCATTGTTCTCTTCCTAATGCATGGTAGTAGGAACTATGTGGTCTACTAGCAGTATGGGTATTGGAAGATTTTCTGAGTGAGGCAAGTTAGGCATGGAAACCCAGGGGAAGGCAAAACACTGTTGGTTGGCTACCTAGGCAGTCAAGTTTTTGAAACAAAGAATCTTAACATTCAAGGTTTGGATTGTGTTAAGATTGACCTTGAGTTTCAAAGCATATATATACTCTATGGTTTTTCTTTTTATACCTTGTGAACAACTTGCTGATGTTAACACTGTAACTACATGAAAATTAGGGGGTCACAAAAGGTTCAACAACTTCAAGCACCTAGCTTGAGCATGGTGGTTCATAGGAAGTTGCCTTACACTGAGTCAGGCTATTGGCCCATCTAGTTCTGTATTGTCTACAATGACTAGCAGTGGCTCTCCAGAGTTCCAGGTAAGATTGTCTTCCAGGCCTACCTGGAGATGCTGGGGATTGAACCCAGGACCTTCTGCATGCAAAGCAGAGGCTCTACTACTGAGCTATCACCCTTCTACTGCAGTTAACTCCAATTAGTTCTAACTGAGCATGTTCACACCATCATGTCTCATGTGTTTTGTTTAAACTTTGGTCCTCACTTGGAAGTGTTGAGACTTCAACTTAGTAGAAACTTCTTTTAGCACACCTTTGCTTGGGATGATCTCAAAGGTTTAGTATCTCACTGTAGCATTCTCTTACAGACTACTGCTTTCAAACCAGTTCCTTGGACTGAACTTGATCCTTGTCCTGTTGAGCTCCTGCTGTAACAACGCCAAGATGGGAAGCAAGGGAAGCAAGCAAAAATATACTGTGACTTTGGACAAACCACTTCTACAGAAAGCTAAAGAACTTCCTGAAGCCAGGGCAGAGGGTCCCAAGACCAAAGAAAAGCTAAAGGCTACTACAGAGCTCCCAGGTGAAAACTCAGATCCAGACCCTCAGATATCTGTTGCACAAGAAAGAGGTGAAAGAGCAGGACATCTTGAAGTTCACATGGAAGCACCTCCTGAACCTGAACCAGAAGAACAAGAAATGAGCCCTGAAGAAGAAAACCAACTTCTCCTTTCACCTGCCACTGGTGAAGTTCCTGAACAGGCTGAAGTAGGAACTGAAGAAGAAATTTCCTCAGTTAGTCTTCTGTAGGTGTTGAGGTATGGGGCATGTCATCTGCTAAAGAAAAACTTGAAGTGACCTCCATGCACAATAAAGGATGACATACTGATAGGGAATTCCTCTAAATATCTCCATAATTCAAAAGGACTGATGACTTAGCCAGTGCCACACAACTGATATTCTAGGACTGTAGTGAAATATCATCTAAGCTTGGCCTGCTATGCTAGTGGCGTTGGAGCGTTCCAGAAAACCTACCATTCAAAAGAAGCTTCTTAAATTAATGATGGTCCTATTTTATTAAATAATGAGACTATGTACAATTGGCATAATAATAGGGCTCTTAAGCTTAGTTGATCCATAGCTGTCTTATCATAAATATCCAATAAAAATATATGATAGTGGATATTGTTCTAATGAATGGCTAAGGAAAATTATCCCCATTAAGATCTTTCTTTCTTTCTAATGCGTGCTAGAATGATTTCATTTTTGTCTGGCAAAAATTTTAACACTTACTGTCAATAAAATGTCATTTTATAATTGCAACCCACCAGTATCCTTTTTTTCCTGTTAGCCTTAGGCTGGCACGTTGCGTGAACTGTGAACAATATTTTATTTATTTGAAAATAAGTGAATGCTGCTCCTGGTCAATGAACAACGTGGCCTTACTCAATATTGGAGTGGAGAAAATATAGAATGGGGTGACAAAGCCAAAACAAGAGCACTTTATACTGCAACATTTTTGTTGCAGGTGCCATGGGTACTCACACATTTCTCTGATACCCAATGGCACAAAGAAATGTGCATACTATACGTTTGTTTCTAAGTATAATAGGCTTGAACCTCCTTAACTGCAGTAGAATAGCAACTTTGTATTTCTGAGTTGTTTACCTTGCCAGCACAAGACAATTTGCTGCCTGAGGTGAAGCAGAAATTTCCATCCACAGTCAAGGTGTTTAGTACTCCAGGGCCTGCATGCACAGAATTGACTTGAAATAAGCAGTTCCTTCAGATCCGTAGGTAGGCGAGACATAAGCTATGCTGCTATGCTGCCTGCCTCTTCTTACATGGCCAAAGATATGATCCTCGAAAGCCAGGACCAGAGCTCAATACTTGCTTTAAGGCACAGCATGCCCAATGGGTTTCTGCATGATTTATCTCTCCCTTTTTGCTGCATTTACCTGTGAGGAATTATTTGTGGAGCTTGATCTATCTATGTTGGAAAGGCTCAGGAGAAATGGGGAAGATAGGAGGAGCTCCCATACTTCTCAGCATTGAGGCAACTGGAAAAGAGATGGGGAAGTTGTTTCTGCTCTGCTTCCTTCAGGGTCAGCAGCAGAAGTCCAGGCTATGTATCTGATACCTCCCATCAAAAGCTACAGGGCAGAGCTGCTGCTGACCAATGTCTTTGCCCCCTCTCCTCTACTGAACTTCCAATGGTTATTGAACATTTTTTTTTTATTCCAACAGGCAACTTAATTGAAGTTTGACTATTTTATTTTATTTTATGTTATTTTATTTATTAGATTTATATACCACCATTCATCATATGATCTCAGGGCAGTTCACAGAATAAAAACTTTATAGTTTGAATGGATTTTTATTGTAGTATTGCTATCTTAAGTGGTATAGTAAGTCAGTCAGTTTTATTGCACATAGCCAAAGGCTGCCCCAATGTACACAGAATCATTCAACAATTAAAAGAAAATTCGCTGGATTAATACAAAAAACTTAAAACATTTATATTATCAATGCATTACCTACTCTAAACAGAGCTATAAAAGTACCTTAATATACATTAAGTGGTATATAAATTGTTTAAATAACAACATTTCTTTTTTCTAAATATTGTCAGGAGAATCAGCAGTATGTTCCCTGTAATATTTATAGACTGTGGTTTTGTGAGTGCCTTGAAAGCTAATATGTATCTTAAGACCTAGGACTTGAGATCTTGGCTGTAATGGGGAGTCGTTCTGTAGTGAGCTACAAGACAGATTCCTGTGAAATTAAGGCTACAATAGTATGATTGGCCCACGTTGGGTGTTTGTGCCATAGAACTTGATGTGACTTTCTTGTGAGTAAAGTTGTATAGGACTGGACAGAACATCAAACACATACATTCCAACATTTCAAACAATGAAAAGAGGGGCGTCCTAAGGAAAAGCGGAACGTTCCAGGATTAAATTAGAAACAGGGACGGCTTCTGTAAACCTGGGACTGTCCCTGGAAAATAGGGACACTTGGATGGTCTGCCAACATGGGAGACTGTTTTATACCCAGTCAGAACATTGATCTATCCAGTGCTTTTTTCCCTGGGGGGATTCAGGGGGACGCATACCCCTAAACATTTTGTGAATCTAAGTTTGACCTCATTGAGGAGCAGTATTTCAATACAAGTAGGAAAATGAGAGTACCCCTAAACATTTTTTTTAGAAATAAAGCACTGGATCTGTCTAAATGTCATTGCTTACACCAGGAATAGGAAACCTGTGGTCCTCAAGGGTCTTCCCTAGTCCTATCTAGGGATTGAACCATGGCTCTTCTGCAAACATATCAAATCATGTGCTCTTTCACTGAGATACATTCCTTCTCAAATAATGCCATAATTTGTGTTGGATGGGGGAGGGGCACGCAAGAAATAAACTGTTCTTAATTAGTCAAAAGGGGCTAATTTATAATCAGTGCAGCAGGAAGAGTTATATTCCCCTATCAGATTAAAACCTGTGCAAGTAAGTAATGGTTCATATCACTGCAAACATGTTAGGAATATCGTGAAAAATGTTTGCAATTGCTCTCTAGAGCACCGTTTCCCAAGCAATTACAAGACCATCTCTAGTTATTTCAGAATGCGGCCGCATATGACACAGACCAGCAAAAGACTTGTCAGTTCTTCAGTTGCCAATTACTTGACGCTACAGTTATTTTGAGGGAGGCCACAAAGTCTCCCTCAAGCACTTCTCTGGTTAAGAGATGTAAGCAATGTTTTTTGGGGGTGATGTCACTTCCTCTCTGCTGAATTCTCCACACTCCCAAATCCATGGAGTATTTCACACATAATCAAATCAAGAAGCAAATTAAGTATCATTGGGAGCACAGGGGGAAACAGCCAACAAAATATCTCAGGGCCTATCTCCGTTTACCATTTCCAATTGCTCATTTACATTTCTCAGATGCACTAAAATTAATTCTTCAGGATGAGTTACACAGGAGAAGTCCTGAGCCTGCAATTATGTTGTAAATAGCAAGCAAGCAGCCAGGCAGACAGGAAAGGAATACCCTTGAAATCAACCCACTTTGTCACTGGTGCCTGGAATGTCAAAAACATCCGGTAGAGAAAGAAAGCCTCTATCCTGTGTTCTCAAGACTGACCTTTCATTTTACTTTCAGGTCGAAGCCTGGGGATTTGCACAGGTCCAAGGAGAAGAATTACTAGACCAAATGTGTTATCAGACTTATTGGAAATATTATGTTGAGGGCCCTTGATAGGTAGGAAGGTGAATGTAAGAAATGCCCTGTTGGGTCAGCCCAAAGGTACATCTAGTTCAGAATCCTGCCTTTAAATTTGAACAGAATCAAATTTCTTCCCCATTCCTAGCCATAAATAACATGGAATTCAATGACCCTATTCAGAGTATGACTTAGTCAGATACCACCCAATAATAATTCTGCAACTGCAGGCCCCTTTGGCTGCACAGCTGCCCCTGGAAAGACTACAACCAGGACATGACAGCCACAGTCTTCTACCACTGTTTATTCCCCAGTGCCTGGTCTCTAAAGTTATTTTGCCTCTGCACCCGGAAGTTCTATTTAGCTATCAGGATAAGCCAACACTCTATCCAAGGGTATGCAGTACCAGCACATCTTTTTGTTGTTGTGGCACTTACTGTAACAACTTCTGACAAATTTTCTAGATGACTTCTTTTAAAATAAATTAAACCGATGTGGAAATGTGAAGAACTGAAGATCAGAAAAATGAGGAATGCAGGGAATTTTAAATCCAATCCATATGCCAAGTACAATTCCATTGATTTCAGTAATCAATACATTAATAGCCCATTAAGCAATATACTTGGCACCCAACAGTATAGTCTTATGTATTGTTACTCAAAAGTGAGTCCCACATCATAAATGGGACTTATCCCAGGTAAGTGTGCATAGGAGTGCATCCTATACACACTTACCTGAGAGTAATTCCAGTAGAACTCAGTAGGATTTGCTTCTGAGTAGACATGCCTAGAATTGTGATTTGTGCATAAACCAGTCTTTGCTAACCTGCTGGTGCCCTCCAAATGCTTTGGACTACAATTCCCAGCAACCACAGTCAGCATGGCCAATGGTCAAGAATGATGAGTGTTGGAGTTCAGCAACATATGGAGTCACACCAGCTTAAGGAAAGCTGAGTGTAAACTGGGGATGGGGAACATATTTGATGTCCAGCTTATTTTTTAGTTGTTTTGTTAACAGTGTTACATAGGTGGTAATTGCTTTATTTCTGATTTGTGATTGTTTTACTGATTATTTGTTAAGTATTCTATACGATCTATGTTGCATTCGTGATCTTCCATTATGTTATTTTTATCTTTTGTTTGTAAGCTGCTTTGGGATTTATTTGAATAAAAAGTGGCGTAGAAATAAACAAACATGTGGTCTTTCAGCTGTTAGACTTCAACTCCTATCTTCCTTGACCAATAACCATGCTGGCTAGGACTGATGGAATTTGGAGTCCAACAAAAATCTGGAGGACCATGGGTTTCCCACCCCAAGTGAAACTTGCCTCCACTGCTGCAAAGCATTGTGTTTGAGATAATATTGCTGTGTGATGTCAAAGTTCTGCCCATGGAGTTTGATCAGGGATTACTTTTTGACACATATGTATCACTATCCTCAAACAATGGCATGCCAACTTGCGCCATGCTTTTGTCATGCCATAAATATTAATATGTCATGCCATGTAAACTGGATGGGTGAGTGGACGCATATTTGAGAATATTAAGAAGAGCCCAGCTCAATCAGGCCAGAAGCGCAGCTAGTCTGCCATTCTATTCTCATAGTGTCCACACTATGTGGGAACCCTGAAAGCAGAACTTGAGCATGACAGCCCAATAGGAGAAATGCAAAACAAGTTAAAGCAGCACTCAACAAAACTGTTTATTTCACTTGTACCTTGTTCTTCTTTCTTTTTAATTAATATTTATGGCATGACATATTGAGGTTGATACATATTAAATCACAACATTTTGAAACAAGCCTGTAGAACTTTCTGTAGATGTTTGGCACTGCAGAAATTAATAAAAAGGCATTCCATTATTAATAAATCCATCCAATTTCTCTCCCCCCTTTAATATGAACATAATTAGTTATCTTCATCATTAAGGCACCTTCCCATGTTTTATCTAATCATTCATTACCCATTGATATTTTCATTTGTCTCCAATATTTAGTGTATGAGATTATTACAGTGGTGACCATATAGAAGAAAAATGCCTTATCTCAATCATGTATTTTATTATCAATATATGTCAAAAGAAATAGTAATGGATCCAAGTGTATGCTATATCGTAAAATAATTTCAACTGCAATCCTTCCTCTGGTAATTTCAAGCTAATGAACATTCCCACTGCAAATGATGAAAACCCTCTTTGCCAACACACCAAGAAAAAGACTCAAACACTAGCAATTTGGAGAATCATAGAGACCCCGAGGGTCATCTAGTCCAACCCCCTGCAATGCAGGAATCTCAACAAAAGCATCCATGACAGATGTCCATCCAACCTCTGCTTAAAAAACTCCAGTGAGGGACAGTCCACAACGTCCCAAGGGAGTCCATTCCACTGTGGAACAGCTCTTACTGCCAGAAAGTTCTTCCTGGAGAAAGGTTATATTTATCAAAATATAACAAAACCTAGTCTTGGCTTGTATACTGTGGCACTGCCAGTTCAGCATTCACCCCAGGGTGCGTGTTAAGAATAAGGGCACCTCCAAAGACTGCTGCAGACCAAAGCTTGACAAAGAGTGCCCTTCACCCAACTCTGCCTCTTTCCTGCCTGGACTAACCACCAAGTGAACCAAATAAACAACGCAACACTAAACAAAGCCTCCCAGCAGAATGAAGTCAGTGAAAAAGAAGAATCTAAGGCCAATTGAAAGCGTCCCACCAAAAATCCCTATTTAACTCCTTGGAACAGGCAACTAGTGGTGCCCATACTGCATAGGGAGGGAGGGTCCAGCAGAGAAAACTGCCAACATTTAGGGGGTAGTATGAGCTTAAAAGGCAAGCTTCCCTCCTCTCTTTGATTGTCAGCTGAAGCCACCTGATGAAAAATCCACCACCCCAGGACAAACCACGTCTTTTTCTTGGGGGAACTCCAGACCCTCCAAGTGTCCCTATCTTCCAGGGACAATGCCGGATTTACAGAAGCCATCCCAGTTTCTGATTTGATCCTGGAATGTCCTGCTTTTCCTTAGGATGTCCATATTTCCATTGGAGAAATGTTGGAGGGTATGGAACTCAGGTGTGGCAAACACACTCCTATACTAATCTGGTGGGACTGTCATTCTGGGATTCAGGAAATGCACAAGGGCAGTGGATCTCCAGGGTTTCAAACAGGAGTCTTGACCTGAAGATCAGTGGCGTAGCAAGGTCAGGTGGAACCCAGTGTGGATTTTTTTTGTCACCCCCCCACACACATTGAAATTCCCCCTATCTCCCTCCACCCCACCCCCATCAAAGAAAGCCGCGCAGGCAGCTATCTGATGTAGATCCTGCCTTCACTCCCTTCCTCCCTCTCCCCTGTCAAAGGAAGCCGTGCCCTGCCCTCCTCCAGCAGCACGGGGGGCAATGGTGTGCTGCCCACCCGCAACTCCCAAGCCTCCCTCGAGCTGTCAAAATGAAGGGGGGAGGGGAAAAGGCCACCGGCAAAGCGACACAGCTCCCCCGCCTTCCCCCGACAGCTTGGGGTAGGCTTGGGAGTCGGGGGTGGGTGGCGCGCCGAATGTCACCCCCCTGTGTGTGTGTCCGTGTGGCCACGCTCGAAGCTGTGCTGCTGCTCACAAGGCAAGGCAGGGTCCCCCCAAGGATGGGGCATCAACAGGACGGGCAGGGAGAGCCTGCAGGATCTCTGGGAAGGGGATGCTTCAGGATGCAACTCAACCCTGCTTGATTCCACAGGCAGCGTGGAGTTGCATTTTGTCACCCCCTTCATTGATGGCATCTGGGGTGGTCCGCCCCCACCGCCCCCCTTCCTCTGCCAGTGCTGAAGATGCCAGCATTGAGCCTGGGACTTCCTCCAGGCAAAGCGTTCTCTGCTATTCACCTACCCACCTTTCCATAAACCTATCTGTTCCGTGCCATGGAAATATATCTCCACATTTCACTGAACCATTCTTTAGCAGCTAGGAGTCCTCATTCTCCTCTGAGATGCTCAGAGCAGCTTAAATATGGTTCCTTGGCATTTTTCTAGCCAGGCAGCTTCAGAGGCTTGGATCTGCTAAGCTCTAGCAGTACAACTGCATCACACGCCTCAAATCATTCCTAAGGCTCCCTGCAACCTGACTGCTAGAGGAAAGCCAAGTTCAAGCTTACCCCAAAGGGAACCGGATGCAACAGTGGGTGCTTTTCAGTCAGTAAAGAGGAAACAAAGCTGTAAATCAGACTCCCCCAACCTCATGCCTACCAGATGTTTTCAACAATAGCTCCCAGCAGTCCTAGCCAGCATGGCAGACCCTCCGAGGGTCCCTATTTTCCATGGACAGCCCCAAATTTACAGAAGCTGTCCCTGTTTTTGATTTGATCCCGGAATGTCCCGCTTTTCCCTAGGACGTACCTCTTTTCATCAAAGAAATGTGAGAGTTATCTGGCCCTTGAACCATCTGAAGGCAGCCCTGTATAGGGAAGTTTTTTAATGTTTAATGTTTTATTATGTTTTTATATATGTTGGAAGCTGCCCAGAGTGGCTGGGGTAACTCAGTCAGATGGGTGGGGTATTATTATTATTATTATTATTATTATTATTATTATTCAAGATGTCACTATTTTCATCAAAGAAATGTTGGAGTGTATGGCATGGTTAAGAATTCTGGGAGTTGTAGTCCATAGCACCTGGAGTGCACCTGGTTAGAGAGGGCTGTTGTAACAGAAAACCTATGCAGAGGCACTAATATTCATAAATCTCTGAGGAAGTCTGTAACTACTTGTGTGTATATAACATCATTCCAAGGTGTGACCAGCTAGCGTGCTCTGATAGCTTTTACTAGGTGAGGGGTGGAGGTTGCTGTTGTTATTGTAGTAGCAGTTTATTTCGTGTTTAAATCTGTTTACCTTTGGGTAATGTGTGCTCTTTTAGCGTTGGGTGTAAAGAGGCTATAAGAGCAGTTTTTAGTACAATGGTTTTAGTAGCTGGACTACATTTTGAGCAATGGAATGGATGAGTTGTGTTTTGCTGCACAGGACTAGAAACTTTAAGCATAAATCTGGGCAGTAACAAACCAAATACTGAATTCTGGCTGTTGCTACAGAGCGGCTGATACCAGTTTTCTCTCTTGCTGTTGGTTACTTTCGTAAATCAGTAACCCATAATTTAGACAAGTAGTGAGTCCTAAGGGAAGACCAGTTTATTCACTTGAATTAAAAGTGTTTAGTGTTGAATTCTGGTCTTGCTTCTAAAATAACGACAGCTGTTGAGTCATGGCCATTGACTTGCAACTGAAGAAGTCAAGAGCCCTTAATCAGATTCTCTGCCTTTCAGTTTTCTTCAGCCTCAGATGAATCTTCTGTAAACACGTAAACATATTGAAATGGACACAGTTAACTGGGTGTGCAAATTCATGCAGCACTGCTAGCCCATGTCCAGCATAGTCCTCTAAAATGGGTTTAATTGGAGATGGGGCTGACTCAGCCCTAAATCCTGTGAACTGTATGGGTTGTATCCAATGCTAGTCCTGCTCAGAGTAGACTCATTAAAATTAATAGACATGGCTTACTTAGAATCACAAAATTGTAGGGTTGGAAGTGTCATCTAATCTAACCCCCAGCAGTGCAGGAATCACAGCTAAAGAATCCCTGACAAGTGGCCATCCGACCTCTGTTTAAAAATTTCCAGTGAAGTTGAGTCCACCACCATCTGAGGTAGTCCATTCTACTGTCACACAGCTCTTACCACCCATTAATTTCAATGGGTCTACTCTGAGTAGACATTAGTTGGATATGATCTGTATTATTTGGGCTCTGTTTGGGTCCCTATAAACTATATTCCAGTTTTTCTGGCTGCATCATACCCATTGGAGGGCTTGAGATTATTGTCCTGGTGACCTCAGCATTAATAATGGGGTATGGTAAGCTCAGGTACCAGTGGACACATTTGCCATTTTGAGAAAATGCCATTGATGCCAGAGGCTTGCAAACTCTCTATCTATCCATCTATTTATCTATCTATACCTATCCCCATATCCATATTGGTTCTCTGATGGCCCACTTATAGCACCTGAATTTCCAGTAAGATACATCCAATTGCAGTGTGTGTGTGTGGCCTTTCTAGGCACTTTTGAGTGAGCCTTGCAAAAAGGTAGGTAATAATTTAAAAATGAGAGATCGATGCATAGCAAGGGGGTGACAGTTACACCAAATTGTATCCCTGTTTTTTTGCTATCTGAAGAGTCATGTAAATTACCTGCTGCTCCTCACTTGGTTTAATGCATAGCTATACTTTGCTTCTGATCTGTTGTTCAAGGCCTCCCTCTGCTATTAATTCTAGGCCCTCTCCCCCCTCCCCCTTCTAAGGCACCAGCTAGTTCCCTGGTTAATTGAGGATAGATTTGCAAGGGCATTAATTTAACGGCAAAGATAAGCACCATACAAGCTAGCAGGGTGTCTCCGGCAAGACCAATGGACCCGCCCAGGCTAATGGGGCTCTGGGGTTTATCAAAGTCTGTGTACTGCAATTTGAATTTAAGTGTGCTAGGCTTTAATGGCGGGAACCTGCCAATAAATATATTTTTATGGTTGCTGCAAATAGACAAATGCTTGACAGATCTGTGCATGGGACCCGTTTCTGCCATTAGCAAAGTACATGAAAAACAGACCTCTGGGAAGGTCTGCTGCCACTTTTTATCAAACAGAGATGGGGAAGCAGATCAATAGAATGGCAAGATCAATCATCAGCTGATCGGTTATGTCCCCCCCCCCCCGCTCCGACTTTCTAATTCTTTTCCAACTTCTGAACCATGATTTCTATTGAAATGAATTTTATATGTTGGAGAGAGTAGGCCTAGGTATGTATTCAAACATGGGGAATATTGTGTTAGTTTTCCTTATTCTGATGCTAGTGCTTCTGTCCAGTTTTCTAACCCTAATTGATGTTTGTTCCTACTGAGTGCTAAAGAGTGAGTTTTCATTGGGAAAGGTTCGGTGTTAAAAAATGGGTACTCTGACACAGAGCGTTAAAGCATAGACCAGTGCCTGGAAAGAGTGGAATGAACGGTAAGCATGAATAAGCCCTAAGAGACATTAGAGAGAGGGGATAAGTGGAAGATGGAGGCAAGCTGAAACAGGGGAAGAAATGTATTCAGCTGTATGCACTGCATTTGAAAAAAGAAGGTGGATAAAGAGCGTTATACTAAAGGCTTTCCAGCAGGAGGATGGGAAAAGCTACAGTGCCTGTATTTCCTCAGTGCTATTCTTCTAGAAAAAGAGGTGGCAGAACTCACCATGAACACCTCCCTCATTCTCTTAGAATGGCAATGGTGCCCACCTGAGAGGTGCCGGAACTGAATTCCGATGAGCTCTGGCTAGGAAAAAAAGCCCTGTGTTTATTCATTTATTCATGAGAGAGAGAAAGAGAAATCTGCCTTTTAGCCTTAAAAGGCTCCCACAAACAAGACAATCCCTGTCCCAGGCCTACAGGCTAAACAGACCCAGCACAAAAGGAATAGGGATTGAAAGGGACTCCGGGAGCAAACTTGGGTAAGAGTTCTTTTTAATAAGCAGGTTAGGTGGAGATTTACAAGGAGAGAAGGAGCCAAAAGTTGCTGTTTACTCAGCAGGATTTGCACCAGATTTCAGGGGGCCCTTGGTTAGGTGCTGATGATGCTCCCCATACCCAAGCACACAACCAACCGTGGCAGGTAACGATGGATATTTGCCATCAGTTCATTTCATGGTTCTACAATCAGTGGCATCGCAGTTTAGGTAAAGTAAAATGGCAACCAGCCACCATGGGTGGAAGCTGAGCTTAGCCATTTAAAAGAACCACTGGCTGTCACTCACCACTGAAAAGCATCTGAGGGCTCAGCAGGGAGGGTTGTAAATGGGACCCTCAGCCTGTGCCTAACCTGGCCAATTGCTGGTACTGAGCCCATCTCTCAATGAAGTGGCCCTGCCTATTCCTATTCCTGCTTCTGCTTGCCAATGAGCAGCTAAAGATGCAGGAGCCTCACCTGAAGAAAAGTTGGCAACCCTGGAACAAAATATTTAAAAGATGTAGAGCTGCTCCTGCACATCTTGTTTAAAGTGTAATTCATCCCTTACTTAGATGTTAATCCCATGAAATGCTTCACTCACCTCTATTGGGCTGCCGGTTGACTACCTCACAAAATAGGTGTGAAAAATGGAAGCATGCCAAACTAACTGGGTCACATCCTGCCATCTGGTGTGCCCAAGCATGGTACAATTCTTAAGGGATGTTGTTTTTAACAAAAGAGAACATGTTTGATGAAGCCTGCACAGCATCTCGCTGCGTATGTTCCATACATTGAAAAGGCAAATCAGCAAACAACACAGTGTGACACTGGACTATATCTGTCACAGTATATACACAGTGACAGATGGCAACTTGATCATTTATTTACATTTCCTCATAGCATGAATGCAGCAGTGACTATTTAATAGCAATGGTGTCAGTGAAGTGTTTCTAAAACAAAATGTAAAGGAGGCAATGCTTCTCCATTAAACTGAAGAACTGATTTGCCCAGCGATGAAATGTTCCTTCAGTGGAATTGCTGTCCTGGACCTATTGTGGGGACATGTTTCTGTTTAAGCGCCTAGACCTTTATACAGTTAACCTATGCACCATTTGACATCTTATTTTAAGAGTATAACATGAACACAGGAGCAAGTTCCATAGTTTAACTATGTGCTGTGTAAAGGAAGAATTTGTTTTATCTGCCCTAAATAATCTGTCCTAAATAATTTCACCCAGCTTCATTGGATGAAAGGAGATAATGGATGGTCATGAATGTAAGTTGTGTACACACTATATGGCTGAAGAATATTCTTTCCCTCAAAGAATTTTGGGCACTGTCATTTACTCGTCACAGATTTACAATTCCCAGCAACCCTTAATAAACTATAGTGCCCAGAAATCATTGTGGTGGGGGGATATGTGTTGTGTGTTCTTTAAAGGTATAGTGTATACACAGCCAATGCCTGGGGCAGGGAAGCATCTCGTGAATCCAGAACTAGCAGTATTTTCTGGGAAGATTTGTGTGTCTTTAACAGCTTCACTATAAACATTCTTCACAATGGATTTATTTATGCACAAGCTAAGTGGGCTACACTCTAGGACAGGGGCTGGCAAAGTTTTCCTTGCCTGGGCGGGTTCACTCCAGCGGAGTGAGTGTGTGCACCCACGATTTCCGGTGTCTGCGTCTGCGCAGATGTGATTTTCGGTGCCATGGAAGTGAGTCCCCGCACTGCGCTGCACCGGTTTAGCGCAGTGCATGGGGGCTCGTCGAGGGAGAGGCTCGTGGGCCACTTAAACAACCCCCGTGGGCCACTTGTGGAACCCCTGTTCTAGGACCTCAGGTTACAAGGTGCCCCTAAATACTCTCACACACCCTGCCCTTAATGTTAAATTTTGCAGAATTGCTTCAAAAAAATGGAATAGGGGAAACAGACACTAAAACAGATATTATTGTTGTCCTATGGAGTGTGTGTGTGTGTGTGTGTGTGTGTGTGTGTGTTGCCCTATCATGTTTGTAAGTCTGTCCAGGATCAGGTTTCTATAAAATGTGAAACAGTACCAGTGGCAAATGAGGTTTGATTTGGGTCAAGAGTAGCCCACGCCAAACTTACTGTGAATCATACGCATTTTAAAAAACATGACTTGGCTTGCAAAATTCGGGTGCGGATTTTGAAGGCTGACTGTATTTCAGTTAACATATTTCTTGTTTGTTTTTTCCTTCTATTTTATTTTGTTCAATTGAAATATTCTCAGTAAAAAGTGCTAATTAAATGCTAACAGAATGAAGTTTGTGCCCCATCCTTGCCTTACACTCACCAAATTATAAAGTAGCTCTAAAGCATACTGTAAATGTAGCAGAAAAACAGGTGCCTTTTTTTAGTAGGGAAGAAAGTTTTAAGAAAGTGGATGACAGGTTTTGGAACAGCACTAGTTTAAACCATTATGGCTGCAGCCTCCTGGGGCTTATGCCCAGAATGCACAGAACTTCATGGTACTTATTTATGAGGAAATATCTATAAGGACAGATTGCTTGTGCTCCTGTGGCAAAGGGATATACAATCTCTGTGCTTAAAACTAAGTAGCTGTTTTGCCTGTGATAAAATTGCTATGAAGTATAAAAATATAACAAAGAAATGCTTGTAAAATATGCAGCCTTTTCCCAGTTTAATCTTTAATATACCAAAGGGCAAATCTTCTGAAACTCGTTGAGAAATATGTTCATGTCTGGAAGCCTGACAAGATGTTGACTGTCTGTCCACCTCTCTCCTCATCCCAGGAAGTAACAGGAGTTCGTAGCTCCATTTAAAAAACTAAAGAGAAAAAGCTGGCACTATTTGCCCATTTGGATAGGCTGTGCAACTTTCAGTATGTCAAAGTTATCTTGTTAGGAGCATATTTGTCACACTATTGATCCACCTAGCCCAATATCTTTACAGAGTGACTCACCACATTTTAAATGCTGCAAATTTCATCCTAGGCATGAAAAAGAAACCTGTTTAAATGAATTTTACATAGCTGGCATCATTTTTAATTGAGGTGCTGGTTCTGATGTACAACAGTATCAGTCCTTGGGGGACTCTAGTTTCTATACCCTTCTATCGGAAGAACTGTCCATTTATTCCTGTTCTCCACTTACTGTTGCTTAACCAATTCCTCATCCATAAGCGGCCCTCTTATTCCATGACAGCTAAGTTCACTTTCGTGAAGTGCTTTGTCAAAATCTTTTTTGAAAGTCCGTTATGTCATCTGGGTCACCTGCATCAAGATTCTTGTTGTCAAGGGGCTCTAATAGGTTTGTGAGACAGATCTTACCTTTCCAGAAGCCATGCTGATTCTACTTCAGCAAGCCTTATTCTCCTAAATGCTTGGCTATTTTACTTTAACAATACTTTCCATCAGTTTTCCACCAATTACAGAGGTTGATCTTAGGAACAAGTACATACATCTGTTAGAAGATCAGCAATTTCACAGCTGAGGCCTTTGAGATCCCTCAGGAGGATGCCATCCAAACCTGGTGATTTGTCAGTTTTTGTTTTGTCAATAAAAGCCTAGCTAACACTCATCCCATACCATTAAAAGTTTCACCAGTGTCCTGCTGATTAAGAGACTGTTTACAGAATGCAAGTGGGTCAGTCTTCTTCTTTTAACCCTGATCACAAACTTAACCCTAAGTATTGACATCTATGGATTTTTGGAAGGTACGCTGATCTAGAATATGACTTTGTAACGCTTGTGAATTGACTGTCCCAGAAAGAACTAAGATACAAGATCGGTTCTCCAGTGAGGAAACCAGGGATCTGACCTAAACATTCATGACATTCTTTGCAGGGATTTTCATGAGGCTTCGGATCTTCCCCAGGAGCCTCTGTTCTTTCTGAAAGGAGTAACTTTTTTTTTCACCTTTATTGACTCAAGGTGTCTAAAAAAGTTGAAAGCAATCTTGCTCCCTTCTGAATGAAGCAGATAAGGCTCTAGATATGTAAAGTTATGATCTCTTTAATAAAAGATGTCTGACTGGTGCTGGCAGGAGATAAATTATGTGAGGTCATAATCTCATCTTGAACTAACTTCTGCTCCCATCTCCAAACTTCAGCTCTGCCCTAAAACTCTGTTATCTTGACTGGTGAAATAACAGACCAAACATACTCTGTAACTGAAGAACTGTATTCTGGGGTAGCTGCAATGATTGGTTTTTATTGCAAGGCCTTGATCTTGGGAGCTTTGTGAATGCTAAAATTGTGGAGTTTGTAATAAAAAGTTGTCAGAGCATCTCTGCTGCCCTCTTAAAAGGAGCAGCAGGCTGCCCTCCCTGGCCTCTGTCTGAACAGGAACGGAAGGCTGCAATCCTGCACAGAATTAAGCATGTCTGAGTCCCTTTGCTTGAAGCCACAGTGCCAAAGCCTAGCTCTCAATTTTATACCTCTCCCCCCATAAATAAGCAGTGGGTTAAGTTAAGAATTACGATGGTCATGTAAGGGCACTGGTGCTGAAATTCCCAGATCTGGCTGCTCAGGTAGACTGCTCCTGCCCAAAGCTTTACGCAACCCACACATCTCCAGCCCCTTTACAACTGGTGGCTGCTGTCTGAATCTTCCCTTCCCCCTACATATTACAAAAAGATTCTATGGCAGAAAAACACATATTTTGCCTATACTTTGCATACTCATGTTTGCAAAGCG
Organism: Podarcis pityusensis; assembly: GCF_964106645.2. Classification (NCBI taxonomy): domain Eukaryota; kingdom Metazoa; phylum Chordata; class Lepidosauria; order Squamata; family Lacertidae; genus Podarcis; species Podarcis pityusensis. Next base: position 21,310,971 of record NC_138040.1, on the reverse strand, counting down.
GTTCCCCCTAAAATAAAGCATTTCTTTTCACTAATATATTCTTATGACAGTGGTTTTCAACCAGTGTGCCTTGGCACCCTGGGGTGCCTTGAATGATGGTCAGGGGTGCCACAGGCAACACTGGCCTCTGTCCCTCTTTCCTTCGCTCCCTCCTCTGATGCCCTCTCATGTTTCTGCCTCCCCAAGGCTTGCACAGCTTTTTATTGCAGCAGTCCTGGCTATAAGCTCCACAGGCGAATGGTGCCTCTGGGAGGCAACTCTCTTTGGGGCAAAGGGGCAGCTCAGAGACCCAGGACGGCAGCAGCAGCTGCCCAGAGGACTCCCAAGGAGAGGGGAAAGGAGAGGAGGCTGAGGGAACACCCCACAAGGGAGGGTGTTCGACAAAAGGGTGGGAGGTTGCCAACTCTGCAGTCAAGGGGTGACATAACTGGGCTACTGGGCCCCACAGGGGTGTTGCAGAAAGAATGTAGATGGTTAAGGGAGTCATGGATTCAAAAAGGCTGAAAACCTCTGTGTTATGAGCTGGGGGGGGGGTCAGTCTGGATGATACCCAAACCTGTGATCCTGGATGGGTGAGGGTTAGACTCTATAGGAGAGAAATAATCTAAACTACAGTAGTCCCTTTATTTAGGCAATGACTTTGGCTGGCTGAAGAACAGTAGCCAGAGTTGTGGATGAGTTGGGGGTGGGGAAAACAGGCTGGAAGATGGAGACACATGGACATGTCTTGCTCTGTGCTGAACTTTGGGGCTTTCTTGGAATCCTAATGGGGAAACAAGATCTATAGGGGTGCTTATGCTTTGAGCCCCTCCATCTTATGCTCATGTTAAATATATGTGTAAATAAAACTTTATATTCCACAATCTCTTTTGACCTTCATTCATAGCTGTCAACGTTTCCCTTTTTTAAAGGGAAATTCCCTTATTCTGAATAGGATTCCTTGCAAGAAAAGGGAAAAGTTGACAGCTATGCTTTCATTCCAAGCAAAACGAACCCTGGGTAAGTGTTTGGAACCCCTTGAGTCTCACACTACTCAGAGATTGAGGTGGGGTGTAACATTAGATATCTTTATCTACAGTGTGACCCCAACATATATGTATATGTACATTTATATGTACATTAATTTGCCAGAGAGCTGCACCACAAAACTCAGATGAGCAAATTTTGAAAGATGGCTTTGTTTTGGTTTGTGAGTATCACAAATGAGGGAGGTTTACCTTTAAATTTGAGCTGAATCAAAGGGCTCCTCCATCTCAACCCTACACTATAAGAACAGGACTTCCAAGCATTAAATACTTTCACCTGTGCTAGCAGTCAATCACAATATTTCTCCTTAAAAGAACAGTACACCATCAACACACTTCACTTTGCTACATAAAGGTAAAGGTAAAGGACCCCTGACAGTTAAGTCCAGTCACGAACGACTCTGGGGTTGCGGTGCTCATCTCATTTTACTGGCTGAGGGAGCCGACGTTTGTCGGCAGACAGTTTTTCCGGGTCATGTGGCCAGCATGACTAAGCCGCTTCTGGCAAAACCAGAACAGCACACGGAAACACCATTTACCTTCCCACTGGAGGAGTACCTATTTATCTACTTGCATTTTGACATGCTTTCGAACTGCTAAGTTGGCAGGAGCTGGGATCAAGCAACAGGAGCTCAACCCATCGTGGGGATTCGAACCGCCGACCTTCTGATCGGCAAGCCCAAGGCTCAGTGGTTTAGACCACAGCGCCACCCGCGTCCCATTTGCTACATGCTGTACAGCAAATAAATTAACAAAGACCCAGCTTGGGAGCTTGTCAGAAACAGATCTTGAAGGAAGGAGAGGAGGAGGAATTCACTAGCAGAAATCCATGATGAATCACTACAAAACAGGGTCTTTGTCTGTCCCACTCATCTATCCTATTTTACAGTCATCCAAGTTGGTGGCCATTACTGTCTCCTGTAAGAGCAAGTGCCATAGTTTAACTGTGTGCTGTGTGAAGAAAGACTTTCTTTTATCTCTCCCAATCTTCCAACGTTCAGCATCAATGGATGTCCACAAGCTCTAGTAGTATGAAACTGAGCTTTGCCCTTTTTTCTCTCTCTTTCTGCTACCTCTTTCCCAGTCCTTTCCTCCATGGCAGCTGCATGAAGCTAGGTCCAGACTGCAAGTGGCCTTAAGGGTGTCATTTCCCTGCTCCCCACTGCTCCCCTAAATCTAGCTCCCAAATGTGATGCCATCATTTCAAAGGTGAAAATGAATTACGGTAACAAATATGGAGAATCGGGTTAAAAAAAAGAAATAAATAAACTGGGATTCTACCTGTCAAATTGTCACAGTTCATGTACATGCCCCATACACAGCATGAACATGTCGGAAGTGGCCGACATGTTCAGTGGGATTCTACCTGTCAAATTGTCACAGTTCATGTACATGCCCCATACACAGCATGAACATGTCGGAAGTGGCCCAAACAGGTATTCTACATTTTAAATGCACTGACTGAACAATATGTTAACCAAGGAGGCAGGGGGAAGGTCTTACCTGTCCAATACACTATAAATTCTTAACGGTAAATATGGTGTTTGCTTGTACCAGGAGTCTGAATAGTGATCACTTCCTCTAATAGAGGAGTCAGCTGATGATGGATGAGAGGACTGTAGCCAAAATTGGATCACTGTGGAGAAAGTGGGATGTATCAGCAGGCTCAACAAACCCAACCTTTGCAGATACATACATATATATATATATATATATATATATATATATATATGTTTTCGTTTACCTGATGTAATTGTGCATTTTTAACTATTGATTTTTTATTGCATTGTTTATTTCTGTTGTTTTAGATTATACATCCTTTGGGATAGAATTCTTATTTTGATTTGCACAGTGCCATACGCATTGACGGTGCTTTATAAATAAGTGTTAATAAAATAACAAGCCAAAAATATGGCGGGAGGGGGGATCCCCAGGAATTAAGTAAAACCAGAACAAATTACAGTGGTACCTCGGGTTACAGACGCTTCAGGTTACAGTCTCCTCTAACCCAGAAATAGTACCTCAGGTTAAGAACTTTGCTTCAGGGTGAGAACTGAAATCGTGCTCTGGCGGTGCAGTGGCAGCAGGAGGCCCCATTAGCTAAAGTGGTACCTCAGGTTAAGAACAGTTTCAGGTTAAGAACGGACCTCCGGAACGAATTAAGTTCTTAACCCGAGGTACCACTGTAATGAGGAATGAGTGCATTCACCACAGAATGCTGAGTACCTCTTTGTGGGTGCGAGCAGAAAAACACAGGGATGAATGGAATGGAATATCCTTGAAGAGAACATGGCCAGCCACACCTTGAACCAGGCCACCCTGCGCTGTAACATTTTGTTGTAGTTCCCGCATGTTAAGCAGGATTGGGGAAACTTTTCCCGCCCAAGGGCTGCCTTCCACCTCAGGCTGCCTTCTATGGCCACAGGCCAGTGGTGGGCAGGGCAAGAGGAAAATGTGACTGGAGCAGAAGAGAGGAGTCTTACTTCTGAACAGTAGGCTACATTCCAAACATGCAGAAAGCCAGAGGTTTCTACTCACACCCCTCTCTGTCAAGGCAAGCGAAAGGCATTATCACAAAACAAGGGCCTATTCCAGTCAGGCAAAAGCATTCAAGAAATATGCCAAGCAGGACTGGTAAGGGGCATTGCTTTGGGAACATCCTGAGGGCCAAATAAAGAGGCATGGGGCCACATTCAGTTCCTGGGCATGAAATTCTCCATCCCTGTCCTAAAATCCAAATACTGCCTTGCATGCAGCCTGAGCCCCTCTACATCTACTCAGAAGGAAATGCTCTGTATTCACTTGGACTTTCAAGTAAATGTACACCAGATTTCAGTTTAATCTATAATGAAATTCCCTCTCTATTCTCTGTGTAGTTTTTAATTTTAAAAACTGAGTACGGTAACTCTGCCCCTCTATCGTTATAGAAATGAATCATCTTTTCAAGACTGCATTTGATGTCCAGCTGGTTAGATAGTCTGCATATGTGGAAAAAAATATATTAGCTTTACCTTTTCACCTCACTTGCAACTCATAATATACTAACTGCCACCATGTCTCTTATTGCTGGTATTGATCTTTCCCAAGCAAGAATCAAAAGTGGCCACAAGTTACATGTGCAACATTGGCATAATCATAAAAGAAAACAGCAAGCTAGCTAATTAAATAGAAAGGAACAATTACAAAGTGGGGCTATATGTTCAGATTGCCAAAGTTCAGGGAGGAAGTTTTTGTGTGTGACACAAAGCCCTATTTAAACCTGCCTGTGTGGGATTAATTGAGGGTAGGTGTGGTCCAGCAAGGAGGTAAGTGATTTGAATACTTGCATTGAGCTGCTTCGGGGTATTATTCATATTATTATTATATTTCTATACTGCAAAAACACTTGGGTTTAGATAATGCTTAGGTATTGTTGTCATTTTTAGAATGCTATACTGCTTTTCAAGGAAATTTCAAAGCAGTGTGCCCTGTTTAAAAAAAATACAATAATAAGAGCAAAAATAAAATAAAATGAAACTTCAGAGGTAAAAAAATATGTAATAAGCATTTGAAAGTTTGTGGGTTTGTTTGTTTGTTTTAAGAAGTAGTGGCTCAGCTCATGTGTCTACCTGGGAGTAAGTCCCTTTGAATTTGATGGAGCTTGCGTGTGAGTAGACATGCAAAAGTTTGCATTGTGAATGTGTCTTTGGAAGGGCAGTCTAGTGGGGGCTTCACATGCCTCTCACTGTAAAACCTTTGAAAGGTTTGGAGATATAGCAAATAAAGAAACATGCTTTTCATTAAAAGATGCAATTTGTCTGATCTTAAATGTGAGGTGTGGTGAATGGAGGGCATATTCCATTATTATTTGAACTTCAGAAACTAGTGGGGCAGTCACTTAAGCATTGTCCCCACCAAAAGAGAGGATAGATTTGCAGATCTGCAAATATAGAAATGGCAGGGCTGTATCCAACTAACTTCTATCCATTGAAAAGGATGAACCCAATTCATGTCCATTGGTTTATTGGGTTTCATCTGAGCCGAACATGGTTGGATGCAACCTGATTATTATAATTTAAACAGAAATATGTAGAGGGAAGGACTGTGACCAGGTGATCTGGGTGCTTAACCATTAAGGGGCAACTTCACAGCCCCTCCTCCCGCTCCTCTCCCTTCTTATGGTTCTTTATCTTAAAATTGGACTTTCCTTCATAAAGCAGGGCACGTGGGTCACCCTAGAGGCTGATGGTTTAGTCCTGTGAAAAACAACCACAGTTTTTAGTCTTGCTTCCAAATGACTAATTGGAGTTCTTGGGAATATAAATCACTATGGTTAATAGCTGGACCTGCCCATCAAAATGAAAGATCTCCTCTCTCCTTGAACTCTAGTCAGAATGGTTTTATTTCTCAGCAGGAAAACACACATACGGCCATATCTTAGGGCAGCCATAGCCACAGAGCCACTTGGAAGATTAGGGGGTCTGACTCGAGGTGCCTTGTTAATGGTGTGATCCAGTTTAGATGCATGAGACTCATTCTTGAATCACCTCATAATTCAGCTTACGCACAGATCCAATACGCATCCCTAGCATATACCTGAACTAAATAATGGAACATATGAGGCAGTGTATATATTTGTGATATTACAACACTATTTATATAACACTTAGCATACTAAAGAGAATAGATGTTAAACATAAACAAAACAGGATGGAAGATACAGCTTGATAAATTAGGATCTGAATTTGCTAAAACAGTAAGTGGGGTTTGGATGTGGCTGAAATCTCATGCAAAGTGAATATTTTGCCCCCTCCAACACTCCAACAAAGGTTTTGTTGTGGTGAGCTCAATGGGATTGTGTCTGACTATGGCACCCTATGGCTGGCTTTGTCTTCCAGTGAGTGAGGGTAGATTAAGACTACAGTGTAAGGGAAGCTTGATAGGAAACTAATCTTATTCCTAGGCAGACTACTGGTACCAACAAATCCTTTCTAGAGGCTACAGTAATATCCTACTACTGGCACATGACACATAAGCTGCTTCCTTAAAATTGCTATATCTTTGATACAAGGGCTGGTGTCATTGAGCAATAGGTTTCTGAGACAAAAGTAAGTCTTGAATTCTGAACTGAATTTCCCATTGTTGAGCACAAAGTCAAGTTCAAGTCTCCCTTTCCTCACCATATGAACATGACTGGAACCTTACCCACTTTTTGGAAAATTGGGCTCAGACCATAAATATCAATTTCAGAGTGGCTTAAACCACAAAGCAAAGGGCAGTAAGCATACTTAGGGAGCCATCCAAACCTGAGATCCACTGGGCTGAGTAGTGGATCTCTGGCTGAGCCTGGGTACAGTGGGGACTAAGCTGGCTGATGTCCCTTATCATGGCTCAGCCAGTGATACACTGGTGTAAGTTTTCCATCTTGGCTCAGCCAAAGCCAACTGAGCCAAGACCAGGGTAAGTCCTGAAAAGGGCAGGGGGAGACTTGCCCCTATTCCACTCCCCGTTCATGCTTAGTCACATGACTAGCAACCCAGTGGAGGTTAAACTGGTAAAAAGAGTGGTGTAAGTCAAACCCTGATTAAAGGCTTGATCAAGCTCAGTTAGCCAGCAGTAGCCCTGCTCTTGAAAAGAGTTTGGAATGGGGTAAATTTCACTGGCCTTATCTACTACTGGTTTCCTGTAGTTTGGATTGCTCTTTTCTGTGTGAAGTTCTGTCATTATTGGGAGAAAGACCCGCTGAATTCCAAGTGAATGTGTGGTATGGAAGAGATTTTGGACAGAGCCCAAATCAAGAACTGAAGCAAGGCCACCTGGGACTTTTCTGATTCAGTGTTGTGTCTCTCAGAAGAGCCCAAAACTGAAAATGAGATTTCCAAAGTGTTTCAAATTGCCTTCTTCTTGTCTGTTATTTGAGCTTTGTTAGTTCTGCTTGTGGTGCTTTCTCAGAAAATGCTAGTTATTCAAGCCCTTCTGCCTCTTTTGCCATGTGCTCACTCAAATTGTCTTTGCACTTAGTTTATGTGGCTTTTGGTGCTAATTGAGCAGAATATAAACCTGAAGTTGTTGGGGGGGGTTGTTTTTTGTTTATTTTTATTGTTCATTCATTGTAACTCCCTAGTTCCTGCCCCCATCATTCTGGAAGTTGGCAGGTTACTTTCCTGGGGCATTTCCACAAAACCACAGGGAGGGAAGCAATTTTGTTTTTGTTCTCCTGCTCTCCCATCAACTTTAAATGTATCTAGCAGAAAGCCCTAGATCAATTGGTTTGCAATTTTGCAACCTTTTTACCTAGGGGGTACCTCTTTCATGTTTGTTGTTTGCAGACAAGTTGCCCATAAGACAACTGGGTAGGGAATATTAAGTAAGGTCTTTTCACACACATTGTAAAGGCTGTCCTTGCAGGAACCAAAGAAACAATCCTCTATTGCTATTCTTCTCAAATTTGGCAGGACTAAACTCCTCAGAAGGGGCTGTCGTGCTTGCAAATTTCATCCAATTCTGCCAAAAAGTTGCAACCATCTTTTGATTCTCCCCTAAAGGTGAATGGGGAAAGGTACAAAACTTCACTTTTTCCAAATTAGGTTTCTGATTCAGACCCCAGAACCTCCAATGAAGGAGAGTCAACCGCCATCCAAGGGATTCTGTTCCACTGTTGAAGAGCTCTTACCATCAAAAAGTCATTCCTAATGCTTAGTCAGAATCATCTTTCTTTCAGTTTGAATCCGTTGCTTGGGTCCTACCCTGTGGAGCAGCAGAAAATAAGATAATCCATAGCCTGGTATCAATCCTTGCAAACTAGCTATAGCTTTTCATAACTTTGTCCAACTTTATTTTTTGATAACTGCATGATCATCAAGCCAACACCTTCCTATTGTTACATCTGCTAGTTCTGCCTTTTTCCGATGTGATGCCCCCCAGTTGTTTTGCTTTACAGCTCCCATCTCCTGTGACCATTTACCATTGCTGGGTGAGGATGATGGGAATCTTAGTCCAAAATATCTGGAGAGCACTATGTAGGGTTGCTAAAAAATTACCAATGTTTTCCTAATCTGTTTTCTTTTTCTTTCTTGTCAGAAGGCCCTGAGGGGTTGTAAGTTGCTCCATAACTTGTTGCAGAAAGATATCAAGCATGGGCAACAGGAATAGCAAGCGGTCCCGAGAAGCGAACCCCATTATTCCAAGGTATACACTCACATCTCCTTCATTCAGTGCTTGTGCACGAAGACCCTGGCATGCTTCCATGGGCACTAGAAAGAGCTTTTATCCCAACAGGACTAAGCAAGAAAGGACTAAGCAATCTGCAGGTGCCCCAGGTGCCCCAAAGTTTATACAAAGACTAATGCATGCTCCCATGGGGAATAGAATGAGCTATTGTCCCCAAAGGACTATGGAAGAGATTGGGCAGGATACAGACCACCAAACTTTTTCAAGGTTTACACCAAGACCACAGGATGCTTCCATGGGGACCAAAGAGAGCTGTACTTCCAAGGGGTCTATAGAAGGGACTGAGGACATTGCAAGTGACCCACCTAGTTCAAAGTTTACACCAGGAGTGCAGGATGCTTCCATGCCAACTGGAAAAAGCTGTTCTCCCAATAAGTCTATAGAAGTGACTGTGCAAGTTGAAAGTCGCCCACCTAATTCAAAGATTAACCAAGATACAGCATTGGCTTCCTCTGGTCAGCAAGACATTGGAACTCAGAAACCAGCCAAAGAGTCTGCTGTGCAAACAGCTGATGCTAGCCATCAGGCCACCATGACTATGGCAGATACCTGGAGCTTAGATGACCTGGAGCTAGAAATCCAAGCCATGCTGCATATCCAGGTGCTGAGAGGGCTGCGCAACCAGAGGAAGAAGGTAAGGGCTGCTAAAGAAAGGAGAAGGTGGTCAAGGTGGTCAAAGAGACGAGGTGTCTTCCGCATCACTGGGAGATACCGTCTCTCACCAATAATGGAGGAAGCCTCACTGTCTGAAGTGAAGAGAAATGGAGATGATGAGAAGAAAATGGAAAACCCGAAGAGCCAACCATTCGTGAATGATGCTCCACCTGTCCTGGATGCCCCTCATGAAGATATGGATGCTCTACGTACTCAAGGCAACAGTCAATGAACTCCAATCTACTGTAACAAGCACAGAAAAGATGGACTTCCATGCTATGACAGACAATACACACAATGGTTCCAAACATTTAAAGAAACCTTCAGAAAGACTGATTGCTGGATAATGATGGTCAAGATGGAGGCTAGTGATAGGACAACTATATACAGTGAATGAGATCCGGGCTCTTGCACAACAAGTGTGTGAGCTGTTTTTTTTTGGGGGGGGGGAGAATATAGTTAATAAGAAATCTGGACATATCTGATTGCTCTAATGGACTTATTTAGGGGTGAGTAGGTGACACCCTTACTGGGATTGCCTTATTCTCGCTATATATGACACCTTGCTTTATGTGGATTTTAAACTTGCTGGCCCATGGATGATCTCCTTTTTCTTTCCTGATGCTATGATTGTTGACACCAGGATCTTAAAGTGATCAAGCCAATCTACCTGCAGAACCTCTGGCCCAACCTAGAATGCAAAGAGTCTGAAGTCAAGCTTCCAGATGAGTCAACTGCTAACACTTGCAGAATGCAACCTATACCAGAAAACCTACTTAAACCTGAGGTAGCTGGGAGAACTGAACTTCCATGTAGGGGCAACAATCCATGCAGCAGAATATGCAGCACCCTGAGGACCTACTCACTGTGCAGACCACTGAAAACAACTTTTTCTAGACTAAGAAGAATGACTAAGGCCTCCCAGGTTTCAAAGGCAGTAGAAAACCAGGATGCAGAAAAAGGACTCTTCAAAAGAGATGCCAAATGTCTTCTTACAAACAGGACTGCAATTCCTTCTGCCACTCAGTCTGCATTTATTCTGGAGGCAACTTGCTGATTTTGATGAAGTACAACATCTTCTTTTCATTCTGCTTGACTGTATCAGAGCTCATTCACTTTCTCATCTAATGCTAGATCTTCAGTTCTAAAACACAGTGCATGTGTGTGTGTGCTTTCAGGCACCCAGGACTGCTGCTAAGCATCAGAGACTTTCATTTTGATATAGTTCATAACTCATTTTGCTTGCAGCTCCTAACTGAGCACATTTCTGACCCTTCTTTCAGGTTTTCACATTCTTGTTGTAACCTCTCTTCCTTCAGCAGAACTGGATTACTTGTCTTCCTGATGCTCATTGAAGAGGGAACAGGAGACTTCTGCAGCACAAGGAGCATGTGTGAAATATCCTTCTTCTTGGAGACTAACTATGGCAGGCCTTTCATTTCAGTCCCGAAAAACTGCAGCCTCAGAGGGGATAATGCTACCAGTGTATGCACAGAGCCCCAAAGTTCACCAGACAAATCAGCTGCTTCTGATAGTTAACTACAACACAAATTTCTTAACTAGACTTGGCCTTTGATGTATTACAGCCTTCTCTAACCTGGAGCCCTCCAAATATATTGGACCACAAATCCCATCATCCCTCACCATTAGCTTTTCTGCCTGGGGCTGATGGGAGTTGTAGCACAAACATCTGGAAGACACCACGTTTGAGAACACTGACCTATGCTATAATCTATTCAACACTCTGTAGAGCAGGCATGGGGAAGCTGTGGCCCTCTGGATGTTGGACAACAAATCCCATCACCCCTAACATTGCCCACACTGGCTGGGGCTGATGGGAGTTGAGGTCAAATATCTGGAGGATCAAAGGTCCCCCATCTCTGCTGCAGTGCCAGCTCAAAAGTCATGCAAGAGCTATGCCCAGGTGATTTACCTGCATTATGAGTTTGCAATTTGGTGTGCGGGGAGGAGGGACACCTACAGAAATCTTGTGGAGTAGGTGCTTTAATACAGTTGCTGGGAAATGACTTAGACACTACTGAATTGAACTTTGTTGTTCTGACTTGGTAGACGAAACTGGACCATCTTTGTTTTTTTAATCCTAGCCATTTGGAAGAAGTAGCACCTCAGACAGCATGGGATGGAACAAACTGATCCCATGACTCCTAACTGACGTGTCCTCAAAAGCAAAGGCAGAGCAGGTTTCTTGCTATATAGAGAGAGAGGGGATGAAATTTATGATGGATAATACCTAGCATCTCTAGATGGGTTTATATAAACGGTTGTAATCTTGCTTGGCTGGATGTTTTTACAGTGTGTGCTTGTATTGTTCTTTTTAAATGTCAGGTGTATGTAATCACTGACAGGTTGGAAACTGATGTCTTGTTTTTGAAAAAATCTCTCAATAAAATCAATTTTACAAACATTTTGCTTTGTGGACATTTCCCCCCCTACAGCATCAGCAAGTAATACCACTGTGAGCATAGCTTCCAAAAGTTCTTCAGCAGGGAGGGGTGTTTGGGAATCGCTAAAAGGAACGATGCTCTGAGCCATTACAACTGCTCTAGCTTTTTCATATACAGTGGTACCTCGGGTTATGCACTTAATTTGTTCGGAGGTCCGTTCTTAACCTGAAACTGTTCTTAACCTGAAGCACCACTTTAGCTAATGGGGCCTCCTGCTGCCGCCGTGCCACCGGAGCACGATTTCTGTTCTCATCCTGAAGCAAAGTTCTTAACCTGAAGCACTATTTCTGGGTTAGCGGAGTCTGTAACCTGAAGCATATGTAAACCCGAGGTACCACTGTAATGAATCCGAGGCAAAAACCTCTTGCCAAATGGCCATTCTGACTCCATGCTGCTGTATTACTTTTAATCTCCCCTCCCATGCAAGTCAGGGGTGGGCAGCAGCGTCAGCCCAAACCACTTTGCTGCTTGATGGCAGTCCAATCTCCATCCATCTATGAAAGCTGACTAGATTGACAGTTGAATCTTATTTCAACACTGGTGACAGGGAACCACCTTCCACCTATGTTCATCCAGGATGTTGGACTTCTCAATAGACACATGGAAGATAGTGCTGTCAGTCTGCTATGTATGCACAATGCTTTGGATTTTTGATGGAGATACTGCAGAATTGCTAAATATTCCTGCCTGCACCTTATGACCCAGAGAAGCAAATGAGTGTATATGTTGGAGTGGGAGAATTTAAACTAAGGGCTCATCCAGATTGCCTTTTGTGCTGTGTTTCTAGGCACAGGTTTGGACTTTACAGCTCTAGGTCTAAGCAGGGTTGTGTGCATGTGTGTGTGTGTGTGTGTATGACCGGGCGCTTCCCCCACAAAAACCCACATTTTACTGCTGAATCATTTGCAAACAGCAATCAGATTTTCCATGGTAGCCATATGCTCCAATTCAGTGACAAAATGCAGGTTTTCCCAGGGAAAGTGCTGGGACAAAAACGAACAAAAATCCATTCCAGACCTGTGCCTGGAAAGCACAGCACAAAAGGAAGTCCGGATGAGCTCTATCTGGTGCTGAAACATTCTTGGCTGCAGGATTTGTTGGAAGGTCAAAGCACACACAGTTTTTCAAAGGAGATTTTGAGTGTTTACTAAAATAAAAAGTCACCAGGGAACAGAGTAATAATATGGAACTGATTATCAAGGGATAGTGGGGAAGTCATTTTGTGTAACTCCACCTCCCTATTTAAAGGAAGTCTGTGGGGTTTGAAGGATAGTGTTGTCCATGCAGTTGTGTTCTCTTACTTGCAGTTTGGTAAGTGCTCTCTTTCCCTCTCTTAAATCAGTGAGATTATTAGCAGAACTTTATTTTAATCTTCATTTTACCAAAGAGGGAGACTGGAATATGGAGTTAGAAATTAAATATATCTTAGCAGCATGATTGCATAGAGGAAAGCTCGCACCTAAATTGGTTGCAACCCCTGTTATAGATTTCACATAAGAAGGACAAGATGAACTCCAGTATGACAGTGGGGAACTAGTCCTGGGACAACTCTCTCACTCTTCCCTTTTTGATACAAACTCAGGAGTTTGACATTTGCCAGACATTTCCTAGTTTAGATTCAGGTAGGTAGCCGTGTTGGTCTGACACAGTTGAAATTTTTTTTAAATGCAACCAACTAAGTTTGCATGCACACAAAAGCTTATACCCAAACAAATTTAGTTGGTCTCTAAGGTGCTACTGGACAATTTTTTAATTTCCTAGTTTAGGGAGCTTTGGCTGTAAAAGGCAGGGATGGTTCTGGTGTCTGGGATCCTTGGGCATAACTCTCCCTCAAAGAACCCCCCATCCCAGTGAATCCACCACATTCTTGGTAACTGTTGCTGCTCCTGTGTTTCACCATTGTTACCTAGGGCTGAGGAAAATGTCTGATTCAGTTTGTCCTTACGGAACAACTTTAGCTGTTTCCAGCACAATATGTGAGATGAAATATAGCCATCCTTCAGAATTTTCACACATCCAAATTTTGCAATGGAGTTCTCTAGCCAGGTAATTTGCACAAAATATGTACATGCTAGAGTGAAATATGCATTTAGCTGTGAAATAACATGCAAAATGTGTTATATTAGGAGCAATCACATACACACTGTATATTGGGAGTAATTGCAAATAAAAATGTATATAGGAGAAATTCACACAATGCTGTTGAATTTTCATGAGGACTTTAAAATAGAAAATCATAAACTGATGTGGCAACATAGAGGAATGAACTCATTTTTTCCCCAAATGAGAAATGGATGAAAACTGAAATAGATGTATTTACCCATCTTTACTGTTGCATAATGGCAGCCCTGGCTCACACCAGAACCTTCCCACCCACCCCAGGCCCCCAACTGTCACTTTTCAACAGTTGCTTATGTAAAAATCAAAAGCTGATGTGGAAATGTAGAGAAGTGAACTTAAGACTGAAATAATGAGAAAGTGTTCCCTATTGCCACTGCCCACTTGCTTGCGAGACAGACTCAATGAGCAAGCCGGCCTTGGCAAATATTTTTCCTCCTTGTCATCACTGCAATTGTTTGCTTGCTCATTCCTTCTGGGGCAGTGCAGGAGGCAGGTGAACATGCAGGTGTTGTTGCTGTGGTGAAGTGGAAGAGCAGGTTCAAGGGAGGCTACTCTTCTTTCTCCTGGAAGATATCCCATGCTTGGGAAAAGAACTTGGGTTACCTTTTCCCCCTTGGCTTGGCAAAGAAGGCAGGACTGTTTCATTCAGTCCTGAAGGCAGCCTTAATCCATAATTTTGTTCCAAGGGACATGGGCTCTCCTTATGGTGTAACTCTCAGCACTCCAGAAGAGCATTACTGGGGGTTTTTCAGATGCAATATAGTGCAATATAGAAAAAGGAGGAAGACTACTCTGACTGGTGAACCCTATTTTCAGAGTATCAATCCTTTGTCTAATGAAACATCACCAACCATACATAAGAAAGATGTACTGATAGGTTTGCAGAAAGAGAAGAAAAATATTTAGGGGGATAAAGTCCTAAAAGGGGGATCCCCTCCAAAAAAAGAAAAGGAAAAAATACCCAGCCCAACATGGACCAAACATGCTTGGTGTCTATGAAATGATAGCCAACTGTTGAAATGAGAGGAAATGGAAATATGGGGAAAGTAGTATCCCCCCAAACGGGTTTGGCTGGCTGGAACCTTTAAAAAAAAAAAAATATTCATTTTGCAATACAAAAATATAAAAACACATAACACAATTTTTCACAGATACATTTTTTGGACTTCCCTCAGCTCTTCTGCAAATCCTCTGTTTTAATCCTTCTTCCGCATTTCTTAATCCAATATTGCCTTTTATTAAAAACCTCCTCCCTCTTATTCCCTTTTTTACAATATTTCTAATAAGGCTGGCTGGAACCTTGCATAGAGGAGCACTCCACACTACAACATTTTGTTGCAAGTTGCACTTGTTCTAATTCTCAAGCATGGGTATGCTGGAATAGGTAGAGAAGGAAAACTAAACCTTCCACAATGACTGCTAACATAGGGCTGCCGGCTAGAAGGATAAGAAAATTAAGCAAGTCAGCCTTGCCTCCTCCTGTGCCTTTAACAGCAATATTAGGTATAGAAATCTGCAGGTGTAAGTTTTTATGCAGTGTAATGATGAACATTATCACCTGTTGTGCTGCTTGCTGCCTATCAGCCTGTTCTTAAAGGAGCAGCTACAGAGGCTGGCCAGAAGTGTTGGCATACCAAGTGTGAACTACTAACAGTCAGGTACCTTTTAAAAACAACATTTAGAGCAGCTCAGTGGTATATGATTATTATTCAGGTGCAAAGCACAACCAAACTACAATATACCTGTGCATTTTCCTCCTTTGTGTTTAGAAGCTTTCTTACTCAAAGTCACATTCCATGACATTTTGAAGCCTATATAGAATCATTAGAATTGGAATATTGGAAATTTGACAGCATTAATTCAGAAGAGAGTTATAGTCAAGTTTCATTATGCATAAGATGCATTATGAACAACAAAGCTTCATTTGGAGTGAGGGTAATAATAATAATAATAATAATAATAATAATAATAGACCTAAAGTCCCTGTTAAGGGCATAACTGCCCTTATCATAACATTGACAATGTTACAGGACTTCTCAGCAAAGGGGTCTCCATGTTCTAGAATTATTCTCTTCCTAGTTGACTAATTGGTGAACACCCTATGGAGAGCAGCCATGCAGTCTACAGGGCAACTGGAAGAGAAATGAATGTGTATGGGGCAGAGCAGGGGGAGAAATTCAATCCAGTTTGCATTCAGAAGTGAACTTGTCTAATCCATACTTTCCAAAACATAACACAAAGTGAAATCCAGCCATTCTTCAAAATTCACATACCTCTAAATTTTGCAATGCAGTTCTCCATCCAAGTGATGTTTACTAAAAAGTCACATGCTGAAGTCTGCATATAAATGCATATATTAGGGGAAATTGTGCACAATTGCTGAAACTATCAGGTGCAGAAGTTCAAACTTACATCTTAGGAGAACTTTGCACTAAGATGCTGCTGAATTTTCATTAGTTGTTGTGTGTTTTTTAAAAGCAAACACAGAATGGTGTGGCAATGTTGGGAGCTGAATTTAAGATTGGACAGGGAGCAGAGAAAATGAGAGAAACTGATACTGACAGATTCACACATCGCTAGTCTAGGGTTCAAGGGGAGCCTGGACTGCTTAATTTTATTCTCACATAATTATCAGTCACTTTTGTAATCACTGAACATAGAATTTTGCATGACTTGAATATTTGAACTGCCCAAATGTACTTTCTGGACTTTCCATTTCCCCCCATGTATTTTTTCTATTTTATGTCTGGCTGCCCATTTGTTTTTATTTTTACCCTGCAAACTGTGGCACTTGGGAGACAGCAAGTCTGGGATGTGAATGCTCACTTGGTGTCTTTGGATGGAGAGGGTAACTTCAGGTCTTGCTTAATGTCTTGGTGGCAGATGAACTTTGCATTTCAGTGAATGAGCCAGGATGAAGCATGTAAATAACCCTGAATGCTCCAAGCAGCCATTCTGGGTGTAATTCATCTGTACACTTGTGTATTATTAATATTATTATGAGTGGGGCTGATACTTAATTGTGAGACCTTTTGAGTGGTTCTGCTTTAAGTCTGTAGATCAGTTGGCATAGACCATGCGTAAACAAAGGCACTTTATCAGGGTTGCTCCATAAGCTTTTCACACGTGCTGCTTCTCTCTGCCACTGCATTAGCGGTGTTGCATCTCCTAGTATTGCATCTCCTTTATATGACCCCCACTTAAGTCTATTGTGAGTCTGCAGAGTAAATTAAGTTATTTTTGCCCTGCTGGTGGTGAAGGGCTCTCTATTAGTTGGTTGCTAGAAGGCCACTTACTCTTTTTCTTTTTTTCCTTTGAGGCAGAAGACCTTTTTGTGCCTATCGTCTTCCCTGTAGAGTTAGTCAAAAGGATATGAGAAGCTGTTCCAGAACACAGCAGAGTGACATCTTCATGCCAACATGGGTCACAGGCACAGCAAGTGGTCAGTCCATTCAAAAGAGAGAGAGCCTCGCATTCCAAAAGAGAAGTACACAGCAACAACAATTCCTAGTTCACTTGATGCACCAAGATCACATGATACTTTCATGTGTATCCGTGACAATGATTCTTCCATGGCAAGTACAGAAGAGACAAGGCAACTGACGGGTGCCAACATGGTTCCACAGGCAACGCAAGAAGAGGTGTTACCTGTTCAGCAGGAGGCTAAAGCCCAACCAGTTTCTGAGAGCCCTCAAAAGTACTTGAACCTGAAACAGCCCCAGCTTACTGTAATGTTGGAGAAGGGGATTGGGGCATTTCAGCCAACCATAACAGGAGTGCATGAGGCAGAGCTTGCTACACAGAGGCCACCACATCTGGGAACTTATTTTCTTGTGACAGAGGAGATGCCATCTAAAGAAAGGGCCCTGGAAGACCAAGAGACATTGGTCTTGACACCAAGTGGACAGTCTATGGAGCAAATATCAGAAGGTCCTCGTGAAAATGTCAGAAAGGTGGCAACGGCCATGAAAACTATCTGGACTGTAGATCATGAGGATGCAGAAGTTCAAACCACAACAGAGCTGGAGGAGCATCCCCACTGCTGTACACAAGGAAAACACCATGAAGAAGAAGATAATGAAGAAGACAATGATGAAGATGCTGCTGCTGACAGCAGTAGACTGTTTACCTCCTACTTACATGCTACAAAATGGACACGGTGAGGAACAAGGGGACCACCTTAAAAAGGAAACCACTGAAGGACACTGGGTTGGAATCATAGAGGAATCCTCATTAAATTAACCATGGAAGGAGCCTTAATGAAGCCCATATAATTCCCTAGTATGTCTAGGCTGCTGCAGAGATGAAGGAGCCACAGATATGAAACAGTGCAGAAATGCCAATCAACTTCAGTCTGCCATAATACCCACCCCTTTGCCATGCAAGAAGAGTGTACATCTCCTCTGGAAATTCATTATCCAGAATTATTGGAGAGAGTTGAAGGGGAAATGCTGTCAGTGAACTGAGGAGGGGTTGGCTTAATAGGCCTGCTGTTAACTAGTTGACTACAGCAGACTCTAGATATCTGCATATGTTGGTCTAGTTAGCCTATAAAATCAGACTTCTTTATTCTATTTTTACACAGATGAGGTGCTTTTTTTTAAGTACACTAATTGATCACATACTTGGTTTCATTTTTATGGGAAAAATCACCTTTGCTTATTACTTCAGAACACACTTCTTAAATGTATTGGCACGAAAGATATAATCTCACTAGGCGGGGTGTTGAACATCTATTTTAGTGGTGTAACCTTGAACTTGGCCTTTTAAAATATCTCTCAATAAACACTATTTTTGAAAAGCTTCCTGTTTTTTCTACATTATGTTTCAAATGGGTTCGGGATAAGTGTAGCTTCAAAAAGCTCTTAAAGCCACATGGGTCAGGAAACTAAAGAGAGTTGCCCTGAGTAAAGACACCTCTTTTTGTAGAAGAAAAGCACTGATAGCCAGGTACATTTTGGTTACATTTAAATACTGATTTCCAAAAATGGTTGTTTTTATATAGCTTTGAACACAGGGGCATCCTCAGTGAGAGCTAGCCACCTCTTTGATGTAGGACAGGGATGGGGAATACGTTCCCCTCCAGATGTTACGGGGCTCCAGTTCCATCAGCTGCAGCCCCAATAGCCTCAAATGGTTGGGGGTGATGGCAGCAACATCTGGAGAAGCACAGGTTCCCCATTCCTAATGTAAGGTAACTGCTTCAGAGACTTATAAAACTGACATGCAACTAGATCTATCAGGCTGATGTGATAGGCAGCGGGACTTAAAATGTCCATGTCTTCTGTCTTCTTCCAATGGAGTTCATCCTAATGAATCTGTCCTTTTTGTTTAAGCTAGTCACCTGTCAAAGTAATCTAGACAACATCACATCTACAGTGCTTGGAAACAGAATCAATAGTTTCCTTCGGTTAAAAGTGAAATTCTATTGCTCTCAAGTGGAGAGTTGCATCCCCTCTCATTCCACTACTCATCTACATTGGCTTCCAATGACATGGATTTAATGACTGCATTTGAGGTGTTGGGCTTGGAAAGGCATCTTGATGGGGAACATGCTCTAGTCCCAGAGCATTTTTCGGCTGAGACACCAGAAGATGGTCCGAGTGATGTTGTGTGTCTGGTCCTATAATTGTAGTAAGTTCTTATTATGCTGGTCTTGCCTTTCTTCTTAGTGGGGGGCTTTAAAACAGCAGTGAAGAATCTGGAGCAGTCCATAGGTTGTTAGACTCCCAACCCCCATCAGCCCCAGCCAATAAGGTCAGTGGTCATGAATGATGTGAGTTGTTATCAAACAACACCTGGAAGATGACAGGTTCCCTATCCCTTACTTAAAAGATACACCTGAAACTTCCAGATTATCCAGTCTGGCACTCTTAAATTCAGAAGATCAGGTCAAGGTTTTTTCAGTGAGAAAAGTTTAAGTCCCAGCAATATTTTGGAAACCTAGAACTCCTCTGACAGTGCTTCCTAGGGAGTTCCATAGAACTCGGAATGTCTGTGAAAGCAAAGGACCAAGCTACAATGTCCATTGCTTTCCATCAGTTTGGGTCATGCTAGTATTTTAGCAGCCATGCACATGCAATAGAATCTTTCATTCAGGTCCCTACGATATCAGAAACAATTCAGAGCAAGGCTTTCAATTTGGCTGCCCTTGATCTGTGGGAAGAGCTGCCCTGCTGAGATTTGTCAGGCATTCCCTATTTGTACTTTCTGGAAACAACTGAAGGCATTTTTGTTTTTGACAGGCTTTCCCTGCTAGGCAGCAGTGTGTGTGTGTGTGTGTGTGTGTGTGTGTGTGTGTGTGTTTGTCTTAGGTATTTATCTGTATTGTTTTTAACCCTTTTTGGCTTTTTTTATTGTAGGATTGTGAATCACTCTGAGAACTTAACATGAAAGGGAATTCAATAATAATAATAATAATAATAATAATAATAATAATGTGGTCTAGCTCACCCTTTACAAAACAGTTGACTAGCTCCCTAGGAACATTGTTGGGAAAATGAGGCACTGCTGAAAATAATGAGCAGCATCAGCATCTAAAGATTTCCCCTGATAGTAATGAATATGGCCGACTGTTCCAGCTTCCCGGGCTGCCTTGCCAAAATCTGCATTGTCTTGACCAATGGAGAGAAGGCTGGCCCAGTGGATTGTTTGTGTAGACAAATAAACACTTGGCAGGAGATCAGGCAATCCTGAATATTACTCGCACATTTTGCAGACTTGCATGACACATAGCAATGGGCAAAGGCAAGGGCTGGTCCAAATGATGAGTTTGAGAAAGTGCTCATTTGATTATGGCAATGCTAACTAGGCAGGGCTCCATTTCATTCTGAAATGGCAAATGCCTGATGTTTCTAGTCTAAGTGATTCCAGACTGCATTTGTTTGTTGTGTTTTTGTTTTGCTTTGCAGGTGTATTCTGCAATGTGTCATTTAAATAAGGATAGTGCATTAGTGGTGGATTCATACCAAACCATCCACACCTCATTCCCCTTTGTTACTTGCTCCGTGATGCTTCCCTAGTATTACCGAAACATCGCCATCTGGCACTAAGGTGCAGCAAAGGCACGATGAGAAACAGACAGGAACATTTGTGGAGTGAAAAGTTGCAGGCATTCAGCAGGAAGCTACAGGACATGTGCTGACTAGAACCCAAGCTATATGTCCATCCTGAAACTTTTGCAGGTGCAAGCAGTATTGCAGGTGGAATCACATAAAACCAACCCAACACCACCATGAGCACAAATCATCATGGATGCACAATAAAATGGATGCCTGGAGGGGTCCTGACATGATACAGATGATAAGTGATTAGCATTTCCCATTGGGGAAGTGGTCTCTGGGAAAGGGTTGTTAACACTTTTTCTCCTTTGTATTTTTCCTGATTGACATGTGCACCACACAAAGCTGCTATTTGCACCAGAGGTAGAAAGCGTATCTGTTTGTTCCACCCATGGACCTATTAGCAGCATTGGGGAAGATTTAATTCGGGGATAAATCTTAGGGTGGTAATATTGGACAATACCTCTTGGAGGATATTTCCCAATATTCAAAGTGGCCTCTGGGTGCTTCTATATAGTTAAAAAACAAACTGCAAGAGACACTAATCCCCTGCATCACTTCTAATGGTTTTAGGCAACTTTCAGCAGCTCTTAAAGAAATAGGGACCCCTTTTTGGTCCAGAGAGAGC
The DNA here is from genome assembly GCF_964106645.2 of Podarcis pityusensis. Lineage (NCBI taxonomy): Eukaryota > Metazoa > Chordata > Lepidosauria > Squamata > Lacertidae > Podarcis > Podarcis pityusensis. The sequence goes on along the minus strand of NC_138040.1, from coordinate 21,289,808 downwards.
AAACCTACACCTTTATGATTTTATTCAGCACAACTGAACTTTGAGTTAATGAACTGATATTCTAGCCTTCCACAGTACTGAATTTATTCAGGCTATCCAGCTTGGAAAAGCCTATCACCCTCCAGTCCCACGGGCAGAACGTAAGAGGTTTCCACTCGCACTCAATTGTACTGCTCCATTCAATTATTGACCTCTTGTTCCCCATTATTGGCACATTTTTAGAATTATTCCAATATGCCAGAGAGCTTCAAAACCAATTAACCTCAGTATATAATTCATCACAGTGCTGCTGCATAAATCAAATGGCTGTGTCAAGCAATTGGGGCCCAATGAGCCACACTCTACCTGGGAATCTCAGTATATAATATCAGGAAGGAACACTCATCAGGTGGAACTAATGTGTTGGAAGTTGGGGAAGATCTGGAGTATGACCACCTAGCTGTGTTTAAGAAGAGACTGCAGTAGGTGCTGTTAATAATACAAGTGGGTTGCAGAAGCTCGGGGTTGTTTCAGACTGGTTCACTTGTCTGAATATTGGTTTATTGTTGCTAGGTCTCTTGAAGGTTATGATCCTAAATAGTTCTTTCTTCTCAGTAATATGTGTGGGATGGGGTGATACTGTCAAACAGAGGTTTTCCTACTGTTGCCTTTGTGTCTCTATTATGCTGGTGAAGAGGGTTTCATTATATACTTTGCTCGCTATGATAATAGCTTTCTGTTCTACAGACTAAAAGCTGCATTGTATTTGGGTAGATGGGAAATAATAATAATAATAATAAATAATAATAATAATAATAATAATAATAATAATTTATTATTTATACCCCTCCCGTCTGGCTGGGTTTCCCCAGCCACTCTGGGTGGCTTCCAACAGAATATTAAAATACAATAGTCCATTAAACATTAAAAGCTTCCCTAAATAGGGCTGCCTTCAGATGTCTTGCATTATCCCCTGATAATGCAACTGAAGTGAATCTATAGATAATGGGTAGGAACTCTTAAACGAGGGCTGCAAATATCCCTAAGCCTTAAACAGCTTAAACAGACATAAATGCAATGAATACCTTGTGTTCCAAGAAGGATGCAGTGGGTCTCCAACTAGTATACAATAATTAAAGACAAACTGTCTCTGCTGGCTGAGCTCCTGCTGTCCATCAAATGTGCAGGTTGGTGGGGGTCTTGCTGATGGTAACCCCACCAGCAGGGGTGGGTGGAAATGCCCAAAACATTATGAGGGTGGGGCTGATCCAGCCCAAGATCTGTCTATCCTTAGCAGGTATCACTGCCATCACACAATGGAATTAGATCCGACTGCTGGGCAAGTCTGGAGCTAGTGCGGGATCAGGCTAGTTGTCCTCTCCCTGCCATCTTCCACATCTCTGAGCAGCCAGACTATGAAAGTGCTGATGGCCCCAGTGCTTTGCAAAGCCATGCTGGCAGGGAGTGGGCGTTTGGATTAAGAACACAAGAAGAGCCTGCTGGATGATGCCAGTGGCCCATCTAGTTCAGCATCCTGCCATCACAGTAGCTAATCAGATGCCTATGGGAAACCTACAAGCATGACCCAATCACAAGAGCACTCTCTCCTCCTGTGGTTTCCAGCAACTGGTATTCAGAAGCATGGCTGCCTCGAACCACGGAGGCAGAGCATAGCCATTGTGGCTGCTAGCCATTGATAGGCTTGTCCTCCATCAAGTACTCCAATCCTCTTTTAAAACCATTAAAGACATGCACCCTAACTTGAGCATTAGAAGGGTTTGCTGGAAGAATTGAGTTCTTTCTTGCTGTTCACAAAAACTTTCCATCAGGCCACCTGAAGGTGAGTCACACCTGGCACCGACCATCAGGTAAAAAGCCATTTTGATAACTGCAGAAATGAAAATTAGCTTGCCAAATAGACGGGCGAAACCTTGCTATGAAGTCAGTGGCTAAAAAAATCTGTGGGTGACAAAATATGTGTTCAGGTCCTTGCTGCTAGTGGATCTAACTATCCGGGAGGTCCTTGACCTCTTCATACAGGAAAGAAGTAGTTCTTATGCCTACAATGGTTCTCCATAAGCCAATGCAGGTGAAATACCTTAGAGCTGATTCAGACACTCATCAAAATAAAAAGGTTTGTATAAGTATTGGCTCAAGTTCTGTTGTTGGAAATGAGTGGTGTTTTGTGTGTATATGAGCACCAGACATCTGAATCTCTTCTGTGGTGCTTGAAGTAGGGAACGGTAATTGATTCTTCACCCAGCACATCCTGATGCTATTGAATTGGCCTCTGCTGCTTCTTCTAAAAATGGATTGCTTGGTACAAGGCAGGCTTGAAGTTTCTTGAGTAATAATTTCAGGAAATGGGTCCCCTTAGTTAACCTAAACAAACCTGTTGTGTTGTCCAACTCAAAATGTAGTTGTGTTCTTTTTTAAAGCATGCTTTGTCCAGTCTGTTTTAGGATGAGGATGCTTGTTTATGTAACTGTCACTTAAACACCAATTGACCATGGCCAAGGGATCTAATCACATACTGAGGATGTACCTGTGCAAATGGTACCCTAACTTTGCTTTTGGATGATACAATGCTGCAGCAAAATACAGGGAGGAGAGGTGCCCTTCTGTAGGAGTGTGTGTGTATATGTACATGCACCCCTTCCTCAGTTTTCCAAATGTGGTCTAGGTCCTTTTCCAGGCTGTGTGTTGTATGTGCACTTTTAACCCTATGTTTCAGCAGAATATGACCTGTGCAAGTAACCACCAATGACACAGGTCACAAATGGGATTACTACAGTCTGTTTTGGGTAATGTATGGAGGAATGGAGTGTCTGATTTAGCATGATGCTCTGCAAAATCTTCTGAAGAGAGCTGGGCAAAATCTGTAAAATTCTGAAATGCTGACTGGTTAAATGCCAAGTCTATATTCCTGCCTACAGGTTGCCAAAGTGGGAGGCATCCTTGGAAAGAGCAGGTTGCATGCCCCTGATGGGAAACTGAAAGGCCAGAAGGTTGGAGGGGCAGGAACAGAGATGAAAGACACCAATGGGGGAAATGGTGTAAGCAATCTTGGTGTAGAGATCCTGCAGGAGGAAGGCAATGTCCATGGCTCCTAGGTCCTGACTGGGGATGGAAAGCCAGAGCATGAAGATGTTTTGCAAAGCAGTGAAGTCAAAGCCAGCTCTTCAGTTGGTGTTGATTCTAGAACAGAGCAGCCAGGAGAAATGACATCCCATTTCGGATACAGGGAGCCCACAGTCCCAGTACTGAACAGGGATCCTGAGGGTCCTAAGCTTCTGCTAGCAACCTCTGAAGATGCATCTTAAAAAGGAAGTATAGCACTCCCTGAGCATTAAAGGTTTGCATTTAGATGTGAATTTAGGTAACTGTAGACCTGCAGGCATTAGTCCATGCAAAACCATGAAATCTGCTTATTGAGTAGGTAACTAACACGCAAGAGGCTTGTGTAGTCCATCAAACAAATTTTGGGCTTATTCTAATGTTATATATGACTTGATTGGGATTGGTTTTAAACCCTTAGCTATAGTACCAAATAACTTAATGAATCACCGACACAGTGCTCTTCAGATGTTGGGACTTGAATTCCCATAACCAGGGATGATGGGAGCTAAACTCCAACAATATTTGCAAGGCAACACCCTGGCTACTGCTGTCCTGATGAAGATATAAAGAAATAAATCTCCATCTCAGAACTCATGACAATTTTTGTATGATGACACTCTGAAAGCTAAATTGTAGCTTAGCTAATTATTGCATACGGAATTCTATCCATGATCATACACGAACTTTTGGTTCGACAGTCTAAGCTTGGACTGATGTAGCTGTGAAAGTTTCCACACCTTTATCCTAACTCACTGGTCACGGAATCTAATCACTTAGCAATATGTTGTAATACTACTGCCTGTATATGGTTAACAACCATTGCATTGGTTAAAAGGTCTGTCCTGGTTACAAGTGTGGTTTGGAACTTTTCAAGGTTATTGCTGTGTCCTTTTGTTGACTTGTAACTCTGCATGAATATATTAGTAGTGTGTACAATACCTAATGCAACTGAGTCCTGCACAACTCTAAAGCAGCACACAAATGCTGAAAGAAGGCCTTTGAACAGTTCAAATCTATTCTGCAAAAGCGAATGGATAAGATGACTGCCTAGCATTTGTACCTGTCAATAAATAACTTTTTAAATGATTACTGCAACCTACCATTGTATTGATCTGCTTTACTCTCTGTTAAATTAAAGGGAAAAACAATTCATACTTCAGAGCTTTGGCCTTGCCTGGGGATTATTGGGGGAAGTTGCAGGGGGTGTATATAAGCTGCATTTCGAAAGCAAAATAAAATCAAAGAAATAGTTCAATACAGATAAGCCTAAGTAACTTAGATATTCTTGGGGCCCCAGTACTAATGTTAAAGAAGCAGAAAGACTTGGAACACTCAATATCCTGCAGAGGATTTAAATTGTCCTTTTGTACTAGTATGTGGGGAAAAAGAAAATTTGGGGGATTACCTTATTCTACTATCACAGTCCCTTCCTAAAATTATGCTAAGACTGTTCTTTTTCTTTTCTAGAGTCAAAAAGTTCTAGCTGGCTTGCTAGGCCTGCCCTCATCCACAGGGCTACATATTCCAGAGGGGGAACCTTTAAGAAGACAATTGTGTGCAACTCTCCTCTACATGTGTTACTGAACATCCTGCTGAATCAGGCCAAATGGCCCATCTAGTCCAGAATCTAGTTTTCACTATCCAGATTTCTGTGGGAAACCCACAAGCAGGACTAGAGCACAAGAGCTCTCTCACCTCCTGAGATTTCCAGTAACTGGTATTCAGAAGCATTCCTGCCTCTGATTGCAGTTCCACAGCCTCCCAGCATGCTCTGCCATCTACCCCAATGCACATTATGTCACCAGGTTTCAACCCTGCATTGCAGCATTGCGTATAGACGCAATAATCCTCAGCACTTCTATAGTGCTATAGAATGCTTAATGTGTATGCCTGTAAGGTCAGTAAGCTATGATACTACTGAACGTCTAGGTTCAGAGGCATTATTTCCTTTCTTACTGATGGAGTCAAAGCAGCATTACCCCCCCAAGAAAGAGGAAGATAGTGGTAAATGCAGGAAACTGATGGTCTTCAAAATTGTTTGCAATAACTTCTTTTAAAAAAACCAATGAGGATTGAACAGCCATGGAACATGGACCTCTTGTTGACTGGGCTGGAAAACCAGGGGGGTGAGGATGGAATATTCTGCAAAAGAACATGCAATGTGTTGCCGTAGGTCCTATGTATATACCTCTGAATACAAGTTGCTGGGGATGGCTGCTGCCTTGTTGTCCAGCTGTCTGCTGTTGGACAGAAGATGCCTAGGTAGATGGACCATTTGCTGACTCAATCAGAGTTGATATGGACAGGGGGCGGCCTGGTTTATAGCTCTCGGCCACTAACTGCATCAGCTCCCAAAATTCATTGTTATAATGTTGGGCTCCTATATAGGTAAAATTCATAAAGCAGGGGAGTTCTTTTAAAATAGTGAAACTCCAGGGATGGAGGATTCCACACAATTCTGAAAACTGGAAGAAAGCTGGGAGATCAAGCTGTTGGCTTGACACCCCCACAGCTTAACACTTGCTGCAGACAATGGCAAATCTTTAAAAAAAATGGTCCAGGAAAGGAAGAAGCATCTGTTCTAGAGGCAAAACAGTTGTGTTTGTTATTACTAAGCAAAGGAGCTGCCAACAGCAAAACACTGGGACTAGGTAATGGGGCAGTAATGTTCAACAGAACTCTTTAAGAACATTGCCAGTGCTACCATAACCATGGAGATTGCTTAGAAAGCATAGCAGCATCAATTAGGTTGGAGACATCCTGCAATAGGAAAAGGTGAAATTGATGCCATTGCCTGCCTTTATTAGAGTCACACACACCACTTATTAGGTGAGTCTCTTTTTCACAGAAACTTTAATACAGCCACGTCTACAGGGCTTGTACAAGGCAGAGAGCATCACGGTGAGCAGCTGGAGAGTGTTTAGCAAAATAAAAGATGGTGGCATTGATGCTACTTTTCAGACTATCTTGGTTTCTGTCTATTCCTCCCCTGATTGGTGTCTGCTTGTTAACAGATAAAAGAAAAATGCCCCGCTGCAGCCATAATTCTCCAGAACCCTTTTCCTGGCAGAGAAATTGACCAAGGCAATCTCTCCCCAGCTGGTTCCCTCCAGATGTTGTTGAACTCAAACTCCCATCATCCTTGATCATGGCCTTGCAGGCTGGGGCTGATGGGAGTTGTAGGCTGGAGGGCACCAGCCTGGGGAAGGCTGCACTAAGGGTCATAGCCCTGTCCCTACCACTTCCTACCAAAAAGCAAAGTGAGGACCCAGAAAAAATAGTATACAGCAGCAAGTCTGTAAATCTTCTACTCTTTGCCTTTCCCTACAAGTACCTGAAATGGTTTGAGAACTGTTAATGTTTAGGGTGTGCATGTGGCCAATTAGCATTTGGGCTAATGATGGGCTAATGAAATAGTTGCAGCAATTCCTTTTATTGCATTTACAAATGAAATGACACCTTTTGGGAATCAACAGTGTGATGGCTTTCCTCCCTTTCTTTGCCCTGCTATGGGTTTGTCAAGCCAAATGTTTCTTAGCGCTATTGGTAGGCAAAGTGCACTTACGACAGGCAGGCAGATGCAAGCCTGAATCATGGCTGCTTTGAAGCCAATCAATTCTTTTGCCTTACATAGCCATTTGGTATGCATTCAGACTTGCCATCTTTCCAGTTCAATGAGAATGGGAAGTTTAGAGAACAGAGACGTGTTGGATGGATCTTCAGAGAAATCTAGGTGAATTAGATTCAGATTTGCAGAATGTTTTTTTGGGTGTCTGTCAAATATGTACCTGTCACAGAATAAGGATATTCTTATGTTTATACAAATAATTTCATGGGGTACTCTATAATTTCCCCCATTCTTCATGAAGCACTGTTACTACAACAGTATTTTTCATGGTATAATCAACACAAAAGTGTGAAGGGGAAATCTTTATCACCATACACAGTTTTTTTAAAAAAATAAAAAATATGAATTTATAATCGGCTGCCTATTTAATCAGGGGTGTCTCTTTAGCTCACCAAACTGTCAAACAAAGAGTTGCAGAAGCCCTACTTTTAGCTATCAAACTCAACTAGTCTTTGATGGGTGTAACTTCACAAGGAATAATATTTGAAAGTGCAGCGTACTTTTCTTGGGAGGAATCCAGACCCAAATAGCAGTGCTGAGGTTAGATCGGAAGCCTTTTATGGTCTTAGCTGGGCGTGTTTGGGAAAAGCTGCCGCTCTTGTGATTGATGGGGAAAAGCTAGAAACAGGCTGGTGTCAAGTGAGCAGCATCCATCAAGCTGTGTTGACATCCACTGGGGTTTGCAGCATCCATTAAAGAAACTGGGTATCTTAACGGAGAGATCCCTTGGAAGTAACCCCATCTCTCTGATGGTGGTGAGTTTGGGAGACAGCTCGTAGTGCCAGCGAATCTACCGCCAAGACAAAGCACTTCTCCTCTGAGTGAAGCGGCACTATCAATAAATTCTGGCTGTCTGATCTCATGAGCGAGACAAATTTCATCTCCCCTGCCCACCCATTCAATTTATTATACTTCCAAATGCTTGGGTGTAGTGTGTTGTAGATCACTGAAGTGTTAGTCTCCAGGAAGACAGCAAGCAAAGCACATTCTCAGCAGGAGAGGGACTGGCCTTTGACTCATTTGAGGAAGCACCTGGAGGATGACAGCCCAAGCTGATGTAAAAAGAGAGCTGAAATGGAGCCTGCAAATGAGAAGGTGGGTTGGTGTTCACCATCATTGGCTGACTGGAGACCTGCCTATTCCAAGTCTTTGGTTGTGATTTGAAGCATCTTCCCCTGGCACTCTTCTGGAGTAGGGTAAATTGCACCCTCAGCAGAGACCCAGTTACCCCAAGGATTATTGGCGGAGTGTGGACTTATTCCACTTCTCTTTTCCCCCTTTTTAAAATTAAGATTTTTATTAGATTTTTTAACTTAAACCAATTGATTTCAAATTTCAAAATTGTTATACGTTTCTGTTACAATTTGACATCCCACCATCCCTTCCTTTATGTTTTATACCCATCCCTTTTATTTATGCATAATACTATACGTGGGTGGCACTGTGATCTAAACCACAGAGCCTAGGGCTTGCCGATCAGAAGGTTGGTGGTTCGAATCCCTGCCATGGGTGAGCTCCTGTTGCTCGGTCCCTGCTCCTGCCAACCTAGCAGTTTGAAAGCACGTCAAAGTGCAAGTAGATAAATAGGAACCGCTCCAGCAGGAAGGTAAACGGCGTTTCCATGCACTGCTCTGGTTTGCCAGAAGCAGCTTAGTCATGCTGGCCACGTGACCTGGAAGCTGTACACCGGCTCCCTCAGCCAATAAAGCGAGAACCCCAGAGTCGTCTGCGACTGGACCTAATGGTCAGGGGTCCCTTTACTACACTTTTCACCTAAAAGATATTCCTCTGTTACATCACACATTTCATCGAATACATATTCCTCTATTTAATATATTATTGTTTCTTCCCAAGGCTCAAATTTCAAATCCTGCCCGCAATTTCATTTGGTTGTTATATATTTTTCAAATAATCCAAAAAAGGCTTCCACTCTGTCATAAATTGTCCATCGTGTTGATCTCTTATTCTCACCATTAGCTTTGCCAGTTCTGCATAGTCCATTAATTTTAGGAGACATTCTTCTTTCATTGGACTTTTATCTTCTTTCCAGTTCTGTGCGTATAAGATTCTGGCTCCTGTTGTTGCACACATAAACAATTTAATCATCTTCTCTTAGACCACTGACCCAATTATCCCTAGGAGAAAAGCTTCAGGCTTTTGGGGAATAACCAGTTTAAAAAAGCTGCTGTCAAGCTGGTGGCTAACTCAGAAGTCCCAATTTCTTCCTCTTCTCCATAGGAGGAGAGATCTCCCCATTGACTTGCACAGAGGGAGAGGTGGTGTAAAACAGCATAAATCAACAGGAAAGAATGGCGGACATGTCACATCCAGTAAGGATCCTGCTATCTCAAGGGTTTTTGGTGAGGGCTTCTGCCTTCCCATAGATAATTAGGGATACCACAGAGAAGGCATAGGTCAGGGGTCAGCAAACTTTTTCAGCAAGGGGCCGGTCCACTGTCCCTCAGACCTTGTGGGGGGATGGACTATATTTGAAGAAGATAAAATGAACGAATTCCTATGCCCCACAAATAATCCAGAGATGCATTTTAAATAAAAGGACACATTCTACTCATGTAAAAACACGCTGATTCCCGGACCATCTGCGGGCCGAATTTAGAAGGCGATTGGGCCGGATCCAGCCCCCAGGCCTTACTTTGCCTACCCATGGCATACGTCAATGTCAACAAACAAACAAACAAACCAGTGGTTGATCCCTCCTCCTAATTACTGTGATTGGAGTGTCCTGTCCCCAAATAATTTATGGTGTTTAAAAGCTAGACCGATATATCAAAATGAAAGAACTACCACTACCTTTCCTCTAGAGCTCTGGGCATTTTCCCAGTCAGTTTGATTTCATTTATTGGGGTGGGAAGCAGGGACGTGGTTATAGGGGTATTGGATAGTTCCATCAGAGTTGGGAGCAGAAATTGCTGCAAGTCTCATGTTCATCAGAGGTCAATAACAGAAATCATGAAAGCAAATATGAGAGGTGCTTACTATCCTTTTTCAGTCTGCAAATGTTATGTAAATAAGTTCATATTAGATAGTTCCCTTCCATTGAAATGCACTGAGTTTGTGTGACTTGTTACATAATTAATTTTCTTAGTTTCATCCACAGCATATTGTGAGACAAACAATGTAGGTTTCAGCAGAAGATGAACTGTGGCGGAATGGAAGCAGCGCTGAATGAGAGGAACACAGAACAGGATGCAAATTACTGTGTCCTTACTTCACTTCATGGTTGTGCAGTTTAGGGACAGCTGAGGCTGCAGCATCACTTTGAAGCTTAGAGAATTCCTGATCTGACTTGGTGTGGCCTTTTTAACAGTATGATCTGATTCAGAAATGTGAGAACCTTCCTCAAATCACCCTGACTCCCCTCATAATTCAGGGGTACACACAGAGCCAATGCAATAAGTAAATCAAAGTCAACCCTAACTAGATTGTCCATAAGGCTTAATGCAATTCATCCATCTTCCAGTCTAGATTCACACAGTGCACAGGTAATGGAACTCCCTCCCACAGGAGGCTGTGATGGCCACCAACTTGGATGGCTTTAAAACAGGATTGGAGATTCAAGGAGAAGAAAGTTATCAATGACTACTTATTATGCTACGCTCTGACTCCACAGTATAGTATAGTAAAAGCTATGGTTTTCCCAGTAGTGATGTACGGAAGTGAAAGCTGGACCATAAAGAAGGCTGATTGCCGAAGAATTGATGCTTTTGAATTATGGTGCTGGAGGAGACTCTTGCGAGTCCCATGGACTGCAAGAAGATCAAACCTATCCATTCTGAAGGAAATCAGCCTGAGTGCTCACTGGAAGGACAGATCATGAAGCTGAGGCTCCAATACTTTGGACACCTCATGAGAAGAAAAGACTCCCTGGAAAAGACCCTGATGCTGGGAAAGATGGAGGGCACAAGGAGAAGGGGATGATAGAGGATGAGATGGTTGGATAGTGTTCACGAAGCTACCAGCATGAGTTTGACCAAACTGTGGGAGGCAGTGGAAGACAGGAGTGCCTGGCGTGCTCTGGTCCATGGGGTCACGAAGAGTCGGACATGACTAAACGACTAAACAACAACAACTGACTCCACAACTGGAGGCAGTAATACTAGTTGCTAGAAACAGCAGGAGGGGAGAATGCACGTGGGCTCAGCTCCTGCTTGCGAGTTTCCCATTGGGGCATCTGGTTGGCCATTGTGAGAACAGGATGCTGGACTAGATGGGCCGTTGGCCTGATTCAGCAGGCTCTTCTCATGTTCTTATTACCCATATCCACTGGAAGGTTCTCGTTCTGCAAGAGGCTGGGTGTTATGGGAATGCGCAATTGTTAAGGTTAAGCCGATGGCCTGCTTACCATTCCCATTGCGTGCCCCTGTTAGAACTACATCACTCACCAACTTCAAAGCGAGAAGCTGTTAACACTGGCACTAATTAGTGGTGTGCTCCTCAAAATTCACCTTTCCCTCTCCTGATGAATATGGAGGAGACAATGTGCTCTTTGCCACAATGATAGCATAGCAGGAACATCATGCCAATTGTTTTTTATTCAATAAAGGAGACCGTTTGAAAAACAAAATAATTCCCCTTCAATTCTCTTACCATGAATGAGGTGGACCAGATGCCTCTTCACAGAAGCCCCCTTAATTAAGGCCTGTGCATGATTGTATTTTACCAATAAAGTATTCAAAAGCAAAATCCCTCCGACAAGCACTTCTCTCTGCTCCACCCTCTCTTGGGTTTGACCGCATTTTAAAAAATAGCTTTCATGTTCACCATTAGCTGATAGCACAACTGCAGGGAGGACTAGATCATCGCCCCCCCCCCCGCCATGTACTTGCAACAGATTTTTTCCTTCTGTTGGGAACACAGCCAGAATTACGCATTAGGTGAGAAACACAGGCTTGCTACAAATCTAGATTTAAGTGGGTGGGTGAATGATGTGATTATGATAACTTTGGTTGGTGATGTGCAAAGTTTGCACTGTCACATACCTGCAGCTACTTACAAATCCTATGCTAAAGCTCAGGTGAAAGTTCTTTGTTATTTATGAGACATGCATGATCTGCAGTTGAGACTTCCCTCCCTGGGTGTGGCTCCCTCCATAGTTAAAGGGGAGTTAGTTTGGGCCTTAGTCTGTGTAGCAAGTCCTAGCTGATTTGTTGATCTGCTGATCTCTTGTTTCCCAGTGGGAATTTATGCTGACACCTTCTGCTTCCTGGTATCAGGGTAAGCCCATGGCAAAGTCTCCTCACACAGTGAGTACCCTTCCTAAACCCACAGGGCACTACAATAAGTTTATAGGATTGTGCATGTGCATGAAAAAAGTGTGTTCTAGAAATATGGAATGCACAATATAGCAAGATGGTGTGTGTCACGATATCATGCATCACTACTTTGCCATCACACCATGAAAGACTCCAAACCAAGGTTATGGGTGAACAGGTAATTTTTACCCAACGCTAACCTAGACATTATTGGAATGGTGGAAAAGGCAGCCTCACTGAAGCATCGATCATGCTCCTGTGCTAACAACAACAATAACAACAACAGAACATCACACATTAAATCATCCCAATACAGGGCAATACAGGGCTGTCTTCAGATGTCTACAGAAGATTGTATCATTACTTATCTCCTTGACATCTGATGAGAGGGCATTCCACAGGGTGGGCACCACTACTGAAAGGCACTCTGTCTGGTTCCCTGTAACTTCACTTGCCACAGTGAGGGAACCGCCAAGAGGCCCTCAGAGCTGGGCTGCTGTTTTATGTCTGGGCTGTTGTTTTATGCTCCACAACCCCTCACCCCTACGCCTTGTGGTTGGATGCTTGTACTGGCTTTTAATTTGCTTCTGAAGAAGGGGTATAGCTTAACGGTAGTACATCTGCAGAAGGTCCCAGGTACAATCTCCAGACAGGGCTGGAAATGTTCCCTCCTTGACACCCTAGAGAGCCCCTGCCAGTCAGTCTGGAGAATACTGAGCTAGATGGACCAATGTTTTGACACAGTATAAGGCCGCTTCCAGAGTTCCTAGGGAAAAAAATACTGGAGGTTTATGCTTCTCCTCCATTGTACTATCTGTTTCCATCAAATCTGGGCATTTGGCCCTTTTAAGCAGATTGTAAAGATGAGCCTCCTTAGAAAGGCCCTTTGATACTTTATGCATCTTTGATTTTATTGAGTTTTATTGGCTGCTGTATTGTTTCTTATTTACTGTTTCCTCTGTTAATTTTACTGATGTTTTGAGATTGTATTCTGTGGTTTTAATTGCTCTACTCTGCCTTGAGAATCATTATATTGGAAGGTGCATTATAAATCTTGTGAATAAATAAATGAATGAATGAATTTGGGAATGTGCAAGTAGTGAGAGGGAAGGGTGCAATCAGACATCCAGACTAGCTCTTGATAGCTTTAAATGCAGCCCCCTTTCCACCAGAGCAAGCTTTTATCCAAAAATCCCTTCTTGCTTAGCAACTAGCTGCATAAATAATTCCTCTTTCTCTTTACTATTTCTCATCACTATTTCCTACTGATATAGTATATAGACAGATACACCACACCATAGAGGGTGATCCACAGACAGGGAACCACTACCAAGATGGTCCTGTCTATATAGCAGCTTTCACCAGGAAGATCATTTCTTCCTTCTGCCCTACTATCATAGCTACTGCAAGTCTTATCCTCTAGGTGCTTTGCTTCTTTTTTATCTGCCCACCATAACTGCTCCCTATTTCTCTATCACTTCACAAAGCTCCCAAATGTCAAAGCTGTCATTGTCTCATAAAATCAAAAGTTCTATCCAGAAACCTTGCTGTTTATAATGCCTCAGCTTGCCTTCACAGTACAGTTTGCATTTTGCAAAATCCAGAAGGTCTGATTTAATGAGGAATAATAGACTCCTTCAGTTTGGAGGCCATCCAGAATAGGCACTTGACAGTTCAGAAATGCAGCTCTGCTATTTCTGTTCAGCATATATATATGCATGTTCATCAGAATGAATTAAGGTATACTGAATGCTCGGGTTCCGAATGTGATCCGTGCGGGTGGCACATTCACAACCCGCAGCATTCGCAACCCACAGCGCCACGTCTGCGCATGCATGGGTCATGATTTGGTCTTCTGTGCATGCGCAAAGCACGATCTAGCATGCATGCGCAAGCACCGAAACCCGGAAGTAACCCATTCTGGTACTTCCGGATTCGGTGCGCTGCACAACCCGAAAACATGCAACCTGAAGCGTCTGTAACCCGAGGTATGACTGTATGTAGAATATGTATTGTCCTCCTCTATTGATTTCTATAATCAGCAACCTTTCTATCAACACTGAGCTGAATGTGATGCTAATGACCAATACCAAGATGAAGGTCTACCAGACTTGAGCGTTGAGGACACTGCTTTATGAAAGTGAGTCGTGGGCAACTTACACCTGCCAGGAGCATTGCCTCAGTGCCTTCCATAAGCACCACATCAGGAAGATTTTGGGCATCACATGACAGGACAGAGTCTCAAACAAACATGTGCTCTCCTGAGCCCACATTCCCAGCATGTTTGAACATCTATGCTGGCTTGGTCATGAACACAGAATGGGAGATGGCAGGATCCCAAAGGACATGCTTTATAGGGAGCTGGTTTCAGGTATTAGGTTTGTTGCCCGACCAACTCTGTGTTACAAAGATGTCTGCAAATGTGACATGAAGACTGGCAACATTAATCCCACTGTATGGGATTGCAGATGACTCCAGTGCCTGGAAGCAGATAGACAGGTTGTGTATCCACAGCACTGACCAGAGGAGGAATGACCACTGGGATGAGCACAGAGAGAAGAAATGCCATGCTGCATCTGTAGCAGCAAAACCTGACACCTTCCTCTGCAATAAAGCATCTCTCTCTCTTGTATTCGTCACTACAGCCACAGCAGGCACTGTAACTCTCCAACAGTTTGACTGTATCCCCAAAGGCACACTCTTCCATTGTCTCCCGAGGCAGACGGATGCCAATGAATGAATTGCTTTCTGCTATGTTTACTCATTCTGACTGTCCCATCCAACCCAAAAAACACCCAGTGCTAGAAAGGCTACATTATTGAGCCTAAAGAACAATTAGGGCTGATCTGAAATGCCCGCCCACTTTTGCCACTCCATTCATGCAGGGTAAAAGTCAACAATTTTTGGACAAATGCTCAACAGCTTTCGGGGTGTCCTGGGTTTTTATTTTTTGAAATATGGCAACCCTAATGTAGGGTCTTGTCTCTACTGGAAGCATTCCTTCCCTGAGTGGTAGACAGTAGCCATTTTCCATATGTCCCTTAGGAACAATGTTATATGATGGCATAGCATTGATTCCTAGGAACAAAATCCTCTGGAAAGCCACAGGTTCCCCACCCTGCACTAAAGCTTTCTTACTTTATGACTGAGAAGCAGAAAACCCTTTGGTCCTAGGCCAAGAAAATAAGAAAAGATGTCGCCAAGGAGAGGATTTCACTGTAGTGTCCATAAAGGAAAGCATCTCCAACACTGGGTCAAAGCAAAGACACGGAGCAGTTGACTTAATACCATTATGGAAAAGGCCACTAAATATCTGCAGCAGAAAACTCAACTTTAGCAAGGAGAAGAATTACCATAGTGGAGAGCATAATTGAGTTGCGCTTAGTTATATCACAATGGTGTCATACCAGTGATGATAAATCATTAACAATGAGATTACAAAACGCCATTGGTGAATGCTGTCAGGGGTGTGAGGCGCTAAGGATGCATTAAATTTTGATGGCTCTGTTTTTACATTATGCCTGTGCAAGTCAGCAGATCTATATTAGCGCTAATTTTCCAAAGGAAAAGGCTAATCATATTTCTACACATGCTTCAGCAAATTGCTGGACTATTTTTCTCCCTCCTTTTCCCCCTTTTTTTTCTTTTGCCTTGTAGTATACAAAATCTGCAGTGTTCCACATTATGTTATACTCTGGAACCCATCCCCAGGGGCATCAACACAAGAGCAAAGGTTAACAGCTGAGAGTGATGGGGATGAATTGCTTCTGTGGACAAAAACAATGGAGAATTGCCCTGGAGATGAAAAGATGAAAGGCTGAGACGCTAGAAAGAGTTTGGGTGGGTGTGGCAGGATTTTATTCCTGGCTCTTCAAGTAGGTTAGCCTAAGAACATAAGCAGAACTTGCTGAATTAGGACATCTAGTCCAGCATCCTATTCTCACAGTGACCAACCAGATGCCACGGGAAGCCCACAAACAGGACCTAAGCAAGAAGCCTGTACATCACACAGGGCTCTACTGGAGTCACCTACGAGCAGGTACAACATGCTACAGGCACTTTCTGATTTCAAAATAAAATACTTCCTTTTTATAGACAGCCCCAGAAAGCTTTCTAGAAGGAAATTTAGCCCTTGGGTTGAGAAACATTCCCCCAGCCCTGCTTTAAAGTGTGTGCATGTGTGCATTTCTTTCTTTGTGTGTGTTCCAATATTATTATTATTTGTCTTAATAAGATGCATTGGGAAAAGGAGGGCAAAATAGCTCTTGTAGAATACCTGACCATCCTTAAGGATTCTCCTTTTTCTCTCTGGCCTCCTGTGGTTGTAAATTTTCCATGAGGTTCGTTAAGGTCTGCTGATGTGTCTTACGCTATTAAACAAACACCTGCCAGGACCTTCTGGCCCCATTTCTGCTGCTGACTGATTTACTGCTCGTCTTTCCAGGCATTAATGATGAAGTACCTGTCTTTGCCCTACTGCTCTGGGGAGATGAAGGAATGGAGGGCGGGGAGAAATACGAGTCCATTTTCAAAGAGCTCATTAAAGGAAATAGTAGGCCTCCACCCCTCCTGAGATGTTGGCTAAGCTCAGTTTTAAAAGTTGGAATGATGAAGCGGGCAGTTTTCAAAGGCAGGAACAGAATTAAGCAACTTGGCATTCACGGCCTTCCTAAAGGGAGAAGGAGCAACCTCAGTGGCGCTTTTTCTACCTTGCAAATGCTTCCCAAAGATTTCTGTTTGCTGGGGGGAAATCTCAGACAGGTTTCTACTTAGAGAGAAAGCTCCCCAGGTCCAGAAGCTTGGTGGTAGTGGGCACATAGTAGAGGAGGGCAACCAAGATGATCAAAGATCTGGAAACCAAGCCTTATGAGGAAAGGTTGAAGGCGGCAGCAATGCCTCTGAATATCACTTTTGGAAACCATAGGGAGAGTCTTCTTGTGCTTGGGTCCTGCTTGGTGGTTTCCCACAGGCATTTGGGTGGCCACTGTGAGGACAAGTTTGAAGGAGGGTGGTTGATGGTGAGGATGGTTGAAGGAGCTGGGTATGTTTAGCCTGGAAAAGAGGCGACTGAGAAGGAGATATGATAGCCATCATCAAATATCTCAAAGGGCCGTCACATGGAAGCTTGTTTTCTCCTGCTCTAGAGGGTAGGACTCAAACCAGTGGCTTCATGTTACAAGAAAGGAGATTCCGACTAAACATCAGGAAAAACTTTCTGACAGTAAGAGCTGTTTGACAGTGGAACAGTCTCTCTCGGGAGGTTTTTAAGCAGAGGTTGGATGACCATCTGTCATGGTTGCTTTAGCTGAGATTCCTGCCATGCAGGGGTTTGGACTAGATGACCCTTGGGGTTCCTTCCAGCTCTACAGTTCTATGATTCTATGTTCTTTTGCATGCAAAAGTTCCCGGGTTCAATCTCTGGCATCTCCAAGAAAGGTGGGGGAAATTGTGGAGAGCCACTGCCAGTCACTTTCAATAATACTGAGATAAATGGACCAATGGTCTGATTTGGTATAAGGCAGCTTCCTATATTCTTGTCTGGAAAAACCTTTGCCACTAAGGCAACATCCAAATAGGTAGGACTAGACCTACCTAGACTGGCTGGTGGATGGTGGTGTTCAGTGCCAATAGAATTGTGATCTGCCGTTGGTCAGAGACGTCTAGTTACTCTAGAGCAAACTTTCACAACCTGCTGCCCTTCAGGTATCATTGGACTTCAAGTCCTTGACCAAACATAGACTTAATGTCATTTGCATATCAGTTGAGTGAAAGGTGGTGTCCCTGCCCACCTGCCATACATAGCCCAGAGGGGTGGGGGCAGCAGAAATAAGGATATGGCAGCTAACTCTTGCAGAATGACCACATCTAACAGCTACTAATGGAGGCAGTTCTGGGAAGGGAGGGACCAGATGGAAATTAGTCCCAGTCCATTCGATGGAGGGGACCTTGCTGTCTCACCTCTTCCTCTGCTGGCCCACAGCCAAGTGTAATGCAGTGCTTAAATTGCAGGTGTTGATTGGCTGGATCTGAATTTGTCCTTTAATTGCTGTAAAATCAATAAAAGTCTACACATTAAAAAGCCTGCTTTGAAATCAATGCTGTGGAAGTCTTTAATTGTCCAATTAAGTTTTAGGAGCGTGCAAAAGCCTCCTGAGAAATTTTGTGCACCGTATCTAAACTCTTTTGGCTTCTCTTGATGTTCCTTGGAATATTAGCAAAGCGTTGCAAAGGGCCACTTGCCAGATATGCAGTGGAACCACATGCAGTGGTGTTTTGGAGAGAGAAGATGGGGAAGCTGTGGAGGAAGCAGACGAGGCCACACCCTCAAAGGCCCAGCAACAGGAATCACATCACTGCAACTGGTCCCATGCCACTTCAACTTGCCACTGGTCTCCTGCCATGTGCAACAGGCTCCCTCTGAGGTCTTCTCCCACAGATGCCCTTGTTGAGCCTCATCCCACAGATGCCCACATAATGTGTATTAGCACCCTATGGGATTGAAGCCACACCAAGAGGTATTCCTGGCAGAGCTACAAAGACCCGCTGCCGCCAAAGTTTTTTGAGCCTGGAAACTGAGCAGGGATTACGGATTATGATTTTAAACTGTAAGCAGCTTTGATTTCTTTATTTGTTGAGTTTTGTCTTCAACATCTCAAAATTTCAAGGCGACTTCAAACAATACAATTTAAAAAATAATAATAATTGCATATGCTAGAACGTAATGAAAAGTGATCATACACCAATTTCCAACAGTTAAGCTCCACCCAAGTATGTCAGTAAAATAGTAGGAGATGCTGGGTTGTATCATTTCAATAATGCAAGGCCTTCCACTTTTGCAATAGAATATGCCCCCCTTGCCTCCTCAATCTGCTCCAAGAGGTTGGGGAGATACCTCAGAGCAGGTATTTTTGGGGTGGGGGGATCACAGTGAGACGCTTACAATTATCTTATCACAATTGCCTCTTAATATACTCAAATTTATATGTTACTATGCACAACAATTTTGGCCTTATATACTGCATTTTTGTAAGAGCATGCATTTTATGTCCCATTTACCCCAGTCTCTGCATTTTTGTGCACATAACCTGGCTAGAGAACTACAGTGCAAAATTTGGACAATTGCAAAATTCAAGGGACAGCTTCATTTCCGTTCTTGAATCCTTTTGGAAAGTTCAAATTAGGCAGGATTGCCTTTGAACACAGACTGAATCAATTCCCCCTCCCCTACATCCCTACCTCAAACTACAGCATGAATTCATGTGCAGGAAGCAGCACCTATAACTGTCTTCTGCTTGCCTTTGATGCTGTGGTCCTAGTCATGTGATTCTTATCATTCATGGAATTTGTGGCTCCACACTCCCCTGGCCTTTAGGCCTTTTCCGATTACAGGTCAGCAAAGTCCTCTCCTTCCTAGTTCTTCTCTTTAGGCCAGGCTGGCAGGTTCATTTTTCATTTCATCATTCACGGCTGATCAGTGGTGCCACAGGGCTGACAGGCAGCTGGACTGACCTCCCAGCTTGTAGGCTTGGCTGCTAACCAAATCCTTTTCTGATAGCCTCAGAGCACAAAAGGAGGGCTCTTTGGCTCAGTTTATAGGAACGTCCAGCTGAAGCAGTAGAGCAGCCTTTCTCAACCTGTGGGTCCCCGGATGTTGTTGAACTACAACTCCCATCACCCCTAGCTAGCAAGGCCAGAGCTCAGGCATGATGGGAGTTGTAGGGATGATGGGACCCACAGGTTGAGAACCGCAGCAGTAGAGAGTTTCTCCCCCACCCCGTCGGTACCACTTTAAACTGGGAGTGTGTGGAAGGGGAGGGCAGGCAGAGTCATGATCGATTGATTCCACGTTAACATGAATTTCTCTTGCATATCACTTTCTACCTGATCTATCTCCATGTTCCCCTGGCATGATAGCCATCTTCAAACATCTAAAGGGCTGTCACTTGGAAGAGGGAACAAGCTTGCTTTATCCTACTCTAGAGGGTAGGACTTAAACCAAAGCCTTCAAGTTAAAAGAATGGAGATTCCAACTAAACACCAGGAAAAACTTTCTGACAGGAAAAGCTATTTGACATTGGAATGGTCTCCCTAAGGAGGTTGTGGACTCTCCTTCCTTGGAGGTTTTTAAGCAGAGGCTGGATGACCATCTGTCATGGATGCTCTAGCTGAGATTCCTGCATTGCAGGAGGTTGGACTAGATGACCCTGGGGGTCCCTTCCAACTCTACAGTTCATTGATTCTGTGATGCTATGCTAATTTTCTAAGGCACCTCTCCACATTGAGTGAATGGGCAGTAAAATGGCAAATGCAATTCAATATCGGCAAGTGTAAAGATATGTTATGGGGTCTGAATTAGCCATGACTGACCAGGAATGAGACCTTGTAATGGATATCTTGATGAAGCCATAGACCCAGTCTGTGACAGCTGTGGAAAAGGCAAATTCCATATTAGAAGCCATTAGGAAAGGAACTGAGAATAAAACTGCTCACACCGTAATGCCATTAAACAAATCTACAGTGCAATTGCTTTTGGAATACTTTGTACAGTTTTGGTTGCCCCGTCTCAAAAAGGGGTTGGGAAAAGGTTTGGAAAAGGACAAACAAAATGATCAAGGAGATGGAGCAAGTCCACTATGGGGAAAGGTTGCAGCAGTTGCACCTTTCAGAGAAAAGTCAAGTAAGAGATGAGGTGACACAAGTTTGTGAAATGATGCCTGACATGAAGGAAGCGCATAGGGGAAAGCTTTTCCTCTCTCTTAACAATGGGGCTCATGGACATTCAATGAGCTGGAATGTTGGAAGAATCAGGACAGACAAAAGAAAGGACTTATTTAAATATGACCTCACCTAGGGGCCTTTTTCAGGTCATACTGTGGTGCTAGAAAGTGCAAAGAGAGCCACTGTATAGCAGCTAACACCCTACAACTGGCTATAATTATCCTAGCTCAGGGTAAGCTCTCTCTCTTATGTTAGTGGGGATTTTTTTCGTCATCTCCCTTTCAGATCTGAATGCTGATCAATGGCACCATCCAGACTGAAGACAGGTTGTGCAGGGTGAGAATGACACCTAGCACTAGATCATTTGGATTACACAGTAACCATAGCAACCACCCATTTATGAAGCCTGGGGCTTGAGCAGCACGCATATAGAATCTGACTTCCATCTCTTCTTCTTCTTCTTTAATTTCCCTGCAAACTGGGGGGCAGATAGGCAGGCAAATCTGCGGGTGACAGGTTCATTTCCTGGTGCCTTGTGGTGTCTCAGCAATGAGAGGGTAATTAAAGAACATGCCTTGGATTCACAAACGCCTCCGAAAGGTTTGGCTTGATGCAGAGATGGAGGAACGGAAGGAGAGTGGATTGATCTGTAAAACAGAACGGTTGAGTCACCTGCAGCCAGGTTAATTTTATTGATGGAAAAGTAGGGGGAAGTGTGTGTGAGAGAGGAGGTTCCCTGCCACTGCCTTATTATAAAAAGGAGAGCTATAAAGCAGATTTGGAGCAGATAGGTACTGTAGCAGTTTGCAGGCATAGCCTTTGCATTTAGATGCCCAAGGGCTGAGCCAGGGAACACCAGTAGTAATGTACTAGCATACTACAGAGTCAGCACTGTTTCTGCCCTCTGCCAAGTTTTCACTCAGGCGTAGCTCCTTGTTAAGAAAAAGAAAGAAATACCATGGTTCCGTGTAATTTCCTTGTCCTTCCCCCATGGCGGCTGAAATTATGAATAATGCAAACCCAGCAAATTGTGAATACTTTTCATGTCACCAATTTCATGTTCCTTACTTCAGAATTTGGGTCAGCTCTTGGAGCAGAGTCTGGGTTTGTTTAGCACAGTGTAGCATAACCGTATGTAAGACATGGTTCACAAACGGGACTTTCACAGCATGATGGTATCTCTTTGTCCAGGGGTGAGGAGACTGTGGCCTTCCAGATGTTTCTGATCCACAACTCCCATAATCCTTTAATATTAGACAAAGCTGGCTGGGGCTGATGGGAATTGGAGTCCAGTAACATCTGGAGGGCCACAGGTAGAGATGGGGAGAAAATTGGATCATCTGGTATTTTAGCACAAACTTACCCATGGCTCCATGATCCGCAATATACATTTAAAGCACCATCGTGCCGCTTTAAACAGTCATGGCTTCTGCCAAAGAATCCTGGGAAGTGTGGTTTGTTAAAGGTGCTGAGAGATGCTAGGGGACCCCCATCCCCCTCCCAGAACTACAATTCCCAGAATCCCTGGGAAGAGACACTGATTGTTAAACCATTCAGTATCTGTACCCCAGAAAAGATAGGCAGTATAATTAAAGTTAGGTCCTGGATTCAAAGACACAAGCTGGGATTTCTAAGGGTCAAGTTCTCCCTGACTCCACCGGCCCTTCTCAGAATGCATTGAGTTTTTCTAGAAGAATATGCAAATGGACAAAACGTAAGTTTCTGGGTCATTTTCAAGGTCAGCCCCACATAAAGTGCATTGCAACTCTTCAGTCAGAAAGTTACCAGACCAGAGCATGGACTTGTAATGGAACGAGGATTTCCAAATTGGAGGAAAGGTCTCCAGTTCCAAAGCTGTCCCTGTTATAAGCTGGTATCATAGACTGGGAGTAAGACCGCCATCCCTTCAACAGAGAAAGAGAGGGAGGGAGAGACGTATGGATCGGGGAAACAGTTGGAGCAAAAGAGAGACGAGGTCAATAGCTGCATTGCGCCATCAGCACCAGTAACTGCAACACAATATTGGCGGAGTAATGGGTGCACATGGGGTTTTCTAGCACAGGGGAGCCTAATTGAAACAGCTGCTGTTTGCAAACACTTCAAGCTCTAGCTGAGAGTGATTTGTGCTCCTTCCTCAGTTCAGCTCCTCAAAGTAAATAGGTCTGCACTTTGCACTGCAGAGTTAGACTTTGCCAGCCAACTCAGCTGGCCAACACAGGCAGGCTGGGATCCAAAGCCCTGGTCAGCAAGGAACATTGCTAGAAGGCTGCTTTGGGGAGATTGTGCATAGTTACAACCATGGACCACAACTATCTACCCACTTTCTCAAAACAGCCTAACCATTTGTGTTCCAACAGAAGTTGATCCTCACTTTTCCCCCACCTTGGGAAGAGGGAGATTTAGCCCAGAGGAAACTAGTTTCAAATCCCTGCTATAAAGCTTAGTCGTGTCAATATTACTCCCATATTAAATAATATTTCATCAGTAGTGCTAATAAAAAAGGCCTGGTTCATTGAGTAAGAACTGAAAACGGAGTTTGTTTGTTTGTTTGTTTGGCACTGTTGCTTTTCTTTTCTTTTCATCCAACTCTTCAAATGAAAAAGGATCCCATAATGGCTTGTGAATATCTGCAACGAGACAGTTGGGAATAGCGATGAGGTCTTGAGAGTCCTATATCAGCATCATATAAATGGCTTAGGCTATTGACAAAGCTTGTAAATATCCACTTGCCTGATTGCATGTGGTGAATTAAGTATCTCCGACAGGCTACTAGGCATTTGTGAACTGGAAAAGTGTTGGTGTCTGACACTCTAACCACAACACCCCACTGGCTCTTCAGTGTTGGAAGAAGCAACCACCTTTAATTAAAGCTCAACTGTATGGAGAGAACGTCATCCACTGAATGTACCTAGGAACAGAAAGCTAAGTGGGTTTCCTAATTCCCCTTTCACTTTTCTTGTTTGCTTCTGTTGTATCCAGAAATGCCTGTTGATATTAAATGAAAGATGTGTTTGAAGTTTACAGCCATGTCTGTCTTCAGTGTGTTGAGAGAAAAGCTACTCCACATCATTATTATTATTTTATTTCTTAATTATTATTTTTTGGTAAAGCATTGTCTTGATATTGAGTGGCATATAAATATATGAAAATAAATAAATAAATACACATGCCTGCATATTGATTGTATTATGCTCAAACTACACATTAGGGTAGATATGTTGCATGCAGCAATGTAAGTGTGAGGGATTTGATCAAGATCAGGGATGTCTAATCCTTCACTCTGCAGATATAGATGATAATAGATATAGATATATAGATATATATAGATATAGATATATAGATATAGATGATATAGACATAGACGTAGACGTAGACGTAGACGTAGACGTAGACGTAGATGTAGATGTAGATATAGATATAGATATAGATATAGATGATATAGACCCTCCATCCGTCTGCACAGCAGATAGTGACAGTAAATAAAAACACTTCCCATTGGCACCACTTTTTATTATTTATAACTTCCACATGGGTGAGTTCTGGAGGTGTCCCAGCTGTGGAAAGGACTAAGCCTGCATTCTACATGCACTGTGCTTTGGTCTGGATCAGAGTCCACACTTACCTTTGAGTCAGAAGGCAGAGAGAACAAGAGAGCTCACGCTACATATTTAACGTAACTCATGGTTTGACCCTGAATATTACCAGGGATAACTCATGCATGCAAATCAAGCATCAGTGTTGAGGAATGAACTACAAACGCAACAAAAATTAAGGTATTCAAAAGTCAGCAAAGAGAGGGTGTGTGCTTGGGGCTGTCTTTGGTCTAAAAGCAGCCATGTTTGTATGGAGGACAATCCAAAAACACTCCCAATACTCAAGGTTGACATGAGCTAGCATCACCACCGATGCCCATAAGAACCTCACAAGAGCCCTGATGGATCTGGCCAATGGGCTATCTATTCCAGCATCCTGCTTCCACAATGGCCAACCAGATGCCTTTGGGAAGTCCACAAGCAGGACCTGAGTGCAGCAGCACTCTCCCTACTTCTGAATCCCAGAGGCACATACTCCCTCTGACAGTAGAAGTAGAAGGCAGCCATCCCTATGCCACTACTGAAAAGAATTGTTCTGGCTGCCCATTAGCTATCATGCTAAGTTCAAGATGCTGGTTGTAGTGTGTAAAGCTTGGAACCAGGGTACCCGAAAGACTGTCTCACTCCTTAAAGACCCAATTGATCACTGCGCTCTGCAGGTGAGGGCCTCCTGCAGGCACCATCTTATCAGAAGGCCCATTCTGTGTGATGTACAAATCAGGCCTTTAGTGTTGTGGCATTTGCCCTTTGGAATGCTCTCCCCTTTAATATTGGACAGGAGCTATTTCTGTTGTCTTCTCAGTGCCTACTGAAGACCTCCCTTTTCCAACAAGTCTTTTAAATGGAGTTATTTCCTGTTCTGTATTTGTATTGGAATTATTTTCAGATTATTATTATTTTTTAAATAATGTTTTAATTGTTTTATCATTAGTGTGCTTGCCGTTTTTTTCCGTTTTTCATGTTTTCCTACCTGTTAATTTCCACACTATATTTGAGCATGAGGTAAAAGCCACGCCTGCAAAACCCACAGAATATAATGCATGTTTAACGCTTCTTTCTGTGTTATATGATCACAGAAAAATCAATCTGCAGCCCTTTTAACTCAGAAAATAATGGGAGCAAAGTGGCAATATTTGGGGTGACATACTGGCATACAGTTCTTTCCTGGGGAAATCTTGGGAGATCATGTGCAAAAAGGATGGGAAGTAATGGTGTTGTCCAATGATGTTTGTTGTTATGCTACAGCATGCTGACCTGTGTGAATGAAATTTAGCATGACATGCTGATGTATTGCTCAGAAAGTCACAGCTCAGTAGCGCAAAAGGCATTTCATTGTGAAAGGAACATTAGGAAATGGGACAGAAACACCAGCGTCATAATCAGGAAAAATAATGTAATATTCCCCACATCTGAATGTGCCCTATGTTAAGTTGAGTAAATGTATCATAGGGCACCAGCGTAGACCATGCAGCTATATTGTATTTATTATGCTCTCTGTGTATTGGTAACATGCTGCACCTCTGCCACGCAATGGCTTGGGCAATGTACACTGAGGGGTTAAGCTTTCTTCCAAGTGTGGAGGAGAACTCCAGGAAGTGCTTGTAATCACAACCACGCTCTGTGGCTCAGGACAAAGGTGGTAATTCAATTTGAATGTTCCGCGCCAGCACATCCTTTATGATGTTAGCGGAGAATATCTTGGCTGATTTAAAGCGTTTACCCAACAGGGAGGCAAGTGTGTGTGTGTGTGTGTGTGTGTGTGTGTGTGTAAAGAGAGAGCAAAAAGAATAGGAGGCAGCAGAGTTCAAGTATTTATAGGTACCATACATATCTACATTGCATTCCAACCCAATTACTTCCAATTATAGGACAGAAAGATGCAAAATGTTAATTGAAAGTTTCAAGGTGTGTGCGGGAGAATTAGTGCACTCATCTGGTTAATAGGAAAAGCATTGCATTTTCTAGACCATTGATTTGCCGTCATTAAGGAACCAAACACACAGAGTTCTGGTAAGTTGGTTTCAGGAATATATTTCCTCCTGCTCAGACAACTCCTATGTTTGCAGGGAGCTCAGTCTGCAATAGCCTCCAGCACTGTAAGAGTTAAAATGGATTGCATTCGTTTTTCTACCATCCTTGTCTTTGTCTGGGCTATTTTATCCCTTTTAGCAACATCTGCCAAGGGAGAGTGTCATGCAAAAAACAACTTTTTCCCTTCCTGAGTGTTCTTCACCTTTACCTATAATTGCCAGCTCAAGTTGAACCTGGAGGAGTTTGTCCATTGCTATTTTAGGTGGCTGTCCTTTGAAAGCTACGCAAAAGAGAAGGCAAACCCTAGCACATGAATATTTGAAGCAATAGTAATAGCACCACTCTATTCAGTCTGTGTCCATTTCTGGCATCACAGTTTAAGAAGGCTATTGACAAGCTGGAACATGTGCAAAGAAGGGCGACCAAGCCTTTTGGGAAATTGGGTATGTTTAGCTTAGAGATAAGAAGACTGAGCGGAGATAAGGTAGCCATCTTCAAATACCTGAAGGGCTTGTTTTCTGCTGCTCCTGAGGTGAGAACTTGAAACTCAATTTGAGTTGTACCTTCCTCCTACCATACACACTTTAAAACACAATTTTGCTTAACGTTATTATTTTCTGTGAAATATGATACACATTTAATATGCACATTTTAAATGCAAATTTGCCACATATACCCATTTTTAGAAGCAATTTTCATGAATGCGATGTATATTTATACACTATTTTAACTAATATAATGTATACATTTTTATGCACACTTTCCCCATTTTTGTGCACGTTGTTTGGGTGGTTGACTGCATTGCAGTAACTAACCATCTGAATCAATATGCTACATTCATGGACCCGTAGTTTTCAAGTAATGGGGAAGTAATAGCACTTCTTCATTCTGTGCTAATCAGACCTCATTCACAGGACTCAGTCCTGTTCTGCATGCTACACTTTAAGAATGATAAAACTATCAATAACAATGGCTACTACATGATGTCTATGCTCTGCCTCTACAGTTGGAGGCAGTAATGCTTCTGGGAATCACTTGCTGGAAACCACAGGAGAAGAGAGTACTCCTGTGTCTGAATCCTGCTTATGGGTTTCCACAGGCTTCTGGCTGGGCACTGTGAGAACAGGATGCTGGACTAGAAGGGCCATTGGCCCCTGATCCAGCAGGCTCTTCTTCTGCTCTTAAGGATATAGACCAACTGGAAGAGATGCAGGGAAGAGTAACAAAATCCCTTGGGGTCAGGGGTATGGAAAACACAGGGGATATATACCAGTTGAACCTTGATATGTTTAATTTGGAGAAGAGAAGACAGAAGAGGGACATGAGAGCATACCCTCCAACCGGGATGTGGGTGGTGCTGTGGTCTAAAACCACCCAGCCTCTTGAGCTTGCTGATCGTAAGGTCAGCAGTTCGAATTTGCACGACAGGGTGAGCTCCTGTCGCTTTCTCCCAGCTCCTGCCAACCTAGCAGTTCAAAAGCATACCAGTGCAAGTAAATAAATAGGAACTGCTACGGCGAGAAGCTAAACGGCGTTTCCGTGCACTCTGGTTTCCATCACAGTGTTCTGTTGTGCCAGAAGCAGTTTAGTCATGCTAGCAGAATGACCCAGAAAGCTGTCTGTGGACAAACTCCGTCAGCCTGAAAGCGGAGATGAGCGCTGCTCCCCAAAATCAAATTCAACTGGACTTAACCACCCAGGGGTCCCTTACCTTAACCTTTTCACCTTACTTTCCAACATTTCTCCAATGAAAATAGGGATGTTCTATTCAATAATAATAAGCATAATAATAATTTTCTTCTTTATACCCCGCCCTTCTGATTGGGTTGCCCCAGCTACTCTGAGCGGCTTCCAACATATATAAAAACATAATGAAATATTAAACATTTTTTAAAAAAACTTCACTATATAGGGCTGCCTTCAGATGTCTTCTAAAAGTTGTATAGTTACTTATCTCCTTATCTTCCAAAGTGGGACATTCCAGGATCAAATCAGAAACTGGGAAGGCTTCTGTAAATCCAGGACTGTCCCTAGAAAATAGGGATACTTGGACGTTCTGTGATAGCCCTTTTCAGACTCATGAAGGACTGTCACTTAGGAAAGGGCAAATGCTTTTTCTTTGGTGCCTCAAAAGGAAGGACTAGCCATAATGGGTTTAATTACAGGAGGGTGGATTTGGGTGAAACATTAGGGTGGATAAAAAAATTGATAAAAGTATTTAATGGCAAGAGTTTGACAGTTACTGGAGGGTCTGTCCCTTGCTAGAGGTTTTTAAGCAGAGGCTTTATAGCCATCTGTTGAGAATGCTGTATCTCTGCATTTCTTGCACTGAGCAAAGCAGTTGAACTATATTGCCTACTAGGTCCCTTCTGACTTTATGGTTTACTGATTAATTCCATGACACCTTCAGTTTGCAGCAATATAGTCTGGAATTCAGCCTGCATCATTTGTTCGATTTCAGTGCTTTCATTCTGAAAGTCTCCTGACTCTAGCTGTGTTGACACAAACAGCTTGCCCGCTGAAAAGCAAATCATAATAGGCTGAAAAGCTTAGCGTCTCCAGCTCTGCTTCATTTCACAGTATCAGCAGAACAGGTATGGGGAATGAATTGATTACACAAAGTATATACCAAAAAGAGGTTCAGATGACGACAACTTATTCTGTTGGTTACCTTGTTATCTGCAAAATATCTGGCAAAGAGGCTGATTTGCTGTATTGTATGCCTGTTTTACCCATTTGTTTTCTCTGAGGAAAGATATTGCAATATTCCCAAAAATTTAAAGCCAGCATTTGCAGAAACTGCATGTAAGCCCATATCTGACTGTACCCCGTGAGCCTCCACATGGGGTTCATGTCTCTGACTGCACACACACACACACACACACACACACCCTTGCACTTAGAAATCTAACGTATCAGGGAGAATGTTAAACCGGAACCCTCTTCCTGGCACCTATTTTTCTGTGCAGAATGGTTTCTTTCTTTTTTTGGTTGAGGGAATATTCAATTACATGACCTCAAGCCAGAGACTGCTGCAAATATCAATGCCTAAATTTATATACACACACAAACACATAGGATGCTTGAGGATTTCATTTAGTTTGCATTTTTAAGTGAAATGAGTTGATTTGCACTTCCAGCCCTGTTAGGTATGGGAAAGCTGGTCCAATATAGGGTTTGCAGGCATCTTGCAAAACCCTGGAAAGACCCATGTATGGTGCTTTGAAGCGCCAATGACCAGCTGATTGTTGAGGCTTCAAAGCACCACATACAGTTTGCTTTCACCTGTCTGGTTTTAATACGAAAAAGCAAGAGTGAAAATGGATCACCTGGCTTCATTGTGATGTCAGGTGATTGACATATTGAGAGCTCCACCCACAATGTCAGACTTGGCCCACAGAGGGTGCGATGGGGGAGATCCAGCCCTCCAAGGAGATCCAGTTCCCCACCCATGCTCCAGATATTGAAAGCACCTTTAGCATTTCAGCACTGCCAAATCTTCCACTCCCTTCTCCCAGCCTTTTGTAACTAGCACCCTCCTCACCTCGCACAGACGCAGCAGGTTGGTGTACCCCTGTATTCCCCAGGGTTGTAAGTACTGCATGTGTCTCCCATTTGATTTCCTTTCACGGAAGCCCTGAAAGCTTTCCTGGGGCTTCCCGCCACTCTATAAATGCCAGGCTGATAGGAATCAAATTTGCTAAGCTGCCTGCAATAAAGACCTTTTTCTTTCTGCAACATTAACACCTGTGTGGCTCTGATTCCCTGGCTAAGCTCACAGATAGCATCGCATGCTGCTGATTGCTAAACGGATTCCAAGGCATGCAGGCAAGAATTCAGGTATTCACCCTCACTGAAAGCCATGCACCAAAATCCACTGACAATCCACTAACTTGCATTTGCAGCACAGGGATGAAATGTCCTCGCTTGCCACTGGACAGTCACCTTCCTCAATAAGGGCAGTCAAGCACCAATAGGTTAACATGCAGGCTAGGAGCTCAAGGATGTGCCCAATTGGGCCAGGCACCTCTGTATTGCAGCTGGAAACACAAAACCATCTGAAAACATGCCTCCAGAGAGTTCATGGAAGCATAGAGTTGGAAGGGACCCAAAGGACCATCTAGTCCAACCCCCTGCAACTGAAAGAAAAGAAGAAGAAGAAGAAGAAGAAGAAGAAGAAGAAGAAGAAGAAGAAGAAGAAGAAGAAGAAGAAGTGCTCATGAAAAAATATTCCTCTTCTTCCAGGCCTTTGGTTAATTAAACAATCTATGGCCTTTTCAACTGCGTGGTGGTGTTTTTTATTGTTGTTATGCTATGTATCTTTGTGTTTTTATTTTGTAAACTGGCCTGTGACCCCCAGATGAAGGGCAGTATAGAATGCATGCAGCATGCATCCAAAAGTAGGAATTCCATTCGTACCAAGGCAGATACTTCATTAATTTTAGTGGGACAGCCTGCCAAGAAGGATTGCAATGTTTGGGAAGGGGATAGTTGGATGGTCATCTCTTGCCCACCCACCTGCCCACTTTCTGTTCCCCAGCTCCCTCTCTGATACCTACCGTTCTCCTCCTCCTCCTTTCTCTACCAGCTAGCTCCCTAGACATTTTCTCCATCTCTCCAGACCCATTGAATCAAATGGACATTACTAACTTAGGCTCATTCATTTGAGTGGGTCTGATCTGCATAGGACTTACTTGAGCAACACCCCAAATATCCTGAAAAATATGGGGGGGGGAGTGTGGCAGGTGTCACCCTTGTAATGTGGGGTGAGCCTTTTAGGTTCCTCTATGAGCTCGAACATCCTTTTGCTTCTGCATCCCTGGAAGATTTTGAAGAGAAAAAGGCTGTGGAGCTCTCTAACGTCTCTCTGTGTTTGTTACAAATTTCTTCCATTTGAACCAAAGAAGTTTCCTGAGGCCCTTGTTTTCAAAGGCATTTAGACATCTTTTGGTATCTTTGAACGATTTCCTGGATTCACCCCCATAGGCTACACAGGAAGGAATATCCAAGGTGAAGATTCATAGCTTCATCTGGAATGGATAAATTTTTGATGGTCTGATCCAGGGGAAGCTGAGGGAGGTGGCTGTCCCTTTGCCAGTTCCTGACAAGTTTCCCTTCTGGGCATCTTCACTGTATCAATTTCTTTTTTCTTTCTTTTTTCTTTTCTTCTTTCTTTTCCCTCCAAACTGAATCACTCTTCACACTTTCCAGCACAGTAATGGAAGAAATTTCTCCTACCCTCCAACATTCCTCCGATGGAAATAGGGATGTCCTGGGTTAAACCACAGAGCTTAGGACTTGCTGATCAGAAGGTCGGCGGTTTGAATCCCTGTGACTGGGTGAGCTCCCGTTGCTCGGTCCCAGCTCCTGCCAACCTAGCAGTTCAAAAGCACGTCAAAGTGCAAGTAGATAAATAGGTACCACTCCAGCGGGAAGGTAAATGGCGTTTCCGTGCGCTGCTCTGGTTCACCAGAAGCAGCTTAGTCATGCTGGCCACATGACCTGGAAGCTGTACGCCGGCTCCCTCGGCCAATAAAGT
This sequence comes from Podarcis pityusensis, assembly GCF_964106645.2. Lineage (NCBI taxonomy): Eukaryota > Metazoa > Chordata > Lepidosauria > Squamata > Lacertidae > Podarcis > Podarcis pityusensis. Next base: position 21,257,927 of record NC_138040.1, on the reverse strand, counting down.
GAGATGAGCGCCGCAACCCCAGAGTTGGTCACGACTGGACCTAATGGTCAGGGGTCCCCTTTACCTTCACCTTTTATTCCATAATAATATTTTTACTGTTTATACCTCACCCATCTGACTGGACTGCCCCATCCATTCTGGGCTGCTTCTAACATATATATAAAAACATAATAAAACATTAAACATTAAAACACTTCCCTATGCAGGCCAGGCTTCAGATGGCGCGAGGATCAGATAACTCTATACCCTCCAACATTTCTCCAATGAAAATAGGGACATCATAATGCTGTGGTGTTGTGGAAGAGTGCTGGGACTGGAAGTGTCAGTCTAGGGCCTGCTCTGTGGTTTACTTTGCACAATAGCTAATCCAGCCCCCGCATGCAGAGACCTAGCTGAGTTAATGAAGTCTGCCCCACGATATAACCTATGGCACTGCTATCATATGCTTCAGATTTGCTTCTCCAGGCCAGAAAGTCAAATGTGTATTCAGAAGCTCTTCCAAGAGCAAAGCCACACTTCTGTCAGGAACCAGGAATACACACACACATACAAAAAAAAACCCATTTGCTAAACACTACTTGAGAAATCACAGGCAGTGTAATTGACTTTTCTGCAGCTCGGATAATGTAGGTCAGCACCTCAACGTAACAAGCAGATGAATGCACGTTGGAATGAAAGACAGAAGAGAACTAATTACCAAATAGATATTAAACAAAGTATCAGATAGTAAGCATAATCATAATCATAAGCATTGCTTTGGTGGGGGAAAAAGAAATGCAGGAAGAAAACAATTTGTTAAATGAGCTGGAGCTGGGTTCTCAGAACCCACAGGGAACTCGGGACAAAGCCATTGTTGATTTCATTGTTGAGTTTTCATTGTCTGTAGTGCCTTGTCTGGAAGACCTTTTGTCACTTCTGTGGAGGTTCCAGCAGAGTTGTGTTATCTATAATATTATCTGTAGCATTGCCTCTCATGCTAGGGATAGCCATGCGAGAAATATTTCTAATAATCACATTTTGCAGTTAAGGAACTGAGGATTTTTTCATAGCTAGGTTTTCAAATATTTACTTCTAAAATAAGTATTCATCTTCTGAGTACATCTTCTGAGTAGACATCCAGGAATCTTATATTGGGTTGAAGATGTAAAGCGAGTGTGCGGCAGCTGTGAAAAAGGCAAATTCCATTCTAGGGATCGCTAGGAAAGGAATGGCAAATAAAGCTTCCAATATCACAGTGATGCTACACAAATCTATGGTGTCACTGTAATACTGTGTGCAGTTCTGGTTGCCTCATCTCAAAAAGGAGATGGTAGAGTTGGAAAACTCTAACACTAGAGGTCATGGACATCCAGTGAAGCTGAATGTTGGACGATTCAGGTCAGCTCCCACAAGAAGCAATGATGGCCACCAACTCAGATGACTTTAAAGGAGACTTATATAACTTGATGGAGAATAACGCTATTAGTGGCAACTAACCAGAAGGGCTATGTTCTGCCTCCACAAATGGAGCCAGCAATGCTTCTGAGTACCAGCTGCTGGAAACTGCAGGAGGAGAGCATGCTCTTGTACTCAGGTCCTGCTTATGGGTTTCCTCACAGGCATCTGGCTGGCCAATGGGAGAAGAGGATGCTGGACCACATGCGCCATTGGCCTGGTCCAGAGGCTTTTCTTATGTTCTTTTGTTCTAAGCTTATAAGAAAGATTGCTAATAATCAAATTTTGCAGTTGTGGAACTGTTTGTATGTTCTTATCTCTATTTTCAAAATTACTTCTACAGCAAGTACTTCAGAGTGGACACCAGTAATTTTGTTCAAGAGAGACAACCAAGCTGAAAACCTCCATTGCCAGCCTAAAGCAGTGCTTGAATTACAAGAGAAGGGGGCAAAAGGAAGTCTACCACTTATCTTTGGGGATGGTTAACCTGTTCTTAGAAGACTACTAGATACGAGGGGAAGGATTATTTAACTATAACTGGGGGAAGCCAGGAGATGAAGCTTGAGGGTGTCATTTGAGGATTTCATTAGGAGCTCAAGCCATTTTGCCACCTGATGCAAAGAACAGAATATGCCTCCACTTTTCCATCTACAAAAGCTGATTGGACAAGGCACTGGATCTTATTTCAGGGCTGCCAATGGGATCATGCTCTCTGCCATACCTGAGGGCAGCAGGCTAGTTATGTGGGGGGGGGGGGGATAAAAAGGGATGAGGAAGACATTCAAGAAAATTCACTATCAAAGCTATCAAATTCATAATTTTCAAAACAGGATGATAATCAAAGCAAAGCCATCTTCTGAATTTTGCTCTTAACTGAATTTTGCAATGAAATTCTCCAGCAAAACAATGTTCTAAAAGATGCAAATGTAAGGGAGAAAAATGCGTAAAATTAATACATTGGTGGAAATAGCATATAAAATTCATTATATTAGGAAGAATACCTGCAAAAACAGGCTAAAAGTGTATGCCAAAAATGTGTTTATTGGGAGAAATTTGCACTGAAGTGTTGATGAATGTTCATGAAGATTCTTTTGGAGGGGAGGGAATCCACAAATTTCTGCAGAAATGTGGAGAACTGAATTTAAGATTAGAAAAATGAAAAACTGAAAAGAAAATTGAAAAGCTGAAATAACCTTCCATCCCTAAGGTCTCAAGGTGCACACATAACTTTGTCCTCCAACAGCAGGGAACTCCTGGGGACTCAGGAGAAACAGAATAAAAACATAAGATGAGCCAGCTAGATCAAGCCAATGGCCCACCACATCCAACATCTTCATCTCACAGTGGCCACCTAGATGCCCATTATGAGAACCACAAGCAGAACCTGAGTGCAACAGCATTCTGCCCACCTGTGATTTCCAGCAACTGGTATTCCAAGGCATGATGTCTCTGACAATGGAGAGAGCCAGTGCCACTGCTGTCCCACCACCTGCTGCCTGAGGCAATCGCCTCCCTGTGCCTAATAATAGAGCTGGCCCTTCTCAGTCTCTCTGCTAAGGGCCCCTAACTAAGGCACTGGGCCAGAATGGTGCACTCCATGAAATATTTAGTATGAGTCTGCTAGAGATATAAACCTATCCTATTAGGAATGGAAAGCTGAAAGGACCAGGCAAGCAATGTTCATCATTCACACTGCTACCAGTCTTCTGAAGAACCTCCTGCCTCAGGGCTGAACTTCTGACAAAGGCGGACATATGGTTTGATCAATGCAGGCCTGGGTAGATATTAGATAATACCTCTGGATTCTTCCTCCAGGGCTGTGAGGAGATGGAAAATGCTTCCAAGACAAGATTTATGACAATGTATGCTCCAAGGCACAAGCAATGTCGGTAGATTTGCTTCTATAGGGCAAAAAAGGGGGGGAAAGGGAAACTTTGGGTCAAAGTTTGAGGATTCATTGCTTCTGAATAATGATCTGAAAGTTCCAGATGTCTTTCTGAAATCTGCTACGCTTTTGATGAACTAACATGAGCAAGCATTAGGTATTCTTGCATTCTTGTATATTTCAAACATTTTTGAACAAAACTATATTCTCTCTCCTCTGCCTTGCGTTTCAAATGAAACCCTCTTCATTCCTATTATAAAAACGTTCTTTGCAACACTTCGAGCTGTTTTGAAAAGGACTGAGGCAAACTTTGTGAGGCTGCTGTGAATGTCATCCAGTGGCGAGTGGCTGACTGCTCTGAGGTCACCAGAGGTCTTGTCTAACTGTGATTGGATTAGCTGCTGTGAGGTCAAGGAAGAGCACAGCAGCTGTGAGCCAGACACCTGCGGAGGAGAGAGCAGACCTTAGAATTTGACTTTGAAGGTACGCAGGCAAAATTTAGCAAATTAATTTCTACTTTGGGATCACCTACCCTGCTCCCATTCCACATAGTGTGTGGCCTCCCAGAAATTCTGTCATCTCCTTAAACAAAATACAGTAATCAAGAGCAAGAATAGGCTTTAGAATGGGATGGGAGATACCTGCATAAAATATATGCAAAGGAGCAAATGGGGGGAAATGTCATTATTTTAAAAGTAGATGTGCATGATAGGGGCTGCTTTTACTTTATGCTGATGTGGGGAGGGGGAGAAGAAGGAAAGACTGAACATTGGATGATTGTTCGGAGAGTAAAGGGAGTCAGACTGGACTCCATTTAAGGAAGGATGTCAAAAGCAGACTATAAGCATATGGGGGTCAGGACGTGTCCACTCACACAACATTTTTGGACTCTTGCTATTATACATCAGATTGCAGGTTACCATCTTACACCAAATTCTACAACAGTTGTTCTGTGTTACTTAAAATACAAAACTGAACAAGCTGGTCTAGAACTTGCACTAGTAATAAAGTTAACAGCCAGACAGTATACCAGAAAATACTGGGAATCATCAGAAGCATCACAGAAACGTTGAGGAAAGTCTGGGAGATGGCTTAGTTAACTGAATGCACATACAGTGGTACCTCAGGTTAAGAACTTAATTCGTTCTGGAGGTCCATTCTTAACCTGAAACTATTCTTAACCTGAGGTACCACTTAAGCTAATGGGGCCTCCTGCTGCCGCCTCATGATTTCTGTTCTCATCCTGAAGCAAAGTTCTTAGCCCGAGGTACTATTTCTGGGTTAGCGGAGTCTGTAACCTGAAGCGTCTGCAACCTGAATGAAGCGTCTGTAACCCGAGGTACCACTGTACTGCAGGGCCAAGTTAAATTGATAAATGGTCGATGTGGTGAGACTCTTAGATCTAAGGGCAGAGTTCAAGAGTGGCTCTAAGCCCAGTCCTCTGATGTAAGAGAGAGCTGAGAACCCTCTGAGGGGTTGTGGTCCTCCATTATACCAGGTTAAGATCCTTCAAATGGGCCAATAATTATTTTCAACCAGAAATCAGTAACGGTTTAATCAACATTAAGGACTTGAATTACAGAATTTCTGTTCATGGAACCACAAAGCATCCAGATTGGATTCCACTGCCTACAGCATCTGCTTTGCATGCAGAACATCCCAGATTCAATGCCCAGGATATCTTGGTAAGGCTTGGAGAGACTCACATTGGAAGCCCTGAAGAGCCCCTGATTAGTCATGTTGACAGCAGTGAGGGACCTGGTGGTCTGACTCAGCAGATGGTAGCATCCTGTGTCCCTGTGTTTCTATGCTGAATTATGACAATGCACGCATGTATACAAAAGCAAAGGTAACTGCTGGGCAATGCCTTCATTAAACCAAGGAAAATGTCACAAAATAGTGATCAAGCTTTGGAGTTCTCCACAGTTCTTAATCAAGCTGGGTGCATGCATAGCATATCATTGGACATTCTGAGCCCTGAGAAAACCTTATCAGAGAAACAGTGCTTGATTAATAATTCAGCTGATCATTCTGAGAAGGATAAATTGGGTTACCACCAGCCAGCAAGTAATTACAAATTTGGGGCACATCACCTGTTAGCAGTGTTGGCTTTGGCTCATCAGGACTGATTGGGTAGAAGACAAGGAGATGAGCACCAGATGGCGCCAGAGCCAATGAGAGGCTGGGGAAATAATTCTAGTCCTAGAAGGGGCAACACTGAGACTAAAGAGGAGGAAACTGACAGCCAGAGCCCATTCCTGGACTGGTTGCATGTAAGAAGACAGGCAGGCGGGGGCTAGCTGAGCACACACCGGGGTGGTTAAGCAGTGCTCCATTTACCCAAATAGACCAGCTTCCACTGGCTGCTACTTTCAACCATTCAAACCATGCATTTAAAGCACTAGGATACCACTTTAAATATTCACGGCTCCACCTCCACCACCAAAAGATTCTGGGAACTGCAGTTTCTTAAGGGTGCTGAGAGTTCTTAGGAGACCCCTAGTCCCCTCTCATAGCTGCAATTCCCTCAGTTCCCTGTGAAGAAGGATTGATTGTTAAACCACTCTGGAAATTGCAGCTCTATGACAGGAAAAGGGGTCTCCAAACAACTCTCAGTACCCTTGACAATCTAGAATTCCCAGAATTCTTTGGGGGAAGCCAAAAATAGAATTCCCAGAATTCTTTGGGAGAAGCCATAACTGTTTGAAGTGGTATCATAATGGTGTGAATGTGGACTCCCTCAGCTTCACTTTAATTTGGGAAGAGGAGTGGGCATTAGCAGAGGGAGGAGGTTGAGCTTTCATTTTCCTCCTCTGGGGATTTTTCTGAAGTGAGCAGTCATGCAAACAGCGGGAATGGATCTGTTCCGAAAAGCAAGAGAGATTGAAAGGGGGGGTTGTTATTTCTCTGTCTTTAGAAAACAGAAAGTCTATTCTCCCTTCAGCCATCGACCTCCACAAAGCCCCTTTCTCAAGCACATCCTTCATGAACAGACTGATTTGGGTTATTGTGACCTTTCCAAATAGCTAAAATCTCCTGCGGCCCTGAATCATTGCCTATGCTGTTGCTGTCTGTTTCACTGGCTTTGTTTTTCTTCCATGCACAAAAATCATGCGAGGTCCAGATACATCTTATTCCAAAGGTGTCCTAGGCCTTTCTACAGATCCTCAGTCATTGTTCCTTGCGTATGTTCAGGGCTTTTGTGCACCTGAGAACCAAGCTTGCTTTCCAGCTTCAGAGTCTGAAATATTCTCTAGAGAGTTACATTTTGCTACTTGCCCAAAAGTGGAAAGAAGCAGAAGTCCCAGTAAAGGAAGAACGGATACAAAAACTCATGGAATATGCAGAAATGGTGAAACTTACCAGAAGAATAAGAAATCAAGATAACAAACCTTTTTAAAAAAAAAGAATGAAAATGATTTATTGAGTACTGTATTGTAAACAGATAAAAACATTAGCAGGATTATTGTAATAACCTGCAGTTTCACAAGTGTATAGATTTACAGTAGATAATTAAATGAGCAAGTGAAATGAATTTGGATATGCAGAAGATATTTTTAAAAATAAATTTAAGGAACAGCAGAAAGAGGGGGAAGGAAGTCAAATTTTGAAATGTTATATTGATTCAAAATCTAATGAAATCTATAAACTGGAAAAGTATAAATAAAAACTTTTAAAAATAGAGTTAAATGTTATATATATATATATATATATATATATATATATATATATATATTTGCAAAAGGCCAGTTGGTAATGGTTAGCAAAGGGATAATGAGTTCTGTCCACAATAGGTTTAGTGGGTCAGGAAAATTCCAGACCCTGAGATTTCAGGTCCTAAACCTGAGACCTGGGGATGACACTGGTGATGTCATGAGGGCAGCCCCTGGAGTCAGGAAATAATTGGGAGAGCGGTGCAGAGGAGGACAGGCACCATCCCTCTTATTTATTCATATTCTTATTAAAAGGACTTTCACCCATCTGGAGATTCAAGCTCTCCACCTGCCACCTGGAGGGAACCTGGCAAACCTAGGGACTTTAGGTCAGACCTGGAGGTCTGCTAACCCTAGTGCACTACCCAAGTCTTGTGCCGTTCCCATTCATGCCAACTAGTCTTTTGCAAAAGGACTTATTGGTCACCTCTGTGTCCAGACTCAGATATCACAGCCTGCCAGACCCCCACAGGAGCCAGGCTCCAAGAAGTCTGGGTCTTTTGTTCAGCTGCCATCCCAACTGGGCCAAAAGCAACTCCACAGTCCAAAATAGGCAGGTTGAGACACAAAGCAAAAAACGAAGTACAGTGGTACCTCTGGTTGCAAACGGAATCCATTCCGGAGGCCCGTTCACAAGCGCGGGTCACGATTCGCCGCTTCTACACATGCGTGTGATGTCATTTTGCACATCTGCGCATGCGCGAGTGGCAAAACCCTGAAGTAACCATTTCTGGTACTCCTGGGTCACCGCGGGACACAACCTGAAAACACACAACCTGAAGCAAACGTAACATGAGGTATGACTGTATCAGATGGGAGGCAAAGACTGCCATGTCGTGAAAGAGAGGCGGAGATCAAGATTTATGGAAGTAGCCAGAATAAGGGAGGCCACATGCATAGGACCAGTTGCTCAGACTGAAGAGCAAACTAGGACTTTATAGTGCCTGGTGAGCTGGGATTGGTCCTCAATGGTCAGCTGACAATCTCAGGCAGACTAGAACTGCAGACCAGAGGGCGCTTTTGACATATGGAGCTCAAACTACCAGGCAGAACAGAAAGAGGCTGTTGATTCAGGTGATTAGGTGACACGGCCTAACTGCCAGGGTTTCTGGTTCAAGAGAAACTCCAGTGGCAGTGAAGGCCACCAACCTAAATGGCTTTTAAAGAAGATTAGACAAATTCATGGAGGAGAGGCCTATTGATAGCTATTAGCCATGAAAGCTGTGCTCTGCCTCTACAGTTGGAAGCAGCAGTGCTGCACAGGATGGCTCAATGGTCAGAGCATGAGATTCTTAATCTCAGGGTCGGGGGTTCAAGCCCCATGCTGGACGAAAGATTTCTGAATTGCAGGGGGTTGAAATAGATGACTCTCGTGGTCCCTTCCAACCCTACAATTTTGTGATTCTGTGATTCTGAATACCAGTTGCTGGTAACCACAGGAGGAGTGAGGCCTCTCATGCCCAAATCCTGCTTGCTGTTCAGCCACTGTGACTAGATGGGCCTCTGGCCTGATCCAGCAAGCTCTTCTTATGCCATCACCAATACCACTGTTTTCCACTCCCAGAGCCCAAGCCCAAGGCAAAATTCCATTAGTGAGACGTAAGAGAAAAACGTCTAAGAACCACACAGCTACATCAATCAATTACAAGGTTGCATTCCGGCCAATCACAGATTAGCTACCCTGCAATTAAACACATCCACATACTGGCAACACAAATTTACATCTCATTAACAAGGAGGCACATACAATTCTGGCATGAAAATTAAGAAATTAGACACAGTTATTGTAACGGAAGCAAGAGAAGGGGGGCTGTTGATAGAAGCTGTTGTATTCATTTGCAGTTTACTCTACTAGGGATCAGCTACATCTTAACTGGTAGTAAAATTCTTAGAAAGCCTGTAGCTCATCTACAGTAGAGCATATGCCTTCATGTAGAAGGTCTCTGGTTCAATCCCTGCTATCGCCAGATTAGGCTGGGGGAATCTCCTTCCTGAAATCCCAGTGAGCTGCTTCCAGCTAGTGTTGACATTAGTAAGATGGATGGACCAATGGTCTGACTCAGTATAAGACAGCTTCTTGTGTTCCTATAGCTTGGTCTCACTAGTCCTTTCTGGAATTCTTCCAGTTACTAAGCTGGGTCATACGGCTTTAACACTCCAAAGAGAAAGGTGTGTGCTTGCTTTTATCACCTTGTCTTGCACCAGCATGTTAAGCAAACCTTGAACATCAGTTCAAAGCAGCTTTCCCCAAACTCGGACCCTCCAGATATTTTGGATTACAACTCCCATCAGCCCCAAGATCTTGGGAGTTTTAGTACAAAACATCTAGAAGGTACCAGGTTGGGGAAGGCCATGGAGTCACCGAACTGGAACTCAGATTGGATACCTTAGGAAACGGAGAGCTGGTTCACACATGCACATTTGCCTCTCTTTCTAGGCGTCAGCAGTTGATGACTCCTAGATGAATGTGTGAACTGGTTCCATTGAACAGAATTGATGGGAAAGTTCTACCTGCAGTGCTTGGTCTATGATGATTTCTGCATCCATGCAAACTGCCCCACTCTAACCACAATGACATACTGGCTATCAGTGTCATAGCAGTGATGGAGCAGGCCCATCGGGTGCCTGGGGCAGCGTGCATGCCCTGTGCCAGCCGCCCACAGGGCAGGGCAAGCCAGGGCAGGACACTCCATGGGGCCTCCAAGGAGTCTGCCTGCCTCCTCCCACTCAGCCACCCTACAGCTGAGGGGGAGGTGGCAGGCGGACCATTTCGGGCAGCGCGGAGCCTGCGGGTGCCTAAGCCACCACTTCACTCCCAGGAGAGACATGTGACTTGGGCGCGCTGCAGGCCCCGTAGTGAGTGCCGCCTGGCATTTTGTCACCCCCTCAGTGGTGACATCCAGGGCGGCCCACCCCCACCACACCCCCTTCCTCCATCCCTGGTAATAAAAGGTAAAGGTAAAGGGACCCCTGACCATTAGGTCCAGTCATGACTGACTCTGGGGTTGCTGAACTCATCTCGCTTTATTGGCCGAGGAAGCCGGCATACAGCTTCCGGATCATGTGGCCAGCATGACTAAGCCGCTTCTGGCAAACCAGAGCAGCGCACGGAAACGTCGTTTACCTTCCCGCTGGAGTGGTACCTATTTATCTACTTGCACTTTGACGTGCTTTTGAACTGCTAGATTGGCAGGAGCAGGGACCGAGCAAGGGGAACTCACCCCGTGGTGGGGATTCGAACCACCGACCTTCTGATCAGCAAGCCCTAGGCATCATTTTGCATCGTTTTGGCATGCATCATTCTGAGAGACTCAGAGCCAATAGGTTTGGGGATAGAGCGGTGGAGGAGAGAGCCTGCAAATGGCTTGCTTTCAGCACCTGTGCTCAGGCTCCCTTGCCATACTCAGATCGCTGTAAAGGTAATTGCCACGTCCGAGGGCTGAGGGCATCTCTCGTCTCAGAGGTTGTCACTAACGGCCAATAATACCACCCTACAAAGTAAAGGAAAGTGACAGGGAGGGAAATAATTTAGCCTTTAACTGACACGTTATCCAGTTAAAATCCATTTACCTTCTGCTGAACCATGTGTCATTGCTCATTTCAGTTTTGAAGTGACATAGTCCTGAATGCTGTTAACGGGCTGTCTCCAAAGGGGGAATGGAGAGAGATATTTAGAGATCAGGAAATTGGGTGCCTGACGAGGAAATCTTTCCCACGGCAGCTAAGCATCTCATCTTAAAAGGTTTACCCTGGAGCAGGAATCAATTTGGGTTTGAGACGGGAATTCTCAAGAGGAATTTCCTACTTTGGATTTCCTCGGGAGGGGATTCAGATTTACTCTCTTCACATAGTGTTGTAGGTCCATCTGGGGTGCAAGTTTATGGAGGGAAGCTGGTCAGAATGAATCTGTCATGCTTGAGTTTAGCATGGTTGACTTAAATTTAGGAACGCTTAAAAATTGCCTTTCAAATGTTAATGCTGAAATTTGGAAATTGTAAAAAAATAAATAAATAAAATTAATTCATCCCTAAATTTTCCACTCAAGAGGGTGAAGGAGTCAATGTCTTCCCTATTACCATTCCCCTAATCTTCATCTTCGGTAATACAGCACACTCCTCCATATGAAATATGTTGCAGAGATGAGAGTAGATTTCTAAAGCCCATCCGCTTCTGCCTATATGCTGCAAAGCATATTCAGTAGATTTATTCATTGCCAACAACCTTTATCCGTATGTTGAGCAGAGAACCCCAGTCACAAAACCTGCTGCATAACTGCACACCAAGCCATATGCTCTATCAGATACCGTTTGGCAATATATATCCTGTTTGTATTAAAATTACTTCTTATCAGCAACTGCTGGATCTCTGTGTGGAGTTCCTCTGTTTGGTGAACCATTGAACTGTAGGTGACAACCCCTTAGTACAGTAACTTTACTGTAAAGAGCCTCAGCTGCCTCTGACCACCCAGGTTGGCAACAGGAGCCTCCTAGACTTCCTGTTTCAGTACACTTTTGTATGGGGAGGATTCCTTTTGGGGTAGGGTTGTCATATGCCCTCTTTTTCCAGGACGCGTCCTCTTTCTCATGGGTAGAGTTATCATAGCAATCTGTAGTTAAAAGTAGAAGTTGGCAAATGTGTCTTCTTTTTTGCTCTTCAAAATATGGCAACCCTATTTGAAGGGGTCCAATATTCACAACAAAATCCCAAATAGTCATACTTTATTCAGTAATGCATTTCAGAGTCCAAAGGAGACTGTGAGATGTGAGAACTCTTCCATTATCATACCCACTATGTAAGAAAAAATGCATCATATGAGCTGTTAATTCTCTAGCACAAGGGTGCCCAAACTTTTTTCGAGGGCCATATTTGATGAAGTGAACATGCGTGAGGGCCAACTGAAGTTATTGAGCTTTTTTTACAATTGAACTTGTTGAGCATTTTTTATTTTTTACAATTTGACCCCAAGAAATAAACTGTCACAGGGACCAGATTAGGCCCCCAAAACGGAATTTGCACATGCCTGCTATAGCAAGTCACCTTCTGCTACCCCAGGATCTCACCATCTCTTATCCAACCACAGTCCTTGAAAACACTTATTCAACCCACGTATTTTTGCTATATATGCAGAGCCATCCTGGTACCTTATCTCCAGCAGTTGGCACTGGGTTCCTACTTGATTCTTACAGTTTTGAGGTCAGGCCAATATTGGGTCCCAAAGCACCACTTGAAGACAAATGGGCTTGAAGACAAATGGACTCACCCCAGTTTCCATGCACGTGTGCTTGAAAACACACTGCAAAAGTTGTAATATTTATATCATCATCATCATGATTATTTTTGTGCAGTGTGATATTCATTTGTGTAAGTTGATAAAACACCACAGAAAAAATATTCTCGATATTATTATGTATACAGTTGTATTATTTTCCATGCAGTGCTTTAGCAATGAACAGAACAGTACCTTCACATCAGTTAAACACTGCACAAAAGGGACTCTAGATGTAATTCTACAATTGCATTGATTGCATCTTTATAGTGTTTCATCAATGTTCATCTGCATCTATAATGTAAATGGGTGAATAACAGATGCAAATGAACTGAAAACTCCACCACATCACATATGCTCCATAATTAATTTTAGAAATTCTTCTAGTTAGATGGAATTCAGACAGATTGGAATACCGAACACAGCAAACCTGCAGAGCTGTAAAATAATGAAATGGGACAATTTTGATAATCCCTAGAATATTTATACGGATACTGGGATTCTAGAAACAATGTTGGGGCCCCTCCTGGAGCTGTGAAATGTTAACCCTCAAGACAATCATCCTTTCCCTTTCTAGAAAGAAGAGTAAGACAGATCCTAGTTAATTGAATTCAGAGTTGCCCTTTCCCCAGATTCATTCAGATGACAGATTAATTTGCATCTGTTGAATGTGCAGCACTGCTAATAATGGAAAACAATATTTATGCTAATGAGAGGAACAGCAGAAGAGCTTTTGCGAACGAGCCATTCTTTGTTAACCAGGCAGGGTGTAGCTGATTAGAAAAAGCTCAGTGATTGATAGCTCCATCCATCTTTTGGTGGTCTGCACAGTTCTATTCTTCCCTCTGCTGTCTTCCTTCTCCCCACCTCCTAAATTTAGTCTGTAAACTAAAGCAGAGATTTCTTATGTTTCTATGTGCAAGGTACAGTACAGGAAGCTGTGATCTGGCGCACTTTCCTGGGAGTAAGGCCCTATTTATGCAACATCATATGTCTAAAGTATCGTAACTTTAATGCAGAATCATACTTCTTTAAACAGCCATGGCTTCCCTCAAAGAATCTTAGGGACTGTAGTTTGTTAAGGGAGCTGAGAATTGTTACAGATGTGCAATCCCCAGAGTAGTTCAACAAATAATCTTACTTCCCAGGGAGCTCTGGAAATTGTAGCTCTCTGAGGGGAACAAGGGTTTTTCATTCCATCTTGTATTTGTCACATGCAGAATTGTTTCCCTTCAGCTGCAGTTCATCTTCTGCCAAAAACGATGTGCTTTTCCTCACTGCCGTTACATTGTCATTATGTTATTCCACCTATTCATTTCAGTGCAAAGGAAAACCAATGCAAGTGGGAGTGGAGAAACAATCAGTCATGTATCATTTGCGGAATGGAAGCATAATCAATGGGGGAAACAGTATTTGCTGGATTGATTTCTATTCTGCATGTGGAACAAATAAACAAACACTTGCAATTTCTTTCCTGTTTCTGTTTTCATCAGAATTCTCCAACATCCTTGGCTATGCTGGAATAATAATGAAATAAGCCAAACATATATCAGCCCCCAATCATGTACCCCCACCACCAATTCTCACACCTGCCTCTCTAATAATTGTCAGGCCTGGCATGGCAATTGGGGGAATCTTGTGTGTTCTATATGCATGATTTAGTTGAGATTCCTGCATTGCAGGCAGTTAGACTAGATGACCCTGGAGGTACCTTCCTATTCTACAGTTCTATGGTTCCATGAGATTCAAAGGTCAGGGCATATAGATAGAGGAAACCCACACCCAAGGATATCCACCCCCTCACCACCAATGGGAAATGTTCCTATCTCAAAATAAAGCTCATTTTTGCCTAAAATAAAACTCCTAAATTTAGGCTACAATTTAGAAGTCTGGGGTGTCTGTTTTAAACATTACTGGGTGGGGTAAATTCATGTTGGACCATGTGGGGTGCTCCCCCCAGCTATAACCCCTAACCTCAGCATTACTCCATATGAACCAAGACTGCAAGCAAGGAGATGCCTAATTCTTCCCTCTGGCTTGATATGGAAGGAAAGATTGACAGCAATCAGCCAGCTGTCTTTTAACAAGAATTGTTTGCCCTTGTGGTTCTTGTTCTTTCCAAGACACCTGAGGGTTCTCCAAAGCACAGATTGAGAACCAGTGGGCAACACTACTGCTCTGCAAACTCCGCCATCCTCCAAAAGATTGGGGGGGGGGGGGAGGCTGCCTTACCTATGAAGCCTCCAACCATTCAGATCTTATTTCCCCTATGCATTCTTTATTGTACACATGTCAGGCAAAACTCCCAAGTAATTGAGTGACAGAGTCTGTGGTCTCTCTCATCTCAAAGGAGCTTCCCTGCCAAGGCAACATGACCTTGTTTCTCTTAAGTCGGCTGGTTCTGGTTCTCCTACAAGCCGAGGAAGTGGATGTGAGGCTGGGAAGGAGTTTGCCTGCATCTTCCCCTGTTCATCTTCTCAGAAGTGGCTTTTCTTCTGTCATGCATCATGCCGGGCCAGAGAGATGTGTCCTCATTAGCCAAAGGCCCTTTCTGCTCACCCTCTAACCTTTTCATTGGAAGGAGAGAGGGAAGCTGAACTCGGGTTTGTGCCTCAAGGAAACAGGATTGTGGAGCAGGATTGCCGGTCAGGAAGGCAACGCTGTCGGGGCAGACTTTGGTCTTTCAGATTTCAGCAGCATCTTGTGTGAGGCCGAAATGCAATCCCCCCAGCCTCTTGCCTTTTGAGTTGCAATGCCCTGCAGTGGCCTCCTCAGCACCCAGAGTGGGGGAACCGGTTGCACTGCCCTAAATCCACCTCTGACACTGTGGAGGTTTTCTTTGTGCTGTCAAGAGCCCATAGGGTGCAAAGATTTGAGTTTTTGAACGTTGTCTGTGGGAACCACAGATGAAGCTCATTGGGTGCCCTTGGGAGCTACAGGAAATGATTGGGATTAGAAAGTAGAGACAGACTGTTTCCTGCTCACATCATTCCTGCATGTCTTCTTCACCCATCAATCCATTCTTTCTTCAGCAATCTGCCATTTAAAAATAAATGCCAATTTGCATTTTTAATGCATTTGAATACATATTTTAAGACAATTTTTCTCTTGAAATACATACTCCTATGAATATTTGCTTTTGAAATGCACGTTTTTAAACACTCCTTTTGTTATAATTCTTTTTTTTTTTTCTTTATCACAGAGTACTAATAATAACTAGTGAAATGCAGAAAATAAATGAAAAACTTACACAGGGCAGACAGAGAACAGCAATTCCATCTAAAGCCAGTCTTCCGTTTTCTGGTATGTTATATTCATCTAAAGAAACTCAGATATGATGGATATATTTTTGAAAGCTAAGTGTTGCATCAGACCAGTTGGAAAGCACAAATGTTGGTGGATATGCATGGATGTAGGTATTTATTTTCTTGCATTTCTGCCCCACCTTCCTTTCTCCTACCATGGAACCCAACATGGGGGTCACCCATCCAGGCACTGACCAGACCCAGACCTGCATATCTTCAGCCTCATGTGCCAATCCACGCTATCAAGGCTATCGGTGGCTATTAGCCATGATGGCTATGTTCTGCCTCCATGATGGGAGGCAGTAATGCTTCTGAGTACCAGCTGCTTGGAATCACAGGATGGGGGAGAGTTCTTGTGTTTGGGCCCTGCTTGTGGGTTTCCCACAGGCATCTGGTTGGCCACTGTGAGAACAGGATGAAGGACTAGATGGACCATTGGCCTGATCCAGCAGCTTTTCGTATGTTCTGTTCCTCCATGCTCCAGTACCATTCTGCTAGAACAACGATCTCCAGCACCCACACTTAACCCAGTGCTAATGGGCATCCTTGCCCATCCTACCACATGAGGCTCCTGCAGGGCTCCTTGGGGGAGAATGGAGGAATTGAGGGGTGCATACTAGGGAAGAGGTCAAGAACAACCATCACAGCTTGCTCTTTCCCCACTTAACTTCTTCCTTTATTAGTACAAGTGCTAAGCCATTTTGAAGCATGAGTGTGTTTCTCTTGTTCCTCCCCTGAGCTTTCAGAGTCAAAGGAAAGGATCCAAAGAGCTGCTTTAAGCAAATCCAAACAACTGAACATCTCCCGTGGGATTTTTCTTGCTCGAAAAGCTCTTGTGTGAGTGTGTTTCACCAGCCAAGCCTAGAATTCCGGGGCTGGGAAATTTCACAGTCCTATAACACTCAGAAAGTCACTGCTGAATGTCAAAGTAGGCCATGATGGACTTCATGGACTACTGGTTTGACTCAGCAGCTTCCTATCTTCTAATCCTTATGTGTGCCTCACAAACGTATCTGCATTTAAGGTGCATCCATTTCTCTTTTTCATTTCTCTCTTCTTTTTTATCCTTTTGCATATTGACTAATTTATAAACCCCAGCAGGTCTTGGTGAATGTACATATCTCAACTGCACTTTGTACATTCTCTGGACAATATGCATATTCTCCGGTCAGTATGCATAGTCTCCACTGAGTGTAGTGTTACTACATAGTTACTAGAGCATAGATAATGGAATACAGAATTCAATCAAATGATTCTAAGTTCTAGTTCCAAATAGGGGTGTAACCGAAAGGCGACACATAAACACTGCAAGATCAATAGTGTAAATAAATGATTAATTGAGGGACAATTACTTCCTGTAAACAGCTCACCATCCTCAGGCTCCCCTTTTGATGGCAGGATTTTCTCTCGTGCTCCCCCCTCTTTTTAATGTAGAAACTGCCGTCTTTGACACTACAAGAAGTGTAGTGAAAAGAAGCTCTCTTTTCTTACCCAACACTGAAAGAGAAAAGTCTATCAGGGGACCTGTTGGATCACAGTGCCCAGATCTGTCTCATTTTAAATAGTTTGAGGTTGTCTCTGGGGGGGAAAGGATAACATCCCATTTCTGAAGATTCCAATCAATGAACTGCTGATTGGAAAAGTTCTTTCAGATCCCCATGGTAAGAGAGCTCAGGAGAAATATATTTTCTAAAAGGAGGGCAGCAGGTAAGTTGTTAATCTCTTCAATCCAGAGAGTGTACATTAGGAGCTTGGCCATAAGGGTAAACAAAATGTAGAGTAGTGTATTGCTCATTAGTGGTTTGTTAAAATTAGCTCCATTACAGTCTTTGCTTTCATTGCATACCTTCTGTTTAATTCCATTTGCCACTCTTCTGCAAAGAAGCAATCCTCAGCTGATGCTGCAGCTGAGTTGGTGCCACAGGGAAGGGCTATAGAGCATCTGCTTTGCATGAAGAAGGTCCCAGCTTGAGTCTCCAGGATCTCCAGGTCGGGCTGGAAGCCCTGGAGAGCCACTGCCAGTCAGGGTAGACAATGCTGAGATAGATGGATCAGTGGTCAGATTCCTATCTTCCTATGTTCCTATTTCCCAGATCAGAAAGCCACAATGCATTGAGACACATTATGGGTGTGATGGTGCTGGCTGTTGTTGTTAAAATTTCTATACTGCCCATCATCTGAGGATCACAGGGCTGTTTACAATATAAAAACACACAGAGTTGTCATATTTCAAAAGGTGAAAATTGTTGAGCTTTCTTTAAAAAAAGAAATTCGCCAAAAACTGCACTTCCGACAAGGGCTTCCATATGTCTGGATTTTCCTGGACATTTCAGCAATTTCCACTGAAATTGGCAACGTATGGCAGCCATAACATACCATAGTAACAAACAAACAAAATAACCCCTACACACACACACACACACACACATGCATGCTGTTTAAAAGTCCATAGATTGATTAATTGATCAAGGACCTGGGAGAAGAGGAATGTTTTTCTTGGTGCCTAAAGCTATGTAATGAAGGCACCAGGCAAGCCTCCCTTGGAAGAGCATTCTACAAATGGGGAGCACCACAGAAAAGACCTGTTCTCATATTGCTGCCCTGTGACATCTCATGGATGAGGCACATGAAGAAGGGCCTCAGATGATTATCACAGGGTCCAGGTCAGTTCTTGTTTTTTGGCATAGACAGCCACTCTAGGATACTATACTGACTGGATCAGGGGAAACCAGATATTGCTGGACTCCACCTCCTGTCAGTCCCTGTCAGCATGGACAATTACAAGGGATTGTGGGAATTGGAGTCTAACAATATCAGGAGTGGGACACGGCTGGCACTGTGGGTTAAACCACAGAGCCTAAGACTTGCCGATCAGCAGGTCAGCGGTTTGAATCCCCGCGACGGGGTGAGCTCCCGTTGCTCAGTCCCTGCTCCTGTCAACCTAGCTGTTTGAAAGCACGTCAAAGTGCAAGTAGATAAATAGGTACCACTCCAGCGGGAAGGTAAACGGTGTTTCTGTGCGCTGCTCTGGTTCACCAGAATCGGCTTAGCCATGCTGGCCACATGACCCGGAAGCTGTACGCCGGCTCCCTCAGCAAATAAAGTGAGATGAGCACCGCAACCCCAGAGTCGGCCATGACTGGACCTAATGGTCAGGGGTCCCTTTACCTTTACCTAATATCAGGAGTGCATTGAAAGGAGACTAGCTGGGCTAGGTGTAGATGCTGAGGTCTACACCAGATATCCAAATGAGGAAGCCAGAATCCTTAGGTGGTAAATGGGACTGTGCCAATTTAGAGTAGTAGTAAGGGTAACAATTTCACGTCTTCCTCCACCCCTCATGTCAAAACACCTCCCTGAAGTTAAATAATGCACACCAGGGAAAGAGGTTTGACTCCAGCTCCTTCCTTGTTATGCTACTTTTTGGATTAATGACTGGAAGCCCGCAAAACAGGGCACAAATGCAAGACATAGCTCTCTCCCGCTGCTGTTCCAAGCAAGTGGCGTTCGGTGGCATATGCTGCTTCTAGACCACAGCATGTAAATAATCCCCATGGCATCATTGCTGGAGTATGCGCAGGTTTGGGAGGAAAGGGGAAATTTTTCAGAACAGCCGGAGAGGGAAGAGAAAGAGGCAGGGCAACGTGCTGGAATGATTTCGTGAAAGTAGGTCAGGCATTTCGCTTTATGGAGTGGCTCTTTGGGCTCTTTAAGAGGAGAGAAAGCCACAGCCTGAGAAGAAGATTGCGTGGGGGAAATAAAAGCAGATGTTCAGCAAATGCACTTAGCTACTGGCAATAAAATAGCAAGCGTTTGGAAAATGCAACCGTCCCGGGCCCACCACTGTGATTTCAGTCCCTTGCAAGCGTTGACCCTACAAGGGAGTGAGGCAGCAAAAACATAGAAGCTGTGTGTGTGTGTGTGTGTGTGTGTGTGTGTGTTCATTTCAAGGAAAGAATATCTACTGCCTCCTGAATGGAGTGGTAGAGTAAATGCAAATGAAGGATTCAGTACCTGGAGGATAAAAACTCATGTAAATCTGCCCCCAAGTTTGTTGGGAACTGCATGCTGAGGCAGCGAATGTGGTTGGGAGGAATAAGTTTGTGAATAAACTGGCAGATAGATAATCTGAACCATCCTGCAGGCTGAATGTTTTTCTCCCTCTTTCATAATGCCAGAATTGGAGGGGCATGTGTGTCATCCGATGAAACTTGACTTGAACAGCAGGTGCAGGACAGGCAGTGAGGGGTGGGGGAGAGAGAAACTGCTTTTTAATTTCAGAGTGCCTCCAGATGTTGTGGTTCTCCATTTCCCATCAGTCCCAGCCAGCAATGCCAATAGCGAAACATGAAGGAAGATACAGCTCCAGGTATATCTAGAGAACCACTGCTTCCCGATGCCTGATATTGGTCCATTCCAGCAGAACTCTTCTTTATGTTGTTACGATTTATGATGCAAATGACTTAGAAATTATGGGCTGTGTTTGCACCCTCTAGATTCCCCCTCCCTGTGTCTCCCACATAATTCACACACATACACAAGCAAAGGGAGACATTTTGTCAGCTAACAACTTCTGTTTGGCAATGGGGAGTGAGGCTTCCCATTCCTTTTCCTTTTCCTTAAAAGAGCAGAGATCACAGGCAATGGAGTTCAGAAGGCTGACATGGAAGGACAGAGCTGACTTGTTTCAAAGCTGATCAGGAGAGGCGAGGTTGATTGCAGGTGACCTTGTTCTGCTTCCATCTGCTCAGACTCTCCCTCTCTGTGTGGCCTAGTGCACAGAGACAAGGAGAGCTCTGGGTAATTCCATCTCAGCTAAAGAGATGGTGGAACAAAGGGTCCCCAAGTGTCAAGAGCTTTAGATGCTCTGAGAGAGGCCTCTGATTAGCTGGGACACTTCACCTGGGAGACGGGCAAGCAAGAGAGAGGACATTTACTCATTCTACGTTTGAGAGGGGATACCAGGGAGCACATTATATCATGGGAGGCTGTGCCAAAAGCAGATGGCCTAAGCTGAGCTTAGTAGGCTGGTGTGAAAATAAGAATGGGAGAGTCTCTCTGAACTTGGGGCTGGGGGAGGAGAGATTCGGGATAGATAAAAGAAATAACTTCTTCATGTAGCACATTGTTTTTGTTTGTTTTAAATTAAAGATTTTCTTGGTTTACAAAAGTGTGTGCAATGTCTCTCTCTCGTATTTTTTTTCCATGTAACATTCTTACAAATCAGTTTCATTTGTTGAGACATTAGGAAGAAAAGGGGGAAAGAGGTGGAAGGGGGGAAGATGGGTGAGAGTGGGGTCGGGTGGCGATGTTTCTATTTTACTTACTATATGTAGGGTTTGGTGTCAGTGTTGTTTGTGCAGGTTCTTTGCTGTTCACTTGTGTTCCTTATGGAACTCACTCCCACAGAAGGCAGTCATGGCCATCAACCTAGATGGCTCTTAAAGAGGATTAGACAAATTCATGGAGGAGAGGGCTATTGATGGCTACTTGCCACAATGACTATGCTTTGCCTCCACAGTCAGAGTCAGTAATGGCTCTGAATAACAGTTCTGGAAACCATGGGAATTCCGGGAATGTCTTCTTGTGCTCTGGTCCTGTTTGGAGGTTTCCCACAGGCATTTGGGTGGCCACTGTGAGGACAAGTCTGAAGGAGAATGGTTGATTGTGAGGACGGTTGAAGGAGTTGGGTATGTTTAGCCTGGAAAAGAGGAGACTGAGAGAAGATATGATAGCCATCTTTGGAGATCTCAAGGGCACTCACATGGAAGAGGGAACAAGCTTGTTTTCCCCTGCTCTGGAGGGCATGTCTTGAACCAATGGATTCAAGTTACAATAATGGAGATTCTGAGATCTACATGTCACTTGATGCCACTATGATGACCCACAGAAATCCATTTCCCCCAGGGTGGGACGGTGGTGGCATCTCCAGGCAGGGAAGAGGTGGGTAGTGTAGACCCAGTGTATGGCAGCTGTGAAAAAGGCAAATTCCATGGTAGGGATCATTAAGAAGGAATTAAAAATAAAACTGCCAGTATCATAATGCCATTAAACAAAGCTGTGGTGTGACCACCTTTTGAATAGCATGTACAGTTCTGATCACCTCACCTAAAAGAGAGAGAGAGAGAGAGAGAGAGAGAGAGAGAGAGAGAGAGAGAGAGAGAGAGATTGCAGAGTTAAAATAAATTTCAGAAAAGGGCAAGCAAAATAGTTATTAAGAGGATGGAGCAAGTGCTCTGTGAGGAAAGGTTGAGGCATTTTGGACTTGAAAAAACTTTTTTTTTTCATTGCATGAAAAAAGTTTATGCAATTCTGCATGGCATGGAGAAAGTGGATAGATAAAAGTTTTTCTCCTTCCCTTATAACGCTAGAACTTGTGGACCTCTGATGAAGCTGGATATTGGAATGTTCAGGACAGATTAAATAAAGGACTTCTTCATTCAGCACATAGTTAAACTATGGAACTCATGTCCACAGGAGGCAGTGCCACAACTCCCAGGCTAGCTGCCCTAGTGAAATCAGAGAGGTAGAGAGCTTCTGCTAGTTCTTTTATTTAAATCAACAGAATACACAGAGAGACCATGGATGATGCTCTCCTCAGTCTCGAGACGTTGCTCAGAGTGCCCAATCCACTCCCCTTGCGGCACTTCCTGGTTTCCAAACCCCTCCTTACTGCCTGGCAATGGAGCCTTTCTCACTCTATTTGGCTTTCTGCTCTCAGATACGAAGGGATCGCCTGGTCCTTGGAGAAGGAGGAGGTACTACCAGGCTTTCAGATGATGTAAAGTCCACTGTATGCTGTATTGTTTCTCCCATTTTTGTTCCTTTCTCTGTTCAGAACTAGAGCATCAGCTAGTTTCCTCCTGTTCCTCATCCTCCATTATTTCCCAGCTCTTTGCTTCTTTTTCTCAGGTGTGTTCCGTTTGCCACCACCACGAATCTGGGTCCATGCAATCATCATCTTCTTCCTGCCTGGATGACTCTTGAGGTGTCGGTCTCCACCACTCCTCCCCATCTGCCCAGTCTCTGACAGGCAGTGATGGCCACTAACTTGAGTGCCTTCAAAACAGGATTGGGCAGATTCATGGAGGAGACACCTGTCCATGGCTACTAGACATGATGGCTGTATTCTGCCTCCACCGTCAGAGGCAGTAATGCTTCTGAATATCAGTTGCTGGAAACCACAGGAGGGAAGGGCGTTCTTGTGTTCAGGTCCTGCTTGTGGGTTTCCACATGCATCTGGTTTGCCCCTGTGAGAACAAGGTGCTGAACTAGATGGGCCATTGGCCAAGACCACCTGATCACTTTGAAACAGTGCCAAGCACTCACCTCGCTAGGTCCTCTGCAGTAAGACAGAGCACCAGCAGCATAAACTGCTGCTCCCTGCAGAAAGATAATGAAGAGCCTTTGGATTTCACCCCATGCCTGACCTAAAGCAGCTAAAGAGGTTCCAATGTGTTATGAAAAAATGCCCCAGTTTCTCATCTAATAGGCCATTTTTTCACTTTCTGCATAATTTGCAGAACAAGCAAAAAAAGCTATTATGTAAAAAATGAAGGGGGAGAAGTAGAAAAAGAGCCCAGCTACAATTTGCTCTCATTAGGAAACCGGAGAAAGACATTTCCTCCTCTTCAGATTTAGGGTGGTCAGAGATGCAAAGGGAGGACAGAGCTACTGTATCCTAGATAGCTGTGCAGAAGAAGGGATTTCTGTGGAGGCCACTTTTGCTCAGCCCTGCATGGCCCCCTTCAGCAGGACTGTTGCAGGGAAAAGGGGGGGGTCCCTGCTGTCCTTTCCTGCATCCATCACTTTGTTGAGTCCTGCAGAACAAGAATTCCTAAACCAGAAGTGGGCAAAGGCTGTATTCCCTTCTGAGTTAGGTGTCAGGAGCCACTGGCTATGGGCAGGGCTGGAGCCAAAGCTGGGTTGAGTCATGTCTCTCTCTCCCCATCTCTTTCTCTTTCTTCCACCCTCTTTTCTCCCTTTCCACCACCTGCATGAAACTAAAACAAGGGCCACATAAAGGTATGCTTAGGGTAACTGGTTACCCACCCCAGCACTAAGCCAAAGAACTTGGTAGCAAACCAGTTTGCATAATGATGGCTCAGCAGATGTTGGACAACCTCCCTCTCTTCGCTGTCCCAACCAGTTAGTGAGCACAGACAGTTTCTTAAGCCCTTAGTGGACACCATAAAATATGTTGTATGTTGTGCTTGCCCCAAGGGCAAACCTATTTTAGGAAAAGGGAAACAAAGATAGGTTGCAACACAACTCATCCTGTACCCTAACCAAAACAGGTCTGTGCAACTTGTGAACTGTCAAGCTGAATCCAGCTCACCAGCCATGCTTTGTGTCTGCCAGTGGCTATATTATCTCCCTGGCTATGCCCCTTCCAGCCAAAACATGGGGGCTGCCAAGCATCTGGAAAACCATGTTGCAAGGCTGTGCTTTGTAGCTCACAATTTGTGCAGGCCTGGATGAAGCTCATGCCAAATGGCTTGCAAACTCGCAAACTGTCACGCTGCAAATGAATCAGCAGACAAGTCACAGCACAATGAGGACTAGAATCCAGAAGATCTCTAGCATGTGAAAATGTCCCTGTCACACCTCTGCTCTATAACTATCCATAAGAGGATTGCTAGGTAAAAAGGTACACCGAAGCAAAGAAGGGAGAATTACACTAGGTTCAGGTTCTGACATAACTGAAACTCGGTAGTAGGAAAAAGTGAGTTGCCCAAACTGTCTGCTTCTTCTTTCTCTTGAGACTCCATGAGCTGCTTGCACCTTACTGCGCCTG
Source organism: Podarcis pityusensis (assembly GCF_964106645.2). Taxonomy (NCBI): domain Eukaryota; kingdom Metazoa; phylum Chordata; class Lepidosauria; order Squamata; family Lacertidae; genus Podarcis; species Podarcis pityusensis. Next base: position 21,233,527 of record NC_138040.1, on the reverse strand, counting down.
ATTTGAGGGCACATCTCATAACCTTTTTTAAACCTACTCAAAAACAAACGTTTGTTAAGACGTGTCCAAACTGCACAAATGTTGGCGAAGGGGGACGGAGGATCAAGAACCAGCCACTAGAGGGAGCGAGAGAGCCAACGTTTGATCAGGAGGGTTGTAAGAGGTGATTCAGAGCCTTACCAGAGTGTTCAGAGTTCCCACTCCCAGAACTGAATAGTCCAATTCTTCTCTGCATCCTCTGGGGGATTCGGCAGAAGGCCTCGAGGAGAGGTGCAGCTGGAATGGTGCACTGGGGCAGGTGCAACCTTCTCATCCAGAAGAAGGAAGCAGCTTAGGGAAGCCCTGGATGAGAGCCTGAGGTTCCTGCAGAGCCAGGAACTCGCCCCCGCCCTTCAATTTCCCCTACAGCAAACGTTAATTATACATGAAGGTTTGCCACAGCAGAAGGGATTATAATTAATTTATATTTGAACTATAATAGATTTCACTACAAACTGCATTTCATTGCATCAAAGAGTATTATGATGGTTGCTTTGCTGTCAGTAATTTACATAAACCAACCACAAAACACTGCGTCCATTAATCCTGCAGTGAGGATGAACAGAAGGCAGATTGGTCTATTTAGGAATTATTATTTTTTTAAAAAAGACGAAGGGGATAGAAAGGAAAGAGAGGGTAGGAAGTCTGATCCATCACAAGCTTGCACATCTCCATTAAGTTAACCCAACATGAGAAAAGTTTATACGGAAGCTAGAAAAGCAGCAGGCAGCACTCAGTCTGGATTCCGAGGGGAAATTCAGGCATGGAGGGATGGTAAGAAGTGAATGTAAGAGTGATTTATCAGACCAAAGGTGGTGGCAAGCAAATTTTTTGCAGAAATATCACGTGCACATATATGCATGCACACAGGATCAGGGCAGGTGAAAGTGGCTTTTTCAAGTGTGTGTGCATGGAACCATAGAATTTTCAGATTTGAAAGGGAACCGATAATATCATGTAGTCCACCCCCTGTTCAGTGCAAGTTGCATTGATGCAGTTTCAGCAACTGCAGTGACATTTTGACAGTGGTTTAGGGACACAGAATATTTGATTGGTTGGTTGGTTGGTTGGTTGCATTTCTGTCCCACCTTTTTCTCCAAGGCTCTCAAGGTGCCTTGCATGGTTCTCCACCTCCTCATTTTATCCTCACAACAACCCTGTGAGGTAGGTTGGGCTGAGAGGCCGTGACTGATCCCAGGTCACCCAGTGAGTTTCGTGACAGAGTCAAGATTTGAACCCAGGTCTCCCAGGTCCTGATCTAATGCTGTAACCACTACACCGCACTGGTTCTCACTTCCCACACTGGTTCTACACAACTGGCTGCCTTAAGGTGAGTCAGATCCTTGATCCATTTAGCTCAGTGTTGCCGACACTGACTGCCAGTGGCTCTCCAGAGTTTCAGATGGGATATTCCCAGCCCTGCCTGGAGATGCTGGGGATTGAACCCGCGACCTTCTGCATACAGAACAGTTGAGCCATGCTGTCATCATCATTTCATAGGCAGCATTGGAGAAGGGGAACTGGCTCTCCAAAGGCTACAATGGACCCAGAGACATTCTGCTTCTTCCAGCAAAAGACAAGAAAGGGCCTCCATTCTACATACAGAATCTGACTGGATTGGCAGCTGAATCTTAGTTCAGTCCTGGCAATGGGAAAACATCCTCCACCACAACTGAGGCCAGGAGGCCAGATTAAGGGATTCAGGACAGGTCATGTGGCATACACAGCTCTGTTCTCTTGACATGGCTTCCTGCCAGTCCAGCATTTGCCACCTGAAGCAGCTACCTCTCTCTGTCTAATGGCAGGGCCGGCCTTGAATGATCCTGCTACAGTAAAGGAGGAAACAGTGATGTCCCACTGTTGTTGCTGCCGCCACCACCACTTTCAAAAGGCACACACTGGTCTCTGGAAATGTTACACTTTTCACTGCTGCGTCTCCCACTATTCTCCACCCAACCTCCTCCTCCCAAACACCCCTCCCCACCAAAAAAGAAACCAAGCAGAACTCAAGTGTTGCAAACTATTAATTGCTTAGTTTCATGAAAGGTTGTGAATGTTTTTGCACAGGCAATTTTTCTCACAGTCACGCTGCTTGATGGCTTGTGTAGTCATAAGCAGCTGTTTTCAGAATATCAATAGTGTCCATCCTGGGGAATATTAGGAGGGCAGAATAAGTTACTTTGTAGAATAGGTTATTTGAACAAACCAAGAGGAAAAGTTTGCTGGAGACTTCTTCATAGTACTGAATTCATTCCAGCTGGAGTTTCTGCTGTCCCCGCCACCTCACTGTCTGTTTCCTTCAGATCAGACATATCCAGCTCTGGGGCAGAGGAGTTCTCCCCATCCATGCTGACCCTCACCCAACTGCCCTCTGAAAAGGGCACGCTGCCTTGTCAGAAGCTCAGCAGCTGCTGTAAACAATGAAGTGGAAAGGTCAGACCCGTCTTCCTCTGGCTGCTTGTGAGTGTGCCATTCGTGGCATGGCATGGCCACTTTTTTCTTTCTGCAATGCACGTGCCATCAAAGAAGGCTGCAGGAGAAATGAGCAGAGCAACCCCCAGAAATTAACCTTGGCTCTTTTTGAAAGGAAGGTGTGGCAGAAGGGATGCTGACTTTCCAGGACACCATGGATAGGAATTTAGGGAGCCATTCTAAACCCATTCAGACCATTGATCCATCTAGCTAGTCTGCACAGACTGGCAGCAACTCCCTGGGGTTTTAGGACATTCCTAGAAGGCTGATCGCTGAAGAATTGATGCTTTTGAATTATGGTGCTGGAGGAGACTCTTGAGAGTCCCATGGACGGCAAGAAGATCAAACCTCTCCATTCTGAAGGAAATCAGCCCCGAGTACTCACTGGAAGGACAGATCGTGGAGCTGAGGCTCCAATACTTTGGCCACCTCATGAGAAGAGAAGACTCCCTGGAAAAGACCCTGATGTTGGGAAAGATGGAGGGCACAAGGAGAAGGGGACGACAGAGGACGAGATGGCTGGATAGTGTTCTCAAAGCTACCAGCATGAGTTTGACCAAACTGCGGGAGACAGTGGAAGACAGGAGTGCCTGGCGTTCTCTGGTCCATGGGGTCACAAAGAGTCGGACACGACTAAATGACTAAACAACAAAAGCCCTACTTGGAAATGCCAGGGATTGAACCTCAGACCTTCTGCATGCCAAGCAGCTGCACTACCACTGAGCTCTTGTCACTGAGCCCTGTCTCCTCCTGCCTTGTTTGTTTGCTTGCTGGGTCAACTTTTCTGAAGGGGATGAAGTCTCCATGTTGAGTGCATAGCTTCCTCTCTCATTATCCCTCTGTTGTTTCTCACACCTCTTTTATGGGTGATAAAGCCTTTGAGGACACCATTTGCTGCTACATTCGGAACCTCCAAAGGATTTTCAATTTTTAATTTCATCCTTTTGGGTGGGAGGCAGCGTATGATGAAAAAGCATTTGCTGAAAAGCAGCCCTTGCATAGATTGCGAAGGATGTTGCAGAAAGGCTTGCAAGAGATTGCATGTGCACTGAGGGCAAAGGGGGTGACCTGAAGCCACAGACAATGGGGACTGAGCCCTAGGGCCAAGAGGAGGTTCAAGGACTGTGAGTGGTCAGCTGGAAGCAGTGTTGGATTAAACGCTGTGGAGGCCCCATGGCAGTCAAAATCTCAGGGGGCCCCTCACAAATTATCTCCTAATACTTGATTGTAATTTTCTTTCAAGATCAAATCAATATTATTTTGATCCATTGTTGCTGGGGCCCTAAAAGGCATGTGGCCCATAGCCTACTTTGCCTATTTGGGAAGACTATGTCCAGGTTAAGCTATGTCCAGAACAGCCGACAAAGATCAGAGGGGTCAGAGGCAAGGGTGAAGTGAGGTCAGGCAGAAGTCAAGGTCCAGACCAGCAAGTTCTTCTTATGTCCTTCAAGGGAGATTGGAGGGGCTCAGAGTTAGGTACATAGTCAAGCTCGGGGTGATGGGCAAATTCCAAAAAGTAACAAGGTAGGCCAATCACAACACAAGCAAAATGTGGGAGAAAATTGCTCTTAGGGGTACAATTCGGAAGCTCATGCCAAATTCTAAATTTGCATGGCTTTATCCAATAATACATTACTGGACAGAGTTCAAAAAGATCTGTGAGAGAATATTTATTAGCATACACCCTATATAGAAAATAGACATCTTATTGGCTGTTTATTCTATAGCCAAGCACCAGCTGCCACCTTCTGCCACCCCAGCACCTCACCATCTCTTCATCTAACCATAGTCCTTGAAATGCAACTTCACTCAATTCATTTTTACTGCCTGTGTAGAGCCCTCCTTGCAACTTAGCTGATGTTGTTTTTCACTCTAACAGCCAGCATTAGGTTACTCCTAAACTAGTTCTTACAAATTCTGTGGTCAGATCACACTCTTGCATACATGACACTGGCCTCCCTGATGATGGGTTTTGCAGAATTTCTACCCCAAAAGCAAGGCAATGCAAGATGAGGGAGGGGGAGAAACTGGGGAAAAGTGAAATTGACAGAATTGTCCATTGCTAGACCCTGCCCCTTCTCTCTCCACACTCATCTCTCTCTCCTTGGAACAATGTTATGGCAACATCCTAAGCACCCCAAACCCTGGGAAATGCTGGTTACCCTGGGAAAATTGCAGTTTCCATGTCCCCCAGACCCTCAGATGCTAGCAGCATCTGAAGTGCCAGAGAAGGAGAGACAGAAAGACTTCTCACTTTCTCTGCTCCCATGTAGTTTCCAATGCTACATAAGAAAAAGAAAAACAAGCAGTCAAAGGTAAGCGTGTGGCTTGGATTACAACCCATGTGTTGGCGCTCAGACTGGACCACAGGCACACATTATGAGCATGCCAATTTCATTTTCCAAACCAGATGGTTGTGCAGTCCTCCACCACCGCAATTTGCCGCTTGCCTGCACTGTAACTCTACTTCTACACCAAGACTTGATGTTATCCCCCAAAACTTGGACTGCATGCCTGCTCAGTGTTTTGCAGGTGTGCCTGGAACAACCAGCTCTCCTTTGGCATGAAGCCAGGCAAAGCCCACTCTAGCCAGACACAGATAAGAGTGCTCACCTCAACCAGTCTTAGAGAGAAGGAGGCAATAACACACCTGGCACTCTGGGAAGGTCTATGAAAGTAAAAAGAATAATCATCAAAGAGTTGTACACATCAGAAAAGCAAACAAGGCCTATGAAATATACATGAAAACACACTAAAAACTCAGCCCTGGCATTATCTCTCTCCCACGCAATCATTAATTCATGCTCTGTCTTGGCTACAGCAAGTGAATCCCTGTAAACAAGTCCTTTCACCTGTCAAGTGACGCCAGCTTACTTTGACTACTCCTGCCTTGCCCCACTTCTTGATGGCAGGGAAGTTCCAGTCTCCTCTTGGCTGATGTAGGCACATTTGATTTAGCATATGAGCTGAGTAACTCAGGCACAAGCCTCCCTGTTCCTACACTTCCTACCTTCAGCGCCAAACCCAAAGGCTCCTGGTATACTCCAATGCATTGTTGCTCAAGCTTGACCCAGTTCCCTCAGCTGCTGCTCTTGGGTTGCAGGTTGCTTGGCTGCTAGCCCCTGCGTGGCAAGGATGCCATCTTTCTGCTTCTGTGTCTGGTTTGTTATTGCAGCCCCAACTCCTTCAGGCACAAGCAGGGAACCTGTGGCCCTCCACTGTAACTTCCACCATCCCTAGCCACTGGTCATGATGCCTATTCCAAAAGGTCAGCCCCTCGCCCCCTACCTAAATCCCAGGGCTATTCCCCTCTATAGGAGGGCAAAGCTTTGCATGCTACATGGCCTGTTGTTGCAGTGCAGGATGCTGCTCCATCACCACTATTGAACTGCCAGTCCAGCTAGCTTCTGTACACTGGACAGGGAGGAGACACCACCTTGTCCTTTGCCTCAGGCAGCAAAATATCTTGAGCCGGCCCTGTTGCTTGGTCACTGTCACAAGTGGCAGCTGTCATATTCCCTACTACCATCAGAGGGCCTCACTAGGAACTATGCCACATCAGGAATTCCATCATCCCAGAGGTATTGTTGTGGGAAGAGGGGTGTCAGTAGACAACCCATAAATGCAAGGCGGGTATTTTCAGCTCAGATTTTGTCTGACCCAGTAGAGGGCAGCTTCTTGTGTTTTATTCCTTGACCACACAAGGTAGTGCATGAAGCTGAAGGAGGAAGTTGGAAGAGTAGCTTTCTTCCCCACTTCCTCTTTCAGCTCAATGTGCTTTTCAAGACTTACATTAATTCTATTGGATCCAACTTTTGCACCAAATCTTTGGAGAAAGCAATTTGTGTGCACTTTCTTTCTGTCTCTTTGGGGTAGGGCAGGAGAGAAGTGACCCGTGTCCACAGCGCTTGCTCAAAAATCCAAATGAACCCATAAACCTAAAACAGTTGCCAAGCCCTGATCTTGACAGCCCTCTTGCTACCAACCCCCCTTAGGAGCAAACACCATCCACCCCTCCCCCATTTCCAACTGTTTCATACTGCATGAGAGACTTTATCAATCAGACCCAGAAACCAATCTTCTCCTAGCCTGCAGCAGAGTCTCCATCAATCACATTTGTGAATAACCGCACTAGAAGCCTCCGCACAGCCTTTTCTCCACTGGCGAAAGAGTGAGCAGCAAAGAACAGCGAGAACATCGGCTATGGGAGGGGGAGGGCCTGCACATTCCTAATATTGATCATTTACTCTAAAAGTCAAGTTTGAGGGAGAGAGCATTAAAAATGTTTTATTTTTCCTATCACCCTTCTGAGATGAGGAGAGATAAGGCAGGGGCCAGGCGATTAGGAAGAAAGGGGATCTCATGAGCTGATGATGATAGAAGATCCAGTGGGGGAACTCCAAATAGTTGAGATGCTGGTTTGCTACTGCTTCTTGCACTGATTATTATTATTATTATTATTATTATTATTTTGGCTTCAGGCACCGTGAAAGATGGAAATGTCATTTCTCCTCTTTGGGTTCCTCAAACACAAGAGCAGTCTTCTTTCCTCATGGGCCTAAACTTCATCTAGTCCAGAGATGGAATCCACTTATGCTAAAGGGATTTAGTTGACTGTGTCCAGCGAAATTGTCCCAATAGCACAAAGACTTCTGCCTGTGCAAGATGACCTCCTCTCCCTCCCCTCTCCCTGTGTACCCCTGGACCCTCCCCAAATCTGTTCAGGATCTTCTCCTGAAATCATCCAGAGCAGATTTGGAGCAGAAGCATAGGGAACATATGGGAAGAGGAGAAGAAGTGTCATTGCTCAAGCAGAAGGCCTCGCGCTTTGCTGGAGACAGTCCTGTGTATTTAACTCACACCTATATGGGCTGGCCCTGTAAGCATGGCATCTCACATCTGGCAGCAAATTTCACATCACAGAAATATCAGTTTGGAGGTTGCCCAATCAAAACCTCCAGTTACCACTTTAGCGTGTATTCATTACTCATTTAGATTTTAGGTGGACCAATGATCTGGCCTAGGATTGGACAGCTTTCTGTGTTTCGTATGGTTGAAGAAGCGATGTAGCTCAACATTGGCGCACTTGCTTTGTATGCAGAAGGTAACAAATTCAACCCCTGACAGGTCTGAGGAAAGGTCTGAGGAAAACTCCTGCCAGCTCCCTAGAGAGCTGCTGTCAATTAGTGTAGGCAATACTGAAGCTAGATGGATTGATGGTGTGACTCAGTATACGGCAGCTTCCTGTGCTTCTCTCCTAAGACCAAAAGAACACAAGAAGCACCTACTAGATCCAGCCAATGGCCCATCTAGTCCAACATCTTATTCTCAGAGTGGCCAGACAGATGCTTGTGAGAAACCCAAAAGCAGAATGAACCTGAGCAGATGAGCACTCCCCGCATCATGGTTTACAGCAATTAGTAAAAGGTAAAGGTAAAGGGACCCCTGACCATTAGGTCCAGTCGTGGACGACTCTGGGGTTGCGGCACCCATCTCACTTTATTGGCCGAGGGAGCCGGCGTACAGCTTCCAGGTCATATGGCCAGCATAACTAAGCTGCTTCTGGCGAACCAGAGCAGCGACCGGAAACGCCATTTACCTTCCCGCCGGAGTGGTACCTATTCATCTACTTGCACTTTGACGTGCTTTCGAACTGCTAGGTTGGCAGGAGCAGGGACCAAGCAACAGGAGCTCACCCCGTTGCGGGGATTCGAACTGCCGACCTTCTGATCGGCAAGCCCTAGGCTCTGTGGTTTAACCCACAGCGCCACCCGTGTCCCATACTTCAATTAGTAAGGTGATCAAAACTAGCTGGGCTTTGAATATAGCCAGTTTTGAAAGAGGGGAACTCCCTCATTCTCCTGTGATGTCAGCCCATCTCCCTTGGCCACAGACCAGGATCATGCCTCCTTCCCAGAGTTACCAAACAGCGATGTCCAGAACAAAACATACACCCGAGATGATGGGTGGGAGATGCAGTGGTAATTAAGCTGTAAAGAAAGTTGCATGGAGTCCGTTCACCTTACATCTCTGTGCTTTACCAGCTTTTTGAAAAGAAAATGATTACTCAGGGTGCCAGCCCACATTGCACTCCAGTCTAATTGTCTCTTCATTCTGGAGAACCCTGGAGAGATTGGATTCCTACCCCCCCCCCCCACTACCTTTGTATCCCTGTTTCCTGTCCTAACTCGGTTAAGTCTTCTGTGAAATTGTTTTCTCTGCAGAGGCAGAGTTTCCCCATCTCCAGTAATTCCACTAGAATAATCCTTGGCGTCATATAAAAGGAGGGGGTGGAGAATAGTGAATGCAATCAAGAGGTGGAAGGCCAGTGAAGCTTAAGCATTTGTACATCATGCTGCTTTGTAGTGGGGAAGCTCAAATAAGCTGGAAAACACAGGGTTTACACCTTCCTTTTTTATATATATTAGGCTATTTGCCCCTTGGAGGTGCAGAGCAATCAAGCAAACAGCAGTGCATACAGGGTTGGAGGGTTATGTGCATGAAACATTTCCCATCTGGGTGCAGAGGGGAGCAATATCACTCTAGCTAGTTAATGCTTACAGTTCAGATTTCTTTTCCTAGGGAAATTTTTGCAGCATGATGGCAATGGAGGTAAGAAGACATAACTTCCCAGTCTGTCCTGTAGTGCTTGCATGCACCGCTGTTTCCATTTGAGTGCAGCAAATAAAATGCAAACTTCAGGATACTCTGTCTGTAGGGCTTATATATAAAGCAGATGCAAATCTATTGATTTCATAAGAACGTGAGTGTGCTGCTGGCCAAATGAAGGTTGTTGCTCAATTCACAATTGAATTAAACAAGCTGCACTCTGCACCCTAAAAGTGGGTTAATACAACTCTAGTCATCAAGTAGATTTTTTTTTAAGAAAAGCTAGACATGTTGCTTCCATGTTGATACAGTAGCTATTGGATGCTTACTTAAATCAGGAGTGGTGAGAGACTATGTGGCCTTTTAGATGTCACTGGATTGCAACCATTATTCTTGACTACTTGGCTGGGGATGATGGGAGTTAGGAGTCCAACAACACGGAGGAAACATAAAACCCTGCTAGATCTGACCAAAAGCTCATCTCATCCAGCACCCTGTTCTCTCTAGAGCCAAGAAGACCCTGAACATAACAGCACCCTTCCTATTGCAATTCTCAGGAGTTGGTATACAGAGCCATATCACTTCTGACATTGATGCTGACAGGACTGCATATTCCTCAGCCCTGCCGTAAATGAAGATTGGTGGCTTTTGATATCTGGTGTCAACTAACTATTGGATAGACCTATCTGCTTGGATGGATGAAGAAGCCAGGGTGTTTGACTGGTACAACTGTCTGGAAAGAGAGAGCCTTGGAGACTGCCAAATATAAATTATTGCAGTTGTTGTTTTTTTGTTTAAAAATTATGCAGCTTCAAAGATGACAACATTGTCTTTATAGACTTCATTTCTCATTCCTCGAAAGAAAACTGTATCTCTATAAGATTTCTCCTGCAGTGTTCAACCACATAGGGAAATGGGTTAAAACAAGGAATACATGGAATTGTAGAATTGTAGCATTGGAAGGGTCCAACCCTCTGTGGTACGTCATGGGGGGAAGGGTGTATGATGGCTGTGTAATGGGTTCAGCCAGAGCCCAAATTGGGTGTGGCGGGGCGACAGAACCCAGCTTTGGACCAAGTTGGTTGAAACAACCTTGGATTGGCACCCAGAGCCACTCAGAGCAATCCAGGGCTATGAGGGGGTGCAGCATTAGGCAAGAAGACTTCAATGGTCTGGTTCACCAGTGTGTTCCCCTGCAGGGAAGGTTTTTTGTGAAGGAGCACCCAGCAGCATTGAACCCTCCTCCACCACCCCTTCCCAACCATAAATTTAATTTGGGTTTAAAAAATTCTAATGAATCTCTAGCCCCATCCCTGGATTATTCAGAGCCAGATCTGGGCTGGGTGTTCCCTGGGTTGACCCTGGTCAGGTCAGGGGTCGTGGCCCCAGGTCAGGTTGCGGAGGCTGGGCATACACAGCCCTAGTGTAAACCTTAAGGGTGACGTGAGTTGAGTGGGGAGTGCACATAACAACCAGCTGTAGTGCACACACGCCACATCTCATGGAGAATGTGCACATAATCTGTCTCTAAAGACTGAATTGTGCACATTCCCTGGTCAATTTACACAATCTCCAACCGCCCTTGGAGAAAGTGCACATCTCAAGTGCATTTTGTACTGTCTTACATTAATCACTTAACTTACATTAATCTCAGATATATATACTTCCCAGAAATTCAGTCCTGCCTTTTACCCATTTTGCTCTTTCTGTGCTTATAATCTTTTATTTTTAATCTGAGCTATCGCCTTGGATATCTACACACACACACACACACAAACACAAATATAACCACTGCTTTGATGGAATGTGAAAAGCCTTTGTAAGCAAAAAGGTTTTTAAAAAGAAAAACTGGACTGTCAAATTAAGTGGATTAATTAGCACATCAAACATTATGAGACAAAGAGACAACTCCAGAAATAAATAATAAATAATGTTCATAATAAAGAGCAATGATCTGTTTCTTCCTCGTGCAAGGAAATGTCATCCTGATCTATTTTACCAAGAGGTAAATTTGCCTGGAGGGTCTCATATATCCATCCATCCTTATATGCGTCAGACAAAGAAGACACATCCAGTATCAAGGTTCTGCCCTAGTTAGCAAATTAAATGCTTTAAGGGACCTGATGAATCCCACCATAACCACAGCTGTCTTTATCTCTCTTGTTTAAAAAAAGAAGTGAATGTAACAACATAGGGGAGCAATTCACTAGATGGAGCCAAGTTGTGTTCTGCTTCCTGGGAGTAACCAGGTAATAGTAAAGAGCTAAACCATCTTCCTCAAGCTGAAGAAGAGAAAGGTCACAGACTGAGAAGCTCCCTTGAACACATACACACAAACCTTTGTGTTACATTAGAAAGACTAGTACAGTGCTGCTATCTCGGGATCCCCAGGTTAAAATGTCAGGTGGAACTAGACTGGACAAGGTTAAAATATAGCATCAGACCATCAACCACAATTGACTGCTAAGTGAGGTTACTCCCCAGAAATGAATGAATGAATGCATAGCTTGTCAGGATGCAAAAGGACTACTTAAAGGCAACAAGCAGTGCAGGTCATGGCAGGGGTACTGTGTCCCCAGTGGTAGTTTGCCAAGTCTTCCCCAAGTCTCCAGTAGATTCCATCTGCTATTAATATCCAAGAAGGGCTTATTAGCTTATGGTTTAGGGTCTGCTCCACACTGGCCAAGTCTTTTTTCTGGTTAGACAGCTCCTGGCAGATAAAGTCCATACTGGATCCGATAAAACTGGCTAGGTAAAAGTTCAAATGCTTCTCAGTAAGATATCAGAACAATTGCAGCGAAGCTGGAAACTCGTTTGCAGAGTAGGCTTTTGAGTTGGATTAGAAGAGAAGGATGCAAAGCAGCAAAAGGTAGATGGATTCACTCCAGCAGGAACCAGATTGCCATTGTAGGCTACATTGTAGATACAGGCATCACTAGACAGCTGAACCCTGAGCTTTAATTATCATTTCAACCATGTTCCAAATGCAATAAAGATGGCACAGTCAGAGATTATGGATTCTCATTCAGAACCAACCTTGAATTTGTGGAAACTGGAATTCACAGTTGTAGGTGGCAATGTAATATTTAATAGCAGGGCTAGAGAAGTGACTATTTCTTTGGGGTGATATAGATGGGAATGTAAGGAATCTGTCAGGTTCACAGACCCAAGTTTCTCACAGAAAGGAGGAAGAATTCCTTCCAGTACAGTGGTACCTCAGGTTACATACTCTTCAGGTTACAGACTCCGCTAACCCAGAAATATTACCTCGGGTTAAGAACTTACTTTGCTTCAGGATGAGAACAGAAATCATGCTCTGGCAGCCCGGCAGCAGCTGGAGGCCCCATTAGCTACAGTGGTGCTTCAGGTTAAGAACAGTTTCAGGTTAAGAACGGACCTCCAGAACGAATTAAGTACTTAACCCGAGGTACCACTGTACTTTGCTGCAGGGCTGCAGGTGGAGCCTGTAAACATATCCAGGAAGGGGGAGGGACCCAATCCCTCCCACCTTAGGGATCTTTCCTGCCAGGACTATATTTTATCTTTATTTGGTGGTTTGCAGATCCTCTATCTTGTGACATTTGAAAAAAATATAACCATTTTTCCCAACACAATTATAGTTTCCTGAGTCTTCTTTAAGGGTGTGCTGGCAATGCGCAGTTGCACATGCTCCGTTGGGGGAGGGTAGAGACGACAATGCACATTCCACTGAATATGCATATGAATGGTGCCTGCATTTGGACAGGCATCCCTCTGCATGATCTGCCTGAGGTAGATAACTACACACAACTGGATGAAGTGGAGAGATTGCTGCCCTGGCCACCTGAATCACAAAGAGCCCTTTCCCCCTCAACACCGCCCTCCCCCCTTGCAAAAGTTTTCATGCAAAGGGCGAGCCAAGTGGGCCAATATGCAAGAGGGCATTTTGTAGGGGGAGGACATTCTTATGTGTTCTTTCCTCCCGCCCCCAATTTCAGGTCAGCCCTACTAATTTCTGCAGCATTCTTTTCGACACCAGCTCAAATGCTGTGGCTCTAGTCTACTGTTCCAGGGGAGGGAAATTACTGCCCAGACTTCATCATTTCTCGCAGGACCCAGAGATGCCCTCCAGACAGACAGGAGAAATGCAGGAGAACTGAAATGACTCAGCAACTCTTTAGCCCGTTTAACCATTTCTATTGTATTTAATACCAGAGGAAATCTACTTTATAAAGGACACAATGCAGCAGGAAGCAATAAAGGGAGCGGGGGGTTTTTCTCTCCGTTTTTGCAGCAATACAGAAACTTACAGAAACTGTTTTATCAATAAGGTTTGTCAGCTTGAAACTTCAGAAATAGGACCTTCTGGGCTTGTGGTGCCTGAAATAAGGGGCATACATTCCATTCTGCAATGCAGCAGTGCTCTGAAATAAAGGATATCCATTATGTTTCATAGGAGCGGGATATGGTAGAATGAGAGACAATTCTTTATAATAAAGGCCACCTGGTAGAACAGACAGCTCGGGAGTCCACTTACCGTATTTTTCGCTCCATTGGACGCACCGGACCATAGGACGCACCGGATCATAGGAGGGGGAGAACAGGGGGAAAAAAATTTTCTTGTTCTCCCCCTCTAAAACAAGGTGCGTTCAAGGTACATTCACCAGAGCTTGTGGGGCTGGCGGTGGGGGGAAGCGCTGCTTTCCCCCACCGCCAGCCTCAAAGATCCCTGAAGCCTTTGGAGCGCAGCGCCCCGCTGCCCTGCAGAGGTTTGCGCGCAGCCCTCCCCAAGCTAGAGCAGCGAGACGGAGCCCTCCGTCTCGCTGTTCTGGCTTGGGAACAGCCTTGCTAGCTTCTGCAGGACAGCGGGGTGAAGGCACCCCGCTGCCCTGCAGAGGTTTGCGCGCAGCCCTCCCCAAGCTAGAGCAGAGAGACAGAGCCCTCCGTCTCGCTGTTCTGGCTTGGGAACAGCCTTGCTAGCTTCTGCAGGACAGCGGGGTGAAGGCACTCCGCTGCCCTGCAGAGGTTTGCGCGCAGCCCTCCCCAAGCTAGAGCAGCGAGACGGAGCCCTCCGTCTCGCTGTTCTGGCTTGGGAACAGCCTTGCTAGCTTCTGCAGGACAGCGGGGTGAAGGCACCCCGCTGCCCTGCAGAGGTTTGCGCGCAGCCCTCCCCAAGCTAGAGCAGCGAGACGGAGCGCTCCGCAGTGCTCCGTCTTCCTGTTCTGGCTTTGGGCTTAGCGGCGCAGCCTGCATTCGCTCTATAGGACACACACACACATTTCCCCTTAATTTTTGGAGGGGAAAATGTGCGTCCTATAGAACGAAAAATGCGGTATCTTCACCGCAGAGTTGTCAGAGCCAGCCTGTGCCCAAAACTAGAGGGGATGTTGAAGGAGGAAGAAGCAGGGAAGGGAAGGGTTGGGATCCCACAACTGCTCCCCAAATGTTCTGGGGACACAGGGCATTAACATACTCCGATAGACACCCGAGGTTGTCACCCTGGTGGTCACTAGGGCTGGGTACACACCTCCACTCCCACCAACCACTTGACCCAAGGTGACCCCACCCTGGATCCAACCCCGAATCAATTAGAGGGTGGGCCCAATTAGAGTTTTTAAACCCCAAATCAACATATGGATGGGGACAGAGTGGGGAGGAAGAGATGATCTCCTCTCCTCTCCCCACCCCACCCCTGTTACCAGGAGCAAGAGGGTTCAATCCTGCGGTACCCTGTTTTCTCAGCATGTTCCCTACAGGGAATGTGCTGCTGAAACAGACCCCTGTAGCCTTGCCGTCCAACACCCTGCACCTGACAGCCCCAGATTACTCTGGGAAGCCTATCCAACCCAGGGTGAAATGGGGCCGTCCCATCACACTTCAGCTCAAGCCCAGATGCCCCTGGCTCAAGCCAGTTTGGTTTGTGTTTCAACTGGCTCCAATGCACAGTCCAGGTTGACACCCCACCTGAGGCAGGGTACCTAAATCTCCCAGTCAGGTGATGTTGAGGGAATGTTGGTCTGGCTGATCCAGCAGTGGATGTCTGGGATGCTGGGAGTAGTTAGGAGACCCTTATTCCCCTCCCAGAGCTTGAGTTCCCAGAGTTCCCTGTGATGGATTGTTAAACCAATCTCAGAATCATAGCTCTGTGTGGGAAATAGGGGCTTCCTAACCACTCTCATCACTCTGAATAACCAACACCTCCCAGAAATATTTGGGGGAAGCCATGACTACTTAAAGTGGTATCATAGTTCTTTAAGTGTACGGTGGTGAATGTATAGCAGGAAGGCAGTAGAGCTTTTCCACAAGACTTCAACTTAAGCTAAGTGTGATGCAGGCCAGAGGGGTGGGCAGTACAGGCTGGGAGCAAGCTGAAAGCCGATGCCATCCTCACCAGTTCCTCAGACGCCTTGTTCCGCAAGCTGCCTTTGGAAGCTCAAGAAAGTGCCAGAGGGGGAAAGCAGAAAGAGAGGATTAACTAACCAGTGGAACGGGGAACGCGAGTGTAGGAGGGAGAGAAAGGGAAGCATCTAGGCTGCCAGCAAGCATACATTTTGCCTGTAGCAGCCTGCAAGAAGAAATAAAACATCTACTACTACATAGTTTAACTATGAAATTTGCTCCTACAAGATGTAGTGATGGTTGCTACCAATGTGGAGCCCTTTAAAAGAGGTTTGACCAATCCAGGGAGGATAAAGCACAATGGCTAGGTTTTACCTTCACCTTCAGAGGTGGTGTGCCTCTGAATGTCAGTTGCTGGGAATCACAAGTGGGGAGATGCTGTTGGCCTCACATCCCGCTTTCAGGCTTCCCATAGCGGCATCTGCCCGGCCACTGTAAGAACAGCAAGCTGGACTAGAAAGGACCTCGGCCTGATCTAGCAGAGCTTATGTTTTCACATTGTTGGTGCACTCACTTTTCCCTCTGCTTGCCAAATCCTTGCAGTTTTGACTTTGCTCCTACATCCCCAATGGTTACACCCGTGTAAGCTCTGGCACAGCAGTGATACCCAAGGCATGATAGGGCATTTCCACAGAAATCCCAAGCCACAGGGTAGAAAACACCATGAAGCTCAAGACGTACTGCTTATTTATGCTAACCTTAGACAATATGGAGCCCTCCAGATGCTTTAGACTACAACTCCCTTCAGCCCCGGCCAGAAGTTAAAACTCCTGTTTTCCTTTCATGGGAAGAAGGCCAAAGATCTTTTGTGCAAAAGTCTTACAACACATTTTATGGCAGCGGCAATTCTCACTATTGCAAGATGCCGGAAGCAGACCTATATGAAAGCATTGCTTTCACAATTGTGGGGCCTGATATTAATAGACAAACTAACAACACATGGGCAGGAAAGGAGAGCAGGCAAGAAATCCAAGTCTTTTTAATGTCATTTGGAACTACTTTATCCCCTACCCAATATCAAATGAACACTGATATAGACCACCAACAGCACACGGAGACTTTTGGAATGATGCTTTTAATTGATAAAAATGACAACTTCCAGTGACTTCATTTTTATTGCTTTCATTTCTGAACTTCTACAGGATGGAGGGAGGAGGAAAGGAAATGGGGTTATGATTTCTTCCAAATCATTCAGAGGGCACCAGGGTAGCAAAGGGTGATTTATGTATTCATTGATTGACACTGGTATATATTCATTGAAAACTGGGTACAATGTTGAACATGTGTATAGATCAATGACTTTATTGAGCATTAGAGAGCACTCTGCTCCCTGTGTGTCTTATTTTTTATGCACTAACATAGCCCTGAACATTTAAGACATTGAATAAAGGAGCCAGTATTGTGCATCTTTAAAATGCGGCAAGGTAAAGATTTCCACAAAGACACACAAGACTTGGCAACTTGGGTGGACCCAAAGAAAAAGAGGCAGAGATATTACTGCAAAAAAGTGAGGCAAATAATAGCAAACCGTTAATCAGAGCCATGTGACAGAACAACCTGAAAATTAGAGGAGGGTAAGAGTGTGGGCAGGGGAGAGGAGGATGAAAACAGAAATGGTGCCAGGAGGAAAACAATGCAACGCCCAGCCAGGAGTGTTCTCAACCTTGAAAAAACCTCTGCATAAAATATTACTTGGCAGAGGAGCAAACCTAGTTCTCATCCACATCTTTCCAGGTCAGAAAATGATTGCTCTTTGTGTTTATGATTCTCAAGTGGGTGCCTATATAGATAGCTACATATGGCCGGTTAGATTAAATTAGATTAGATCAGATTAGTTGAACTGGCAAAGAATGAGAGGCAGGCAGAATGAGAGGCGGTAAAGATGATCTCTTTATTAGACTGACGTGCTGGCAGGAATCAGGGACATAGCATGTGAACTTCTAAAGTTTGGGTGGGCTTTGCCAGTTATAAATGGGTCCATTTTCAAAAAACTGGGTCATACTAGGTGTGAGGTATATATAGGTGCAGCAGCTATGAAGCTAGTAGTGGCCTCCTGTAGATATGCTACCTGAAGTTTTCTATAAAATAATATTTTAAGCAAATTTGGAAGCCTCCCACCCCCTGGAGCTTAATGCTGGAGAGATTTCAAGGAAGTGAAAAGAGTTCATGAAAATTAGTGAATTTTTTTGGCTGGAGGGAAGAGTCTAAATTTCCTGAGTTATCTGGATTTTGCCAGAAAGGTGAAAGGTGGAATAAATTTAGAGTTTCCTTCTTAGGCAAAACATCTAGAGAGAACACAGAGTCATAGAGTTTATGACTTTAGAGGCCAACCTCATCTGAGCCATCCTCCAGCTCAATGCAGGTTCTATAATGTATAATAGAACTTCAGTATCCTTGATGGATGGCCATCCTTAAGGACTGTGCATGCCACTACAATCCAATTCGGATCCCTAGCCAGTGCTTTGGTGTGGCCCCAATCCAGGATAACTCAGGGCTGACCTGACATGGATCCAGGCCCCAAACTGAATTGGGGGCCTTGAAGGGTTCTTAATTAGGGTTTTTAACCTAGAGTGAACTTGGAGTTGGGAGGTGGGGAAAAAAGGAGCCTGCCTCCATCTCCTTCTCTCCCATCCTCACCACCCAACTGCCTGGGTGGTGACTCTTTTCGAGTCTGGGATTGCCCCAATCTGGCTCTAGGCTATTTGGGGCTGCCTCAACCAATTTCAGCCAAACTCCAAGTCAACCCAAATCAGCCTGATTCAGTTCAGGATCTGTCCAGAGCAGTTGCACAACCCTTTCATTCAGCCTCTGCTAGCTAGAATAGTCTTAATATCAGTTGCACTTCACTGAGAATGACAGAACTCAACTGGCTTATCCAGTGGTGTGGTAGTAGATGTCAAGTGTAGGAACATATCCTAACAGCCCCTCATAGCAATGCCCCAAAATTGGGGCAGCTGTGTTGCTTACATCAGAAAGCAGCAGCACAATATATTAGGATCAGCATGACTGCAATCCTATGCATACTTACCTGAGGAGTAACATCAATGGAATCAGGTCTGCTTAGTTCTAACTGCATCAGATCACTTGGAAAGCATGCTGAGCTTTAACAAAAATACTCCAACCAGACAAAATAGCACCTTTAGCTTGTAATGAACAGTGCAATCAATCTTGCTAAGAAGTGGTCCTATAAAAACTGCTAGTGTGGCGAAAGAACCCTCATCAGAGAAAAGGAAAGAAGCATCCAGCCTTTATTCTGACCTTCCCCAAACTTTAGCTTGCCAGATGTTTTGTCTACAACCCCCATCACCATGGCCAATGGTCAGGGATGATGGGAGTTGTAGTCTGCCAACTTCTGGCAGTCACCAGGATGAGGAAGGCAACTTTATGCTACTGTGTCACAAACAAAGTTGAAAGCTTCATTATTGCCTCATGTCCTTGTCAGAACATGGAGAGCCCATCAATTAACCTGATGCTCCAGCAGATTACAACATTGCTTTCGCTGGTGGGAGGGAATCCTAAAGATGTGCTCCTCTTCCACTGGGCATATCTGCATCCAAAAACTAAGCCACTTTTAACTATCATAGCTCTCCACCAAGGAACCCAGAGAACATTTTGTTTGTAGGGGTCTAGAGATCTCTGTTAAATAATTCTCTGCCCAGGATTCCATGGGGGAGAATAAGGATTATTACAATTTAAGCATCTGATCCTATGCGCACAAGTAGCAGTGTGCTGGTGCATAGGGTCAGGCAGTTACTAAAGACGCTAAACCCCCAGACTCTCTGCCACCGATTCTATCCCCCCTCCTTTTTGCAAGCTTGCATCCCCGGGGTGATGGAAACATGGTGAATAATGGAGTGTCATGTTTGTCTAATGGATTTATCGCTAGTTGCGAACGCAGCTTCATCAACAGAAGTAGGTAAAAATCAATGAAGAGACAGCAAAGGAAGAGGCAAGACTTGGCGCTGATCCACTGCCTCCGTTTGCAACGTTGGATGTTTTTGATCACAAAGCAAAGCTGAGAGCTAAAATGTAACTTTGGGGCAGATCTAGGCTGGATGGACGGAAGTGGCAAGTCAGCCATTCCAGCAGCGGCATGTCTGATCAATGCTCAAGTACACAAGCATTATTTGAAGGTCAGAGGAAATCAATGCTTCAGTAGTTTGGGTGCCTTTCTCAAGAGGCTGCTTTGTGTCTGTTTTCGAGTGTCTTACTTAACTCTTGGCAAAGCAATGTTAATCATGCCCCCCTCTGTCTCCTGAAAGGCGTTTAGTAGGCAGAGATGGATTTGCTGGCCAACGCAGAGATGACATCCCTAGCTGCTTTTTAGGAGAGACGATGCTGCCGTAGCAGCCTTCATTCCTCTTTGATATTTTTGCAGCATCCATTCTTCTTGTGCTTTTCACTTTTATTTATTTATTTTCATTAATTAGGTACATTTACACCACCTTTCACCAAAGGATCCCATGTCTCAGAGTAAAAGGGTAAAATACTTCAGATAAATAATAAATCACTTAAAAAAAAAAAAAAACCATGAAGAGAAGAGCAGTGCTCAAATGTTCCCCAAATTCCTGCTTTCTGCAGGAAGGGATGTCGTCAGTAACACAGCACCATCCATCCATGTTTGTGATGCTTTATAAAAGGAAAAATGATTTGTTTCTTTCTTTGTATTTGAAATACCAGACGACAGATTTTCAGGCAACACCCACCCACCAAAAAGCCCTTCCAAAAGCAGTTTTCCCCCACCCTTTCCACACATGGATTATTCTGTCCCCCTCAATTCACCCATGAAAACAGCAGGAAAGAACTATGCTAATATACCGCCCCAAATTTCATCACTTTACTCTCACCATTTTGTGGATTCTTGGGGTTGTGAACAGATCATTTCTGGAACCAAACACTGGAGAAATGGGAGAAACTGCTGTGTGAATGCAGCCATAGTTGGGTGTTATTGTTATGCAAAATCATTAGTTTAGCAGTACTGGTCAATCAAAGCTGGCCTCCTGTCCCAGTCAATGAGCTAAGAGTAGTTATAACCAGGGGGCAAAACTAACTTCCTGCAAGCCAGTCACTTTTCACTTATGTGAAAAGGGTTTCTTACTCAAACTTAAAACAAGCCTCAAAATAAGGTGCATCCTGTATCCAGCCAGCAGGACACACCTCACACATTGTAGTTTCCCCAGCAAAAGCATTGGCCAGAGTAGCAGAATGAGGCCAATGATAAGTCTTTGCTTTCCATCAGTGATCCCTATCTTCAATGAACACATTGGCCAGAGGCATATTTATCCCAAGCCCCTTGTGTGATGATGAGATTCGTACCAGTTCATTAGGCGCATGATGGGATTAGCATAAATATTTCTGAGGCCAGCAGAAAGTCCTGCACTTATTAGATGCATGGAAGAGCCATGCTGATAACTTAACTCTTCCTTTCTTCCTCCTGCTCCCCATCCCTAATGTGGAGGATGAGGGTACCGGCCAACTAAGTGGATGCTCAACTTTATAGTCCATGCATCATATTGTATGTTGGATTCCCACCAAGGAAGGTCTGGAACTATGCAGAGTGTTATAGAAAGGGAAGAGGGGAAATGCCTTTCAATGATATTTTGACATATCTTGCACAAGCATCCACATGTCATTAAATGACCTGTCATTGCTCTCACTCTTGGCCACTTGCCCTCACTAACTGTATAGCACAGCCCAATCTGACCAGCCATTGTGATAGAATCCCATTCACTATGTGATCCCTGATTGCCTGAGACCACCCATTTGACTAATCCAGGAAAGAGGCAGCTGGTGGAGAGGGTGCAGATAATCAAGCAGAAAGGCAGCAGCGAGTAGAAACAATGGAATCTAACCAGACTGGGAAAGGCAAATATCCAGCAAATGAAGTGTTTTCCAGGAAATATTTCTAACCTGTCAGCATTGCTGGTTTTAATCTGAAAAAATCAAAATAGGAGACCATTCAGAACAGCCCTAATTCCTACTAATCATCTCATTATCTTCCAATCAAAAGCTTACTGCAGCCTGATCGTAGTTCCAGAGCTGTCTGCTATCTAGTAACTAGTCAAATCCAGACCAGAGATGGACCCACAAGAGACACCTATATTCCATTCACTGAATTCCACTGCCCAAGATTTCTGGACTTTAAGCTGGAAAGCATTACTAGGAAATGCACACATGGTGTTGTTGGCACTGCCCCCAGACCTTAGCAAATAGACAAGGAATCTTCTGCCCATCTCCTTCCAGGAGCCTGGCAGTTTTCTGGTATTGTTAACAGAGGAAAAACAAACAGAATTACCCCAGCCCTGTTTACAATGCACTTTGGCTGATTATTGGTGTCTGGCACTTCTCCATTATGTCCCCGTTTGTTATGGATACAGATAACAGGCGATCAGAGCCTTATTCTTGGGAGATAGCACTAATTGATGTGCTGAGATCAGCAGTGCTCCTTCTGTAACCAGGCACTGGAAGACACAGTAACTGGAGAAATAAAGAGAGTGGGAAGGCAAGAGGAAGGAGGTTTTCTCCACATTGCCACTTCCCCCACTGCTTCCCCCCTGGGAAACCCGCCTTTTACTGCTGAGTTGGAGCGAACATCAATGGGGTTTTCTCTGGACTGAGGTTTGGGTCACTTTAGTGCAAAAGAGTGGGTTTTCCAGGGGAAAATGGCAAAACAATGGCAAAATCACTTGGACCCATGCCTGGAAAGCACATGACATGCAGAAAACTGACCGGCCCTGTGCTTTCTGGCACAGAACAAATGGACATGTGGATTAGCCTTCAAGTCTCCTGCTTCCTTGTGAGCTGTCCCTGGTCCTGCAGCCCTGCCTCTAATTGCCTCTTTGTAAACTTCTTCCTGCTGCTTTGCTCAGCCCCCTATGAGCTCCAAGACGCAGGTGGCGCTGTGGATTAAACCACAGAGCCTAGGATTTGCCAATCAGAAGGTCAGATGTTTGAATCCCCGCGATGGGGTGAGCTCCCGTTGCTCGGTCCCTGCTCCTGCCAACCTAGCAGTTTGAAAGCACGTCAAAGTGCAAGTAGATAAATAGGTACCGCTCCGGCGGGAAGGTAAACGGCGTTTCCGTGCGCTGCTCTGGTTCGCCAGAAGCGGCTTAGTCATGCTGGCCACATGACCCGGAAGCTGTACGCCGGCTCCCTTGGCCAATAAAGCGAGATGAGCGCCGCAACCCCAGAGTCTTCCGTGACTGGACCTGATGCTCAGGGGTCCCTTTACCTTTACTTAAACTTCTTCCTGCTGCTTTGCTCAGCCCCCTATGAGCTCCAAGACCTGCTGAAACATTTATATCCCACCTTTTCTCCAAGGAGCCGAAGGTGGCATGCACACTCCCCCCCCCCTGCATTCTCCATTTTACCATCACAACAACCTTGTAAGGTAGGTTAGGCTAAGAGGCAGTGACTGGCCAAGTTCACCCAGTGAGTCTCCCAAGTGCTAGGCTCACACTCTAACCACTACACTACACCAGCTCTCCAATGCGAGGGATATCTTTAATTCATAAATATAGAACATGTACTGTTGTTGGACAATTCCCACCAGGCTCAGCCAAGCAGCTAAGGATGATGGGAGTTGTAGCCCCACAACAGCTGGAGGGCCACAGATTCCCTGTAGTGGCTTCACTTCCTGCTATTTGAAAGTCTTCCCGATCTCCTGGAGACTATGAAGCCCTGACAGCTCCTGGTTTATCAACTCTCTGGCTCACCATCGATTCTGGCTGGCCACTGAATTAAATGGAGCCTTCTGTGCCCAGGTCCCCCCAAACTGCCACACGTGCCTGTCCTCTGGGCACAGAGCTCTATTGATCCTTGTGTGTTATGCCACATGAATGATGGATTATCACATATCAAACTTTGCAGTGTTCATTTAACACCTTTGAATAAAACATTACTCACAGATTAACTGAGCAGTTTTAAGTGAACAACCATTTTCATCTGTTTTAAATTTTCATGGGTCCTTTTCTGGAGAACAAGTACATTGTTAATAATTGAAAGGCATGAGGGCTGCTAATCTCGTTGTATTTTAATGAGGTCCTGCTGCAGCCTGGCCATTTATTTTTTAAAAAATCTTGACTGTTTATAAGAATTCATTAAATTTCCCCCTTTCCTCCTCCTTGAAATTAATAATGCTGCAGCCACGCAGGAGAAATAACTGTTTGTGAAACAGAGAAGTGGGAACAATGCTGAGTCCAGAGCGCTTTAAAATACAGATTTGTTATGAGCTGCGGAGTTTTGCAGGAAGGACCAATTTTCAGCAAGATGCGGAGACAGAATTGTGCAAAAAACAGGAATGGAATGGAAATGAGAGAGGGAGATTAAAAACCAGACATACATAGCTAAGGGTGGCAGATAGCCATTCAGTTCATAGAATTGCAAACAGGATTGGGTACCCTTTTCCAGTCCCAGGGCCACATTCCTTCATGGAGAATCTCTCAGGGGCCACATGCCAGAAGGGGGAAGTCTAGATGCAAACATGGGCAAGGCTGGATTGCAAAATTCTGAGAAGGGAAGATTTCAAAGGATGGGTGTGCTTCAGTTCTCCTCGTATTGTTTTGCAAAATGTGAGTGATGTAGCTTTGCCTTTAAAAATGAACTGAATTGACCTTTTCCCCCATCCCTAGTTTAAGATCTACAATTCCACAACTAGGGATTTTGGCAGGAGCCGTCACCCTCCTCCCTTTGCAAATGCAGAAATCTACCCACTGTCTCCCATGTGCCTACTTGGCTTTAAAAATATAGGCTGCCTCTTTCCAGGAGGCCAGGCCTAGTTGGCTGTGACTGATGGCATCGCTCAGACCTTGAGAATGTCAAACCAACAGCACATCTCAGAGGAAATAAGGATTTGGTCTCTCCCACCCCCCTTCCTTTTACTTTCTTTATTCAAAATGACTTACTTGCAGGTTCTCTTCCTAATTCGCATTACGTAGTCCAAAGCAAATCTGCCCACAACTTAGGCAGTAGAGGAAACTCATCCAGATATGAACTCAAATCACCTCAAACTGAATATTCTCCAGTTTCAGCATCTTAGTTTGCCAAAAATGGAATACACTGAAATAACAATGACACCCTAAGGGCCAAGCAAAGGGATCTGGAAGGCGGGTGTCATCCTACACCTTATCTAAACAAATACCATAGGACAGAGACGGAAGTGTGCATATTTAGGATAAATACACCAGATTCCTAGACACCAGTGTTAGAACTCTCAGGCCCAGAAAGTAAATGCAGGCATCATGCCATATTTCAGTGAAGAAGGAGTGTGCGTAGCTGAGATTCACATCCTCACTGAGCTACAAAGCTTGTTTGGCGACCTTGAGCCAGCCACTGCTTCTCAGGCTGACCTACTTCACAGGGTTCTTGAGTAGAGAAATGTGGGAGCACATGTCTGCTGCCATGAGGAAGGGCAGGAATAAATTGCTATAAAAAAGGGGGGAGAATGAGTGCAGCCACAGGCACTGGCTCCTAGGGACTGAGGCATTTCAGTTTTCTTGAGAGAGCCATGGGACTCCATGGCTGAGGCCGAACGCAGAGCCAGACACAGAGCGACATCTGGGAGTCGCATGATGTTGCATGCACAACATCAGGACGTCACATCAGGCCCCCTCAATGTTCTTCAGAAGATGGCGCCTCTGAGTGCAGCTGCTGTGAACAGTTGCAAATTTCTATATACAACAGAACAGCAACACCACCCACACAATATACAGCCAGTGCTATTTTACTTTTTCCTGTGATTTAATCTGGACAAAAATTAATAAAGCGAGCCTCATTCACAGGGTCTATAAAGCAGCACTGGAACACTGGGAAAATTGTGTTACGTTCAGGGTCTGTTATTTTTTATTTTTTATATATATTTTAATATCCCTATTTCCCCAGGTGGGTTTTTTCAAAGATGATCTATGGGCCAGGGCTGAGCCAGCTGTAACTGTGACAACTGTGACCCAGATGGTAATCAACAAAACATACTAATTGAATATTGTTGGGTGAGGAGCCAGCTTTTTGCAAAAGCTCCTCCAGGCCCTGCGGTAACTCCGTGTTATTTACAGATGCCAAGGGAACCTCATGTTCTCCAGCTCATCCCTGAGATAGCAACAGCATAAGCACCACCCGGGAGGCCCAGAATTAACAGACAAGCTAATGCAATATTTAGCATTTATTTAGCACTTTTTAGAACATTTGAAACACTTCTCAAGCATTATCTCAGGAAGGTTGCCAACTGACCAGGAGGATTGGGGCGGGGGGGGGGGGGAGAAACAGCTTGACTGAATATTTTGCTTTTGGACCACTAATTGCCAAAATAAGAGGCTAGGCCAGGTGGGGATTTTTTGTTTTTGCTTTTTGCCTATACTCTAATCTTATTCTTTAATTTATATTACTAGAGGCTGCACCCCTGCTTCCTCTGCTTGCCATTCCCACTGCCAACCCCCCCACCCCACCCTACCCATACCAGAATTCAGGGGTCCTCCAACAAAGCCAAATAGAGCGGAACCTTGGTTTTCAAACTTAATCTGTTCTGGAAAACCGTTCAGCTTCCAGAGAGTTCAACAACCGAGGATCAATGGGCTGGCTGCAAAGTCAAGGGGGGCAAAATGAAAAAAGCCATTTGGCTTTAGAAAATTATTCGGAACCCAGAGCAATTACTTCTGGGTTTTTGGTGTTCGGGAGCCGAAACGTTCCAAAATGGAGGCGTTCTGGAACTGAGGTTTGACTGTATTGGAAGGTTCGGGATAGACAAGAGAAAACACCTCTTCACAAAATGCATAGTTAAGGTAATGGAGTTCATTTGCATGAGATGTTGTGGTGGCCACCAGTGGCAGAGGAAGAGGAGTGCGGGGGGAGCGCACCT
This sequence comes from Podarcis pityusensis, assembly GCF_964106645.2. NCBI lineage: Eukaryota > Metazoa > Chordata > Lepidosauria > Squamata > Lacertidae > Podarcis > Podarcis pityusensis. The sequence continues at coordinate 21,207,180 of NC_138040.1, read as the reverse complement.
TCCCCAGCAACGCGATCACAGTAGGGTGCCATCACGGCTGCCTCCCCGCCTGTGCTGGGCGCCATGCCCCCACAGGTGGCGTGCCACGCCCCCGGGACGCGCACCAGCCCTGCCCCTGCCTGCTCTCCACCCCCCGGTGCCGGACCATGAAGCTCCACCACTAGTGGCCACCAACTTGGAATAGCTTTGAAAGATACTTAGACAAATCCATGGGAGATAAGGCTACCCACTGATACTTACCTCATTAGCTAGGTTCTGCCTACACTGTCAGAGGAAGTGATGGCTCAGCATATCAGTTCCTGGGATTCACAGCATGGAATGCTCTTGTGCCCAGGCTCTGCTTCCAGGCACCCCACAGGCGTCTGGTCGGCCACTGCGAGAGCAGGATGCTGGACTAGATGAGCCATTGGCCTGATCTAATGAGGTCTTCTAATGTTCTTAAGATGTTGGCATGTTCACTCTTTCTTCTGCTTGCAATATATTGGTGGTATTCACTTTGCTGTTGCATTCCATCCCGTTATTTGCAAACTCTGGCACAGCAGCAGCCACCTTGGCTGTAAGACGGGGCCGTTTGTGTTTTTTTAAAGTGCCCTTCAAATTTTACCTGTGGTGTCTTGCTGTCACAAATTACTGCTGCAACATCAGCTTAGTTTAAAGCAGCAGGAGCCGGTCAAATCCTCAAGAATTCCAGCTGCAGCACTCAGAGACCAAGATTTGTTTCAGCAAGGAAATATCTCTTTTCCCTCCCTCTCCAGCCAGAAACATCGCTGCAGGGGCTGAACACCATTTGAGAGCAATGTGCCCCAAGCCATATCAGATAATTACCAATCATGAAGTTAAGCCAACTGAAGCCTGGAGCATCGATGGCCATCCCATTGCAGTAACACCCACCATTTCAATGAGGTTCATATCAGTTTGGCTTTCAGATAAAGTTGGGTTTAGACCAAATGACCTTGTATCTGCCAATGTTTACAGCTGTTTCTTTCTTTTTTTAAAATGATATTTATTAAAGTTTCAAAGAAAAAATTACATAGATAAAAAAAAAGAAAAAAGAAAAAAATACAAAATACAGAAAAAAGATAGAAAACACTTAAAAGAAAAACACATCGATCTTTCCATAACTTACATTTCATTTCCTTACTTCCCTGACTTCCTCACACCTCCCTTTTTTGTATTCCAGTTCTATTAGTTAATTCAGCAATTCCTTTCCCTCTTTGTTTTTGTCTTAATCCTTTAACTTAACATATTATAACTTTTGATTCTCATCTGTTAACAATCCATTTGTACATACACCTTTATAACATTGCTGCTAAGACCACTTAATTTCATTCTGACATCATTCTAACATTCATTAATTTTGCAATATTTCTGTAAATAGTCTTTAAATTTCTTCCAATCTTCTTCCACCGACTCTTCTCCCTGGTCTCGGATTCTGCCAGTCATTTCCACCAGTTCCATATAGTCCATCACCTTCATCTGCCATTCTTCCAGTGTGGGTAAATCTTGTGTCTTCCAATACTTTGCAATAAGTATTCTTGCTGCTGTTGTGGCATACATAAAGAAAATTCTGTCCTTCTTTGACACCAATTGGCCGACCACGCCCAGGAGAAAAGCCTCTGGTTTCTTCAAGAAGGTATATTTATATACCTTTTTCATTTCATTATAGATCATCTCCCAGAAAGCCTTAATCCTTGGGCAAGTCCACCAAAGGTGAAAGAATGTACCTTCAGTCTCTTTACATTTCCAACATTTATTATCGGGCAAGTGATAGATTTTTGCAAGCTTGACTGGTGTCATGTACCACCTGTATATCATTTTCATAATATTCTCTCTTAAGGCATTGCATGCCGTAAACTTCATACCTGTGGTCCATAACTGTTCCCAGTCAGCCATCATTATGTTATGTCCAACATCTTGTGCCCACTTAATCATAGCAGATTTAACCGTTTCATCCTGAGTATTCCATTTCAACAGCAAGTTATACATCTTTGACAAAATCTTAGTTTTGGGTTCTAACAGTTGTGTTTCTAATTTTGATTTTTCCACCTGGAAGCCTATTTTCTTATCCAAATTGTATGCCTCCATTATCTGATAATAATGAAGCCAATCTCGCACTTTGTTTTTTAGTTTCTCAAAGCTCTGCTATTTCAGTCTATCTCCCTCTTGTTCCAAAATTTCCCAATATTTCGGCCGTTTGGCCTCCATATTGAGCTTTTTCAGAGCTTTCGCTTCCATCGGTGACAGCCACCTTGGGGTTTTATTTTCCAGTAGGTCTTTATATCTTATCCAGACATTAAACAATGCTTTCCTGACAATATGATTTTTTAATGCTTTATGTGCTTTGACGGAAGGCAGACTTCCTGTTTATGCCTCTCCGCTTCGGTATCAAATTACTTCTTTATTCTTTGTTCTCCTTTAATTCCCAAATTAGCCTACTCACGGATCGTTGTTTTGTAGCCAAATTGTCACAGGAAAAAAGTAGCGCTCTCCGGTAACGGCTGTGCGGCTTCGCTCCACGGAAGAAGCAGTTGACTCACAGCACCGCGCCGCTTCCCCGCTTCCCTGCGGGCTCCTTTGCAAATTGGGGGGGCGCAAAAGGTGCCCGCCAAGTCCCACGGTCACAGGCTTCACCCGCCTGTGATTTTTGAAGGGTCCCCGCTTCGCCGTAGCGGTACAGACCCGATTTCTGCAGAGCCGGTCCCCTCCGAGTCAGAGGGAATCCGCCATTACCGATGGCGCCACCCCGGAAGTCGTTTCTTGCAGAGAATGTAGGCCCATTTTTGAGGCATCAACAGTGGACAAAACCTGGCCAAATTTCAGTAGGTTTAATCATGTGCTTTAAATCACTTCCAGTGAAATAGATTGAAATAAATCACTTCCATTGAAATAAATTGGCAAGCCAGCAGGACCAGTCACATCCACCCCTTGGGAGTGGCCCACCCCCAAGCCCACTAGCAATTGGCCAATTGTTCACTTCCCAAGCAGCAAGCTCAGTCCTGGGACATCCTTTGCAACCCAGGAAGTGGCCCAAAATCATGATGGGCAGGAGGAGCTCCAGCCCACAATGGTGCCCACCTGAGAGGGTGTATGAACTTGCCTTGTTGATGTACAGTGGTGCCTCGCAAGACGAAATTAATTCGTTCCGCGAGTTTTGTCATCTTGCGATTTTTTTCGTCTTGCGAAGCACGGTGTCGGGGAAGTTTTGGAAAAGCTTCAAAAATCACCAAAGTCTTTAAAAACCTCAAAAAAGGCTTCCACACCACGTTCTATGAGTTGCTCCTCGAAGTCAAGTCGCAACTGTATTAACAGTGTTAAGAAAAAGGAAACAAACTTGCAAGACGTTTCCGTCTTGCGAAGCAAGCCCATAGGGAAAATCGTCTTGCGAAGCAGCTCAAAAAACAAAAAACCCTTTCATCTAGCGAGTTTTTTGTCTTGCGAGGCATTCGTCTTGCGAGGTACCACTGTACCAACACCATTAATATGCAGGGATGCCTTTTGCCAAATGGTTCTGTGGCCTGCCTTAATAATTGACTAATAGCAGCAACCATCATTTCTCCCCAGCAAAAAATAACTAGTCAAAATTATGTTCTTCAGAGCACCATTTGTTTCAATGGAAGAGATTTAAGCACATGCTTATTCTCCCACTGAAAATCAATGTGGCTCTGAAGTGCTTAACTTTGGCTATGTTTTTTATTATTAATGGGCGTTTATAATCAATTATTACAAAACAGTATAGAGTACAACATAAATGAAATTAATAGGACAAAAATTAAACTATGCCATTATGATATTTTAGCTTGAATTATGCATAGGTTTAGCTCTTCCAGCACCAAATCTCTATGCAATAAATTTCAAATTAACCCTAATGAGACAAGCACGTTCATTTTAGAAGAAGTAAATACAGAGGTAAAAATGAGGGGCTTGGAAAGAAGTGTGTTATGTGTTTCCATGCAGGCGAGAAAGGGCATCAGCCCAATAAAAAAACCAGCAGGATTAGTAAAGCCCAGCTGATTTGACATGAAAGCTTGTCTGTTGTAGAGATATTGCCCTAACATATTTCCTGCCTAGGAAATGCATACCTCTGGGACTCATAATGCTCTCGTCAACATTGCTGAAGGAGGAGAGCCCTCCACCCTCCCTCCCTTTCTCCTTCCTGCTTTCTACCCAAGAAGCAGCTAAGGGGAGGATTGGGCTGGTGGGAGGGAACGGGTAGGCAGGTTGGAGGCTTGCAAGCTGGCAGACCCTCTGAGTGCCCCTATTTTCCAGGGACATCCCTGATTTAGAGAAGCCGTCCCAGTTTCTGATTTGATTTTGGAATGTTCCTGTTTTCACTGGAGAAATGTTGGATAGTATGGAGTTACTTGATTCCCGAGCTGTCTGAAGGGAATCCTGTTTTATGTTTATTATGTTTTTTATATATGTTGGAAGCTGCCCAGAGTGGCTGGGGCAATCCAGTAAGGTGTGTAGGGTATAAATAGTAAAGTTATCATTATAGAATGCAACATCCCTATTTACATTGAAGAAACATTGGAGGGTATGAGCTGGGTGAGAAGAGAAGTGTCATGTCAGTTATCACATTGTGAATTTCCCCACCCAAGCTCCACCTTGTTAGCCAATGCTCACAGAGGTACGGCAAGGAACCTCAGACTCGGGGGCCAAATGCAGCCCTCCAGGCCTCTATATATGCATGTTGGAACTCTCTCCAGACACTCTCTAGACTGTTCCATGTAAGGAGTGAGTGGTGCAAGCTAGGGAAAGTGGAGAGCAATTGTGGACCTTTTAGGGGCACTGGAGAGGAAATTTCAAAACTTCTCCTCTCTGGACAGCAGCTTCAGGGATGAATGCACTTGACTGCCTTAGGTTGCAGTCATGAGCAATTGCTGTAGCATCTCCCCAACTCACCATCTCGCCTCACTAAGCCTCTGAGCAAGGCAATATCTGGATTTTCTTGCATCGTCTTGAAAACATGCCCAATTATTCTTTGCTAGAGGGGGAAAGCATAATCTAGCATTATTTGAATAGCTGTCCTTTGACACCTACTTGGTCCCCCTGCCCTGTCCAGGTTCGTTCCAGGGAAGTTGCTCCAATCACCTCACCCTAATTCCAGGTTTCCCAAACTTAGATGTTCAGCTGTTTTTGGACTACAATTCCCATCATCCCTGACCACTGGTCCTGCTGGCTCAGGATGATAGGAGTCATAGTCCAAAACAGCTGGACATCCAAGTTTGGGAAACTCTGCCCTACTTGCAGTACAAATGAGCTGGAGGTTTCCATTTGGTCATTAACAAAACAGATTTCACATACTTGCTGCAAACTTTGAGGTGGGATGCAGAAGGGAAGGGGTTCACTGGTTTTTGCCAAAACATCTGACATTTGGGGGCAGAAAGATGTAAAAAGCCAGCAAGCAAGCAAGCACCATTAATTTCAGCAAAGGTCAACACACTTAGCTTGGCAGCATTTCTTCCGCGCTTGAACTTACAGCCTTCCTTCCGCCTCCCCCCCCCTTCACCCCACTATTGTCTAAGGGCTTCATTATTGTTAACAGCTTCTCAAATTGCCTCGCAAGCAGAGCTCTAAAATATTTAAAGCATGGCTCAGCGATAAGGCGCTTATGCTGGGGAAATTGTTCCTCTCTCCAGCTCACATCCAAGCATCCTTTTCTCGCGTTCATAGATGTTCTTCCCCCTTGCCAGAGGAGGTCCAGGCTTTGGCTGCCCTACAGCCCCTGTGCAGCAGCCCCCTGCCCTCCCCATCCATCTCCCTGCCGCTCCCCTTCTTTTGTTCTGCCCAGATGATGCCTCCGGACTCCTACTGCCTGCAGCCTTCAAGCACAGTTGTTTGCCTAGCTGTTGGGATGTGAGCGATTTGGGGTGGAAAATTCAGATGAGATGATCCATAAACCAGCTGTCTCCTACACACACACACACACACACACACACACACACACACACACATTTTGTCTTGCACCCTCTTTGCAGGAGTGTGAGCAAGACAGAGCAGACACTTTTGCAAAAGAAAAAGGAGTGTCAGCGTTCAACACAGGCTGCAGCGGTTCTTAATATAACATCCTCCTTGCTGCATGCACTGGGGGGTGGTAGGGGGGAGAAAGCCATGGAGTGCATTGATTCATGTGGTGTGTATTTGCTGTTCAGGCAACATCTTGCAATTAAGAATAGGAGGATTGCAAGGGCATCCATTTAGACCAGCGTTCTGTTTTTCCAACAGCACTCCCACCCCTCCTCCTTGGATGCTTCTGGAAGCTCACAAACAGAGCACAGAGGGCTGCACAAACACAATTTTCTCCCGCAAGGATCTCATCTGGTACTCTGAGGTCTGCTGCTCGCAAAAGTAAAAGCTCCATTTAGCTGTTGAGTCTATTATCCAGCGCTTTGCCTAACCCAAGGACGAGGGGAGTGCATGGGTCAAGGCAGCAAAGAAACAACAAGTGAGAAACTTGCTCCAAAAAAAGGAGCTGGAGGCAAACAGAGGTCTTTTGAGTCTCTGCCTCCAAGTCTACCTCTTTGAGGCTCTGCCCCCTTTGATGTATAACAACAGAGTCTTAAAGAGCTAGTCCTCTGGCCTGAAGTTCATGGCCTCTTACCTGATGCGCCCCCTGCCCTTTTGGACTAGTGAGGTCATATGGGAGCCATTAAGATCCTCTGGGAAGGCACCTGTTGTGCAGTGATGTGGGAAGAGTTCAGTTCTGATTACATTTTAATGTGAACCTACCTAATTTGTGGGACGCGGGTGGCGCTGTGGGTAAAACCTCAGTGCCTAGGACTTGCCGATCGTATGGTCAGCGGTTTGAATCCCCGCGGCGGGGTGAGCTCCCGTCTTTCGGTCCCAGCTCCTGCCCACCTAGCAGTTCAAAAGCACCCTTAAGTGCAAGTAGATAAATAGGTACCGCTTTATAGCAGGAAGGTAAACGGCGTTTCCGTGTGCTGCGCTGGTGCAGGCTCGCCAGAGCAGGTTCGTCACGCTGGCCACATGACCCGGAAGTGTCTCCGGACAGCGCTGGCCCCCGGCCTCTTAAGTGAGATGGGCGCACAACCCTAGAGTCGGACACGACTGGCCCGTATGGGCAGGGGTACATTTACCTTTACCTTACCTCATTTGTACTTCTTGAAATGGCATGCAAACCAAAACACAGGTGTCCCTTTGAAATTTCCACTTCTCCGACTTTTGTCATGCCGCTTTCCAACTGGGTAATGGGTACAAAAATGTGCTGAGGGAAAGTGTGTCTTAAAAATGCTTCCTTTCAGTTTGGAAGCTGGCTTGAATTCCTTTGGGTACTTAGTGTGGATTTCTTCTGTCCATTTTTGGCTCCATTGTCATATTTTCCCCACCCTACCGCCATTCTTTTGACTCAGCTTGGTTGAAGGCCATGGTGCAAGAAGTTACCTCGGTAGGCCTATCACCCTCCTACCTGCCCACCATGGATCTGAAGGGAGCCAAATCAGTGATTAAGCACAGGCTTTTGAATACTGATCTCTGAGAGAGAGAGCAACTCTCCTTAGAGGAAAGGCTGTGGCACTTGAGACTTTTTAGATTAGAGAAAAGGCAAGTAAGAGACAACACAATAGACGTTCCTAAAATTATGCATGGCATGTAGAAAGTGGACAGAGAAAAGGTTATCTCCCTCTCTCATGACACTAGAACTCATGAACATCCAACAAAACTGAATGTTGAAAGATTCAGGGCAGATAAATGAAAGCGCATTTTCATGTAGTGCACAGTTAAACTATAGAACTTGCTCCCATGGGAGGCAGTGATGATCACCAACTTGGATGGCTTTAAAATAGAATTCAACAAATTCTTGAACAATAAAGCTATCGTTGGCTACTAGCTATGATGGCTATGCTCTGCCTACAGTTGGAGGCAGCGATAATAATTCTAAAGATGCTTCTAAAGACCAGTTGGGATGTGGGTGGCACTGTGGGTTAAACCGATCGAAGGTCGGAGGTTCGAATCCCCACGACGGGGTGAGCTTCCGTTGCTCAGTCTCTGCTCCTGCCAGCCTAGCAGTTCAAAAGCACATCAAAGTGCAAGTACATAAATAGGTACCGCTCCGGCGGGAAGGTAAACGGCGTTTCCATGCACTGCTCTGGTTCGCCAGAAGCGGCTTAGTCATGCTGGCCACATGACCCGGAAGCTGTACGCCAGCTCCCTCAGCAATAAAGTGAGATGAGCGCTGCAACCCCAGAGTTGGCCACGACTGGACCTACTGGTCAGGGGTCCCTTTACCTTTACCTTTAAAGACCTGTTGCTGGAAACCACAGGAGAGAACTGTTCTTGTGCTCAAATCCTGCTTGCTGGTTTCCCACAGGCATCTGATTGGTCTCTGTGAGAACAAGATGCTGGACTAGATGGGTCATTGGCTCTGCACAGGGACCTTTCTCCCCGCCCTCCAGTCACTGAGGATATCATGTCCCTCCTGTAATGATGAAATGCCATACTTGGGATGGTTAACCTAAGTATAGGATGTACCTAAGTATAGGAAGGCTTTCTCTCTTAGATGGTTTAGTGTTCTCCCCTCTAATTTATTAAATAGCAGATATAACAAAATCCCCAAAATAACAAATGCTGCGCCTTTAACAATTCTGAGTTGGACTATATATTGCATGTCCTTTTCTATTTTATTTTTATCAAAGGGCTAGGAAAGATCTAATATATCCTATTGTACAATCCCTCCCAGGTTAGTCCCCTGTGTTTCTTCTGGTTTTGTTTTAGAACCCCAACAAGTTAATCACACAGCAAGTGGCAAAGTTTTTGAATATAGCAGTCACCACAAGGACTTCTAATGACCACCTGATATATCCATTCAAATATATCTACTAATTTAATTTTGTGTTTTTAGCTGTAGTGTGTATATTTTTTTAATGTCACCATTCATAATTGTAAACCGATTTAAAATGTTCTAATGGTATGCTGACTGCTAATAAAGAAAGTAAATAAAATACATAAAATTCATTCATTCTATTAGGGAAAATTGCTTGCAAAAATGTGCATAACTGCCAAAATGGTATACAGAAATATGTATATTTAGTTTTAGAAAATTAAACACACAGTGAAATTCTGAAGAATTTTCAGTAGGACTTTAAAAAAAAAACTGATGCAGGAATGTGGGGAAATGAAGGCCCAATCCAATAGAAAACAACATAAAAGCCCATTTACAACTGTAGAAACCATTAAAAACCACCTAAGACATTTAAAAGCATCTAGACCATCTAAAAAACACTTAAAAGCAATCACATGCTCTCACAGCTGTCAATTTCAAGGTTGTCATTGCCAGTATCTGGGTAAACAGGAATGCATTTAAATTTCTACTGAAACTCAGTAATTGAGAGCCAGTGGGGTGCAATGGTTAGAGTGTCGGACTAGGGCCTGAGGCTCCAGGGATCAGATCTCCATTTAGCCATGAAGCTCATTGGGTGAGCTTGGACCACTCACTGCCTATCAGCCTAACCTACTTCGCAGGGTAGTTGTGGGGATTAAATGAGGAGGGGAAGAACCATACACACCACCTTTAGCTCCTTCTGAGAAAAAGGTGGAGTGTAAATGCACCAAATAAATAAACAGTGCCCTTGGCTTTGCCCTCTACTGCTGTGTGGCCCTTGAATGGTTCCCCATAAGGAAATGAGACCCTCAGGCTAAAAGAATGATTTCCTACTCCTACTTTACTTCCTGCTGGTTGGTTTCTCAGATGCGTCTGGTCTGCTACTGAGGGGGTGGGAAGGATGCTGGCCTTTGTAGACCTTTGGTCAGATCCAGCAGGGCTCTTCTTAGGTTCTTGAAAAAGCTTCATCGGTTCATGTGCTTTTTGCTTCTCCAGGACTCGAGTCTTGAAATAGTTTCCACCCACCTCTGATCTGCAGCCTCTGCCAGCCGCTCGTCATACTTAATTGCTTTACTAACTTTATTGCCATTGGGATCTCTCCCGCCACATGGGAGAATCACCATGGAGACCCCCGATGCGACTCGTGTCCCTGGCACACCTCTGTGCCCCAGCATTAATCCCCTCTCAATGTGCCACCAAGTCAGCCCTAGCTTGGAGGAACGAACAAATAAATATGAAAACTGCTCCCAGAGGAGCCAAATATTCGCCAGACAAGCAGAAAGAAAGACACAATAATATACCATGTAAGCCACCAGATTTTATTAGCTCTGCTTCCCTTTTCTCCCCTTTGTAAAGTATCGCTGCATTGTTATATTAATCTTTACTCCAAAGCAAATTAAAGCGGGGACAGTTGTCAGGGCATTATTAAGAACAGCTGTTTAATTATGCCTGCTTTTTGCATCAGTTTGTGGAGGGGGTGAGAGGAAATGGAGCACCCTTTGCTCATTGACGTTTGCTCTTCTTCCCTGCTCTCACTTTCCACACCCTCCTCCCCCAGCCATGTGCCGCTGAGTACAAGAGGATAAATGTATCGTTACACACCACCCTGATCTCTGAGTAGTGAGAGAATTCAAGAGTTCCAGCACTTACCCAGGGTTTGGTTTCCTTGGAATGAACGTCAGCAGAGACGGCGCTCTCTTTAGGTTACTGTATATGGCTTTATTTTGGACGCAGGTGGCGCTGTGGGTTAAACCACAGAGCCTAGGACTTGCCTATCAAAAGGTCAGCGGTTCGAATCCCCACGACGGGGTAAGCTCCCGTTGCTCGGTCCCTGCTCCTGCCAAGCAAGCAGTTCAAAAGCACGTCAAAGTGCAAGTAGATAAATAGGTACTGCTCCGGCGGGAAGGTAAATGGCGTTTCCGTGTGCTGCTCTGGTTCGCCAGAAGCGCCTTAGTCATGCTGGCCACATGACCTGGAAGCTCTACGCCGCCTCCCTTGGCCAATAAAGCGAGATGAGCACCACAACCCCAGAGTCAGGGGTCCCTTTACCTTTTTATATGGCTTTATTTACCCATATAGACAACCCGAGCATAAGATGGAGAGGCTCACCGCATAAACAGTCCAACAGGTCTCGCTTCTCCATTAGTCACAGCTTTGGATCCAGCCCAGAACAAGCATGTCACAGTGTCTCCAGCTTCCAGCCTGCTGCCAGCTCAGCTCTCAAATACCATTCTGCCTAGCAACTAGGTGAGGGGTGAGGGAAAGGACCGCTGTTAGTCTGGAGGGCACCATTACTTAGCTGTAGCACATTCTTTGGGGATGCTGATGAAGACTTGTACTGTAAGTGGCTATTTATGATCATTGTCTTACACAGAAACTTGTCTGATTGCTTTAGCAACTCTTTCTGTTAGATTCTAACCCTCGCTGAGTACATGACCCCAAGAATTAGGGCTCAGGCCACCATCCATGCCAGAGGTGCTCCAAATTACAACCATCCTCCACTTTTTCTTTTAGTCCTGGGGTGGGGGGAGCCACTGAGGAACGTCTAATGTTGTCCACACAATGACAACCATCCCCTGTCCCTGACTGGCTGTATTGAAACCTTCAAATCGATCCCCAAATAACTCTGAATTGCGGAGAGTAAGTTGCTACACTCTGTTTAAGCTTCTGTCTGGGGACCTCAAAGCAATTTCCACAAGTGTTAGTTAACCAAGGCTGCTTCCTGGGTTTGGTGCCATCAGATTCAATTTACACAGGTAATCCCAGGTGAAGAGAGATTTGCTCAGCCTCATGACAAAATTTAAGGCACTGACAAATCCAGCTAGAATTTTCCTTGGAGGAGGCTGAAATCAGAGACTCCCTCAAAACTATTTGGAATTGGATTCCCCTCTCCTCATGGGGCTGCAGGAATCCTGAATATCTGTATTCCATGCTGTAACATTACATTGCAGGTTTCAACGATCTGTGGTTTTATGACCTGTTATTTATTTATTTATTTATTTATTTATTTATTTATGCTGCTTTTTTATTAAAGAATAATTGTTTGGTATTGTTTTAAACTATCATGCACTGCCTCGTGGGCTTTAGGGGTAGAAAGGCAGAAAATATATCTACAGTATATCTATTTAATGTCTAAAATAAATTTATTTTATTAAGCAAAATGTATATACACCACTTGATTGCAACAAAACATCAAAGCAGTATACAAGCTATATTAAAGTTAATAAATGAAGCTACAAACAAATAATTAAAAACAATTGAAATCAGCAGTAAACTAAAAAGAGATGGAAACATGTCAATGTCTACACACTTGAACAGGCTTGCCTAAAAAAAATGATTTAACAAGGCACCAAAAGGATACAGCGAAGTCGCCTGCTTGATGTCAATAGGCAGGGAGTTTGTGCTGCCACACTAAAAGAATGATATCTTACAAGTGTGAAATGAGTAACGAGTGGTACCTGTAATAGTGCCAGTTCTGCAGATCAAAGTGGTTCAGTGAGCACATATGAGGGAAAGGTGATCCCACAAGTAAACTGTTCCCAAGCTGTTAAGTGTTGTATATCAATAGTAACACATTGAAAATGGCCCACTAACAAATCATCAAAGCATGCAGATCTATGGGGAGAGGTGTTGTAAGTTGACAGGGTCTCACTCACCCACCAGCACTACCTGGGGATGGCAGGGCTCAAACCTGAGACCTTCTGCATACAAAGCAGGTGCTCTACCTCTGAGCAACAGCCCTTTCTCTTTCAATGCTCAAACACTGCTTTATACCTGGCAATATTAGCAGTGATCATCATCACAGCAGCAGGATGAAACCACCCACATGCTTCCTGCCTTTCTACTCTCTCTCAGATGGTACATTTAGCTGTACAAGGGTGGGGAGACAAGAGAAGCGAAAGAGTTTCAAAAGTTCAGGGAGAACCCCGGGATTTTGTTTCTTGAAAGACAGTTGGACCCCTGCAGCAAAGCGGATGGGGAAGTTGTCTGAGAACAAAAGCATCACAGTGCAGAGTACACAGCCAGCCTGGAGGAAGAGAGAGAAAGCAAGAGCGTATCATCGCCATCAGCAACCCCTCCCCCTTCCATACCCTGTGCAATATCACTGGAGGGGAGGCATCTGCCAGCTGACATACTTTAGCTTCCTCCTTCCCCTTTTTTGCATGCCTTTGAACTTCTGGAGGGATGGTGGGTAGATTTACACACTGCCTGGGTCTGGTATCAAGCTTGCCTTTTGCTTCGCCTCCCAAGCAGGGGTGGGAAACATCAGGCCCTGGAGTTTTGAATGTGGCCCTCCAGACCTTTCCATCTGGCCCGTGGGATTCTGCTCAGTCCACATACCATCCCTCAGACCTGTTAGAATTCCTGCTCCATGATTGCAGTCATGGGATTTTTGTCTATCACATGATGGTGCTTGTTTTGACTCCTCAAAGTGGGAAGTGATGAAGACAGGATGTTTGTGTTACAGTGTTCCGTGAAGTAGGACTATTGTCCTTTGTTCTTGCTCTTTGCTGTCTGATGCTATCAGTGGCGTAGCGTGGGTTGTCAGCACCCGGGGCAAGGCAAGTAATTTGCGCCCCCTAACCCGTGGATTTTAGTAGGGGCAGAGAGCTGCGAGTGCAAGCGCGCCCCCCCCAGATGTTGCACCCGGTGCCGCCGGCCCCCTCTGCACCCCCCACGCTATGCCACTGGATGCTATAGAGAGAGGGAGCCATATTGCAGTGCTCCGTGTGTGTTTATATGTAAATACAGTAGATTAGCCAAAATGCTGAGTTGCTGAGGTCTGTTACGCAAACTGTGAACACTCTGCGGATCCCTAAGTGTGCCGGTGTCTGTTGGCATCAGTCACTGTGATGTTTGGGCTGAAGAAAGTTTTTGAAGCTCCCGAATGAATGACCAGAAGGGAGAGAACATGCCAGTCGGGCATGTGTCTCTACCAGGGTCCTACTCGAGTGTAGGATGAGCTCCTGACAAGACCACCCCTCACTGGCCCTGATCTGCTTTCTCTTCAAGTGCTTTTCCCTGGCCAGAATGAATCTTGTTTGTTTGAAAAGATGGAGGTGAGTGGGTATCTCTCTATTCATCCATCCATCTATGAAAGACTCTGATTTTTGCATGGCTGGAATTGTAAAAAGGAAGCATGCATCATACCATCCAGCTTTTCCATAGCCAAAACTGGGACAGGTGTATTTCAGGACGCACTGTTGGGTTAGTCTAGGGCCGGATTTAGTTGAAGAGAGGCCCTAGGCTACTCCACTTATGAGGTCCATCCCCATCCCACACCCTCACAACTAGAAGAAAATGGAAGAGTGTTATAAACAAAATTGAGTGAAGCCAAGGATGATGACGGGTATTTAAAATTCTACAATTCATAATTTCTCCTCTAAAGCACATAAGATATTATTGTTAAATACCATGGTGATTTTTAAAAATGCATAAAATTAACACTGAAAAACTTTTGCAATAACTAACCATGTAAACCTTTTGTGCTCTGGGCGGGCCTGGAGAGAGAAAGAACAGTTGAAAGTCCATGCGCTTACTTGCCATTAGAAGTTCATCTACCAGCGCTTATACGATTGGTTAGAACGTGCCTTGTAACATAAAATGTGTTAAACCCAATACATAACACTCCTCCCCCCAACTTCCTAACAAAAGGAACTAACATAGTCATCAAGGTGTGCCGGCCTTTTCCGCTCCCGCTGGGACCGTCGCGGTTCCTGTGCCCAAGTGGGTGACCCAGGAGGTTCCTGTGGTACCCGCGATCTGAGTGGGGAGGTCAGCAAGGCCGGCTCCGAAGGGGTCACTGCCGATGGAGCCACTGAGGATTCCGGCCTGAAGTTGCCCTGCTGGGGTAACTCAGTCACCGGCAACCCATCTGGTTCCCACTCTGGCCTGGGCACAGAATCTCCCAAAGTACCCATTTCTCTGTCCTCTGGTTCCACTTGAATTCCATGTTCGGAGGTGCCCTGGCTCTGATCTGGTCGAGGTGTCTCTTCCAAACCAGTCCCCCCTCCAACCCTACCTCGTAGGAAACCATACCTGTACACCAGCCAATGATACTAAGGACCCAACCCTGTTCGGGCCCATAGTTTCGGACGTACACAGTGTCCCCTGGGGAGAACCCTCTTGGAGCCCCCCGCACCACAGTGGATGCCCGTTGCTCAAGAGCCTGGTCGGGGTGCGTATGATCAAGGAGGGTAGTGAGAAGAAGAAGAAGAGGTGGAGGAGGAGGAGGAGGAGTTTGGATTTGATGTCCTGCTTTATCACTACCCGAAGGAGTCTCAAAGCGGCTAACATTCTCCTTTCCCTTCCTCCCCCACAACAAACACTCTGTGAGGTGAGTGGGGCTGAGAGACTTCAGAGAAGTGTGACTAGCCCAAGGTCACCCAGCAGCTGCATGTGGAGGAGTGGAGACGCGAACCCGGTTCACCAGATTACGAGTCTACCACTCTTAACCACTACACCACACTGGCCTCCTCCCCATAAGCAACTCTGCTGGGCTCCGGCTGGTCATTGCACTTGGGGTGATATGTTGGGCCAATATGAACTACGTTAGCCGGAGAGTCCAGTCTCCATACACTATGCGCCTAAGCGCATCTTTGGTATTACGGACCATGTGTTCAGCTTGGCCGTTAGTGGCCCGGTGAAAAGGAGTGGAACGAATGTGGTGGCTTCCATTCTTGGTTACAAATTCTTTGAATTTCACCGAAGTAAAAGCGATCCCATTATCACTCACCAGTGTGTCCAGCAAGCTTTGTGTCATTGCTAATTGCTTCCATCATTGTGATGTTGTCTTTTGCCAGCAGCTTGCAGTGGAGACTGCTGTCTCGCACACAACTGATGAACCTTTCGAGAAGTCGTTCCTCGATGTCAGCGAATTGGCAATACATCGCAATCGCCCGGAGAGCAGTGATGTATTCACTCACTGACTCTTGCGCTTGTTGCACTCTGTGTGCAAAGTCTTAGCGGCGGTGGTTCTTAGTTGGCTGAGGCGCAAGGTGTCTTGTCATAGCCAGTGTCAGCTCATCGAAAGTGCAATCCTCTATATCCCTGGGTGCCATCAGACCTTCCAGTAGAGTGATGGCAGAACTTCCCAGCACCGTCAGTAGCACATCCACCTTGTCTGCTGCCCTAGTGAAGCCTTGTAGTAGGACGTGGCTCCTTATTAGGCGGAGCCACTGCAGCCATTCTGCAGGATGGCTCATATCGAAGTCCGGTGGTGGCCAACTATGACTGGTGGCCATCCTCGGACCTGGAGCAGTCGCTTGTGTGATTGTGGGTGGTTGCGAAGATGCGGCAGGCACGGTCTCGTTTCCGGGACTATTTGCTAAGTGAGGTCGCGCTTACTGCGAGGCGGCAAGCGGTGGTGCTGCAGTGCCATTTTGGGCCTCTGGCAGCCAGTGGGAGCTCATCAATCCCATCCTCATTGCCAATGTTGAATGTTCGGAAAAAGTCAGAAGCCCAAGGCAGTATAAGTTCCTCAACTATGTTTATTCAACATTTGTCAGTGACAACAGCTCACTCATAGGAAAACAAGAACCAAACTGACTGGACAACACAGTAATAATGCTGAGCATGAACTGACCGTTGACAGTTGACAGTTGAAAGTCCATGCTCTTACTTGCCATTAGAATGTTCATCTACCAGCGCTTATACGATTGGTTAGAATGCGCCTTGTAACATAAAATGTGTTAAACCCAATACATAAAAAGGTAAAGGTAAAGGTACCCCTGCCCATACGGGCCAGTTGTGACCGACTCTGGGGTTGCGTGCCCATCTCGCTTAAGAGGCCGGGAGCCAGCGCTGTTCGAAGACACTTCCGGGTCACGTGGCCAGCGTGACGAAGCTGCTCTGGCGAGCCAGCACCAGCGCAGCGCACGGAAACGCCGTTCACCTTCCCGCTATAAAGCGGTACCTATTTATCTATTTGCACTTAGGGGTGCTTTCGAACTGCTAGGTGAGCAGGAGCTGGGACCGAACGACGGGAGCTCACCCCGCCGTGGGGATTCGAACCGCCGACCATACGATCGGCAAGTCCTAGGCACTGAGGTTTTACCCACAGCGCCACCCGCGTCCCTTAAAATACATAACAATACATAACATAACAATACATAACAGTTCCCAAACCTTCTCTGAGTTACTAACAACATCTGTATCTGCTATGACTGTTTTAGCAAACTCTTCAGGATACCTTTTGGGAAGTTTACCCTTTGTTGCCCTTTCAGATCATACACAAGTCTTCCATGCTATGCTTCTTCTCTTTAGGAAAATGGTGGGCAGGCCAGAGGCCTGCTGGGATTGACAAGGCATCTGACCCTCACGCTTGGCAGGGGGTTGGACTCGATGGCCCTTGTGGTCTCTTCCAACTCTATGATTCTATGTTTCTATGATTCTATGATTCTATGAATCTCATAGCTCTCCTGTAGCTGCCTCTGATTAGTAGTTATCATTTAACTCTCGGGGGACATAATTAGCATCACGTCATGTGGCCACCATGATCTTGCATGAAAAAAATAGGATGCCCCATTTTTTTTCTGGGGCACTTGGGAGGTAGGATGCATTGGCCCACTAATGAGTTGCCTTGTCTACTTTTGACTTTGAGCAAACCCACAGCTGGCTCTTGGACGGTTGCCAACAAGGGAATGTGGCCCTTGGGCTGGAAAATGTTCCCCATTACATTTAAACACACATTTAAAGTGCATGATGTTCCCTGAAGAATCCTGGGAACTGTAGTTTTTAAGGGTACTTCGAATCATAGCTCTATGAGAACTGCAGTTCTCAGGTTTTTTGGGTGGAAGCTGTGTGCTTTAAACGTGCCTTGGATGTGGTTTCAATTTATGTGGTGGATCTACCCAGGAAGGTCATTCCCTTGAAGTGTGATGATGTCTATTGCTTACCTGAATGGAGAGAGAGAGAGAGAGAGAGAGAGAACAAACAGGTGTGTGGCTGTGTGTAGAAACCTCTGGTTTTTGCATGGGTGGAATATAGCCTACTACACATTCATTGTCCCATCAGCTTTTGCTTTGGACCCACCCACCAATTGCACTTGGCCCCCAGAAGGTTACCTGTGAAAGAATTTGGCCCCAAGTTTAAAAATGTTCCCCACATCCGCTCTACATACTATAGGCCACATTTCAGTGAACACATCTTTCTGGCCTAACCGTCAGATCCCCTATCAGAAATGTTGAATGTCATGTCCAATCATTTATCAGCCGGCAACATGTTTCCCTCCAGAGTCCTTGAATTGCTCTTTAGTATTGCTTGCTGATTATATTATGATGTGCTATTTACCTCGGTCAGAAAAGCGAGACCTTTTACGTCGCTTCCCTTGTCAGAAATGTATCAAATAAATCGCTGTATTTGGAATGCGGCTCGGTAGAGTTCACTGCCCAGGTAAACGATTTGCTGTAGCTCAGTGCATAATGTGGACATAGCAGAAGGTTAAATGTGCCAATGTGCTGGTCTGAGGAGGGAATTGCTGCAAGGATGCAATGGAAGGGGGATGTTAATGGGGTGGCAATAAATATAAACAGGAAGCGCAGGAAGCATGGATGTCATTTGGGCAAGTTGAAGGAGAAAGGGAGATTTTTTTTGGCTTCCACTTTCATTACTATGGAAACAGAAAATGTAAAGAAACCTCATTTTCAACTGCCACTCAAAATGTCATCTTAAGTGGCAATGTAGCCAATATTTGCAATTACCTGGTTTGGAGTATGAAACTGTTTATAAGGCACCATGTGAGCATAAGAACCTCCTATTGGATCAGGCTAATGGTCCATTTAATCCAGCATCCTGTTTTCACAGCAGCCAACCAGATACCTGTAGGAATCCCAGAGGTGAGATATGAGAACAACAGTAATTCTCCCCTCCTGTGGTTTCTAGCAGCTGGTATTTAGAGATGACGTCTCTGGCAGTTAAAGCAAAGCATAGCTGCTGTGTCTAGTAGCCATTGACAGCCTTGTCCCCCACAAATTTGTTTCATCTTTTTTTAAAGCCATCCAAAGCAACATACATGACTGCCTCCTGTAGAAGCGAGTTCTGTAGTGACCTGGGCTTGGCATTCTGGGACATGAATTAAAGTTCCTTCTGTTGTTTGACCATGTCACAGATACAATTCACCGGTCCCATGGGACACTGCAAGTTGGACAAGTACTTTTTTTCTTAATTTATTTCCTGTATTTGTCTCCTGCTTTTCACGCAGTTTTGATTCGCAGAGTGACTCACATCAATTTAAAAAGTGAGGGTGGTTGCCACCAGCCTTCTAAGCTAAAAAGACAGACATAGAAGGGAAAATGTGTAGAGAGGAAAGGCAGAGAAGGGCAGATCAGTTATTAGAGGCCACAAAAAGTGGATGGTTATAAATAGGAATGGCGGAGAAATTCAGTTCAGTTCTCATTTAAAGAGGAAACCTACGTAATTCAGACGTTACAAAAAAAATGTAAACTGAAATACAACCATCCGTTGAATTTTGCACTTCCGCAAATTTTGCAATGCATTTCTTCAGCGGTATATCTCCAGTAATGTGTACAAAAATGCATATACTGGGGTGGAGTGTGCATATAAAATGCATATATTAGTGAAGCCAGCATGCCCAAATGCATGATACAGTCATACCTCAGGTTACGAACACTGTGGGTTACACATTTTCGGGTCGTGGACTGCGGACTGCGCCGAACCCAGAAGTACTGGAACGGGTTACTTCCAGGTTTCGGTGCTCGCGCATGCACAGAAGCACAAAATTATGTCATGTGCATGCGCAGTAGCGCCTAATCGTGTCACGCACGTGTGCAGACATGGCGCTTCAGGCTGCAAACACTGCGGGTTGCGAACATGCCTCCCGCACAGATCACATTCCCAACCCGAGGTATGACTGTATAAGGGGAAATGGCTTTGCAAAAATGTGTCTAGAATGGTGTGTCTAATAGGGCAAATTGTTGATAATTTTTCATGAGTACTTCTTTTGTGGAGGAGAAACTTCTCAAACAAATATGAAGATATGGAGGGATGAACTTACATCTGGGAAAATGGGAAATGGAGAAGCCAACAGATCAGACCATTCTGGACTTTAAGCAGCCATTTTTATACAGTTCAGACCAGGCTAATCTTCCCTTGCTGGTGTTCTTGCTTGAATAGCAATTTATGGTTCTTGTGGTTTCAGCCAATAGCTGGATCATGAGTGACCTTTCTCTTGGCTTTTGCAGTCCTGGAGCTACAGGCAGCTGGAGCTGAGTGTTCCTTCAGGCAGGGATGCAAGCCTCCTACAGCTGCTCCTTCTCCAGTCAGTGACTGGGACCAGGGTGGTCTCCTTCTTGCCTTTTGATCATCCTAAGAGACAGGGTATACTAGGGCTGCCATACATCCAGCTTTTCCCAAACACATCTGGGAATTGGCTGCAAAATGGCGTCCGGGTGGATTTTTGATGAATCAGCAAAATGTGAAAGCCTGGACGTATGGCAAGCAGGGCAATTTATTTTATTCTGAATGCTTTTAAAATTCAAGAAAAGCCCAAAAATGTCAAGCTCAACAACCTTGACAAAAGGAAGGAAGGAAGGAAGGAAGGAAGGAAGGAAGGAAGGGGCAAAAACTTTATCCAGATTTTCACTTTCGGAATATGGCAACTCTAGGTATACAGCCTCCCAGTGGCTCTAATTTCCTTGGCTGATGGCAGAAGCTATAGTGTACTTTCTTTACAGTTCCAGAGCTATGTACAACCTTTGGTAACATCATGACCCAAAACCCAGGCCTAGGGACCAATTGTGGCCCTCCAGGCCTCTCTCTCTCTCTGGCCCTCATAACTCTTCTCAGGCCTCCCCCCATCACCAGCTTCATATCCCAAGTGTTTTTGCCTCCTTGACGTTTGATCCTGCCTCTTCTTTGCCTGGAGGGGGGATACAGGGTGTGTGTGTGTGTAAAAATTAGCTTACTGTACAAAGGTTTAAAAGGGTCTCTTACAAGGAATGGTTGAGGGCATTGGGTATGTTTAGCATGGTAAAGAAGTGACTGAGAGGACAGTCAACTTCAAATATCTAAAGGGCTGTCACGTGGAGGATGGAGCCAGCTTGCTTTTTCCTGCACCAGAGGCTAGGACCCAAACCCATGGATTCAAATTACAAGGAAGGAGATTCTGACTAAACATCAGGGAGAACTTTCTGACAGTAAGAGCTGTTTGACAGTGGAACAGAATCCCATGAGAGGTGATGGACTTTCTTTCCTTGGAGGTTTTTAAGCAGAGGTTGGATGGCCATCTGTCATGTATGATCTAGTTGAAATTCCTATATTGCAACGGGTTGCACTAGATAACCCTCGCTTCCAACTCTACAATTCTATGATTTGAAAGAGAAGATTCCCTGACTTCCGGCTCTTCCATGTTTAACTCTTGACTAGACAGACCAAAGACAAGCCAGCATAGGAACACTTTGCAGCCCCTCTTGAAAGCAGTTGAAGAGCTGCAACTTCCTATTTCACAGCCTCGGGGACACCACCACGATGGCCCTGCTGCTCCCCCTAGCTACCATAAATTTCACCTCTCTTACCGACAAAATGCAAAACAGCATTTGAGCTGACGAACCCCAGTTGTTTATGACGACTGATACAGGGAGACACAGTTTGATGTTATAATAATGCCTGAAATCATGAACCTCACCTCTGCTCACTGAGCAGTGAGGTAGCCTGATGGCCTGTGTGCTTATATAACACTAAAAACAGCTGACAGACTCTACGAAAACAGCAGAAATGGACAGGTTCCTTGTCCATTTTAGGAGCATTAATCTGGGTAATGGCGTTCTCCAAGTGGGATCCAACAATATTCGCCTTCTTCCTGATTTGGAAATTAGCTGTTTCTTGTCTTTCTTCTCCTGACAAAAGAGAAGGAGGGAGATTATGAGTTCCAAGCTAGAAAAAAAGTGTGTTGTTTGCAGCAAAATGAGCTTTTATTTTCATTTGTTTTAGATGCTTTCCTTTAATTAATTAAAGGTCAGTGTGCAATGGGAGGGGGGAGCACCTTGGGAGGGTGTTGCCTGGCTCACAGCCAGGTAGCCTTGACGTATGCAGGCTTTGTTTCTGACAAACTGGCGCCTCCACCTCGAGGCTGTGGCTTCTGTGTGTACATTTAAAAGGGGGGATGGGGGATGTGATAGCATAGCTTCTGTAGTCTAGGCTCTGGTATCTTTTGGGTTAGATTACCACAATGCAATATCCAAGGGGCTGCCCTTGATGGCAGTTTTGGAACTGCTGCTGGTTGAGAATTCAGAAGCCGGGTTGTTGACCAACGCAAGATAGTCTGAACATAAAACACCACTTCTGGCATGACTGCACTGGCTTCCATGGAATTTCTGGGCTCAGCTCAAAGTGCTGCTTTTAACCTATAAAGCCTTATGTAGCTCAGGAGCCCACATGAGCCAACACAGACCCAGCATTCATCATGCAAGGCCTTCTCCTTGTGCCCGCTCCAAGGTAGGTGCAGAGGGTGTTGACATGTGAATGGACCTTCTCAGTGGTGGCTTCCTGCTTATGGAACACTCTCCCCAGGGAGGCAAGGCTGGCACCATCATTGCCTATCTTTAGCCACCAAACAGAAATGTTTCTCTTCTTCCAGGCCTTCAGCCTTTTATCATCTATGGCTTCCTTCGGTAAGTGGGATGGTCTATTCCTGCCTTTTTATAATATGAATGTGTTTTTAGCTTTTACTCCATTGTAGTTTTTTGCATTGGTTTTAATGTACAGTGGTACCTCAGGTTAAGTACTTAATTCATTCCGGAGGTCCGTTCTTAACCTGAAACTGTTCTTAACCTGAAGCACCACTTTAGCTAATGGGGCCTCCCGCTGCTGCCGCACTGCCGGAGCACTATTTCTGTTCTCATCCTGAAGCAAAGTTCTTAACCCAAAGTACTATTTCTGGGTTAGCGGAGTCTGTAACCTGAAGCGTATGTAACCTGAAGCGTATGTAACCAGAGGTACCACTGTATGTCCTTTTTTTTCTTTTCGTTTTTGGTAGGTTGCTTTTGTGGGAATTAAACTCTAGTTCCCATTTAGCAGAGCTTTGCGGAAGACAGCCCTGGGTCGTTTGACCTGTTAATTAGTTCTCCTTTTCCCTCCTATAAAAACTATGCAATACACTCTCTTTCAAAGTTTAAAGGACAAATAACTTTTACTAAGTGTCCTTGCAGTTGCAGATTAAATATACAATGCAGGTGGATGTTTCTTAAATTGTTAAAACACCTTACATATATTAAACTGTTACAGACTAACTAACTCTGAGGCAAACAGCAGCACAACATAAAATACCTGCTGCTCTGTTAAGACTGTTCAGCTAACTGCCATAACTGTACCAACTGCAAATAACTACCTCAGTCATAGGAAATCACAGTTTGACAGCTCTTGAAATTAACCTTTTACATGTGCATTTGGGGATTGGGGGAAATTTGTGGAATATTTGAAAAATTCTTGTATCCAAATAAGTTCTTTAGCAGGGTTAACATAAAACCAGCAGTTAAACATATTACGAAAAGAAACAAAAGAATAGCTTAAAGGTGGATTCATGTATAAAATGCAGTTTTAAAAAATGAAAATGAAAGCACAAGGGGTGGGATATGTTTATGGGAAATTTATGCAATTTGTGTGTTTGTGATTTGTATATCAGTAAATTTTTGAAAAACTGAAAAATAAAATTTATTTTTTTAAAAAAATATGCATTTTGGATGCTAACATCCCACAGCCTGGAGTTGCTAAATAACAACAACAACAATGCAAATCGTAGAGTCCACATAGAAAGCACAGTGTGCTCAAGGGGGGGGGGTTGTTTTCTCATAAATACCCCCTCTCTCTCTGCTGCCTGGATGGGGTGCACCCCCTCAGTGTCTCCAAGGTGTTTTGGTGAGTTTAAACCAGCCAAAACAAACTGTGCATCCAAGAAAAGGGTGTAGCTAGGAAGGACTAATTTGCTCCAGAGGCTAGTCTGTTAGGGCAAATGAGGCACAGCCCTCCAACCTCAGTCTGCCTGCTCTTTACAACGGGCACCGTTTTCCAACTGCAGTTTCCCAACTATCTCCTTATATATAGTAGATCATGCAAGCTATTGATCATGGGTACAAGGGGCACTAGAACTATTAAAGGTGGTTAAATGAGACTTGGCCATCAGGGAATTGCAAAACAGTTTTTAATACTGTATTAAAGCTTTGCTATTAACCTTTTTGCTCCATCGTTATAGGCTGGAAATTCTAATGTGCAGAAGCAGGTGAGTCGAAGCAGGCAAAATGGTCTTGGGTTGCCTCTGTGCGCATAAACCTGTACCCAGGAAGAGCGGGTGCTGGTTTTCTTCACCAGTCAACTGGAAACTGTAACATAGCTCTGTGGCAGAGCAGATGCTTTCATACAAAAGGTTCCAGGTTTGATCTCCAGCATCTTTAGTTTGAAAGAGCCTAGACAGGTAGGCTAGGAAAAGGGCCTTTGACTGAGACCCTGGAGAGCCTCTGCAAGTCAGAGTAGGCAATATTAGTCTAAATGGATCATCTAAGGCAGCTTCCTATGTTCAAGTCTTACTGAAGACCAGTTAATATGGTCTCAAGAATCATGTGGTTGCAAGGCTTCATGGCTGCACGATTCTAGGTAGGGGTTCATACATTTGAGTATTGCTTCTAAAAAAATTCCCTGCACAGGCATAAACTATGTCAAGAAAGAGTGTTCAAATTACCCTTCTTCCTGATGCATTTTTCTATGTAAAATGAGGATTTAGAGAAGACTGGAGGACCTTCTCCCCTCACAGCTTATATAGGAAACTGCCCAGTGAATGTTTTTGCATTAGCCTTGATTTAGCAAGGTATGTACTGATATGAATTAACAGTTGTGATGGCAGATGGATTTTTTTCTAATTCATTTGTATTTGGTGAAACCTGTTCTAATGTAGGGATGAGTGCATGTGTCCATTTTGGCATTTCTATATAATAAAAATGTAAGAATGTCATCATGAAGCCCCTGTTGGAGGATATACATGGATTTGCATGAGGTTGAAGCTTGGATGGGAGCATCTGCTCCCATCCATACTTGGAGTCTGAACTCACCTACACTCATGTTTGGGCCCTGTTTGTGGGTTTCCCACAGGAATCTGGTTGGTCATGGTGAGAACAGGATACTAGGCTAGATGGGCCATTGGCCAGAACCAGCAGAGCTCTTCTTATGTTCTTACACAAGGGTATTTCAGCAGAAAAAATCATTGTGGAAATGGGTTTGGGGTGTGTGGAATCTATTTGCAATCTGATGACATCACAATGGATGCTTTTGGAATTTCAGAACGCATTAGCCATGTTCCCAAAGGGAGGCCTCATTGACAGGAAGGCGGACATGTAATCCAGAAGTGGTGGACCAAAAACAGATTTCTGCCACCTGCTCAAAGGTCAGAAGCACTGAGAATTATGGCCACTAATTAACTCCACCACACACTGAAACATTAATATAGGCCGCAGCCTGTTGAGTCTGACTCGTCAGCTCTGCCCCTATATGTTAATATTGAGAGGGGGAATTATAAAAATGTAATGAGAAAACGCTGAAATATGAAAGTCTTGTAATGATGAAATATAACAACCCATAATGAAGAAAAAGCAGCAGCATTTTTTTAAAAAAAAAATTCAATTCTTCTGAAAGATAGAAAGGGAGTTGGGGGTGGGAAGAAAGCATTGCCTGAAAATGAGTTTTACTTCCTGACTGTTCCAAACCTTCCGAAAAAGCAATTACTGTTGGACTGGCATTGCCTTTCTGCACATTAATTCCCCATTATGAGTAAAATTAATGGGTTTTGAAAACGCCTTGTCCTTCACATGAGCTATGCTCTTCATTACTGGGGCTAATAATCCACCTGAGATTGGAGGCCATTGTCCAGAGCCTCCCTAGCCTGCTTTACTACAAAATGTGGAAGGGAGCAGGACTTAGATCAAAGACCTTGTGTCTTCCTTCCTTTTTCCCCACCCCACCCAAGCGGGTGAGAAACAGAGTCTTCCTGTTGTTTAGTAATATTATTATTTGTTAACTATGGAACTCACCCCCACTGGAAGCAGAGATAGCTACCAACCTAGATTGCTTTGAAAGAGGATTAAACAAATTCATGGAGGACATACCCCACAAGTGTCCCATTTTAAGCAGGACATCCCAGATCACAGAAACCAATTCCGGCTTCTGTTTGGTTCCCATAATATCCCATTTCTTGGTCCAGTGCTCTGATGTGAGTCCAGAGCATCACTCACTCTGGTGCAAGTCAACAGGATCGTGCCAGAGCACTGATCCAAAAGGTGCTCTGGTGCAACCCTGCTGACAATCACCAGAACGTGTTCTCTTCCGGTGTCCTGGCAATAATTCGTAGGGTTGTGCAAGAGTGCCTTCCTTCCAGCCAGTCCTTCCTCCCTCCCACTCAGG
Source organism: Podarcis pityusensis (assembly GCF_964106645.2). Lineage (NCBI taxonomy): Eukaryota > Metazoa > Chordata > Lepidosauria > Squamata > Lacertidae > Podarcis > Podarcis pityusensis. The sequence continues at coordinate 21,180,944 of NC_138040.1, read as the reverse complement.
GCTCCTGACACCTACACAGACATACAATTTTTCTCTTACCTTTGCAGGGGATGAATATAGTCCTGGGAAGTGGAAGAATGATGCCCATTCTTGCTCCCCGCCTCTTGACCACCTGCTCCAGCATCTGACTGCTGACCCCCTGACAATATGCTGAGCCAAACCTCACTTATTGCTTCCAACATAGCACTGTGTCCTACCAGACCTAAAAGGATGCCTGGCCCACTTCCAGTTAATCCAGTTCCCCTGAGGTTGACTCCTTGGTTGATACACCAGGAAAAGACAGTTCTCTCTCTCTTTTTTTAATGATATTTATTGAAAAAAAATTTAAATTACAGAGAAAAAATAAAGCAGAAAAGGAGAAAAAAGAAAAAAAAGAAAAAAAGAAAAAACAAACCACATCAAACAATACAAATTCAAAAAACAAAAATACGCCGCAGACAGGCAATAATAACTCCATCATTCTCAAATCCTCAACTTTCATTACCTTCTTTCTTTGACCTCCTCCTCCTCCCTTTTTTTGTATCCTAGTTAATAATTATCGCAGCAAATCCTTTCCATATTTCATAATATTCTGTCATTACCTTAATCTATTTTCATCTTATCTTATAGAAAACCTTAAAAACTTAAAACTTAAATCTTATTTTTACCGACTTCTCACAACCATAATATTCCTACCTAATTCTTTAAACATTTTTACTAGAGCCAAGTAATTTCATTCCAGCATTTTTATAACATTCATCAATTTTATAAAACAATCCTGGTAATAAAAAAAAGAGATAAAAATAATCAAGTCTTCCTCCAGCGTCCCTTCCTCCTGGTCCCGGGTTTTGTCAGTCCTTTTTATCCCATCGATCTAGCGCATTAACCTGGTAAGCTTATATCCGAGGCCCTTAAATCTCTTCCATGTCCCTTCCGCAGCTCTTCTTCATATTCTCCTTTCACTCGTGGGAACTCCAGCTTGCTGATGTTTTTGATCCTTTTCAGCAAATCAGCCCCTTTTCCATAGTCCAGACTCAACTCCATGTGGTATTTAAAAACATGTTTCAGAATCCCTCCAAAATTGAGAGCCCCCACAGCCCCCATTGCCAGACTCGGAAAGTCCAAACATCCCTGCGTAGGGGGGTCTATCCAACCCCCCATTTCCAAACCAATCCAAACTTTATATTTCCAAATCTGGCTTTTTCCAAGTTCATTTGTCAAGTCCAAAAGCTCATGCTCCTGCAAGGCAGCAGCTCCCGCCATCTCTGGCGCCCGAGATTCAGCAACATCCTCTTCTCTCATCTGCTCTGTCAGGACGCACTCCTGTTCTAATTCCTGGGTGGGCTCCACATAGTTTCCCACTGCCTGTTCAAAAATTCTGGCCGCATTAGTCATCAAATCCATCTTCTCATTTAACTGTTCCAGTAGGGCACTTGTTTTCCAGAGAGCACACAACAGAGCCTCTGAATACATTGTCCTACAAGGTCACAAGTCCATTCCCACGATTGTAATCTGTGACAGCTGCAAGCTCCCTGGAATTAGTTACAGTTTCACAGTCTCCCTCTAGGGGGAGAACTTCTATTTGTTCTTGCAACAAAGTATCCTTTTTGAGATATTTTGTCAATATTTGTTCCTTAAAATGCGAAAGGAAACAGTGGAATCACTATGTTTCTCTTCCTTTAACTATCTGTCAAAAACGTTTGTCTCTGGTCAATGAGCTTCAAACGTCAGTCCTGACACCCCGCTCCAGGATCAGGACGGATCAGGACTTTACTTTAAACTCACTTCTGCAGGTTTAAACAGTCCGAAAAAGATCCCCCTTCCTCTCCTGCTGTCGAAGGGGGGTTCCACAATTTTAAATGATGAAATCCAATCCTTTAGAGGCGATTTTCTGAGCTCTAGTTTACGTTGTCTTTGCTTTATTCTGTCTACAAATAAACGGAAGGCTGACTTCCTGTTTAGACCTTCCCGTTTCAGTACCAAATTGAAGTAAATTTTTAAGTCCAATTCCTTTCTGCACGCAAGTCCTTATTTAAAGTCTGATTGTTCAAATTTTAAGTACTCACGGGTGCTTATTTTAGAAGCCAAATTGTCCCAGGAAAAAGGCAGCGCTCTCCGGCAACGGCTATGCGGCTTCACTCCACGGAAATAGCAGTTGACTCACAGCACCGCGCCACTTCCCCCTCTTCACTTCGGAGCCCATTAGTGGGTTCCTTTGCGGGTTGGGGGGGCGCTAAGGGTGCCCGCCGAGTCCCATGGTCACAGGCTTCATCCGCCTGTGATTTTTAGCAGGGTCCCCGCTTCGCCGTAGCGGGAAAGACCCGTTTCACGCAGAGCTAGTCCCTCCAGTTCAGAGGGAGTCCGCCATTACCGATGGCGCCACCCCGGAAGTCGAAAAGACAGTTCTCTACTCTGAAGCACTGCCTCTGCTTTCTTCCCCTCAAAGGACCATCCCCAAATCAAAGGGATGAAGCAGTCTTGACAGTCTGTGTTAATTTGTTTCCGCTTTTTGTCATGGAGGGTTTTGCTTTATGGCTGCTTTCTGACCAACCTAAATCCTGATTGAAGCAGCGTCAGATTCTGAGTGCTTGGAGAAATGTTTCATCCCTAATTGCCTGCCAGTATCAAACTCTCACCCTGATCGTCAACAGGCAGTGGTTAATATCCTTTCATTAAACGTTCACTGTGTCTTAGCCACCAGCAGTTCTGGTACAAAGAAGACTCTTGTCCTTAGGAATCAGAGCAGTGAGGGGGTGTTTTGAGGAAGGCACCAAGTGATAACCATCCCCATCTAACTTAGAAGCACCCAGGGGATCTTTAAGACTGAGGGATATATAGGTACCCAGCCAACATGGCTGCTGTTTGTTCAGGGTTAACGGGATGTCTTTGTGAGACATGAGTACAGGATAGAAGTTGAACCAGGACTTCCATCTAGCATTAGTCAGCTGACTCCATGGGCCAATCCCTATCTACGAGGCCCAGAAAAGTCTTACTTTAAAAGCTTTCTCTTCAGCCCAAGCAATTTGACTCTGGTGTAAAGATACTATTTTCCTTTACCTTGGATGATGACTTGACATTTGACTTTATACCTGCCTCTGATCCTTGTTTGTTAGCCTGAACTGTGACACCAGCCTGGCCCACCTGGACTAACAGCCAACTGCGTTCTCTGCATCTTAAATGCACATGGCAGCATATACAACAAAGGATCAGGAACTGGAGGGTGGCCTGACATGCACTGCAAACTACCCGCATCACAAAACACCTCTCTTTTTCATCCTTGGAGGCTGGCAACAAAGGCAATATGCATCCAGGCAGTTTTAACAGCTGTCTGGTCTATCCAAATTGTTCCAACCAATAGGATTTTGCCTTCCATGGCTATCAGGTCAAAGGGTGTTGCTATCATGGAATGGTGAATTTCAGAGCTTTTTTAAAAACGAAAACAAATAAACAAATAAACCTCCTTGGTTCTCTGAAGCATTTTGCTGTGCTCTGAATTTGCACTTCAGACAAACAAAGGCCACTTTTACCCTGTACCTTCTAAGCACTATGCTACCACTTCCAGCTGTAATGAGTTCCCCCAAAGAATTCTGGGAGCTGCTAGGGGGGACTTCTTCTCTTTATTGCCAGAGTGGTTATAGTGCTGCCATACGTCTGCAATTTTCCGGACATAGATGGGATTCGGCCATTGGAAACAGTGTCTGGGCAGAAATCGCTGGAATGTCTGGGAAAATCCACCCGTATAGCAACCCACATTGGAAACATATATCTTGGAGAATTTCCTTAAAAATAGCTCAAAAACTTCTTTTTGTTGTTAAGATTTTTCACTTTTTGAAATATGGCAACCCTATTGAATAATCAGGGAATGCTGAGAATTGTAGTTCTGGGAGGTGGAATAGGGGTACTGTTACAACTCTCAGCACCCTTGACAAACTACAGCTCCCACAATTATTTGAAGGAAGCCATGACAGTTTAAAGTGACATCATAGCACTTCAAATGTCTGGCTTGCAAGATGAGCTGATGTGTGTGTGTCCTTTTCATTTCATTCTCCTCTCAGTGGCACAGCATCAGAGAAGATGAACAGTGACCAGATGCTTGGCACCTCTTCCTGCTCCTGCTCCCCACTGCCCCTCATCATGCCACGCCAGAAGAAGATATTTCACCATTAAGTGGAGAGTCAGAATGAACATCCAACTTCTGCTTCATTTGTGGGAACGATATTGTGCAGTCAGGAATGGACATCTGGCGGAGGAGTGTCAATCTCCCAGCCAGGGAAGCAAAAGGACTCAGCTAAACTATTTCCCCAAGAGATTCAAGCTTGGGGAAGCCTAATTGCCAATGCAGAGGTCTGATGGAAGACTGTCTGTTAGAAATGGCCTCTGTCAAGCTGATCTGCTCAGGAAGGGTGATTTTGACAAAGGCTTTAGTCTTCTTCGCTCTCTTCCCTCCTTGAATGTTATTTTTACTTTCCATGGGAAGCCCATGGACAAAGATGTGTATGTTTACTTATTCTATGGGCAGTGCCTAGTGCTTGAAATATCAGTATAATTAGTATCTGGGTTCTGATCTCAGCTCAGTCCTGAAGTTAAGAACATTAGAATATCCCTGCTGGATCAGGAGAATGGCCCATCTAGTCCAGCATCACCATGGCCAACCAGATCCCTCAGGGAAACTAGCAAGCAGGACATAAGCACAAGAGCATTGTCTCCTCCTGTGGTTTTCACCAACTGGCACTCAGAGACTTCCTATCTGGGCAGTGAAGATAGAATGTAGCCGCTGAGGCTAGTGGCCACTGCCAGCCTCACCCTTCATGAATTTGTCTAATCCTCTTTTAAAGCAGGACCTGAGTTCTACACTTCTCTTTCAACTTGTGATTCCCCGCAACTGGTATCCAGAGGCATATTGCCTCCAACAGTGGAATTAGAACATAGCTATCACGTTTAACAGCTCCAGATATTCACTGAGTGTGGGTGACCACCCTTTCTCGATTGCATCACTTTAGATGGGGGGGGGTCACATGCTTGAATGGTGTCTAGTGGTGAAGAAGAAAGACGAAGACTTTCTTGATCTGTATATTTTGTGTTTGAGGAAGCAAGATGCAGCTGGGGGAAAGGTGGGTTCTATGAAAAAGTGAATTATCAAATGGAAGTTTGGGAGATTTTCATCTGTACAAATAAGGCAAAATGTCAAGCTGTCACTGTGAAGTACAATATTCTATCAGTCAGTAAAATCACTGTGATGTGCATGTTAAGGATTATACAATTTTTAGAAAAGAAAAGAAAGAAGACCATCCAGGCAGCCCTGCAGGTCTTATCAGAATTGGGGTTTCAGGTTGAAAAAGTGAAACACATTAATCCATACAAGACCTAGGGCACATTTTGCACAAAGAGCTGATTCCCCATAGTTTTAAAAGTTGGTTTTTTAGTATAGGAGACTGTTTCACATGGAAGACTTTCCCCTGACTTTTCTTCCATTCAGAAATATATGAAAATATTGTCCATTCAAAACACAACAGAAATTAGGAAGAGTCATGCTGGATCAGGCCAATAGTCCAGCATCCTGCTCTCACAGTGGCCAAACAGGTACCTATGGGGAAACCCCATTCAGGACCCAAATGCAAGAGCCCTCTCCTCTCCTGTGGTTTCTATCAACTGGTAGCTTGACCGTGGAAGCAGAGCAAAGCTGTCAGTAGCCCTCCTCCATGAATTTCTCTAATCCTCTTTAAAAGCCACCCAGGTAGGTGGCCATCAGTGTCTTCTGTGAGAGCAAGTTCCATAGTTTACCGTAACTAAGATCTGTGCGTAGAAGTACTTTCTTTTGTCTGCACTGAATCTTCCAACATCCAGCTACATTTTATAAAGTTCTATCGTGTCACCTCTTACTCACCTCTGCTTTATACCAAAAAGTTCCAGACATTGCAGCCTTTCTTCACAGGGGAGTTTCTCCGACTCTTTGATCATTTTGCCTGCCCTTCTGTGAAGCTTTTGCTGGGATTTTTGCAGTGTTGCTGTTGGCATGATAATTACAAGCCAACAACAGCCTCTTACAACTTTGACAGCAACCCCCAGTTAGGGGAAAAAAATAGGTGATGGGGGGATTTAAATCTTGCCTTACCCATAAATTCATCAGATCACTGCTCCTCAGCCTCAGTGCTCCCAACTGTGATGTGGGGATAATGTCACAGACTTACATACCTTAGACGTATCTATGGAGACCTTTGTGATGCTCCCAGGTGTGTTGCTTCTTAGACAATGGGCTGTGACATTCAGGATTGACACAGGAAATTTACTTTATTTGGCTGCAACATTTACAGATCCTTGATAAGGCTTTTAATGCATGTCTGCAGTGGGGCTGCTCCTAGTCCAAATGAAGAGAGGGTTTGGAGGCTGGGATATTCTTAAGGGGACAGTGTGTAGTTAATTCGTTGTGCTGGGATGCAGCACATCACAGCACAGGCAGCTAATGTGGGATCCAATTCCCTCAAGCCTCAGCCAGCATCATCAGGAATGATGTGAATTGTAGTCCAACATGTTGGAGGGTACCACACTGGCTGCCCCTGCGCAAGAGGCTTCTGGAGTTATTTCTGTTCTTTAATGAGAGTGGCACCTGTAAGATACAAAACAGCTCCTGGTGTTCTCAGTCTATACACGACAGAGAGGTATACTATAAATATTTGGTTTAACAAATGCAGATGTGGAAGAGATCCAGGGGGGGGGGCGGAATGAGGATAGAAGGCAGGTTGAGCTGTTAGCTGCCCAACCCTTACCAGTGGTATCCTTTGATAATCCATCCTCCTTCAATATCTATCCTTTGCACTACTATTCTTTTGCTCCCATCTTTTATCTCCTTGTAATATGAAGCCAAGTCAACAGCTAGCCACAGAACAAAGAGAGGAAGCTGGGAGGTGATATAAAATCTCAGCAAGGACCAGTGTTTTCATTGCCAAACATATTTACAAAAGGGATGTTCCTTCAAGATGAGGCTATTCTGCCTTCCCCTGTCTCGTTTGCTCACTCACACATGGAGTCCATCCTGAAAGAGAATGTAAAGCAAATCATGTGGGATAAACAGAGCCAAACCATCACCAGTGACAAATTAAAGTTTAGTAGATGTGAATTGTTAGGGGTCACAATGAGGTCTGAATCCACGTTTCTTGAAGTAAAACTTCGTTTCTGGAGTCTGAAGGTTCCGGTTTGTCCTAAAAGACTGCAACCACTGTTCCAGCTCTACCTTTCGGGCCAGAGGTGAAACTAGGGCTGGACCTTGGGGCTAAAGTCCAGGACTCCACAATCCAGGGTAGGATTGCCAGTCTTTTAGGTCAGTGGGAACTTCAAGTTTGGCTGCTGATCCCTATGGAGCATATGTACTTTCAGTGTTACCATAGCTATGTAGGAATCACTTTTTCCATTTAGTAAAATGCTTGAATGGCCCAACCAAGTGGTTGGGTTCTGATCATGGTCCTCACAGTGTTTAAAGGGTCTTAAGTGGGGAACCGGAGTTTGCTTCAATTCATTGTATCAAAGGATGCTTAGCAGAAGGATTGAGAGCTAGAAGTCTGCAATCATACGCCCTTGCAGCTTTGTCAAGTACAGAGGAGGTGGCATTTCGGAGACTGTTAATTGTAGGGAATTGATAAGTCCCTGCAGATCGTCATTCAGGTAGCTTTGCAAACCAGTGGGAAATGAGTTTCTTGCTTAGCTTAGCTTAGCTTCACTTGGTACCAGCCTGCACATGAGGAAACTGGAATGAGCTTTATTAATGCCTTCAACTGGATAATCCATCATCCCCTCAACAATGCATTTCTGACAGTTAATTAGATGCCACACAGTGGAATCACTAAGGCCGTGTTTGGAATAGTAATCCCTTACTGAATGACAGACCATGCAAGCCATCTCGCCAGCATCAGACCTTGGACATCTTAAGTGCTTTTCATCCCTGAAGTCTTTTTAACCGTGTTTGGTAAATATTTCTGCTGCCTCCTTCCAAATGGCTTCATTAGCAGCGAGGGGACAGGACTGAGTTCACTGGAAGCAAGCCAGGAGTCATTAACGCTATGAAATTGTCTACTCAAAGATGTGGCAACAACCAGTAGGCGCCATGGCTTTTGAAATGGGGTTGGACAAACCCACAGCAGATAGGTCAGTCAATAGCTATCTGAAGAGAGCCTCCATGTTCAAAAGCATTATAATTCTATGCACCAGAAAGTAGGGGCAAACTACAGGATACAGACCTGTCAACATTGCGTCCTAGGGTTCTAGATCAGTATAGTGAAGCTGTGAACCACCCTCCACCAGTGTTGGTCTCCAGCTCCCATCAGCCTCACCTGATGGTTGGGGATTATGGGGCTTGTAGTCCAAAAACACCCAGAAGGCTACAGGTTCCCCATCCTTGTTCTGAAGGTATATTGGTGGCTTCAATTGGAAACAAATTATTACATGCTAGGTGCTAAGTGAATGAGTTTGCAGCTGGCATGTTTTCAAAGACGGATGTGGAGCCTCTGGCCCAGATACTGAATGTGGCCCTCAAGACCTCTCTATTGTCCCTCCTAACTCTCCCCAAGTCACACCCCCTCACTGGCCCTGCTTTGCCTCCCAATGGTTTTTGCCAGGCTGGAATGAATCCTTAAGTTCAGATGATTACCTCTTGCCTGTCTGGATGGAGGATACAGAGGTGGGAGTGTGTGTCTGTTCAAACGAGCCTACTATATGATGTTTTTATATGTTTTGGAAGCCGTCCAGAGTAGCTGGGGCAACCCAGCCAAATGGGTGGGGTATAAATAATAAAAATTTATTATTATTATTATTATTATTATTATTATTATTATTATACAAAGGTAACATTTGCATTAGCTGCTCACTTAGAGCTTGTCCACTCTTGCATTTGCCCCATGGCTAGAAAGCACATGTCCAAGTGGTTTTGTGTTTGCCTTGCAGCTTTCCCCTGGAGAACATGCTGTATGCCACTGAATCAGAACAAATGGAAAATTCAATTGCTATTTGGTCCAATTCAGCAGTAAACCACAGGTTATCCTGGAGGAAAGCAGCAGGGCAAACAGAGGTGTAGATGAACCCCCACTTCTGCCTCTGGCTCCACCTACCATTGGCGTAAAGCCCTCAGTTGGCTACCCCAAAGGGGATGTGTCCTTTTAGTTGTAAAAGGTTTGTTGCCCATTTTTTCCACAAACACCTTGTGGGATATTTATAAGTCAGCAGAGAGCTGACAGCATAAAGCTTTTCTGCCACTGCCCTGGATGTCCATGCAATGCCACCCCATGAGCAAAGCTTTTCCTTCTTATTGTTTCTTCTGCCAGAAATTGGAAAGCTGTTTGTGCTTGGACTTGAAAGCTGCAGGTCTGGTGTTATCGACCAGCTTCTGCATCTCAGGCTGAGAGAGAGAAAAGAGAGTCCTATGGAGAAAACGATGACAACGTGGACTGAGGGCAGAAGCTTAACATGCTCCCATTTATTGCCTGCTGGCTGAAGGCGTGCTCTCAGCCAGTGGGAAAGGAGATGCCTTAACCAACCAATCAGCAATGGAGAAGCAGCAACAGCCAATTCAGCAATGTGCAATTAAGTAGTAATGGATTGCCATCTGAGCCCGCTGCAAAGGGGGCAAACGTGGCACACTCTTTCACCTGAGCAGATGGCACTACAATGCTACACATTTGTCCTTTTTATGAAAACCCCTCTTAAACATGGATTGATATAACCCCAGTAGGCCCCTGTATTCTTGTTACTCCCTGTGCCATCGCTAGGGAATACGCATCTCTGATTCTGCATGTGTTTAACCCGCATTTTGTAATGAAAATCAGCTCAGCAGATTAAACCTAAAAGCACACATCGGTGCTGCATTGTTCACTGGTGATGGCTCCCTGAGAGTTAGACTGCACCATCAGCGGAATCACATATTGTTTTGCCTTCATAAGACTTAATTCTCATACACAAAGGTTTGCCAATAGGGAATATTTATTTGCTCATGTGATCCCCTGCTCCTCGGCAAACCAAGCAAAGAATTTGCCATGTGACTCTGCTGACCCCACACTCTCCAACATTTCTCTGATGAAAATAGGAATGTCAATATTCGATTATTTTTATTTTATTTTATTTATACCCCCCCCCCATTTTACTGGGTTGCCCTAGCCACTCTCGGCAGCTTCCAACATATACAAAACCCATAATAAAACATTAAACATTAAAAAAACTTCCCTATACAAGGTTGCCCACAGATGTCTTTTAGATGTTATATAGTTACTTATCTCCTTGACTCGGGGATCGCATAACTCCATACCCTCCAGCATTTCTCTGATAAACATAGGGACATTCTAAGCAAAAACAGGACATTCCAGAATCAAATCAGAAACCGGGACGGCTTCTGTATATCTGGAACTGTGCCTGGAAAATAGGGACACTTGGAGGATCTGTGACCCCATAGCTTAATTCAAAGAGGCTGCATCTGATGGGCTTTATGTCTATGAAAACATCAACAGCAATAAATGTCTTTGTCTTTCAAGCAAGGACAGGGGACCCTGTGGCGCTCCAGAAGTCTACAACTGTGATCACCCCTGGCCATGTTGGCTGGGGCTGATGAGAATTAGAGTTAGCAACATCTGGGGGGGGGGCATAGCTTCCCCACCAGTTTTAGAGTTCCATGAGACAGCCCCCACCCCCATGCAACAAACAGCTTCTCTAGCTGACCTATATACTGAGCATTCCTTTTGATTTTCTTCTGTGAAGCTTACACAGAGGCCAGACTCTGTATGGTCTTTATTGATCCTTCATTATGATTTGTTTACAGGGAAGTTATATAACAATGTGAAGTCATCCTGTTTGGTTTCAGTTACATTTGCATGTCTTCCAGTTAATCATCTGTTCATCCCACACTTTTTGGTGCATTCCCCTGTCACTCTCCTTGTTATGTACTGAGCTGAATCCTAGAACAATAGGCTCTAGAATGCAGCAGTCTGATTGGTCCACAGGAGCCACCCAATCCAGCTCCAGGTGGAAGTGAATCAGCAACCTGATTGGCCTGCAGGAGCAGCCAATCAGGCTTCTGGAGAAAGTGAATCTGCAACCTGATTAGCCTACAGGAGCAGCCCAGAATTAGCCAATCATGCGGGGCCCATTATGTAAATAATGTATATATAGCTAGACGTTTTGGGGAAAGTTTCATTCATTGCTACTACGAGGTGAATAAAGAGCATGTATTTCTCACTTGACTCCGAGTATAGTTCACTCCTAATCCCCCAAAAAGTATCTCTGTGTGTTTTAAGTGGATTTGCCATGCCAGGGAGTCTGAGTTACTTTCATCCATTTTCAACATACAAACTTCAAGTTCCAATAGGTGCATGAATCCCCCCCACAAAATTATTGGCCACCTGGAAGTGATCTGACATCGCTACCTTTCTAGAAGTTGTTTCAATGATATACATCCTCCCTGCTTTATCACAAAATAAGTAGGACAAGGATTCCCCCCCCCCCCCAAGTCCATTACAAGAGACAACAAGCAATTGTCCCTAGCAGCCAGTTTGAGGCACCCGAGTGACTCAATAATTATTTGCATGGAGAAGGCAAGTTTAAAAGTCCAAGCAAACAAAAGCCTTTCTGTAGTTTCCCCACCTTTATATGACTGCGTTAATCACCCTGATGTGTTCACCTCACTTTCTCCTCCTTGTGGAAAACCAGCCAGCCCACTTCTGAAATGAACACAATTCATGGTGACTTTTGGGTGGTGGTTATGTTTTTTTAATAAAAAGCCCCACACCACCTTCTCACACATCATTGAGTTAATCATGAAATGATAGATTCATCATAATGGGTTAGAAGTTACGTCTGCCCCTACAGCCGGAATTAAATGAAAAGAAACATATGTGATTGTTTGTTTGTTACTTCCCTGTTAAAGCCCCAGAGACATTTTTCCCCCTATCACACTCCTTTATTAGATTAGCTGCTGTGTAATCTCTCCCAAAACGTGTCTGTCTGATTGAGAAGGAAAGGGGAAAAGAGGTTGTTAGCTTCAGGAGATAATATTTCCCCATTAAGGAAATGAAGCAAATTAATTAATTTGTATTCAGGCCGAGCATTTCAATGTTTTTGTGAAGATGGTGGATTTAGTAGGCCCCTTTCAAGTACAAGATTGCAATGCCTTCTTAAACCAAGGAATGGTTTGTGTGCAGTTATGCCTCCTTTTGCTTACAAGAATATTAGAAAATAGACTGTTGCTATTATTAGACAAGGCTGAGAGCCCAAATTGCTCACTGGTTTCTATTATCATTTTTGGCAGAGCTGGAAAAAAATAAAGTCCCTTTTTCAGCCTTGGTTAGTTGTGGCCATTCCTTGCCAGGATCTTTGCTTTAACTCAAGTGTTTCCCAAACTTGAGCCTCCAGCTGTTTTTGGACTACAATTCCCATCATCTCTGAGCACTGGTCCTGCAAGCTAGGGATGGTGGGAGTTGTAGTCAAAAAACAGCTGGAGACCCAAGTTTGGGAAACACTGGTTTAACTCATTAAATTGACATCAGTTGCCAGCAGTGATGTCATCATTAGCTAAATCTGATTGGTCATGGTGATGTAGCATTGTGTCTTCAGGTCTGAGCTGGGCTGCAATAGGATTCAGAAGCAAAGAGACAGGCCAGTGGTTGGAATTGAAGAGCAAGGCAGGACTGAAGACAAACCTAGAGGCAGAAGCAAGCCAAGATTCTAGACCAAAGAGCAATCAGGGGTTCAGGTTCTCATGCGAAAACACAATAATGGCAGACTAGATGGACCTTTTGCAGTCTGTTCTTATGTTCATACATGCAACTTCTACAATGTGGGGCTGGCACACCCAAACAGGGCAAATAAAAATAACCACCCACCTACTGATGTGAATACAAATGTATATCTGTGTCTGGTGTCTATGCCACTCTGTGAACATTTTCTCTGCCTGCTTCTAGTCCCATGAAATTGCTGCATATAGATCCTTAAGGACCAGAAAGCTACATAATATTTAAATGAAAGTAGTGTTCCCAGAATTGATGCTTTTGAATTATGGTGCTGGAGAAGACTCTTGAGAGTCCCATGGACTGCAAGAAGATCAAACCTATCCATTCTTAAGGAAATCAGCCCTGAGTGCTCACTGGAAGGACAGATCCTGAAGCTGAGGCTCCAATACTTTGGCCACCTCATGAGAAGAGAAGACTCCCTGGAAAAGACCCTGATGCTGGGAAAGATGGAGGGCACAAGGAGAAGGGGACGACAGAGGACGAGATGGTTGGACAGTGTTCTCGAAGCTACCAGCATGAGTTTGACCAAACTGCGGGAGGCAGTGGAAGACAGAAGTGCCTGGCGTGCTCTGGTCCATGGGGTCACGAAGAGTCGGACACGACTAAACAACAACAACAGTGTCCCAGGGTGACAAATCCCAAACCATAATCCCAATTGCATACATTGGTTCCTGACCCAAGGCCAAATTCTGACCTGCCTCTGCACAGGTAATCTTGCATTGGACCCTGAAGTTTAGAAGGATACAGATTTGGCAGCTGGCAGTTGAGCGATGGCAGCTCAACTGATTCTAAAGAAGGACATCTTCCAAGAAACAGCTGCTAATAAAAATAAGTGCCTTTGTAGCTTTTGCTGCTGTTCTGTGGATCAAAGGGAAAAACTTTGCTTAAAAAAAAGAAGAAGTGAGAAGCAGATGCCATCAAAGAGAATCCAAGCAGAAATTGGCAGGAAAGTCAGGGATTGTTCCAGAGACATATTTTATACACCATGGCACTAAAGTGAAATATATTTAGCTATTGACAATGATGCAATTTTGAGAAAATAGACTTTGTCATCTCCCCATCTCCCCAAGGATTGCTTCTTCTTCGCCAGGCGCTAAAGGGGATTCTTCGTTGTTTCTCTTGCCATTTTTTACTAGGACATCTGTTGTGAAATGCCCCCTAATTGTTGGGTCTGTGTGTAGAAATGGGGGCTTGAGAAAGCTAAGATTTTTGGTAAGCTGTGTTGTTGTTCAGCAAATGTGGAACAAATTATTATTAATAATAATAATGTTTTAATTTATTACCTGCCCTTCGTGGGTTACAACCATTCAAAGTGCAGCATCAGAATTTAGGCCTTTGCCTCTGAGTGAAACACTTGAGAAATGTTGAGGGAAGCTGAAATAAGACAAAAACAGCTCTCTAGGTGGTTCTGCACATTCCTAGGCAGGTTGTACAGAAGTAGAGGGAGGGGTGCAAACAGGGGCAGATTTTCTAACACTAACCCGAAGTGAGGCTATGTCAGCAGCATTGTGGGAAAATTAAATGCTAGCCCCCAAGGAACCACTATTGATTTCCCACAATGCACCAGAGTAGGGCTATGTCAGCAGCATTGTTGCATGGAAATTAAAATGGTTCCAAGCTGCTTGGCCCAGATGGCCAAAGCAAGCATCAGCACAGGGCTGGATCCTGCTAGGGTGCTGGGAGAGTTCAGGAGATACCCAAACATGTGGAGAGCCGGTTCTTGATCTGTATAGCAGAAAAAACTGTATTTAACAGAACCTTCTCTGTCTCTACTGACCTTTTTAGTGAAGAGTCCCTGAAAAGTTTGCAGGGAGCTTCAGGAATCGGTGAATCTCAGCTTGATAATCCACACCACATAAGCATTATATTAAAGTATTCCTCAGCATTGCAAGGTCAAGGCTTTCTCTTCTTGCTGATAAATTTCAATCACACATTCTCCTAAACAAAGTTTCTCAAGTAAAGATTCAATTTAGATTCTGTTGGGTTGCTCTTAAGTGCTAATTAAATCGCAGATGATTATGGGGGAAGGGTGAGACACCAATATTTATTAAGGTCTTAAAACTTCTTGCGTAACTTTGTTAAGGATCGTGCTAATAAATTGTTTCAGCCCCATATATTTTCTCTCCTTAGCCCCTTTGAGCATTTTTTTATTATCCTTTACAGTAGAGTATATTTATGGGAGATTTCCTTTCCTTTGTCTGCTGATAATAGCTCCCTAATCAAAACTGTAAAAAAAAAAAAAAGAGGGCGACAGAAGTAGGAGAAATATGCATTCAGATATTGTAATGTATCAAGTGTGGCATAATAGAGCTGGAGGTGATGATGCTCCTTAGCTGTGATTGGCTGGGTTGTCCTGATGTCACAACAGAAGGACCTCTAGATGGCCTTGAGCTGAGATTCCTAGAGAAGAAGAGGACAGGTAGAATTATCCAGGAATGGACAGCTTTCTTTCTTTGTTCTTTATTTTTTTAAAAAAGGTGGTAAATAACATAATAAAGTTACGGAAAATTATGGGCCGAGTGGAGGGAGTCAATACAACGACCCGCTGCTTTTGTTACTAAGATGCTCATCTCATCTGGTACTCTGCACACGACACCAAACTCCTTTTAGCTTCACTGGGCAAGTGGTTGTGAATGTCACATAGAGGAAGCAAGCCTTGTGTGGCAGAGGCATAGCCCATGTAGGAAATGGAGGTGAAGAGAGCGTAACTTTAGGAGGTGCAGGTAGCTATGTATTGAGTTAGTGATGGGGTAAGGCCAGTCAGAAGGAGGCTTTTGCTTCTCACTGGAGCAAGGTAAAGGTAAAGGGACCCCTGACCATTAGGTCCAGTCGTGACCGACTCTGGGGTTGCACCGGTCATCTCGCTTTATTGACTGAGAGAGCTGGCATACAGCTTCCGGGTCATGTGGTCAGCATGACTAAGCCACTTCTGGCAAGCCAGAGCAGCGCACGGAAACGCCGTTTACCTTCCCGCTGGAGTGGTACCTAATTTAGCTACTTGCACTTTGTGCTTTCAAACTACTAGGTTGACAGGAGCTGGGACTGAGCAACGGGAGCTCACCCGGTTGCGGGGATTCGAACCACTGACCTTCTGATCGGTAAGTCCTAGGCTATGTGGTTTAAACCACAGCGCCACAGCCACTGGAGCAAACAGAGTTCCAAAAGAGGCTCATGCTGGCAGCTAGAAAATATCGCTATAACTAATTAGGCACTGGAATTCATCTGGAATTCTTGTACCACTCAGTACAATGAAGACAAGCAAGTGCAGGCTTAAGCATGATTCCAACAGGTTTTCCGCTTGCCCCATGATTCCTAGAATGGGCCTGAGTGGTTTTTCATTAGCCTCACCTCTTTTCCTGGGAAAACCCTCTCTTTACTGCTACATCAGAGCAAATGTCAATCCACAAAAAAACCCGATTTAGTGGTAAAGAGCAGGTTTTCCCAGAGGGAACTGGTGAGGCAGTCGGAAGGGTGAACAAGCTCTAAGACAAGGTTGACGAAGACTGCTCTAGATGTGTTCTCCTTATTTAACTTTCAGGTGACTGATACAGGGGCATGGTCTGCAGAGCATAGAAGACCAATCTTACTTCCCATCACATTTGAGATTAATCCTGAAGTGGACCCTAATTCTCTCAACCCCAACCCCACCCTGAGTCAATTCTCAAGTAAGCATTCAGGAAACAGAAAAGAACTATAATCTCTGCGTTTAATATGGAAATATATCCAGACATCAATAAAGTTATATTCCTTTATCTCTTTTTTAAAAATGACAAAATGTACGTAATAAGTAGCACATGCATCAGAATTGCAAAGATCTCTTCGGAGACCGACAGTGACTCCTCCACAATGGCAAACCAATGGCATTCAGGGCAGGTGAGTGATGGTAGGGGATTTTAATTCTTTCCCCATTTGCTCTGCAATCTCCTTAATTGCAGAGTTTCCGCATTATTCAGTGGCTCTTACTTCCTGTTGAATAGTTTTGCTAATAGCAGCGCTATTGATGGGACCATCTTCCAGAGCAGGGAAAAGACCCAAAGCGGTGTAGATTAAAAATGAATGGAGTGTTTACCTGTACATCATTTTAATGGATGGTGAAATCCATTCTCATGATAGACCCATAAATGTCACTTTCTGTCTGCCACAGCAAAATACTTGCGTAATGGATGGCATGCTGTGTTAATACCCAACCAGAAGTCTCTCCACGAAGCCTGACTTGCATCCCTCACCCTAATAAGCTTAAGGCTGAAGCTTTATCAACCTACGCCAGAAGAGAAGGAACAAATTGTATGAATGCCCTGTTGTATGCATGTACGTAGATGGCATAGAAAATGTAGGGTGCTCAGTTGGAAAGATGGATGTGATTGGGATGAATGATCAGTCTGCAGCTGTTCCAGCTGTAAGGGGAAATTTTCGAGCTTGTTCATATCCTACAAACTCTCATGCAAGCACTGGACACACTCCAACTTCCAAATGAAGCTTCAAGAGAGTAGCCATATGTCCATTATGAAACCCAGTGAAACATGGGTTTATGAAACATGCCACAACACCCTAGGCATCTTTGCAGGGGAGGAAATCCCACTGAGTTCAACAGGACCTACACCCTAGTAAATCATCTGAAGATCACTTCAGAAATTAGGAAGAGCCAGTGGCCCATCTAGTCCAGCATTGTTCTAATACTGTTTTTGTTGGTTTGTAATATAAAAATGAGTGTGTGTGCACGCAGTTGTAAGTCCCAGATCAACAAAGCCTTGACACAGTTATGCACGCAAAAGCTCCAGCAATGCAGACAGTTGTGATGTTTCGAGAAAGGCTGGTGGAGTGGGATAGCTCAGTCGGTAGAGCATGAGACTCTTAATCTCAGGGTTGTGGGTTTGAGACCCTTGTTGGTTGAGAGATTCCTGCATTCAGATGTTGGACTAGATGACCCTCGTGTTCTCTTCCAAGTCTACAATTCTATGATTCTATGGTGTAGTTATCTCTGCTCCCGACATTGTGTTCAGCAACACTGGGTGAGATCACCTGAACAGGGATATTATGTGGAGAGAGAGAGAGAGAGAGAGAGAGAGAGAGAGAGAGAGAGAGAGAGAGAGACCCTGTATTTATATACAGGCAGACCTCACAAAGCAAGTTACATAAAATTATTGCAATAATAATTATTACAATAAGCACTACCTTTTTTATATTGTATAAAGTTTGCAATAGAATGGATATGGCAACTTGTTTGTTTAGAAAAAGCTGTTGCTGTTGCTGCTTCCCCTCCCCTTCCCTCAGGGCAAGATGGCCGAACAGACGCCCTTGTGATGGCAGCTGAGGGGAAGGAGAGGCCACAAAGGAAGGTGGATGGTGATATTCCCTCAAGCTCCTTTTATGCACATCCTACCATAATCAACAGAGAAGCTTTTAAAAAAAATTTTTTTTTTAATTCTTAACTGTAAAAATTAAAAGCATGGGCAGCAGTACAACTAAACAACAGGGCACCAGCCAGATGGGTCTGGTGCAGGGGGGACAGCGCCATAATACTCTTGCAATCATTTCCTCCAGTTTAGTTGCTGAACGTTGCCTTTGTTGTCATGTCAAACACGCTTGAAGTTTGTTACAAGTGCAGTTCTTTCCTCTCTTACAGAGAACAAGTATTCAGTGTAAGGCTTTCAATAAATCACACTGAGTTATTTATTTATTTAGCCTGACTCACATCCCCGCACGATCCCCAGGGCTCTATTTTATACTTTAAGAAGGGGGGAAAGGGGAAGGAGGGGGGGAAAGGACTAAGAAATAGAGCTTTTCTTGTAAAACATTATTTTCCCCCTCCTAATAACTGGTGGCCTCCACAGTTTGATACCTTTTCCCAGAAAAGTCGGTTGACGCGATGAGTGCTTTTCTCTTGGAGAAAGGGCAAGGTAGATTTGTGGGTGTTGGGGGTCATAGTCTACTCCCCCCATACACACACACACACTCTCTCTCTCTCTTATCTGTAGAGCAACGGGTATGTTGCTATAGGATGTGGAAGGGGTTCCACACTTTGTAGCAGCATAGCGCTTCTTCCATACTGATGTTTCCAATGAGGAAGCCTCTGAGTTCCTGCAACAGGACCCCCCTGCATGTCACAGATAATTCTGAACCATAGTTCTGTTTATTTGGGGTACTGGCCAGTGTTGATGTTGTTGTTTTGTGTTGGGCCTTACTGTAGCTCTTCCTCAAGAAAGGAGGTGCACTAGAAATAGGCAGGCTGGTCTGTAGGGAGGCTTGTCTGCCATTATTACCATCATTTATTAAAGTTATATACTGCCCTTCATCTGAAGATGTCTATTGATCTCACTGATGTGCCTTAGGCAACCTTCCATGCAACCTTAGAGCTCAGTGGAACACCATTTGAAAACAGGGCAACCAGCAGCTCTGGTGGACAACTGTGCTGAAATCTCATTAGAAGTAGGGTTGTGGGTGTCCTTTTATTAAAATATTTGGGTGTTAACAAGTTGGCTGCTGTTGCAAAGGGCACCACTTCTTTCTGGGACATAAATTCAGATGGATTAGGAAAAATGCCTAAATTATAGCTGTGCAAACTAATTGTGGAAGGGGAGACTCATTAGTCACTCAATAAATAGTATTAGAGCCCCCGGAGGAGTTTTACAAGATTGCGGTTATTAACCTTCTTCATCTGACTAATTGCTTTTTATCTCCACCCAATCAGCTGGCCTGGCACCTTTCCATCCTCAGTCACTCCATCTTGATGCCCCCATTTCAGCTGAACTTCAGTGACAGGATGTGTTTGGGGAGGGAGCAACAAGGCATAAAGCTTCCATTCCACTTTGGATCTGATCTCAAGATCTGCTCCAGATTGCAAATCTGCCTCAACTGCTAATGCTGGGCAGAGGGCCACAGCGCTGGCAGCTTCAGCAGAACTGGAGGCAGCATGGTACGGGTTAAGTAATAGTACCACTCTATTCTGCCTTGGTCAAACCCCACCTGGAATACTGTGTCCAGTTCTGGGCACCATAGTTCAAGAAGGATATTGACAAGTCCCCACCCTTTCTGCACATGCCTGCTTCTGTTTCCCCATGATTCCCCCATGAGCAGGAAAGAACCTCCAATTTCATCAGTTTACTCCTGTGATTTTCTGGGTTAACAGGGTTGCAAATGGATAATTTCTGGAACCAATTAACACGGAAATGAAGGCTAAGCTTCCACTAGATTTCCAGACGTGGCTTTTATGTCATTTGGAAGTGCAAATATAATACAGAAATTGACAGTTAGAGAAATGGAATAAACTGCTGTGTGAAAGCAGCCTCGGGCTCAGCAACAGAATGTACTTGAACTGTGCACATGCCACACATTTAAAGTGCATTTATAGTGCATGGTTTCCCAAAAAAGAATCTTGGGAACTGTAGTTTGCCCCTCTCATAGCTACAATGTCCAGCATCTTTAACAAGCTACAGTTGCCAGGATTCTTGGGAGAAGCCATGTGGTTTAAATGCGCTCTTTATATAGGGCATATACTCAGCCACAGTCAAGACCTTATGTTAGCTAGTGAAGTTGCTTGTGCTTAGAAGTGTTTCCCATTTCATTGGAACATGGGTTTTCTGCTGCCAAGTTGCATCCTTTCCTACAGTGGGCCACACTGAGGACACAATGACTCCACGTTGCAGGTTGGGTGTAAAGGTGGACTCCAAGATTTGAAAAGGTGGGAGCCCTCTCCATTAGGGAAATTCATCAGATATCAGTGCTCTGAGACATTACATTCTTCTGCAGGAGATATTTGCTACTCATGAGTGCCTTGGCATTCAAGCAGGTAACAGAGAGCACCTTCATAGCTTGCTAGTGCCTATGGATTGGTGCCTGGTGTCTTCAGTATTTTACTGCTCTCAGAATAGCCCTGGGAGTATTTAGGAAGGCCAAAGTCAATCAGCCAATGGGTTGGCTTCACCTTCAGCTTACAGTACCATCCAAAAGCTCAATACATCTGTTGCTCTGGGTAAGGACGGGAATTATATCAGAACAAAAGGTAATTGACAGACCCTGTTGGCCAAGATCTTGGGTCTGAAGGAATCATCTGCTGGTGGTGGTTTCTCCTGCTGAGACCTTGTGCAGTTCCTTTTTAAGCCTAACCCCCCGTTGCTCCCTTTCTGATGGGCTCTCTGGGCAAAAGGAACACAAGAAAATAGATAATTCTGTTCTGCAGTCTCAATGAGACTTTCTGGAAAAGGATGAAGTATACACGCAATATAGAATAATCCCCCGACATGGTCATTAAAGGCATAAGGTAATCCCAACGCAGGAGGGAGTCCAATTTACCAGTCAACGGGGAGAGAATGGCACTTTATGAAAATACATATCATTGGCTAATAAGCACTTCCTGTCTTGCCCTTTGAATGCTTATCTGCGTCTGATAATCACTGCACCTGGTAAACACAGCATCCCTGCATAGAAAGCATTACATCCTGATAGATATCTCTCTCTTTCACTCTCTCACTCTCACACATTTCCATGCCTTCATGCAGTTCAGAACATATTTTTAAAAAATCACAGGGCGTCATTGTCATCTGGGCTTAGAAAAGCAAAATAAATACAACCACCACCATCCATTCTGACAGTCACTGATGTCGACTGATTGATTGAACAACCCCCCCCCCCTTGGTAACTTAGATGCAGTACAGAATATAGACATACCATGTAGCACATTAAAGAGATGAGAGAATACAGATTGTACAACACAATAAAAGGGAAATAGCGCAATATCAGATAACAAGAGAGTCAAAGGGTTTTATAAGAAGACCCCCGTTGTCTGTCTTTTCTATATGTGTAATAAAACAGTGCCATTCCACTACAAATTTGTTTATAGCTTCTTTCTTTTTTCCCCATTGCTATTTTTAGCTTATTTGCAAGTTTTTCATTTAGAGCAATCTGCCATACCTTTTAGAACCATGTCATAACATTTGCTGATTCCAATCTCTTCCAAAATCTGGCAATCACCAACCTGGTTCCTGCCAGTAAATATTCAGTTAGTGATTAAAGTGAACATTCAAGTTTTCACCTTGAAATTAGTTGAACAGGGCTAGCTCCCTTGTCTTTGTAGGCATTGGCCAGTAATTTCGTGGATTTATGTAAAGATGGAATCCCAAAATAGGGAGACTCTGTCCCATTTCCACCACATGTGCAAGGCAGTTTCAAGCACTCAAAGTACACAACAGTATTGTGGTAAGCTATCAGAATGGCCAAGTACTTGCCTTCAGTTAGGTTTCTGTAGATGTGGGTGAATATAAGTGTCCATGTGGCCATATATGATGACTTAACCATGGCATGCTATGTATGCAATCACCAGGTAGTCTACTTGCCTAGACTGGGGATGTAACAAGATCCACCAGTTGGAGTCTAGCACAAAATGGTGGCTCAAAAGACAGAACCAAACCCAAAATGGCGACTGAAGGGAGAGGTAAGGAACTGGATCTATCCAGAGTGTTGGACACAGAAGTGATTGAACCTCAATGGCTTTTCACTTTGTTAAGCAAAGCCTTCATGTTCAGAAGCAGCATATCACTCTTAGTATACCTGATTCTGAGAACAGGAGATCGAGGTGAGAGGGTAACGGCAGAGAAGCCAGACTGAGGACACCCTGGGCAAAGCAGCCTCTGAAGGAGCTTCTCCTCTGTCAATGTGCCCTCACACCAGGCTGATGCAGAGGGAGGGCAGCCTGGTAGACATGCTCCAGTCCTCAGAGGTCTAAGCCAGCCAAGGGACCCCCCCCCCAGGGGCCTGCCGGACTTACACTGCCATGCCAAGATCAAGACTCCTGCCCTGGGTGTCAACAAGCTCCACATGTGCCAGGCTGTCACAGTGCCCCAGAACGATGCTAGGGTGGGGGCACTGTGGGAAACATAAAGGTTGGGTGACATCCATCTCCCTAGCAGAACTGAAAAGGCAGAGCGACAATAACAATAATAATAGGGGCAGGGCAGGCATCATTAGTAGGTCCTGTAGGGGCACTAGCAAGTGCCCAAGTTTGCTCACTGCTGGTGCCACCTCTGCCAAGAGACATCTAACTGGCCCTTACTGGAAACAGAATGCTACACTAGATGGATTTTGGCCTGATCTTTCAGGACAGAGATAGGCGTGCTTGATGCACGACCCAATCATGGCCTGTCTCATGGATGGCGTGTCCCCACTGACTCCCAGCTATGCCACATTCAGACTCTCTTGGCTGGGGCACCTCTTTCACCTGCATATTTCCTTTTCCAACAGATGCAGGGAAACCTGCATCTCATGGCCCCACCTGGAGCCTCCGCGAACCTTGGGATGATAAACACGATGTAATCTGGTTAAACGGGAAAGGGGGAAGCAAACTCATCACCGTACGGTGGGTTCTTTTTCCTTTTCCTTTTTCTTCCTTGCTCCCGCTCGCTTCTTCTCTCATTCAGGAATGAAAACACCTAATAACAGCTGCTTGTGCAGGAGCTGCAATGGCCAATTTTGATTTCTCGTACGAGGGAGCAATGATGTGTGTCTCCGGGAGAGCGGAGCGCAGCTGCAGCTGCCTCCGAGTGTAGCTTTAACCAAGTTTCTGGAACAATGTGATAGATTGGATCTTCATAATCCGAGGAATGCAGAATCATAACCGAGCCAAAGTCCTAATGGGCAATAAAGCTCAGGCGCTAACATGCACGCCACCGTGCGCCTAATCAATTGCACATACATTTATGCAAAGGGTGGAAGGGTGCTATGGGTTGCTGCATTCGCATGAAGGATTTCTGTGTCCTAGTGAGCAATAGATGGAAGTGAAAAGTCTCTGTTCACTACAGATTGGCAGAACAGCCGCTTAGGCTGCTTCAGTTGAGTTGCCAGGCTAACCTTGGCAAATCAGGATATAAATAGCCAATTGCCTGGTCGCCTGTGGCGGCTATAAATGCCTCCAGGCAGCCAGACGGAAAAGCTTTCTTTACTTTTAGCCCACAAACAGGGTTACTGGCTTTCTTTCGCCCGTTCCCCTTTTGAAGAAGAAAGGAATCTGGTGTGCTTCTTTCGCTTTAACTGAGGTTTGATGATCTGCAGAAAGCAACCAGTGAATCTTTTCATGACCTGCAGAGGGAGGTGGTTCCCTCTCCAGCTCAGTGGTGGCATTCAAACAGGGATGGTTACAGTGGTTTGTTCAAAAGATGGCAGCCCTACCCACAAGTGAGTAACAGGTATCTGGAGGCAGATGCTCTGGTTTTATAAAGAATATGTAAGAACATAAAAAGAGCCTGCTGTATCAGGCCAGTGGCCCACCTCGTTCAGAATCCTGTTCTTACAGTGGCCAACCAGGTGGCTATGGGAAACCCACAAGCAAGATTCAAGCACAAGAGCTCTCTGCCACTTGCTCTGCCTCCATGATATACAGAGGCAAGTGGTCTAATGCAGTGAAGGTAGAACAAAGCTCTCATGGCCAATAGCTATTGACAACCTTATCTTCCATTAAGTCATCTAAACCCACTTTTCAAGTCATCCAGGTTGCATCTTGCAGTGCATTAAGATGGGGCCGCTACATACCCTCCCACATTTTGAGGATGAAAAGAGGATATCCTGTACCATTATTGTTGTTGTTGTTGTTGTTGTTGTTGTTATTTTTTTATATATATATATAAATTTTTATTGTTTTACAAAATTTTTAAAACAATACAAACATATAAAAAGACATACAAACACGTATAGTTTCATGACCTTTTTTTCATAAACCTTCTTTCTCAGACTCCCCCATACCTCCCCTTTCTGCATCCCAATGTCCAAAATTTTCCAGCAACTTCTAAATAGTTCTGTCAAACATATGTCTTCTTAATCTTTCCTTCAGTCTAATCTTATATCGCTGTAACCCTTTCTTTCTCAAAACCTCGACATTCTAACATTCATCAAGTTTATAATAGTCCTTAAGATAGATTTTAAATTTCTTCCATTCTTCTTCCGCCGTCTCCTTCCCCTGGTCGCGGATTCTGCCAGTCATCTCAGCCAGTGTCATATAGTCCATCACTTTCATCTGCCATTCTTCCAGAGTGGGTAAGTCTTGTGTCTTCCAATACTTTGCGATGAGTATTCTTGCTGCTGTCGTAGCATACATAAAAAAGATTCTATCTTTCTTTGACACCAATTGGCCGACAATGCCCAAGAGAAAGGCTTCTGGTTTCTTCGGGAAAGTACATTTAAGTATCTTTTTCATTTCATTATATATCATTTCCCAGAAAGCCTTAATCTTCGGGCACGTCCACCAAAGGTGATAGAAAGTACCTTCAGTTTCTTTACACTTCCAACACTTATTATCAGGCAAATGATAAATTTTTGCTAGCTTGACTGGGGTCATGTACCACCTATAGATCATTTTCATAATATTTTCCTTTAAGGCATTACATGCCGTAAATTTTATACCGGTGTTCCACAACCATTCCCAGTCAGCAAACATAATGTTATGACCAATGTCCTGTGCCCACTTAATCATAGCCGATTTAACTGTTTCGTCTTGTGTATTCCATTTCAGCAGCAAATTATACATTCTTGATAAATTCTTGGTATTGGGTTCTAA
This sequence comes from Podarcis pityusensis, assembly GCF_964106645.2. Classification (NCBI taxonomy): domain Eukaryota; kingdom Metazoa; phylum Chordata; class Lepidosauria; order Squamata; family Lacertidae; genus Podarcis; species Podarcis pityusensis. The sequence continues at coordinate 21,155,669 of NC_138040.1, read as the reverse complement.
CAATTCAGTTTCTAATTTTGATTTCTCCACCTGGAAGCCAATTTTCCTATCTTGTTTGTAGACCTCCATTATTTGATAATAATGGAGCCAGTCTCGTACTTTAGGTTTCAATTTCTCATGACTCTGTAATTTCAATTTGTCTCCATCTTGTTCCAAGATTTCCCAATACTTTGGCCATTCGGCCTCCATATTGAGTTTCTTCAATGCCTTAGCCTCCAAGGGTGACAACCATCTAGGGGTTTTGTTTTCCAACAAGTCTTTATATCTTATCCAAACATTAAATAACGCTTTTCTGACAATGTGATTTTTAAAGGCCCTATGCACTTTGATTTTATCATACCATAGATATGCATGCCAACCACATGTATTATTGAAACCTTCTAAATCCAAGATATCTGTGTTCTCGAGGAGCATCCACTCTTTCAGCCAGCAAAACGCTGCTGCTTCATAATACAGTTTTAAGTCCGGCAGGGCAAATCCCCCTCTTTCTTTTGCATCTGTAAGTACTTTAAATTTTATTCTGGGCTTTTTGCCCTGCCAGACAAATTTCGCAATGTCTTTCTGCCACCTCTTGAAACAGTCCATCTTGTCAAGAATCTGCAAAGTTTGAAACAAAAATAACATTCTAGGCAATACATTCATCTTAATAACTGCAATTCGGCCTAACATTGACAATTTCAAATTTGACCATATTTCTAGATCTTTTTTAATTTCTGACCAACACTTTTCATAATTGTCTTTATACAAGTTCAAATTTTTAGATGTCAAGTAAACCCCTAGGTATTTCACCTTCTTAACCACTGTCAAACCTGTCTCTTCTTGAAATTTCTCCTTCTCCATGACTGTTAGATTTTTTTCTAAGACTTTAGTCTTCTGTTTGTTCAGTTTAAATCCGGCTACCTGGCCAAATTGTTGGATTATCTCCAACACCCTTTTCGTACTAGTGTCCGGCTCTTGTAAGGTCAATACTAAGTCATCTGCAAAGGCCCTTAACTTGTAATGTTTGGCTCCGACCTGTACACCTTTAACCTGCTGGTCATTTCTAATCATATTTAGCAACACCTCCAGAACAGAAATGAAAAGCAATGGGGAAATTGGGCACCCCTGTCGTGTTCCTTTTTCTATCTTAAGTTCCTCAGTTATCACATTATTTACAATCAGCTTAGCTTTTTGTTCAGAATATATCGCACCCATACCGTTCTCAAAACCTTGACCTACCCCCATCCCATGAAGATTCTTTTTCATAAAACTCCAAGAAATATTGTCAAAGGCTTTCTCCGCGTCCACAAAGATCAACACTGCTTTGGTGTTTAAGTTCACCTCTAGTAGTTCCAAAATGTCTATTATATTCCTTACATTGTCTGATAAATGCCTTTTTGGGAGAAAGCCTGCTTGGTCCTTGTGAATCTTCTCCATCAACACTCTTTTAAATCTTTTTGCCAAAATGTCTGCAAAAATTTTATAATCCACATTGAGTAATGATATTGGGCGGTAGTTGTTAAGTTGAGTCTTTTCAGTCTCTGTCTTTGGTATTAGTGTAATATAAGCTTCTTTCCACGACTCTGGTGCCTTTTTCCCCTCTAAAATCTCGTTACAGACTTCCTTTAACGGTTGAACCAACCACTCCTTCAAGGCTTTGTAATATCTGGAAGTCAGTCCATCTGGTCCTGGAGATTTGCCCAGTTGCATGTCCTGAATGGCACCCTCTATCTCTTGTTCTGTTATTCTCTGGTTTAAATCCACCTTACTTTGATGAGAGATTTTTTGTAATCCATATTTATTAAGGAATTCATCTATGTCCTTTTCATTTTGTGGCCCTTGAGAGTATAGTTTTTTAAAATAGCTCAAAAAACAGTTTCTAATCTCGTTAGGTTTAGATATATTCTTTCCATCCACTTCTAGGCTTGTAACTGTATTTAGTTTCTGCCTTTTCTTCAATTGCCAAGCCAGAAGTTTGCCACATTTATCTGCCGATTCAAATGTCTTTTGTTTCATTTGCTTTATCTTCCATTCAATCTCTTGATTCATCAATTCCATATATTGTGTTTGATATAACTTGATCTCTCTCAAAATCTCCTGGGACTTTGGTTTTGATCTTAATTTTTTCTCTCCTTCTTTTATCTTTTCCAAAATCTTTTCCTTCTTCTCATTCTGCTTTCTCTTTTTTATTGAATTTTGTTGAATCAGAAATCCTCGCATCACAGCTTTGCTTGCGTCCCAGATCACTCTTTTTTCCACATCGGCCTTTAGATTTATTTCAAAGTAGTCCTTTAAAGTTTTTTGGGCCTTCATGTGGATCTCCTCATCTCGAAACAGGGTGTCATTCATCCTCCATCTAAATTGACCAGTTGTTGTAAGTTTCATTTCCATCTTCACGGCGTTATGGTCGGAGCAAGTTTTTGGGCAGATTTCTACCTTCTTAATCTTTGGGGCCATCCCACTAGTAATCCAAATTTGATCAATTCTGGTCCAGGTCATCATTGCTTGAGAGAAAAAAGTTCCCTCTCTCTCAAGAGGGTTCCTCGTTCTCCATATGTCTATTAGGTCCATATTTTCAGTCATTTCAAAGAAGGTCTTCGGAAGTCTCCCTTCCTTGGAGATTGTCAGTCTTTGTGCCTTGTCCATATTTGTAGAGACCACACCATTCATATCTCCCATAATTATTACATTGTAATCCAAATAATCCATCAGAGTTTCATGAAGCTTCTTAAAGAATTCCGCCTTGCCTTCATTTGGTGCATAAACTCCAACTATTAAAAATTTTTCTCCTTGTACTTGTATTTCAACTGCCAGGTATCTTCCTTGTTCATCTTTAAACATCATTTTTTGGGTCCATTTCTCTTTTACATAAATCACAACTCCTCTTTTCTTGACTTTGTCCGATGAGATAAATTCTTGTCCTAATCTTTTATTTATAAGTAGTTTCCTGTGTACCCTGGTTACATGAGTTTCTTGTAAACAAATCAAATCCAATTGTTCTTTTTTCAAAATATGAAACACCTGTCGTCTCTTCAAAGGCATGTTCAGCCCATTGCAATTCCAACTGAGGAGTTGCAGGGTCATCTTATTGTTTCTCCGTTACTCCTCCTACTGCTCCAAGTTGTTGCTCTTCCTCTGATGGCGGTGGTTTAAGTCCAAACGATAGGTTCAAAATATCTAACGCTCTCCTTTGTTCTAGAATTGGATCCACCGTTCCCTTCTGTAAGTCCTCGTTATTTCTCTCCAGGAACTTCTCTTTGTCTTGGATTGTCTTTATTTTCACCTTCTTTCCCTTATAGTTAAAGGACAGTCCTTGTGGAAACTCCCACCTAAAGAGGATGTTGTTCTTCTTCAGCAGGTAGACCAAATCCTTATAGAAGGTTCTCACCTCCAAGATATATTTAGGGATGTCTTTAAAGATTTGTATAGGTGAATTTTCAATTTCCAAGGCCTTTTGGTAATGTAGTTTTAATATTTTGTCTCTTTCTTCCGTGGATCTGAGAGTAATCAGACAATCCCTCGGGGTCTTTCTGTTCTGTCTCCTGCCCAATCTAAATGCTGTTATTATCTTAAATTCTTCCTCCTCCAAATCCTCCTGCCAAAAGTCAGCAAATGCTTGTGTTAGGAACTCCACGAGGCTGTCCCCTTCACTCTCGGGAATTGATCTTAATTTCAGGTTTCTCTCCTTTCTCTGTAATTCCACCAAAGACAGGGTCACATCATGCTCATATACCTTCTTAGCAATCGGTTCTAACTTCTCCTGTGCCTCTCCAGCAATTTTTCTGGCGTCCTCTGCAATTTTACGTGTTGCCGAGTTTTCTTCAATCAGCTTATTTATAGATTCTGTATTGGATGTCACACTTTTCGTGTTCAAGTCCAATCTCGCTGTTAGTTCTGTTAGTTTTTGTGAGTTTTCTGTACTCTGCTTTGTCAAAGTCTCCAAAGATTGGTTTATCTTAAGTAATGCCTGTGTCACTGACTCCATGGAGGCAGCTGTCACTTTTTCTTGCCCAGCTGCTCCTGTAGGAGTTAGACTAGAAATTGAGCCTCTTTTCTTTTGTTGCAGTTGTTGCTGTTTAGCTTTAGCTCTGGTAGTTATCTCTTCTGCCGGGCCACTCATGTCCCAAGGACGTTCCCACAAAGACAGTTCCCTGATGGAAAATCCCACTGTCTTAAACCGTTGCAACTAATACTTTCAGCCCTCTAGAGGGAGCAAAACAAAATGTCCAAGTGAGGGAAACAAAGAAGTTAAAAACAAATATATCAGGAGGCTTGAATATATAAACTGCAACACTTTTTTTCCTGTAGATACTCTTTCAACACACTCCAGTATACTGTAGCAATAAAGTCCCAAAACTTTGTATCAAGCAAAACTTTAACCATGTAACTTTCCCACAAGTTTCTAAAGACAGTTCAGTGCCCTAATATCTTGTTTGGCAGTCCGTTTCAGTGGATTAAGACAGCGGAAGGCTTTTTTTTTTTTTTTCTTTAGGTAGATCATGCAGGATTCTAATGTCCCTTTTCCTCCCCTCTGCCCTGCTTGCTAGAGGGGAATCTATATTCGATGTCAGGTTTAAACAGTTCTGAATTGCTTCCTGCGGATGCAGCTTTAAAACTCCGTTGCTTTAACTGTCATGCAGTCGGGGGAAGGCAGACTTCCTTAATTTTCACCTTCCCCGTTTTCAGCCAAATTTCAGGTTTACTTTAGTTCCAGATAGACGTCCAATCTTACTCACGGGTTTTTCAGTCCAAAATTTACAGGAAGGAATCGGCGCTCTCCGTCAATGGCGACGCGGCTTCACCCTGCGGGCTGGGTAGCGACTCTCAGCACCGCGCTCTCCCGATGCCGTTCCGGAGCCTTTAAAAAGGCTCTTTCGCAATAAGGGGGGGCGCTTCTGGTGCCCACCGAGTCTCCTTGTTCACAGGCTTCCGCGCCTGTGATTTTAGGGGTCCCCCGCTTGTGTTGTTGTTGTTATTTAGTTTTAATAATAAAACTTTAAACATTAAAAAACCTCCCTATACAGGGCTGCCTTCAAATGTCTTCTAAAAGTTGTATAGCTACTTATCTCCTTGGCTCTGAGGTTGCATAGCTCCGTACCCTCCAATATTTCTCCAGTGAAAATAGGGATAATTGGAGGGTCTGCAGTTAATGGGATATATACTGTGACTTCTCTTTTAGTAATCAAACATTTGCTATTTGCCCCATTTATGACCACCTCACCATTTCTTTTCTTGGGGTTCCCTCTAGAGAGGTCCCTCTTGGAGATTCTCCAGATTTCCTCTTTGAGTTTTGCTGGGGAGTTTTTGGCCCTTTCGCTTGTGGAGATGTAAAGGGGGAGGGGAATCAACCAATGGTCTGCCTTGCTTCTCAGTGAAAATTCAACCAGCTCATGGCTTCCAGGGTTCTATTGAATGAATGCAAATGTGCTCAGATGACAGATGGGTATTTATCTATTCTTATTTTCTTTTTATTATTTTAAAAGCAGTACATTTATTTTAAACATATCGTGCCCACACAGTTCCTGGCTGCAGGCCTGAACCATTACAAGAACATTATATATATATATATATATATATATATATATATATATATGACATATAGCCCTCCGTATCTCCGGGTCTCTGCAGGCAGGCAGGTAACTGGCTTGTCATTGCCTTAAAATATATAAGCCCCCAGCTGTTCAAGCATATGCACCCCATCAACAGGAGCACCTTTAAGGCTCTTGGATCCATTAGAGAGGGTAAAAACCTACATTATCTGGGATTTAGGATGTTGGCTTTGCAGAGATTAAAAAGGGAGAGAGTCTGAAAGGACCATCTGTCTGCAGAGCAGGATCCTGTGAATTAAAATTCCCCTGGTCATTTTATCTAATCTCCTTGGCTTTATTTAGTATATTTCTGTCATAGTTCATCCTCTTGGTGTCTGGGGGAAAGCCACCAACTTTTTTTTACTGCCCCACTCAAGGGCTTTTAAGAGCAGCTTAGCAGAGACAGGTTCTCCTGGAAAAGCTTCATGTGCAAAATGCTTTCATGCCCAGCTAAAAGGCAGAGGAGCATTGCCAGACAAAAAGGTTGCAAGTTCATGCTTCAGAAATAACTCCTTGTGTGCTTAACTCTGACATTTTTGAAATAGACCTCAGACCGAAATGTGCTTTGTGGACCTGCATCTTTGAATGCGTTTGGTGGCCGATTGCAGCCAAAAAGAAAACCAACAGCAGCGTAAGACAAAATAACCAGGTGGAAACCAGTGCAGGGGGGGAATCTGGGGAAAAACAAACAGTATGCTGAATTAGGTAGTGCCAAAGATATCCAGGAAAGTTCAGATGTTCTTTTGAGTTACCGTAACTGTGCCAGCATAGGAGGTTGAATTAATTGACGACGAGGGTTTTAGGTGCAAATTTCACTGAAAAACAGCTACAGAGCTGTGACCAACACCTCAATTATTTATATGCTGTGTCTTTTCCTAAATATAGAACGGAGGCTTTCAAAATTCAGTCTAGTCTGAGGTGTACATCCTCAATAAATGGAGAAATGGGGTGGAATTCATCATGTAGGGTATGTGTGACCTGTTTATGTACTTAACCTTCCTAGAACTTCCACGTAGAGCATGCACACACATTCCTCTTTCCTGTTCAGTATAAAAATTTGGTACAAATTGGTCTGCATCTACATGGGATGCTGTGGAATGATGGTGAGGAGAATGGAATGCCCCATTGTAAAAACCAGAGGGTGGCACTTTTCCTCCAAGAAGGGCTCTTGAGTCTGTAAGAACTGCATGACAGGCAGAAATCCTGCAGGTGTAGCTTATCCCACCATGGTATATCTGTTTTGGAAATGTGTTGTACCTCTTGAAAGGATCTTGATCAAGGAATGGATAGTAAAGGTAGGAAAAATTGTGCCATATATCTAGATCTGTGGTAGAGGGTGGGGATCCTGTGTTTTTCGAGTTTGTGCTGAAGAGGGGATTTTGACAAGTGTAGCTTCATCCCAGTCTTTCAGGACAGTGATTTAACAAGTGAAACAATTCACTTTTCTCTTGCTGCTCTTAAAAGTTACAAGAGCCACCTCATGAAGAAAGGTTCAACTTTTCTAAGTGAGGAGGGGAGTATTCTGTCCTCCAGATAGCAGTGCATCTCCAGGCCAGAAATGCATCTGCCCAGAAGAACCTTTCCCACTTTCCCAAACAGAAAGTCTCTATAATGAAGTCAGTGCACCCTCGCAAGGAAGGAGCGATGACATCTTAAGTAGAATATATCTCTGGGCTAACCAGACACATCATCAAATGTGTATTTGCATTTAACATGTGCATCCAAAAAAAAATGCAAATAGAAGCCATGAGGGAAGAGGCAGATAACAAAATGGGGAGTTTAACCCTTTCCTTCCTTATTGCAATCCTGACAAAACAGTTCCTCCCAAGCTGCTTTTTTGCATTATGAGTAAAATCTTACAGGGACTCTTTTTTGCATTATTATTTTTTAATACCCAAGTTAAATGCAGACACCTTAATATCATGCCTAATTTGGCAAGAGATAACCTTGGCTTTGGTTTACATCACTCTTTTGTTACAGCTTAAATTCTCCCACTTCCTTTTTTTCCTTACTAGTAGTGGGCAAATTTAGTGATTACATTTCAATGAAAATTGGGCAGGAATACCACCAATCAGATTAAATGATTTGAGGATAGGGGTTAGGGTGGTGTAGAGATTAGAGCAGGGGTCAGCAAACTTTTTCAGCAGGGGGCCGGTCCACTGTCCCTCAGACCTTGTGGGGGGGCAGACTATATTGGGGGGAAGGGAGGAATGAACGAATTCCTATGCCCCACAAATAACCCAGAGATGCATTTTAAATAAAAGGACACATTCTACTCATGTAAAAACACGCTGATTCCCGGACCGTCCGTGGGCCTGATTTGGAAGGCGATTGGGCCGGATCCGGCCCCCAGGCCTTAGTTTGCCTACCCATGGATTACGCAGTTGTGTCCAACCTTTTTTCAAAGAGGGCCAGATTTGATGAAGTGGGGGCTGACCAAAGTTTTTGACCTTTTTTTAGGATTGAAGTTGAGGTTTTTTAAGGATTTTACCCCAGGAAATAAACTGTCACAGGGGCCGGATTAAACCACCTTGCGGGCCAGATTAGGCCCCCAAATGGACTTTGGACATGCCTGGATTAGAGTGTTAGACTAGACCTGGGAGACCCAGGTTTGAATCCTCACACAGCCATGAAGCTCCCTGGGTAACCTTGGGCCAGCCACTGTTTCTCCACCTAACCTACCTCATAGGGTTGCTGTGAGGATAAAATAGGAAGAGGAGGACCAAGTGCACTGCCTCCAACTCCTTGAAAGAAAAGGTGGTAAATACAAATGGAATAAATAACCCTGCCACCCAGCACTTCTGTTCTATATTATTTCTCAAGAAGACCCAGATGCACACTTTGTTGTCTCTCTAGACAGACTGATGCCAACAACTAAGATTCTCAAGGTGGATAAAGGTTGGGACATTTCATGATGACGGTGGCAGAATGTATTTATATTCCACTTTCAATTGTTTTATGTGCATTTATTTGATGCAATATTTCAAGTAAGCTACATGGTTGCATGTTATTTACTTGCATTCTTAATTTTTATTTATGCTACTGAAAAATGTGAAATTGTTATTATGGCCCGTACCAGTTGTTGTGTTTGGTTCTGAATGCAGGGTTTGTATTGTATTTCTTCTATTAGTTTTTCATAAACTGCTTAGAGATTTCCACCCCAGTTTAATGGGAGTTCTCTGGGTGAGTCACCAAATAAATACAGCAATTAGAATGCAACATAAAGCCATAAAAAATATTAAAGCCTGAAAACACAATGAAAACACAGAGATTAATACCATGAGGACCAGACCATAAAACAATACAGACAAAAAGCTTTTCATCAGGTTTCACAAAGATGCTGCCATGCTTTTTTTCAGGGTCATTCAGTGCTAGGTCATCTGTTTCATATGCAGAAGGTCTCTGGTTCAATTCCTGGGAGAGAACCTTGCCTTGAAACCTTGGGGAGCTACTGTCGGTCAGTGTTCACAATACTGAGCTAAATAGACCAATGGTCTGAGTCAGTAAAAGGCAGCCTCCAAGGTCACTACCAAAAAGGCCTTCTAGAATTTTGAGGTTGATTGTCTAAAAACAAATTTTGTGTCCTGAATTTTACTTCTAGAAATATGGCAACCCTACAGTTAGAGAAGGGTCTTCCAAGATGTCAGCTCTTCATGTCAGGTTGATAATTATAGGAGAATGTGGTCTTTCAGGTAACCCAGTCCTAAGGCATTTAGGGCTTTAAAGGTTAAAACCAGCACTTTACACTGGACTTGGACACAGAGTGCGATTATTATCCATATATTATTATCCCAATATTGCAGATAAGACCATAAGAAGAACTTGCTGGGTCAGGACAGTGACCCATCTATTCCAGCATCCAGTTCTCACAATGGCCAACCTGATGTCTCTTCTGGGAAACGCTCAAGCAGGACCCTATTTTCATCAGAGAAATGTTGGAGTGTATGGAGTTATGCCAAGGAGATAACTATGCAACCTTTAGTAGACATCAGAAGGCAGCCCTGTATACTGAAGTTTTTAAATGTTTAATGTTTCATTATGTTTTTATATATCATTTATATATCATTCTACCCGAACACTGAGGTCCAGCACCGAGGGCCTTCTGGTGGTTCCCTCACTGCGAGAAGCCAAGTTACAGGGAACCAGGCAGAGGGCCTTCTTGGTAGTGGCACCCGCCCTGTGGAATGCCCTCCCACCAGATGTCAAAGAGAACAACAACTACCAGACTTTTAGAAGACATCTGAAGGCGGCCCTGTTTAGGGAAGCTTTTAATGTTTAACAGACCACTATATTTTAATATTTTGTTGGAAGCTGCCCAGAGTGGCTGGGGAGGCCCGGCCAGATGGGCAGGGTATAAATAAATTATTATTATTATTATTATTATTATTATTATTATTAGTTGGAAGCTGCCCAGAGTGGCTGGGGCAACCCAGTCAGATGGGCAAGGTATTATAACAACAACAACAACAACAACAACAACAACAACATCCCTATTTTCATCAGAGAAATGTTGGCGGGGATGTTGTATATTAGGAGAAATACCCATGAACTTTTGTGAGAAATGTGAAGAACTGAAGAATGAAAAAGCATGGAAATATGAGACAGACATATCTGCCAATTTCTAACTCTCATTCTCTGATGCAAGGAGAGACGCCAGCTCCCACCATCAAGCCTCCCTTGGGTTCCTCTCCTTCTGCTGCTTTATCTCATATTCATTTCAACAAACAGGCCCACTTCCCGCCGATTCCCCACTGGTTTTATTATAAAATCGTAGGGATGCCATTAAGAATATGAAAGTCATCAGTACTGCCCAAGGCTAAGCAACTCCTTGAAAAATAGAGTTAAGAGGGGCTGGTTGTTCCAAGCTGGGCATAAGGACTTGAGACTGGAAGTGACAGGGGCCTCCAAGATTAATTCTGACAGGCAACAGTTCTGCCATCGATCGGAGCCTGAGGGGATCTGTCGTCACTCCTCCTAATGGAGGCCGCCACTTGGGGTGAGAGAAGGGTTAGCAAACAGGCAAGACTGTGTGTCTTCAGTGCCTCTGGAGATTGAAAAGTGATGGACTGGGAAGCTTGGAATGTCACACAGAATTCGGCACCTTCCTGCTGCAACAGTTGTTTTCCTGAGAATTTAGGAAGTAAATTATCGGCACCCTCGCCACTAGCTACAATTCTCAGGATTCATTGGGAGAAGCCATCACAGGCCCCATCTGCACCATATATGTAAAGCAGAATCATAGCACTTTATGCAGGGCTTCCCGCAAAGAATTCTGGGAGATATAGTTTGTTAAGGGTCCTGAGAGTTGTTAGGAGACCCAAATTCCCCTCACAGAGCCACAGTTCCCAGAATTCCCTGGGGAAAGGCATAGATGGTTAAACCCCTCTGGGAACCGTAGCTCTGTGAGGGGAATAGGAGTCTCCTGACAGAATACAGGATTCGTCGAGGAAAGACATCACCGCTTAAAATTGCATGGGGCTGATTTAGATCCATAGTGCAAATAAAAACCCACAGCTTAAAATCCAGAGACACTTGTATGGGTGCATGAGGGGTGGTGCTATCTTTGAGCCAACTAGGTGCAGACCTTTGAGGGGCACAGTTTTATACATATTAGTTTTTGTTGTATCTTACAAATTTCTGATAATGATTTACTTTTATTATATATTTTGACAAATTTTATCATTTATTCAAGACATCTGTTTCTGAAAATTGAAGTTAGCTTTTTTTTCAGGGTGTTGCGAGTAGTTAGCCTTCCCCAAGACGCAAAATATGGCATGAGCGTTGGGTGCAAGGAGTCCTCATAACATTTGCACTTTGGCAAAGTGGGGCAACAGTACCATCAATTTCCCAAAAATTGTTCTGGATTGCCTGTTACCAAAATATCTGTAGCCTTAACCTCTCACTGTTTGCTTTGGATCATATATATATATATCACACATACACACACACAAACCTGCGTGTCAAGCCTTTCTCAGTTTTGGAGAGAGTGTATACCTGACATGCAATGTAAAATGTTTGGGAGTTCTATGTTTTTTATTTTTCCTTTTTCATTTGGGACATTTACTCTTGTCTCCTCTGTTTCACAATTTGAAAAGTTCAATAAAAATGTTTAATGCTAAAGGGGAGAATGGTAGGAAATCAATATAACTGTGTTGTCCATGTCTGTCTTTAGAATAGAGTTGTGCAAAAAAAGAAAAAAAGAAAAGCCTCTCAAAATCCCCCACTTCTACTTGTGGGCAGAGAAATTGAGGAGAGACATTCTTTAAATTTCTTCAGGGGGAGTAGAACTTTTCCACTGGTTCCTTGAGCTGTGGGGCTCCTCATTCATTCTATATTCAACCTTTTCCCCAAGGAGTTCAAGGTGGCATATACATTTAACCCCCACAGTTAGAGTGGGAGGCAGTGACTGGCCCAAAGTCACCCAATGAGCTTCATGGCCAAGTAGGGATTTGAACCCTGGTCTCTCATGCCCTAGTCTGTTACACTAACCACTACACCACCACTGCCTCTCCCATAATAAAGCTTCTTTCTTTTTCCCCAAAGGTGGTGTGTGAGTGTGGGTGTGTCTGCAGATACATAGGCAGCCTGGCCACTATTTTGCATCCTCCACAATGCTTAGGACCTAATATTATTTCAGGGCACTATGGAGGAAAAACAGGAAGTAGCACAAAAAATTCTCTGTGTTGGTCTTCTTCTAGAGAAACTCTGAGGTTTCCTCTTTTTAGCTCAGAAGAAAAAGTCTTCTGCAAAATGCCACTCTGCCTCAGAATCTTGTCTTTCAGTTTTGTTAGCTAAGTCCTTCTATTACAATTGCTTATCAATACCAGTTGTGAGTTGAGGACCCGCAACCCGCAGGTGTAAAATGAGATACAAGGACACATGTATTTCAGATTAATGGGCTTAAAAAGACCACAACTTTATTGGTTATAGCATGTGAGTGGTAATTGCATAGGCATTGGATCACACAACTTATAGAGTACCTCACCCCACGCCGTGGGGGTATTTTGGTTAACACGCAGTGGGAGGAGCTTGTTGATGCAAATACAACTGGAAGCTTCCCCTGATGTCACCGGGGGTCGTGCCATGGCCCTAGCCACCAGTAGGGCATCGGACAGGACCCACGACTGCCGGATTCCTTTAACGGAATACCCAACAAGTGGGGGTGGGTGATGGCCACACCCCACCCACCAACACACAACACATATTCCAATGCCTAACCGCCAATACCAGGAAAGTTGTGACGATTTGCTACGAGCTAGGCGAAAAACCAAGAGGCTGGTGCCAATTTGCCAAATGGATAGAAATTCCTACCAGGCCCCCTGGACAACCAGGGTGACCAACCGAGGTCCATAGCAAGGTCAAGAGCGAAACTATACCTAAAGGGAGGGAGGGTGATCCATCGCCATCGAAGAACTGAATGAGGCTCAAGAGCTGCCGCATCCTCTCGTAAGTAGCTAAACCCCGCCCCCAAGCCAACCCTATTGGCCAGCCTAACAGGGGGTGGGGCGGCAGCCGGTAAATGATGCAGGGGGCCGAACACGCCCCCCTGTTAACGCAGGAAACAGCTCCTGCTCACAATACCTCCCCTCGGGGAAGAGGAGAGGCTTTGCTAGAAACCACTGGAGGAGAGAGTGCTCTTGTGCTCAGGCCCTTCTTTTGGGTTCGCCACAGGCATATGGTTGGCCACTATGTGAACAGGATGCTGGACTAGATGGGCCATTGTCCTGATCCAGCAGATTTTTCTTACGTTTGTAAAGGCGCTGGAGTAGGACACAGATAGGTCTGAAGTACAGGTACAAACTTAGGGACATTTTCCAGCACAAGCTCTGCTAAAATGAATGGAAGCTGTGTGAAGACTCTGTCATGTACAATCATTTCAGTGGGTCTTGCCCAGGAGAGCTTCCTATGGATTGAGCCCATTGTAATTAGTAGAGGGAGATGCCTTGGATTTTTGTCCATAAGTAACAAAATGACTTGGACCAGCAGCCTTCACCAGATAGCTTTGGGCAAATCATTCTTTCCTAGCCTCAGTCTGCCAGTATCTGTGAAATGGGAATAATAAATGGCATGCATGCTGGTCTTTTTTTTGTTGGTGAACAAGATAAGGGCTGTCAAGTGCTTTGTAGGTACAAGTGCAATGATTAAAATTAGAGAGAAATAACTTTCTCTGCTTTAGGGAAATCTTGGACAAGAACCATCTGGCTCTGACAATGAATCCTCTTCAGATATGTTTCAAATAGGGTTGTCAACAACTGATCAAAAGTGTTTTTGTGGGGGCTTTAGTGAAGTAACCGTCTGGCTTTTAAGAGATTAAGCAATTAAATGAATTTCAGGAAATTTGCATATTGCAAAACCTCAATCAAGGCACCTCTTTGAGGTTCCAAGAGGACAAGGAGGACAACGCGAAATAACTTTCCATTGCAAGCTACTTGCTTGTGCTAGATATGAGGAAAGCTTTCTGTAAGCTTCTTTTTTCCACCAAATTGGGCACAGGGAGGATTGTTTACTTAAGTCTGTCCTGTGCCCCCCAAGGGCTCAGTAAATAAAGCCATTCTCAAAGTTTGTGTTTGTGTCAGCCCCGTAGATTATTGGGTGGGTATGAACAGAATTCTAATCCACCGTGAAAGCTTTCTCATTGTTATTTATGACTGATATGATACGATTAGCCCTATTATATAATACCATCAGACTAATTACAGTAAAATGGCCAAATGTGCTTATGTCCAAAGAGTCCAAAATTGGGAATCTCAACTTGTTGGAAGCACCTACCACACAATCCAGACCCAGGGTTCACCACTGAGTGAGCAAATATGGAACAGGTGGAACTGCAGTGTCTCAGCTGAGCTGGAGCTCAGCCAAAGCTGCACCAGTATAACTCATAGGGTTAAAGTTCCCAGAATTCTCTGGAAAGAGAGATTATTAAACCACTTTAATAATTATAGCTCTGTATGGGAAATCGGGGTCTCCTGACAACTTTCAACACCCTTAACAAACTACAGTGGTACCTCAGGTTACATATGCTTCAGGTTACATACAATTCAGGTTACAGACTCCACTAACCCAGAAATAGTGCTTCAGATTAAGAACTTCAGGATGAGAACAGAAATTGTGCAGCAGTGGCGCGGCAACAGCAGGAGGCCCCATTAGCTAAAGTGGTGCTTCAGGTTAAGAACGGACCTCTGGAACAAATTAAGTACTTAACACGGGGTATCACTGTACACTTCCCATGATCCTTTGTGGGGGAGCCCTGGCTGTTTAAAGTGGTATGGTACTGCTTTAAGTGAACAGTGGAGATAGGGCCTTTCATCTGTTAAAAACAGATGTGCTGCACTCTGTGTGCCTTTACTTTATTTATTTATTAGATTTATATACCACCTTTCATCATAAGATCTCAGAATTCTGGCTCACAGAATAAAATACAGGATAAAAACAAGCAAATAATTAAAGACAAAACAGCAAAACAATAACCCCCCCTCCCACAGGCATAATTAAAAGGCTGTGTAAAATGTTAATCAGCCCAAGAAGGCTTGATTGAAGAGGAACGTTTTCGCCTGATGCCGAAAAATATATAGTGAAGGCACCCGGCGAATCTCCCCGGGGAGAGCATTCCACAAACAGGGAGCCACTACAGAGAAGGCCCGTTCTCGTGTTGCCACCATCCGGGCCTCATATGGAGGAGGCACACAAAGAAGGGCCTCAGATGAGGAATGCTGAGTCTGGGACAGCTTATATGGGGAGAGGCAGTCCTTCAGGTATTGTGGTCTTGAGCCATTTAAAGCTTTATAGGTCAAAACCAGCACTTGGAATTGGGCCCGGAAGCTAATTGGCAGCCAGTGCCGTTGGGCCAGGATCTGTTTAATACACTCAAACTGTCTTGTCGCAGTGAGCAACCTGTACTCTCCAGCGAGACAGTTCTGCCCTTCTTTGATAAGGAATTTTGTGTGATACCTCATGCAACAAACCCCTATCAGCAGTTGCTGCTGTGTAACCCCTAGTTTTGTGCTAGGTGCCGATTGAGTGGCATGGGAATGCCCCACGTGGTCCGACTCTTTGACTCAAGCAGAATTGTCGCCAAAGATTTCAACAGGGATGGAAGACGCTGCTTGACCCTGAATAATAATGTTGCCTTTTAGCCTGTAACAAATGAAGTGGGTGATACAACAGTCGGATTGCCCAAATGGTTACTTATTTGAGGCTTGCTGTGTGCTGTTATTGGACTAAAATGTATCCACTGGGCATCTCCTTTTGTTAATTTAAAAGAAAAATCGATGGCGAGAGGAGCTAAAAGGAGCAAAACAGAAGTGGTTATATGATCGGATCAGACCACTAAATCCATCTGCCATTGTAGGTATCTAAGCCTACAGTGCTGGAGAAGCAGACATAAAAACTCCCCAAGCATTACTGCTGTGGGTGGTGGGCAAGAGAAAGGCCCATTTATCTAGGGCTTCTCCTTTGGGTTAATGTGCCTGTGATGCAGCGTCTGCAGTCAACCAGGGAGGGTGGGGGCGAACAGAATTAAATCAGTGCGTTGGGACACCTCCGTGGGGCTTTTCAGATGTTGGTAAATCTCTCTCGCCTTATTTACTTTCGGCTCGCTTAAAAGCATCTATCACTTTATCGATAGCAGCGCAGGGGTGGTGGTGGTGAGGAACAGATGGAGGCCAGGCTATCAAACAAGAATGTAATTCTGGATCAGCTCAGGAGCTGAACGATGGTTATTTGTTTGTCCCTGACACTGTGATTAGACCAGCAGAGAATGACTTGGCCTCTCTGCTCTGCTTCACACACACACACACACACACACAAACTCACACACACATATACACACACCAGAATGGTAAAAGAGGGAGAAGAATGGTGCCCATATCTCAGTCAGGAGATTGCACTGCGGCAGTCTTTTGGACGCTCAAAATGCTGTGATATGGGTGGCCTATGATGTCCTGGGATACTGGATCCTAGGATATGGATTATGAACGCACACAAAACAAGTGCTGAATGATTGTAAGGTGGGGAGCGCAGCAGAACTCACTCCACACACACACACATTGCTGGCAACTCCCATTGCACTCCAGTTTGAAGATAATCACCCCCACAATAGTGTGAAAAATTGGTTGTTCTCCATGTCGATTCTCTGAAAGGGCTGATTAGTATTCCCCTCACTTAAGAAGCTTTGTGCTTGCTTTCGACTGAGTCAAAACCCTGCTCCATCTAGCTCAGTACTGTCTCCTCTCCAACTGGCAACAGCTCTCCAGGGTTTCAGGCAAGGCACATTCCCAGCAATACCTAGAGATGCTGATGGAACGCAAGTGGCGCTGTGGTCTAAACCACTGAGTCTCTTGGGCTTGCCGATCAGAAGGTTGATGGTTTGAATCCCCGCAATGGGGTGAGCTCCCATTGCTCTGTCCCAGCTTCTGCCAACCTAGCAGTTCGAAAGCACGCCAGTGCAAGTAAATAAATACCGTATTTTTCGCCCTATAGGACGCACTTTTTCCCCTCCAAAAATGAAGGGGAAATGTGTGTGCATCCTATGGGGCAAATGCAGGCTTCAGGAAGCTTTCCGTAAGCAGTGGGAGAGCTGCGCGAAGTCGCTCAGCACCCCTCAGGCTTCGGGCTTCGCGCAGCTCTCGGCAAAGCGGTGGGAGAGCTTTGCGGAGAGCTGCCTGTTCTGGGGGCTGGGGTCGGGGGAAATAATTTTCCCCCCCTTATTTCCCCCCCAAAAAACTAGGTGTGTCCTATGGGCCGGTGCGCCCTATGGGATGGAAAAATACGGTAGGTACTGCTGCGATGGGAAGGTAAACAGCGTTTCAATGCGCTCTGGTTTCCATCACGCTGTTTCCGTTGCACCAGAAGTTTAGTTATGCTGGCCACATGACCCGGAAAGCTGTCTGTGGACAAACGCTGTCTCCCTCGGCCTGAAAGCTAGATGAGCGTCGCAACCCCATAGTCACCTTTGACTGGACTTAACCGTCCAGGGGTCTTTTACCTTTACCTTTTTAGAGCTGCTGAGGATTGAAGCAGACACCCTGCCACTGAGCTACGGCCGTTCCCATAAGACGGACAATTCCTTTATAGGAGGGATGGGGAGCTTTTGGCCCTCTGGCTGTTGTTGGACTACAACTCCCAGCATACCCAATGAAAAAGAATGGTGGGAATTGTAGTCCAACAATAACCAGACCCTCCAAGCGTCCCTATTTTCCAGGGACAGATTTACAGATAGATGATGGGTGGTGGGGTAGCTACAGTTTCTAAGCTATTTTTAATCCGCTAAATATATATATAAACTATAAGCCAACCAATTTTATTTTTAAAACTAACTGCAAAATAGGGTGACTCTGTGCCCTACTTTACGAAGGACAATTCTGTCCTTGAATGGCTGTCACTCCTGTATTTGAAGCTGTCCTCCTTTTGAATGGTGATCTAGTCCAAACTGGACTGAAATATCACAAACCATAAGAATGGGGAATGGAAGTTTCTCATCAGCTATTAGCATCTGGACTGTGAGTTGAGCAGCCACACATAGACCTTTCAAGCACAGTCTCCTTAATTCACCATCGGTTACTTATTATTTAGCACATTTATATACCACTTTTCTTCCAAGGAGCTCAAGGTGGAAAACACAGCTCTCATCCTCCCCATTTTATCCTCACAACATCCCTGTAAGGTGGTGAGACTGTAACTGACCCAAAGCCACCCAATGAGTTTCATGGCTGAGTGGGGATTTGAACCCTGGTTCCCCCAGGTCCTGATCCATCAATCTAACCACTACACCACACTGCTGTGTGTCTATTCTATATATGTGCATTTCTATTAAACATAGTAATCCTTTTTGAAATTTGCATTTATACATATCAATATAAATTATCATATGCACATTTTATTCAAAGTAGGTTTTTTGGGGGGGGGGGTTGAGATGCATAAGTGGCCAGCTTACTCCCAAACCCTTCTCTTTAGTCTAGTGTTAAGCGCTTTCAAAATGACTGAGGATGCTTGCCATCCTGCCTTGACTGCGCAGACACCTGTCTTCCTATGATCAGGGAGGTGACGGTCCAAAACTCTTCTCTCCAAGATAATGTGATCTCCCATCAGATTTTCTCTCCCTTTTCCAGGTAACTGGTTTTACTATAATAAGGGGTGAGGTTTGCACATTTAGTTTGTTCTCCCCCAAGGAGAAGAGATCATAATAACGTGTGGAACAAGAAGACTCATCCCACTTCGTCCCCTTTCATCTCTTTTATTTTCTGAAGGACAGAGTGTGACGACTGAAACCATTTTCTCTGTTAACAATGGCCTAGGATTTTTTAAAACTATTTTCCAGCAACTAATGTTCCTCCTGGCCCAGAAATGCCAGGGAGTCCAGTAGAATTTATGCTAGAGTCTATTTCTTTCGTTTGATCTTTCCCCCATGTTTAGAAACTCTGATTTCCTTAATACTTTCTAATTGCTAGTGGTTATTGACTAGGGGATAATAATTTCACACACTAGGCCTCCCAACTGTGTTACTCAAGGTCTGGACCCATCATCCCTGGTTACAAGGGTTGCTTTTTTTTAAGGGTCTGTGGTAGAGACCAGCGAATCTATGCATTTTTTCCCTCTCTGTTTCTTATTTGTCCAATCTTAAAGTTCTCCACATTTCCTCAACAGTTTGCAGATTTTTTAAAGTCCCCATGAAAATTCATTTGTATTTCACCTAATGTACACAAGTGTGTATGCAATTTTGCCTAATATATTTGTTATTTGCAAAACAAGTTCCCGAAAATAATGCACTTGTGTATGTTTTTTTTATGTTTTTTGTTTTTTGCATTTTAATGCACATTTCAACCCGAGTATATGAATTCTTGTACTTGCCTGGAAAACTACATTCCCAAATTTGGATAAGTGCAAATTTAGGAGGATGGCTGTGTTTCAGTTTGCATATTGTTTCAGAAAGGGTGAATTAGGTAAGTTTGAAAAAAAAATTCCCCATCCCTAATTGTAGATAGTATGTTTGATGATGTTTGCTTTCGGGAGGAAATGGATATTAGGCAAAATTGCTTACAAAAATCTAAAAGAAATTTGCTGTTGACTCCATGCCCAGCCAACTTCCATCAGATACGAGTCAGTCATTCGATTCCAGCCAGTCATTGCAAGAATTCTGTAACTAAGGAGCAATGCTAGTGTTTGCTACTTCTCCAGCCCAATTCCTTTTCCTTTTATACATGTCTTTTAAATTGTAGGCTGAAGGTAGCAACCATCTCATCACTGAAATTTGTTAGCCGCTCTAGTAGCCTTTGTGGAGGGCTGAAGATAATAATGTTTTAAATAAAGAAGGCTCTGATGCCCAGTTCATTCCAGCATCCAGTCTCCATACCCTTCTCACCATAGCTTTCGCATCTTTCTCCTTATAACCATAGCACTGCATCTTCTAGTTCCTGGGCCTGGCTTTGATTTTTAACATCCATCCTAAATTGCTAGGTTCCTAAAAAATAGTTTTTCCCTTGCCTGACTCTTATGACATTCAATTTAGAAATATACACACACCTCATAAGAATAAGCACTATTCTCCATATGTCTATTGGGATAGCAATAAGAACTTGGATGCAATCTTTTTCCTCTCCTTTTTTCCCCCCTACTGTGTACTAGGACAATCTAATTTCACCCGTAGTTAATAACTGACGCTACCAGCTGAACTGTCCCTCGAGGATCGCCGCTTGAACTCTTCACTCAATATTTTGTTCTCCTTTCCAAAGCATGTGTGTGTGCATGCACGCACATCATGATGCCTTGTTGCTTTATTATAAACCTTTGCGCTGCTGCTGCCACCAACAACAACTAATAATGAGAAGAAGAAACCATGAGCAACAGCTCTCCCTTTAACGCCATCCCCAAACCACCCCCTGCCATTCTCTGGTGTATGGGCTTCCATTTTTGTCAATGTTCAGGAGTATTTTAGTCAAGGCTTTGGCCTGCAGTGCCTGCCCGAGGACAAAAGACGGAGGCTTGCTGAGAGCAGTGCAGAATGATTGATTTCTTCTTTCTCTTTTTTAAAGTGCCTGTGGTTCCATAATAATGCATAGGTAATAACCACCAGGAGGAGGGACCGAAAAGCAATTATAACAGAGAGCAGTAAAGTGGTTCAATGTGAGGGGGTGAAGGTGCTCAGGCGCAGGGTGTGGTAATGATTGAAAGCTTTGTCCCTCAAAGGCAAAGGGTCCCCGAGAGGGTGTGTTGTGTGCTTAATGGCGAAGGTGACTCACGGCGATGATTGCCTTTGGGGAATGCTTAAAGCTCATAATGAAAACGCTGATGATCCAATCTGTGAGGACGAAGCTTTATTCTCACAAATTCTCCAGATGGAAACAGTCACTCCATCGGGAACAAGGGATTGACTCCACAATGGCTTATAGAGCCAAGGTGTGGCATAGTTGCCATGTATTGAGTATGGATGTGCAGGTACAAATCCACACATAACTGTGGGCCAGTTCGTGTTGCAAGGGTCTGCCTTCCTGGGTGATGCGGGCTTCAAGAAGAGAACTGTGTAAACTGTCCTGAGCTCCTGGAAAGATGATGAATGGGAGGGAAATGTGCTAAAGTCGTGGCGCTGTGGGTTAAACCACAGAGCTTAGGACTTGCCGATCAGAAGGTTGCGGTTCGAATCCCTGTTGTTTGGTCCCTGAGCTCCCGTTGTTTGGTGAGCTCCCGTTGTTTGGTCCCTGCTCCTGCCAACCTAGCAGTTCAAAAGCACGTCAAAGTGCAAGTAGGTAAATAGGTACCGTTCCAGCAGGAAGGTAAATGGCGTTTCTGTGCGCTGCTTTGGTTCGCCAGAAGCAGCTTAGTCATGCTGGCCACATGACCCGGAAGCTGTACGCTGGCTCCCTCGGTCAATAAAGCGAGATGAGCGCCGCAAACCCCGAGTCGGCCACGACTAGACCTAATGGTCAGGGGTCCCTTTACCTACCTTTACTAAAGGTGCACATTGTTGGTGGGCAACTTCAAGGCCTCTTTTACCCTTCCTATTTAGGGTTCTTTATCTTTAAACCAGTCTTGGACCAGAGAGCCCTCCAACTAGAAGACTGCTTCAAACAGAACATTGTCCTCTGTGAAAGCAGAGCACGTGGCCTCCCTACTGAGATTTGTTTGAAAAGCTCTGTATAAATAGCAATTTTGATAGAGTTTGCCTAATATTGGCAGTCTGTTCCCCGCAAAAAAATAAATTTAAAAAAATGCTGCAGAATTGGGGTATTGTGTGATGCCATATGTCACTTCCTGAGCCCATCTACCGCTGCAGAATCCAAGGTTCTGGAAGCTTCCATCTGACCGGGCCTGTTCCCCTGTGAAATATTGCTTCTAATCCCACTGCCATGACGCTTCCGCTTCTGGATCAAATCCTGCAATCCGGAAACGTTTTTAACACCAAAGTCTTTTATCTGTTGCTCAGCAGACTCTCCTCTGGCTCAGCTTTTAAAATACACTTTGCAGCTGGAAGTCCCTGGCGTGCCAAAGCCCTTCCCAGGCTGCCAAAAAAGGAGGAAAGTGAAAGCCTCCATTGCCCACCCTCCGTGTTGTTGCAATATCAAGCATGAGAGCCGTGCTTTGGCTAAGACCTGACATGGAAATCCTTCCAGCTGGGTGAGCCCCAAGTCACGAGAGTTTCCCTTGCCTGCACAGGTTGTAAAGGGGGCAAACGGAGGATTTAGCTGGTGGCTGTCAAAGGTAGTGGCAATCATTGCACAATGGAGTGGCCAGGAGGATGATACAAGGTGCATTCTAATGAAACCAAACAACTGATAGGATCCTTAAGTCTTTCAGTGCTTGGATGAATCTAGCCTTATCCACTTACTGTCCACTTTCCCAAGCATAATTAAGTTTTATACTGGAAACAGAGACACAGTGTGATGAATCCCATTCCTACCAATCCAGAGGTTCTCAAATGGTGATCCACAGACCGCTGGGCTTCATGAGTTCCGTCCAGGTAGGCAGATTCACAACATCCTCCATTATATGCTCCAAAGAATTCTGGGAACTGTAGTTCCTCCCATCACCGAGGTACAATTCTTTGCACTTCTAACAAAACTACAGTTCCCGGGATTCTTGGGGGGGGGGCACTGTGTGCTTTAAATGTGCTTTCGGTGTGCTTTAAATGTGCATTTGATGTGCTTTATATGTCCTTTAAAAGTATGGTGTTGCAAGATTCAGCAGTGCTGCCATGGCACCAGAATTGGGCCGCCTTCATGAACGAAATCCATTCCCGCTGCAAAAGGAAGATGCTTCTTCCTTTGTTTCCCAACAACTTTGTTGTCAAAGCAAAAAAAAAAGGCAAATCTGGGCTGGGTGTAATTAAAGTTTGCACAGACAAAAGGCATTTGGTGTGGGTATGCTGTGTTGCTGAATCCACAAGGGGCACAATTAACTGATAAGAGTAAACTAATTGTTATTCATATTAAATTAGAGCACAGGTGATTTGGAAAATCTATAGACCCTCCCATATGCTTGGTAATTTTTTAATTCTCTCTCTCTCTCTCTCTCTCTCTCTCTCTCCCTCCATCCCCCTCACTCTTTGCGTTGCAGATTATGCTTTTTCTAGGGCTCTTTTGGGATTTGGGTTATAGAATCAGCACACGGAGCTATCTCTAACATGAACACTCCCTCCCCTGATTAACTATGTGATAAAAGCATAAATGTGCACATCAGAGGATTTAATCTCTGTTTTTTGCATATTAATTTTTGTGTTATTAACTGCTGGAGATTTTTTCAGGCCTATGGAGAAGGCTGGTAACATTAGCATCAACTGCTTAAATAACACAGTTCCAGTATCTTCATGCATAGTAAGATAATTTGCCATCTGCAGGGTCATGTAGCTACGTACTTGCACCAGTAGTACAGTTCCATGTTAACAGGTTTTTCTGCCACCTAAAAATAATGCTGGTTTCCAAACTGAGCTTCTGTGATGTCACAGAATGTTGACCATTTATAATGGATTAGTCAGAAGCAACAGCCTGTTGAAAAACTGTACAGCATCCGTGAAGGTAGTGAAAGGTCAGTTTGGAAAGAAGAAAAAGTTAACCCAGGAATAAGAGATGCTGCATGTTTTTGGCAGGAAATGGAATGAAGGCAAGAAGGACTGGTGCACTGTGTAGGAAGCGAAGCTACAGAAAGATGGCTGTGGATCAATGAGGATAAAAAGCCATGGTAAGAAGAGGCAGAGTAGTGAAAGTGGGACAATGGACTCAGGGTTGAAGGGAAAAGAATATGCCCAGGAGATGGCGCAACTTGTGGGAGGTGGGGAATTCACTCATACAGGAGGTACAGACAAGTGTGTATAACAGGTATGGATAGGTGTGGGAGCTTTGGTGGATAGAGGACTGTCAAGGAGGCCATTGCAGCAACAGGGAATGGGAGTCTAGATCAGAAGGGGAATCTGTGCCCTCCTCTCAGTGTTGCAGGATGGCAACTCCTACAATCCTTGTCCTTTGGCCATTCTGGCTGGTGCTGATAGAAGTTGGGAGTCCAACAACTGTCCAAGGAGAGCCACTGATTCCCCACTCCTGGTACATATGTTGAGTGCTTTGTCCAGTGCTATTTTTCTAGAAAATGAAGTGCCAGAATCCAGCATGAACACCTTCCTGAGAGCCAGTGTGGTGTAGTGGTTAAGAGCGGTAGACTCGTAATCTGGTGAACCAGGTTCGCATCTCCGCTCCTCCACCTCCAGCTGCTGGGTGACCTTGGGCTAGTCATACTTCTCTGAAGTCTCTCAGCCCCACTCACCTCACAGAGTGTTTGTTGTGGGGGAGGAAGGGAAAGGAGAATGTTAGCCGCTTTGAGACTCCTTCGGGTAGTGATAAAGCGGGATATCAAATCCAAACTCCTCCTCCTCCTCTTCTTCTTCTTCTTCTTCTTCTTCTTCTTCTTCTTCTTCCTTGCTCTCTTATAATGGCAAAAGTGCCCACCTGAGAAGTGCTGGAACTGAGTTCCAGTGAGTTCTGGCTGGGGGGAAAAGCCCTGGATTCTGCACATTAAAAGGCTAGCATGCTGTCTACTGTGAAGGCATCTGAACTAAAAATTAGGACCACCGCATGGCAGAAGCGGGGGGGGGGGGGGTATTTCAATGCAGACACTATTCAATAGATGCCCATGACACATTCCAGAGACAACTCTTCAAATCTTAGTGTCACCTCTAGCTGGGGAAATAATTGCATTTCCTGAGACTGCATAGCAACATGATTCAGGGGAGAATGCGACATAACATTCCTAGCACAGGGATGGGATGAGATCTGGTCCCCATGCAACAATTACACCTTTAGTGGGTTGTATCCAATGCTTGACTTGCTCAGAGTAGACTCGCTGAAGTTAATGGCTATGACTAACCTAGACATAGTAATTCCAATGGATCTACTCTGTGTAGGACTTAATCACATACAACCCATTATGTTATAAACTGGAGCGGGAGGTGGAATACTCAGTCTCAGGTGCATTTTGTGTGCATGCTGTGTGAGGCTTTTAAGAACCTGCATGATCTTCCAGGAGATTCTAAATCCCTAATTTCCATCTCATTAACATAGCTTGAGAGAGCCATAAAAAGTATTTACAAATAGTGCATTCAATACAAAATGCTCCAGAACTTTGGCAGCATGGAAATATTATGGTTACCCACAAGCTTGGATAGATTTTCTTCTTATGCAACAATACCCTTCAGAGTCTGGACAGGACAGAACTGTTTCACCACTGTTCTGTTTGCCAGGTGATTTTTCTTCTTCTTGTGAATGTTTGCAGTTTTGTCGATTTCCAACTATGCAAATCAAATAGGCAGTTTCAGCAATTTCTCTTTTTTTTTTTTTTTTTTAAATAATATTTTTTATTGCTTATTTTCCAGAGTCAAAATCCATCATCAATTTACACAACAAAAGCAGTTTTACAGAAAAAGAAAAAGTTAGAAAAAAAAGAAAATTCACTTTTCCACATCTTTTTTCATATTCAACTGGACTTCCCCAAATCTTCCATCCCTGCATTCTTTACAATAAAAGAATATTATACAGCAAATTAATACCTTGTTTCATATGTTTTTGTACTTTCATCTGTTTATATATTCTAAATTAAAACTTTTCACCGTTATGACTTAATTTCAATCATTTTCAATTCTCAATACTGAAGCGTGTTTTCCTCAAAACTTAGCAAATTCTCAACTTTCATATAGCTTATAATGTTTTTGTAGATAGTCCTTAAATTTTTTCCAGTCTTCTTCTACTGCCTCTTCTCCCAGGTCTCGGATTCTGCCCGTCATTTCGGCTAATTCCATGTAGTCCATCAGTTGCGTGTGCCACTCTTCCAGTGTGGGTAGCTCCTGTGCCTTCCAATATTTAGCTATAAGGATTCTTGCTGCTGTAGTTGCATATAAAAAGAAAGTTCTATCTTTCTTTAACACTCTCTGGCCCACAATGCCCAGGAGGAAGGCTTCTGGTTTCTTATTAAAGGTATACCTAAATACCTTTTTCAACTCGTTATAAATCATTTCCCAAAAGGCCTTCACTCTCGGACATGTCCACCAGAGGTGAAAGAATGTTCCTTCAGCCTCTTTACATTTCCAACATTTATTGTCTGACAAATGGTATATCTTTGCGAGTTTGACTGGGGTCATGTACCACCTATATATCATTTTCATAATGTTTTCTTTTAAGGCACTACATGCCGTAAATTTCATACCGGTGGTCCATAACCTTTCCCAGTCTTCAAACATAATGTTGTATCCAATGTCTTGTGCCCATTTAATCATGGCTGATTTAACCATCTCATCTTGAGTATTCCATTTAAGCAACAAGTTATACATTCTTGAGAGCACTTTCGTCTTAGGTTCAAGTAATTCCAACTCTAATTCTGATTTTTCCACCTGGAAGCCGATTTTTTTGTCTTTTTTAAATATCTCTAAAATTTGGGCATAATGCAACCAGTCTCGCACCTTTCCTTTCAATTTTTCAAAACTCTGCAACCTCCAAGTGTCACCTTCTCTTTCTATTATTTCACAATATTTTGCCCATCCACCCCCCATATTAAGTATTTTTGTGGCCTTAGCCTCCATCGGTGATAACCACCTCGGAGTTTTATTTTCCATTAAGTCCTTGTATTTAGTCCAGACAATGAACAAAGATTTTCTGACAATATGGTTTTTAAACATCTTGTGAGACTTCACCTTGTCGTACCACAGATATGCATGCCATCCAAAAGCATTGTTAAACCCTTCCAGATCTAGGACATCAGTGTTTTCTAGCAAAAACCAATCTTTCATCCAGCAGAAGGATGCAGCTTCATAATACAACCTTAAGTCCGGCAGGGCAAATCCCCCTCTTTCCTTTGCATCTGTTAATATTTTAAATTTTATTCTGGGCTTTTTGCCCTGCCAGACAAACTTCATAATGTCCCTCTGCCACTTTCCAAAACACTCCACTCTGTCCACGATCTGCAGGGCCTGAAACAGAAACAGCATTCTTGGCAATACATTCATCTTAACGGCAGCAATTCTTCCCAACAAGGAAAGTTTCAATCTTGACCAAATTTCTAGGTCCTTTTTGATTTCGGTCCAACATTTTACATAATTGTCTTTAAATAGGTTCAAATTTTTCCCGGTCAAGTTAACCCCCAGGTATTTCACTTTTTTAACCACATTTAATTCTGTTTCCTTTTGAAACCCATCTATTTCTGAAGGTGTCAAATTTTTTACCAAGACCTTAGTTTTTTGTTTGTTTAACCTAAATCCCGCCACCCGACCAAACTCAGAAATTAGTTCTAAAGCTCTTTTTGTGCTAGATTCTGGCTCCTGTAATGTCAAAACCAAATCGTCTGCAAAAGCCTTCAGTTTATATTGTTTTCCTCCGACCTGTATTCCTTCCACCTGCTGATCCTTCCTGATCAAGTTAAGCAGCACCTCCAGGACAGAGATAAATAACAAGGGTGATAAGGGGCACCCCTGTCGTGTTCCTTTTTCAATTTTAAACTCCTCTGTCACCACATTATTTACTATCAATTTAGCTTTTTGCTCTGAATAGATTGCTTCAATACCATTTTGGAACGCCCTTCCCACTCCCATCCCTTCCAAATTTTTCTTCATAAACTTCCAAGATATATTATCAAAGGCCTTCTCCGCATCTATAAAAATCAAAGCTGCTTTCGTATTCAAATTTGTCTGCAGTAACTCCAAAACATCAACAATATTCCTGGTGTTATCAGACAAATGCCTGCCAGGGAGAAAGCCTGCTTGGTCTTTATGAATTACTTCTTTTAAAACTTTTTTCAGTCTATTTGCCAAAATATCAGCAAAAATTTTGTAATCCACGTTTAGGAGTGAGATGGGACGATAATTCTTAAGTTGAGTCTTTTCAGATTCCAATTTTGGTATCAAGGTGATGAATGCCTCTTTCCACGATTCTGGTGCCCCCTTCCCTTCCATAATTTGGTTACATACCTCCATTAATGGTTGAACCAAATATTCCTTCAATGTCTTATAATATTTGGAGGTAAGTCCATCTGGGCCTGGGGATTTGCCCAACTGCATGTTCTGAATGGCACTTTCAATTTCCTGTTGTGATATTTTATAATTCAGGGCTGTTTGTTTATCTTGTGTAAGTTTTTGCAGGCCATGACTTTTTAAAAATTTATTTATCTCCATCTCCACTTGGGGTCCTTGGGTGAACAATTTTTTAAAGTATCTCTGGAAACACTTTCTAATTTCTTCTGGTTTCTGAATACATTCTCCTTCAACCTCTAGATTGGTAACAAAGTTCAATTTTTGTCTCTTTTTCAGCTGCCATGCCAGCAGCTTCCCACATTTATTAGCCGACTCGAATGATCTTTGTTTCATCTGTTTAATTTTCCATTCAATTTCTTGATTTGTCAGTTTCACATATTGTGCTTGATGGAATTTTATTTCTCTTAAAACCTCTTTTGATTTTGGATTAAGTCTCAACTTTTTCTCTCCGTCTCTTATCTTCTCCAAAATCTTGTCCTTTTTACCATTCCAGAGTTTTTTCTTTATGGTATTCTGTTGTATCAGGAACCCTCTCATAACAGCTTTACTCGCGTCCCAGATTGTTTTCTTTTCCACCGAAGTGTTCAAGTTTATTTCAAAGTAATCTTTCATCGTTTTTTGGGCCTTCTTCACAGTCTCCTGATCTCTAAACAGGGAGTCATTCATTCTCCATCTGAAGGATCCAGCTGGTGTAAGTCTTAAATCTATTTTCAAAGCATTATGGTCGGAGCAAGTTTTAGGGCAGATCTCTATTTTTTTAGTCTTAGGAGCCAGTCCTCTAGATATCCAGATTTGGTCGATTCTTGTCCAAGATAGGTGGGCTTCAGAAAAGAATGTTCCCTCTTTACCTAGAGGGTTTTTTGTCCTCCAAATATCAGTCAAGTCCATATTGTCTGTAAGTTCAAAAAAAGTCTTAGGTAGTCTGCCAACTTTAGTCAAATTTTGATTTTGTGACTTGTCCATATGCGTGGAGACAACCCCATTCATATCTCCCATCAAAATGATGTTAGTATAGTCAATATATTCCAGCATTATCTCATGCAGCTTCTTGTAAAATTCCGATTTCCCCTCGTTTGGTGCATAAATTCCTACTATCAGAAATTTTTCTCCTTGTGATTGTATTTCAATCGCCAAAATTCTTCCTTGTTCATCTTTAAACACAAATTTTGGTGCTAGGCTCTCCTTTGCATATATCACAACTCCTCTTTTTTTGACTTTATCTAATGATGTAAATTCTTGGCCTAGTCTCTTGTTGGTTAATACTCTTCTATGGAGCCTAGTTACATGAGTTTCTTGAAGGCAGATGACGTCTAATTGTTCTTTCCTCAATATATGAAAAATTCTCTTCCTTTTCTCGGGGGAATTTGCGCCATTAATATTCCAACTAAAAAGCTGCAAAGACATCCTGGCTCAATTTGTCAACCAATGGGGTTGTCTCCCTTGTCGTCTATATCCAGAGGTGGATCTGGTTTTGCACCAGGCGTGGGGGGTGGCCAAGTACCTATTGTTCCTTTCCGAAGGTCCTCCCCGTAATCGTTTAGGAACTTTTCGTGGTCTTCTGGTGTTCTAATTTTTACCTTCTTCCCTTTCACACTGAAAGATAGTCCTTGAGGGAATTCCCACCTGTATCGGATTGCGTTGTTTCTCAGCAAGCTTGCCAGATCTTTATATGTAGTTCTTAAATCCAACAACTGTTTTGGTATATCTCTAAAGATTTCTGCTGTCTTTCCCTGTATCACCAATGGATTTTTAAAATGTAGGCCGAGTATGTTCTCTTTTTCTTGCTTATATCTCAAAATGATCAAGCAATCTCTTGGTTTGTCCTTTTTGACCACTCTTCCCAATCTAAAAGCGGTGACAATTTTAAAATCCTTCTCTTCTGCCAAACCCCAGAACTTAGATATTTCTGCTGTCAAATAGCCAATCAAGTCTTCTTTTTCTAGTTCTGGGATATTTCTAAGCCTAAGATTGCTTTCCCTATTTTTCAATTCTGCCATCGACAGATACGCTTGCTGTTCGGTAACCTGTCTACTCAGTGGTCTTACTTCCCCACTAAGTTCCTCTATCCTTTTTTTATTAAGGTCTGCTTTTGTACTTGCTTCCTCAGCCAATTTTCGATTTTCTGTTATGCTTTTTTCAAAATTTCCTATTGCCTGTGTGTTTTGGGCAACTTGGTCTGTCAATCTATTTATTGTAGCTGTCACCTGATCAAATTTGGTCGCTTGTTCATCTGCTTTCTTGTTTAATGCCGCCAGCTGGTCCAATATTTCTTTAGAAACAGGGTCTAGCCCTCCTGCAGCCATATCCCCAAAAGCTGGCTGTCTAGATTGGCCTTCTTGTAGACCTGTCACAATTGGAACAGATGACCTACGTACCTGCACTGGCAGAGTTGATTGCAACAGTTCAGTTTGTTTTGCTTTCTTAGCAGCCCTTGTTTTTGCTGCACCACTCATTCCACAGCTGTCCAAGTTTCAAGGTCAAATTGTAAATCCCATGGGAAAAGCAATCTAGAAGATAAACGTCCACACAAAATTCCAAAACAGGCAGCAGTTCTCAGAGACAAATAGTTCCACAATCCAGCAGGGGGAGCTCCCCAAAAAATTAGGGAGAAGGATAGAAATTTTCCACCATTAAGTTCCCAAATAAAAATTGAATAAAAACCAAAACAAGGGAGAGAGCCCTCTGGGATCACTTTAAACTGCAGAAATAAAAGTTCTTTACAAAGGTGCACACCACAGTTCCTTTCTTGTAATTTACAAAGTAGCCCAATGTGATTTTTATGCCTCATACACAGTTACCACTGTCTGATGTTACTTTGTATCCAGGCAGCCCGAGAGCTGAGTTCGTAACTTTGTAATCCACAAAAAGTAGAGAGAAAAATCACAGTCTCTGTCCACTTATAATATAGTTTTAACTTTTCTTTTACTTTTAACCAATCAAGTCCGAATTTGCAGGGTATATTCCAACTTCTTTTAAGCTCCTTTCAAAGCTTCAGTTTTAATAAAACTTTGCTTGATACTTTAAACAAAGACGGAAGACTGACTTCCTTTTTAGCGTCTCCCGCTTTCAGCCAAAATTTACAAATTTGAGTTCAAATAGAGTCTCAGATTTCTTACTCACGAGTAAGTAGTTTCAGAATCAAATGTTGAAAGAAGAAAGGTCAGCGCTCATCAGCAGCAGCCGCGCGGCTTCACTTCCGCGGAAAGAGCGATGGATTCACAGCACCGCTACCCCCTCCACGTTCCGGGGCTCCTTACGGGGTCCCTTCTTCGTTTCGGAGGTCGCTCCTGGTGCCCGCCGAATCCCACGGCCACGGGCTCACTCTACCCGTGGTTTTTCTGAGTGGGTCGTCGCTGTGCCGCAGCGCACGACCCTTTTCCGCGGAGCCCCTCTTCAGCAGCTGAAGAGGACCGCCATTGCCGTTTCGCGCCGCCTCCGGAAGTGAGTTTCAGCAATTTCTCAACATTCTCCAAAGACCAACTGGCTATTGCATTTGGGCCAGGCTGCTCATTATTCATTTTCCCATTCCAAAGCACACACCAAGCCTAATTGTGCAAGGACTTGCAAAAGTCAAATAAAGAATGTAAGAGCCCTGCTGGATCAGGCCAATGGCCCATCTAGTCCAGCACCCTGTTGCCACAGTGGCCAACCAGAAGCCTGTGGGAAACTGGCAAGCAGGACTTGAGCACAAGAGCAACAAAATTATTGGTTAAAAAAACCAACTACTGTATTTAAAACATTCAAAAAAATAATTAAAATCAATGATAAGCTAAAAAATGTCATTAAAACACATCAACATTCTACATTTCTTGATGGACTTGCCTAAATGAATATGCTTTCAGTGGGTAATGAAAAGAATACAGTGCAGGCAGTTGCCTGATGTCAATAGGCAGGGAGTTCCAAAGTGTGGGTGCTGCCATACTGATAGCTCAGTCAGTAGGACATAAAACACTTAATCTCAGGTTCATGAGTTTGAGCCCCATGTTGGGAAAAAGATGCCTGCCTTGCAGGGGGTTGGACCAGGTGACCATTATGGCCCCTTCCAACTCTACAATTCTATGACTCTGTGACTGTGTGACTAAAAAACCAATTTCTTACAAGAGTAGAACAAGTATTATATGGCGCCTGTAGCATAGCCAGTGCCAGTTGTGATTGGGTTTAATTTTAACTTCGCTCCTCATTTTGGATGGGTTTGTTGTCCGACTTTCCTTGGAAAAAAAATAGGTGGTTTAGGATTTTATAAATCAATAAATAGAATTAAGTGGCACATCTAAGTCCTGCGAGCTGGAATGTTGTCCCAGAATCTTTGGAAACGGTTACAGAACAAAGGAGGATAAGCTAGAATTACTGTACTTATTGCAGATGGAAGAAAAGAAATTCCCATCCACCTCTATCCCTCCTCGGACTAATGATCCATTGCTACTGCAGCTAAGTCATGGGAACATCTTCAAGCAAATGGTTTACCAAGTCACTAAGAGCTGGCAGGAGTGATTCAATAACCGCGGGGCTCTCCGTCTTCGGCCACAGCTTCTCTCTGATCATTACCTTGGCTAAAGGCCAAGGCAGAGATTGTTTAGAGCCCAGTGCCTCCTGCCCGGTGTTAAATCACAAGCATTTATGAAGTGTCCTCAGTGGGATTTTAATTCAGTGGAAAGCGTATCTCTAAAACAAACAGAAAAACAGCATTTTTGGCGCACTCTGCTTTCCTCTGCAGCAAAGGGCCAGTTTCGACACTCAGCAGAACTTAGTGGTACAGCTTTTCCTTCAAATGCACCACCGCATCAGGCTGCAGAATGGGAGTATCCACTAGAATGAGCCCCCCGACTGAGGGGGATGCTCCCTTCATAGTGAAAACAAGAGTGTCAGAAGGAAAGAAAAGTGTCTTCAAGGAAAGGAACAGAAGTCAGTGGTAGAATACATACAGAAGGTCCCAAGTTCAATCCTTGGCATCCCCAGGTAGAGAGATAGGAGAGATCCTCTGCTGGGAATCCTGGAGAGACCCTGTCAATCAGTGTAGACAATAGAAGGTAGATTGACCAAGGCCCTGACTCCATATAAGGCAGTTTTCTGTGTTTCTAGTTGCCTCGAGCCTGGCGTTTGCTTAGGGACCTATCGGGGTGTCATTTATTTCACAGCCTAATGGAGATCCTTTACTTCTGGATGTCCCAGTCCCAGTCTGCTCACTGGAAAGTGCCAGTTTCCTTCTGCCCTCAAACTTCACAGCATGTTGTGCATAGAAACCTAGGAAGCTGCCTTATACTGAGACAGACCACGGTTACATCTACAATGACCGACAGGGGCTTTCCACGGTTTCGGGCAGGGGATATTCCAAGCCCTACCTGGAGATACTTTGTGTGGGACCTTCTGCATGCATACCACTGAGCTGTGATGCTTCCCCACTTCCAAACTGTCAGCTCTTCCCACTGCACACCCTAAACCAAAGAGCAAACAGAGAATGTGGTGAACAGCAGCCTCTCTGTTTCATTCTGCAGAAAGACGGCTGCAGGCGGGAGCTTTGTAATTGCCCAGGAGTCCACACCCTGGCAAGGCTGCCATGCCATCATTTCTACCACCCAGCTCCTGAATATTTGCCCTACACTGTCTCTCTGCTGTGCCTCTGCTAATGAGGCTATTGCTCATAAGCAGAAACAAGGTGCCTGCTCCTATCTGCAATGAGCTCCAGACGGGTTGTGAACAGAGATCCTCTGGAAAGCACCAGATGGTGAGCTGAGTGTGCTGGGGAGGAAGACGGGTTGGTGGGTAGGTCAGTGGCTTTGCTCCCTCCCAGAAAAGGCCAATGGAGGCTGAAACTGCCACAGACTCATCCGGAATAGAAGAGAAATGAGCAATAAGAGCTTAGCCAAAGCCAAGGACTATTTGATACATGAGCAAACACAAGGACCTTCCTTGTACAGAATCCATCTAGCCCAGTCCTGCCTGCCTTGACTGGCAGCAGCTCCAGGTATCACCTGCTCTCTGATCCTTGTTAAGTGAAGGTGCTGCAGATTGAACCTTCAGTGTGAATAGGATGTGTCCTCCTACTCAGTTAAGCAAACTGGAAGTGTGAGTGTTTTCAGAGGGGAACCTACTAGAGGGAGTTTCTGCTGCCTCCAGCCTTGCTGACTCTATCCATCAAGCATCTCTTTTCACAGTTGACCATGTGTTGCCCGCTCCTCAAATCCATACACAAGTTCTCCGCCCCCTTCTGATCCAAAGACACCTTCAGAGAACTATGTGGCCTTTCTGCCCTCATCTCTCTGCCTTCGCATCCCTGAATAACCCTTCTGGTCTAGGCACAAATGTGATCTTTTAATTCTGTTCTAAATTCATTGGTCAATTGTTTTATCCTGTGTGTTAGCCATCCTAAGACCCAGTGGAATGGAGGGTGGTCTATAAATATCAATAGTGGGTACAAGATAAATATAGACTTTTATTCTTCTTACTGTACCACCCACAGAAAATATTAAAAGTCAATGGCTATTAGCCTTGATGGCTATGCTCTCCTGCCACAGTCAGAGGCAGCAATGCTTCTGAATACCAGCTGCTGGGAAATTGCAGAAGGGGTAGCTGCTGTTGTGCTCAGGTCCTCAGGTTGGCCTCTGAGAACAGGATGCTGGACCAGATGGGCCCTGGGCCTGATCCAGCATGCTTGCCCTATGTTCTAGTGTTGAGTTGTCTAAACTGCACACAGGGACGTACAGTATCTGAGTGGCCTTGGTTGTTGTTGTTGTTTTTTTTTTTGTTGTTTCTATACCATCCTTAATCTGAGGATCACAGGGTAGTTTACAATATAAAAACACAAAAATACATACCATAGTAACAAAACAAAACAAAACTCTGACTATTGGTAGCTGACAGGGGCTAGATGAGAGCTGAAGTCCTGCAACATCTAGAAGGCTTCTGATTCCCCATCCCTGAGATCAAGGCATTTCAATGAGAAAACCTGGAGTAAGGAACTCTCCAGCTTAGACCAGGAGCCAAGAATCTAAACCAGAGCCTAGTCTGGTTTTGTGCCTCTGAATACCAGTCACTGAGAATCGCTGGTGGGCAGAGTGCTGGTGCCTATCTGTATGGCACCAGCTCTTCCTTTCCCATTTGAAACAATTCCTTGCACACAGAAAGATCCCCTCTAACACCTACAGATTTCTCCCCCAACAAAGGAGGAGCATGTCAGTCAGGTCAGCCTTGCTCTGGTTCAAAGGGGCAATGTCCCAAGACACAGGCTTACTACATAATCCGTGAGAAAACTAGTTTTGAAATCAAGCCTGTGTCTATGTAACTGCATTTGCACATATCCAGACCCTGTTATGCACTTCCTCCGTATTCCCTTGTCGGCTTCCTCTCCGAATTTAGACTGCAAACTCCTTGGAGTGGAGATTTGTCTTTATTTTTAAACTTATGTTAGTCTGCAAATTACTTATATGCACTGATAACAACAGCATCAGCAAGAGTCATAATATATCAGAGTGGGAAACGGTTCCACTGTCAAACAGCTCTTACTGTGAGAAAGTTCTTCCTTCTATTTAGTTGAAATCTCCTTTCTTCTAATTTTAATTGGCTTGAGTCCTACACTCAGGTAAGTTAGGCTGAGGGGCATTGAGTCTCATGGCTGAGTGGGGATTCAAACCTGGGTCTCCCATCTTCCTAGTCCAACACTCTACACCACAATGGCCCTTATCTAGAGTCAAACCCTCCACAAACAGGGCAGTGCTTGAATCCCATCAGCGCACAGCAGCAGCATAACTTGGAGGAAAACATCTGGGTCACCCATGCCATGTACTGTAAGGAAAGACTCTGCCCCTTTCAGCAGCAGACCTGCATATAATTAACAAATAGTCTTACATATGGGGAAGTGAGGAATGGAGGAGGGGGTACCTCGGGTAGGATTTTTCTGTGGTGAGATTTGAACCCAGTGTTTCTAGCTGCAAAGCTCAAACTCAAACCGACTATACGCCACAGTGGTGTAGTTCAACCTACTGCCAAAGCTCTCTTCAAGCCCCAGCAGACTGGACTGCTCTATGGGCTCTCCATGTCTCTGTCCATGGTCCTGGAATATGGGCAGCCAGTCACCAGGTATCTGGTCCATAATTCTCTCTCCTTATAAAGCTGCACTTCAGCTCCACCTTCTGGATTCCAGGCTCACATGAAGGAGGTGAGATTTTTGGGATAGGCAGAAACTGGAGGAGGATGGAGAGAGTCCTTTGCAAACTGAGGGGGACTGATCTTGGAGTGGGCCATGGTGGTCTCTCTCAGTGGTCTCTCTCAGAACCCCAACCTAAAACATGGAAAGGAGATTCGGGGAAGCTTTTGAAGATGATGCCAGTCCATCCCTGTTATGTTAGGGAGATGGGTGCTCAGGCACACAAAAGGGTTGTACGGAGGAGGTCATATTCTGAAGTGGGGGAAACCTAGCTGGGTCACAGTAATTCATGCCGTGCTTTCAAACAATGAATGTCTGAACCTAGCTTTGAACCAGGCAAATGAGCAAGTCTTATTTCTGATCTTCCAGTCAGGAGATATGCTTGCCACACTGTGCTTTCTATTCTGAACCATGCCCATCTGCACAGCTATGCTTGCCCCCTTGCAAGCATGAGAATTTCCCACCATGCCCATTTCCCATATGTTGTCTGTATTCCGTTTTTGTCTCCCTCCACACTGAGCTTGGAGACCATCACCCACTGTCTCTGCCCGTATTCAAGTCTGTGCAGGAGCCGCTATTGCAAACGGGCAAAGCAGAAACCAATTCATCTCAGGGGACATCGGGGAGGCTGGCTTGGCTTGGCTTTCCTTCCCTCTTGCAGGGAGAACTGCCCCCCCTGCTTAAGTGGAATAAATTGGTACAGGCCATTAGCAGCCACAGAGGTCCTCCTCTCCCTTACTCTCTGAGGGGGGCGGGGGGAGCTGTCACTGCTTCTATAGACACAGACCCATCAGCCACAGATGTGAAGTCAGCCTCAGCCTCTTTCTCTGTACTCCCTCCCACTGCCCTTTCCCCCTTTCCCGTTTCTCTTTCTTTCTCTCTCTCTCTCTCCTGCACTCTTTCATTCATTCATTCATTCTTTCTTTCTTTCTTTCATTCTTCCTTTCTATTAAATGCTGCCCTTTCACATCACGATGAGCCCGGGTGAAGCTGCTGTGGTCTTTGGAGGAAGACAGCAGGAGAATAACTGTTGTGTGCTGTGATTTTTTGGAGAGAGAAAAAGATTATTAATATGATTACTGTCACGGCTTGAAGAAAGAAGACGGGGGGAAGATTCTTGGGGTGTGCTTTTTTCTTGCTGTTGCTTGGAATTTTTTTGTATTAAAAAAAACCAAAGGAAGAACGTGTGGAAGAACCGCATGCGGGGAGATGCTTTGAATTGTGCTTCTGTTTCCAAGGATTAAAGGATGAATAGACGCTGCTGCGATGGAGAGAGAAGGCGATTCAGGCTCCCAGAATAAGGTACTCCTCTCTTTCTTTCTCCCTCCTGATTGCTTTTGCTGAGCTAGACAGAGTTCCTTTATGTTTGTGGAATCGGTTTCTGGTGTTAGGCAGGGGAGAGCAGAGACGATAAAAGACTTTCAAGGATGCAATGGGCACTCGGTTGCCCATGCTTTTTGGGGGGAGATGAAGAGCAGAAGCAGTGGAAGAGAGGGGGTTTGTTGCAGGAGTTAATTGAGATCTGCAAAAAGGACTTGGGAATTTGCCGTGGTAGGTGTGAAGGATGAGTGTCCAGTGAGCCCCTATTGTTTGGCTACAAACCTCTCCATTTCTTGCCTCCCTGGTATCCAGACCCTATTTCCCATCCCCTTTTCTGCTTCACGCTGGACATCGAGGTTTTTCCTTTCAGTGGCATACTGCCGTTCCCTAAAGGAAAAGAGATTTGCCTTTTTGTGATCAACCATTATAGATGTGCAGTGGACAAAGCACTGCAGCCCTCTGCCAGATGCCCCCCACCCTGCTACACACACACACACACACACACACACACACACAAATGCATGCACACAAATCTTTATGCCAAGTGGGCAGGAGAATCCAGAGTTGGTCCACTCTTTTGTTTGCTTCCTTTGCAATGAATAGCATGTCCCATTCTCACCAGCCATACAGCCAACTTCTGGATGGACTTAAATGGAAAGCTTGCCTCCTTCAGGCAAGGGAGGTGGGTGGGTAGCAAAGGACCAGCAAGAAGGATGGCAGGTTTGTGTTGAGGTGGGGGCAGGTGTAGAGAGCGATGTGGTGCTCCTTCTGCAAACAATGCCTCTTTTGTATTTGGCCTCCCTTTGGGACCCATCTCCAGCTGAAATCTATGTTTCAAAGAGAAGAGAAAGAGCCCTTTGAAAACTTAAACAAAAAAGGGGGAGCATGCAGGACTCTGGACTGAATTTGGTCTGAACTGTGGCTGACACTTCCAGTCTGTTCCATTGCTGTAACTCTCTGCGACTGGCACCTTTGTTACCCAAACTCCTGGGCATCCCAGTACCTTGGATGTCTTTGAATCCCAGGGATAACTGGTCGCAGTTATCCCCCAAACACAGTATAGGTGTGTTTGGGGGACAGGAAGACTGAACTGGCTGACCCACGAATAAATGCTGCCTTCTAACACCAAGAGACCTGGACGATGGGGGCATGACTCCCAGGCACTTATCCCCAGAACATGACTTAACTGCACTCCACTGTCATGTTCAGTGGAGGGGTCTTTGTGCAAAGGAGTCTTTCTTGCTTGACTCAGCAGTTTGGTTGAGTTTTTGATAGCTGACAAACATCACAGTGGTAGAACAATGTGTGTGTCGGTCTGCTTTCACCCTAGTTTTCTTCTAAGTATTAGAAGGACACGGCTGTGTAAATAGCAAAAAGCTGGAGCTATGTAAGTATGATGTGCAATGAGAATGAACTGTGAATTTGAAAACTGACTTGTGC
Organism: Podarcis pityusensis; assembly: GCF_964106645.2. NCBI lineage: Eukaryota > Metazoa > Chordata > Lepidosauria > Squamata > Lacertidae > Podarcis > Podarcis pityusensis. The sequence goes on along the minus strand of NC_138040.1, from coordinate 21,116,713 downwards.
TGGAATTTGGGGGAGGGCTGTAGCCCAATGGGAGAGCACAGAATGTGCATGCAAAAGGCACCAGTTTCAATCCCCATCATCTCTAGGTAGGGCTGTCTAAACCCTAAATAACTTTTGCTGCTCATGGTAGACAGTGCTTAGTTAGATGGACCAATAGTCTAACTTGACATGAAAAAACTTTCTATTTCCTTTCTATGAATCAGAGAGAGAGAAAGAGTCTTTATACAACTTTGGACTCCATTCAGCAGGTGGTGATGGATGTGTCACTTCCAAAGGACAGGAGACCTAAACTCAATAAATGTTTCTACCTCTTATTGGACCAGCTTGCACTGACATATGGCAATGTGCAAGCTTTTGAGTTCCACAGAGTTGTTCAGATAGGCAGAACTTCAGTTGTATGCAATCAAAGCAATGAAGAGGGTGTTTTGGGGAAGACCAAGTTTGACCCAGGTGAGCAAGCCTATGCTGAAGGACTCAGATGGAAGAGATACAGATACCAGGAAAGATAAATGGTGATTCCATAACTTTCCTTCCCATGGAAGTAGAGGAGGGGAAGCACAGATCTTTCCCACTTTTTGCTTCTGTTCATTTTGAAGGAGAAAGCATATTTTCACATTTTGTGCTCAGCTTTAATCATCGCCACAGTGCACATGTGTTTTGTACTTGGGTATCCTTGGCTAATTTCTATACGTTTTGGAGAAGCTACTCCAAATGTTTTCAGCGTGTCACTGATGCAACAATTCTGACAGCAGATTTTACATGCAATTTCCTAACAGGACTGTCTGTCTGTGTCAGGGAGCAGGGGAAATTGTTTGAAAGAGGGAGAAGGAGGGATGGGCACTTGATGTGTGTACGAGTCAAACTCATGAAATGGTTGCAGACTTGGTGGAGCTCTCTTATCCCTCCTCCCTCAGCTGGATTATAGCTTCCCCTAAAAATAGGAATGCCTAATAAAATGCTTGCAGCCCTTCCGGCATAGGCCAATGACCTGGGATTATGAATAACTCTTAATTAGTCAGTAGGTCGTCTGTTCACTCATAAATGGAGTGAGGACATTGCTACCTGCACAATCTGAGGAACTCTGTGCATGCTCACTCGGTCCCTGTTGGCTACCAGTAACTTTCCTGGCTGAGCCACCTGAGAACTCAAGCATAAAACTCTTGCACTCCTCTGTTGGTCATGTGACTTGCCCAGGATGACCTGCGTGAGTTTGCTATAGTTTTCAGGTCAGTGTTGACATCGCATCCTGTAACGCAGCAAGCCATTGCCCTTTCATGGCATGCCATTGCTTGGTCCAGCAACTAGACCTCTTGGCCTGGAATTTATCCTGGTCTATAGAATTCCAATCTGGAGGATTCCACATCACACCACCTTCCTCCATTGCCAGCTTAATGTTTTTTTGAGCCTGTTAGGGGTGGAAACAGTATGTGATTCAACACAAATCAAGAAAACCAACTGCCACCAAATTTCACCCAAACTGATATGAAGTTTCAGGTTCCTGCTCCAGTGAGACATGTACAGATTCCAAGGTACTGGTGGGGAACTGCCAATATATGGGCCAATTCTGGCCTGGCCTTGGTCTCAGTTTAGCCTGTGAGGCTTTTTCACCCAAACCTCACTTAAATCAAATCACAAGTCTTGTAGTTCCTTAAAAACTAAGACATTTATTGTAGGAACATAAGAAGTTGTGTCATGCCCACTAATGTATCTAGCTCAGTGTTGGTTACTCTGACTGGCCGCGAGTCCCTGTGATTTGAGACAAAAGTGTATTCTAGCCCTGGCTGGAAATGCTGAGGACTGAACCTGGAATCTTTTGCATGTAAAAAAAAAAGATGCTGCTCCACTGAGCTACTGCCATAAGCTCTTATAGACTACAGTTCAAATCATCAGATGACTGGCTGATGAAATAAATACTAAACAGGAAAGCTCATGCCAGTACAAATGTGTGGAGTCTTTAAGGACTCTGTCATTCTTGTTGACATGGACTAACACCCATCCCTCTGAAAGTTTTGTCTGTTAGTGATATCCAGGAAAGAGGTTATAGACATAATTGTGTGTCACCAAATTTCATCAAAGTGAAATTCAAGGAAAGATTAGACAAAAGCCAAGTTCAGATCAAGAATATTCCAGGTTGCTTAGCGTGTGTGTGTGTGTGTGTGTGCACGTGTGCATATACATACACACACACACACACACACACACACACATTTTAATGGCTGAGAGCCTAAGAGAAGCATGGTTGGCTCAAGACATTTTGGCACCTGGGACAAACTACAAAATGGTGCCTCTCCCCCCACCCAGGGAAGAAGGGGTAAGTGAAGATCTACCCCAGGAACAAAGCAGGAATAAAGATCTACCTTTGAAATCAACCTTACAAACCACAAAGTGTCCCTATTTTCCAGGGATGTCCCTGATTTATAGAAGCTGTCCCGGTTTCTGATTTGATTACAGAATGTCCCGCTTTTCCTTAGGATGTCCCTATATTCATTGGAGAAATGTTGTGGGGCATGACCTTACTCAAAGTTGAAGCGGAAATCAAAGGCTGTCATGGGTAGTGGGGAAACAGGCCCATTCTGAATCAATCCAGGCAGGTGTGGTGCCCAGGAGACCACAGAGAGCAGCCCCCACCATTTCCTCCCTGTGGCTTGGAGGTGACCAGCAGTCAGGGACAGAGGAAGGGGGGTGGGGGCGGTCCACCCGGGTGTCACCACTGAGGGTTGACAAAATGCTGGGCGGCACTCACCCCAATGCCTGCAGTACGCCCGAGCCACGTGTCTCTCCTGGGAGTGACGTGGTGGCTTGGGTGCCCACAGGCTCCACACTGCCCCAAATGATCTGCCCACTGCCTCCCCCTCAGTTGTAGGGCAGCTGAGAGGTAGGAGGCAGGCAAACTCCTTGGAGGCCCTGTAGAGCATCCTGCCCTGGCTTGCCTTGCCCTGCCCCACTGGCAGCTGGCCCTACCCCCGCAGGCAGCTGGCCCTGCCCTGGGCGCCCAATTGGCTTGCTCCGCCGCTGCCAGCAGTGCCTCCTATTTGCCAAGAGGTCACTGTAGAGGCAGCATGGGGGGGGGGCTATTGAGGAGGCAGCAGATCCAGCCTCTAAGGAGTACACTACAGTGTTGCTGTCATTGTGGCAGCAGCATCGGGTAATGCATTCCTAGGAGATTGGATCTGCTGCCTCTGTGGATCCTGCCTTCTGAGGCAGTCGCTTCACCCTGCCTTATGGGTGAGTCGGCCAGTCCTGTCTTGAAGACAGAGCCACTTGTGACATTTCATAAGACTAGCCTGCTGGATCAGGCCAATGGCCCATCTAGACCATCATCCCGTTTCCATAATGGCCAACCAGATGCCTGTAGGAAACCAGTAAGCAGAACATGGGCACAAGAGCACTCTTCCCTTCCATGGTTTCAAGCAACTGGTATTGGGAATCATTGTTGTCTCCAACTGTGCAGGTAGAGCATAGCAATCATGACTACTAGCCATTGATAGCCCTCTCCTCCATGAATTTCACCACACAAAACAACAGAAGAAAACCATCTTTTAACGGTGCCCCAAATCTGCCACCTAAGACAACCACCTTTGTTTAACACCATGACAAGATCAGCCTTGCTGGGTTCCATGATTTGGATGCCCCCTCACCTTGAAGGCCAGGAACTTGTAACCAGAGCAGCTAACAAGCAGCTAAAAGTATGGATCCATTCTATGACTTCAGTGCACTCAGGGGGAGAAATAGATTTTTTTTTATTATTTTAAAAAAACACTAGTGGGTGGTAATGGCTATGGTTCCATTCATGCAGAATGTAAGGGTGCAATATTGTAAAAGTGGCTTACCCTACCAGTGTGTTTGTTATTACACTTCACCCTCTCTTTTCTCTCCCACTCCTTCCTGGCAAGCTTTATCAGGCCGCAAAATGTGTCCCCTCTCCCTCTTTGTAGGTATGCCATTCCTTTATATGTATGGCATTGTATCAGCAGCGATTAGCTATGGCAGCAATAACGGGCAAGGACTGCAATTGTCATAATGACCAAGGAAAACTCTCAAGAATAGAGGCACTTGCAATTAGATGCCTCTAGATCTGCTAGGATTGGGGGATTTGCCTACCAACCATTCAACCCACATCTATTGTATTTTGGAAATACAGTGCTGCTGAAGAGCAAAATAGCTTTTTTTAATGATACAAAGGAAAGGAATCATGTTTTTCAATGCACTACCACCATGACAAATGCCAGTCATTGAACTGCCATGTAATGGTGCTAAAGATAGCTGCTGAATAGAGTGGAGGGCATGATTCAGTCTACCCATTCAGCAAGATCAGGTGAGCAAATTGTGATGGTTAGAATTATAAAATCACAGAATTGTAGAGTTGGAAGGAATCACCAGGGTCCTCTAGTCCAACCCCATGCAGTGCAGAAGGAACCTTTTATCCAAGGTGACACTCGGACGCACAGCCCCCAGATTAAGAGTCTCATGCTCTTCCGAATGAGCTACCCCCCTCATGTACCATTTCAGTTTGTTATTGAGGTATGTCATTTTGAATGCTCTCCTGTTTTAATTTAATTTTTTTAAGCCCTCCCTGAAAGAGAGAACCAGCACAAGACAGAGGGATTAAAAAATTAAAAAGCACAAGTATTGTGCAAGGTAACTTGCACAGCCTACATTTAAGAATCCTGGGAGCTGCCACTTACTCCTCAGAGAGCTGGACTTCTCACCTCCCTCAACACGATGCAGTTCCCAGAATTCTTTAAGGGGAGTCCTGTGTTTTAAATGTATGGAGTGGATCTGCCCCCAAGTGTTCTAACAGCAGGGAGTATTTCACAGACAGCAGCATTCCAAAGTATGATCCAATGCCAGACATCAGAAGTTGTCCAGTCCATCACACACACACACACACACACACACACACACACACACACATACACGTTGCCCCAGTACCTGGTAAACCAAGCTATACTGCCTCTGAAATTGGGGCTTCCATTTAGCTATCATGAGTAAACACTATTTATAGCATTAGCTTACACTGATATGTCTGTGTAACCTTTCTGAGCACCTTCTAAGCTAGTGACCATCACTGCATTTGTGGATGGTGAGTGAACTCCATAAATTATCTGTCTTCAGATCTAGCAACATCTTGCAGATCTAAACAAAAGAAGCTGGTTTTATTTTTATTTTTTTTTAATGATATTTATTAAAGTTTCAAAGAAAAAATTACATATATAAAAAAAGAAAAGAAAAAGAAATAAAAAAGAAAAAAATACAAAATACAAAATAGAAAACACTTAAAAAAACAAAAACACATCGTTCTTTCCATAACTTACATTTCATTTCCTTACTTCCCTGACTTCCTCACCCCTCCCTTTTTTGTATTCCAGTTCTATTAGTTAATTCAGCAATTCCTTTCCCTCTTTGTTTTTGTCTTAATCCTTTAACTTAACATATTATAACTTTAGATTCTCATCTGTTAACAATCTGTTTGTACATACACCTTTATAACATTGCTGCTAAGACCACTTAATTTCATTCTGACATCATTCTAACATTCATTAATTTTGCAATATTTCTGTAAATAGTCTTTAAATTTCTTCCAATCTTCTTCCACCGACTCTTCTCCCTGGTCTCGGATTCTGCCAGTCATTTCCGCCAGTTCCATATAGTCCATCACCTTCATCTGCCATTCTTCCAGAGTGGGTAAATCTTGTGTCTTCCAATACTTTGCAGTAAGTATTCTTGCTGCTGTTGTGGCATACATAAAGAAAGTTCTGTCCTTCTTTGGCACCAATTGGCCGACCATGCCCAGGAGAAAGGCCTCTGGTTTCTTCAGGAGGGTATATTTATATACCTTTTTCATTTCATTATAGATCATCTCCCAGAAAGCCTTAATCCTTGGGCATGTCCACCAAAGGTGAAAGAATGTACCTTCAAGTCTCTTTACATTTCCAACATTTATTATCGGGCAAGTGATAGATTTTTGCAAGCTTGACTAGTGTCATGTACCACCTGTATATCATTTTCATAATATTCTCTCTTAAGGCATTACATGCCGTAAACTTCATACCTGTGGTCCATAACTGTTCCCAGTCAGCCATTATTATGTTATGTCCAACATCTTGTGCCCACTTAATCATAGCAGATTTAACCGTTTCATCCTGAGTATTCCATTTCAACAGCAAGTTATACATCTTTGACAAAATCTTAGTTTTGGGTTCTAACAGTTCTGTTTCTAATTTTGATTTTTCCACCTGGAAGCCTATTTTCTTATCCAAATTGTATGCCTCCATTATCTGATAATAATGAAGCCAATCTCGCACTTTGTTTTTTAGTTTCTCAAAGCTCTGCAATTTCAGTCTATCTCCCTCTTGTTCCAGAATTTCCCAATATTTCGGCCATTTGGCCTCCAAAAGAAGCTGGTTTTAAGGATCCCAGTCTTTGCAAGGGAATGTCCTTTTAGTTTTTGAAACATGTCCTTTGCTTTCATCTTTTCTTACAGAAGTAAAAAGGGAAGAGGAAGAGGCCAATAATGGGCTTTTTTGGGAATTGAAATGCTTCATGGCAACATAGATTTCTGGTCCACTAGCCTGTCCGCCTTCCTTCCTGTCTGTGGTGATTTGTTGCTGTTCCGCACAGAGGACTGGAACTGCTTAGTCTCTGCCTGGAATTGAGTTTCAGGGAAATGAACCATAGCTTGGCATAGAGCAAGGAACGGTTTTAGCCAAACAAGAGCAATGTGTCCCAAATGTGTCAGAAAGTCCCCCATTCTCTATAACCAATATGGATTGTGTGAAAGCCCAGAAAATCAGTTTTATTCACCCATGTGCCTTCTCTCAGTCTAGCCCAACCTCTTCATATGGCGTCATCATTGTGCACGATTAAGGATGCAAGAAGGCTGCAATTTCCATTCCAACATGCATTCTTCACCATCATCTCTGTTTCCATTCTGCTACCGTTTGGCTTCCACCAAATGCTCTATTGCTCATCTCGCTGTCTGCTATTGAACATAGGATACGTAACTTACACAGCTATTTACATAACGTACATTTATTTCAATGTACCAGTAAACTTCAAAATCCAGAGGTTTTTTCTTACAATCAAGCAGTATATAAAGTTTATGGAAAAAATAAATGAAAATAAATAAACAATATTAAAATAATAATTGTGCATTGTTTACAGACTTTAAAAAAAAATTCATGAACAAATGCAAATTAAATTCACTTCACTGATTTCCATTCCTGACCACAGACGAACACACAAGGTGCAGTTCCTTTTCCATTTTTGTTGGAATTCTATGCATGACAGTTTTTGCTGAATATGAACATGATCAGCAGAAGCTTCCAATGCATCTCTTGTTGGACTGCCCTGCTTCAGATTCCCAGTGGAAACTGCATGCCTGAATGCAGTTTGGAGAAAACAGTTCATATATTCACAGAGAACAGTTGCTTGCGTCTAGACAGCCAGAGAGAGCTGCTCAGTCTGGTGGTGCTTGCTATATCGTTCAGCTTTGAGACTCCTAAGACTTTCAGTGAATTTCTATGAATTAGCTTTGTTACTAACATTTTCCTAATGCATCCAATGAAACAGCCTCTTCTCCACCTCTTCTGCCTTTGTAACCAGTCCAGTTCAATTTCTATGGTGCCAAACAATAACCCCCCTCTACGTGGGTGGTGCTGTGGGTTAAACCACAAAGCCTAGGACTTGCCGATCAGAAGGTCGGCGGTTCGAATCCCTGCGACGGGGTGAGCTCCCATTGCTCGGTCCCAGCTCCTGCCAACCTAGCAGTTCGAAAGCACATCAAAGTGCAAGTAGATAAATAGGTACCGCTCCAGCGGGAAGGTAAACAGTGTTTCCGTGCGCTGCTCTGGTTCGCCAGAACTGGCTTAGTCATGCTGGCCACATGACCCGGAATCTGTACACCGGCTCCCTCGGCCAATAAAGCGAGATGAGCGCCGCAAGAGTGCCCCAGAGTCGGTCACGACTGGACCTAATGGTCAGGGGTCCCTTTACCTTTACCTTTACCTTTACCCTTGCATTGGAAACAAGCCACACACACACTCCAGTTTTGCTGTCAAGAAAACACACAGCTTTCTTACCCAATAGTCTAATTTTTCTTGCGTCGCTCAAAAATAGAGGTGGGGGTGGTTTACAAGAACAACAGAACGAACCCAAATCTGTGCACCAAATAGCATGTCAAAGATGCATGCTCAAACACAAGTGATTAGGATTTGGTTTGCAAAGGGTCTGTTTTTTCTTCACAAACCCGATATTTGTAGCATAATGGAGAGGATTCTAAATGAGAGTTGTAACAGATGTTTGTCAGAAACTGGCGACCATCCCAAATCTTCCCGAGCGATGGATTCCGGCAGTGCAAATTATATGCGCTGCTGAAGTCTGATGATTCAGCTCCTGCAGAAAGCTGGTGTAGGGCTCGGTAGATGTTTGGAACAAGGATGGGCTCTTGTGGGATGTGAGGTCACAAAGAGGAAGACCCCTGAAGAGACCAAAAGCAGCAACTGAAAAGGAGAGATCAGGACATTGGCCTTCATTGCCAAACAGGGGGTGTATCATCAACACAAATTGGAGATACCTGCAGATGTTGCCTATTTAAAGCAGATGTTCTTAACTAGGGAGGGCAAGCATACCAAATAATTCCCAGTTGTGTACCTAGATTCACAGTTGTCTTTTCAGGAGCTCTGCTTTGGGCTTATACTGTAGGTGAGTTTCAGGACTCAGAAGGACTTTTGTCAGACTGAGCAGGAAGTAGACCGTCTTGTAAGAAGTTAAATACAAAGTGTCTTGTCATTTGGAGTATTGTCATATAAGGACTATTGTCTTTGGGTGCTACTACGGGCTTCCCGTAGACATCAGGGTGGTCCTCTGCAAAACAGGATATTGCATACAGGTCTGTTTTGATGTTTAAATTCAAGTGGGGTCTAGCAAATATCAGGAGGAGCTGTTTAGATGGACAGCAATCCTTCCTAAGCTGAACACTGTTGGAAAAGGCAGGGAGTATCACCCAGGCCCTCTAAGTGTCCCTATTTTCTAGGGACGCCCCTGATTTGGAGAAGCCATCCCAGTTTCTGATTTGATCCCAGAATGTCCTACTTTTCCTTAGGACATCCCTATTTTCATTGGAGGAACATTCATTGGAGGGTATGGTAGTATGTCCCTATTTTCATTGGAGAAATGCTGGAGGGTATGGAGTTATCCAATCCCCGAAGTGTCTGAAGGCAATCCTGAATACGGAAGTTTTTAAATGTTTTATCATGCTTTTATATATGTTGGAAGCTGCCCAGTGGCTGGGGCAACCCAGTAAAATGTGTGGGATATAATTAGTAAAATGGTCATTATGGAATGGGACTTCCCTATTTTCATCAGAGAAATGTTGGAGGGTATGGTCACCCCTGGCTCATTATGTCCAGTTATCAAGTGGTCACCTTGCTGGGCTGTCTGGTTTCACTTGACAGATTTTGACTGGAGACATCAGGGGTTGAACTTGACAACTTCTATATGCAAAGCAGATTAAGCTATAGTCCCCAACCCATCAGTGGCATGGTGGTCCGGGGTCATGTAGGGGGCTGCTTTTGAAGACCCGCTATTACTTCTGCATGACGGTCCTGGCAGGGGCTCTGTCTCCAGCATCATAGAGCCACCAAATCAGCATGAATGGGGAGCTTTGGGACCACTGTATACTCCAAAGCTAAACATTTGGTAACACTGAAAACTCAAGGCACTTCTGTTTCAAGAGAATGGTGTGCAGGGTCTGTTCTATACAATGGAACTTCATGAAAAACACAGGTCTCTCCAAAAGAAGATATTGTACTTGCACAGAAAAAAGTATATCCAGCTGAAATGCAACACATGGAGATCTGCTTTGATTATTGCAATGCATCCCCAATTATTATTTTTATATAATTATAATATTATAGCATGATCTTAGGAAGTTGTATAATCTTAGAAGGGCTCATCACTGTGACTGCCATGTTGCACTGCTGAAAATCCTAACCAAGCACCTGTCAGTTCCTAGGTTTAGGACCTGCTTGGAGTTCAGTTCCCAGTACACTTCTATCCCCCTTCCCAGATAGATAAAAGCAGTTGTGAGAAACCTCCAGATGATGTCAATCTATAAAACCCATCATCCCTGTTCATTGGCCCATGCTGGCCAGGGCTGATGGGAGTTGGAGTCCTCCAATATCTACCGAGGGTTCACAGGTTCCTCATCCCTAGTTCAGACAAGTGTCACCTTTATCCAACAAGGTCAGCCAGCCACTTGGGGCACGTCCTTTCAGGGCCTTTCTGTCATTCGAGAAATTTCTTGCATGTCCTCGCAGCACTTTTAACTATCCAGGCAGCTATTTCCAAAAGCCATTAATAAAAGTGTCTCATGAGTGGCAAGACTAATTTAATAATTCATTTAGTATGTCTGTGGAACAGTTAGCAATTCCGACAGGCTGTCGTTAGCAGGCTTGGCCCATAACCTCACTGAGTTAAGTCTTTTACTTCCCCCTCCCTTCGTCAGGTAAAACGGCTGGATTTTAGTCGCCGCGTCTGCCTGTAGTTATCCACTCAATGATCCATGAATATGTACAGGGAAACACAAGAGCCGAGCTTGTAATTGCATACGTGTTAATGGGGCATCTTCTGCAACCATATGCATTAGGAATTCAAGACCCGTTAACACAATCAGTAGAATCACAGTTTCATCCTGGACTGTTGCAAATCAGACTGCAAGAGAGGTTTCGCAACAAACTGAACCCTTACGTGTCAGAGGCATCATCATGCCCCCAAAAGCAAATCGCTGGGGATCAATGAGTTCTTGCAGGCTGTCCCTTGAGGCAGCTGGTTGACCACTGCGAATGTCCAGGATGCTGCATGAGACGGGGGCTGTGGAGCAGAAGCAGTTTTGGGGTAAGTGCGACCAGTGTAACCACACTGAGTGTCGTGTTGCAGTGAGCACCACACAATGCTGCAGAACAGAGCAAGAGAAATGGGGGTGGGTTTTGCCAAATTTTAGCATTGCACAGGGTGCTGCTTTAATTTGACAGCACAAAGTCTGCCACCATTTGGAGTGATCCAACAGGGCTCATAACATGTTTGAATGCTCCCCCGTGGTGAATAAATAATCCCTGCATGCAGAACTCCAATCTGCAGGGAAAGACAGTGTTCAGCCTTGGGTTCTTCCTTATATGCTAGTTTTCTGTGAGCAAGGGAAATTGCTGTTGTTTACCAGCAGCCCAAGCAATGACAAACCTAGACAGCATCTTAAAAAGCAGAGACCTCACCTTGCCAACAAAGGTCCCTATAGTTAAAGCTATGGTATTCCCAGTAGTGATGTATAGAAGTGAGAGCTGGACCATAAAGAAGGCTGATTGCCGAAGAATTGATGCTTTTGAATTATGGTCTGGAGGAGACTCTTGAGAGTCCCATGGACTGCAAGAAGATCAAACCTCTCCATTCTTAAGAAAATCAGCCCTGATTGCTCACTGGAAGGACAGATCCTGAAGCTGAGGCTCCAATACTTTGGCCACCTCCTGAGAAGAGAAGACTCCCTGGAAAAGACCCTGATGTTGGGAAAGATGGAGGGCACAAGGAGAAGGGGATGACAGAGGACGAGATGGTTGGACAGTGTTCTCAAAGCTACTAGTGTGAGTCTGACCAAACTGCGGGAGGCAGTGGAAGACAGGAGTGCCTTGGTGTGCTCTGGTCCATGGGGTCACAAAGAGTCAGACACGACTAAATGACTAAACAACAACAAACAGCAGCCCAAAGTGGTACAGTGCACTTTAAGCTTTCCCATGTGACTCTACCAATTTGTCTAAACTTACCCTCAATTTTTGACACACATCCTACGATATGGAGAGAAGGGTGGTGGCACTGTGTGTTTTGGAACTTCCAGAGCAATCTGACTTCCATCATCGGCAGACATGAGATGTTTAGCATGATCCTCTAGCCAATAGCCGAATATATGGACCTGGGCTAGCTCAGTCGTTAGACCATGAGACTCTTAATCTCAGGGCCATGGGTTCGAGCCCCACATTGGCCAAAAGATTCCTGCATGGCAGGGGGTTGGACTAGATGACCCTCGTGGTCTCTTCCAACTCTACAATTCTATGATTCTATGTCCCCTCAATTGAGAATATGGCCAGGCTATTAACATTTTGTATCTAACACTCATGTATCAGTCCGTCTGCGAATGTTGTGGTGCTTGATCAAGCGCTGACAACATTGCTGCTTATATTATCATTGCGATTTATTGGGAATTTAAAAGGAAGATTAAATGTTATATTGAACAGAGATAGGTTTGGGCTTCTATTCCACCTCCTGCCACCCTCCCACAACCAAATGATGTGAAGTAGAATCTGGTCATCAGGAATGGGCTCATAATGAACCGTCTCCATAAATGTTTAATAGGTCTGCCCTCTGGAAGGTCTTAAAATGGAATTTGCTGCCTCACGTTTTTAATTGGGGAACTTTCTCCATTATAGGCCAGCCACCCTGGCAGATAAACAGGTATCCACAGAGCTCTCTGCTTCTCACATCAAACGTCGTCCAGCTCTCTTCTGGGAGCCTGGCAATCCGCTGTCTTCAAACTACAGCAGTCAAGCTGACAGTCTCCTACATTTCCTGGAATGTGGGGAAAAGAAGAGGGGGAGTGAAACTGTGCTTCAGCAGCTCCCTCTCCAGACAGGCATCTCCAAACTGTGTAAAATGGCATACAAAATTCAGTGTAAAGTGATACATGTTGGGGGGGGGGACCCAAAACATTTTAATGCCATATATATATGCTCATGGAGTCTGAACTGGCAGTGACTGACATGGATTAAGACCTCGGGATCACAGTGGATGGCTTGATGAAGATGTCAGCCAAGTGTGTGGCAGCTCTGAGAAAGGCAAATCTTATGCAAGGGAAAACCTCAGGCACAAGAACATTCTCCCCTCCTGTGGTTTCCAGCAACTAGTATTCAGAAGCTGCCCCTGACTGTGGAGACACAGTATCACCATTGTGGAGCCTGCACCTCCATGAATTTGTCTAACCCTCTTTGAAAGCCATCCAGGTTGGTGACCACCACTCTCTCCTGCAGGAATGAGTTCCATAGTTTATCCATGCACTGTGTGAAGAAGTCCTTTCTCCTTTGGCATCCTTTGCTTGTGCCCCAATAAATGTGTTGGTCTTTAGGATGTCACAGGACTCTTTGTCAAGGGGAGGAGGGTTGCGTGGCAAGACCCTCAAGCCGACCCCCCATTAGGATAAATAAATTCACACAGACACAGATATTTTGTTTAAGGTTTTTGGGCAACCAGGTTGAGAGCCTGCCCGCAACCAGGACCATCTATTAAGATGATCCCATTTGCAACAACACGCTTCTGTTACGCTCCTTGGTTGCATCTGTGCAACTGCATTGTGAAGGGGGGGGTGCTTGCCCGGCATCTCTTGAGCTCCCCAGTGTGCCCCTTTGCCAATGGACAGAGGATGGTGCAGAGGTAGATGTGCTGAGCAAACGCCAGTACACTCTCCGGCCTCTTGCTGAAAAACCAGAAGTGACAGCTGCACTGCGCCTGCGTTACCTCGCCCAGGGCTGGGCTATAAATACCAGCCTGGCACTCCAGTGCTTTGGCTAAAATCTTAGGACTTCTCCTTTGCCCTCTCCCCACCCCCATCTGCTTTTCGCTGGCAAATCCCAAAGCTGAAAAGAAGCCACCACAAAGCTTAAGTTATTCAAAAGACAGGTGACCCTGTTGGAGCCAAGGCTAAAAATACAGGAGGTGACTCAACTCACCAGCTCTACAGAAGGATCCAGCAGCTTCAGAAACAGGGGTGCAGAGGCCTTTGGGGATGAAGTGTCCAGAGTGACCCCTTGGGGATTTCCCCCCACTTTCTCTCTGATTTACTCAAAATATGGCAAGGAAACTAAAGGGAACTTATACTGATGAGGAAGAGAGGCAATGGTGCAGTTCTGATATGATCTGATATGATCAGTCTGCAAATCCAGTATTTTATTATTTATCAGTGAAATGCCACTAAAGCGAGAAAAATATTTGAAACATGCAGCTTGGCATCTGAAGCTCAGAGTTTCCAGGTACTTAGGCCCTCATTCATACCATACAGTGGTACCTTGGGTTACATACGCTTCAAGTTACAGACTCCGCTAACCCAGAAATAGTACCTCAGGTTAAGAACTTTGCTTCAGGATGAGAACAGAAATCGTGCGGCGGTGGCACAGCGGCAGCGGGAGGCCCCATTAGCTAAAGTGGTGCTTCAGGTTAAGAACAGTTTCAGGTTAAAAGTGGACTTCCGGAACGAATTAAATTATTATCCCGAGGTACCACTGTACTTTTAAAGCACCATGATACCAATTGTAATAGCTTACCCCAAAGAATTCTGGAAGCTGTAGTTTGCTAAGGGGGCTGAGCAGTATTAGGAGGTGTCTGCTCCCCACACAGAGTTTATGGTGAAGAGAGATTGATTGCTAATCCACTAGGGGAACTGTAGCTCAGGGAGGGGAACAGGGGTCTTCTGACAACTCTCAGCACCCTTAACAAACTACAGATCCCAGAATTCTTTGGGGAAGCCATGGCTGTTTCAACTGGCATCATGGCACTTTCAGTGTATGGTGAATGTGACCCAAAATAAGGGAGAAAGCAGAGAGATGTGGCTGGTCTACTTGCTGATGTCACTGTGTCCCATAACTTTGGCAAGGAGAGAGCCTTTCCCTGAGTGCACCATGATGGCCAGTCCTGGCATACTTTCCCCCCTTCCCCATTTAATCCTCACAGGAACCCGGTGAGGTAGGTTCGTCTGAGAGAACGCATGATTCACTACTGGGAACTGTAGTTTGTTAAAGGTGCTGAGAATGGTAGCTCTATAAGGGGTAAACTATGGTCCCCAGCATTATCTGAGGGAAGCTATGTGTTTTAAATGTGCGTCAAATGTGCGCATTGTGCTGTGATCCTCTGCAACCTCTCCCTTGTCTTGCACATAAGAGAAAGGGAGGAACCTTGAAATGGAGGCCAAGAGAGAGGCCAGAGTTTGTGGTACATGTGAAGAACCAGCCTCTGTGGCTGTTATTCAAGCACATTAACCAAATGATAAGGGAGAGGTTTGCTGAGGTGATTAATTCTTGTCTCTCGCAGTAATGCAGCCATAAAATCAGCCACTAAGATCAAAAACTAAGCAAGGAAAGTGCTGTCAATTGACCAGAGCAGGGCAGCGAATGTATTTCTCATCAAAAGCAACTTCAGCATGAAGACTGCCATAACTTTGGCAGCGCTGCAAGGAGCCTTGCTGTGTTTGGGCCAATTGTGGTTTTTCCTTTCCTGGGTTTGGGGAGCGGAGGAACCAACCCTGCCAGTTGGTAGCAAAATATGGTTACTGGCAGGCCTGATTAGATCCCCCAGATGTCAATAAGGGTGTCCTTTTCATTGTATATTTATGGCGATTTGTGCTCAGGATGCTAATGGGGCAGTTAGACACGATTCTGCTTTCTTTTCTTTTTTTTTAAATGATATTTATTCCAAATTTAAAATCACAGAAAAAGAAGAAAAACCATACAGAATACAAAGAAAACTTCGACCATAACAGAGCAAAAAATAAACAAGTAAAAAGAACAACAAGATAGAATAAAAAAGAAAACTTAACAAAAAATATGAAAATGTATTAAGTTAAAAATAAAACAAAAACAGGTTAAACCTTTACATATCCTTTTCCCTTTGCTTATTTCCAATGACCTCCTCTCACCTCCCAATTTTGTATTCTTGTTCAGATCGTATTTCCAGCAAATCCCTCTAATCTTATTTTCATTTACATATTTTAAAATTGAAATAATATACTTAAACCACCTCTATTTCATCAAATTCATCAACTCATTTTTGCTTAGTCCATTATATCTTATCTACCAGAATGACCTAATATTCTTTTTCCAACCTCCCTCTAACATTCTTTTATATTGGAATACTTTTGAAGATATATTTTAAATTTTTTCCAGTCTTCTTCCATCGACCCTTCTCCCTGGTCTCGAATTCTGCCGGTCATCTCAGCCAGTTCCATATAGTCCATCACTTTCATCTGCCATTCTTCTCGGGTGGGCAATTCTTGTGTCTTCCAGTACTTCCCGATGAGTATTCTTGCTGCTGTTGTAGCATACATAAAGAAAGTTCTATCCTCCCTTCGCACCAATTGGCCGACCATGCCCAGAAGAAAGGCCTCTGGTTTCTTCAGAAAGGTATACTTAAATACCTTTTTCAGTTCATTATATATCATTTCCCAGAAAGCCTTAATCCTTGGGCATGTCCACCAAAGGTGAAAAAATGTACCCTCCATCTCTTTACATTTCCAACATTTACTATCTGGCGAATGAAAAATTTTTGCTAGCTTGACTGGGGTTAAGTACCACCTGTAAATCATTTTCATTATATTTTCTCTTAAGGCATTACAAGCCGTAAATTTCATACCTGTGGTCCATAACTGTTCCCAGTCAACAAACATAATATTATGTCCAAAATCTTGTGCCCATTTAATCATAACAGATTTAACCGTTTCATCCTGTGTATTCCATTTCAACAGCAAGTTATACATTCTTGATAAATTCTTAGTTTTAGGGTCTAACAATTCTGTTTCCAATTTTGATTTTTCCTCCTGGAAACCAAGACACGATTCTGCTTTCAATGGTTTTTTTGCATGTGCAAAGGCTTCAGGGTGGTCATAAAGCTTCATTTCCAATGAATGCAGGTCCTATAGCTTCCCCTGAAATCCTGAAATGCTTAATACCACAAATATTCTGGGATGGGGCAGAGGGGTAGAGCTCTTGTTACAATGGCTGTGCTCTGCCTCCATAGTTGGAGGCAGCAATGCTTCTGAATACCAGTTGCTGGAAATGGCAGGAGGGGATAGGGCTCTTGTGTTCGAATCCTGCTTGAGCGTTTTCCACAGTCATCTGGGCAGCCACTGTGAGAACAGGATGCTAGACTAGATGGCCCATTGGCCTGATCCAGCAGGCTCTTATTGCATACTTAGGTTATTAGGGAATATGTGCCGCAGCTGCCAGCCACTTTTTAGCCACCTTAAGCAAGGATTAAAGAAAAAGAAAGGAAAAACTGACGGCAACCTTCATTCAGACCACCTCATCAAAGAAATCTAAATCTCAATTTCATGCAGTCTTAACTCTGAGGACAAGCGGAAATAGGATGGGATGTGCTTAGACTGCTTCATCCATCTCTCCTCTGGTGACTGGAAGTTATGAAAGGGCCAATACTTTGATGAAAGGGAACATACTCTGTATGTAGAAGGTCCCAGATTGAATCCCTGGTCTTGCAAGTTGAAAAGATCTTAGGCAAGGATAACTGGTTGTTCTTCCGTGTTTCCCAAACTTTGGTCTCCAGCTGTTTTTGGCTACAATTCCCATCATCTGTTGGTCTTGCTCGCTAGGAATGATGGGAGTTGTAGTCCAAAAACAGTTGGAGAACCAGGGTTGGGAAACACTGCTCTAGATGCTGCTGGACTCCCAAATCCCACATGTCCATCAATCACAGTTAAAGGTTAAAGGTCAGATCCTATGGGAGTTGTAGTCTAGCAATATCTGGATTGTCAAAAGTTCCCTATTCCCATCTAACCCATTCAATCATAGATCCGAACAGAACAAAATAGTTGCCTGAACATTATTATCTGCAGCTGTGCGCCATAGTGCCCGTTCAGAAAGAGCAGGCATAAATCCTTCCTCTTGACTCCATTTTAGCTTTGCTCTTTAACAACAATAACAACAAGAACAACAATTCTACCTCTTCTATCTGGCTGGCTTCCCCCAGCCACTCTGGGTGGCTTACAACATATTTAAAAGCATAGGGAACATGAACCATTTAACCCATCAAGACTTGATTTTAAACCTTTGTGCAGCAGCTAAGAGGGAAATAGCTCACCATTAGGAATATAATTCTGCATTCTCTGTGGAGGAACGGTGGGGCACAGTTAAGAATTTGGTGTTATGAGAAAAACTGACCCAACAAAGCAAGCTTAGCAGAGCACTGATAAAATCTGACAAATATGGAATTACATGGTGGCCCATCTTGACTTATCCTGCACAACCTGGATGTACTAGACACCCCCTTAGTTGCCACTTGTCTTTTTGATCTGACAATTTACCTCCTGCCTTATATACATTATTTACACAATGGGCCCCACGTGATTGGCTAATTCTGGGATTCTCCTGTAGGCCAATCAGGTTGCAGATTCCCTTCCACCTGGAGCTGGATTGGGTGGCTCCTGTGGACCAATCAGACTGCTGCATTCTGAATCCTATTGTTTTAGGACTAATCAGACTGCTGCATTCTGAATCCTATTGTTCTAGGACCAATCAGACTGCTGCCTTTTGGATCCTATTCAACTTGGTACATAACAACTAGGGGAAACCCCTGCCTGATATCCCAGAGGGCTGCAGCCTGCTGCCATTCAGTGCTGAAAATATTGAACTAGATGGACCAGCCGTCTAACTCAGTATAAGGCAGCTTCCTGTTTTCCTTCTTGACATCCTGGAAATTTGCCGCCAGCATTGGGCTAGAGGGGAACGATCATCTGACTCAGCCTAAGGCAGTTTCATATGCCCATAACTAATGGGCTTTCCTAATTTCCCACCTAGCCAGGTATACATATTTGGTGTGATGGTGTTTTCCAGCCCTGTTGATTCATCCTCTCTTTCTCTGCCGCGTCCTGACAGTCTCAAAGCCCTAGGTGGTCGTGGATTTGTTACAACATTCTAAAGCCTTCAGCCCATCTTCCCCCACCAATTTATCTTTTAATAACACTGCCAACATTATTTTTCATCTCCGCTCCACGCGCTGCTCTCTGCTCGCGCTCCGCCCGTCAGCCCCTTTCTTGTCTCGGCCAGTTTCCTCGCGCGACGGCGCTCTAATGGGAAGAGACACCGTCTGCTGCAGTTAATAACTTATGGTGCAGGCTGACTCATCCCTGTTTCGTGGAGGTTTGCAAAGAATTCGGCAAGCCGCAGCTGGAAGCGGGGGGCAGGCAGATCCCAGAGCCCATCCCTGAGAAGCCTCACTCATCTTAACGCATTGTAATGCCCTCGCAGATATTGCTGGACCTCAGCTCCCATCATCATAGGAGCCAACTCCAAGGGGCCGGGGGTCTTTAGCCCCCCAATAAAATATTTGAGGGGGCCAGGGGCCCTCAAAGTTGATGGGCATTGCCGTTCAAATAGTGTGTGTGCACTGCATCATGTGATCGATTATGTGGGGCGGGGCTTTCTTGGGCCCCCCAATTTTTTATTCAAGTTTGCATCCCTGCCCATCATCCCTCACTACTGACTATGCGGTGGGGGGTAGAGTTGCTGGGAAATGGTGTTCAAAGGCACATGGAGGGCCACAGCTTCTTCATTCCAGCCACAGAGGCTGATTTTTACCTGTTGGTAACAAAATCTTCATAGAATTGTAGAATTGTAGAATTGGAAGGGACCCCAAGAGTCATCTAGTCCAACCCCCTGCATTCGTTCTTTTATATGGGATAATAATAATAATAATAATAATAATAATAATAATAATTTATTTATATCCTGCCCTCCCCAGCTGAAGCCGGGCTCAAAGCTGCTAACAACAATAAGGGACTTTCAAATTTTATTTGACGACAATTTCCATCATGCCTGACCACAGTTCATGCTAGCTGTGTGTGGGGTGGGGGGCTGATGGGAATTGTTAGAGTAGCAAAGCACCAGGCAGGAGAGAGTTGCCTTTGTGAACACTTTCTTGCCCCATTAAAAGTCTTCAGATGTTTCTCTTAAGTGAGGAATTCCAAATGGACCTCAACACTCTATTTCAGGGCAAAACATCCTCTTTAAGCCAAAGTCTTCTCAACTTAGCTGACTAGTTGGAGAGTTTCTTCCCTGGCCATCAGCCCAGGGGCCTAGTTTCGCAAGAGGCTACGATGGGGTCAGCTGACAATACTCAGGACAATAATGTGCATTTGAAAGCCCCTTCAGTCCACAGAGCCTAGTTTGGCTGGCATCTGGGTGAGGGACTAGAGTCCAGGTAGGGATGGAAGAAAACCCTGCTTGAAACCCTAGAGAGCTGCTGCCAGTCAGTGTAGACAGTACTGAGCTAGATGGATCAATGGTCTGACTCAGTATAAGGCAGCTTCACACACACACACACACACACACACACACACACACACACACACCTCTATCTATCTATCTATCTATCTATCATCTATCTCTATGATAGCACAAACGTCCTGGCCTTAGTCAGCTAACTAATAGCTAGATGGGGGTGATAATGATGGTGATTTATTTGTCACTTAATATAGAATGTCTCTAGGCAACTTACATACACATATTTTTTTAAAAAAACAACAACAACCCCTTGTCTCAATTCAGCCACAAGTGACAGAAACTGCAGCAATTTTACATAGCGACTTCCCTGGAAAATGTTGCAGCAGAGAAAGAGAGAAACAGCAAACTTGTTGCACGGGCATGAGAAAGATTAGTGAATGACTAACTTTATTATTTTTTAAAAGCATTGTCATCAGCTTTTCTGGGCAGGGGTGGGGGAAGTTCCCAAAAGAAAGATATTCGAAACTGCAATCTGAGCAAGGAACGCTGGAGCAAGAGGAAGAATGTTTCTAAATATGCCCTTATCCGCTTGAAAGCAAAGCTTCAATTTCCTTTAGGGAGGTGGGATGGGTGCTGTTCATTTCCTCAGTCTGCTGTAGTCTCTAGATTGTGCTCCCTGCGTCTTCGTGCCGAGGTAATGACCCGTCCCTCTCCTGTGCCAGAATCGTAGTGACAGCTGTAATAATAGCAATATAATTTGCTGGGTTGATTTGAGATGTGCCATAATTACTGCATGATTACAGTATTCTTACAGCACCGTACCAAAAGGAAAAAAAGGGGAGGGGGAGAGAAAGCTACACATGCACACCACTCGTCTACAGTAATTTACAGCTCCCTGCAAGGGCTCATCTCGTTGGCATGTGCCCTGTGCAACCTGCAGGAGTTCATCTGCTTCATTGCCGTCTATCAGCTGTGCTGTCGGATGGTCTCTGCATCTGAAGCATTCAGAATTCTTTCCTTGCACCTCTCCTGCCTTAGGAACAAAAAGTGGGGGGGGGGGGACCTATCAGGACTTTTTTGCAGAATCAGATCAAATCAAGGGTCTGTTGAGTCCAGTTCTCTATCTCCAGTTAGGACAGCATTTTGCAAAAATCCAAATAAGCTGTTGCTTTATTTCTGCAGATATTCCTGCTTTCCCATAAACAGGCATAAGTGCATTTGGGATATGGAACTTGAGGGAGCAGATGCGTAACTCTGGCAACCTAGAGCCAAATTCTGTTTGCACATTGTGTGTGCGCGTTATCATCCGAAATCCGTTTAAATGTACACCATGTTCCCCACAGAAAAGCAGAGATCTCTCTTCAATACGAATCATAAGAACATGTTGTTGTTGTTGTTTAGTCGTTTAGTCATGTCCAACTCTTCATGAACCCATGGACCACAGCACGCCAGGCACTTCTGTCTTCCACTGCCTCCCGCAGTTTGGTCAAAGTCATCTTAGTAGCTTTGAGAACACTGTCCAGCCATCTTGTCCTCTGTCATCCCCTTCTCCTTGTGCCCTCCATCTTTCCCAACATCAGGGTCTTTTCCAGGGAGTCTTCTCATGAGGTGGCCAAAGTATTGGAGCCTCAGCTTCAGGATCTGTCCTTCCAGTGAGCACTCAGGGCTGATTTCCTTAAGAATGGATAGGTTTGATCTTCTTGCAGTCCATGGGACTCTCAAGAGTCTTCTCCAACCCCCGTTAATTCAAAAGCATCAATTCTTCAGCACTCAGCCTTCTTTATGGTCCAGCTCTCACTTCCATACATCACTACTGGGAAAACCATAGCTTTAACTATACGGACTTTTGTCGGCAAGGTGATGTCTCTGCTTTTTAAGATGCTGTCTAGGTTTGTCATCACTTTTCTCCCAAGAAGCAGGTGTCTTTTAATTTCGTGGCTGCTGTCACCATCTGCAGTGATCCTGGAGCCCAAGAAAGTAAGAACATAAGATAAGTATATAAGGAGAGCCATGCTCAATCAGGCCAAATGTCCATTCATTTTATAAATTTATACACCGTTTGATTGCCGGGGGACGATGACACTTAAAGCAGTTTACTAAAAAGATAAAATAACAATAATTTAAAACATTCAATAAACTAAAAACATATTAGACCATGCATCAGTGTTCTAAATAGACAGGCTTGTCTAAACAAGAATGCTTTAGCAGATGCTGAAAATAATAGAGTGAAGGCCGCTGCCGGCAGCTAGCCCAACAGTCTGTTCTCATAGTGGCTCCCCAGATACCACTGCATTTCTGTCCCAGTTGTGCTCCATGTTGCTCAAAGTGCCCACTAGGTAAGTCAGATGCACATCCAATCAATGTTCTACTACCCCCTGCCACTCAGAACTTTATTTTTAATATTTTGCTTTACTTATTCTGTTAAATAAGTAAACAGAAAACACATAGTTCAGTAACAAACAAGTTGTGGGTTCGAGTCCCACGTTGGGCAAAAGGATCCCTGAATTGCTGGGGTTGGACTAGATGATCCTCGTGGTCCCTTCCAACTCTACAATTCTATGATTCTAAAGGACATGTTGCTACCTCCCCGCCGATCATATCAATTATTATTATTTTTACTATTTGTCCTAGGAATTGTGAATGCACCATCCTAGATGTGTGTCCTTTGTTTGTTTGTTTGTTTGTTTGTTTGTTTGTTTGTTTTTGTGTGTGTGTGCTTAATTTGAATCTTCATGCAATTGCCTTGTTTCCTCTTTATTTCTCCCCTGCAGAGCTGATGTTAATTTGTTGAATCTACTGCCTGTTTGGGACTTTTGTTCCTCTTATGGCTCCTAGAGCAGTGTGTGCTAGAGGGAAAGATGAAGTCACAGGCAGGATAACCCAGATAACCCTTACTAGTGATGGGGGAGAAATTCCATCCGGTTGAATTTGAATGCAGACTCGCCTAATTCAAGGACCATAACTCAGGGGCAGAGAATCTGCTTTGCATGCATATCTCAGGTTCAGTCCCCAGTGGCATCTTCAGGTAAGAGCTGGGAACATCCCCTTGCTTAAACCCTGCAGATCCACTACAGTGTGGACGATACCGAACTAGATGGAGCCACGGTCTTTGCCATTCAGAAAACTGCAGACTCTTCCAACATCACTTCACCTTGCTTACCTGTCTCATTCCGTGGGGCATGCAGAACAATAGCTGCCCACATCGAGCATGTGAGAAAGGGGTCTGCAGTAATAGACTAGAAGATGATTGTGCTGAGATTGATTGCAGAGAAAGACGATAAATTATTGTTGAGCTGTTTCCTTCCTGCCTGCCGCCCCGCCCCGCCCCCTTCCTACCACAGCATGAAATAATCAATTGTCCTCCCTGAGCCCCATTAGCAACTTATAAAGCAGATCACACATCTGACACTCTCCTATTTTCCCCCCAGTAATTAAGCAGGGTG
The DNA here is from genome assembly GCF_964106645.2 of Podarcis pityusensis. Classification (NCBI taxonomy): domain Eukaryota; kingdom Metazoa; phylum Chordata; class Lepidosauria; order Squamata; family Lacertidae; genus Podarcis; species Podarcis pityusensis. The sequence continues at coordinate 21,093,231 of NC_138040.1, read as the reverse complement.
GGCAGATAGTACTTGTGAGCGGGGCGGGGGAACGGATGTTCTGCTCTGGCTGGTGTTGAGCAAGTGTCTCCTTCCTCCAGGGTCTTTCAAACCTCATTACAATCTCCTCCTCAAGTGCATCATCCCCTTGTTTGAAGGAGAAAGGCCCAGGAGCGAAGCCTAACTCTCAAAAGCAAATGGATACATGGGTTAAATAGCCAGTGTTTTAGCTGAGCATCACAGAAGTTGAGAGTAGGCATGTATAAATCTGCCAGAGAGACAGAAAGAATGTGCATGTGTACTTTTTACCCAAAGAGATCTGGGTAAAGGTTCGAGCCAGTCAAATCAATCTGAGCCTCAGAAAGAACATAGAGATAAAAGAGGAAGTGAAAAGGAGAGACACTCTTCCAGCTTCCTTTTTCATCTCTATGTCTTTTTCCAAGGAGAAAGGGGCAACCACACTCACCACCTCATGGTTAAGGGACAGTGAGTTGGAGAGCTCAGAGGCTTTGTTGGTGCCAGGAATGACCTCAAGGGTGCCATTGCGCACACACCCCAGTATCATGTTGGCTGACTTCTGCAACAGAAGCTTGTAGTAGAGTTGATTTATATTGATTGCCCATCATGCACTCAAATTGTCTCAAATTGTCAATCCACTCACAAATGTCTCTTGACATGGGCTGACCTGCGCAAGCCGTTAAACCGTCAACCATTTCTCCACACATACAATCCATCAAGTCACATTTCTACTCGCACAAAGGGCTGTGCGAATGGGCTATTAGGGCTGATTCATGTGGCATCAGACCGCACTGCATTGTGCGTATGGAGGACAGCTCAGTGGAATCGCTCGCCACGAACAGAAGTGATTTTTCACACCACTTCCGCTTTGTATTGCAAGTAATGCATTGACATACTCAGAGATAACAAGTCCCATGTAGGCAGCACAATGTGGGCTGAAAGGAAAAAAAGAACCTGACCATGTGCAGAGCACTTACATTACTCGGTCCTAATCTTGGGGTTGCCACATTTTGTTCCTGGCAAGGCTCCTGTGCCTTTAACAATAGGTTGAAATTTAGCAAGGACAACTTCTCTTTGTTGATTTTCTCATATCCATCCCACAGGGTCTCATGATCATATAGAATCAAGTGCTCTTTCGACTTGACAATGTTTGTGAATTAACAGAGCTGTGAATTTTGCTGCCAATATATTATAATGCCCACAAAGATCCCAATTGGAATGCGTTGCTTTATGAATGGGCAATTTATCCTTCATAACTCATTATGCCAGTGCACAATTAATTACTACAGCTCCTCTGTGCTACCAAATACCTGACTGCCGGTATTAATATCTGCAATTTCCAAAGTCATCCTGTGAAAACTATGAATTGTGATTGAATACACAGCAATTTCCAATTAGGAGCAACTTGTTCAGTGCACAGTGAAAGCTTATCAGAAGAGGGAAATTCTTATCCAAGTGGGGATCTGGCTAGGGGCACTTTCCCTTTAACAGTAGTATTGAACAAAATGGGTTAGATCCAGGCTAACAGTGAAAGCCTGTTTATGTCTACTCAGAAGCAAGCTGTGTCCAATAAGCATCAGAGTGTTTCCAAAGTAGGGATTCTTGAATCAGTTTGCATTTAAAGGCAAACTGGCCTAATTCACACTTTTGTGAATTAAAAGACAGCCTTCTTTCAAAATTTGCACTTCTCTGAATCTTGTGATGCAATTCTCCAACCAAGTAGTTCTCCAGCCAAGTAATGCGTACAAAAATGCACATGCTAGGTTAAGGCATGCAAGAAAATGCATATAGTTTGTGAAACTAACATATTAAAATGTTTTATAGTTGGGGGGGGGGGAAATGTTGCAGAAATGTGCACCTTAAACAAAATTGCATAGAAAAATATTGTGAAAAATTCCCACTGAAATGCTGGTGAATTTTCAAGAGAACTTTTTTTAAAAAATAAATAAATTACAAACTGGAATAGAACTGTGGAGAACGGAACTTAAGATAAACAGGTTCACCCAGCCCTCCTCTAGATCACTGGACTTCAGGGTCTGAATAGGCTGAAGATACCTGTTATAGGTGAGCTATTTATTGAGCAATTGGTATGATTTGTTTTGCACAAAGTCTGCAGGGAGGTTAGATGATTTGGGCTCTTGATTCTGAATTCATTCTTATTACTTTGAGGGGAGGTTAGATTTTACATCACAAAAAATGGGGACATGCTGTGGATATGCCCAAAACAGGAAGCAACATGGATCCAATGCCATCCCACTTCCATGATATGCCCCAAACTGGGGAGAAAGCTAGACATGTTTCTGAGTGTATCTAAATTCCCCTTCCCCTTTCTCTCCCATGGTTTTCAATGGGAAGGAAAGCATTGATAGTAATACTTTTTATTCTTATATACATTAGAAAGTAAAGCTGTCCTCATGTGGCCCCCACTGGAGGATTTGTAGTCCCTCACCAGATTCCTGGATTTGCATGAAGCCATGGCAGGAGAGGGGAACAACAGAGTAGCCATGTTTTACAAAGGTGGTACAATAGCAGAGGTTTGAATAAAGCAGGGATGGAGGGACACTGAGGAGCTGTGAGGATATGCAACAGGAAGCTTGAAGAGAACAGGAACTGGAATGGAAGATCATTCCTCTGCCCTCACTTCTGCCCTGCGGAGTATGGTGGTTGAACCTCTTTCAGATTTCCCGCTGCCAGCCTTAGAACTGCAACCTACACTGCCCTTTTGGATATTGTAGCAGGGATGGGGAACGTCAGGCCAAGAAGTTGGTTGTGATGCTCCAAGCCTCTGTCTGGCCCTTGGGGCTCACCCCAGGCTATGCCCCTCACCAGCCCTGCTTCACAGTCTCCTTGAGTGTTTGTGCCTGGCTGGAACTCTGAACTCTTTCAATGCCTCTTCCTTACCCGGATAGAGGATACATAGCGACGTGTTGAGTGTGTGTAGAACTAGGCACATCCAACATTTACATCCACTGTTCCACCTATTTTTGCCTCTGGACCACTAGCTTGCGGCCCCTGGAAGATCGCTCCAAAGAGAATATAGCCCTTAGGGGGGGAAATGTGCCCCCCACTACCACCCTTGTATTAAAGGAAGTGTCAAATAATGGAACAAATAAAAGCTTATTTCTAGCCCCTCTCCTTTTAGAAGTTCAACCCACCACCACCACCTGCTTTGACAGCATTCTTGGAATGCATCCCTGAGTATTTTTATTTCTGCAACTGCGAGAGCATATAGGGCTATGGCAAAGTGCCTGTACCTGCTCCAATCACTTTCGTTCACAGTTTGCCTAGCCTTGGGCTGCTTGGAGGAATCCAGCTTGCCCTGCTCTTCATCAGTAGCAGTTCCATTATTATTATTATTATTATTATTATTATTATTATTATTATTTAAAGGTTAGTGCCCTTTCTTCAGAGCACAGAGCCTTGCCAATGGAGCTGGTGGGAAACGCTTTAAGGATTTATTTATCTGCGGCAAAATCCTAATAATAATAATGCATTTTAACTCAAAGCAATAAACAGAAAGATAATGTAAACAGAAATACAATATCTCAGAGAATAGCTGGAAAATAATAATTACACACTCACACTCACACACACACCACCCATCTGACTGAATGAACACTGACCTAAAGCATCAATCCAATATCTCTACCAGCCTTACCTGCAGATGCTGAGGATTGTACCTCAGACCTTGTGCATGCAAAGCTGATCCTCTACCACTCAAAACACAGGAGCATAGGAATGTGCCTTACAGCATGTGAGACCATTGGTGCGTCCAGCTCAAGTCAGTTTAAAGCACTTCTGCAAAGGGTTGTGCTTTATGGAAGTCCTTCTCCAATATTTTCAGCTTAACTGGCCCACACTTCCATTTCCAGTGTAGGAACATAGAAAATGAGCCTTAATCTGAGCTACACCACTGGTGCATCAAGCTCTGGCTTGTCTAAATAAAATAATAATAATAAATTTTATTTATATCCCGCCCTCCCCAGCCAAAGCCGGGCTCAGGGCAGCTAACAACAATAAAATAATACAACATTCTAAAATCATTCTAAACATTCTAAAGTGACTGGCAGCATATCTCAGAGGGTTTGGGCAATGGTTCTCTCCCAGCTCTACCTGGAGATTCTGTGTATTGAACTTGGGAACCTTGCAAGGCTGAGCTACAGCCTCTCTGTCTCACACATCCACCTGGTTCTGCATCCCATCTTAGCAAACCTCAAGCGAGGGGCTGATTTCAGGTTACAGCCACTTGATACTTGTTTTCTCACTAACATCCCTTACATTTTTAATTCAGCCGAGTTATTAATAAATGTTTAAAATAGACCAAGAGAGGGCTGGTTGGGTTGGGCTTTCCTTGCTTCTTCTTTCTTTTTAATCTCCAGAATTAAAAATAAATGACGACAACTGTTAACAGCAACCTCCTACGGAAAAGTGTTTGAGGAAAGCTTCAGCGGTGGCAGCAGGTGGGGATGGGGGCAGGGCATAGACATCCTGCTTCTCCAGGAGGGTAAGATTCCCAGATCACATCCACACAGTACATTGAAAGCACTAACAGTCACGGTAAATTCTGGGAATTGTAGGTTTTGCAGGGTGTCGGGAATTGTAGGTCTGTGAGCTCATCAGCACTTTTAACAAACTACAGTTTCCAAGATTTCCCATGACTATTAAAGTAGTATAATAGGACCTTCAGTGTATGGTGCATGGATGCGAGGGCAGGGAGTTAGGCCCTTCCAGAGATTTCAGCCTTCCCACTTGTAGACCAGGAGGGAAAAAGAGATTGGGGGGAGAATGAAGTACTAGAAAGATGGCAGAGAAGAGTGAACAGAATGCAGTGCCATCTGGGAGACAAAATTAGGGGAAGCAGACCTGAGCAGGGTGTAGACTCTGTTGATCCTCTTGCACCCTCTGCTTGCCATTCTGTTAGAAGGTGACCCCCATTCTTGGGACATGTTAACCATCCCTTATTTCGGGGATGGGCCGTAACTCAGCGGTTACAGCATGCTTTCCATGCGGGAGACCCCAAATTCAATCCCCAGCACTTCAAGGTAGGGAGGGGAAACCCAATTTGAAACCTGGGGGAACAGATACCAGTCAATACAGAGCTTGATGGACTGATTTGATTCCGTATAAGGCAACTTCCTGTGTTCCTATTTAAATCACTGCTTGACTCAGAATCATGAGGGCTGGAGTCTTGCTTTGTTTTTAAAGGAAGGGCTGCAGCTCAGTGGCAGAGAAGCTGCTTTCTGTGCAGAAGGTCCCAGGTTCAATCCCCGACATCTCCAGGTAGCAGTGGAAATGTTCTCCTGCCTGGAACTGCTGCCAGTCAGGGTAGACAATACTGACCTAGATGGACCCAGTGGTATGACTTGGTATAAGGCAGCTCCTGTGTCCCTATTCTGAAGCGGTATACAGTAACCTTTTCTACTGCTTCATCATACTGCGTGGGTAGACCCAGTTTCAGATTCTACTGACCAAGACCAAGACTGAATAATGTGACATGTCCGCACTTAGACACATTGATCCCCAGCGATATCAGGCACTGACACTGAACCTTCCTGCCACCCAGCTCGTTTTCTGCCATTTATTTATCAGCTGGTAGGGATAACATCTTGCTGTGATGCATGGAGCTATCTCACTCAATACCACAGAGCCTCCCTCAGCCAGTTCTCCTCAGCATAGCCAATGTATATTCCACAAGTCTTAAAGGTCTGCCTGCCCAGGAAAAGGAGGGGGTCAGAACTGGAGGACTGCTCCACTTCATGCTATGTGCTGCTACAAGGTGGAAGCATTCAGAAGAACTAGGCCATGGTGGACTAACCTGCAGCTCTTCAGCAGTGGTGTAGCGTGGGTTGCCAATGCCTAGGGCCATGCAGAGGAGCTGGGTAGGTGGGAGGGAAATGGATGGAGTATGCATGTGCATTCACCTGCCTAATGGCATTCACATCACCTAGGAGTTCACAGCCACAGAGATAAGAAAAGAATAGTTGTTCCATTGTCTGGAGAGGTTACTTCCTGGTTCACATAGAGAAACTATTTTCAACAGAGTCCATTGACAGAAGCACACAACTGTATTGAGGCAGCACAGAGTGTTGAAATTTTGCGCCCCTTACAATTTTGCACCTGGGGCATGCTACACCACTGCTCTCCAGAAGTCACTGGACCACAACTTCCATCATCTCCAACCATTGGCCGTGCTGACTATTGATGGCGGGAGTTGAAGTCCAACAGCATCTGTAGGACCACAGGTTCACCATACATACCTGTTCTATGCATTGAGGGGTAATATAGTGTGAGGTGGCCAAGTAAGATATCTTCCCAACCCAGACAGAGAGGGCTAGGTGATTGCCTTTAGGTGTTTGAAAAACTGAGCCTTATATTTTTGATGCTGAGACAAGAACCAAATGGAAAGTCGAAAGTGAACGGAAGCCTCTTTCCTGGTGGTCTTGCAGTCTCTCCCTCCTCCTCTAAAGGTGTATGTGATAATATGACTGCACCTGCAAGAAAAGGTTCACAGCTCTTTGTTTGCTGTGTTGCCTTTCTATTTGCATGGAGTTTCTTTTTACCACATGGGAACATTTGAAAATGTTAGCTTCCAACTGTAGCCTAAAGTCAGTGTGAAAGGGTGGTCATGTGTCCTGTGTGACAGAGGAAACCCTCTATTTGAAGGGTTGCCCAGTCCAAGTACAGTTCAAAGATAAAGAACCCTAGGGAGGAATAGCAGAGGGAACCTTGATATTGCTCAGCTAGCGCCTGGGCAGCAAACTGATGTCCACTATAAATCTGCATGAAGATATTCTTATATTTTAATAGAGTAGATAGAGATAGATAGATGATAGATAGCTAGATATAGATAGATAGATGATAGATAGCTAGATATAGATAGATAGATGATAGATAGATAGATAGATAGATAGATAGATAGATAGATAGATAGATAGATGATAGATAGATAGATGATAGATAGATAGATAGATGATAGATAGATAGATAGATAGATCGATAGATAGATAGATAGATGATAGATAGATAGATAGATAGATAGATAGATAGGTGATAGATAGATAGATAGATGATATAGATAGATGATATTAAAAGATTTACTAGGTAGAGCTATAAATTTCAGCCTGAGGTTGTATCCAACATAACTCTAAGGAATCAGTTACACAGTCACTTATATCATTCTAACTGTGTTATAAACATGTGACACCAGATGGAGCTATAGGGCACAAAACTTTGTGCGATTTTACATAGAGGTTTTTTTCCTTTTGCTATAACAATTTAATTTATGCCTTATTTGCAACATGTTTTTTTCCTGTGTGTAGATCCAGCCTAAGTTAAAGTCACTTAACGGTATACTTGTTCTGGTGGTGAAATATTTTGCACTAGCAAAACATTGTTGCACAAAAGATTGCACAAGCAGGTGGCTGATAACTTTGTTGCACAATCTTCTGTGCATCTGTTGTGTTGGATTCCTGTTGCATTGTACATTAAAACTCACCCATCTACTGACGCAAGACTCCTTGAGAAGTTTGCATACAGCCCATTGTTTCTATATTTGCATCAGTCTGTTAACATATGCAACTTGGTGTCCTCTGTTTTGGTGATTCATACACAGCCATCCCTTTGTACACCTCATTCTGTGGTATAGGTAGACCAACTCTGAGCTACTCCCCTGTAACACAGGAAGGAGGGTTCACTGGTCACCATAAATGCAATTTGAAAAATGAATACCATAACTTTCCCCCATAGAACGGAATGGCAGCTATTCACATACGAGAAGGGAATGAGTAGCTGTCCTCTTCCACCTGCTGGGAGGCAGGAATGAAGCCAGGCAGAAAAGTTATTATTGTATACTTTGGTTCAGCTCCCCTTTCGAGGCAAGTATCCCCGTTCCTTTCCCTGTACTAACTGCACAGTAATTAGTTTCGCAATTTTGCTGCTATACTTTATAATAGCCTCCATTAAAGTTATGGGATTTTGAGGCAGTAATGGCTTACCGAGTAATTAATGAGCATGAGGCTTTATTGCTACCTTTATTTTTGGCGGTTTCCCCCCTTCTTCCCCCCACCTCCCGCAGTTTCCGCAAGACGCCTCTGCCAAACTGTGAAATCAGATGAAACATCTCTCCTTCAAGTGATAATTCCTGGATCCATTCCCATCTCTCTCGTGGAAAACAGAAAGCTGCCTGATACCTAGTCAGGCCATTGGTCCCTCTAGTTCAGCATTTGCTACACTGGCTGGCAGGGCCTCTCCAGGGTTTCAGACAAGGGTCTCTCTCCCAGTCCTACCTGGAGATGCCACTATGGATTGAACCTGGAACCTTCTGCATTCAAAGCAGATGTTCTACCACTGAACTACGTCCCTTCCTTAAATGTGCACAAGTGACTCATTCATGATCAACTAAACATGCCTAGTGTCCCCCTGTTTGCTGCAGTCATACTTGCCCTGGAAGAAATATCCAGGCCTCAGTGTGCAGGGAATGAACTTCAACATGCATCAGAACCGTACAGTCCTTGATGGACTGCAAATGCTCCTTCTGTCCAGTGGAAGTATTTGCCAAGGCAAGACTTTTCTGAAGGGCAGCCTGCACATTCACAGAAGGAAGGAAGGAAGGAAGGAAGGAAGGAAGGAAGGAAGGAAGGAAGGAAGGAAGGAAAATGCATCACCATGAAAGAGGGTGCCTATTTCTATAAAGTGTGCATATGCTCATTTATATGTATAAGAACTAGGAATGGGGGGTGGGGGTGGTTCAATCTGCATTTAAAGGCAAACTTACCTAATTCACAGTTTCCCAAACTCTACATGTACGACACAGTCAGCCTCCAAATTCACACTTCTCCATATTTTGCAAAGCAGTTTTCTAACCATGTACAAAAATGCTTATACAGTGGTACCTCTGGTTATGTACTTAATTCATTCCAGAGGTCCGTTCTTAACCTGAAACAGTTCTTAACCTGAAGCACCACTTTAGCTAATGGGGCCTCCCATTGCTGCCGCACCGCCGTGCGATTTCTGTTGTCATCCTCAAGCAAAGTTTTTAACCCGAGGTACTATTTCTGGGTTAGCAGGGTCTGTAACCTGAAGCGTATGTAACCCAAGGTACCACTGTACTTGGATAAATTGTGTGTGTGTGTGTGTGTGTGCGCGCACACACACACACACACACACACACACACATGCACACACACATTATTATGAGCTTGGGCCCAAACATAAGGCAAGGTGAGGCATTTTGTGTTTCACCTCTGGGGCCAAAATGTTTTCAGCCATCCCTGTTGTGGGGGGACAGTCTGGATGAAACCATAAGTCCCCTTCCAAATCTGCAATCCTTTAGCTGTGAAGGTTGAATGTATAACGGGGAAGTTTGCCAAACCAGTTCCTTTGTCAAGGTAATGGCTTTGGCTGGCTAGTTAAGTACCACCATTTAGCATTTCCAAAGAAATTGTTCTGTTGCCGTAGATACAAATGGGAGGGGGGCTTTCCCAATAGATCTACACTTATAAATAATTACCATAATTGAAATAGAAACACAGTTCATCTCATCAAAGTGGGGAAGCCTCCACTCATTTTGCCATCTGAGGTAAAATACAATAGGGCAGTGATGGCAAACCTTTTAGAGACCAAGTGCCCAAACTGCCATCCCAAACCTGCTTATTTATTGCCAAGTGCCAACACGACAATTTAACCCAAATACTGAGGTTTTAGTTTAGAAAAAACAACTGCTACAATGCTAGGAAATTCCTTGTAGATTTTCCAATGGCTTGTAGGATTGTTTACAAATGTTGTAGAATTTGCAAAATGCATTTTTAGAGTTGGAAAATATTTCAGCTGCCCACTTTCAAGGTCTCTTTCAAAAACCTGCAGTCTTCTCTCAAATGTTTTGATATCACAAAACATCCTTGCTGCCATTTTCCCTACATTTTATAGTTGTTTGCTCAGTACATTGAAGTGTAGAGACACGTTGAATAATTTTATCCTTGTTTGGGAAATCATGAAAAAGGGAATTACTCCCAGACAACATGACCATTTTGATAATATCCCCATCAGAGTGGGGCTTACCATGTTTTGCTATGCACAGTGAAATTTGAAAACTGGCAGCTGTCAGATGATTTGTTCTAGAAAGATAGTTGCAAAAACTCAGATAATAGGAATGATATTCCCTCAATTTCCCTTCAAGAAACTCTTTTCTTTCAGTTTCACCAAGTTGGGCAACACTTTTGTGGTTGGTGTCAAAGTGCCGTCTGACACTTGATGTGCGACACACAACACTTTCATTGCACAGAAGACATAACGTTTTCCCATTGCGTTCAATCACTCCAAATGACTCTTGGAATGATCTTCCACTCTTCTTCTTCTTCTTCTTCTTCTTCTTCTTCTTCTTCTTCTTCTTCTTCTTCTTCCTCCTCCTCCTCCTCCTCTTTGTTTTGCTGTATTCATTTTTGGGTGTTCCAGACTTGGAGTCTAGAAAAACACAATATTTTTTAAAATAAAAAATGGAGCCCCCAATACAAATCTATCCCTGTGTCTGCGTCACGACGGTGAGCCTCGATTCCTAGCTTTCTAGTAACAAACGCTGGCGAACTCTGTGCTGGGGCGATGGCGCGAGGGCACACATGCCCACAGAGAGGACTCTGAGGTTCACCACCACTGCAATAGGGTAGTCTTCCCGCTTTCCACACACAGAAGCCAACTGGTTTGGCACTTAAATCTTTCTTCATTGCTGGTGATGGGGCAGTATTGTACCACAGTCATGGCTTCCCCTAAATAATCCTGGGAACTGTAGTTTATTAAGTGCCCTGAGAGTCTCATCAGGAAACTCCTATTCCCCACACAGAGCTATTACTTCCCAGAGTTCCCTGGGAAGAATGATTGATTGTTAAACTAGGTGTCTCCTAAGCCCACAGTTTAAAGCGGTATCATAGTGTGTAAAATGTACGGGACAGACAGGGCCTGGAACTCTTCAGCTTGCTCAGCCTAAGGAGCTGACAGGATAAGGAGGCCTGGCAGATGATAGCAGAGCCAATGTGCTAAGTTAGTTTCATTACTCTGAGCAGCACTTGGCTGGATACCACCCGTTGTGTTCAACTACGCCATTCCACTGGTAGAAACCAGTGCAAGGACTGAACAAAAGGGCTTTGGTCTCTCTTCTTTTTCTTTTTTTCTTTTTTAAATGCTTTATTTATTTTGCAAATAAAAAACAATCAACAATAATAATCCAAATTCATTACAAAGAGAAAATCTAACAAATAAAACATGAAATGAAAAAGGAAAAGAAAAGGAAAGGGGGGAAGAAAAAGGAAGGAAAAGAAAGAAGAGAAAAAAATTAATATATTTATATTATATATAAATTCATTTAAGGAGTACAAACCATACTTTATATAGTCGATACATTAGGTTTGTAGAAAGAAGTTGTCTTCATATTTCCACTCTCCTCTCATTTTTCCTTTACAGTCATGTTCTTTCTGTTCTCCTAGACTGGTTTGCATCCCTTGTATGTTATTTTGATTTCCCTCTAACTCTTTGTGGTTTCTACCATCCTCTTACATTAAGTAATCTGTATTCCATTATTAATAAAGAAATTTCCCTTATTTCTGTGCACACACACTCACACACACAAATCCTCTCTGGAGGGTCGGGAGAACCCCCAGAACAGAACACAAGAGGAGGGGAGGGGGACACATTGATCTCCTTAGCACTACATTGAATTCCACACCTGGACATTTACTTCCTTGCTGTGCCACCCCCCCCCCCTTCAATGCAGGGTGCCCCACCTTGACTCATCTGTGCTCCCTAACAATGTAAACTATGCCCTAGCTTGCAATTGCAGCGTGGCTTTGGATTAATTAGAAAAGGCTATTGCCCTGCCTGCCAAACCATTTGCATTGCAGATGCTAAGTGGCAGTCTATCACTTTCACACACACACAATCAAGATTCTTGGATCTGGCTGGTTTGTGTTTGGTTTTTTTAATCGAGAGGCTGCATCTTCCTCCTCCTTTCTGGAAAGCTGAATTTGCCGATGATTGACCAGGGAGCAGTTAAACATTCTGGACCCAATTAAAGGGAATCGATACTGAAGGAGGCCAGGCAGAAACAGCAAGGCCTCCCTCCCTCCCTCCCCCTTGCATACAGCAGGGAGATAATTTCCCCTCACTTTCTCTTTTGCCTGCGGGAAGCTGCATGGATTCTAGCATTTGCCCGGGCTAGGGTAAGAAGCATCAGCCTTGGAAAAAGCACCATCTAAGAAAAGCTCCTGCCACCCTAGCAGTTCGAAAGCACGTCAAAGCGCAAGTAGATAAATAGGTACCGCTCCTGCGGGAAGGTAAACGGCGTTTCCGTGCGCTGCTCTGGTTCACCACAAGCAGCTTAGTCATGCTGCCCACATGACCTGGAAGCTGTACGCCGGCTCCCTCAGCCAATAAAGCGAGATGAGCGCCGCAACCCCAGAGTCAGCCACAACTGGACCTAACAGTCAGGGGTCCCTTTACCTTTAAGAAAAGCATCTTTGTGAGCTGGTTCACTCAGATCAGGTCAACAGCCTCTAGGCCAGGGGCAAGAAACCCTCCAGGTGTCTGTACCTGGTCTTCATGGACTGTCCCAAAGCTATGCCCACCTAACCCACACCCCAGGTCACACACCTCACTGGCTGTGTTCCACGCACTGCTTGACTGCTATTGGCTGGCTGCAACATGTCAATGACTGGAAGGGGCACTTTCATGAATCTGTAGATAGCAGAATCTGAACAGGCTGGTACAAGTGCATCCTCTAGTGGAGAGGCTGCAGTGACAATAGTATTTAGACACCTGAAAGCACTTCTCTGTTGATAATCCCATTAAAATAAAGGTAAAGGTAAAGGTACCCCTGCCCATACGGGCCAGTCTTAACAGACTCTAGGGTTGTGCGCTCATCTCACTCTAGAGGCCAGGAGCCAGCGCTGTCCACAGACACTTCCGGGTCACGTGGCCAGCGTGACAAGCTGCATCTGGCGAGCCAGCGCAGCACACGGAACGCCATTTACCTTCCCGCTGGTAAGCGGTCCCTATTTATCTACTTGCACCCGGGGGTGCTTTCGAACTGCTAGGTTGGCAGGCACTGGGATTGAGCGACGGGAGCGCACCCCGCCGCGGGGATTCGAACTGCCGACCTTTCGATCGGCAAGTCCTAGGTGCTGAGGCTTTTACCCACAGCGCCACCCACATCCCAAAGGTAAAGGTACCCCTGCCCATACGGGCCAGTCTTGACAGACTCTAGGGTTGTGTGCATTAAAATAGACCAGGATTATTATCCCCAAACTGCAGATGGGGAACAAGGGCTGAGATACTGCAGTTTGCCTAAGGCCTCCTGAGAAAGTGCAGAACTGAGATGAGATTTGAACTCAGAACAAACACTTGAGATCCCAAAACATATCTGTGAATAAACTCCTTTTGGGCTGAAAAACAGCAAGAGTCCAGCAACTCAAGACTTGCACCTTCAAGTGCAAACAGCAACTAGAGCGGGAGGAGCTTTCATCAGGAAACTGAGCAGGGGGCACAATCCAGATCAGGAGCAAATTCTGGCTTGGGACCTCACAGCTTCTTATTGCTCTTCCTTTGGGAAGTGTGAATTGTGTAACATTTGGCCCTGACATCTGGGAGTGCCTTTGCCAATGGACAGCACTGAGGTAGATAAGCCAATGACTCGATACAAAGCAGTTTCCTACATATTCTTGACTGGTTGGACAGTTGTTTTACATGCAGAAGGTCTCAGGTTTGATCCTGAGCATCTCCAAGTAGGGCTAGGAAAGGGTCCCACCTGGAACCCCAAACAGCTGCAGCCAGCCAGTCTGATCTAGATAGACCATTGACCTGAGACAGCAGAGACCAGTTTCCTACGACAGGTAACCAGAAAGTTACCTGGCAAATAAGGACCAAGCAAAGCTGTGTTGGATTTGATGGGTTGTTCATTGATGGTTACATGTGCTTGTGCAATGTCTGTCCCTTCTGTCCTGACTCAAAGTGGCTTGCACCCCAGCATCTGAATGCTCCAGCCACTGCTCCCAGGTGCCTTTCTCTGCCTGCAATGCAGCAGTGCAGTGTTTTGATATCTGCTTCCTTGGTTCCAGAGCTGCATGTGAGCTCGGCAGCTCTTTCCTGTTTGCAAACTGGCGGCCCGGCATGTTGCCATCTAAGTGATGTACGCCGCTTGCCAAGATAACCCCTCAATAAAATACAGCCTGCTTAAATCTTGCGCGTATTCATGTTCACATTGGAGTTAAGCTACTGTGGCAGTTTAATGCACTCTAGCCTTGGATGCTTCACGGTGGAGGAATGGAAGCAGTCAGGAAAGGAGCCTGCATGAAACCAGGGGAAAATCTAGGGAAACCTTCCCCAACCTGGTGCCTTCCAGATAATTTGGACTACAGCTCCCACCAGCCCCAGCACCATAGGGGAAAAGACCAGTGGTAGAGTATCTGCTTTGCATTCAGTTTCCATGTCCAGGTTAGGACTGGGGGAAATTCCCTGCCTGAAACTCTGGAGAGACCCTGCCAGTCAGTGTAAACAATACTGAGCTAGATGGATCAATGGCCACTTCCTATAAGGCCATGCTGGACGAGACTGGAGTCCATTGGGCCATGATGCCAGTTGTGGTCTAAAGCAGCTGGAAGACACCTCGTAGGTTACCCTTGACGTGGGATTTCTTGTGGGAGGCGTGTCTGTCATGTAAAGGTGGACTCATGTTGATATTTTTCAATTTTTAGAAAATGTCATGGGATTTCCCAGAATCCTTAGAGGATGGGGGGGTGGAGAATCCATTATAATGTTTTTCCCGTGAAGAATCAGAATCAGAAGAATCTTTATTTTCATCAGCCACTAGCCAAAGCAATAAAATAAAATACAATGTACTGAAGATAGAGGTAAAAACTTAACTCTACAAAAGATATCCTGGAGGTTTAAATCAATAATCAAACAATAGTTCTTATTCTAATTGCCCCTGCTAAAATTTTTTTGCAGTTTTTGCTGTCACCTTGTTATCTTGATCTGCTAGAAGAAAGGACACAGTAGCAATGGATGAGTGACCTGGTATGGATAGTAGTAGAGGGGTAATAACGTCACCCCTCATATCTTTATAAAGAGTGCAAGCTAGAAGCACATGAGGCACTGTTTCAGTAATATCCTGTGAAGATATTATTGACTAGCTGTTCTTAAAGAGTTGGCCTCTCTTTGAATGGGGATGAGTGAATGGGTCAGTTTCAGTTTTGTTGTTTTGTTTCAAATTTTTATCATTTGTATTGTTTGCATTTACCTTTCTGCATTTATTCTTTGAGCCACAGCAGGTGCAGGGAGACTTTTTTGGGCTGAAAGGTGGCATATAAACAAAGAGGAGCATGAAATAACAACATAGTTGACAGAGTACCCTTTGCCCATGTTCAAGGGCACTCTGCTACTTACTTACTTACTTACTTACTTACTTACTTACTTACTTACTATAAGAGCAGTTATAATACCAAAAATTTTTTGTCAAAACATCATAAAATTATAAAATACAGAGCAAATAACCTACGCTGAAGGAAATTATCCAAGAACGTTTAGCAGGGACAGGGTGTTTACAGTGTTTATGGTGTTTACAGCAGGTGACAAAATATTAAAGTTCTTGGTGTAGTTTAACAACAACCAAATGGGAATCACACTGTGTACACGCCCACAATTTGCATGTCATTCTTTCCACCCACTCAAGCACTCTGTGTGTGCTTAGATGCACTTGGCCTGGCAAATTAATGACTTGTCAAATTAAAAAATAACTCATGCAGCCTCTTTTACCGCAGAAGGTCCAAGCAGCCACCATGAAGTCCTCTCACCATGTCTGGCTAACTCCCAAGTTTTTCTTATCTTCCCTGGTGCCATTTCCCCAACTCCCTTCTCTGCTGCTAAACTGTGGGTCACCAGAGTAGGGTGGGGCAGAGGCATGTGTGGATCAGGCCTCAGACACGGCCATGGGTCGGTGAGAGCAGGGCTGTAGTTTAGGGACGGGGAAGCTATGGATCTCCAGAAGTTGCTGGATGGCAGTGATGATTTGCATTCCTTCATTGCTTTGTCTTAGAAATCCATAAAACACAAGGCAGCTTGACAATCATTTAAAAACTGAGTGCACAGGAAAACAGTGAAACAGTGTTCGTGAAAGTAATTGACTCCCATTACCCCTGGCTCTTGACCAGACTGAGTCCCAAACAACATCTGGGGGGCCTCAGCTTCCCCATCCCTGCTGTAGATACCCAGTGGCGAAGGAAAGGCTCTTTGCACATGTTCAGAGTTTACCCTAACAGGTTCCAGGGTTGAGTCAAGACCCAGACTGATGCTGCAACTCACGAGGCAGGCTTTAGCAAGTGAAACGTTGAACCCGCCCAGCCCTCAAGCGCTTCTTTCTGCCTCTTCCTTTCTGCTTTCCCTTGCAGGCCTCTGTCCAAATGGGACCCTGAAGTCCTCCTCGCTGGCGGCTCCCGTGATATTGCCTGGAGGAACGTCCCCCGCTTGCAGCGGCCTATCCTTCCTCCTCCTTCTCCTCCTCTGGCAGCAGCTGTCCCTGCAAACCTGCTTGTGCAATGGGTGGGTTGTGAGTACTGGTAAGACCTACGAGCCGTGCCACCTTCTGCCGCCCTCTCCTCTCTCTCTCTCTCTGCCGTTGTTCCTTCTTGTCCATTTATCTCTGTTCTCCATGTCCTCTGCTGTTCTGTCTCTGGGGTTCTCGCTGTCAGGTAATGAGGAGCTGTGGGTCCCTTCAGCCTTGGAGATGCCGAAGCGTCGAGACATCCTGGCTATCGTGCTGATAGTTCTTCCCTGGACACTGCTCATCACCGTGTGGCACCAAAGCACCATTGCTCCGCTGCTTGCCGTGCACAAGGGTGAGGAGAAAGCCACCAGCCTGGGCCAACTGCGCCCACCTCTTGCTTCCACTACCGCCAACCCAACACCCCCATGGCTCATTCCCAGTTCTTCCATCATCACCCGGCTCATTTTCATCCTCGGGCAGCTCACAGCCACACAGCGTTCTTCCAAGCTTCTTGCAGGGTGGAAACGGTTTTGGAGTTTATATGGGTTGGTTTTACTTAGACTGTGTACATTCTCTCATTTATTCTGCATCCAGTGCATCCCCCACCCAGAGGCAGCAATGCTTCTAAATGCCAGTTGCTCAAAACTGCAGGAGGAGAGGGTTCCTCTCGGGGTCAAATCCTGCTTGCCATTTTCCCACTGAGAATAGGATGCTGGACTAGGTAGGCTCCCCTTGGCCTGATCCAGCAAGGCTCTTTCCGTGTTCAGGAAGCAGTGTACACAAGATGTTAACCTCCTTCCACTAGGGCTCGATGATATATGTTTCCTACCTTGGCCAAATCAGACAGACAGTGGCTCTCTGGGCTCCTTTGCAGCCGTGTTGCCTGATCCTTTTACCTGGGAGATGCCAAGGATTGAACCTGATTTCTTCTGCAAGCAAAGTCTGAGCTCTTCCACTGAGTTGTATTTCCTTCCCTGTTTATCTCTCTTGGCTTGCAGCCACAGAGATGAGGTTTATCTCCATGACTCTTGTCAAATCTTTCATTTTTAAAGCCCTCTAAACTCCTGGCCACCGCAGCATCTTGTGGGAGCAACAGGGCTTGTTTTGCATGTAGGAGGCAAAGGACAAGATGTCACCTCCCTCAGTCAGGTAGAGAAACCTCACCTTACTTTAGCACTGGTGATCCTGAAGTTCCCTCCACCACACCTAAGGGGTAGTTGAGATGGGTCAGGACAGGCCACAGGGCACACACAGACCTGTCTCCCAGCCGAGAGAAACAGATGGAGAACTCAGGAAGAGCAGCCAGGATCCAGTGTGACCTGTGACAGTTAAGGACTAGCATTCCTAGACTTCCCATGACTGGTAAGGATAAGGAATTTGCCTTTTGTCAAGTCAGATCACTGATCCATGCAGCTCAGTGTTGTCTACACTGGCCGGCAGAGACTCTCCAGAGTTTCATGCAAGGAGTTTTCCCCAGCCCTACCTGGAAATGTCAGGAGTTGGCCCTGGTACCTTCTGTGTACAACACACGTGAGCTAAGACCTCATCCCTGCCAGACGACTTCTAAGCAGAAGCCATGGGGGAGAATGAGACCGTCTTTACTGGACACCTAAATAAACCACAACATTGGTGCTCGGTGAACATCCCTGAGGAAGGTGTTCCTCCGAAAAGGCATCATCTCCAGGTACCACCCATCTAATTTCTGAAAGTGCAATACATGGTATATGCAGCTGCAGTAAATGGTATCAGTGAAGGGTCAGGCTTATGTGGAAACAAGAAGTTGCCTTATGCCCAGCTTAAGCACTGGTCAGCTGAGCTCAGCATTGTCTACACTGACTAGCAGGGGAACTCCAGCATTTCATAGAAGAGTCTTTCCCATCTGTATTTGGAGATGCTCAGGACTGAACCTGGAGCCTTGTGGTTGCCACTGAGCTACTGCTCTTTGACCTTTCCATAAAGTAGAATGCAATGACACAACCTTAAGTACCGGTATATGTTTCATTCATGGAAGTATATTTTCTGCTAACTTTATATTTTGGTATATTTCCTTTTTTTTTCCACTTAAAAATATTTTTAAACCCTCCTGGGAAAATGGTTGGAGAGAGGTATAAAAATGCTGATAAAAAATAAATATAAATAATAAAGTTAGTGCCATTTAGCATGGCCACAGTTACGGAGCTCATTTCTTTATTGTAGTTACAACACCTTTCTTCTAAGGAGTTCAGGGTATTTCTTCTAAGGAGTTCAGGGTAATGTATACATGGCTCTTCTCCTCCTCCTTTAATGATGGGAGTTAAGAATAAAGCAACATCTGATGGACTACAAGTTCTCCCCTGTCCTAAACTGATCATCCCCAAGGTCTAATAAGAATCAACAAAGAAAATCCTTACCAGGCTATCCAGGATTTTAGTCCAATATACTCTGGATTATGCTGGTCTTGATGCGAACCACAATGCAAGCTCTAAAGGCTGGTGTCAATTACTTTGGATCTCTCTCAAATGCATTTTTTTTTGGGGGGGGTCATAAGCTAGAACAGGATTCTCCAACTTCAGATATTTTGGACAGCAACTTCCATCAGCCCCAGGCAACAAGGCCAATGGTTGTGGATGATGGGAATTGGAGTCCAATATGGAGGGCATCACCGCAGTCACCTCTGCCATAGAAAACGGACAGGCTTGTGTGGATGCAGACAGTTCTTGGCATACAAACTCAGAAGCAAGATGAAGCATTAAATGTGGGACTGTTCAGTCACGACCTTTGGGCGAATGCAGTTAAATGGAGGTTGGGTGGCTTTAAAAAGAGGATTAGAGAAATCCTTGGAAGAGAAGGCTGCTACTAGTCGTAACAGCTATGAGCTACCTCCATAAGCAGAGGCAATTTGCCTCTGACTTCTGTCACTAGGAATCACGAGCAGGAAGAGTGCTGTTGCACCCGTGTCTTGTTTCTGGGCTTCCTACAGGCATCTGCTTGGTCACACTGAGAATAGGATGCTGGACTTAGATGGACCGTTGGTCTGACCCAGCAGCGCTCTTCTAAGCAAATTTCTTCACCTTTTGGATGAAGCTATGGACAAAGCGTTTCATTACATTAGGATTAAAATGTGGTTGAGCCGCTGGTATGCTGACTGAAATGGCTCCATGAATCAGCTACCCATTCCTGGAAAGAGCAAAAAACATCTGACCTTTAACTGGTAAACAGACTGGTGGGGCAATTCTATTTCAGTCCATTATGAATAACTTTAAAGTATGGGGGAGTGGCCATGGCAGCTAATTTCTTGCAACCACAGGACAGCATGTCCAACTGTACCTCGAGTAATTGCAAACAGAAATTATTATTATTATTATTATTATTATTATTATTATTATGCATTAATGCTGCTGCAGTTGTATTCATTCAGTGCCATATGTGTACATGTACATTTCACAAGGCCACAAACAGATGGGTTTTCACCCACAAGGAGCCTACAATCTAAAATAGACCATGCATTCTTATTCGTAACATCTTGCTAGGAAACATGAACTGCCACCATAATGTGTTGCCCAAGCATTGCTCTTTCAGGTGTCTTGCGGCTGGTGTGCCTGGCAATAGCCCCTTCCAACTTCCACATCTGGATTAGGAACTCTGGCTTTGCTTTGCTTTGCCTGAACTGTCATGGTTTCCCCAAAAGGATCTTGAGAATTGTAGTTGGGTGACGATGCTGAGAATTCTTTTCCAGAGATGCCTAATGTCATGTACTGGCTGGATGCAGAAAAGTGGTGGGAGGCACCAGCGGGGAAATCCCTCACAGGAACCCCAAATTGAAGAAGGCTCAGAGCCAGGGAATTGGCAGTAGGATGATGAGTGGTCAGAGGGAAAAGTGGTAGCAGACTGGCAGGAGGTGGTGTCGGAAGAGATAACAGGTTTTAGTGAGCAGGAAGAGGCTAAGGCAGAGAACAGTCCAGAACCAGGGGCAGGGGAGGAGAGGAGAGCAAATACAGATTGATAAAATACAGGCAAGATGACAGAGACTCAGATTGCTTGGGAAGGAACCAAGGATGGAGACTTAGGTAGCTGTGGGCAGGTGGGAATCTTCAGTCCTTGCAACTGTCTCATAGAAGCAAACTCTGCCAGGAAGAGTGGCTGTGCTCACTAGGCCTGGCCTCCTGGGCTTGTCTTGTTTCTTTGAGTAAATCGTTAACTGAACTGAAGCCAGGTTATTGCTGACCTGTTCCTGGCATCCACCTCTGGCACCTACAGTAAGCACGCATGTCTCCAAGAACTGCAGTGTTCAGGTTTCCCTGGAGAAAAGGAAATAACTGTCCAACAATGGTGCAAACAGGGTTTTCAGGGCACTGTATGTGGATTGAGCCCTCTGCCCCAGCCACAATCCATTGACAAGAATGGGCAACCCCTGCTGATACAGCAGGTTCAACTGTAGCCCCTCTTTAGTGATCCTGTTGTTCACTTGGTCTAATCTGTAGTCTACATACACCAAAAGAGAAGATGCTGCTGGAATCTAATGAGATTGTATGATGAGCATCCATAAACTGTCGGCAGTCACCACCGTGTTTTGGTATACGGTATATTGTTGCACACTCCTTGCTACCCCATTTACTGAGAAGTTCCAGGCTAGTTTGGTTTCCTTTGGACAGAAGAGAGCACTTATGGTGACTGTGTAACATTTTGCTTTCATTTACAAAAAGGAAAGCAGGGCATAAGCAGAAACAAACAGGAGGTCCTCCAAGCTCCTACATTATTTCTTTTAAAAGAAACACTCAAGAGACTTCTCTAGAAGATCATCTGCTGCCATGGGTGAAACATCAACATCAAATGTGCTATTGGTCTCACAAAGTAATAATCAGCCAGTAGCCCTGAGGGTAGTCATTGTTTTGCCCAAATCTGGCTGGTTCCATTTGACTTCCCCACAGCTCTCTTGGATGCATTAGTTGACAATTGTATTCTTCCAAATGCTACATTTCCCCCCCTGCTATTAAAATTAATGCCTAAACAAAATTCTAAACACTAGAATTTTGGTTCAACATTTACATTTTAATGCAGACCTACCTAAGTCACCCCTTCTGAAACATCACTTGAACCAAAACACATCTATCCTAGAAATTCACTTTTCTTCAAATGCTGTGATGCAGTTCCCCAACCAAAAAAAGGGGTACAAAAATGCATATGTTAGAGGGAAGTGTGCTTAGAAACACAGATATCCATGAAAACAGCACACCAAATGTAAACTCTCTCTATATATTGTATATACACAGGAGATTGCTGACAAAATGTGTAGATTAGGCAAAACTTCGTGTTAAAAATGTGTAGGTTCAGAGAAGCACACATTAAAATGCTGATGAATTATCATGAGGACTTAAAAGTACTGATTTGGAAATGTAGCTAAGTGAATTTAAGATTGGGAAAGCAAGAAACTAAGTGAAACCAAAATTGATAGATTTGGGCCTGCATCGTGTGTTATGTTTCTTCATTTTCTATTTTCTTTTTTTTAAAAAAGGTGAAAAAATAGATGTTGATAATTATACAGTACCATCAATTTTCCAGAGTATAGGACTCTGTCCCAAGGAGCTTACAATCTAAAAGCCAGCATATTGGGTATGAGAGAGGAATGAGAGGGTATGCAGGAGAAGACTTGGCTGTTATGGTTGTGGATTGGAAAATCCAGATTGTCTTGGTGCAGAGCTGTGTAGATCATAAAATCGCAGAGTTGGAAGGGAGCCAAAGCGTCATCTAGTCAACCTCCTGTAATGCAGATGTGTCTTGAGTTTCTCCCCTCTCCATCCTTTCCTGCTAGTGTTTGGTCTCTGCTCCCAACAATCCAAACTGGAAGAGTTTCTTGCTTCTGAGCGGCCTTCTCAGCTTTCTCCAGGGAGACTAACCAGTTGTTCCCTCTCTGCCCTTCTCCTTCCCATGCTCCGCTGCAGAAGATGGTGGAGATGCCCGTCGCGACTTCGTCCAAGGCTCAGACTCCAAGGAGTACTGCCTGTCTGACCGTGACATCGTGGAGGTAGTTAGGACAGAGTATGTCTACACCCGACCACCTCCCTGGTCGGACGCCTTGCCCACCATCCATGTCGTCACGCCCACCTACAGCCGGCCGGTCCAGAAGGCGGAGCTGACACGGTTGGCCAACACTTTTTTGCACGTGATGAACTTGCACTGGATCCTAGTGGAGGACTCCCAGCGGAGGACCCCTCTCGTCACCCGGCTCCTGAGGGACACTGGGTTGAACTACACCCACCTCAATGTGGAAACCCCACGCAACTACAAGCTGAGGGGTGACATGAGGGACCCCCGCATCCCCCGGGGGACAATGCAGAGGAACCTGGCCCTACGGTGGCTGAGAGAGACCTTTAACAAGAACAACAGCCAGCCGGGGATTGTTTACTTTGCGGATGATGATAACACCTACAGCCTGGAACTCTTTGAGGAGGTAAGCTGCCAAGGGGTGGTCTTGCCCTCTGGGTTAGGTTGCCACTCCTGACCTTCAAAAGAGATGCCTCCATTATTGAGCTTAGTAGGCATCTCCACCAATGTGGTACAGAATGGATGGAAGGTGAGTGAGTACTGCAGCACTCCATGTATGTTCAGAGACTTCAGTCAGTGCTGAATATGACAGCCCATGCTATTGTGTGTCTGTACATGTGTCCTTTTTGATGCTGGTTTTCTTTACTTTGTAATAGTTTTTTATTAAATTTTCTAGTTTACATTTCAAGATATTCATTTAGACAACCTTAAGTTAATGAATTCCCTTCTTCTCTTTCAGTGGTTCATTTTGCTTACCGTACATCCCTGCATATTTTACATAAACTAAACCA
The DNA here is from genome assembly GCF_964106645.2 of Podarcis pityusensis. Taxonomy (NCBI): domain Eukaryota; kingdom Metazoa; phylum Chordata; class Lepidosauria; order Squamata; family Lacertidae; genus Podarcis; species Podarcis pityusensis. The sequence continues at coordinate 21,069,903 of NC_138040.1, read as the reverse complement.
TTCAGTAAATCCATTGTTACACCATCAAACCTTATTTACACTTGAATTTATTTTAATGCTACCAGTGTTTTTAAATGCACACAATTTTGAAAATTGTGTAGGAAAAAATGGTGTTGGTTTTCAAGGTACTGGTTTTCACCTATCCTTTTTTTAAAAATATAAACCTTTATTTAACATATTTCACAAATTTATACAACAATCTACTATATTACAGTTTGTATCCCATCCCATACTAGAAAAAAAGAAAATTTAAAAATACAAAAAAACAACAACATAAAAGGACCTAAAATAGACTTTCGATTGTTCTCGAAGAAACTAGATCATACTAGTTATATCTTACACAGTATCTTACCATCAGAAAGTTCTTCCTAATGTTAAGCTGGAATCTCCTTCCTTGTAACGTGAATCCATTGTTTTGGGTCCTACCCTCTGGAGCAGAAAGAAAACAAGCTTGCTCCATCTTCTATGTGATAGCACTTTAGATATTTGAAAAGTGCTATCATATCTCCTCTCAGTCTCCTCTTCTCCAAGCTAAACACACCCAGCTCCCTCAACAACTCATCATACGGCTTGCTTTCCAGACAAATATTTGTCATCAGTTTTATTTCTTTCTTACATTATTTGCAAACACTATTTCAGAGCTCAGTTGAACCCAAGTCTCCCACGTCCTAGTCAGTGGTGGCTGATGTCCATTGGGTTTGGTGGGGTGGAAAGCATTGAGATCAGTGACAGGCAAACACCCACAAATTCCAGTTTTGCCCTCCTCCCTGTTGAGTTCTACAGTGGCAACACTGAGCCTGTTTATTTCACTTTCCCGAGGTTGCTCTGTTATTTTCTACACCACGGTTAAGCTTTCCACATGGCATAAAAGTCAGTTCTGGAAAACCTATGGAATATAGTGCATGTTTAGCACTCCTTTCTGTGTTTTCTGATTCCAGGAAGTGGGGTGGGGACCTCTTTGCAGGCCCCTTAAGCCAGAAAATGGAGGGAGTAAAGTGACAAAATTGGGGGCCGTATGCTAGCATGCAGTTATTTCCCTGATGTGTTCATGGGGGAATCATGGGGGCATAGAAACAGGCATGTGCAGAAAGGGTGGGGGAATAGTGACATGTTCCAATGTCGTTCACTGTGGTGTCAACCCAACACAGGCACCAGTGTGAATGAGTGTCATGTGCCTGCATATCGGTCAAAAAACCAAAGTCCCATAACACAACAGGTACTGCAGTTTGAAGGGAATGTTAGAAAACAGGACTGAAGCACTGGCATGATTAGGAAAACAACTAATGCAATACCCCCTACATCTGAATGTACCCTGAGACTATGGAGAAAGAATCTTTTGGCAGGCAGTGCCAGCCCTGGACTAGCTATAAGTAGGTGGGGGGGGGGAGGGCTAAGGGCAGACTGAGGTTGGTGGGGCCGTACCCTATTCACCCTCATGCGGACTACAACTCCCATCATCCCTAGCTAACTGGACCAGGGGTCAGGGATGATGGGAATTGTAGTCCCAAAACATCTGGAGGGCCAAGTTTGGCCATGCCTGTCCTAGTCTGACACTCTAACCGCTACACCATGCTGTATTTCTTACGAATAAGGCTGCCACCTCTCATATAGAAGAGGAACACAGCTTACTGGCATCTCCTAAATGATGCATACTCATTGACCGTAGCACTGAGGGCAAGGTTGCTGTTAAAAGAAAAAATCTTCTGGGAGGTGAAACAGCAGCAGAAGCAGACACACACACCACACACACCCAAAAAATCTTGGCTCATCTGCATACTCACTCCTGCAGCGAAAGGGTATTAACTCTGATTCATTGCCGGCAGTGCGTAGGAGCTGTTAGAGAACAGAGAAATGACACACTGCTTCCCCCGAGGATTTACAAATGAAGTAATTTTCGACGACATCATAATGTTAATTAATTTAAACGTAGGCAAATTAAACATTGCCCATTGCCTAGGCATGGAGTCCAAGCTAAATAAAATTGGCAAAGACCAGCAGGCAGGCTGAAAATTGCAGGAGGATATGAGAAAAAGAAAAAAAAAGAAACTGACTGATAGGTTTGTAACAGGCCAGGAACCAACCTTCATCTTAGCAACAGGAAATAGTGAACTGGGGTCTAGTTCACACAACCCAAACAAACAGGAGTTCCTTCAGGTTATTCTTGTGTGCAGGTCAAGCTGTCCTTGACCACATTCACACTGCACTTTCAATGCTCTATGATGTCACTTGAAACAGTCATGGTTTCTCCCAAAGAATTGTGGGAGCTGTAGTTTGTTAAGGGAGCTGAGAGTTGATAGGAGGCCCCTATTTGCCTCCTAGAGGTACAATTCTCAGAGTACCCTACGAAGAGAGATGGGGGTTGTCCACATTTCCGCTAGAAAGCACAGGTTCGAGCAGTTTTCTCCTTGTCTTGCACTTTCTAGGCACAGGTCTGAGCGTTTCCCCCCTTGTCTCACTCCTTTCCCCAAGGGAAAGCCCACTCTTTAGTGATAGATCAGAACAAATGGCAATCCAGGGAACATCCAAATTGCTGTTTGCTATGATTGAGCTCTAAAGAGCAGTTTTCCCTGGGGGAAATTAGCAGCACAAAAGGAAGTGTGGAAAGGTATTGTACCTGTCCTGTATAATACAGGATTGTCCCATATTTCAGTGTGAAATGCTACATCCTGTATTGATACAGTTTTGTCCTGTATTTCAGGTCTTATCTCTGTGTGTCACTGTCTCTCTCTCCCTGTGAAGTTAGGGATCCTCTCCAAACCTGTGTGTGAAAGGTCATATTATTTCAGCTCTGGATAGCCAAGCACAGACAAATTTACAAATTCGTGTGTATGTGTATGTGTATGTGTATGTGTATGTGTATGTGTATGTGTATGTGTGACAAATTCCAGAGGGGCCATCCTGTTAGGCTGCAATAGATTGTAGTGGATTGTTTTGAAATCACTTCAGCACCAGATGAAAATATATATACCACACCCCCCAAATCACTCCACCCTATCCTGTATTTTGCCAAAACAAAGATGGCAACCCTAAGTATGGATAAACCCACTCTGAGCTCCTGTTCCCATCAGCCCCAGCCAGCATGACTAATGGTCAGGGATGGCAGGAGATGTAGTCCAGTATCATCTGAATGGCACCAGCACCAGTTTGAAGGGGAACCCAAAGTAGATTCCACAAGCCCACCTCTGCCTCACACCAACTGTCAGTGGTTCTCTAGGGGTCTTTGACCACCTTAGCTGGAGGTGCTGGGGACTAAGCCTGAGACCTGCTGCATGAAAAATATGCTCTCTCCTGCTGGTCTGTAGTCCTTACCAACTCTGTTGATATCCTTGCTTGTTCATTAGCTATAAAAGTACCTAAAGTTGCTAAGCACTGTAAAAAATAAATAAATCAGAAATAGTCTAAGCCTTGACCCAAGGCTTATAAGCGAAAGGAAAGAGGCATGGCACATTGGAAAGGAAAGGAGAGTTTTGGAGAACCAGTTTCAGGAAGCTATCAACTTATTTTGATAGCTTATTCATTCAGATTTTCTGCAATGGGGGCTGCATGCACACTGCACAGGTAAAGCACATATAAAGTGCATGGCTTCCCACAAAGGATGCTGGGAGCTGTCATTTGCTAAAGGTGCTGGGAATTGTCACTTTGTGAGGGATAAAGTACAGTTCCCAGGATTCTTTGGGGGAAGTCGTGCGATTGAAATTGGCGGGGTTTACACAGCCCAACTCTGTTTCCCTTCTCTTTTCTTCCTAATGGGTCATCATGCCTTTTCAGGTGCTCTGCCACTGAGTTGCTCTTCCCCTCTAATCTAGCCTCGTGCCCTCAGGTGTCGGAGAGGTTACCCTCCCTTCACCAGCTCTGAAGTAAATCCAACTTTCAGTCTGGGCAGCTTCGGTAAAGGGGTATGCAGAAGCAGGAGGGCATCACCATATCCTTTGCCACAGGCATCAGAATATCTTGGGGCTGGCCTTGCATCCTCCCCAACCAGCACTTTTTGTGCCTCCCTAAGAGGAAGGAATGTTGCATCCTGATATACTTACGTAACCATCTCAGTCCTGTCTCAGGTCACATCTGCGTCAGTTCTCATTTACAGCACTCTGATACCATGTGAATAGGCATTACAGTGGTACCTTGGTTCTCGAACGGCTTAATTGTCGAACAAATTGGCTGCCGGATGCCACAAACCCAAAAGTAAGTGTTCTGGTTTGTGAACATTTTCTGGAAACCGAACATCCGACACAGCTTCCGCTTGAGTGCAGGAAGGTCCTGCAGCCAATCACAAGCCGCGCCTTGGTTTTTGAATCGTTTCGGGAGTCAAACAGACTCCCAGAATGAATTAGGTTTGGCAACCAAGATACCACTGTACTTCCCCTCAAAGAATCCTGGGAACTGCAGTTGGCTAAGAGTACTGGGAAGCATACCTCTGTGAGTGGGATCTCCTAACCACTCTCAGCACCCTTAGCAAAGGACTAGAGCAAAGTCCCAGAATTATTTGGGGGAAATGTTTATTTACACCATTTCTGTACCACTTAAATATAAAATAATATATCTCTAAGCGGTGTAGAGAAAACAAAAGCAGACAACCTAAACAACAAATATTACAGAAAATACACATTAATACAAAATTACTTATAGACATAAACCAATATCAATTCTGTCACCTTTGGACACACCCTGCTGGCTCTCACCCAGGACCCCACCCATCCACTCTGGCTCTCACTCAGGGTCCAAACAAACTCTCAGTTCCCCTATAAATATCTCACAAAGTGAAGGGTTGCTGCTGACCTCCCCCTAGTCCAGGCATAGGCAAACTTGACCCTCCAGATGTTTTGGGACTACAACTCCCGTAATCCCTGACCACTGGTCCTGTTAGCTAGGAATGATGGGATTTGTAGTCCCAAAACATCTGAAGGGCCAAGTTTGCCTATGCCTGCCCTAGTCTCTCTAGGCTTGCTTTCTATGGGCAAGCCCAAGGCAGATGGAGTTCCTTCAGGCTGCTGCAGCAATGTCCCATCCAGCTGACCCCCCCCCCTTTCTCCAGCCTCTGCCCCCCTTCTCTTCTAGCTATAATTGTGTGGCATGGATGCTACAGCTCTCTCATTCTTCTCCATTGTTTTCTCTCTGGTGAGCATTTTTATTTGGTGATTTCTTCTGCCCCCACATTCCTTTCTGCACCCACTGCCTGTCAGGAACCTTGAGGCTGCTGTCTGTGGGCTTGGGGCATCCATCAGGGCAAGTTTGCTGATGTTGCTAAATTGTCCAGGGTCATTTGAGCAATAAGAGATTGCGAAGAGCTCTAACAGGACCTCTCCGAAAGGAGGGAATAGGCATTAACATGGCAAATGCAGTGTAAAGCGATGCATATCGGCATAAAAATTCTTAATTCCACATATATGTTCACGGGGTCTGAACTGTCAATGACTGACCACGAGCGAGACCTTGTGGTCATAGCAAATAGCTTGATGAAGATGTCGCCCCAGTGTGCAATGGCCATTGGCAAAAAATTCCATGGTAGGGATCATTAGGAAAGGAATTGAAAATAAAGCTGCCAATAGAAAAATGTCATTATACAAATCTATGATGCGACCGCATTTGGAATACTGTGTGTAGTTCTGGTTGCCTCACTTTGAAAAGGTTATTGTAGAGTTGGAAAAGGTTCAGGAAAGGGCAATTTCAATGATTGAGGGGGTGAGGAGATGCTCCTATGAGGAAAGGCTTCAGCATTTGGGACTTCTGAGAAAAGGCGAATAAAACATGAGATGACAGAAGTGTACAGTGGTACCTCTGGTTACGTATTTAATTCGTTCCAGAGGTCTGTTCTTTTTTAAAAATAATTTTTATTAGTTTTCCATTTAACAATCCAATCATATCACATTAATTACTCCGAATTATACCAATACATATCATAAAAATCCAAATATTTTGCCGAATTTTAAATTTTTGTTGGGGGTACCCATGCTTCGAGTTCAGAACTCTGTTCTGAACCAGAGGTCCGTTCTTAACCTGAAACTGTTCTTAACCTGAAGCACCATTTTAGTTAATGGGGCCCCCTGCTGCTGCCGCACCGCCGGAGCACGATTTCTGTTCTCATCCTGAAGCAAAGTTCTTAACCCGAGGTATTATTTCTGGTTTAGCGGAGTCTGTAACCTGAAGCGTATGTAACCTGAAGCGTATGTAACCCGAGGTACCACTGTATACAAATATGCATGACACAGAGAAAGTGGATAGAGAAAAGTTTTTCTCCGTCTCTCATAACACTAGAATTTGTGGGCATCCATTGAAGCTGAATCTAGGAAGATTCAGGACATATAAAGGAAAGCAGTTCTTCATGCAGTGCTTAGTTACACTATGGAACTCAAATCCACAGGAGGCAGGGATGGTCACGAACGTGCATGACTTTAAAAGAGGATTGAACAGATTCATGGAAGATGGGGATATCCATGTCTACTAGCCATGATAACTACGTTCTGCCTCCACAGTCATAGGCAGTGGTGCTTCTGAACCACACAAGGCAAAGGTGCTCTTGTGCTCAGATCCTGCTTGAGGGTTTCCCATGAAACAGTGCTGGTTGGCCACTGTGAGAACAGGATGCTGCACTAGATAGGCTACTGGCTCTTCCCGTGTTCTTGTGCTCAGGGTGAGGCCCATCCATCTTACCAGGTTTCAAATATTTCTTGCTCAGAGGTGGGCACTGTGAAATAATAGGATAAGGCAATACTTGCCCATGTGGTATCAAGAGATGCTGCACCAGCCAGCACAGCTGGGGTGGCCTCTGCCCCCTCCTCTTTTGCCAGCACCGCAGATGTACAGTGGTACCTCGGGTTAAGTACTTAATTCGTTCCAGAGGTCCGTACTTAACCTGAAACTTTTCTTAACCTGAAGCACCACTTTAGCTAATGGGGCCTCCTGCTGCTGCTGCGCCGCCGGAGCACGATTTCTGTTCTCATCCTGAAGCAAAGTTCTTAACCCGAGGTACTGTTTCTGGGTTAGCGGAGTCTGTAACCTGAAGCGTATGTAACCCGAGGTACCACTGTACTTCTGGAAGCCAGCTTCCCAAAGTGCCATGACAAAAGGAGGAAGAAGAATGGCAGGGTCAAGGTAAGCTTTGGTGCTGCGCTCTGGTGTGAGACAACTGACTTGTGTGACCAGAGCACGGGAGCCAAAACGGGATGTCCTGGTTTGGGATCAGAAGCTGGGGTGGCTTCTGACCACCTGGGCTGTCCCACTTAAAATGGGACACTTGGAGGGCATGGACTTTCTGCAGGCAAATCATGCCTTCTGTCATAGAGCTTTGACCCTTCTTCCCCTGTTGTTTCCCTGGTCAAATATTAAAGGGCACCAGGTGATCCACAGGCACAGGCTACAATGTGGAATGGCAGGCCCAGTGGTAGAGTGGAGCGGAAACACAAAGGGAGCACAGCTCTGGGACTTGTACAGAGCAGGGGCTATGATGTCATCTTCAGGCGCTTCAGGCTACCTACCACCACCTTCCTTGCCACAGCAAAAGAATGGGCCAACAATGGAGTTTCCAGCTTTGTTTGTGATGGATTAGCATAAGCGAGGAAGTCAGAGAATGAGGAAGAGAATCTTTCCTTTCCTTCATTGGCATCCTTGTGCCATGCTAGCCCTCTAAACAGCAACACATCTATGCAATATTGTTTGCATTCTTAATTAAAAGCTAACAGTTGCATCCCAGTTGGCTGAAGATCTTTTGCTGGGGCTGAGTGTGTTTTACAAGGTGAACAGTCAACATCAGGCACCTGTGAGTTCAAAGATTTCTCCCAAGAACACACAGGATTGCAACCATGCTGCTCCTAATATTTTGCATTTTTTGTTCTCTAGCGTTTGTGCAAGTGCTTCCTATACTTTTGGACCCTCCTTGGGGCAGAGGCCATGGGGGCAGTCATGATAAGCTCTTGCACTTCTAGATTCACCAATTATTCATTCGAAAGGCAACCCTAGATTCCTTTGTCTCTCTTCAGTCTTTTGGGGTTATTTTACTATTGTTTATCCAGCACTTTATAATTTATCTAGCACCATCTGTACCCATAATGCTCATAGTAGCATAAACAACGCATATGTCCTTTCTCCAGGGACTTTGTCATCTAATTTTAGACAGTCTTGGTGGATGGGGGTGAGGGTGGGTGTAGACAAAAGAAGTGAGGTGTGCATGCAAAAAAAATGAAAAGATCAAAGAAAAGTAAAATCAGTTTCATTTACTTAGCTTTTGTTTCAGTAGGGGAACAAGTACTAAAAATGTATGACTTTATGATGCACTGAGAGACGTGGGAACAAGATGACAAGAGTCCTGGGGTGGTAGAGCAGACGGTGCCACAGATCTTCAAACAGCAGATCAGATGTACCATCCCTGAATGCTCATTTTGCACTTAAAAAAAAAAACAACCTTCTATGTAGACTGTAGGACAGCAAGGAGCTAGGACAGAGCAACTTGCTGCTTGCAGGGAATTGGTTTTGTGTTTACCTAAAGGTCACAGGGATGCAGGTGGCACTAGGGATGTGGGTGGCGCTGTGGATTAAACCACAGAGCCTAGGACTTGCCATTCAGAAGGTTGGCGGTTCGAATCACCGCAATGGGGTGAGCTCCCGTTGCTTGGTCCCTGCTCCTGTCAACCTAGCAGTTCAAAAGCACGTCAAGTGCAAGTAGATAAATAGGTACCACTTTGGCGGGAAGGTAAACGCCGTTTCCATGCACTGCTCTGGTTCACCAGAGGTGGCTTAGTCATGCTGGCCACATGACTCAGAAGCTGTATGCCGGCTCCCTCGGCCAATAAAGCAAGATGAGCGCTGCAACCCCAGAGTCGGCCATGACTGGACCTAATGGTCAGGGGTTCCTTTACCTTAAAGGTCACAGGGCAAGTGATACCCACCACCTGCCTACCTCCTGAAGATGCCACACAGTCCTTCATCTCCCACCTGGCCCCTGGCCCCAGAGTCTCCCATCTTAATTTGTGGCACGCGTGGACCAACTTGAAGCCCAATGAGCCATGGACAAGGTCTATTTTGAGGAGGACTCTGGATGACCATATAACTGGGGGAATAGGAATGCCTTTAAGAGGGTGCATCCCAACTGTTATATATTTTGCAGGAGGAACTCAAAAACATACCATAAATTTAGATTTACACAAATAAAATACTCTTAAATTATTGTTATTTTTTGTGGTGAGGAAATGCACTGAAACATATGGGGCAAATGGATGATTAGTGGAAAGACTATGAACATCCTGCAAGCAAATCAGGATAAATGCTTGTTGTCCTCTAACCACCCTGCACACAAAAAATAAAGACTGGCTATTGTCTGATTTCCGTGTTAGCTTTGTATAAGCAAACCTGGATGAAATATTGGACAAGCAGGTTGTCTAAGGAAGGCATCAGAAAGCCGGAATTATTTTGGGAGAGCTCAGGGTAACAGCAGACTTGGAAGAGCGCAGATTTGAAGCAAACAGCTGATGGGCGTCATCCTTAAGCAACATTTTGGGGGCAGCAGGTTGGTGAAAGCTGTTGAAGGGGAATGACAGAAAGTGGGCACTGAATGTGGACACACCCAGGAGGGGAAATATAATTCAGTACACAGTGGATGCAGTTTAGAAGCTGCACATGTAATACGGAACTCCCCTCCCCCTTATTTTATTTTATTTTTTGCAGGATGTTTCTCAGGCGTTGCTTCTGTTTTTGCTGTTGCTGTCAACAGAGGCTCGTGTATGAGGAAAGCCATTTTGCAGACCCTCTGCAAAAGCAGGTGGCTGTGTTTTGTGGCATCTCCGTCTCCCTTTCCTGCATGGGGGGGCAGGCGGCTGGGGGAGACAGACTGGAAGCCAGCGGGGCTTGCTGCAGAGCAAACCTTTTATTGGTGTCTCTCTCTTCTGCTGGCCCCGTGGGTGGCTTGAGTTCTTAGCAAGTGTATAATGCAAGAGGCTAAGTGCCTTGGACTCCTCCGGGCTCTCTTGCTGTAATTAGCAGTGACGAGAGACTTGATGAAAGATCGGGGAGACGGAGCCTCGTGGAGCACCAAGCAAGTTAAGCGAGCAGCCACAGCTTCGGCGGAGAGACAGCTCCCACCTGTGGCCCTCTGGTGCGGAAGAAGGAAGAGCGAGCCGTTTTTAGAAGCTGAGGAGAATTCTGCAGAAGCTCTTTGGGGAATCTGAAGTGCTACAACTTCATGCAAATGCCCTGCCCTCCCCCACTGGGAACAGTTTTCATGTCACTTAGGGACATAGGAAGTTGCCTTATGCTGAGTCTGACCCCTGGTCCATTGAGCTCAGTATCCTCTGCACTGATTGGCAGTGGTTTCCCAGGATTTCAGGCAGGTGGAATCTCTCAGCCCCACCAGGAGATGCCAGGGAGTGAACCTGGGACCTTCTGCATGCAAAGCAGATGGCCTGTCGTTGAGTTACTGCCCTACCCATCATAGGAATCTGCATTCTACTGGACCAGATCATTGGTCATTCTAGCTCAGTTCTGTCTATACTGAATGGCAGTAGCTGCTCAGGGATTCAAACAGGATTCTTTCCCGGCCCTATTCAGAGATGCTGGGGATTAAACCTTTGCTTTCCCACATCAAGACTTGGGGCAACTTGATAAGGCGTGTCCATAAAGAGAATCAGCAGACGTGACACATTTCGATTATTGTGTGGTACATTCGTAGTGGGCCTCTGCCACTTCTGGCTGTGTGTGTCTGAATGGTACATCTTGCTTTTTTAAAACAACAACAAACAACAATCCTCCCCTCCGTTCAGACAACTAGCCCATCAGGGAAAAGTTTTCTCCCTTGTGTGCTAGCTTTTCAAATGCAGGGATTTTGGTGATTAAGTAAGATGTAAACATCCACCGACATTTCATCTGTTTTATGACCTGTTCTGCACCAGCAGAAAAATGCAGTGGGAATGAGGTGGTAAAGACCTGAGATGATAGAGCCAACTGTACAACTTCATACAGAAGACTGAATAGACCCTTTCTTTCATTGCCTACTCTTTCTCTCTCTCTTTCCTCGTTTCCAGATGCGGACTACCAGGAAAGTGTCAGTCTGGCCGGTGGCCTTTGTGGGCGGCTTGCGCTACGAGTCGCCCAAAGTGAATGCTGCCGGAAAGGTCTACGGGTGGAAGACAGTATTTGACCCTCACCGGCCTTTCGCCATTGACATGGCAGGCTTTGCTGTGAACCTCAGGCTCATCCTCCAGCGACCTCAGGCTTACTTCAAACTGCGAGGAGTGAAGGGCGGATACCAAGAGAGTAGCTTGCTCCGGGAGCTGGTGACTCTGAACGACCTCGAGCCAAAAGCTGCCAATTGCACTAAGGTACCATCTTCCTTCCAGATGTTCTACGTCCAGAACTGTTGGGGCTTCTTTACCCAAGGTCTCCTCTGGAGGAAGCAAACTACCCCAGCCTTGTGCTTCTATTTTGGCGGACTTCCACAGGTGGCTCTTCACCTCTGGTTTGGGGGACCGCTGATTTGCTTTCATGTGCTCCCAAAGGCCAAAAACAAACCAAAAAAATTATCTTTTTGCAGTTTGCACCACAGCCTGAGGCTGGGCCTAAGCCATAAGACAAGGGCAAAAACCCATGTTTATGAACCACAGTGTATGTGACTGGCAGGAGGGAGGCCTGCCTTCTGTTCCACAGGCCAGTTGAGAACACCTCTCTTGTAGAGCAAAGTGCTCCTTCCATTTTAATTGAGATGGGGGGGGGGGACCCTGTATCAAAAGTTGGGAAAGGGGGAAGGAGGAGGGTCTGCCCCACAAGCCAGCAGAAATCCTTTCATCTTCCATAAGCAGCCCTGACTCCCGTTTCCAGACAGCCAGGCCATCTTTCTTGCCAGGCAGTAAAAGGAGCTTACAGCTTTGAGCATAAAACGGGATCGATTGAACATGCAGTTCATTGTCATGGCAACAGGACGAGGTGAGGAGCGTCAAGAGGAAGAGCTGAAGGGGAACGGGAGGGTTTCTCTCCAAAGGGCCACGCTGGTGGCAACAGACAGAAAGAGCAGGGGGAGAAGGAACCTGTAAACAAAGGAGTCACTGGGCACAGACCTTTGCTTAGGGAGGGAGTTTGCCGAGTTTGAGAATGGAGCCCAGGGAGGTTACGCTCCTGCTTGGCAGAAAGCAACATTTGGTACCTGGCATCCGCTGCTCATACACCTGCAGCCAGCATGATGTACAAGAGGGGGCGACAAATCCTTTTCAGCCTGTGGAAGAGTTTAGAGAGCCAAGCAAAGGGACCTGGAGGGCCGCATTCTGCCCCCAGGCCAGAGGTTCCCGCTCCTGCTATATGAGAGAGAGAAATAATACAGAAATACATTCCTCCCTGTGTGTGCAACATTCCAATTCATTTCCGGAAGAGACTATGAGAGGAGTCCATTTTATTTTTAACCATAGACACACTGCCAACCAAACTCTTGTTTCTGGAGCAGATCTTGTTGATAAGTCTGCCACTTTAGGGAAACTTGCACCAATTTTCTCAACCATTACTTGGACACAGGTAACTGGGCTGGTCTGCACTGCAGAACACGGACAATCTTAGCAGCTCAGAAGCAGCAATCTGGTGGAGAGATGACTGTGAGTCTCAATCTGGTAACTTGAATACAATAATGGGTTCAACAGATCTTGCACTTGGAGTGACGGCATCTAATGCTAGAGACCAGCAGGTCTGAGCACAATTAAAACTCCACTAGAGATGGATCAAGTCAACTTGATCTGTCAGATTGTACAAGTGATTCAGGTACAGGAGAGATAGGCAGCTGGTGGCTCAGTTACTCAGTTCAGCCCTCAGAGACTCCCCCCCTTTTTTGCTCCACATCTGGAACTGAGAAAACAAGGGGAGAGCAATTTGCCAAGCATCTGTCAAGGCCCCAAATAATGGCTAGCAGTACATCTGGCTCATTGGGTCACCAGTTGCACAGATCTTGCCTAGCCTTTGGGCAAGCTTACATGGGAATGGGTTCAAGGAGGGAATTTTCTCATACCTCCACTGAAAATGTAGCTGGTGTCTCTACAGCAAATCATACGTCACAGGAAAATGTAAGGGCTGGCAAAAAGATGGATAAGCCCAAGGATTGTGACTGTTGATAAGACAAGTGCACAGGTCAGTCAGCAAGTGTGCTGAAGGATGGGGTTATTGCCCTGAAACACGATGCCATAAAATGGGTCATTTCTGCCCACGCTCCATTTCCCTGTCTTATTGGCTCACAAGAAACAGAAGAGGAAGGAGGGGAAAAAAACCCATAAGGCTTTTCACCAACCTACTCCAAGGTTTTGAGACTTGTGGAATTTGAGACTTAGCATCTGGGGGATTTGGTTAGTTGTGCTGCTGGTTTGATAATGTTCAGGTGATAGAGATCTAACTTCTTTCCTCCCTTCTTCTCATGCAGATCCTTGTCTGGCACACAAGGACGGAGAAACCCGTGCTGGTGAACGAGGGGAAAAAAGGCTTCACAGATCCAAACGTGGAAATCTGACATTGTGTTGCAAAAAGAGAGAAAACAAATAGCAGGTATCATTTTTTAGAATTCCTACATTCACAAACCATTAGCTGTGGGTCTCAGTTTCACCATCTCCTTTGTAATGTTTAGCACAACTTAGTTTTAAAAAGGTGTGTTTTTCACCCTGCAAGCTGCTTTGAGACACATGGGGGAAAGCAGGGTACACATTTTTAAAAACATAAATATATATATGGTGTCATTCGGCCACAGTGATGTGTTTTCCCATTTGCTGGTTGGTGAGGGCGGGGAAGGAAATGCATAGCATTGTGGCATTATGGTGGTACGAATTGTTAGAATATGGCAAAAAGCTCCCATTTTCATTTAGAAACATCAAGGTTCGGTTGAGGTGTCATTCTAGCCAAAGACTTGATAAAATAATACTTAAATATAAGGTTTGGTCAGAAGCAAAAGAACAGCATCCTGCCCTTGAGAGGCAAATCTGTGACATTCAAGCTGATGTTTTAATCTGCAGCCTCTTCCCTCTCGCGAAGTCCCTGAGCCAGCCAGCCAGCCAGCCTCCAAGAACAGCCTGGATATGTCGAATAGACTGGCTATTCAGCTCAGTTACTCTCAAACTGACCGAAACTGCTCAGACTTACCTGAACTTCCTCATAGACTCTTGAATGAAGAAGGAAAACAACACAACTGACCCTCTGGAGACAAACCAGTTTTGTTTTTGTTTTTTTGTTTTAAAGAAAAAGCACAGAAGTCATGGAGTTGGCATCACTTTTGGTCCAAAGTGCAGAGCCTCGCAGGTTGTGCGGATGGAAGGCAAGGACGATGAAGGCAAAAGAATGCCTGCCCGGGAAGCTCCCTTCAGGAGTCAAGGATCAGACCAATGGGTGGACTTCCAACGGATATTGATAAGGACAATGGTTGCCATTTTCACCCTTGATGGATTCCTCTCTCCCGTCCCCATCCTAGCAGGCATGAACTACATACTTGGGCACAACCAGGGAAAACAGATCTCTACTTTGAGAGGAACACTGCCTTTGGCAGTGGCACCTTTGCTCTTAAATTATATTTATTATTCTGTAAAAGATGGCAGCGTTTGGCCATGATGTGGGGAAAAGGGAAGTAGAAAAAAAGAATGCTAATTTTAAACTAGCAAATAACCATCTGGGCCCCTTTCCTGCAATTCGTACCTCTCTCCCCTGCTCCAAGAGGACTGAAGAGGTTGTGTCCTCGCCCCCCGCCCCCGGTCCTGGCTAATGCTACACAACCTAGATCAGTGCTTCCCAATTAGCTAATTACTGAGGACCCCTTATTTTTCAAAAGCCAAGCCATGGACCCCCTACTTTTGAAAATTTTGATAACTCTGTGGTAGTTACTTCTCCAAAGCAATTTCTTGAACAAAATGTGCAGAGGATTTTAGTTATACTAAGAAACACGCTAGAGCTAAGAGATATCTGTTTTTCAACGTTGTAATATATCAGCAGCTAAGCATTGCAATATTCTGATATATCATGATATCTGAAATTGGAGATCAGGCATGGGGATGAGGGAAGGAGCAGTCACAGAGATCAGATGGGGGGGGAGGAAGCAGAGTCACCTCTACCACATGGCTTGGGGGGAGGGATTGAGGATGGGGGTGGCACCAGCAGTGGCACCAGCGAAGATGCACATCCACTGTGGCTGCTGCTGTTTTCCTGCTGACTGAGAAAAGCTGCTCCACCTAATTGCCAGGGGAAGGTAGTGCCACGGTGCCTTGAAGGGAGGGTGAGTAAACATATGGGGAAAACAGCGCCTCGCAATCCACTGCCCCGTTTTCCCTCAGTGTGAGGGAAGGCAGCTCAGATCAGCAGTGTTATCAGCTGAGATCATTGTGCGATATTGGCAGTGCTTTGAAGTTGGTTGCCCTGCTCTCCCTAACGCGAGGAGTGATATATTCCTGCATATTTCCGGGCAAAAATTGTTACCGCGGTGTTATTTCAAAATGGATTTTGGCCAATATATTGAAAAATCCCATGGCTCTAAAACAGACCATAAAATTTGTGGTATTGCCATGCAAAAACAACATAAATTTAGTTGAGGGGGGCAAGGGATGAGGCCGCGGCCACGGACCCCCTGGGTGCGTTCCATGGACCCCTGAGCCCCTAATTGGAAACCACTGACCTAGATCAAGGCATCTCTGACAGACTTCCTTTGCGGATCATTTGCCTGACCCTTCTAAGCTGGGTCTATCTCACTGCACACATCACTCAAGGCATCAGGTTTTCCCCATATTCGTGTCAACCTCAAGCGGGTTAGGATAAGGCTTGTGAGCTGATCACCACCACCACGTCCCCAGCAACAAACCGTACAGTAGAAGATATTTCCCAGCAATGGGCTGAAAATAGTTTTGATCCTGCTTGTAACTTTCTAGGGTGTAGAGAGAAAAATGGAGGAGGTTTCTTCATATCACTAGTTTCTTGCCAAGGGTCTTCAGAACATAATGGCACTGATTTTGGGTGCATCCTCCAGTCTGTTTTCCAACTTTGTGAAGTTGAAGCTACTCCATTTGGAGAAATGAGTCACTGTCCTACCAACATGTCTGCCCATAGGCAGCCGAAGGGGGGAGGGCTCTGCCTGACAATGACTCTGGCTCCACTTATTGCTGGCCTCCCTGCTGTTCTCCCTGTCTCAATGGGCATCCGTCAATGCTGCTCAAAGCCATGTGTGATGCTTTGAAAACCACTGAACTGGCTGACCTTGTGAACAGGGGTGGCAGATTGGGGAAGCTATTTCAGCTCACCCCTCATTTGATTAGACAAAAGGAAACCTGTATTTATGTTCTGGGCATTGCACAATGATCACATAACCCTTTGGACCAACTTGCCGCTGGATTTCTGGCCTATATATGTTGGTCATCAAGTCAAAAGGCAAATGAGGGCCAGGAAGACACAGGCCAATGGCAAATATTTAGTTTGTTAATCCTGACAACTTCAATGCAAATATGCATGTTTTGTGGTGGAGGATTGGTGCAAACACCTTTCAAGGCAAGCCAACTTAGGTCTGTACCACTTCAGATTTAGAGGTGTGGGACCCTAAACAAAACAATACAAAACAAAAACCTCCCTGCATTTGGCAAGCTGGCACATTGGGGAGTCGGCAACACTGAATTTTTATCTCATGTGTTTAATGTCCTACATGCAGGGACAGTATTATGTAGAGGACTGCTCAACCATACCAACATACCTCTATACTGAAGTGCTACAGTACAGAGTTCCATAGATCAAAGCATTTTTTAAATGCTCTGGAAATAGGCAAGAACAAACATCAGACTGTGGTGCCCTGTGGCACTAATGTAGACCACTCCATTTCAAAACGTACTTGTTACCATTGTTCAAAAATGGGCATTTTTGCAGCACAGTCTTGCTTTTGCTTAAGCAGGATACATTTCTGTGTGGCCCTTATATGAAGGAAAGTTGGCCAAATCTCAGTGGAGATAGGTGTTCCTTTGCCTATCTCATACAATGAGAGTTAGAAGTACGGCGCTTTATTTTTAAGACAGATCAGCTGGTTGGTCTACCGAAAAACAATTACCTTTCTTAATTTGTTTCTAAATTTCATGCCGCAAAGGCCAGCAGAATCCTCAAACAATTAATGTGAGAAATGAGTGGCAGGTTTTTTTGTTCCTTGGGTCTCTTTATTCTGCCTGTTGGAGCCAGTGTCACAAGGTCAGAGTGAATCAAGAATCATGGAAATGTACTGACAAGTCAGGGGTGTTCTGATCTGCACTGGGGTGGTGGGCTGATTTGGGGAGCAAATAAAATGCAAGTTTTTACTTATGTGCAACTATTGCTTTTCGAGAGAAACAAGTCATAAAAAGTGGGGGGAACACAACACGTTTATCCTCTGACTATGCCTCTCTTTGAATCTGCTCAGATGAAGCCAGTTCAACATTGCTCCTGCATTGGCCAAAGATCAGCAGCGAGTGCTGGACTCCAAACACAGCAGAGCCCATGGCCCTGGACTATAGACCATGTCAAATTGAAAATGAGGTAGGGCTCAGCCACCAAACACACACAAAACCCCTGCGCAAAGAAAACTGGCTTCTTCCTGAACATCTGATTTTCTACATGGAGTGTATTTGGGGAATATCTGTATGGCTGTTATGTGGGAACGACAACCAGATTTCTGCACCTGCTTTCTAAAGTGGCACAGTCCAGGAACAACTTGACCAAATGGTCTACAGGCAGTTCGTATTGGTGCTAAGAGTTCCACTTCCTGAATTACAGAGGCAGATTCCCATGACTCGGTGTAGCCCTATTTATGGATGGTCAAATAGCCATCCATACTATGGGGTGGGGAAGAGTTGGGTGATGAGAGTAGGAGGGGCTGTATGGAAAGTTATCTGTGGCTGAAATGCATTGCCCTGTGGATACAGACTGTGTTAATCCCCTGAAAATGTAAAAGACCAAAGAAAGATCCACCCATTCTGCCTGCCCCTTCCAATTTTCTTCATAAATACATTCACATACAAGGTGCCCTCGCTGTCTCTTCACTTTCCTTTTTTAAAAAAAAAATATCAAAATGATATTTTGTGATGGTATTTGATCTATTTCAAAAGCACAATGGTATCTCTGCCACCTAAAGGAAAATAACACTGTACAGGAAAATGCACTTTTTAAAACCCTTAACCCTAATTAGCTAAGATGCATAGACAATGTGGAATCAAACTGCTCTTTGGACTAATGACAGATCTCTATACAGTTCCTTATATTTAAAATAATAATAAACGAAAAGGCAAGTTTAGGGTGTTTTTTTCCATTTATGGCACTATTTATCAAAAACAATCAACTGGGGGGGGGGGGTGAAACAACAAACAAGCCTTTAAACCAAGAAGGCTCTTTTGTTTCCAACTATGAAAAACTCTGCCTTTTAAAAAATTTTATTTTACTAAAATCCAGAACTCAACAGTTGCGAAATCTGAACGTCCAGCTCATGTAGGCTTCCCCTCTGCGACGAGGAGCCCCTAGCCTTCATAAAATTAAAACACAGCCCAGATCTAGCTTACAAAAGGTGGGTGGGGAGGAATTGAGAGGCATTTTGCTTAATTTTTTTTTTTAAAAAAAACCCACCAGATTTTAGATTTTACAACGCAGGAGTTGTTTCCAATGGCTGTCCTCTCCTATTTGCATGTGTCTGTTTTATTTACGGCAAAACAATAACCCTGCCAGGCTGCAGCAAATCATGGAGAAAATAAATAAAGGAATCAACAGGATGCATCCCAAGGAACTCCCATCCTTTTTGCTTGTTTCTTGCAAAGTTGCTCTTTGTTGACAGCGGGGGCTCGGGCCTTGGACACGGATGCAAAAACAGGGGCACGTTGGCTCTGAGAGCTGGGATGGTGGCTGGTGCTTTGAGTGAGCAGCAAGAGGTCCAGATGGAGGATGCTGGGTTTGGTTTTGTTCTTCTTCTTTTTTCTTTTCTTTTTTTTTTACAGCTGCACTGTCTGTTCAAATTTTAATCCAACTGTATTTAATTTCTTAAATAAAATTAAATATGGTTTTTAACAGCCCAGAAGCCCCTTGAAATCTCTCACGCCTGCGGTCGCTGGGGAGGCAATGCTTAGGAAGGGAAGCGGAGCCAGGGGGCTGTGGTTAAATGGCTTCCTGAAATGGCCTGACCCAACCAGCAGCTGGGAGACCGGGTGCCAAATCCCATTTTTTCTTAAGCAGCATCTGGGAGGTTGGGTGCCAAATTCCCTCCTCTTTTTTTTCCAATTTGGAGCAGGGGAGAGGCAGCTTGGAAAATGCAGTCTGTTGCAAGCTACCAGCAAGAGATGTCATCCGAGCAGAAGGGAATACTCCCCAAACGGTCACTAATACGGGTTCTTGGTTGCGGTTGCTGCAGTGTTTGATTATGAACCATGAAAGATGAAACTGAGAAGCTTTTGGGCGGTTTTTGAAAAGGGTGGGGAGAGAAGCAGGCCTCCAAAAAAGAGTGTGGATGAAGCATTACACCTTTTCAGAGTCTTCCCTTTTTAAGGCCAGTGTTCCAGCTACAAAATGCAAAAATGCCAGGTGTCCCGGCTGCAAATGCAGTCCGCCTCTCCCTTGCATTGCCTTCTCAAGCTAAACATCTGGAAAGAAAGGGGGGGCACTGTGCTGCAAAGATGAAGCATCCGCTCTTTCAAGTTGACTCTCCAGATGTCCAGCGCTGCTAGAGCCGCACACTGGTGCCAACAGGAGCCAGAGAGGTATTCTGGTTGCAGAGAAACACAGGCTCTGACTCTTATGATGCAGGAGACAACCCTGAGGACTATGCAGAAAGCAGCCCTGTTTGCAGCTTCTGCACTGCAACAGGGATGGGGAAGCTGCAGCCTTCTGCATGTTGCTGAGCTCCCAACCGGCCCCTGTGGCAAGGGATGATGGGAACTGTAGTCCAGCCATGTCTGGTGGACCACAGATTCTCCCCAACCATCCAAGTTAGTATAATTCCAGGCTGCACCACTCCATCCTGTGTCTAGGGTGGTGGTGGTGGATATTTCAGAAGGCTTCCCTGCGTGGCAAATGTCTGCGATATGGTAAAGAGAGAATGGTTAAGCTAGCTACTCCCAGCTGCCCATGTTTACCACATGCAGGGAGATTGTTCAAAAAATATGGCACGCACACACAGACCCCTGAATTCTGAAGTGGTACAGTCTCCACCACCACCGTTTGGTGAAGTGTGTAGATGGGCTCTTAAAGTTTCCCACAGCCGCCTAAAGAGAGAGCAACAGTTGATATAAATCCCACCCTCAGAATGCTAAAACTACAGGATCGCTGCACTAGTTCCCAAGACTGTATGTGTGGACTTTGATTTTACTGAGTGCATCTCTTTGCTAAAACATCCCCCTCCTCTTTTCCTCAGTCTCCTTTTGGGGCTCTTCAAGATCTGCCAATTGCGTTACATTCACCATTGTGAGGGGGGTGCCCCATGGCAATGACTCGGTGCTGTGTTTCTAAGGGACGCCAGCAACTGGGGGCATGGGGAAAAGCCCCCCACATCCATGCTTGTCAGTGGCTGCAGGAATTTGTCGCAGGGCTGTGGAGGTTCTCAGTGCAATGGCAGGGATCCACCTAGGCAGGGGCCCCTGGAGTTACAGCAATAGTGTTAGGTGCTCCATGTCCCCAGCGGCAAGAGTTCTTGGCACCCTCTTGTTCGAACTGCAACTGAAAGCATGCAAGTTCATGGCATGCTGCGAATGTGGAACCTTCACCCACTTCAATATGGCTTTCACGGGACTCCCCACCCATGGCTGGCATTTAAAGGACCAAACTGAAAGCAACTAGTCGGGTGCCTTTCGGGTTAACAAGAAAAGATGCCTTGGCTGGAACTCTTAGACTAATGCAAAAATTGTGAACAGTGCCATCCTACCCAGCCAAACGACCACACTGGGAGACTAAAAATGGAATAGTAATAAAAAGATTCCCTTTTCTTCACAGTAAGGAGGTCTTCAATTGTCTGAAAATCCCAGCAGACGAGCGGAGAGGTCGGCTACTTGCAGGTGTCAAAGAGAACAAAAAGATGTCCAACTCAAGCCGAATTGTTTGTGGATCAGCGTCTTGAATCCAGTGGATCCTTGACGGGCCTTGCACACTGATCCCGCAGAGAGATTCTCCACATTTTTTGTTCCAGCCAGGGCAAGAGAACCAGCAGCAGAGCTGAACTCCTCTAGGGAAGGACTCCTAGATACGTTGGAGTTTCTCCCTGCTTCCAGTGTTTGAAGCCAGCCTTTTAAATTCATCGACAGTGTGAGCATTCAGCAACCAGACTCCACCCACGCCCTGGAAATTCATCGATGGAGACGGGGGGGGGGGCACACCTTTCACAAGGATTTGGAGGAAGAAGTGGAGCCTTCCCTGCATCCAAGCCCTCCCTGCCTCCCTCCCACAAATCCATTTCAGACGCATGCCCTCAAATGAACCAGCTGGGGTGGGGGGTGAAGCAGTCAGGGATAAGCCCCCCACCCCCTGTCCTGGTTCAGCCCACATACTGGCTCCGTCCGAGGAAAGGCAAGTCCGTGGACTGGATGATTCGCCCTGCAGCACGCTCTTCAAAAATAATGATCTGAGAAGGAAATGGAAAGAAAAGGAACAGTTTGACACAAGTAACGGAATACTCTTGACTCTGCATTCATACAAAGTAGTAGTTGTTGTCATTGGCATCTGACAAATGAAAGGCGTATCTGCTGGGATCAGTAAGAGCTAGAATACTTCCATGTGGTTCATGTACTTCTAAACTTTCACAAGCACATTCCCCACATTTTCCTCAGGGACAGTGAAGTCATGGTGAAGGGTAGACAGGCCAGCGTTCTCCTCCTCCCATCATTCCTTGCAAACTCTATGCATGCCCTGGAAGCAATGAACCTGGAGGTAATTGGCTTCTCTACGGCATTGATCACACATAAGGAAAAAGTACTTCTGCAGATCTAATTCAGGTGCCTAGGCTCTGAAACCTGGGTTCAAAACTTCACTCCACCATTAAACTCACTGAGGGACCTTAGTCATAGTCTTGCAGCTTAACTTCCCTCAAAGGGTTGATGTGAGGACAAATAAGGGAGGAGGGAGAACCATGTGTACCACCTTGAGCTCCTTGCAGGGAGTGTGGGATATAAATGCAGTAAAAGAAACCAGCTTTCTTTTGTGTTGTTCGCACACATCCTTTTGTTATAGGGCACATTTCTCAGATTTACACCCAGAAGCATAAAACATAAACAACCACATGAACTAAGAGAGTTCATAATTCTTCCCTAATTAAGAGTCCACTCCTAGCCTTCCATGCTCCTCTGCTGCTTCAGCAACAAAGGATCAACCTTTTGCGCAAATGCTAATCACATGCCATAGATATATTTTTTAAAATGTGAGCTTAACTCGGAGCTGTTTTTTATCATGCACACTTCCCCTTTAAAACTGTTTTTATTTTATCTGCACTTTGATCACTATGACTATATCCACGAGTTTTAAAGTCCTGCTTTCGTTGCTGTTTTTAATGAATATATTCTATACTAGAGATACTTTTCGATTAAGCGGTATACAAAATATTGCTAAACAAATACATGATACCTGACCATCAGCCATTTTGGTAGGGCTGATATGAGCTGCAGTCCAATATCATCTGGAGGGCAAGGTGTTTGACCTACCCCTGGTATCTGCCAAGGTAGGTTATTACAGGCTTTGTGGGCACCAGTCGGGCAACTCACCTCATTGTGCCCTTGCTGGAGCCATGTGGCTGGGAGGTAGAGTGTCCCTTGAGGACCAATTTTCCAGTAGCGACCAAGGTTCTGCCCATTGACAAAGACGACACCTTTGCTCCAACCCTAGGAAACAGAGATGGGTCAGGAGTGCAGTAACAGAATATGTGGACATTCTAGAATGCAGCTAACATTTCTACAGATGGCCTAGGCAAATATGGGGAAATGGCAGAAAACTTTCACCACCTCCTTCTCCAAACTTGATGCTGCCATAAAAGAGCCAATGTGGTGCAGTGGTTAGGGAATCAGACTAGCACCCGGGAGACCAGGGTTCAAATCCCCACTAAGCCACAAAGCTCACTGGGTGGCCAGTCATTGCTTCTCAGCCTAACCTACCTCACAGGGCTGTTGTGGGTAGTAAATGAGGATGGGGAGAGTCCTGCATGCCACCTTAAGCTCCATGAGAGAAAGGTGGGATATTAATGCAGTAAGTAAGTGAAAAAGGAAAAAGGAAATAGTTATAAGGGTGCCTACTCAGCTAAGCACCAAGACCACTTGGGGCATGACTGGTGCCACACTTTCCTATTCCCACTGCAAGAATAAATAAAAATGCATTTACATGTTTCAGAAACTGTCCTAGAAAAGTGGAAGCTTTTAGAAGATTTATCATCAAATCAAACCTAGATCAATTTTCTGTTAAGCATACTGTAGAGCAAAAATATCAACTTAAGGAGTTTAGAATGTGAATACAGTGGTACCTCAGGTTACATATGCTTCAGGTTACATATGCTTCAGGTTACAGACTCCACCAACCCAGAAATAGTGCTTCAGGTTAAGAACTTTGCTTCAGGACAAGAACAGAAATTGTGCTCCAGCGGCGTGGCGGCAGCAGGAGGCCCCATTAGCTAAAGTGGTGCTTCAGGTTAAGAACAGTTTCAGGTTAAGAACAGACCTCCAGAACGAATTAAGTACTTAACCTGAGGTACTACTGTACTAGTTTCTCCCTGCACCTCACTCCCACATCCCTCAAAAAAAGGTGGTGAGAACGTCTCACAAGATGATTTCATGTGGAATGCACAACAAATTCAGTTGTCTGTTCCTCTGAATGAGGCTCACGGTGTACAATCCAACCAGCTGCAGCTAATAATGTTC
This sequence comes from Podarcis pityusensis, assembly GCF_964106645.2. Classification (NCBI taxonomy): domain Eukaryota; kingdom Metazoa; phylum Chordata; class Lepidosauria; order Squamata; family Lacertidae; genus Podarcis; species Podarcis pityusensis. The sequence continues at coordinate 21,046,105 of NC_138040.1, read as the reverse complement.
TAATCAGTGCACAGCAATGGCTTGGATGTGCATCACAAAAAATGCATAGATTTCCAACAATACGATGATAGTGTGGAAGGCGAAAACATGCAGGCATAAAGGAACAGATTCTGCACACCTCTAGCTGTAGCGGATACACAATTCTTGCTGCCAAGGACCCTGTTGTCTAAAAAGAAGCCCAACGGCTCATCAACAAAGGCCCTTCTCTCCAGCATCTCTTCTTAAGGCCTCTGATCCAGCAACTCACCTCTAGCTTCAAGAAAGTGTCCTGAGGCATATGTTGCACCTGAAGGGTCCCTCGGAAGAACGCTGGGCCCATTGCGCTGTCAGGGACGGCGCTCCAAGGAGTGGTCCCACGTAGGCTGCGGGGAGAAAGCAGATGACGATAAGAAAAGAAGAAGCTGCATCCCAGGATAGAGAATTTTGGGGACCAGTTTTGATGCCGGGAGAGCCTTACTGGTTGGCAATTTTGCCTTGTGAATGCTTTGAGGCTGCATCCTGGTTCAAGTCCACTTTGGGAATCTGAGATCCAGCCACACATCAAAGGTCACAAACATCCTCTTCTTCACCCTGCCCCAGTCACCCCCCAGCACACTAAAAGGAAGTCACAGAATATCAACTTTTCCACAGTTATATGAACTGGCTCTCATTTGGCTCACAGCAGCAAAAAAACAGAATTTGGCTCAAGCCCCCAAGAGCTTATGCTAAGTATCTGGGGGAGCAAGAATTGGGGGGGGTGATGTGTTCTCAAAAGTTAAAATTGCTCTTCCTTGTACTATATGAGGAAATTTCAGGAGGGCAGAATGGAAAAGGGACATAAAGATACCATCTTATTATACCAAGTCAAAGTATGTTTCCATATAGCCCAGTCTTGCCCACTATGACTCGCAGCAGCACCCCAGGATTTAGGTACATGCCTTTCCCATCACCTGTCATTTAACCCTTTAAAAACCAATACCTCAAGGTAATCACCTTTCCCCATATCAAGCAACCTGGACCCTGCAATCGTCACCTGGGGCCCTTCTTTGTGTGCCCCATCTGTAGAAGTCTGTAGGGTGAGAACATGAGGCTAGGCCTTTTCAGTGGTGGCTCCTTGCTTCTGGAATGCTCTCCTCAGGAGGCTTGCCTGGCACCATCATTACATATCTTTAGGTGCCAGGCAGAAACATTCCTTTTAACCAGGCCGTTGGCTTTTAACTATCTGTGGCCGTTTTGTGTGGGTGCGATGCTTTAATACAGGGTTTTCTTGATGCTGGTTTTAACATATGTTTGTGTTTGTTTGTTTTTGCTTAAGATATTGTAAATCACTTTGAGCTGCTGTGGCAAAAACCAGCAACTATTAAATTAGTAAATAACACCAACGCTATGGAAGCAAAAGCTCTGAAAAGGCTCAATATGGAGGCCAAATGGCCGACATATTGGGAAATTTTGGAGCAAGAAGGAGATAAATTGAGATTGCAGAGTTTTGAAAAATTAAAAAATAAAGTGAGAGATTGGCTCCACTACTATCAGATAATGGAGGCATATAATTTGGATAAGAAAATAGGCTTCCAAGTGGAAAAGTCAAAATTAGAAACAGAATTGTTAGAACCCAAAACTAAAAATTTGTCAAGAATGTATAACTTGCTGTTGAAATGGAATACTCAGGATGAAACGGTGAAATCTGCTATGATTAAATGGGCACAAGATGTTGGACATAATATTATGTTCGCTGACTGGGAACAGTTATGGACCACAGGTATGAAGTTTACGGCATGTAATGCCTTAAGAGAGAATATCATGAAAATGATATACAGGTGGTACATGACCCCAGTCAAGCTTGCAAAAATTTATCATTTGCCCGACAATAAATGTTGGAAATGTAAAGAAACTGAAGGTACATTCTTTCACCTTTGGTGGACGTGCCCAAAGATTAAGGCTTTCTGGGAAATGATATATAATGAACTGAAAAAGGTATTTAAATATACCTTTCTGAAGAAACCAGAGGCCTTTCTCTTGGGCATTGTCGGCCAACTGGTGCTAAAGAAGGACAGAACTTTTTTCATGTATGCTACAACAGCAGCAAGAATACTTATTGCAAAGTATTGGAAGACACAAGATTTACCCACTTTGGAAGAATGGCAGATGAAGGTGATTGACTACATGGAATTGGCGGAAATGACCGGCAGAATCCGAGACCAGGGAGAAGAATCGGTGAAAGAAGACTGGAAAAAATTTAAGGACTATTTACAGAAATATTGCAAAATTAAGGAACTTTAGAAGGATGTTGGATAGAAACTAAGAGGTTTTTAGCTGTAATGCTTTAAGAGATATGGGGGGGGGGGGGAAAGGTTAACAATTGGGTAAAAGATTAATGGTAAGGATTTGCTGAACCAACAAATGGAACTGGAATACAAAGAGGGGAGGTATGAGGAGGTCCGGGGAAATAAGAGTAAGGAAGATAGGTTATGGAACATTATTGTGTTTTTAACTGTTTTATTTTGTATGTTTTTTCTTATTTTCTACTTTTTTGCTGTACTTTATACTTTTTTCTTTGTTTTGTATAATTTTGTGAAACTTTAATAAATATCATTATTAAAAAAAAAAAGTAAATAACACCAACGCCATCATAGCCAGAAAAAATCTCCAAGGATGGAGATCATGTGTGTGTGTAGGATGAAAAGGCTCCTGTTCGAAAGCTGGCTGGAATACACCACAACATCCTGCCGCAGGTTCCATTTGCTTCTTCTGTTGCAGTGAGGGCTAATTGCTGAGTAAGAGCTGCAGGAGGGGGAGTGTTCGGAGAAGGCTTCAACAACTGGCATTTCCATGATGCGGCAACTCCCCACCACCTGCCTCCAAGGTAGGCAGCAGCTTTCAGCCCTCATCTAGCCGTGTTAGGGTTTCTAGGCACTGTTGCATTGGCAGAGCAGGACAGCTATGAAAAATGATCGCCTGCATCCCTCCTTGCACAAGGAATATTCAGCTGATTCGTATATCCTGCGACAAGCAAACCCTCACCGGTTTGGTTTTGTTTTTTCTCTTTACCTTTCCCATTTCTGATTCCCTCCGGCTCACACCTCCAGGTTGCCACCTTGCTATCAAGAGCAGCCCCAGTGTGACCGCTCAAGAGATGAGATGAGCAGTCTTTCAAGATAGGCAACTCCACCTCCCTTTTCTCACCAACCAGGAACCCCAACCTCAAGGACGGCAGGCGAGATGACTGCACGTCTACGGAGAGACGGGGAATGCCAGTTCGCATTCCATCTAATCCCTTCCAGCTCCCCGGGGCTGTGTATATTTTCTTATTAAAAGGCCCCTTTTACATGCCCGGAGGCGACAGCGCTGTAACAAACTCCAGGGCCCTAATCCAATAAAGGGGCTTTTTTCAGATGCGCTAAGTCGTCGTCGGCAGCAAACTGGGAGATGCTCTGTGAGAGGTGAGATCGCTGGCTCAGCGGGATTGCTCCTCTGCCCTATACGTCCGCAAAGCAAGCAGGTTTTAAATGGCTAATGGATCATCTAGCATAGTTCTGGAGAGAAGAAAATTGACTGGGGCCTGAGTTCTGTTCAGGATGATCCACACATGCTGCGTGGGTGGGTGGGACTTCTCTGAGTAAGAGCTATTTTCCGGGAAGAACATTCAACATTGATCCTGTGCAACTCTCTAAGGACCAGGGGTGTGTGTGTGTGTGTGTGTGTGTGTTTTAAAACAATGGTGTTTTATTTTTATCTGCTAAGCCAGGTTTTGCCCACCTGGTGCCCTCCAAATGCCGTGAACGACAACTCTCACCAGCCCCAGGCAGCAAGGTAAAGCCTGTACGTACTAAGCAATACACACTGTTGTGTTGTATGCAATACAACAGTGGTAAGGATATACTCTGTGTGCAATAAAACATTTAAAATATCAATAAAGGTCCCTGCTTTCTGCCACCAGGGCAGGCCTGAGCCGGTGGCAGAGGCAGAGCTTCTGTGGCCGGGGGCGAGGCGCCTCGCAGCCAAGGAGGGTGGGCAGCAGCATTGCAAACTCTCCTGCTCTCCGCCGCTGGGTCAGACCTGACCTGGTGATGGAGCCGCTGCAGCCGAGGAGGGCTGCTCTCTGCTGCTCCCAAGGCACAGCTCTTTCTGATGTGGAGCCAGGCTCCAATGAAGGAGCCTGCTGTGGGGGCGCCTGTTTGCACCCCCTCTCAAAATTGTGCCCGGGGCCACGGCCCCCACCCGCTACGCCTCTGCTCCTGTCCATAGAAATTAAGTACAGCAAAGAGTCAACTAGCCTGAATTCTTCCTGTTTAATGCCTGCTTTTCTGCACACAGCGAGCTTTATTCAGGCATGCATTCCTTCCTTCCCAAAATGCCAGAATCTGGGAAAAGTCTCACCACTTGATCCTGCTTGCTGCATACGTTGCCCTAGGTGCCATGGATTGTGCACAAGGCAGGACTCCCCAGAAAAAGCAGGATCAAAGAAGACTAGAAAGGGAATGCAAGAAGAACACAAGAAGAGCCTGTTGGATCAGGCCAATGGCCCATCTAGTCCAGCACCCTGTTCTCATAGTGGCCACCCAAATGGCTGTGGAAAACCCACAAACCAGATCCGAGTACAAGGGCCCTCTGCCCTCCTGTGGCTTCCAGCAACTGATTTTCAGAAACAATACACGGTCACAAAGCCTCTCTAGAGGATGCTATCAGCCTGCGTGGGATGATAAGCCCCTTTTGATTCGGGGGAAATTACTGGCCTGAAACAGTCACAGGAACAGCGGTGGCATTATTTGAGCTAAGCTCAGGACAACCACGGTTCAGTGCTGCGCGCTCTGGCACCCCACAAAGAGATTTCCACCTTCTTTTTATCCTTTCCGAAGAGTCAACACCTGTAACTGCAAATGACTCTATCGGGGAGAGGAGGCTGGTGGAGCTGGCCCTGGAAATGCAAGCGCCTTCACAGCAGAAAAAAAGAAGAGAGAGGTGCAGCTAAACCACCTGCAACCTGGCAAGGGAAACAATCTCTTTCTGGAGAGCTTTGTGACTCAGTCGCCAAAGTTCCTTAGGGTCAAAAAAGAAATGGAAGACCCTCCCAACCAAAACAACCCTCGGATTTTAGCCAAGAAACCAGCTGCATTTACAAAACAAAAGCAAAATGTGCTTTGACCTGGGATCACACTTAAAAAAAAATGGAATAGGTGGTTTAGTGGCAGAATTTGGCGGGGGGGGCACTGATGGGAGCTGTAGTCCAAACTCTCTGGAAGGCAGAAAGTTTGAGAGAGGAAGCCAAGTGACAGAAAAGGATTTGCTGTTGCCCAGCTTTGCTGGCCACTGCCTGTGCCATTACTACCGAATTAGATGAGGAATTTGGCGCCTCCGACATTTCTATGGCAACAACACCTAAAGAACTCTATGTTGCTGACAATCTAGAGATATCCAGCACTAAATCTACATCTGGACCTTTGCCTAATGTTCCAAAAACTTATCAGAATGATCAACCTTCTCTACTGTACTCCTGGCGAGACAGGATGGACAGATCTTCCGTATTCGAAGCTGGCTCTTTGTTAGCCAGTGATCCACATTTTATAGCACATACCTCATTAATACTCCCACAGCCACAGATAGAACCAACAATCCTCCAATCAACCAAGGAGGGAGAGGGGGGTTGACAGTTAACGAAACACCATGAGACTGTCCTCCCCACTTGGGGTGCGGTTGGTTGGGTTTTATCTTCAAGGGATACTTACCCTATCAAACCTCCACCTCTTCCCCATACCATTTTGACCCAGGAGTCCTGGCCCAAGGATGATTTGTTATTGAGGGGATGTTACCCCTCTATTGGGGAGGCTAGTATGGGGTCTGGGATTTCCACTATTGAAGGGCTAGGGAGGAATGGCAGTGGGGCTAGAAATCTCTATCGGCGAAGGGTTTCGAGATGCAGTGATCCTCGAACCCCTTCCAATCTACGCCCCATCCCAAGGGATGAGGGTAGGGAGAGCAAGGATTACCCACCTCCGTCATTAGTGCTGTGCAATGCCAGGTCCATAGGCAACAAAACTGCCACCATGCGTGACTTTTTTGTCTCGCAGGGGATTGACCTGGCTTGCGTGACGGAGACCTGGGTACGGGAAGGCGAAGTAGTCTCCCTACATGAGATAACACCACCAGGTTTCTCTGTCCTCCATCAATCGCGGTCTGTGGGTTGGGGGGGAGGAGTAGCATTGTTAATCCGGGAGGATTGCTCTTTCAGAGCCCTGCCATCACCAGCGATCTCCGGCATTGAATGTGTTGGTCTCGTGTGGGGCACCAAGGAGAGCTTGGCTGTCTGGCTGGTGTACCGACCACCCAGCACACCGGCAGCCACCCTGTCAGACCTGCTGGAGGTGGTGGCAGGCTGGGACTTGGAGTTCCCTAGCCTATTGGTATTGGGGGACTTCAACATCCATGCTGATGCCACTCCCTCCTCACAGGCTCTGGACCTGGTGTCTTCCATGGCAACACTAGGGCTCTCCCAGTTTGTTTTGGGCCCCACTCATCAAGCAGGCCACACGCTGGATCTGATCTTTGGGGCTGGCATAGATGTGATCATGCTCCCCCCTGTGGAAGTGCCATGGTCTGATCACTATGCTCTGAAAGCCAAGATTGACTTTCCGCTCCTTCCCTGCTCGGGTGGCGAACCTATTTGGGCTCGTCCGCGAAAACTGATGGATCCTGTTAGATTCCGACAAGCCTTGCGGGACCCTGCTCCTCCTGGCGACTCATTAGATGACCTTGTTGAGGACTGGAATAACCGGCTCTTGGCAGCCATTGATGAGATCGCGCCTAAGCGCCCTCTGCGACCCCGTCGAAACCGGGCCCCTTGGTTTACTGAGGAGCTCCGGAAAATGAAGCGGGATCTCAGACGGATAGAGCGAGTATGGCGACGGACTCGTGATGGAGCCTCAAGAACAACTTATAGGACGCTTATGAAAGCCTATGAGATGGCTATGAAAGCTGCTAAGAAATCTTACTTTGCAGCTTCCACTGCATCCGCTAGCTCTCGCCCGGCACAACTTTTTAGAATAATTAGATCAATAACGTCCTTAGGAGGACAACCAAATTTAAGCACAAATTCGACCCACAGCTGTGAGGCATTCACGAGCTTTTTTGCGGAGAAAGTCCTGTTGCTCCGCCGTGACCTCCCTGCCAATTTAGATACAGTGACTGAACTGGAGGCCCCTCGACTGACTTCAGGTCCAGTGTTGGACCATTCCGATCGAATACTCCCTGCTGATGTGGATAGATTCCTCCAAGTTAGTAGGCCCACCACCTGCCTCCTTGATCCGTGCCCATCTTGGGTGATTAGGGAGTGTCCAGATGTTGCGCGGACCCCCCGGTTGAAATTATCAATTTGTCCCTTGACACAGGGACATTCCCAGGGAGACTGAAGGAAGCAGTGGTATGTCCACTCTTAAAGAAAACTTCATTAGATCCCTTAGACCTATCCAATTACCGCCCAGTTTCAAATCTTCCATATCTGGGTAAGGTAATTGAGAGAGTGGTTGCTGAACAGCTTGGTAGGTTTCTGGAGGAAACATTGGCTTTAGATCCATTTCAGTCCGGTTTCCGTCCTGGTTTTGGGACCGAGACGGCTCTGGTTGCCCTAACAGACGATCTCCGTAGACAGCTGGATCGAGGCGGGTCAGGACTGGTGATCCTTTTAGATTTGTCAGCAGCCTTTGACATGGTTGATCATGATCTTCTGGACCACCGCCTCGCAGACGTGGGGATACAGGGCATAGCCCGTAACTGGCTGTGCTCTTTTATCTCTGGTCGGGGACAGAGGGTGGCACTAGGGAGGGAAATGTCGCCACGCCACTCCTTGGTGTGTGGAGTGCCGCAGGGCGCAATTCTCTCCCCGATGCTTTTTAACATCTTTATGCGCCCCCTTGCCCAGATTATCCGGAGCTTTGGGCTGGGCTGTCACCAATATGCTGATGACACTCAGCTCTATCTGCTGATGGATGGCCACACCGACTCGGCCCCGAACACACTGACCAGATGCTTGGAAGCTGTGGCTGGATGGTTTCGTGGGAGCCGATTGAAACTAAATCCTTCGAAGACAGAGGTCCTATGGCTGGGTCAGGATGGCATGGGGATGAGGGACCAACTCCCTTCTCTTGCGGGGGCCCAATTAGTGCCATTGCCTTCCGTTAAGAGTTTGGGTGTAATCCTTGACGCCTCCCTTTCCATGGAGGCGCAAGTTACAGCAACAGCCAAGGCGACATTTTTCCACCTTCGCCGCATCAAGCAGTTGGTCCCTTACCTTTCCCGCCCCGACCTGGCCACAGTGATCCATGCGACGGTCATCTCCAGGCTTGACTACTGTAATTCGCTCCACATGGGGCTGCCCTTGAAGCTGTCCCAGAAACTCCAGCGGGTGCAGAATGCTGCAGTGAGACTCCTCACGGGGTCTCTGCCATGGGAGCATATTCACCCAGTGCTTTTCAAGCTGCACTGGCTCCCAGTGGAGTACAGGGTCAGATTTAAGGTGCTGCTTTTGACCTTTAAAGCCCTTCACGGCCTAGGACCCTCGTACCTACGGGACCGCCTCTCCCGGTATGCCCCACGGAGAGCCTCAAGGTCCATAAATAGCAACACCCTTGTGGTCCCGGGCCCTAAGGAAGTTATATTGGCTTCAACCAGAGCCAGGGCCTTTTCAACTCTGGCTCCGGTCTGGTGGAACGCTCTGCCTCACGAGACCAGGGCCCTGCAGGATCTGATTTCTTTCTGCAGGGCCTGTAAGACAGAGTTGTTCCGCCTGGCCTTTGGCTTGGAGCCAATTTGATTCCCTCCCTCTCTTTCTTTTTTCTTTTCCTTTTCCCTCTGCGATGAGGCTACATTTTAATATTTTAATGTTTCAATATTTTAATGTTGTATTTTTTAATTTTGTTTTTAAGTTGTAATCATTTAACTTGTTTTTATTATTGCTTGTAAGCCGCTCTGAGCCCGGCCTTGGCTGGGGAGGGCGGGGTATAAATAAAAGTTATTATTATTATTACTAGAAAGGCTTGTTCCTGGTCCTGGAGCCTGGCATGGTACCGTGTACAGAATTCAGCACCCTGGAAATTTCAGCTTTCTCTTTCCTTCTTTTGAATAGAAAGAATGGACTTCTTCAGGCAAGGCGCCATTAGGCTGTGGAACTCCCCTCCACAGAATCCCTGCTTTGCTGGCTACCACAAAACACAACAATGGTGAGGATTGGGCAAGCACGCTCCACCCCCACCTATGGGAGAGTGCACTCTGCCCATGCCTGGCTCACATGCGCACACAAGCAGCACTATGTCCCTGGTTTTACCCATCCAAACAGTTTTGATGGGACCACTGAGCAAAGCTGAGCTGCTGGGATTGAGCAGAAATCGGAAGAGGCCTGAAATGTAGGCATCGATAAGGAAGGGCTGCTGCAGTGCTCTGTGTGTTTTCGTGAGCTACCTGGTCATGATTTGCCAGCTCACTCCAGGACCAGATGCCGCCGTGCCTGGCAGGTGGAGTTGCTAACTAGGTCTTGTCCCTCTGCCAAATGCATTTGCTGTAAATAAGGGAAAGAGGGAAACAAGTAGTGGCAACGGGGTATGCGGGTGTTGAGTATCTGCACAAACCTTTCTATGAAGCTGGGTTTCATGTCCAGGCTGTAAATCTTGAAGTTCCTCAAGGCGGTTTTGTTGAGATAGATATCACCAATTAAGCCTGCAAGAGAGACAAGAGTAAATGCCGAACTGAGCAGTGAGCCTGATGAATCAACTCTGGAAGCAGAGGGAATGAGCAAGCTGTGCTCAGCAGCAGCTGTCCTCTAAGGAAGATCAGGGCCCGTAAGGCCCCTACTGGTATCGAAGAGAGAAGGGAAGTTCCACTGTGTCAGCAGAAATCATTCCACTTGTTGCAATGGCTTCCCCAGATTCCAGTCGCTGAATCACTGCTACCGTCCAAAGAGCTCCTTTAGCCCAAAGGGTTGAACACACCTAGCGGGGATTATTGATCCAGCCCCCTGACACTTTAACTGGCAGATCGCTGCATCGCGTCTCAAAACACATACTCTGTTTTCATTTCCAAAGCTGTTTGCCAGGCAGCACTGGGAGGGCGAGAGGCAGCTGCTCAAGAAACACATATCCAAATTCCCCTTTGCGGCGAGGAGTTAGTTCTGCAGCTACTTGAACCTTGATTTCAGGATATTGCATGCTTGCCAGGAGTCTTCAGACTACAGGGTACATATGTTAAGAAGGCATCCCAGGGAGGAGAGCAGGTGTGGAGTAACTGAGGTGAACACAAAGGACATTAGGAAGCTGCCTCATACCATCTAGCTTTGCCTTTGCCTATCTAGCTTAGTTTTCTTGACAATGATGGGCAGCAGATCTCCAGGGTGTCAGACACAAGTCTCTCTCCCCCTACCTGGAGATGCTGGGGGATGAATCTGGGACCTTCTGCATGCAAACCAGAGCTACAAGCCTTCCCACAAAGGGTAGGGGTGAGGGGCTTGGGTGCAAATAGAATGGGAAAGTAGGCTGCATGTTGTTCAAGAGAATAAATAAATTAAAAGATTTCTCATAAAAGGCTGTGGCAATGAGGCAAAAAATCCTCTAATCCCCTGCTTTTCAAGCTGCAGAAGAGTTGGCTGATGATGTACAGCACTGTGTGAATGGATCTGCCATATATCAGCTCCCTGCTCCACAGCAAACCCCACACGATCACAACAGAAGCAGGCAAAGAGAGAGGACAGCCAGCCAGGGGGTGTCTGTGCCCAAAGCAAACTCGGGCGAAGGATATTCCAGAAATGCACTCGAGAAGACTCACAAGCAACCTGGCACATTAGATCACACCAAACTGGGCACCGCAACACAAGCTGTACCAAACTCCCCGAGCGAGAGGCTCCATGCGGCTGGCCATTCTCCTATCTCCCATGCATCAGTTTCCGTAGCTGGCTGCAACTGACCAAGCATTAAGGTGATGAAAGCAAAGGAGTGAAAGAGCAAGTGTGTTATGCCTGCCAAATCAAAGCTTCGGAAGCACTAACATGGCTCTGAAATAAATAGCAGGCGAAACGCCACACAATTGTTCAGGTAAGAAATATACCTTCAATGGGCCATTTATGCACAACCTTGTCAAAGAACTCCCCTCCCAGGAAAGATCTGCCTGGCACCTTATTTGTTAACCATTAGATTCCAAACAAAGTTGGCTCTGTTTAATGGGTCTTTAGTAATTGGTTTTGGTGTTAATTCTATTGCTAGTTTTGTGGCGGCTGTGGGTTGTGTTTGGTCAACTTGGTGAGTATGCTTCCTTGGAGATTATTTGTTTTAAATGCTATTTTTTTTCTGTATTGCACAGACATCCACAGGAGTTGGAAGACTCCTCAAAGGTAATCTAATCCAACACCCTGTTAGTGCAGGAAATCTACTACTAGAGAACCTGTTCATCAAACTTCCCTGCTTAAAAACCTATCAATGGCAAAAAAAACCCTCCACAACCCTTGCTACCAACTGTGGCAGTGAGTCTCATAACTCCTATGTCTTAGTTCTTTGTCGGTAAACCAGTGTGGCCTACCACACAAGCCAGTGATTCCCTTACTCTCAGATAATTACAAACAGGGCTAGTATGTGCTGGCATTCTCAGGGAACAAAGAAAAAACACACAATGTCATATTTGGCACAGAATCCAGCTTGCTACGGATTTTAGTTTCTTTTTAAAAGCAAGTTTCTAGTCCTTTTGACTGCAAAGATACACTCAGAAGTGCATGAGCACCACCTGTTGAAACCTCAGGAGCCAGACAGATAAAGGTATCAATGGCTTGGGGCAGGATTTTGAAATATTTCCTGCTGTTCCCCGCAACTAGTAGAAGCAGAATAAATTATGCAAAGTAAGAGCAACTATGCAAGATTTGCATAAATTATTCATTTCCTCTAAAGAGGTTACAGAATTCAGTTTCTGTTGGCACAAAATTTTGGAGTTGCCGGGGGTGTGTGTATATATATATATATATATATATATATATTTAAAAGCAGATAATTAAATAGAGTCCTGCTTATTGTATCTTCGGAATGAAGGGGGGGAAAAGAATGGTGAAGCAACCCACTAAAAACATGATTCTTTAGCCTTAATGTAACAAGGGGGGAAGTAGCCCAGCCCACCTTTCCGCTGGTTGTTCAGATTGCGCCCATAGTTGACTCGCCCACGATTCTCAACAAGGAGCCGGAGTTGCCTGTATCCCTGCAAGGAACAATTAAGGACAGTTCCTAATCTAAGAACAAGGAGATACAGAGAAATGCAGAAATATGGGCAGGAAGAGAATTTGCTCTGCCTCTTAGGGTGAAGACAGATTTAATATTGGATTGCTCTCAGCATTTCCAGAGCAGCCTCACTGCTCTAATAACGTTGCATCTGTCTTTGCCCTGAGTAGGTAAAAATGCTCCATCTGTCTTTACCCTATCACACCTATTCCTCTCTAGGGCTGAGCTCTAAAAGGTTGCAAGCTAAAGCGGAAGCTGCTTTGGCACAGCACTTATTGGCTTGTCACCAAGAAATCTCCAGCAATCTCCTACTTGTGAAGCAGTTTCGTACTTAAAAAAAACCAAAAGAAAACACTTATCAGGTGGTTGGGGCTTTTTAAAAATCAAATGAAGGGATCAACACACTGGTCATTTCATCTCTTGCAAAAGTAGGCTGTGGATCACACTGGGAGCGTCCTTTTTCTATTACATCTATCTTCAAACTTGGGAAATAAAATCAGCAGCAGACAATGTATGCTTAAACACTCGGGCAGCAAGCTTCAGTGGGTTTAATCAGTAGATTTATCATTAAAACCTCTAGCTAATTCGTCTCTGGGGGCAATTTTAATTGGCTACAGGGAAAGTTCAGCCAGTGGAGTTGCAGGTTCAGCCTGCAAACCTAAATACTGTTGTTGGAGAGTGCGCTTTAGTGCACCTACTCTTGGGGCTCATCCAGATTTCCTTTTCCATTGTGCTATCTTTCCAGGCGCTATAAAACTCCATGTCCGAGCAAGGGGATTTTTTTGTCCTGGCACTTTTTCCAGGAAAACTCACGTTTTACCACTGATTTGGAGGAAATGGCAATCCATGTAAAACCTGATTGTGGTTTGCTCCAATTCAGGGGGAAAACATGGGTTTTTTAAATGCTGGGACAAAATAATAATAATCAAACGGCTCAGACATGGAGCTTTAAAGGTTGGACTTGTGCCTAGAAACGCAGCACAAAAGGAAGTTTGGATGAGCCCTGAGAGCAGACCCGTTGAAATTAAGATTCAACTTGTTGGATTCAACTTGCCTGGCATACCTGCAGAAAACGGTGCAAGGGCGCCCACCAGAAAACATCTGGGAAAGAGATACAAATGGCACTTGTTGCCTGCAACTCACTCTTAATCCTTCCGACTGCTTACCTGCCCATCAGGAATTGACAATTGGTGTTTGACGTAATCAAGGTAGCCAATATGCAGAGTATTAAGAAACACCTGTGGGAAAAGAAACAGCCAGAGCCTCATTTGTCAGTTGTGAAAATCCAGAGGATTAGAAGGGGATTTAGGGGCTGGAGGGAGGAGCAGAAATTCCCCCTCGCCCAGTGGCAACAGGGATGGCTGGGGTCTCTTCCAAGCTTTGACTGTAAGCTTATTATGATAATCATTTAAACAGCACTTAAGAATAGGGGAAAACACATTCATTAAAGAATCCAGATTATGCAGGATCAACAGATATGTTTGGGTGGCTGATACCTGACGCTATGCCTCTTCCCATATAAACCTCCCTCTGGGTTACAATCTGCTGCCAAGGTACTTCATCGGGTGCTTTTATCTGAGGTACACTATGCAGTAACAAAATAAGTATCCTAAGGACCACCTTCTTCCCCACAGAGCCTCTCGGGTGTAAATATCAGCAGAAGGGGCCCTCTTGGTAGCTCCTCCATCTTCAAAAGCACAGGGATGAGGACCAATGAAAGTCACCATCTCTGTGCCTATTCCCCAAATGGGGAGACTCCCTCTCTTCTCTGAATCTTTACAAGACAGTTCTCAGCCTGTAAAAGGTACCCAAAAATGCATTTTTAAAAAATACTTATTTTAGGATAAAATATGTTTAGAAATGCACACTCTGAGATAAAACGCCTATTTAAATGCTTAAGTGAATACAAGTCTTCCTACTGATTTTTCTTTTTAAATCACAAACTGATGCAAAAATGGGAAGTATAACAGACTTAGGAATGGGCACACATGCAAAATGGATGCAGCCTGGAAACATCCCTAGCTTTAAGCACATGTCTAAAAACACTTAGGTTTCACAGAGAATGGGAGGGAGTGGTGTGTGGAAAGCTAGTGAGACATCAGGGATTTGACACGTCTTCATTCTGAGAATAGCCTTACAATAGCCTTGTGCTTAAGCCAGGAGTGGCTCACCTGCTGCAGCCCCCAAGGTGTTGTTGGATTCCAACTTCCATCACCCTCAGCAGGCATAGGGAAGGGCTGTAGCTCGGCTCAACATCTGCTCTGCAGGCAGAAGGCACCAGGTTCAATCCCTGGTATCTCCAGGTAGGGCTGGGAGAGGCTTCCTGCTTGAAACCCTCTTCTGTACCCAGCACAGAAACCAAAGCAGGATGTCAAGAGGACAGCCCTCCCTTCTACATCCAGAATAAAAATGAAACTGGATACTGCAGGAGGGACAGAGTTCTCCACCCTTCCTATTCCAACCCATATATTTTTCTGCACACTAGTTAACTTTCATGCTCTTATTTACATGGTTGCATTATGGTCACTCAGTTAATTAAAGTAACATTAACGTCTTCCCCACCCATCCCAGACCCTCAGCAGAGGCTGTTGACTTAACCCGACTACAATCTCCACCTGTGCTCTGTCCCGGACATGGTCATGTGATTGGAGCTCTCCTCCGCCAGGTATGACAGTCTCGTACAGGATATATCCAAAAGCTTGACCGTTCCCATTGTTCACCGGGAGGTTCTCCATGTTAATGGGATGCTCGGATTTCAAGGGCTGCAAAGCAGAAATCGCAAACTTTCAACAAAATCCTAAGCGTGTCTTAACTCAGGAATATGTTCCTTTTTTTTTTTAAATGATATTTATTAAGATTTTCAAAAATACAGAAAGTAAAGATTAAAGTACATTCAAAGCCTTATTTTCATACATCCACTTTCCGGGACTCCCCCCTTCCCCCACCCCTACCATATTCCCCTTTCATATTGTTGGCTCCACAAGCTCTCAGTTCTAATTAAAACTTAATTTGTTTAGACCATTATTCGAATTTAAAATTTATACACTCCTCATCAATACCCTTAATAAAAGACAAAAGTTCTCTCCCCAGGGCCCACCCTATTTTCATTCCACAATTTCCCTTTTTTTAAAGATAAGGACACCCCACACAATAGAAATATAAGAAATAAGAAATAAAAAGTATAGTAGGTAAAAAAGAGCCAGTTCAGAAAAAAAAGTTGACAAGCCTTTGGATTTTAGTTCTCCCCCCCCTGTCCCCGGTTTAATTTCCCCCTGACCACCAAACCATGTTATCTGCCTGGAGTTCTTAAAATCCATAAATCGCCTATTTCCCCCAACTCCTTGCTGGCTTTTTCTTTTTATAGTTATTTTTTAAAACATTTAACTTCAAATCTTTAATAAAACTCCCCCCATTGTTCTTTCCAAGTTGTAGTCCAATTTCCTCTTGTTCCGCTGCTGAAACGTTCTAATTCAGAAGTTTAGTAACTCTGCAGGGATTATTGTTATTCAGGAACAAAAACTTGCGTTCAGTCCCTTCCTTTCTTCAATAGAAAATTCTATTGTCTCCTTTAGCTGAACACCCTGTAGACAAAATATTATTTCCGTTTTGCAGCTTTCCCAGAAGATAACCAGTCCTGTAAAATTCCAAAGGTATTTTTCCACTTACGACCATCTTTGTAATGTCCCAAAACTCCTCTAGGGGGATTGTTGTAACTTTGTTTTCTCTAGTCCAAAAGTCCGATTGTTATCCATGTTTTCGCCATTTTGTATCCAAGTTTTAACGGGTTATAGCAAATTGTAACAAATTTAACCAGCAAAGTTCTCATAATAAAATCCTCTCTGCTTTCCGACTTTGACAGCTACTTTGACAGCTGTCAAAATCTCCGACTCTTTTCACCAGGCTCTCTCTTCAATCACCCCGGTTCCCAGGGGGGGGGGTCACGTTTCCCTTCTCCCTCAATTCTTCCTCCAGCACAGTTCTTGTAGTTCCCCATCGTGGAATTCTTAGTTTTTATCAGCAATACAAATCTTTTTGGACCTTGGTTTCCCCATCCTTGTTTTGGAAGGTTTACAGTAGGGAGGGGGACTGACTTCCTTTTTGGATCCCCCCCCCGCTCGTGTCCAATCCGAAAAAAAGAATTTTTTTTTTCTCCTTTTGAACCCGGTTTCCAAATTACTCACGGGTTGTTGTTAAGAAGTCCGAATTTTCAATAGAAGAAGTCAGCGCTCTCCGCCGGATGGCATGCGGCTGCGCTCGGCAGGGATAGCAGAGGACTCAAAGCACCACGCTTCTCCCCGGCACCCGATCCGTAGCCTTTAAAAAGGCTCCTTCACGAGTCGGGAGGGCGCTAGCGGTGCCAGCCGAGTCTCCATGTCCACGGCCTCCGTGGCCGTGGTTTTTAAGGGTCCCCGCATCGCCGGTGCGGTAGGACCCAGCCCCTGCCGAGCAGGCTCCCTCCGGAGCTCGGAGGGAGTCCGCCATTCGGCGATGGCGCCAACCCGGAAGTCCTCAACGCAGGAATATGTTCCATGCAGTTCGATGGTTCTCTCTCTCTCTCTCTCTGCACAGTAAAACAGCTTTATGAACACCCCCCTCCCAACCCTGGGGTGAGCAGACAGAATCTTAACTGGAGTCCATAAGATTTCATCTGGGTTTCTTGATTCATATATTTCTCAAATTAAACTCCCTTATATTGCGACAAATGGAATGCAGAGGTGCCAATTTCTCCGTCTCCAGAAGAGAGTCTTTCCTCACTTGACTGCGACTACAAGTCCCAGATTCCTTAGCAGGAAAATGAATTGCTGGGGGCCTTCTTCCCAGTGTGAATCAGACATACATGAGAGGTCCAGAGGGTGGCAACACGAGAACGGGCCTTCTCTGCAGTGGCTGCCCGTCTGTGGAATGCTCTCCCCAGGGAAGTTTGCCTGGTGCCTTCATTATACATATTTGCGCAAGGCAAAAATGTTCCTTTTTAACCAGGCCTTTGATTGATCTTATTGACATCCTATGCCCTTTCAAAATGTGGTTGGGGGGCAGTTATTGGGTTGTTTTTATTTTGATTATATATTTTGTGATTTTGCATTCTGCTTTTGTTCTGTGAGCTACCCGGAGACCTCCGGGTATAGGGCAGAATATAAATTCAATAAACAAACAAGCAAATAAATAAATAAATAAATAAAAGCCATTTCACACTGATGGTGATGAGACCAGAAGTCCTAGCCCGGTACCTGTTGGGGAGGAAATGCTCCAAAAGGGGACTGACTGAGTATGGCTACGTTTCTGAGGAGCCTTAATCAGGGAAAGGGATGGGCAATGGGCCACAGGATCAGGGAGAGCACAGCCCCACTTACAGCAGGCTATAAACAGAGCTCTGCTTACCCTGACCGTGCTCTTGACCATTCCGTTAGGGAAACACTTGAAACATCCCTAGCCATTAGCTTTCGCTGCTTTTGCGTGCTTAGTTCCAAGTGTGTGGAAAGGTAGGGCTCAGTTCCAACAATGAAGGGGTTTTAGGACTGGCTCACACCTGCATGTTCACGCCTTGCTAATTGTAGTGTCTAGTATATATTGGAGAAACGTAAATGTTATATTTGCATGCAAGCAGTCAACAGATATTGCAGTTGACAAGCTTTAAGCACGGATGTTGGGAACTCATCACAAAGCCTCTTCTTGTTGGGAAGTAAGTCTTTGCCACACTGATTTGAGCTATACGCAGCACGTTTTGCGACAAGACTAGCCTTGAAAGCCAGAAGTGGCCATGGGCTCATGTGGCGTTCCTTCTTATAGGCTGCAGTCTGGGGTCCCACCCCAAAAAAATAAAAATAGAAATGAGTACATACCTCTACCAGAGATGGCAGCACCTCCCACAGGGAGATATACTGCTGCATCAGGATCGCCCCATACGATGCCTTGTTTAAGATTATAGGAGGTAGAGGACGAGGCATATCTTTTGTAAAAAGAAAAAAAAGTGACTTCTCAAGTGCCCCAAATTGCTATTGGCTTTGAAATTAGCATATTCTCCGCACCTGAACTAACACCACCCTGGGGGGGGAAACCCCAACCCAAACATTTGTGATTTCCCAGTGTGGTTCAACTCCACTTTGTTTCCATTTTTTTACTGTGTCTTCTCACTATTCTTCTTCTTCATTGCCCTTAGTCTCCCTGGCCTCACTTGCCCTCACTGTGATTTAATCTAATAGGCTATGGTGACCCCACATGGTTTTGTTTATGGGCAACTGGGGTAACCTAATCTCAGACTCAGAACCTGTTGTTTCGGCATCACTGACAAAAGACCACATGGGTCACCACAATCAAAAGCGTTAATGGTCAGTGAGGGCAAATGAGGCAGAGAACACTGAGGTTGGAATTGTAGAAAGATGAAAATAACACCAAGAAGCAGCAACAACAGCAGGAGCAGGAGCAGCAGCAGCCCTGCCAAGGGAACAAAAGGTGCTAGACAGCCTCCATTCACAAGGAGGGGAAAATATATGCGAGAAACAGGAGGCAATTTTAATAAAATGAAGACAGTCACAAAAATTAACATCTAGTTAAATATGCACTTTTGGCTCTGTACCGTCTCAGAGGCTGTCTTTTGCCCACAACTGTGCCTTGAGTCTGCCTATTCAAGGGCAATGCCTGATGCAGGACTGTGAGTGGTGGAGAAATGAAGGGCTTATCCACACTTCCTCTTGTTCTGCTGCTTTCCCCAGGGGAAAACACACTGTTTCAGTCGGAGCAAATGGCAATTGGGGTCTTCTCCAGATTGACTTTTGCTCTGATTTAGAGCTAAAGAGTGGACTTCTCCTGGAAAAAGAGCGGGGCAAGGGGAAAACCGCTCGGGCACGTGCTTAGAAAGTGTGGGACAGGTGGAAAACCATTTGGACCCCCTGCTTTCTAGGCACCGTACAAGCAGAAGCGTGGCAAGCCTTAAGAGCGGTACATCAACTTGCTGGCGGGAGTCCCAAAAATAAACGGGGGTGGGGGGGGAGAGGATATTTGAACAGTTTCCCTCTTTCCAATTTGCATTTAAGTTCCCTGGCGTGGAACGTTCCCCTGGCAGGCAGGCGCTGCTATTAGCGGCCGCACTCTCCCCGCTGCTATGAAGTCGGCTGAAAGGGCCATTTCCATAACAAGATGCTCCTCCCTCCCTTTGTCTCTCCTCGTGCTTCGGAAAGTGCTCCCGGCTAATCGACAGGATGTAGCTACATGGGGAGCAGCGGGAGACTGGCACACACATGTCGGGGAGCCAATTTCCAAGCTCCATCCCTGTGGCACTGGCTGGCACTTAAGAGGAAGCAGAGACGGCGCGCCTCCTCCCACCCACAATCACATGGCATTCCCAAAATTACCTGCAAGGCCTGTGAAAAGCTCACGCAGTTTGAAAAACTTGGAAGTATAGTCTCCGGATTCGGTCAGCACGGCATCATAGTCTGGGGGAAAAGGCAGGGTCAGTAGTCAAAGTTAGGAAGAACGCCAGGCTCAGGGGAAATGCCAGGCCGCCTTACTTAACCAGGAAAGCTCATTCCTCCTGAGTGAATACTCCTTGCATCTTTAATCCATGCCAAATAGGACTGGCTGGTGAAAGCTAGAGACTTCTGGTTCTCCATCCTTCCCTAAGCTTTAAGGCCAGCTATTAGAGCAGTGGTTCCCAAACTTTTTCCAGCCACCGCCCCCTTGGCTCCATAAACTCATCCCCAGTGCCCTACGCTGCCCTATAAAAAGCATTATTCAGAACAGTGGTTTGCACAATCCACTAAGAAAAATAACACAATATAATTCAAAACAGTAATGATTAATTGCACGTTTATTCTGAATCCAACTAAAACTGTTTAGTTCAACTAATTCAACAAAACTGATGAACTTGATCCAGTGACCTCCAGCGCCCCCCTTACGCCCCCTTGCCTCTTAGCACTTCCCGGTAGTAAGTGGTGCAGAAATGGCCTTAAGTAAATAAATAGCACAGCCGTTTTTGGCAAGCTTCCCCTCCACCCACCGCGTATCAGTAAAATCACTGCACGAGTGCAAAACAACAACAACCCACTTGTGGAGGGATGGAGCTCAGTGGCACAGGAGCTGAGTGGGAGGGAGAACACACTTTGCATGCAAAATGGTTCCAGGCTCACTCCTCTGACATCTCTCTTAAAAGGGACAAGTGACAGGTGATGGGCGGCAGCAGGCGGGTGGGGGGACCCTTTGCCAACAACCTTGCAGAACTGCTATCAGCCAGAGCAGGATTTGGGCTTTCAGCTGAAGCCCTTCTGCAAGGAAAGCAAAGACTCTGCCACTGAGCCCTGGCTTGCAGGACTGGCTGGTCCAGCATCCTGTTCTCACAGTGGCCAGCTGTGATTCCCATGGGAAACCCACAAGAAGGACCGAGCATAAGAGCACTCTCCTCCTCCTGTGATTTCCAGAAACTAGTCCTCAGAAGCATTACTGCCTTTGACCATGGATGCACAGTATAGCCTTTGTAGATAGTAGCCATTGATAGCCTTCTCCTCTATGAATTTGTCAAGCCTTCTTTTGAAACCATCCAGGTTGATGGCCAGCAACTTGCCTACCAGGGCAGTGAGTTCCACAGTTTAATTACGCACTGTCAATGACACCTTACCGTAGCTGGTGATGGTTGCCTTGTACTCGTCAAAATGCAGAGCACCATTCATGAAGCCAAAGTTAGTGCCTCCGTGGAACATGTAGAGGTTGATGGATGCCCCCGCTTTGATGGCTTTTTCAATGTTTGCCATCATTTCTGTGCAGGGAAGCAAAGGGTTGAGAGTGCCTCAGAGCTAGCAATTGCCTTGATGTATTGCTGCAGTACAAACAACAAGTGTCCACGGAGACATCGGGATCAGGGAAGTCCCTTCTGCATGGTGGCACTGCTGCCTTGCAAGCTCAGTTCCTGCCTGACAATAACACTCATTTTGCACAGGAGTGCTTCGTCCTTACTTTGCAAAAACAAACCCTGCAGCAAAAACAAACCGATACCACTCCCCACTCCACTCAAAACCCCATTCCTCTCGGCAAAGGGACCTACCTTCCCCACTCAGCCTGAACATCCCCAGAAAAAACAAAATGCTAATCTTATTAAAGCATTTTACACCCACCTTTCAGCACAAGATTCTCAAGGCAGCTGATAACATTGCATTAGGACGTAGAAAAATCTAAGAGAACGAAATTAAAACGGCAGCACATAACAATTTAAAAACAGCAGCACAACGACAGGAGTCATTAAAAAGCTATTCAAAACCATTAAGATGGGAGGTACTTTTCACCTGGTGCCTAACACCATCAGATTCAGTGCCTGGCCAAGAGATAAGGCAGGGGTGAGGAACCAGTGACCTTCTAGATGTTGGTGGTGGACTGAAACTCACAGGATCCTTCACTGTTGACTGTGTTATGGGAGTTGGGAGTCCAACAACATCCAGAGAGCACCATGTTGGCCTGTTCCTGAGATAACTAACTATTAAGCAGCAGCCCTGCTTGGGGTGCCACCCATTTCATCTGACGAGGTTGAAAGAAGTAAAGAGAGAGGTCAAGCTGTGTCAGGCAATGAGCAATTCAGACCCTAAAAGAATAAATAAGAGGAGGAGGAAGGGAAGAAGGGAAAGTGGAGCAAATGAGGGAGAACAGCAACTCACCATCTGCATCAAACACATTATGAGGTCCTCCCCAGCTATCGAACCATCCAGTCCAGTATTCCATCACCATCTTGGGCATGTTGTCCTGTTAAAAAAGGACAAGAAATTGAATGGGTTAGATCCTTCCCTCAGGGAGGTATTGACAACTTTTGGGTGTCAGGAGGGGACCTTCCCATTTGCCCAGGCATTTTAGCAGTGTAGCATTACTGCATTTTTAAGGGTTTTGTTCATCCTAATTTGCCCTTTAGTTTGTTTTGAGTTTCAGTTTGTTTGCATTTTATATGTTGTGGTTGAATTAGGCTTTTGTCACACGTTTGTACACGCTGCCCTGGAACCTTTCGGTAAACAGGCAGTTGACAACAAATCCAAGTAGTATGTACGTATTTGCCTTGCCTGGAAAAACACACCCAACAACTGGATAAGGCACAGCAGCTTATGACACCACCTTATAGCAAGGTCAGACCCCCGGCCCACCTAGTGCAGGATTGTCTGCTCAGGCTAGCGGTGGCTTTACTGGGTCTCAAGCAGAATTGTGTTCCACCAAAGATCCATTAAGCGGAGAGTCTAAGGACTGAACCCGGCCCCTGCTGAACACTTTGGCACTGAGCTCCTGCTCCAATAACCATGGGTGTACAAACATATCTAATTTGGCAAAGTTGTTTTCAAGCATTGCTCATTCTTCAGCAAATAGGGAAGGGCTGTAACTCAGGGCAAAGCACCCGCTTTGAATGCAGACGGTCCCAGGTTCAGTCTCTAGCAAAGTCTGAGAATGCAGTGTCTGAAATCCTGGATGGCAGGTACCAGTCAATATAGACAACACAGAGCTAGATTGACTCTTGGTCTGGGTCAGTATAAGGCAGATTCCTATGCTCCAATGTTCCATGTCAGCTTTCATCTGAAGAACTTTCTGCAATGGCTAATCTCAAGGAGCTGACTGCTTGAAACATACAGCATGAAATAGGGTCTCATTGGGAGGTTAAGCAGGCAGAAGTTGTGTGTGTATGTGGGAGGCTGTTTTCTGTGGTGGCATTGAAATGGTCAAATGCTCTCCCTACACCTGTTTAGCTGCCACCTAAAGGATAACAAGGATGCCACCCGGCCAAACTGGTCCTGTTCTTCCATACTTTTAAAATATTATTTAAGACCCTTTCACTGGTTTTTAGCTGCCGACTCTGCTGCACTTATTTCGAGACTTCCTTGCCACATGCAATTGTATTTTACTGGTTTTACTTTTGCTAATCATCAATCCAAGAAGCACACTCAATGCACTAAGCCAGACCTAAGGCTAAAACAAGTAAACAAAAGGAAGCTCAACTCTGCCTGGTTTGAGGGAGGGGAAGTCAGTATGTAGTGAATTTAGCCCTAAAGCCCCATAAATCATTGAATACCAATTTGAACACCCTACACACATGCACACACACAAACCACCCTCTTCTACACATGCCTTGTGGATGAGATCTCTCTGTTTTCCTACTATAATTGTTTATAGGAGAAGCAGGGACCTCAGGCCCGGGACTGTCTAGCTACTTCCAGGAATTCTCCCCTGGCCACACCACTCACCAGCTGTGCTCAAATATTTGTGCCTGGCTGCATCTGGGATGCCTTTGGAATGAGAGGTGAGTACATGCAATCCTTAGAGTTTTATGTGGCTGGAATGTAGCCTCCTAATTTCCTCCTGCCACTTTGCAGAAGCTCAAGAGAGGCACTGGCAGATATGATGCTCACACTCTCCCTCCTCCTGCAACAGGGGCCAAGAACGCATTGCCAATTTCTTCTCCATCCCCAAGGAAAAAGAGGGGGGAACTGCCTCACTGTGGTCAGTCCAGGCTGTGTGCTTCTCTCTCTGACTTCCTCCAGCCCAGAGAAGCTAGTAAGCCTTTCAGGCAGGCCTGCCCAGTACATAAGCCACCAAGCTGCATATTTGGTGGCCCACCAGGGCTCACTAAGCCCTGCAATGGATCATTAGGCCTGCTTTAAGACTAAAAGGAAACAGAGAGCTGGTGTGCAGCCTGGCGTGGTGGCAGCTAAGTCCCAGATCTCTTGGGCCAGGCACACCAGCAGCTCCGCTTTGGCTTTGTTTGTCACTTAGGTGCTCTCCCCAAGCCGTCATCCCAGGGGAGCAAGCAAGCGGCAAATTACAGGTCTACCAAGCCAGAAGCAGTAGCTAGAGAGAATTTGCTAGCAGTGAGAAAAACCACAGTGTATTATGTGCAGTTTATTTCCACCTAAGGTCACCATAATGCTGGTGCACAGTAAAAACAGAAGAACTGGCTTGCTGGATCAGACACAGGTTTGCTGTTCAAACTCCAACAGCAAGTAGTCAAATACCCGCAGGTGCTCATAAGAAAGGCATTAAGGCAGTGGCCTTCTATGATTGCTCGGCACAGAGGCTTCACTTAGCTGTTTAGTTAATGTCTGCAGTAGACAGACTTATCCTTCATGACTTTAATTCCTGCACACGCACACACAGCAAAGTCGTGAAAGCTAGTGGCCAGCTCATCTTGGTAAAGTGAGTTCCTGCTGAGAAGGCTGGAACAGGCCTCCCTGGCAGGTTATGAGAACTGCTACAAGCAGCCAGAGACTTCAGTACACACGGGGTGTCACCTGCTGCAAGATCCGACACTGGCTCAATGCATCACTGAGGCTCCTGGTTGGTGAAGTGAAGTGGAAATCATTCTGTGATCCCCTGGGCCTGGGAAGTCAGGTGAAGATTAAGGGCCAATCAGGGGCTGCCAAATATAAAAAACTTGCAGATCTGGTGACTTGCCTCAGTGCAACCCATTAGTTGCTGGGGAAGGTAACCTGGTTCTTCCTTGGTAGCTCCAGCCAACACAACTTTTATCAGGCCTGCTCCTTGCCCTACCTGCCTCTGGCTTGCCAACTTGCCTGGCTACCAGGATCCCTACCAATCTCAAATATACAGCTATCATATTTGCAACTGAGCCACCTTTACTTTTACTGGGCCAAGGTCTTAGTTTATAAAGCCCTAAACAACTCAGGACTAGGTTATCTTATAGACCTCATTGTCCACTAGATCCCTGCCTAGTCCCTGTACTGAGCTGATGAGGCCTTACTGATGGTGCCATGCGTTCAGCCTGTGGGCCACCATCAACAGGGCCTTCATTGTGGCTGCACCAACACTGTAGAACTCTTGCACCCTTGCCAAATGGACAAGCACCTATGACTCTGTGCTTTAGACATCTCTCTTTTTACTCAGGCCTTTACCAGAAGAATAACTGTTGTTGTTGTTTGCAGCCAACACAATCTACAATAAAGTATTTTTGTTGTGCTTTGCAATTTTGTTTTTAATTATTAGTTTTATTTTATAAACAAGATCTCCTGCACTGCACTGGCTTTCCTCTGGCTGTGGATCAATCATAGCAAAGACTGTTATGGTCTGTGGCTAAGACAATGAACTGAGCCGAGCAGGAGGAATAATGGGAGTGGAGAAACCTGGGGCTGGAATAATTAAATTGCAGCCTCCAGTGCAGAAGAGAAAGATTGCCAGCAGCAGGCTTTGTAACGGCCCGCTCTGCCTCCTCCCTGCCCCCAGAACATCCCCCTGCCGCCCCACAAAATAAACAAGCTAGGCTAGGAAGGACCCACCTGCCAGAAAACGGAAACCGCATTGCCTGGCCTCCTCCTGCCAAGTCTTGTTCCCTTTAATTGCTTAATCGATTGCTCAATATTAGAAAAGGAATTACCAGCCATTCAGATATGTTAAGCACTAAAAAGGATAGACAAGCACAGACCTCATGCTGCAGATTCGACTGAGGCGAGGGGAATGATTTAATCACACCTTGCTGGTGGCTTTGTGACAAAGCCAATCTACCATGAAGAGGTTGGCGCTCTGCATTCCTACTGTTCCCCCTGCACCGCTGAGAGACAGACATAGGTTGAACCTCTCCCTGCTGTCCAAATTGCTCAGAAGGGGCCCGAACACACTTGCGACCCACATGCCTGAGCCACCCTAATGCGTATGCTGTTACCAGGACCATTAGTCTGCAGGGCACAACCTGATAGCGACTTTGCATATGATAGGAATTGAGGGGTGGGTGTGGGTGGGTGGGTGTGTACACACTGGTGCTTAGAGCAGGGGTTGCTGCACCACAATGGCCATCGTTCTTGACCGCTGCCCATGCTAGTTGGGAAAGATGGGAGTTGTAGTTCCAGAAAACCTGGATGGCACCACGTTGGCAACTCCAGCTTAGAGGTACATTTCATGCATGCAGGGGGAAAAACCCACACAAACTCACATACACAGAACTTTTGGAACTCACACTGGTGAAGACCAAACAAAAGTGTGTCAGCAGTAGGTAGGTCCTATCCTTCCCCCAAGTGCACGACTATTACAGCAACCACCACTGACTTTCTCTCTTCAGAGGAAAGTCAATGGATGCACTCAAGTAAGTCCCTGGGGTGGAAGGAAATTCAGCTATACGGCTCTAGTCTGGGTTTTGCTTTTTGGTAATGATAAAAAGTTGGTTGGGAAAGTTGCACAGAATAATGGGAGCTGGCTTTTACAACTGCAGGTTTTACGGTTTTTCTGGTGTGCAAAGCGCTTTGTCTGGTGTGTTTACAGACTTGCTGTGTGGGTGTGGCAGGGCTCTTCCTTTTTTTTTTTAACAGAGAAGAAATAGAGGTGAGAGAAGAGAAAGGAGGAGGAAGGGAGGGTTCTGGTTTTGTTCCAATGAATCCTCTGCAAAGGAGGATCTGAGCTGAAGTATCCCAGCGCCAGGACCAACACTCACAAGCTGGGCCAGTCAGCTTTTAAATCAGGTTCTTGATGGCGTCTTGGCAGCAACAAGCAGAAAGACTGTTCAAGACAGGAGTGAGGGACTGTCTTCTTCAGCCACATTCCCTTCTGGGCAGCCTTTTTGGGGCCACATCCTGATGGTGGGTGGTGTGAGAAGAAAAAGTGGGTAGCACAAGAAATGCAAATTTTATGTTTGTGCAGTATACTAGTTTCTGCATACACACCTCTATACTCTATAATTTGGAGGTCCAGATAGAGAGGTTGGGAGGACCACATTCCCTACTCCTGGTTTAAAGGCTTTGAAGGACAAAATCAACTTCCTCAAGGGAACTCTTAGGCACAACTCAAAATATTCCAACTCAAGCATGCTATGCCTAAAGAGTGTCAGTGAAGGATTATTTATCTTCATTACATTACAATGGTACCTGCATTACAATGGTACCTTGGTTGTCGAACGGCTTGGCTTCTGAACAAATCAGGTTCCGAATGCCGCAAATCTGGAAGTAAGTGTCGAACGGACTCCCGGAACAGATTACGTTCGGCAAACAAGGTACCAATGTATACTCAATAGCCAGGTTTTCACAGACAAGGAGGCTTCCTCCCTGCTTTTCCAGCACTCTTTTTCAGAGCCCTGAAGCACCACATACAAGGGCAGTAGAACAGTATATCTACCCTTTGGATGCTTCATACTTACCTGCATTGTGTCAAGGTATGACAGGATACCTGGGTCCATCTTCTGAAAGTTAACAGTGGCCAGAGCTAAGCAGGGAGGGAGACAGAAGAAGATAAGGAGATTTCAGGTAGGTTTAAATAGCGGCAAATGCCCCTTCGATTCAAAACATGCCTCCCAGCCTAGCACAGACACTCGGGTTGGCATGAACCGTGGGATGGAATTCTGCCCTGGCTACATCCTGCTCATTTTCATCCACACCCAGTTCACACATGCATCAGTTGGCCACAATGCACTTGTTTGACCAGGAGCAGGAACCATCACTGGGCCTGAGGGGATAACAAGCATCGGCAGTATCCAGTTTCACACAACAAGCCGCCAGTCCTCATGCTATACTTGTAGGAACTTCCCACTGGAGAGTTTTAAGCAAGATTGAAATGCGCTTTGCCTGAGAGATGGGACTTATGATCAAAAGGCACAAGAGGCCACAGACCTGGTGAAGCTAAGCAGGTTTGGATCTGGTCAGTGCCTGGATGGGAGACTGCCTGAGAGCCACCTGTAGGCTGACTTGAGTACCAAGGTGGAAGAATGACAGGATACATGTGTAAACCCCCCCCCCCAAATAAATTCAGTTTAATCCAGTTTACCCTCACCCCGCCCCCCTCCTAATCCTATTAATTTATTGGTGAAGGTGCTGACAAATCTCAGTTACAGATTCCTCCTCTCCTCTCCCCGGCCCTGCCCCAACACTCTTCCCAGGGTTCAATTTATGGAAAGGAAATTACTATTAAACTGCTTTGAGTTTTCACTAAAGTCCTTACAATTCTAGCTTCAAACATTTGCAGTATTACAACCCTCCCCCCACCTGCTTCACAGACCGGGTGGTGGTTGTAGAAAAAAGGGGATGTCCCAAGGCTTAATTAGCACTAGCAGAGCAATTAGGGATGTTGAGATAAAAGGCCACACACCAAAGCTGCCAGTAGCATTAGAAGTTGCATCCCGTTGCGAGGCCCATCTCCAAGGGCGAGGCCCTTCCTAGCCTCAGCAGCAGGAAGCAGACGTAAAACTGGAACAGGAACGAACTGGCCAGCTCTCCCAGGTTGCTTCCAGGAGACCCGTTTGTTGAGCATTCATCCTGACCGGTGTGTGGGGAAGCCAGGTGGAGATGGCCACTTACGGAGTGTTCCTTCTGACAGGTCTGCAGGGAGCTTTTACGACTTTGCATCAAGCAAGCAGAACCCCGCACTTCTCCCATCTCTTTTCTTATCATGAAACATTCGATTTGGGTGGGGAAATTGGTTGGTTTCATAAGAGCACCAAATACTGGGCAACCTGAATTTGCTGGTATGTGATTGAATCCCACCACAAAATTGTGACAGTCCCTAGAATCACAGGGGAGGGCGGAGAGGAAAAGAGAAGGGAGGGTTCATCGCACGTTTGACTGCCCTTGCCCCATATGCATAATGAGAAGAGCTTGCTGGATCAGGCCAGTGTTCCATCTAGTCTAGCATCCTGTTCTCAGTGGCCAAGCAGCAACCCACAAGCAGGACCTGAACTCAACAGCACTCTCCACTCCTGCGGTTTCCAGCAATTGGCATTCAGAAGCATTCCTGCCTCTGGCAGTAGAGGCCGACTATAGCCATCATGACTAGTAGCCACTGATAGGCCTTATCCTCCACAATTTAGTCCAATCCTCTTTTAAAGCCATCCAAGTTGGTGAGAATGGATTCCAGTGTTATCTGCTTTACAGCCACAAATTGGCTGCACAATGGCAGCGGCTCAAGAAGGGTGTGTGGCTTCTCTTTGTGCACCTTGAATGAGTCATGCACAAGGCGTGGGATGCGATACATGGAGGAGGCCATCGAATGACACATGTTTTGCATGTAAAAAGGTTCCAGGTTCAATTGCTGGCATCGTCAGTGAAAAGATTCCATGCAACAGGGCTGCAAAAACAGAACTGAGCAGAGACTATGGATGGGGAACCCTGAGCTAAGGTATGGGCAGCCCTCCAGACCTCTCTGCCTGGCCCTCAGTATTCGTCATAGGTCCTGCCTCCAGCTACACCCCTGATCAGAACTGCTCTGCCCCCTCACAGACGACTTTTGCACTATGGTGGCGATAAAAGAATCAGAATTGGAGGGGACCACGAGGATCGTCTAGCCCAACCACCTACAATACAGGAATATTTTCGTGGGGCTCGGACCCATGGCTCAGAGATTAAGAGTCTCATTATGCTCTACCAACAGAGCAAACCACTGGCAGTTGAAATAGACAGCAACTCGGCCAGATGAACTAAAGGTCTGATCCACAAACCAGCATCATATCTCCATATATACAAAATGTATTTTTGGGTAGGTAAATTACAAAGATCTAGTAGCTTGCTCTTTAAATAAAACAAAAAACAAGCAAACGCTGATTGTTCAGAAAGCTGATTTTTTTAGGACAACTATGTTTCAAAAACTCAGGGCTCTGTCAAAAGATGGCCTGGTCTGCAAATTCCATGGTGTCAATAGGAACCATCAGGAGGAAAGAAAAGCCAGGGTCCTTTTTTCACCTGCAGGCAAGAAGACAAGGCAACCTCCTCTTCTTTCCTCTTCCAAGCATGCTTTTTATTACCTCTGCTCTTTGTGTGTTCTCACAGCCACCTTGCCTCTGCCGCATCACTCAGAGCCCTAGTTATTCCGCACTCCTGATTACTTGACATGTTGACTCTAATGAGCAGATTGTTGTGACATCCGAAGCACGAGCTGGGATCAAGGCGCACTTGTCACATGAGCCCGATGGAGGAGACAACTCCAAACAAGAGAAACGAGTGCGCTCTCAGGCAGTAAACACATTTGCGCAGGAAGCAGAGCAAAGCTGAACTGATCTCCCCCCTTACTTACACACACACACACACACACACACACCACTGATCCCAATTTCCCACTGGCAGGGAGAGAGTGACCCCGTGTGGACAGGGCTGGGAAGTTCTGTCATTTAACAAGAAGGTGTCAGACCTGGATGGGATGCTAGCCAATTCCCAGGGACAGGCTGTGCCACCTGTACTTGTATTTTTCAACAATTAAATAAAATTTAATACAGTTTCCACATAAAATAACATAGCATGAAGGTTAAATGTACCTGGATTTTAAAAGGGCAAATACTGTACTCCAATAAGAGTTGCTAAGTTGTTATTATTATTTAACTAATATAAGCAAGGAGTAATTGCAAAAGATCAATGAGCAGCAAACAAACTCTGCCATCTTCACATCCACACACAAAATTAGAACTAGAGGTGTGCCCCCAAAACTGAGTCAGGTCAATTTGAGTCCTGGGATCTAGCCAGATCGCGTTGAGGCAGCCCTAGACGGCCCTGGGTTGGATCGGGTCCACCTGGAGCAACCTGAGGTTGTTGGGCGGGGGGGGAGGGGAATCTTCTGAAGAGAAGGAAGGTGCAGAGAAGGAAACACACAGACACCCTTGTGTATGTTTCCTTCTCCATCCACCAAACCACATGTTTAATTAGGAGTTAAAACCCTGCTTAAATATATGGTCAAGGGGCACCAGGGAGAAAAGGAAAGTCATGTTTCCATCTCCTCCTTCTCCATCCCCCCACCAAAAAAAAATTCCAAATCAGTTTAGGACCTGGATCAGGAGCAGCCATGGAGCAGAGCCTCTTTGAAGCATTGGGTTGGACCACAGATCAGAGCAGGGGACCTGTGGGCAGCCCTAATTAGAACCTTTCATGTGTTGATGGCTACACTTCCTTGGGGGTAATGTGCTGGGGGCCACAGGATTTTATCCTGCTCACCATAAACAACCAGATCAAGCCCTTTTCCTAGAGGGAAGTCAAAAAATTACAACTCCACCTCTATGAACGACCTTCCCTCTTTTGCTATCCTAGTGGCATTTTGCCTTCGCTTTAAGAACCCATTTAAAACAAAGGGTGAAGGAGGGGGTTCCATTATCAGCCTGCAATTCGCTTGCACAACTTTAATTAAGCCTTCTGGTTTTTAAGCTCCAATTTAATAATGAAAGGGTGCACTGAGTTGTTACAAAAAAGGAAGCAGGGGAAACCAGCTAAGTGGCTTGTACACGAGGAAAACAGTTTTGATTTTTAAAATACAAAAAGCCATTTCAGCCCATTAAACTTAATCCTGAGAGGCTTTGAGTACTTTGGTTGCACCACTAAGAATCAGCATGAGATGCAGATACAGCTTGTGTTTGGATAAGACAGCATTACACACTCTTTAAAAACACATGCACACCATAGTTTTGTTATCTGAAACGTAACAGTATAATAAAAGAAATCATGTTCCAAAACAGTCTATTTAATTTAATCCTTCTTGTCCCCGATGTGTCCTCATAAAACTAGACACTTCACTCCCCTTAAAATGTCCTTCCAGCTTCCCAGAACCCCAATACCAGGATGCCCAAATAACATGACTAGGGTTGTGTATCACACTACACATTCAAAGCATGGAGCTCCCCTCCCAAAGAATTCTGGAAACTGTAGTTTATCACCCACCCACCCAGTGAAAAAAATGTCTCTGTTCCTTCATCTGATTCTTCTAGGCCAATCACAAGACTGTGGCGGTGAATGCCAATATGCTCCAGCCATTCAGTGACTCCCAGCACTGCCACCCACCTTGATCCTCAGTTTCCAAGGGGGCATTAATGGGGAGCAGAAATAACCTTAGGCTTTATTCTATATGGTTGAATGATTCAAATGGCTTCCTCCCCAAAGGGTAAGGGATAGAGAACTTGCAGCCCTCCAGATGTTGATGAAGTCCAAACTCCCATCAGCCCCAGCCAGTAGTCTCAAGGGCCACAGGTTCCCCACCCTTGTTTTAAGCAGAAATAAGTTGTCCAAATCATAGGCATGCAATGGCAGACAAAACATACAGAAGTGTTACACCAGGGATAGCCAAAGTAGTGGCCTTCGGATGTCCTATGACAACCATCATTCCGAACCACTGGCTAAGTTGGCTCAGGATAATTGGAGCTGAAGGCCAATGACATCTGGAGGCCTCCAGTATGGCTACCTCTGAGACACACTTTGACACAGTGATACTGCCAAGCCAAGGCCCTCAGAGGGGGCCGAGCACAGCCTCCCATTGGACCAGCCCTGCCACTCAACATCAGCAACCGCCAGCTGTTGACAGAGGGGCCGGTTCTCAATCTTCTATCAGGCTTCCATGACTCGTTATCATAAGATGTTTAGCGTTTTGATTTGATTTAGTGTTAAGTGGTTTCTGCAATTCTGATTGAGTTAGGTGCCGTGAGAATGCTAATGGAGAAAAGTACATTTAATAAATAACTACCTTTTTAAAAAATGGAAGCCCACATTACGGAGCCGGAAAGTTTAAATGATATGTTCAGCTTTCATGTAGGGTCAGAAGCCACTGGGGGCAGCAGGCAATGCACATGGCATTGAGATGGCAGGTTGGGGCTCACAGTCCACTAACTGAGGATTGGGTCCTAATAGCTATACACAAATTCCCTCTGCTTTTTAAGCCTTACACTGACGGGTCTTGAGGCTTGCAAGCCTCTTCTACCTCAATGAGGACTAGACACCGCCTTTGACAAAAACAAAAACCTAATAACTCCATAAAAACCTATCACGTTCCTTCAAATAATGTGAGTTCAGCTATGCAAATGTCTAGGCCACACCGTTGGGATTCTAGAGAGCTAGCATTTACACTCCCTCACCCTATTCCCACAAAAGCAGGAAGCAAGAAAGGCTGTGTCAGCTTATTTTCACCAGCTAACCAGACTCAAGTTTATGGAACATGCACTGTCTCACTGAAGATCTCTGAAATTCAGCAAAGCTGAAACTGTGAAGGAGACTGATGGCCAGGAGAGGTAAAACAATAAAAACCACACAGTATGTAGCCAGCTTGAAAAAGCAAAGTTAGGAGGCACAGGACACTACGAACTGGAGGCTGAAGAAGATGGAGAAGACCAGAGAGGTATCTGAGAGGTCCAGGGCTGGGGAAAGAAGCTGGAAAGTGAGCCAAAGTAGAATTCAAGAGATATCGAGTGCGGGGATTAGATAGCCTTGAAGCAAGAAGTGCAAAAGGCCTTCACTCTCAAAACATGATCCCTGCCCCCCGCCCCAAAGAGCTTTAAATCCAAAACATTCCCAGGCCACATGTGCAATATACAGTCCAACCCGAACAAGACAAAGCAGGAGTGGGGACCCTCGGGCATGCGGGGGGGGGGCATTAAATGCAGGCCTCCCTATCTAGCCATTGGGACTCTTCTCCCCACAAAGTTGCCCATTCCTATAAAGTAACACCTTAAGTCATCCCCTACTCAAGTGCAATTGATAGCTAAGTGCTGCACCTCACAACTGCTAATAACACACAAACACAGAGAGAGAGAGAGAGAGAGAGAGAGAGAGAGAGAGAGAGCGCTTGATTGATTCCCATTCCCTATTTGCAGAACTTGCTCTATTAACTATGGCTGGGGATGGAGACTCTGCTAAAGATTCATACACTGGCCCATTTGTGCCCCCACCCCAGGTGTGCTCTAGTTTACCCATTCAAACACACCACAATGCCACGTACCTCCTGACACGAAGCCAGCGGCCAGCCCATCTTTATTGTCAGAGGTCATCAACAGCTCCACGATCTTCCTTTTTAACAGGGCCTGCACATGGAGGGAAAGAAAACACACACATTATGTTGGGAGTCAACACTGATGTACAGAAGGGAGCTTTCATGATGGATAAGGCTAGCAATGACTGTATAGACCTTCCAGTATCAGAGACGGTATGCTTCCAGATACCATTCACTGGGAAACAACAGCAAGAGAAGGTTGTTGTGCTCATCTCCTCTGAGCTTCCCATGGGCATCTGTTTGGGAACAGAATGCTAGACGAGGTAGGCCTTTGGTCAGATCCAGCAGGGTTTCTTCTGAGCTCAGGTTGGAGGGCAGGCCAGGGCTCTTGGTGTTGCTGACCCTGGAGCTGAACGGGACTCCGATTTGAAGTCCCTGGGGTTAGTTGCTGTAGGTGGCAGGCGCCCACCAGAGATCCTGAGACACTCGGGCCAATTCCTGCTTTTGATGACCCAAGCCATAATAGTAGTAGTAGTAGTAGTAGTAGTAGTAGTAGTAGTACAGTAGTAGTAAATGATATAGGGGGAAAGGCATTAAAAAGAGTGAGTGGTTTATATTATCAGTGGACCAGCATAGCCAAATTTTCTGGCATCTGAATATATATATTTCTATTAATATTTATGACCATTTTAAACTCTTTCATATGACCAAATCTTATTTAAGAAAAAATGTATGTCTTTTACCCAATCACTTCGTACATTTGCTTAAACCTGCAGCTCTAAACTGAGTGTGTCACACTTTGCCCAGATGCACATAAAAACAAGTTAAGATTTTTTGACATTTGCTAAGTTTCTTAACAAGTGTCAGGATTGGAGGTTCCTTCTGAGCTTCTGCTGCCCCACCCCATTGGCCCTGGCCAACATTGCAGCAGGCAGGGCATTCTCTGTTGAGCAAGAGATACTGATACCTCGCCCTGCAAATTTGTGCCCATCACTGATACTGATGTTGCTCTCTCTCTCTCTCTCACACACACACACACAACTTCAGTGCCACCTTCTTATTTACTTACGAAAGCAAATACACACATACTTAACATAAGAATACAAAAAGAAAACTTGCTAACACCAGACAGCTGATACAGGATTAGTATAGCTTTTAATTTTCACTAGGGGATTACAACATATTGAGTCAAGATGATATCTGCAACTTCTAAAGAACAATCTGCTCCTGTGCAAACAGACTCCATTGTTATCCTAATAGATGACAATTATACAGCTGCCAATATACCAGCCTTCCCCAACCTGGTGCCCTCCAGATGCTGTCAAAGTGCAAACTCATCAGCCCCAGTTGGCTGATGAGACTTGTACTCCAAACCTTCTAGAGATTGCCAGGCTGGGGAAGGCTGCTAACAACCACTGATTTGTACCAATTTAATCCGCCCACACTTTCAATGAAGTTCTGGGCAACCTGACGCTCAAGTTCATTATTATTTTCTGCAGGTATGAGGGTGAGAGCATCACACAACGTAAAGTCACAACAAAAGCTGCTGGCTCTGTGCTAAAGCACCAGGCTCCCACCTCATCCGAGCAGCTTATATTGCACACCACTCAGCCTCCAGGCTTAAAATCAAGTGAAGCATCCACCTGCTGCCACGGGAGGAGTCCTTTGCATATTTGCTGCATTGCACCACTTTGTTCCAAGGAAAGAAATGGCTGAGCAAACACCAAGTTCCTCCGTGTCATCTCACAAGGATCACTGAACCCATGGTTGTTGAGTCAGGTTGACCCAGCTATTAAATCTCCTAAATAGTAACGTGGCCCATCAGGGGCATTTAACACAGAGGGAGGCTGAAAGAGGGGGTGAGAAACTAATGCTGTATGCAACCCTTTGCACTCAGTGGGACATATCTCCATGTAGGCATGCATAGGGCTGTACTGTAAAATGATCTACGGGGAGGGGTTTGCAGCTAGCTGGGCCTCTTGGAACACAGACTGGAAACCACTGAGGTACAGCCAATGGTGGAGTGGGAAATCTTGGTGCTAGAGGTTGTAATGCGGGTCCTCATAGTCACAGCTCCTAGGAGAGTCCAAAAATGCAGACAGCTGTGTTGAGCACATACACAGCATAATATCCAATCTATCAGACTCAGCTGAAAGCCACATAATAACATTGTAGTTAGCAAGGTGGCCCTTGGCTTGGCAGACTTAGGTTCACATACCTGAACCTGATTGTTTGCTTTGCCTGATAACAAACCATAGATAACACTCATAGTTTGACCGAAACAAACCACAAGGCCAAGTTCAGACAGTACAAACCAGGCTCTGTTTTGTTTTGACTGCAGTGCAGCCGCAGCAGAAGTGGGGGTGGAATGGCACTGGAACTTTTGAGCGCCACACTGCTCATACACATTAAACCATAGTTTGTTTTACACTATAGCTTAACGTGACATGTGAAGCGGGCTGCTACCTGAGCCAGGCCCACCTCACAGGGTTGTTATTATGAAGCTAAAGTGAGATATAGTAAGCCCTGCTCAAGGGGGCTCACATCAAAAAGTTTTACATTTTCAGTTAAAAGACACAGCAAAATTTAATTAGTCGTATAAACAATAAATTAAGGAAAACATTTCACATGAATAAATGCACAGCAAAATTAAACAATCTGCTGATAACTGTAATAAAAGTCTAACAATACAAATGCAAGAACATAGTCAAGATGAATGGCGAAATAGATGCAACGCCAAGAATAAATTCTGACTCCAAGCAATAACCTCTAAGCAATATCCCATCCTTGATGGTCTCTAGACATCCTGAACTGCAGAAGCATCCCTTGTAGCTGGAGTCAGCCAAGGCCCCTGCCCTCTCAGGCCAGGTAGGCATGGACCAGATCAGCAGCGAACAGGTCGTGCAGGGCTCACAATAAGATATAGCCATGAGCAAATTCTGTTAGTTAAAAGAAGTGAAGCATTAACACACAGGAGTGTTGTATTCATGTCATTATCGGGAGTAAAGAGCTGTAGGCTTCAACACATACTTGGCTTGCAAGGCGATGCAAGGAAAACAAAAATAGGAACAGGCAAGAGGGCCCAGGTGTGTGCATGCTCTAATCAACATATTGGGAAGTTGATTTGAATGCTTGCTCGCATATCTTCTGCAAGGTGTAGGTGGCAGCAAGAGATCTCAGCTAGAGAGAAGCCAAGAAATCCAGAAACCGAGAATATCGGGACCAGATTATGTGAAAAATGCCTGGTGCCGACACAGCATGCTGCCGTGTTCAGATGAATGCTCTTTTGCCCACCATGTGGGAGGAATGGGGGAGGAGCTCAGTTTAGTTCACATTTATTGTTATTTAATTATTTCATAAAATTTCTACAACGCTTGATTGTTAAAAAACCTCAAAGCAGTTTACAAAAAGATTTAAAGGCAAATAGGTTGAGAACCAAAGCACAGCCATCCTTCAAAATTTGCACTTGTACAAATGTTACGATGCAGTTCTCCAGCCAAAAAAATGCATGTATTAGGGGATGAGCACATGAAAATGAAGATATATTACTGAAAATAAAATACAAACATGCATAAGATTAGTGGAAATGGTTTGCAAAAATGTGTGTGTTAGTGAAGACTGCACAGAAATATGTGTCTATTTAGAGAAATGTGGATTAAAATGCTGGTGAATCTTCATGGATGTTTCTTTTTTTTAAAAAAAATACTCAAACAAATTTCTACAGAAATGCGGGGAACTGAATTTAAAAGGGGGGGAGGATGAGAAACTAAAAGAACAAAAACTGACAGACCCTTCATCACTATTTAGCTCCATGCAGGCAGAGAGAGAGAGAGAGAGAGAGAGAGAGAGAGAGAAGGCGGGGATAGACATCTCCATGAACACCAAAAAGACTTTGACTGGTCATTTCAGGCAAAGTATTTACATGCTGGGTCACCATTCTTCAACTATGGACCTATGGACCACAGGCAACAGCCTGCAGTTCTACAGCAGAGGAGCCATCTCAATTAAGGTCTCGCCTTCCTCCAGCTGTGAACAAAATAGGATATAGGATGTACCAGCCTCCGACGCTGAGTGGGAGAGTTTGGGAGACACATCACTCCTATGCAACTTTCCCCATCTGCAGTCAGACAACGGTGGAATTACAAGAAAGAGGATTAGGAGCCTCACTGTGTGACTCCTTGGCTGAATGCCTGCAGACTGTCTAGTTGGGAGGGAGAGAGAAGGTGATTTCAACCAGATCTAATTGGCCAGGGGCCTTTTAGTGTTACGACACCTAAGCTGGTCAGGAGGGAAGACACTAAAACCCCAGGATTTTAGTAGGCTGAATCAGTGAAGACTGATTCATGCATTGCATATTTTTTTTTGTGTGTGTGTGTGTACACAACAGTTCACATAAGGAGCTGACAATTCCCCTTGATTTCTATGGGGAAATTTCTAATGCATTCCTGACTATGGAATTTTGGCTGGAAAATGTTGAAAAAACGCAGGAAAACCATCTGAAACCTTGAAAAAGCAAACAAGGAAGGAAAAATGCACTCTTATTCATCCTAGCTCTCCTTCTCCCTCCCTCCCTTTCACCACAGCTGCCGCAGACCAGCAAAACACAAAATGTAAGGCTTGTTTAAGGCTGCTTGTTTGTTTACAGCACTACATGCAAGTCTGGCTGTTTGGATATCTGAATCTGCGGTGTGTATTGTGAGGTCTGCAGGAACTATTTCCTTGTGTTTGGATAAGTGAATTTTTGTATAACGTGTGTTTGGATAGTGGAACCTGTGTGTACATGCACTTATTAGGAGACCAGGATTGGCTGTGGCTCCCACTTGTTCCAAGGATGAGTTCTAGATTAACAGCCTTTTGACATGTGATGCAGCAGGAAACCTAGAGCCGCTGCTGCAGAACATGGGGAAAAGACTGTTAAATGGGACACTAAACAGGAGGAAAGTATCAGAGGTCCAAAGGACTCCGGAATGGGAAAATGTACCAAGAGGTCGAATCTCTTTAAGGTAACAGATGTCTTTGGGGCAGCTGGCAAGTCTGGAGATGAAAAGGTGGTCACACAAAATCAGGAGTAGCCAGCATGGTGGCCTCCAGATGTTGGACTCCAACTGCCATCAGCTCCAGCCAGCATGACTGATGGTCAGAGGTGATGGGAGCTGTCATTCAAAAACATCTGGAGGGCACCACATTGGCGATCACTGCTCAAAAGGGTTGCCACTGAGTACACCTCTGAGGAAGACCATCAGAGTCAAAACACGCAAGGGATGTCAAAACTGATTCTGCTAATGAGGACTGGCTGTCAATACATAAGTAATTGCATTGCTATGGTTCACTGTATTTTAATGTGAAACTATCATTATTGTATTGACTTATACCATACTGCCCCTTTTTTTTTTGCATTCAAGTTTCTTAGAACTAAGCAGTGTTTCCTTTTTTTTGTTTCTGTGGTCTTTGTCCATGGATTATGGAACTGAAAGACGCAGAACGAGCTGCCTTCATCCCACCTCGCTCAGGGTAACAATATCAGACAGGCCTAAGCTGCTTCTGCTTTACGACAATGGCGGGATGTTCAGCAGACAGCTCCCTTGAGCAGCTCTCTCGCGCCCAAAGCAGCCATTGTTTCCCTGAGACAATGCTCGGTAAAGAAATAAAATAAAATAAAAAACTGGCAGTGACCTTAACAAGGCCTCTGGCAATTAACCTTCTGCTGCGGTGCTGCATCGGAGCCAGTCAAAGAGAGAAAGCTGGGTGCGGCTCAGAGAGGATTTGCCAAGCTAAAAATGGTCTTCTCTGGGTGCCTGCCAACTCCGGTGCTTTCCCAGATTGCAGGCAGGGCCTGTGGAAAGATCCGTGCTGGACGAGGCAACAGAGGGAAGCATTAGTAAAATTAGCCTGCCCTGGGCTGAGCTTCAGATTACAGGGGTTTACAAGGCAGTCTAGGTCTGACAGGCAAAATAATCTCTTGCAAGCAAAAGCCCTAAGTTTGTCCACAGTGCCAAACGCTCATTTCACTGCTTTCTGCCCTCAGGAAGGGAAGTGGGGGATGCATCCACTATACAAAGCCTCTTAAATAAGGAGCTTGTCCACCCCTTTTCTTTTGACCCACTTGGACTTTGTGGGCTCCCCACGTTCTAACTTTCAGTACTATTATCATTTATTTCCATTTATAAATCACGTCCCATGAGACATCCCAAAGCGATTTAAAGTGCAATAAAAGCATACACAGAACAATTGCATATTGAAAAACACCTAAGACATGTGTATGTACATATGCGTGTGTTTCATTTGTTTCATATAGTTTATACACCATTTGACTGCAAGAAACCTCAAAGCGGTTTACAAAAAGATAAAACAAGAAAATCCAAGAAAAATTCACATCCCTGCTTTAAAACATACAAGTTAAAATACTAAACAAAATAAAATTTCTAAGCATCTGAATAGGTTTGTCTAAACAATATTGCTTTTAGCAGGTGCAGAAAAGAGAGCAGTGAAGGAGCCCTGCTTGATCTCAATGGGCAGTGAGTTCCAACATGCAGCAGCTGCCGCTCTAAATGACTGAGT
Organism: Podarcis pityusensis; assembly: GCF_964106645.2. Taxonomy (NCBI): domain Eukaryota; kingdom Metazoa; phylum Chordata; class Lepidosauria; order Squamata; family Lacertidae; genus Podarcis; species Podarcis pityusensis. Next base: position 21,005,729 of record NC_138040.1, on the reverse strand, counting down.
TTTTACAAATGTGGAAGGGGTATAATTAGGCACCTGCAGAAGTGCCAATTCCACCAACTGAAGGAGTCAAATGGGCACATATGGCATAGGCAATTTTGTAGGTAAACTGGTCCCAAGTTGCTACCCCCACACGTTTTATATATACACAAGTTGTTACACACATCTAGGACTTGCTGATCAGAAGGTCGGCGGTTCAAATCCCTGTGACGGGGTAAGCTCCCGTTGCTTGGTCCCAGCTCCTGCCAACCTAGCAGTTCGAAAGCACGTCCGGAGGGAAGGTAAACGGTGTTTCCGTGTGCTGCTCTGGTTTGCCAGAAGCGGTTTAGTCATGCTGGCCACATGACCCGGAAGCTGTACGCCGGCTCCCTCGGCCAATAAAGCGAGATGAGCGCCGCAACCCCAGAGTCGGCCATGACTGGACCTAATGGTCAGGGGTCCCTTTACCTTACACACACTTCAATAATACATACATAATATTGATTCAAATCCAGTACAGATACCAACTAGGATAAATGAAGTGGGGGAAATGCCTTGTGCTACAGCAGCTTCCCCTGGCCACACACACACACACACACACACACAGTGTTTGAATTGTTCGATTGTATTGACTGTATTAGCGCTGCATTTAAAATGGATGGCTGTGAGCCATCTCAAATTGACGGAGAGGCAGCACAGACATTTAAAAATATAATTAGCTCTGTTATTTTGGGGGTTACAACACAGTTGGATAGTTTAGTCACTAAAAAAATAATACTTCTGTTTGATTTAAAAGGCACCCTGATTTAATTCAACACAATATCACTATTTGTTTAGAAAATGTATTATTTTCAATGCAAATACTTCCATTAATACCTGGAATGCCACAGGACTCCCCACCCTCCTTTGCTCCATTGCAAGTTCACAGTGAAACCTTACCCGTGCTTACTCAGAAGTAAGTTCAACAGATAAATGTATATAGCAAGGGTAGAGAACCCTTTTCAGTCCAAGGGCCACATTCCCTTCTAGGCAATATTCCGAGGACCACTTGGCAGTGGTGGGCAAGTCTACTTCTCTACCCTCCATCCAGACAAGCAAGAGGCATTATCGAAGTTCAAGGCCACACTCCAGCCAGGCAAGTTCATTCAGGGTTCAAAGAAGATCCATTGAAGGGTGTGACTTGGGGAGAGTTCTAAGGGCCAGATACAGAGGCTGGACGGCATCTTTGACCCCCAGGCATGAGGTTCCTCACCCCTGGTGTATAGCAATACAGCTGCAACCCTGTATCACTTATTTAGGAGGAAAGAGGATAAAGGAAAGGATTGAAGTGAATCAGGCAGAACTAATGGCAGAGATGGGGAGGCTATAGCCAAAGCGTCTAATTTTTCAGCTCATGTTTGCAAAGCACAGAGGAAGAAAGAAAGGGAGGGAGGGAGGAGAAAGAGAGAGAGAGATGAGAAGGCACAATGTATTACTATTTATTATCTGTTGTTGTTATTAACAGTTGTATACCACCCTATGTACCTGTAGATCTCAGGGCGGTTCACAGTACAGGCAGGAACATCAAAAATACGCATAAAAATGAGGCAGAGGGAGCATTTTACCTGTTTGATGTACATCATGTAATCTGGGTCTTCAGCATAGGAGCCATATTCATTCTCTACTTGGATGGCAATGATTGGTCCTCCATTCTTATACTACCAAAAGAGAACACGAGAGAACGCATAAGACAGAGGTAGCCAACATGGTGTCCTCCAGATGTTCTTTGACCACAACTCCCATCATCCCTTACTACTGGCCATTCTGGCTGGAGCCGACAGGAGGTGGAGTCCAACAGCATCTGAAGGGCATCATGTTGGCTACCCTTGGCATAAGGCAAGCTTCCTCAACCTCGGCCCTCCTGATGTTTTGAGACTACAATTCCCATCATCCCTGACCACTGGTCCTGCTAGCTAGGGATCATGGGTGTTGTAGGCCAAAAACATCTGGAGGGCCAAGGTTGAGGAAGCCTGGCATAAGGTATCTATCTGTCTCTGGTGGGTCTAATCCATCTATAAGGATTTATTGAGAAAGAGAACGTGCAGATAACTGTTAAGGACCTTGCTTATTGGTTTGATCCATTGGCTAGATTGGCTCTGAACTGGAACTTCAAACCACAACTTCCAGGGCCAATCTGGGAAAGTCCCCCTGGTTCTGCACCACTACAGATTAGAGGAGGAAAATGCATATCTGAACACTCCTTAAGTCACAAAAACCCTCCTTGAATACACAAGTGTGTGTGTGCGCACGCGCACGAGCACGCACACACACACATCCCAGAGAAGTGCATCCTCTTTGTATTATCCTTCTACATGTAAAGAACTTTAGACACAGGAAAATCCAAACATGCCATGCTCAAGTGGTGTGTCACAGAAGAGCTGCACTACATGCCGTTTCTGAATGTGTAAGCTGGCTCTCTGCCATGAATGATAGATGGTTGTGGAATGATCAACTGTTCATGCAGATAGGGAACTTGGTTCCCTATCTGCAAACGAATGAGACCCCCTTTACAGTCTCCCCTGCTGGGCTGCTGAGTTTAATGCACAGAGGAGTACAAAGTGCTTGGCTACCTCCCAAGCTTGTTGTGAGAATGAAGAAATTAAAGTCTTACACAAATGAAGCTTCTGCACAGCCTCACATCTTACTTGTGTGAAAGGGGCATCAGGTGATTATCTAGGAATGAAACCATGCTCTTCTCCCTACCCTGTCGCCACAGGGCAAGTTGCCTGGGCTCTGCTTCTAGATGTCCATGAATTAACTACCTATTTCACATGAACAGTACATGAAGACAGTTACAGCAAAAGTTGTACAATCTTTCAGCTCAGCTATGAACACTACAGTAGCTTTGGAAAAATCATATTCCCCCAGCCAAGGTTCTCCAAGTGTGAGATATGCAGGTTATGAAGAAAATTAAAAGCATCACAGGGCATTGCACATTTAGAAGTTATTGCACCATAATAAACATATAGGTAGCACAGTTGCATTGACTGCAAAGGCGTTTCAAGCACAGAACGACACAGAACTTTAGGACAACCTTGATTATGCTGTTTGCTACTATGGCTTACTATGGTGAAAGCAGCTGGGAAGCAGCTGCCTTTTGATCTCTGCACAATACCCCAGAATGCCTGACGTATTATCACCCTAGAGCAGCCTTTACCAAACTGGTGCCAGCCAAGGGCTGTTGGAATACAACTCCCATCATCCTTGACCACGGGCTGTGTTTGTTGAGGCTGGTGGGAGGTCTGGAGCACACCAGATTAGGGAAGGCTGTTCCCGAGCATGGCCAGAAAACCAGAATGGCAGAGGCAGCTTCCCAGACCCCAATCACTGTTTCCAGGTCAGCCCACCCCACAAGGGCTAGCCCTGACTTGGCACCAACCCTGGTAACCCTAGTCTAAAAACGCAAGTGGCTTAGCAGCAGCAGCGTAGCCCATGATCTGATTTACCTGAAGATGGACTACCTCGCGCATCAGGCGATCAAAGTAGTCATCCACGGCCTCTGTGAAGCCTTTGTACGTTGTCCTCAGTTGCATTTCGGGGTCTTGGAGCAACCAGCTATGGAGGGAAAAGGACCAGAGCTTGTGAGAAGATAAGAAGAGCCGTGCTGGATCAGACCAAAGGAACATCTGTTCCGCCCCACAGCCAATCAGGTATCTTTGGGAAGCCCAAAAGCCTGCTAGGCCACATTTGGTCCCCAAGCCTAAGGTTCCCCACCTCTGCTCTACAAGCTAGAGTGCAGAAGAGGGACAGGTTGTTAAAGTTAAGGATGGAGAGCACAAGTGGAATGTTGGAAGCAGGAGGTGGCATGCTGGGGAAGATCAGATGCAGGTGGGGTGGAGCACGAAGGGATGGATATGTGTTTCAATTATTACTATTTAATATTTATTGATATCCTGGCTTTTTCCCTGACAGGGAATGAGTGCAGCAGGTCCAAGTGGGGGAAATTACCACAGCCTTCCTGTGACTTAAGGTATCTTTGTACTGCAGAATCTAAATGGGTTTAACAGTTATCTTCTCTCCCCACTGAGCCCTGGGTTTGGTAGTTCAGGGGAGAGGGGCTGGGGATGGCAAGGATTCCCAGCCCTATCCTGGTGCCCTTTGGATGTTGTCAGACTCCAACTCCCATCAGCCCCAGGGTTGCATGGCCAAGGGTTGGGGTGATGGGAGTTGTAGTCCAACAACATCCAAAGGGCACTGGGTTAGGGAAAGGCTTCCTTATGAAAGGCAGTTTGGAGGTTCCATCCTCCTTACAAATCCTTTTAGAATGTAGAGGAGGTGGGTCTGAGGAATGGAGAAGGAACGGTTGTCACAGGTACTGTTAAAAACACAATGAGAGTCATGGAGACAAGAATTAGTAGTGGACGAGGCAGTGGGATTGGGCAGGGAGCAGGAATGGGGATGCGACAGTAGATGAGCTGATGCAGAGTGGAGTCAGTAAGAAGGAGTCTAATGTCAGAGTGTTCCTGTTACCACCAGGAATAAAAGGAACATTTGTTCGTGGAGTCTTCTGGTTTCAGTTATTCACAGGGAAAGAATTTGCAACCCCCTCCCCCCGCAAGCATTATGCACAAAAGCAGTTGATAGCGTTCCAGAGAAAATGGGTATAGGCACCCATAAGAGGAGGCAGCGCAAACAGGGCACATTTGTTCACACTTTGCATCAAAAAGAGGAAAGAAAAAATGTATTGCTCTGAACACTAAGCATTTTCCTCCTCTCTTCTCTGCAAAATAATAAAGGGTGCAAAGCAATAATTGCCACGCATATGACACTTTGTGGGTTTTTGGCATAAGTCTGCAAAACTTGCATGCTTTATTATGAACGTCCTAGTTGAGGGTGAGGGAGAGGAGAACCGTACACAGTGCCTTAAACTCTGTGGAGGAAAGATGTGATTTAAATGTAATAATAGTATTTATTTTAAAATCAGCTAGTCCATTCACCCTCTTGCTGATGCATGAAATCCCCATCACTGTTCAGATTTCCTGCATTGGAAGAGGGTTGGACGAGATGACCTTTGAAGGTCCTTCTGACTCTGTTTCTGTTTCCTATGTAAAATACCATGTGTGTAGGAATATTGCTATGTACTAAGTCAGGGAATTCAGCAGGGAACCGTGGGCTGACTTTACCCTGTGACCTGCTTTATCCTTGAGGTGCCTCTCTCAGCGCCTCTCTCAGCCTCCCCATGTGCAGGAGCGAATCTCTAACATCCTCGGGCTGTTTTCTAGGTTTGCTTTGCATGTGGACTTTCTTCATCTCCTACCTCACCCCATGGGAACCTCCTGTTGATGCAAATGGGAGCGCAAATGAGAGGTTTCAAGAGCGCAGCATAGCCGCTGGGATCCTCTCCTGGTTACCAGATCTCGAGGGAGCTGCTGACATAAGCTGCTGATCCACACCTATTTATTTCCTCCAGTCATCTTTCCCACCAGAGGTTTAGCCTCCGCAGAGAACCTTTCGGGTAGCTGATCTTCCCTCGTTCTGCTCTCACGCCTTCTCTCCCCCTTTGTGGTAAACCAGCGTGAGACATTTCTGTCTATTTTGATGCTGCTGCATCTTTTATTTATTTAAAATATTTGTGTACCCTGTCTCTCCTGCTGTCTGAAGCAGCTTACAGATTCAGTTAAAGCAAATCTCTTCAGATCAAATATGCAAAACCAAACTATATTTGAAGTAACTACATGAAATTGCTCCTACCCATCTTTATTATTATTCTTAATATTGAAATGGTGTTCAAAAATAAGAGGTAGAAACCCAGTTTCCCAGGGCCAACAAGGAAAATACAGAAGGTAAGTGTGCATTTAAGCCAGCCTTCAGCAACCAGCTGCCCTGTATTTTGGACTTCAGAAACCAGCTGCCCTGTAATTTTGGACTACAATTAGCCATTTCAGAATCGCCAGCCTTTCTGCATTCTCCTAATTAAGAGTCTGTTCCCTGAAGTCCTGGTGGGCAGTAGGAATTGAGAGCTGCAGAGCCAAGGTTGACTGCCATTCTAAAAGACAACCAAAACTATCTAGACTTACCTGGGCAGACCACCAAGGTCCCACTCAGAGCAAATATAAGGTCCTGGACGCAGAATCACCCACAGCCCAACTTCTTCAGCTGTCCTAAGGAAAGCCCTGGAAAAGGAAACAGCGTTAGGCAGAGTGAGGGAACCACAAAGCTGGCGGAAGATGTTGTAAGGAACAGCAACCAGCAAACCTTACAGATCTGGAGAACAATGATCTAGAAAGATCCCACAAGCTGTAGTGATAAAATCATTGGCTTTTAAAACTGGTTGCTTCAAATCAATATATGAGAACGTCACTCCATGTTTCTGCAACACTGATTCCCTTCTCTGCATGTTCTCTCTCCCATTGCACTCTCACCTCTGCTTTTTCTTCTTCCCCTTCTTTCTAATGACTACTTCCTCTTCTCCCATCTAAAGTCAATTATAGCTGCTAGCCCACTACATTTCAAAACTTTATGCTTGTCTTTGCCTCTCTTCCCACTGGCCAGTTTGTCTGTGGCACTGGAGCATCTCAGCCAATTACAGCCCAAGGCTTCACTACTACCACAAAATCCCTTAGATGCTTAGCACATTAAAATGTGGTTAAACTGCAAATGAACAGCAGCAGTTTATCCTTGCCGGACATCAACCATCAGATGAGCCCATATGTTTTTCATTCTGCCTCTAGAAGAGGCTAGCCAAATACCTTGGTAGCTCAAATGCAAGAGAAGACCCCTTTCCCAAACACTTTAGCTTGGAAAGGAAACAAATGAGTGGACAGGAAATATGGTGCAAGTACAGCCATCCGATGGCTTTGTCACACTTTAACTGCATGCTCAAATCTCCGTTTCTCCCCAGATTTTTTTACCACACCGCCATACCCACATCCCAGGTCTGGTGCCATTGATGTGATGGAAAGTCACATCCTCTAGAACATCATCTGTGATTTGGGCCAATTGTAAAACAATGATACAGGCTGCACACCATGGACTCAGTTCAGCCTACAGCAGTCACTCAAAGTTGGGAGTATCAGTCGTCAGCCTTGTGGACGTTCTCTTGCCAAGGATGCAATCAAAATTTTAGACCGACAGAAAATGGAAATAATGAGGACTGAAGCATTCTATTCTTGGGCTTCTATCCAAAGTAGCCCCAGATATGTTTCTCTCTTAGCACAAGGATTTTTCCTTCCCCGGTATGCCCCCTAAATCTGTTGGTTTCCCCCAACACTTTGTAGAAGATTTGGGGAGGGCACAGAACATACGGCAGGGCGGGGAAAAGAAGCAGGAAAAGGAGAGGGAAGTTCCATTGCACAACTATAGATACAGTGGTACCTTGGTTGTCAAACTTAATCCATTCCAGGAGGCGTTCAACTCCTGGAAGCGTTTGAAAACCAAGGTGCGGCTTCCGATTGGCAGCAGGAGCTTCCTGCACTCAGTCGGAAGCCGTGGAAACTGCGTTGGACGTTCAACTTCCAGAAAAAGTTCACAAACTTACTTCCAGGTTTGCACCGTTCGAGAGCAGATTTGTTCAGAAGCCAAGCCATTTGACAACCAAGGTACCACTGCACTTGCACTAACAGAAGGAAGGCACTGAATACCTCCTGCTGTATCCTGCAGTATTTTAATACATCCTTTGTAAGCATCCTACCCTGGCTAACATAAGAAACAGTCCAAGATTCCTGCAACTGCTGAATGGAGCCATATGAGAATGCCGTAATAAATTTATAGAGAACTTGGAAACCTTTATTAATTTTTGACACGTTACACTGCACCCTTCAAAAGGTAAAAGAGGCATAACTGAAATGTTGCAAAACTATATGAAATTGTACAGATTATGATTTGGGAAATACATAGTGATATCCAACCAAGTCACATTCCGGTGACAATGGAGGGCTCATGTTACTTAAGAGTAATACTCTATTACGACTGCTGGATATTCTGTGACTATTGCTAGATATTACACATGGAATGAATAGGATTTAATGCTTTAAAAAAGCATTAAATTATAATTTATTGTTTGTGATTGTAAAGAAAATTAAGTTAATTTTTTAAAATGTAAAAAGATTTGAGGTAGATGCAGCTTTGGTCTGAGCTGGGAAGGAATGAACGCTGAGCCTTAAGCAGGCTTTATCCGGCACAGAGACAATTCAGCACCTGTTATTAACAAATGCTGACTCACCATATCTTTCTTCCTCTTACTCAGTCCCTTATGGATAGGGTTGGCAGACTCTGAACAAGCTTTATTGTCAAATGGAGTGGAGAAACAAAAGATTGCTATGCAGGGCATAAGCCTGCAGAATTGCAGGGCAGGAATCTCCTTATTAACTCATCTTTAACTCATAGAGCTTGAGGGAAACTATTCATACTGCTCCCTGAAGATCCTTCCTCTCAGCTTAATTTGTGTCTTCACAAATTGAGCTTTGAAAAATTTCCACTTCTAAAGGGATAGAGCACAGCTCCCTCCCAGTCTCTCTCCCCGGCCCCAGATCTTCTTCTAGCATTACTAACCCAAACAACACCCCCCCCTCCAATGTCTAATGTTCTGTAAACTACAAACCCTGCTCCAATATTCTGCAGCCAGGGGCAACTAAAGCCAGAGAAATTGTCCCAACTGAATAACATTATTTGTTTACAATAAATTTGATTTCTCAGGTTGCAGAATTTACTTGTGTGGGGGTTTGTTTCAGCCATGGACCGTGAGATCCATACTTCAGATCAGGATAGGTACCTCAGATCCAGGTTTCCGCGGAAGTCAAATTTCCCTCTTACTTCCTCGTGAAGATTCCATGGGACATACCTGAAAGACAGAATGAATTAGCTGCCCATTTCAACACTGGTTTCAGGGGTCAAGCAAGGAAATCAGCTGACTATCCCCACTTCACATCCCATAAATCTTTTACAGCAACAATAGCCAAATGGTGGTGTGTGAGGCGGATTGGGGCCCCCAAAGCAATTTTATCTGGCTGCTGGAGGCTTTGCAAAATAAAAATAAAAATTATGAGGTGTGGTAAAAAGTTTGCCAACAGTTTTGCTCTTTTGGAAAAGAAAACCAGTGATCAAGTTGTAAGAAACATAAACATTACTCTCCTATGAATTTTGTATGCAATATACATGCAACCCACTCGAAGAAGCTGTTAAGTCCTTAACACCAGGTGACATCAACTTTTAGTATGGAAATTAAGACAAGGGAGATGTCAAAAGTTGCACACAGAATGACTTATTAGCCCAAAGTTTATAAATTAGTTGTTCCCAAGGAAGGCTTAACTGGCAAATAATATTTATAACTGAAGAATGATGGGTGAATCTATCCATTTCTACTCCATGTTGCAGATTTTTACCCATAACTCTGTAGTATTTTTGCATTAATCTGTTGATATTTTTTAATCCTCTCAAAGTATGTATTTAGTACATATCTGTAGACACATTTCTTTCAGAATACCTGTTTAAATACATACTTTTGGTATAACTTCCAAGAACAGCATTACAACATTTGGAGAAGTACAAACTCCAATGGACAGCTCATCTCTGATCAGTAAGAAAACTATGAACTGTTTTGTTTTGGAATTCACAGAGATTGGATTGCTTAAGTATCCCCTCTTTGAGGTCTTCTGTCTTTCTCTTCTTTTTGTGCACTGGAATCTTCCTTCCTTTCCTTTTCCAGCTTTATCACAAAGCCTGCCTTTTGGTGAGGGTGGTTGGCTTGTGTGACAACACACGCCCCCACAGTTCAGTGTCCCCAATTTATAGAAGAAAATTTAAGGGAAGGGCTGTAGCTCAGCGGCAGAGCACATGTTTTGCATGCAAAAAGGCCCCAGGTTCAATCCCAGAATCTACAGGTAGGCCTGGGAGAACTGCTTGTCTTAAGCTTTGGAGAGCCACTGCCAGTGTAGACATTGGTACAATTTCATGTGAGTGGCATGGAAAGGGAAAAAAGGGGTGAAGGGTGGCATAAGAGAGAAAGGGAGCAGCAGGAAGATATGCAGCCTCACACACTTTGGGTACACGCCCTTCAAAAGTTTATGCCAGTGGGAATGTGACCCTCAAAAGGTGGGGAGGTAATTCATCTCTGGTGTAGAGAGATGCCACAAAGCTAGACTCTGTGTTAAGGCAGCTTCCTATCATGTTCCCATGAAGTCAGCAGCTACAAACTGGACTGAGCCTGCAGTAAGGGCAGCACTTACGTCGTGAGGGTGTTCAAGCCGCAGGCCTTCATCTTAATCAAGCGGTCTTTCCAGTATTCACGGGGGATGCGGAAATAGTGCATTGAGCCTCCAAAGATGCGAAACTCCTTGCCCTCCAGCAAGAACTTAGAATTCCTGGCCTGCAAGCCATGGATCCTGCCCCGCAAGCGCATGGGGACCAGGCCACTCCAGTTAAACCTAGAATGGGGGGAAAAGTTCAGGGGTAGCACAGCCAAAGTCAAGACATGGAGACTTCCTGGAAAGTGACAGCTAGTTTGACTTCTTGTCAAAGCGAGCTGGGGAACACTACCAAGTCAGATAACAGAGAGAGGTTGTGTGGGTCTTTTAGGCACTCTTCGGTATAGTTCTTGCTGAAAAGGCAAGGCTGTGCCTGGGTCATGCTACTTTGAACTGCATGTTTAAAAACTAGCTCTTCAGGAAGATCAGGAAATAACCCTTGTCCCTTACATCCTGGTTTTATATGTACAAATAATTATACTGGATGGCAGGTGGGGCTAAACCTTTGGTCCAAGGTTCACATAGTTAGTTAGCCCTCCAAGGATGGGATGCCAGCAGGGTGTGTGGCCAAGATATATACAGACAGGCAAGCGCACACACACACATTTAGACAGCCAATCAGCAGATGAGTGGAAGGGTGGGAGGCAACACTAGGCTGGGAGGAGAGGTTTCTCACCTCCTAGCCCAGAAATGGGAAGGGAAACCACACTCTCTGCTGCATTTCCCCCCAGGCACAGTACTGGGTTTCCCCCCTTCTCCTAGCTCAGCACTGCGATGAAAGCAAAAATGAAGCAGAAGAAGCAGGTTCCTGCCATCTCAGTGCTGCAATGGAGAGGAAAGCTCCATCTACTCTGCAAAGGTCCTCTTCTCCCTAGGGAGACACCATTGCTAGGATGTCTAAGAGCAGAGGGAGAAGAGGTGCCTTTGCATAGGGAGATTTTGCTAGAATCGGGCAGGCTGTAAGTGCCTTTGATAGCTGCATCTAGCATGTGTTATGGGTTCACCAACCCTGTTGTATGGATGATGATGATGATGATGTGTATATATATACACACACACACACACACACACACAACTCAAGTCCAAGTTTAAACAATCTGTGACCCATCAGTCAGTCAGTCAGATTCTTATCCTTATGTTCCTCCAAAAGGTTACAGAAGTGACCCTGCCTTATCCTCACAATCCTGTGGACTACATTACAGTGAAAGATAGTGTCTGGCCATAGGTAACCCAGTGAGGTCCATAGCTAAGGAAGCATCCAACACGGTACAGCACTGGTCCACCAAGGGCTGGACACACACACCCCTCCGCATCTTTTCAAGAATCCAAAATAGAAGTTTTTTTCTGAATCCTTAGTGTTCAGCTTTGGGGTGGCGGTATTACTTATGTAACCTGGTGGTCTAATTATGCAATGTGGCTTATTACTCTTAAATGCAGGTAGATTTAATGGCCACGGCATCACAGAGCATAATGCAGTTGTGTGCACTTACATTGCCTCGAGCAGGAGATGCTTTAGAAGTATTACTTAGCAGATCAAAGATGTGCAGAGTCCTTGCTACATAGGAGAGAGGGGCTCTATGCAACGGAGGGGGGGACTGCTGAGGACATGGGCATTGCAAGATACCAGTACATTGAAGGACTCGGGGTACTCCATGATACAACCTGGCATAAATGCAAATTTATATGTAAATATGCCTCTGGGAAATGAAGATGATGGGTGGCTGGCATCTCACCAGAATGGTGTTTTGCAGCACACCCAGTAGCCATAAAAGCAACATTTTTGCAGTTGTTGGTTTATTAAAGTGTAAAAACAGGTGCAGGAGATCTGGGGCCTGCTGAAAACCCCCTAACAATGACCCTGGCTGAGGACTAGTTAAATTGGGATGAGAATTCCTCACACAGGTCACGTTCACACCATGTATTTCAAACACTATGATACCACTTTAAACAATCATGGCTACCCACAAAGAATTCTGGGAGGTGTGGTTTGTTAAGTGTGATGTGAGTTGTTAGAAGGCCCTCCAGACCCCTTCTAGAGCTACAACTCCCAGAGTTTCTTGGAAAGAGGGACTGATTGTTAAACCACACTGACTCTTGGTAGCTCTACAAAGGGAATAAGGAGGTCCCCTAACAACTTTCAGCATTCTTAACAAACTATAGTTCCCAGAATTATTGGGCGAATATCAGACTTTTTAGGAGTGCTTTAAATGAATGGTTTGACCATGGCCATAATGTTTTCTTACCACTTTGGTCACTGTTCACCTGCTTTCCTTTTTGCCTTCTTATTTGCCTTATCTGCCCACATCTTAATCATGCCACCCTGCCTACTGGCCTCCCGGTTCATGAAGCAAGTTGCCCAGTTTCTCCCATCTAGCCCGTCACCGTCTTCCCATTTCATAGATGCAAGGAACCTTTCGTTTTATTTTTCGCTCTGCACTCATTACTAGAAAACAACTTTTTATGATACTGGCTATGAAAGCATTTCCCAAACATGGTGCCCTCCAGCTGTTTTGGGCTTCAACTCCCACCAGGTCAGAAGACCATCATTCCCAAGCTGTAATAATAATAACAATAAAGGCAGCTTGAAGTTGTAGGAGTACCATCTATCCAGGCTCCAGCAACATTGAGAAAGGCAACTTGCAGCCCATGGAACAGGAAGACAGTTTTCAAAATGGCAGGCCTTTTCAAGTAGGTTAATGGGAACATTGTTTTCAGACTCCATATGTTTCAGTGATCTAAATAGGCACAGATTCTGGCACTGCCAACCCATGGAAATACAGAGGGTGTGGCGGGAGTTTGAGTTCTGCCATGTTCATTTTCCTCACACAACTGAACAGTTTGCTTCTCCCCACTCCCACTTCATGAGACAATGAGATAATACTAGATAGCTAATAAGGAACTTGGATATTGAAACAAAAAACTGTCTAGCTGTAATAATAGTATAGATAAGCAGGGATCCTGAGGGCTCCATACAGGCTTCCCCGTTTATACCACAGCATCAGATGCTCTCTGGAAAATATCTTCTGAAAGAACCCACCAGGTTGCCATCCAATGCAGCTCAAGGTGTTTATACAAGCACTTCCCTTAAGTATGTAGTGGATTCTCACTGGCAGTCCTTACAATGCCCTATAACAAAGCAGGGCATTCAGATTATCCCCACAGTGAAGAAATGTATGTTTGTGGTGGAGCTGAGATTTGAACCAGCGGCTTCCTACCACCCAACCGCCATTGAGATCAATGGAAATCACAGAAGCCACACATAACTGGACTGCCTGTGTGGGTTCCCCACTCCTCTCCACTCGCAGTTTAGTTCCTTGAATGTTACCTCCCAAGTGACGGTGGGAAGCAGCGTCAAGCATGCTTGCTGACTGTAAGCCAGGTATGGGGAACCTGTGGCCCTCCGGATGTTTTTGAACTCCAGCTCTGGTCAGCCCCAGCAAGCATGACCAAGAGTCGGATATTATGGGAGTTGGAGTCCAACAACATCCCCAACTCTATTATAAAGGGCAAATGAAAACTGAACTGGACAGATTCCAAAAATGCTTTCCCACCAGTTGTAGGAGAAGCCATAGAGGAAGTATTTACAGTGGTGACTGCATGGGTTGGGATCCTCTTTCCAGACAGAGGGAAAGGAAGACCTATACGTAGCGTTGTATCTGGCCTCCTAAATCTCAGGATCTCAAGTTGAACACCCACAACAGGAACAAGCTACACCATACAGTGCTAGACCCTGGACGATATATAAATACCGTTTCTAGGCTAAACACACAGGGTTTGGGGAGAGACATCACAATTCAGGGTAAAGGGGAAGAAGCCTCTCTCTTGCTGGCACAGTCTAGCGAAAGGAGACTAGCAAAGAGTAAAAAAGAAGCATTTGGTGAGGAAGGGATATGAGTTCTGAACTACAACACAGCATCAAGGAAACTAAATCTGAAACTTGGAAATCCTGACCACACAGATAGTATAGATAGTACCTCTGAACCTCCTCATCCCTACAGGCCTCCGAAACAACAGGCAGGCAGGGGATATACCTGGAAAAAGAAGTTCGCATTAAATGTGGCATGTCTGAATTGGGAGGTCCAGCAAGAAATGACAAGCTAGCATTCCCCGGTGATAAGTTTAAAGTCCAGCATTCCCAATGCTACAGATTTTGCTGCTTTCCTTTTTAAAGGGATTGTTTCATCGGTGGTGCCACAACTCCAGGATTCCTTCTCCAGGGACATCCAGCGGACACCTTCTTGATGCATTTGCAGAGAAGCTGTCGAAATGCTTTTATGTACACAGGCATTTTGTCATTTTAATTCACTTGCCTCGCCGCTCACCCTGCTGCTGCCTTTCAGTGTTGGTTTTATTGATTGTCTGGCTGCTATTCCTAACCGATTTGTTTTACCAAAAATGCCAGAGGGTGCACGTGCAGAAAAACGGCCCACGGACTATATTAAATAAACAAATAAATAATAAATTAAGTTTGCCAGTTCGGGTTCAGGCTGGGGCCTCTGCCAAAGCATGAGAAACAATGGGCTGGATCCAAACTTAGTCACGTTTAGAGGAGATGCACGGAAATAAATGGCACTTAAGTCCCATTCTCCATAATGTTTCATTGGACAAGACGTGATTGCTATGCAAGCAGGGCGTGAGGAAAAATCATTTAAGTCAGATGTACAAAAAATAAGCTGATCATGTAGCCACAAAGTAAGCAACACCACCAGTCTAATTTGTTTTTTGTTATATATTTCCTTATCCCCTTCTGTTTTGCGCAATATATTGCCTGATTTAGATCTGCCCCCAGCTGAAATACATGTAATAGTTACCCTTTCCTATCCTATTTTACTCTCTTTCTATTGTCTGTTGAAAACTTTTAGATTTGAAGTCCCGTAAAGGCAGCAACCTGGTTTGGTGGCGGTGTTTTGTTCTTGTGCTACTATTAGCAACCTCCTACCTGGTATTGTGTGGGAATTCTAAGAAACAAACAAAAAGAATCAGTGAGGTTTTGACATCCGGGGTAAAAATCAGTGCAGTTTGGAAAGGCTGAACCCACCATCTTGGTTCAAAATGGCCTCCAGTTGTATCCAAACACAGATGCAAACCTGCTCCTCAGTCCCAAGAACCATCATGGAAAAGTTGGTTATAGTATCTTTACAAGGTATACGGATGCATAGTGAACATGCAAGCAACTTTCCAAAATATACAGCAGATTTTAAGCTGGGATGGTCAAATAGCAGCTTGCAGACTGGATCTGAGATCCATCAAGTGGTCCTAGCTGAGTCAGAACAAACTGGCCACTGTTCAAACAAGTGTTTTGAAAAAAGGTCAGGCAGGGCAAGTCTGTTTCCAAAAGTATGAGGACCTACCCTCAGCAGGCCACTCCCACTTTGTACAATGCAAAGGGAAGAACCACACAGCACAAATAATAGGCTTAGTCAATTGTTACTTTGGACAAGAAACTCTCTGTAACCTCCAAAGTGACTGACTTATGCTTTCTACTTACACGAGGGAGCATTTAGCAGAACTGTGGGTTTTATAAAGGCTTCTGCTCACCTTCCAGGAGACACAGAGCAAAAATAAACAAGAAGCAGCAGAATCTCAGCACAATTAAAGCACATCAAACCATTACTTTATCTATCTCTCTCTCTCTCTCTATATATATATATAGCAGGTGTTTGGAAGGGGGGTGGCATATGGTTTTCCCACCTTTCAGGATCCACAAGTTTCCCAAATATTCCAAGCCCCATAAGAACAGACACCCAAAAATCCCCGCAGAGATGAAACACCCTCAGGAGAGACTTCCGGGTTGGCGCCATCGCCGAATGGCGGACTCCCTCCGAGCTCCGGAGGGAGCCGGCTCGGCAGGGGCTGGGTCCTACCGCGCCGGCGACGCGGGGACCCTTAAAAACCACGGGCACGGGGCCCGTGGACATGGGGACTCGGCTGGTACCGTCAGCGCCCTCCCGACTCGTGAAGGAGCCTTTTTAAAGGCTACGGATCGGGTGCCTGGGAGTGGCGTGGTACTTTGAGTCTATCGCTTCCCCTGCCGAGTGCAGCCGCATGCCATTCGTCGGAGAGCGCTGGCTTCTTCCATTTGAAATTCGGACATTTAACAAAAACCCGTGAGTAATTGGGTAACCGGGTACAAAAGGAGGAAAAAAAAAAGGATTTTTTTTTTTTCGGATTCGGCACGAGCGGGGGGGATCTAAAAAGGAAGTCAGTCCCCTCCCTGATTGTAAACATGCTAAAACAAGGACTGAGAAACCAAGATCAATTCTGAAGTTTATTGCTGACTAAAAATACCAAATTCCACGATGGAATCATTACAAGAATTGTGCTGGAGGAGAGTCGAGGGTGAGAGGGAAAAGGCAACCCCCCCCCCGGGAACCGGGGCGATTCAGAGAACCTGGCGGAGAGAGATGGAGAGTTTGACAGCTGTCAAAGTAGCTGTCAAATCTTGAGAATATAAAGAGGACTTTGCTACAAGTATTTTGCTGGTTGATTTTGATACAATTGGATATAAATATGGATACAAAATGTCGGATGGAAAAAGAAACAACAATTTGACTTTTGGATGAGAGGACACAAAGTTATTGCAATCCCTCTAGAGGGGCTTTGGGACATTACAAGCGGCGTATATGGAAAACTACTCTGGGATGTGTATTACTGGTCTTAGCTCCTGGGAAAGTAGCAAAACTGAAATATTTGTTTTGTCTACAGAGGTGACAACACAATAGAATCTTTCTATTTAAGTAAGCTCCTGAATAACAAACCTCTGTAGAGATACTAGATTTCAGAATAAGAATGGTTTTGCAGCTGAACAAGACAGAAACCTGAGAAAGTAAGAAACAAAAGAGTAAAGGACCAACTACGCCACGGCAAGAACAATGGGAGGAGTAACAATGATCAAGGGAAATTAAAGGCCTCGATTAGACTGGACTTTTGAAATTAAATATTATCAAAATAAGTAAATTTAAAGAAAACCGGCAAGATGAATTGAGAAAGTTTGGCTGTGGACTTGAGACCTCCAGGCCGACAACATACAGACTGATGGACATAGGGAATCTAAACCGGGGAAGGGAGGGGGAATTCTAGAATCCAAAGGCTATGTAATCAACTTTTGGAATCTTCTTCTATTTTCTATCTTTTAAATTTTTTTTTTTTTTATATATAACTTTGGTATTTTGATTTAACAAGTTTTGGAAAAAAAAAGAAAAGGGGGAATTCGTGGAAGGAAACGGGGTAGATTTTGGGGGAAAAAATCTTTGTTTTATTTTGTTAAAGGTGAGGAGTGATGTTAAGATTGTAATTTAAATTGGCTATTAGGTATAACATATTAGGTTAAATTGGGAATGAGAACTTGTGGAACCAACGTAGGGAAAGGGGAATACAGTCGGGAGGGGAAGGAGGGAGTTCCAGAAAGAAGGTTATGAACATAAGGGTTTAAAATTGGTCTCTTTTCTTTCTTTTCTTTTTCTTTTCTATCTTCTTTATTCTGTTATTATTGGAAATTTTAATAAATATGATTAAAATGAAACACCCTCAGGAGAGCTTAAAAGATACACCTGCAAAGACCGGCTTCAAAGTCAGGTGGGATCCAGGACACAGAATGAGTTATGGGGACAGGCTTGTCATCCATCAGCGCTTTGATGGATATATATCTAAAAGCAAAACAATCCCCCACCCACCACACTAGCAGCACCAAGGCTGGCATGAGCTACTATTAGCCTGACACAGGAACAGATTTATAGCTCTGGAGATCCATCTTTCCTTGCACATTACTTTTTATGATCGACAAGGAGTGGTTGTATTATGTGTAACGCTTATTTTAAAGCCTTTAAATCATATCCCGCTAGATATGGCATCACTCTGCAGTAATGCCCACCCCCCACGCCCACCCCCACCCCGCTTGAAGCCTGCTTGGGAAACATTTCCCCTGGCAGTGACTGCCTCAGCAAAATTCTGGCTTTCTCTTTGTTTCTGTGCTATGAGATCTCAGCTCTTACTGGGTAAAACACCCACAGGGACACATGAACATCCCCAAACCAGTCTCTTGTCGTCTCTCCCATTCCATCTTTAATCTGTATTTATGGATTATTATTATTTTTTAATGCTATTGCATTTATATCCCTCCCTTTCCTTCAAAGAGCTCAAGACGGCATACATAGTTCTCCTCCTCCCCATTCTATCCTCACAACAACCCTGTGGGGTGGGTTGGCCTGAGAGTGAGTAACGTGGGATGCAATCGGATTTTTGGCGTTTCAAAGGATAGGGAGAGGGGAAAGTGTGTGGCAGCAGTAGGAGCAGAATGTCACATAGGTGAGGATGAATTGAAGGGGACTTGAGGGGTTCACAAGCCACATTGAGCTAAGATATGGATGGGCCCTAATACTCTGCAGTGGATCCTACCCGCCCGCCCCCCAGGGACATAACATCGCAGATTAATTCTTACTTAAACTCCTGTAAACCTTGACCAGAATATACATTACATTTAAAGGCCTTATTAAAAACCCATCTCCCCACTGACCTCAGGGCTATGTTTATTACTCAACTTTAACAGGTCACAGATAAGAATAGCTGTGACAGCGTTCTTTGGAGGAGAATGAATCTACAAGCAAGAGATGGTTGGAAGATGACTCTGGAAGAGGAAGAATTAAGAAGCAGGACAGAACTGGCTCCTGCAGGAAGAAATATGTGCTGATATTTGTACACACACACACACCAACCAATCTCCCTAAGGAGGTGCATCTGCGTAAGCAGATTTATGCTCACAGATCCCTTGCTGAATCAGGAGCAGTAGGCATAAATCAGGTGTGCACCTCGATATATGTACCTGAATGAGGTTGCAGCATTGATGAGGAACTTGGCAGCATTGGTGAGGAACTTGTGGCCCTCCGGATGTTGCTGGACTACAACTCCCATCATCCTTGACTACCAATCATTCTGGCTGAAGAGGCTAATGGGAGTTAGGAGTCCAGTGACATCTGAAGAGCCACAGGTTCGCCGCCCTTGAATATGAACTATATGGCTCTGAATGGCACTCTTACAAAAGTTCAAATGTGTATCCCCACCAATGATCTCAAGCAACTACTCACACAATGGCATCTTGCACAGGTCCTATTGGTGTAAAGTTCTTGGGAGAACTGCAGTAGGTCAGACTGTGCCATATGCTAGATTGCATTGCTAGCAGCCTCTCTATGTTCCCATTCTACTTATGAGCAATAAATTTCTCTAACCAGCAACCAAGTCCCACGAGTCTCCAGGTCTGAAAACAGAAGACAGCTAGCAAATGATTTTAATAAAAAGGGGTGGGGAGAACTGGAAGGATGAATGCAGTTTAATGCTTTCACCCAGAAATGAAGGTAGGGAGACACTGTGCAGCCCAGAAGGCTGGAGTAATGGACAGGAACCCAACTTTTTCTGCTTTTATCACTTTGCAAACCCCCATCTACATTGATGGAACTAAATCGACATCAGCCTATTTTGCCTCAGGCTCAATTCTGCCCTTTTCTAGTAGCAGATGCAGTGGCGTAGCGTGGGGGGTGCAGGGGGGGCCGGCCACACCGGCCGCAACATCTGGGGGTTAGGGGGCGCAAATCCACTGGTTAGGGGGCGCAAATCCACGGGTTAGGGGGCGCAAATTACTTGCCTTGCCCCGGGTGCTGACAACCCACGCTACGCCACTGAGCAGATGGCAGGTTTAGAAAGCCTAACTGCTACTTCATAAAATCACAGCATTGTTTGTTTTAGAATTGCTCTTTGTTTCTTTGTGTGCATGCCCTGTTTCCTAGATTCCTTCATGCTTGCTTTGCTGCTTTGTTTGCACTGTGCAGGGTCAATGACAGATATTGTCTACACCTTGCTGGAGAAGATAGTGCTTTGTTTGTACCTCACAAAGCGATAACAAATTAACGACATTACATTACTACTGCTCTTGCTAGGTTTTTGGTGGTGGCTGGGGGAGTAATTAAAACATGTGGGTCCTGAACAGCACCAAATCTGCCAGATGTTAGAGCTCCAAAGAACAATACTAGCCCCTACTTTGTAGTGGACCAGCCTTCTATTTAGCAACTCATCTGCAGGTGACCAGAAATTTCACATAGGTGACTGAGTAGGTTGGTGCAAGAGGGACAGGTCATTCCATCCCTCCTCTATCCATCCTTTTGGTAGAAGACTCATTGTTTACGAGCCTGCTAAGATGCTGCCTTTCTATGCTGGTTGCCAACACAAGCTACCAGTCTCTTAGCAAGATAATTTGTGGTCCCATTTACAAGGCTGTTACATATTTTAAAATCAAAGTTTTATAAATCACATAGAATTGTTCATCTGGCAGAACATGTATAAAACAAGGGAGGGAAATGGGGTATATTCTGGGAAACCCAAAGGGTTGTGTCGCATGCCAATCCATCCAAATATGTCTTCAGTATAAACCATAGCTTGCTTGTCCTGTAAACAGTATCCCAAAGGAAACAGAAAGCTTACAAGCATTCTACAACTGCCCATAGCTTTATCCGAGGGCTGAATTACACTTTAGTTTAGACATTTTGTAAAACCAGATGCCAAGTCATACAAAAAAGATTGTGTGTGTCTGTCAAGCAACAGCAGGTGAAAGGGACATCATGGGGAGGGAGGGGGACCACTACTGAAAGGATACCAGAAATAGCAGGATGACACAGGGCCCCAGTATGCCAATGTTTCAAAATGAAGAGCAAGCAGCAGTCTTTCAGTACACAGATTTCTTTCTATCACCTCTGCTACCTGGAAAGTTATAAAATCTCATCCATGTCGGTTCACTGCTAGCACTGAACATTGTGCAGCCAGGGAACAGATGATAATAAACCCACATAAAACAACAAAGAAGCATAAACTATCAGATCATAAGGAAGCAAAGGCACCCCTCAATCAGCAGTCTTTTCTCCCACAGCCAAAATGGTAAGGGGGGGGGCTGTCTTTTTGGAGCCACATACACAATCACACCCTTCAAGTTAATTTAAGGCAGAATACCTACCACCATAACCTAATAATGTTGCTTAGCGTCATACTCTATAAGCATGATGTGAAAGAGAGGGAGGGGGAAATCCTCTCCTATTCCCCACTGTGATCATCAAAATGGAACAGCAGCTCGTCAACAGGTCTGATAATCAAGATGTTTCTCTTCCTTAATTTATAACTAGTATCTTGTAAACTTTGACTTGACCTTGCGTTTGGCACTGCCTAGCGAAGTGCTCAGCCCAGCCCAGCTTCATGCAGCCTCACAGTTTAGGGGAGTTAGAACCATAAAACAATTTGATAAAACAATAAATTAAAACAACAAAACGAAGCACTAAAAGGAGTTAAGAAATAAAATGGAAGAGAAGATAAAAACAAATGCTAAGGGTTGGTTACAGAGCAGAAACTTGCCTTCGAGTTGGCCTTACAGCTCAAAACCCTGCTTCAAGCATTCGGCAGTGCACTAACATCTGAAGTGTATTTAATTTGAGACACACACCAGGAGAAACTGACTGCTTGCATTACTTGGTTGGCAGTTTCTGGAAGATCAACCTGAATTGTATATGTCTTGTTTATGTGGAATTTTTCTAGGTTTGACTTGGGTTAAAGCTGATCAAGGCTGCAATCCTAGACACACTTGAAGCTCCACTTCTTGAACCTCACGCATGGGGTACCTGTGGTCGTCTGGATGTTGTCGGTCCCCAATTTCCCTTAGCCTCAGTCAACAAGGCGAAGGATGGGAATCAGAGTCCAACAGCATCTGCACAGCCACAGGTTCCCCACCACTGCGCCAAGTAAACATGTTTAGGTTTGTGCTGCAAGTTTTATAGTGACACAGTAAGTGATCATGTAAACCGCAAAATGCAGTTATTCATGACCTAAAAAGAAAAATGCACTCAGGTACAATAAACCAGTACATTTCCTCTCACCAGCTGCCAGACAACCACTTGAGAAATATTGCTTGTCTCTTTAAACATGCTGATGCACTGGAAGGATATAAAGCTGCTGAGATGCTGAACCTTTCACCAGTCCCTTCGCTCACCTTCCTTCCCTGCCTACTGTTGATAGAACTGAAGTCCTACTTGCTACACCAGACAGGAGAGGAGAGTGGGCTAAAAGGCCAGTGCAGGATCAATGTGAGGAATATAGTCAAAAGAGGAGATTAGAGACCAAAGAGGATTGGATAAATTCATGGAGTATACGGCTATCAATGTCTACTAGCCCCACAAAAGCTATATTCTACCTCCACTGTCGGAGACAGTAAGCTTCTAAATACGTTGTTGGGAATCACCAGTGGGAAGAGTGCTGTTGTTAATCAGGTTTCCCACAGGCATCTAGTTGGTCACTGTTAGAAAAGGATGCCGGACAATATCAGCCACTGACCTGATCCAGCAAGATTCTTCTTATGCCCAGGGGGTTGTAGCCAAAGTAGCACTAAGCTGCTGGTTTCATCAATGCTAGGATTTCTCAGTGCACAACAGAACATTCTCCCTCTCTCTTCCCTAGTCCTGAATCTATTATGAGTTTTCCCCAGCCCTGGATAGCAGATCTGGGTGGAGGGGACATGCATGGATAATGCTGGGATGGGAAGGGAGAGACAGGGGAAGTCTAACTGAACTAGTGGTGATTCTTGCAAATGCACAGCTAATTAGTTGAGCACCACCTTTAATGTTTAAACGCAACAGGATCTCTGGGCTGCATTGTGGCAACTCCGCGTTGCTGTATGGAAACAAGTGTCTCGTAACAATGAAAGGCTGCCTTTTATCTAACAATGAACCTGGTAGCCATAGGTGACAAGGAGTTCTCTGAAGGCCAGTGAGTGAGTTAGTCGTTCCATCCAGCCTGCTTAGAAGGCAATGTTTTACTAGCCTGCTAAGAAGCCACTAGTCTACATTTCCATGCTAGCCTCAGAAGGCAGGAATGTGCTTCCCCTTTTCTATGGAAATGCAGGCTATTAGTCTCTTCTCAGGCTAGTGAACATTTTTATTATTTTTTAAGGCTAGTAATTTTTGTGGGTTTCGTTTCAAGGCTGCATAAGGGGTCTTATACCTTGCCAAAGTGGGAGGTTACTGGAAAACTAATTTTTTTTAATCAAAAATTGCATTGGTAGTAATATAAGTGAGGAGCTGGATTGCACCCAATGACCAGACTCACCCAAATAACATTAGAAAGAAAAGGCTCTTCCTACATGCACGCCAAGAGCCTTTGGGCAGTCAGGTTGTTTCTTGACTGAACACAAGGAAGAGCTGTGCATGCATAAGGCCCTTTCTTGCTTGGCCAGTGGGCACAATCCCAGACTCCCTCATATGTTCAGTGCTGTACATGTGTCATGTGTAAACATGGCTCACTATCTTCCTGTTATAATGATTTACAACTTCTCAGAGTTCTTAAGACTGAATTTGTGTCCTGTAAACTCTTGAGCTGTGTACATGCCGTACATTTAAAGCACATCCCCCACCCACCCCAAAAATCCTGGGAAATGCAGCTTACCCATCACATTGCTACAACTTGCCAGCACCCTTAAGAAACTACAGTTCCCAGGATTGCTTGGGGATTGGGATGTGCTTTAAATGCCTTGATCTTGAGCTAAGGAGAGAGGTAATGAGAATCTTTGATGGAGGGCTGAAGGACAAACTGCCTAGAAAAGCACAATCAATCAAGCCAGGCTGCTTACAAAAGTTCCAATATTTCAGATGAGAACAGGACACACTCATATCGTTGTTAACACTCACCCACCCTTCTGCATATTGCTAAGAGTTCCTTCTTCCTCTCTGAACTTGTTTACCTTGGAATTGCCCATCTGACACTGATTTAAGAGGATGGAGGAAGTTTCTCATTTTGGTTAAAGATATACTAGAAAGCTTTGAGTTCTCTCTCCTATGATTCTCAAAAAGAACTAAAGTGCACTGGAGAGCACCTTCCTGTCTATGTATGCACCCTAGAGTGACTATACATGCCCCAGTTCAATGATTTAATGGTTAGAGACCAGGGTACAGGCAGCAAGCTTGAGAAATTGCAAATGGACCTTCTCAGACATTTTTAAAAATGCAGTTTAGTACACCATGTTTTTAATAAGTCACCCGTAAAATCAACTCCCATCGTTCTTCACCACTGACCTTGCTGGCATGGGCTAATGTAATATCTTTGCCCAACCTGGTGCTCAAACCCACAACCCTGAGATTAAGAGTCTACTGCTCTACTGACTGAGCTAACCCTTCAGACTCTGCTGATTTTTGAACCAACCAGCTGGTCATTTCTAGTCAGTTGACGAACGTGCCTGTCAATTAATATGGTTGTGTACAATTCTGAGGGGAACTAGACTCGCAGATCTCCTTAGAGAAGTTCTACAAAATAGGTCCTGCAACTTGGGGTGCTGTTTTTTTTTCTTCTATCTCTAAGATCATTAGTGTCACGCTGGCCACGTGACCCGGAAGTGTCTGCAGACAGCGCTGGCTCCTGGCCTCTTAAGTGAGATGAGCGCACAACCCTAGAGTCGGACACGACTGGCCCGTACGGGCAGGGGTACCTTTACCTTTAAGATCATTAGAGCAGTTTGATTTGCAGAGACAGAGCATGTGAACAGGAAAAGCTTCATGATAGCCATCTTCAAATACCTAAAGGACTGTCACGTGGAAGATGGAGCTAGCTTGTTTTCTCCTGTTCTGGAGGGTAGGACCTGAACTTCAAGTTGCAAGAAAGGAGATTCCCACTAAACATCAAGAAGAACTTTCTGATGGGAAAAGCTGTTCGACGGTGGAACTGACTCCCTTTGGAAGTGGCGGCCTCCCCTTCATTGAAAGGTTTTTAAACAGAGGTTGGATGGCCATCTCTCATGGATGATCTAGTTGTGCAGGGGGCTGGACTAGATCACCCCTGGTTCCATTCCAACTTGCCCAATTCTATGAACAACCCTGCAAGGTAGGTTCACTCTCTTTACACCTAAAGCAACCTTATGCTGTATATAATTTGGAAAGGTGGGGTGGGGGAGGCAAAAATGGGGGGAAGAGGACCATGGTGAAAACATGTTCCATTGAAGGTGGGTGGGGGGCACCCTAGGAGTAAAAGAGGAGAAACCTGGATTTAACCCCTTCCCACTAGAATGGGGCTGGGAGGAAGAGGGATGAAGGGTCTATGGGCGCTCCAAAGGGTGAATGGAATGGGGGTCGTTTTGCCCATATATGGGCATGGGCGGAGCCCTCCTCGGGGAAGGGCGGGGCTCCGCCGCCAGGAGGCGGGGCCAGATTAGCATATCGCGTCCAGGCCCCGCCCCTTTCTCCTCAGCGGCTCCTCTCACCTGCTCAGCACGACGATGGCCAACACCAGCAGGAAGGCGCCCGCGAAGAGACGCCGCCGCCGGCGCCCCCCGCAGCTCCACATGCTTTGGAGGCGGCCCGGCGCAGCCCCAGCTCCGTTACCAGGGACTCCGACTCTCGCTACCATTGGCGGCGCCGTTACTAACACGGGCGCCGCCCATTGGAGGGAGGGAGGCACCTTCGCTCGGTTGTCGTTGGCCGCCGCCGAAGCGCCGAGAGCGAAGGGCGGGAGCGCCGGCCCGGTCCCTCCAGGCGATTGGCCGGTGTCGCGCCTTGGGAGGCGGGACCAGTCTCTCGTTCCTGATTGGGCGGGCGTTCTCCCGTCGATCATGCTTCGCTCCCTGCATTCTAAGGCTCCCGCTCTCCCACCTGTTCCCCCTCGCGAGCGCCTTAGCCTGGCGAGGTGCCAAGCCGTGCAAAAAGCAAAGGGGCGGGGGGGCCAGAAAGCGATGCTGGATCTGCACATGCTCAGAGGCTGAGCGATCCTGGGCAGCCGGCTTGCCCGTTGGCAGCTGGCCGCCTGCACGCTCATAAGTGGAGCTGGACTGAGCAGGTCACTCTCCCTTGGGGTAGCTGCCGGAGTGCACTTTGCACATGCTCAAAGGCTCCGTGCGCTGGGCAGTTGTCTGCCAACATGCTGGACTGAGCAGGTCACTCTCCCTTGGGGATAGCTGCCGGAGTGCACTTTGCACATGCTCAAAGGCTCCGTGCACCTGGGCAGTTGTCTGCCAACATGCTGGACTGAGCAGGTCACTCTCCCTTGGGAATAGCTGCCGGAGTGCACTTTGCACATGCTCAAAGGCTCCGTGCACCTGGGCAGTTGTCTGCCAACATGCTGGACTGAGCAGGTCACTCTCCCTTGGGGGTAGCTGCCGGAGTGCACTTTGCACATGCTCAAAGGCTCCGTGCACCTGGGCAGTTGTTTGCCAACATGCTGGACTGAGCAGGTTCGTCTCCCTTTGGGCGGGCGCTGTAGTACACTCTGTATGATGCTGCGAGTGGCTGGGCAGCTGCCTGCCCTTTGGCAGATGGTTGCCAACATGGTTCAGAAGTTGGGTTGGAGCAGGCGACTCTCCCCTGGGATCAGTTGCAGTGGTGCATTTTTCACCTGCTTGGGGAACATGGGCCCGATTGGAGAGGGCGACTTTTCATTCCGGTGGTTGCAGGAGTGCACTCTGTACAGGCTCAGCAGCACCCTCTTTATCAACACCGTCAACGCAGTCCTGCTAAACAGGTTTATTAAGGCAGAGCTCTGAGGGACATACACACCTGGGTGACTCAACAGAATTGACTGATAAGCTTTTCTTGGATAAGCGAGGGGCTGGGATGTATCCCTCTAGAAACAAAGCTTCATGCACACAGAAAGCTAGCATAGAAACCCTCAACGTTATCTGCTAGATTTCTCCATGTACAGAGTACGTATTTTATGTGAGTGTGTGTGGATTCGGGCATATGCACAGGGAAAACATTCAGATATGCAAACCCTTAGCTCCAGTCTGAAACCGTATCTTATCAGAAAAGCTGCTGCTACTTGATTTCCTGTGTTGCTACTGAGTAATCTTAGACTCTGAACTTAATAGTACATTCCATCCCTGCCTTTTTGAGATGTTTCCTAGTTCACCTCAAAGTATGGTAAACCAACTCTGCTGCATTTGGGGCCCTGAATTTTTGACCCCAATCCTCCCTTGTTGGCAATGCTGTTGATTTCTTCTATTTAAACAAAGTACAGTGGTACCTCGGGTTAAGAACTTAATTCGTTCCGGAGGTCCGTGCTTAACCTAAAACTGTTCTTAACCTGAAGCACCACTTTAGCTAATGGGGCCTCCTGCTGCCGCCGCGCCATCAGAGCACGATTTCTGTTCTCATCCTGAAACAAAGTTCTTAACCCGAAGTACTATTTCTGGGTAAGCGGAGTCTGTAACCTGAAGCGTCTGTAACCCGAAGCATCTGTAACCCGAGGTACCACTGTAATCCCTGCTACATAGGAAGTGTACAGTACTTAGGATGGCAGGCCCTTTGGTTATCCTGCCAGAATTAAGAATAAAAGTAAAGGACCCCTGGGTGGTTAAGTCCAGTCAGAGGCAACTATGGGGCATGACGCTTATCTTGCTTTTCAGGCCAAAGGAACTGACATTTGTCAGAATATAAGGAGAGCCCTAGCTGGATCAGGCCAATGGTCCATCTAGTCCAGCATCCTCTTCTCACAGTGGCCCAACAGATGCCAGTGGAAAAATGGCAAGCAAGGCCAGAGCTCAATAGCACTCTCCCCTCCTGTGGTTTCCAGCAACTGCCATGCAGAAACATTCCTGCTTCTGACAATGGAGAAAGAGCCTAGCCGTCATGACTAGTAGCCATCAATAGCTCTCTCCATCAGTTTGCCCAGTCTCTCTTTCTCTCTCTCTCTCTCTCTCTCTCTCACACACACACACACACACAAGCCCATCGACTTCCTTCCCTCCAGCCTCATGGCTTTCAAAATTAACCTTTATATCATTGCGTTTTGTACATTTTCCAATTCTAATTACACTCATTACAAAATAACTCAAACTTTAAATAAATATAGAAAGGTAGAAAATTTCTCATTGCAAGTCTTCAGACAACCCTGCTAGTGATGTTAATTGCTTACAATAATCTTTCAGATATCGTATAAATTAACTCCAGTCCTTTTGGAATACTTGATCTTGCTGGTTTCGGACTTTTGCTGTCAGCTTCGCCAGTTTTGCAAAGTCCATCATCTTCATCTGCCATTCTTCTTTCGCTGGTACCTCCTGTGGTTTCCATTTTTGGGCCAAGAGAATTATTGCCGCAGTTGTTGCAGACATAAACAGTTGTTTATCTTCCCTTGGTATCTCTTCACCCACTATACCCAATAAAAAGGCTTCTGGTTTTTTAACAAAAGTATTTTTAAACATTTTCTTTAACTCATTATATATCATTTCCCAGAAAGCCTTTACCTCTTTGCAAGTCCACCACATGTGGTAAAATATACCTTCCTTTTCTTTGCATTTCCAGCACTCACTACTATATTTTTCACTCCATAAGACGCACCTAGTTTTTAGAGGAGGAAAACAAGAAAAAAAATATTCTCACCGAAACAGTGGATGTATGATTTTTGTGGTTCATGCTGTGGCCACAGACATGTGATCTGATGGTGAATTTAGGGTGACCCAAAGCAAAAATCCTGAGGATCCATGTGGATCCATGCTTTGTAACCACGCTTTTGTGCCATTGCGGCCCCACACAACAGTGGGTGCTTGATTTTTTTGGTGCAGGCTGTAGCCATGCCATGGACATACTATGTGATCTGATGGTGAAGTTAGGATGACCCAAAGCAAAAATCCTGAGGATCCATGTGGATCCATGCTTTGTAACCATGTTTTTGCGCCATTGCGGCCCCAGGAAACAGTGGATGCATGATTTTTTTGGTGCATGCTGAAGCCATAGACATGCTATGAGATCTGATGGTGAATTTGGGGCGACCCAATGCACAAATCCTGAGGATCCATGGGCTTTTACCTCCCCCCTCCCAGGCAGCCTTCCCACTGGTCAGCTGTTTCCTTTCAACACTCCCTGCCCTCTTGTTTGCCTTTGTGTCTTTTCCTTAGCTGGAGCAGTTTTCTGCTCCTCCTTGTCTTCTAATTTCTCTCCTTATTGCTTTAGTCTTTCTGTTTCCCCCCTTTGCAAGTTTGCTGTCTTTACCTCCCCCTTCCCAGGCAGCCTCCTTTATCTCCAGTGTCCCTTATCTCTCTCCCCGATCGGCAAACGATCAGTGGCTTTGTTTCAACACCCACTTCTCTCTTTCAAAAAATAAGAACACGATTTGCTTTTTGCCCCTGGGCAATTCAGCTCCAGGAACTACGCATTCGCTCCATAAGATGCACAGACATTTCCCCTTTTTAGGAAGAAAAAAGTGTGTCGTATGGAATGAAAAATACGGTAGTTCTTGTCTTGTACACAATTTGCCCGGTCTTTTAAAGCCATCCACTTTCATGGCCATCCCTGCCTCCTGTGGGAGTGAATGCCACAGTTTAACTATGTGTTGCGTGAAGAAGCGCTTCATTTTACAGTGGTACCTCGCAAGACGAATGCCTCGCAAGACGAAAAACGCGCAAGACGAAAGAGTTTTCCATTTTTTGAGTCGTTCCGCAAGACGAATTTCCCTATGGGCTTGCTTCGCAAGACGAAACGTCTTGCGAGTTCTTGCGAGTTTGTTTCCTTTTTCTTAAAGCCGCTAAGCCGTTAATAGCCGCTAAGCCGCTAATAGCCGTGCTTCGCAAGACGAAAAAACCACAAGACGAAGAGACTTGCGGAACGGATTAATTTCGTCTTGCGAGGCACCACTGTATGTGCCCTGAATCTTCCAACATTCAGCTTCATGGGATGTCTCCCGAGTTCCAGGAAGAAAAAAACCTTTTCACTATCCGCTTCCTTCATGCTGTGCATAATTTTATGAACTTCCATCATGTCACCTCTTGCCTAAACTTCCTCTATACTAAAAAGTCTCAAACGCTGCAACCTGGCCTCTTAAGGGAGTCACTTAAGGTTGTAAAGCTCTCCTTCTTGTACAGAGCTCTTCTCCGGACTCCCTGAGTGTCTAGGAAAGCTGTCTGGGGATGTACCCTGCAATCACAACAGGGTAGGAAGACTGGCGTGGCCAGCTCCACAGTTGGGAATGGACTGTTGTGGAATGCAATGGTACTGTCCTAAGGCGGCCATTCCAGAAATGAAGACAGGAAGAGTTTTAGGTCCTGAAAATATTCAAGGCATAGGCTTGTGACACAAACCAGAGACCCACTGATGGACTCACTTCCAGGGAAAGGTGTTACCCATAAGTAAGTTGGGGGGGGGGGCTTCTTTATTTTTATTTTTCGCAGTGGTCCAACTGTCAGTTGGAAGACACTGGAATGATTTGGACAGAAGGTCACTTTAACAGGGAGATTAACTAACCAGATGCAGATCCTACAGAATCAAAAGGCAAAGGTCATATTTTATACCACTTGGCAGTGTTTTATTGCACATATAGCTGATAAGGAGCATGACCGTCAGCCGCCATCCTTAGGTCGCTTTGGGACACTCCTGCATGAGACACACGACCAATAAATAGCAGCAAACAATGGTTTTGGTTTGGTTCTATGTTTGTATCTCGCTTTCCCAGCAACAAACACATTCTTGCATTGCAGGAGGTTGGAGTAGATGAGCCTTGGTACCTTCCAACTCTTATGGATGAAAGAGTAGTGTAATTCCTTGTTCCTTTGTAAATATAATGATGCAAAGGAATATCAGCAGTTTGACGTAACCAGGAGAAAGCCAATACGCCATGCTGCTTACTTTTTGCTGATCTGTTTGTATATTATCTTCTTAAAAAAAGTAATATATATACACAATTTTTAAAAACTTTTAAAGAAAAAATAGAGAGGGAGGGGTAGGAGGAACAGGTCTCATCCCCTTCTTTTGCTCAGATTTTTGTTGGCATTCACAATCACACTGGCCCTGCACACTCTTACATCAGAAAGCACACAGCTACACTTCCCATAATTTGGGGGGGGGGGGGGAGCCATGGCTGTTTAAAGTGGTATCATAGCTCTTTAAAATGTATGGTGAAAATGTGACCAGAATGTCGGACTAGGACCTGGGAGATCAGGGCTCAAACCCCCACTGGGCCATGAAGCTCACTGGGTGACTTTGGGCCAGTCACTCTCTCCTACCTCGCAGGGTTGTTGTGGGGGGATTGTTGTGGGGATTAAATGAAGGGGGGAAGAACCATGTATACCACCCTGAGCTCCTTGGAGAAAAAGGGGAGATATGAATGCAAAACATAAATAAATGAATATTTAAATTATGGTGGTTGTTTCTAAATTGTCACCTATATATAAGCGAATGTGGATCTGTCCTCTTTTTTGATGATGCATAAGCAGCTACTTTGTGGAGGGCACTCGCCTGCGCAGGTCCTTCCGATGGCATTGAGAAACCTAATGCAAGGTGGCCTCTCATCCCTGCTTCCTTCCCAACACCACTCCACCTGAGGACCACCTCAATCTGCCAGCCTTGCAACACTCTCTTAAGGCTGAGGCACAGGAAAAAGCAGCAAAAGGCACATCGGCAGGATTGTGCTCTTAACCAAAATAATAAGGGGGGAAATGACAATGCAAACCAAGTTAGAAACAGGAATTTATTGATTCCAGCATGGAGTAGTAAAAGAAAACGACCCGGATCAGCACTCTCGACACTCTTTGTGCTATTGGCCAACTGGAAATTGCCAGATTGAGACCCTGTTGTGCATCAAAAGGCTTTCCTGCTGCAGCCAAAATGATCTGATGGTGAAGAGGATTAGCACCATCTGAACGATGGTGGGAGACAGAGCGAGCTTTGGTGGAAATCGAGGGGGTTGCCATGAGGTTTAATAGACATGGGGAACCTGTAGTCCTGCAGGACTATTAACTCCGACTTCCATAGCTCTCATTATTCCTGGCCATGCTTGCCAGAGCTGATGGAAGGCTGCAGGTTCCCTCTCCTTTGGGTTTACTACAGATATTGCAGAACTACAACTTCCATCATCCCTAATCAATGGCTATGCTGACTCCGGTGCTGATGGGAGATGTCAGCAACATCTGGATTTAGCCACCCCTGATTTAGCAAGGGAGGAGAGATCTCCTCCTCACCTGCCAACATGACCTAAAAAAAGAGGACCTGTGTCTTGGAAGAAAAGGCAAAGCTTAAAAGGCCTTCGTGGTTTTCTCCTGGGGAAAAAGGTGTAATCTCCAGGTAATAAGGATGTAACAAGATTATCCCTTTCCCCCAACATGTGCAAAACCCAGAATGGATTTTCTCTTCCTTCTGCCCACCCGCATTGCAAGGCTCTGGTATCAAAGCTCATCAAAAGACTGTAGCTCCCACCTTCAGGAATTGGAAGCTAACTTAAAATGCTGGAGAGGATGCAGGCTGTTCAGTTTCGGCCAGTGCTGTGTTTCTTTTGGAGGAGTAGAGAAACGGGACTGCAGCTGGCCTTTCAAGGGCAAAGGCTCTGCATTCACCACCTGCCACCTGGTGGGTTTTGAGCCGTGCCCATCAGGGCAGAGATCGGTAGGTGGGTGGAGTGCTGGTGGTGAAAAAGAAAACTCTCCTCCAAACTCTCCTTGTTTCAAATTCGTATCCAGCAAAGCAAAGGTCTGAAGACCAGCTCCTGACGCTATGCCTGTAGCAAATTCCTGGCCACGATCATCCTCATCACTTCGTTAGTGCCTTATGGCCAGTGAAGCCAGATGAAAGAGAGACAGACAGACAGACAGATGGACAAAGAGAGAGAGAGAGAGGTATTTGTTAGCAAATCACAGAACTGTGTGTATTTGGTGCATGCACTGTAAGTGCTGGGGATCTAGACACAGATGGGGAATTCTAAGAACCCCAGTTTTCTTCCTTCCATGGATAAAGCAAGCAAGTTTATAGTCCTCATGGATGCAAAGGTTGAAAGTATGCAGGCACTACCTGCTTACGACCGCAATATCCTACCCAGGGAAAGGGATGTAGCTCAGGAGTAGAGCATGCCCTTTGCATGCGGAAGGTCCCAGGTTTAATCTCCAATGGCATTTCCTGGGGATCTCCCTGCCTGAAATCTTGCAGAGGTGCTGCCAGTCAGTGTAGACAGTACTGAGCTAGATGGACCAATGGCCTGACTCTGCATAAGGCAGCTTCCTATCTTCCCTATGTTGATTTTAAAAAGCAGCAGGTTTCCTAGCTATTTGTTAACTTGGGACCAAGTTCCCACAGCTCGCACCATGAGATGTGGCCGATCCGTGCAAGTGGGAGACATTGGTGAAGCCATTATGCAATCAGCTCATTGTAGCTTAGCAGTTAATGAACATTAATGTGGGTCTCAACATAAACAGAAAACTACAGAGCAGGGGCTGCAGTGAACCATCAACACAGGAATCTAGGGACATAGGAAAGTGTCTTACACCGAGTTCAGACCACTGATCCGTGTTGTCTGCACCTGTGTTCTTCACCCTGCTGTTGGACTACAACTCCCATCATCCCCAGCCAGTCTCGCCACTGGTCAAGGATGATGGGAATTGTAGTCCCATCTGGGTAACCCAAGGCTGACATACACTACATTGGCTGGCAGCAGCTCTCCAGGGCTTCAAGGGGGAACGATCTCGGGCCTACCTGGAGATGCCAGGGACTGAAGCAGGTTCCTTCTGCATGCAGTCACTGGAATGAGGCAGGCAGCAGCCAAGGCTGCAGGGCAGCACCCCACACAACTCACCTTCCAAAATCTGGTGCACACGGATGTCTCGTACAAACTGCTGCACTTTGTAATCCTTCAGGTACCCGTAGCCCCCGTGCATCTGCAGGGCTTGGTTGCAGATCTGCGCAAGACAGAATCAAGTAAGAGTTGAGCCCTAGAGCCTGGAGGGTCAGGGAGGAAAGGAGCCAGTCCACAAGCCAAATGTGGCCCCTGGGACCTCCCCATCCGGTCTACAGTGCTCTGCTGACTCTGTCCCACTTTGGCTTCTATTTGAACAGACAGAAGGCTCTTCTCCAAGTCCAGGGGACTGGGATTTTTTTAAGGGGTGTGTTTGCTATAGCTGGGGTAGGAAAATTAACCCTCCAATACCCATTTGTTGCATTCCCACCCCCAAAAAAACCTCACCCCCCTGTGCCACAACTGAACTTGAAGAAGGCCTTTTATTGCACCAATAGGATGCTTTTCTTCAAGCCTAACTGTTGGGAGAAGATCTAGTGCATAGGTAGGCAAACTAAGGCCCGGGGGCCGGATCCAGCCGAATCACCTTCTAGGGTTGTTGAGAGGATAAATCGGGGAGGACTATATACACTACCTTTAGCTCCTTGGGGAAAAGATGGGATATAAATGTAAAAATAATAATAATAATAATAATAATAATAATAATAATAATAATAATAGCAGCAGCAGCAAAGTAGAACAGGGACAATAAATAATTGAGTTTAAGCACCAGTCTTTTAAAAAAACGAAAGCAGAGAGAAAGCAGACACAATAGCCTTTAAAGACTCACAGAAGCCTGGATTAAAATACAACACTGCCACCTAGTGGTTGAGTGAGTTAACCACTAAACAACGAACCTTCCCTTGACTTGAATAGTCGGACCTATAGATTTGGCTTCCGTTTCTACTCCTGCTCTGCTTTCTGGGATAACAGGAGCAGCAGTCTGCAAATTGCCATTCCTTGTGCTTGTTTCCCAGCTGCTGCTGCTGCTGCTTCCTTGCAACAGTAGCTGTGGTGAACAGCAGCAGCAGTACCACCAGTGAGCTCTCTGGGCAGCCTTGCTCGAGAGAAAGTGGGTGAGCTGCTGCAGCAGCTAATACTATAGAGGTCTTTTCCCAATTCCTTTGGATCGTTACCTTTGACTTACCACTTCTTGATCATTTCCCGAGATGGCGTCTTTTAAATACCAAGGAAGAAGCCTTAAACGTTTGAAGATGCAAAAAGCGCCACCTTTGCAACTGCAGTAAACATGCATGTTTTTGTTTTTTTTAAAAAGGGGGGGCTGGAGGAGGGGGGATTTGCCTACCACAAAGCATTCGTCCGTGGCAAAGAGCTTGGCCATGGAGCAGAGGGCCACGGCATCCTCGCGCCCCTCCTGCAGTGCCTGCGCCGCGTTTCGCACCATGAGCCGGGCAGCCACCAAGCGGGTTGCCATTTCTGCCAGCTGGAACTGGAGGTACTGCCAAAAGAGAAGCAGCAAAACGGGTAAAGGCGTACCCAGAGGGCCAACCCAGCAAGCGGCCCCAATTTTGCTGCTGCTGTGAGGCTGCCCTATTCCCCCATTTCTCCCCAACAAGGGAGTGAGGGAGCCTGCCCAAAGCGGGGGCCAAATGCTTGCATACAGAAGGACCCAAGTTCAGTACCCCATGTGTGCAGGTAGGGCTGGGAACAGACGCTTGTGTGGAAGCCACCGCAGAGGGGCTGCCAGTCAGTGTGCAAAAGGTGTCGTGCTCAGTGGGGTTCATGGTTGGCAGCGCCTTGTTACGTCCCTCCTCGCTGGATCACTTGTAGGCCACATTCACATCATAAAGCACTGCGATACCACTTTAAATAATTGGTGCTTCTTGCAAAGAATTATGGGAGCTGGAGTTTGTCAAAGGTGATGAGAGTTGGGAGGGGATCCCCTATTCCTCTTCCAGACCTACAATTTCCAGAGTTCCCGGGGAGGAGGGATTGATTTGTTAAACCACTCTGGACACTGTAGCTCTGCGAGGGGAATAATAATAATAATAATAATAATAATAATAATAATAATAATAAATTTTATTTATACCCCGCCCTCCCCAGCCAAGACCGGGCTCAGGGCGGCTAACACCAAATATAAAAACGATTGAAATACAGCTTTAAAAACAAGATTAAAATACAACATTAAAACGCCACCTCATTTCAGTGGAAACTCAATCAAAAACTTTTTGGGGATAAAAACGTCAAGTCTTCACCAAAGCTAACTATTCAGACTGGTCCAGACTCAAAACAGGACCTCAAAGGACCTCAAAACAGCTCTTGGCACTCTTAACAAACTACAGCTCCCAGAATTCTTTGGGGGAAGCCATGATCTGAAGCACAACGGGTCAGGCTGGCTGTTAACTGGAAAGTTGCCAGCTGGAGCCCACGCAGGGACAGCAGTGGGCAGTATTAGAGCATTGGACTAGAGAACCTATGATTCTAGGGATATCATTGTGCTTTGAATGGACGGTGTGAATGTGGCCTTAGCTTCTGCCCTGAGTGCCACAGGAGGCGTGGAATCACTCCCAACCCGACTTGGAGCTGCTGGGGATCAAACCCGGGACCTTCTGTGCGAAAGGCAGGGGCTCTAACCACTTGAGACGCAGCTCTTGTTTCAGGAGTGACAGGCTGTTGTGAGATGAAGTCACCTGATTGCTAGCCAACAGCTCCCCGAACTGCTTGCGGACATTAAGGTGATCCCGAGCCAAAAGGACTGAGGCATGGGCGGCACCTAGAGAGCAAGAGGCTGCAGAAGGAATGGAGAAGAAGACTCCATTATGCACGGGAGGCCTGGTGTCGTGTCCCCCCGCCCCCCTTGGGCAGCCCAAACCTCCCACTTTCCCTTCCGCTCTTACCAATGTTAATCCTCCCTCCATTCAAGCCCTTCATGGCGATGTTGAAGCCCGTTCCTTCCTCTCCCAGCCGGTTGGCAACCGGAACAGCACAGTCCTCAAATATCACGGAGCGTGTCGGCTGGGAGTTCCAGCCCATCTGCAGGGGAGGGAAAAGCAGGAGAGCCTTTTTTGCTAATGCGCTCCGATGCCACTGCTGTGTCTTAAGCCCAGTCCTGTGGAACACTCCGCCACTAGAGATTCAGCGGGGTGCCTTCACTGCTAACCTTTAGATACCAGCTGAAAACATTTCTGTTCTGCTGGGCCCAGGAACCAACCTGAACCCTGCAATCGTCTTCTGAAGCCCTTTTTCGTGTGCCACCTCCATGAGAGGTCCAGAGGTTGGCAACACAAGAAGGGGCCTTTTCTGTAGTGGCTCCCCGTTTGTGGAATGCTCTCCCCAGGGAGGTTCGGCTGGCACCTTCATTATACACCTTTAGGAAACAGGCGAAAACATTCCTCTTCAACCAGGACTGTCATCCGATGCACTTTTAAATGTGATGTGAGAGGGGGAATTATTATGTTCTTTCCGTTCTTATTTTTATCATGTATTTTGTGTTTTTTTAATACTGTATTTTTATGTTGTGAACTACCCTGAGATCTCTGGGAATGGGGCAGTATACACATTTTAAGTGCTTTTTTCTGGGGGGATGGGGAGGTACGCATACCCCTAAACATTTTGTGAAGTTCTGTACCTTTGTCCATTTACTGTATTTATTTTTCACAATTGCAACTATAAAATGGTGATTTTCTTGAGTCAAAATGAGAGCACCCCTAAACATTTTTTTAGAAAAAAGCACTGCACATTTTAATAAATGATAATAATAATAATTTTGTTGGTGGTTTGTTGGTGTTTGTTTTTAACTTTTTATGGTTTTATGTTTTTATTGTTGAAAACTGTTTTGATATTTTTTCTTTTTTATGATCTATAAATAGGATATAGAATTTTATTATAGCTAAATAAAATATACTGGATGGCCACTTAAGCAAGTCCCCACAGTGGCAAAAGTGGCATATTTTTAATCTGAATGCAGCATGCACCCCAAAAGCCAAGAGTGTCTCCTCACACACACACACCCCCCGACCTGCTTACCTTTTTCTCCTTTTTGCCAAAACTCAAGCCGGGAGTCCCCTTCTCCAGAACCAGGCATGAGATTCCTTTGGGGCCTGGCCCTCCCGTCCGGCACATCACCACATACAGGTCTGTGTCGCCGCCACCGCTAATGAAGGCCTAGGGAGACGAGAAAAAGGATGACTCAAGAGAAAGGGGAGAGAAGGGAGGGAGAGTCTACTATAGCCCAGGCGACCTCAAGAAGCAGAGAAGCTGCCCCTGGGGGGCCTGTGCATCCAAGGCCATGCAAGGTCCAGGAAGGAGAGAAGGGCTGGAGTGAGAACAAAGGACAGGGGAGAAGATTAAGATGAAACGAGGGAGGATAAACAGGGAGGGCAGAGTGGCAACATGGAGCTAAGAAGGGCGCCGCTGGATCAGGCACCAGTACCCTGCCTCCAGCAGCACACAGGGAGACACTTTGAGGAAGGCCACAAACAAGGGTGAGGACATCAGCCCTCTCCCACTATATCTGAAGGAGCATCTCCACCCCCATCATTCTACCCAGAGACTGAGGTCCAGCGCCGAGGGCCTTATGGCGGTTCCCTCACTGCGAAAAGCCAAATTACAGGGAACCAGGCAGAGGGCCTTCTCAGTAGTGGCACCGGCCCTGTGGAACGCCCTCCCACCAGATGTCAAAGAGAACGACAACTACCAAACATTTAGAAGACATCTGAAGGCAGCCCTGTTTAGGGAAGCTTTTAATGTTTGATGTATTACTGTGTTTTAATATTTGGCTGGAAGCCGCCCAGAGTGGCTGGGGAAGCCCAGCCAGATGGGCGGGGTATAAATAAATTATTATTATTATTATTATTATTATTATTATTATTATTATTATTATTATTGGAAAAGGATGTAGTGGGATGCTATCCACCTATTTTGCATGCAGAAGGTCCCTGGTTCGATCCCACATGCAAACTCCAAGTGTCCCTATTTTCCAGGGACAGTCCCAGATTTACAGAAGCTGTCCCGGTTTCTGCTTTGATCCCAGAATGTCCAGCTTTTCCCTACGACATCCCTATTTTCGTTGGAGAAATGTTGGATGGAATGGGGGTGAGATGCTCCCAGGGAGC
Source organism: Podarcis pityusensis (assembly GCF_964106645.2). Lineage (NCBI taxonomy): Eukaryota > Metazoa > Chordata > Lepidosauria > Squamata > Lacertidae > Podarcis > Podarcis pityusensis. The sequence goes on along the minus strand of NC_138040.1, from coordinate 20,966,929 downwards.
AGGCCCCTCACTCTTCCTTGACACTGACACTCCTGGCCTTTTCCTCCAGGCCCAATCCACACAACGAACCTGAAGGAGAGTGAAAAGCAAGAGCAGCAGCATCTCTGACTCTGGTCAATACCTGCGCATCTGGAGAAGGGAAGGGAATCGGGGGGGGGGGAGACAGCTGCAAAGCAGCAGGAGCCGGGGGGGCTAAGGATTGGGTCCCCTGCTTTGTTGCTTGTGGGCCCTGGCAGGTATCTGACCGCTAGCCCACAGCACACATCTGGTGACAAGACTGCCCCTGAAATGTGGGGATAACCATCACCTGACCTAACACACTGCGAATTTATCCACTTCCCTTTTCAAAGCTACCTTAAGCCAGATAGCTGTAAGAAACACAAGTGGAATTCCCAAAGCAATCTTCAGAACCAAATAATTTATGTGCAGAAGGCATTGAGGGGGGCAGGGACTGCGGAAGGGAGAAAATATTGCATTCTGGACATCTGCAGCAATGACTGCTTGGAGCACCGAAATAGCCTAAGGAAGGGGAGGTAGTTAGTTCTGCACGAGAAGGAGAATATTTTAGAGGGTTCGTTGAGGCGAAGATGAAGAGTGGGTGTCAAAGAGGAGGACGCCGGGTACCTTGGAGCCGTTCAGAATGTAAGTGTCCCCTTTCTTCCGGGCTGAAGTTAGCAGGGAAGCTGCATCACTTCCACTTCCTGTTTGGAAAACAAGAGGCAGACAATTGCAACTGAGATACCGTTAAAAGAGCAATAAAGAGTAAGATTCAGACAAGAGAGGCCCGGATTCCAATTTTTGGGGTGCTCACAGGGTGGCCTTCGTCACCTCAGATCAACAAGGATATTGTAGAGCCGGAAAAGGTTCAGAAAAGGACACCCAAAATGAGCAAGGGAATGGAGTGACCCCCCCCTCCGCCAGGTGAAGAAACACTGCAATGTTTGGCACCTTTTAGAGAAAAAGCAAGAAAGAGGTGGCATGATGGAGGTTTATAAAATTAACCATGGCATGGAGAGAGTTGATGGAGAAAAGTTTTTCTCCAGCTCTCATAACACTAGAACTCGTTGGCATAAAGGGAAGTTGAATACTGGAAGATTTTTATTGATAAAATAAAAAATAAAAAGTACTTTTTCGTACTATGCGTAGTTCAACTATGGAACTCACTCCCGCAGGAGGCAGTAACTACAGTGGTACCTCAGGTTAAGTACTTAATTCGTTCTGGAGGTCCGTACTTAACCTGAAACTGTTCTTAACCTGAAGCACCACTTTAGCTAATGGGGCCTCCCGCTGCTGCCATGTGGCCGGAGCACGATTTCTGTTCTCATCCTGAAGCAAAGTTCTTAACCCAAGGTATTATTTCTGGGTTAGCAGAATCTGTAACCTGAAGCGTATGTAACCTGAAGCGTATGTAACCCAAGGTACCACTGTAGCTTGCTTTGAAAGACTTGGGATACATTCATGGAGGGGTCCTCATTTTCCATCTGCAATCCTGAGACTGTAGAACACTGTCTGAAGTGGCTTCTGTCCTCTGCCATTTGGACTCTTAATTTCATCTTCTCTCGATATCCTCAAAAGTTTTTCAACTGCTTTCTTCTTCTTCTTCTATATGAGGGAGCGGGGACACTTACCTGTTTCTTCATTGCTTCTGTTGCTTTCCCACAGAAATCAATGCAGTATAATTTGATGAAAAACTTTTAACTAAATGAACAAATCTCCCTCACCTGGCTCAGTCAGACAGTAGGAGGAAAGCTTTTCCATGCTGCAAAGCGACGGGCAGAACTTGTGCCTCTGTTCCTCTGTCCCAAAGGTGTCGATCATCCAATTGCACATGCTGCAGCAGCGACAACCACAAGAAAAGGGGTCACAATGCAGACCCTCTGCCTGAAGGTGGCCTTCCAGGCCGAGCACTTCTGCCTCCCATTACTCACTTGTGGATGCTGATATAAGCTGTCGTACTGACACAGCCCGTCGACAGAGCCTCAAAGATGATGGAGGTGTCGAGCCGGGACAACCCAGAGCCCCCCACGTCTGGCTGCACATAGATCCCACCGAACCCCAGCTGAGCTGCTTTCCGCACTGTCTCCACAGGGAATATTTCCTGCAAAGGGAGAGAGGGGAAACAGTTATTCATTTGGGTTTTCGACAAATCTTGAGGTTTTGTTTCCCCCCCCCCCTTCTCTTCCTTTTCTCAAGGACAACTATTTCTTTGAAGCAGCAGGTGAACACCTCTCACCCACCAACCACAATATTGGCTTACTAGCTGATTGAGAGGAGCTATGAGAGCCATCTTCAAATATCTAAAGGGCTGCCACATGGATGAACTCTGAATGGGATGGCTTAAACTAATGGTTTCAAGTTACAGGAAAGGAGAGATTCCAGTTAAACATTAGGAAGAACTTTCTGAGGCTAAGAGCTGTTCGACAGTGGACTGGACTCCCTTCAGAAGGTAGTGGACTCGCCTCATTGGAGGTTGTTGAACTAAGGTTGGATGGGTGCTTTAGTTGAGATTTCTGCATTGCAGGGGGTTGGACAAGATGGCCCTTGGGGTCCTTTCCGACTCTATGAAAACATCTTAAAACTGTTATAAACTTCTTAAAAACCACACACATCCAAAATAAATTGAAGAACAGACCATGTGTCCAGACAGACCCACCAAAACAGATGTTTTTCAGCAGGTTTCTAAAAGAATATAATGATGGTGCTTGCCAAATGTCAATTGGCAGGGAGTTCCACAGTTCCAGGTGCTGCCACACAAAAGGAATTACTCCTTACAAATGTGGAGGGAAGACTGCATGGCTTTGAAGTGGTAAAACCTGATGCATACATACTAAAACCGCCACTGATGTGCCTTTTGAAGCATAGGGTAACTTAGGTAAAGGGTAAAGGGGACCCCTGACCATTAGGTCCAGTCGTGTCCGAATCTGGGGTTGCAGTGCTCATCTCGCTTTATTGGCCGAGGGAGCTGGCGTACAGCTTCCGGGTCATGTGGCCAGCATGACTAAGCCACTTATGGCGAACCAGAGCAACGCACGGAAACGCCATTTACCTTCCCGCCGGAGTGGTACCTATTTATCTACTTGCACTTTGATGTGCTTTCGAACTGCTAGGTGGGCAGGAGCTGGGACCGAAAAACGGGAGCTCACCCCGTCGCGGAGATTCAAACCGCCAACCTTCTGATTGGCAAGTCCTAGGCTCTGTGGTTTATCCCACAGCGCCACCCACATCATAGGGTAACTTACCGGTGAATAAACAAGCGCTACCACTCGGAAGCCAGGAAAGGTCACCTTTAACATTTTATGTTTGCTAGTGAGTAGCAGAAATGAGCAGCCCCAAGCAAACGAACCAATCAGCAGTAGCAAACAGTGGCAGGCTTTCCCCACCTGCTCTCTTGGTAGGGCACTTAAGCATTGTCGTCAGATCTGGTATCTATGCGCCTAGTGGATTCCTCACCTTTTCATCCCACTCAGCCATGTGGGGGGCCATCTCTTTGGCAGCAAAGTCAAAGGCCACTTTTTGGAACTCCTTCTGCTCCTCGGTCAAACCCACTGTGGCTGGGAGGCAGAAGAAAGGGGAGAAGCTTTCAAAGCAGATACAAGGAAAAAAGGAGGAAGAGGCCCTCCAATAAACAGGTCACTTTAGGTTAATGAAAGTAATATTTATTGCTGCATACCACCCAATCTCCAAGTAGTGCGAGGTTCCAGACTCCGACCCAGGGTTTGGGGACAGTAGAGACTGTGGTGTCTTTATGATATATGGTTTATTTACACATATACACAAACTAAGCCTACGATGGAGGGAATCACACCACTAACACCCCAAGGAGGTCTTGCTCTTCCCTTGACCATAGTTTGGATTTAAACAGAAACCAGGCATGGCTGACTCACAGCAGCCCAGCCTACTTCTAGATTCTAGCTCTCACACACTCTATTTTAGCTCTTGTCGTTCTCACCAGCCAGTTAAGGGACAGGAGCACCCATTTTCCCTCTGGCCCAGAGCTGCTTCCGTGGTTGCCTTAATGACATACTTAGACCACTATCTCGCCAAGAAACTGGCCTGACTACTCCAACAACTGAATCCTTGCCAGGTCCAGGAATTAGAAGGGGACTTGGGGATACGGCCCAACTCACAACATTATTTATCTGGAGCATTCCTGCTTTGCTTCTGAAACAGCTTGCACATAATCAGCTAAAACAAGACAAGTTTTCTGCATGCAGGCTTGCAATTCAAAAGCCACAGCACAGAAGGAAAAGGGGGCAGGGAGGGGGGGGTTGGATATGCCAATTGTTAAAAATTAAGTAATGGTTCTTGTAATGAATAACTGGAATGGCCTCATAGAGCTGATGGAATGAATTCTGCTTCTCATCTCAGCACATGAGGAACAATGGGGAAAGCCACAGCTCCCTGCCAGAGCATCTGCTTTGCATGCAGAAGGCCCCAGATTGAATCCACAGTGGCATCTCCATGCTGACTGGGATCAATTGGGAGTTGTGGCCCAACAGTATTTGGAAAGCCAGAACCAACCTCCCTCTCCAGCAAGAATCCTCCTTAATAGCGTCATTGCAGACAGAAGTCCAACAGACGAAGCATGACCCAAACAGCACACCCCCTTGCTGAGAACGGCAAGCAACCTCCCCTCCGATCATCTCCGTGCAAAAAAAAAGAAGAATCAACTGCTGTAGCAGAATAAAAAAAATCCTTCCAGTAGCACCTGGAAGGATTTTTTTTTATTATTATTATTTTTATTTTGACTATGGCAGACCAACACGGCTACCTATCTGTAACTGTAGCAGAATAGTTGGCAGGAGTTCAACCGGTGGTGGTTTCCTCCCGGTACATTATCACGCGGTGGCCAACGCAACCTGTTGGATCTCTGCCTGCCACACCTCCGCTAAAGGCAAGGAAGCCCGGCTATTTGCTTTCCCCCCAGCTAACAGACGAACTCCGCTCTTCCCCAGAGGACTGTCCCTAACCCGAAACAGCAGACTGTTAGGTTATTTCCCCTTAATCTTACGGTCTATGCAGGAGGCGATGTCTCGGCGCCCCCATGCGTGCCTCCGTCCAGGAAGCCTCCTCAGTTGGGCCCCCAGCCTGCAGCACACTCTCCAAGCCATGGCCAGCACCACCTAAGTCGCCCGGGCAGGTGAACGAGGTCTGGCTGGCCGCTCTGCATTGTGGGAATCGTTGTTCTCAGCTCCACAGACTGCCGTTACTTTTCTTTCTGGCTCCTACCCAAGAAGACTACAATCCCCAGAAGCCATCGCAAAGGGCTTGCCCGGGCTTCTGGGGTTGTGGCGTCTTTTTCTCCCCAGGGTTCTCCAGCTGTTAGTTCTCCGATTGGCTGCAAAGGAAGGGGCCGGTCTTAAAGGCAGAGCTGCGGTTTGCAAAACGAGTATTTAACCTCCGAACCTAACAGGCATTTAGCAGCGGAAGCGTTTCGGATTTATTTATTTTTTGTTGCAATCAGGCGCGCCAATTTCTAAAGCTGGAGAGACAGAAAGGACGCTATTAAGAGGAAGGAAAGTTGGACAGTCGCGTATCTGCGCCACCACGGCACCAATTTTACAGGTACAGGTGGGTTCTATTCCCTCCCCATGGTCTTTAACTTTTGATGGGCTTTTATGTAATACATGTATAACTTTCTCTTACCTTCTGGGAGCAAAAAGCAGCGCTCATTGTTCTCCCCCCCCCCCCCCCAGATTTAATACTCAACAACACCCCTGCGAGGTAGGTTAGGCTAGGTATCTTCAACTTTTTCAGACCCAGGAGGACCCCCTTGTAGCCCAGGCATGCACGTGGGGAACCGTTTCTTAATCATTTACCATGTATTTTCACGGTGGTAATGCTCCTGTTGCAAGCTATCTTGGATCAAGCTGTGACCCATCACTTGAAGACTAGTGGGCTGAGATAAAGAGAAAGAACGGCCTTTTGATAGCAGAACTGGGATCTGAGCCTTGATTATTTTTTTTCAGTCCTGGAGTGATGGAGGCACTGCCAATCAAATCGAAAAATACATAGGAAGCTGCCTTATACTCAGACCACTAATTCATGTAGCTCAGTATTGTCTACACTGACTGACAGCAACTCTCCAGAATTTCAGGCATGGAACCTTCCCAGCCCTACCTGGAAATGCCAGGGACTGAACCTGGAACCTCATGCATGCATAGCAGAGAGGCTCTGTCACTAAGCTCCAGTCCTTCTCCAAGTCTGACCTCTCTTGTTGCGCTTCATATAATGAATCATAGAATTGTAGAGTTGAAAAGGACCATTAGGGTCATCTAGTCCAACCCCCTGTAATACAGGAATCCTTTGCCCAACGTGGGACTCAACCCCATGGCCCTAAGATTAAGAGCAGGCATAGGCAAACTCAGCCCTCCAGATGTTTTGGGACTACAACTCCCATCATCCCTGACCACTGGTCCTGTTAGCTAGGGATCATGGGAGTTGTAGTCCCAAAACATCTGGAGGGCCGAGTTTGCTTATGCCTGATTAAGAGTCTCATGTTTTACCGACTGAGCTGTTGATGCAAGAGCATATTTCCTGCTTTGCTTTCTCTTAAGATTCTTCCTCTTCTTCTAGGCAGCTGGATAAATGCCTCCGAAAGGGAAGAAAAGAGGCCGAGCAGCCTTGACAGGTCAGTGGGGGAGTCAGGCTCAACCAATATTATCCAGAGTTCAGTTTACTTAAAAAAAGTAAAAACTATTGATAAAGAAAGAGCCAACTTGGGCTGCATCTTCTGTGTGCTGCTCTTTTTTTGGCTATACACACTAAGGGATGTTGAAATGTGAGCTACTCAGCACCTGTAGTTAAAAGATTTATATCAGGAATAGGGAACCTGTGGTCCACCAGAGGTCACTGGACTACAACTCCCATCATTCCTGACCATCAACTATGTTGGCTGATGGGAGTTGTAGCCCAGCAACATAGAGAGGACCACAAGTGTCCTCTCCCCCACTGAATGATGGATTTGATAGTTGGCCTATTTCTCTGACCTCTCTCCTGCCCAATATGTCTGGTTTCACTCATCCCTGGTCTCTCTCCCCCCCAAAACGCCCTCTCGCCTCTCTGATCCAGCAGCCTTGCAAATAAGGCTGCAAAGTTACTAGCCTGCCAAGCAAGTTTAGTAGGTGCTAGCAGCTTGCAGAGGAGAAGCAATGGATAGATCTCTCTCTCTAGCACCCTGTTTCATTAGCATTGTGAGTCAGGAGGAAAAGGTCTCTCTTCCAGATATACCTGGGAAAAACAGAGATTGAGCCTCGGACCATTTACATGCAGCCCCTCCCTTATAAGAAGCTGCCTTATACCAAGTCTGAGCATTGGTCCATCAAGCTCAGTATTGCCCACACTGGCTGGCAGTGGCTCTCTGGGGTTTCAGGCCAGGGGTCTCTCTCAGCCCTATGTGGAGATGCTGGGGACTGAACCTGGAACCTTCTGCACACAAGGCAGATGGTCTACCACTGAGCTATAGGGCCCTTCCTCTTCACTTGCCTCCCAGGTCTGTGGCTAAAACCCCTGCCCTGAGCATTTGGAATGTTCCTATGTATTTCATGACCTCACAGCAGCACAGCCAATGACAAATGAGTCTAGCAAGTAGCAAGCAAGCAGCTGCTGGTAAATGTGCTGTGTCTGAGCACAAACAGGAGAAATCAGCAGAAGCCTCCAGCAGGCAAACCACAATATCTAGAGATGGACATTGTGCGTCCATTTCCTCCCAGTTACTTATGAATCATTTTCCAAAGTGACTTTGTTTAATAGATTAGCTGAAGCCCACCAAGCTGACATGATTCTTTGCTCCCCTTCCCACTTTCCTCATGTCCTTTCAAAATTCATCTTCCAAATACCCGTGGTATGCCCTCTGAATTCTTTGGATCCTTCAAGCTCCAAAAGAACCTGATTTTAAAGAGGCCAGATCTGAACTGCAGGGGGAGAGCAAGAGACCCAGATCGCAGAGAGTCGAGATGAAAAGCCTTGCAACCGGAAATATTGCGGAAACCTCCAAGGTAGAAGCCCATGCTGAGCAGGACAGAAACAAGAGAGCCCACACCCATTGGCTAATGAAATCTGAACCCGAGAGCAGGTTCGAGAAGGGTGTAGATGTGAAGGTAAGCAAGCCGCCATCTATGGGAGACGTGTGCATTTCGCTCTCGCTTTTATTATTATCATTAATAGTTTTATGTACATACATAACAATCCCAAAGAAAAAATAAAAACAAAAGGTTCTCTCGAAGCTTCGGACTACCCTCCCTCCCTGGGTTCCATTTTTAAAATTTATTCCTGCATCTTTTACTGTAATCTATCTATTATATAGAGGACGCGGGTGGCGCTGTGGGTAAAGCCTCAGCGCCTAGGACTTGCCGATCGTCAGGTCGGCAGTTTGAATCCCCACGGCGGGGTGAGCTCCCGTCGTTCGGTCCCAGCGCCTGCCAACCTAGCAGTTCGAAAGCACCCCTAAGTGCAAGTAGATAAATAGGTACCGCTTACTAGCGGGAAGGTAAACGGCGTTTCTGTGTGCTGTGCTGGCTCGCCAGATGCAGCTTGTCACGCTGGCCACGTGACCCGGAAGTGTCTTCGGACAGCGCTGGCCCCCGGCCTCTTAAGTGAGATGGGCGCACAACCCCAGAGTCGGACACAACTGGCCCGTACGGGCAGGGGTACCTTTACCTTTACCTATCTATTATATGTCCAGAGTATCTAAAGTTCATGTTACTTTACAAGAGTTATTGTATTCCTGCTAATGATTTCAACTGCTTATAGTGGTCCCTAAGATAGGTTATAAAATTATTCAGTCCTTACTAAAAATTTGGTCTTCCTGATTTCTGATCTCTCCCATCATTTTTGCCCTTTCGGCATAGTTCATCAACTTGGTCTGCCATTCTTCTCTGATCGGGACTTTAGCTTCTTTCTGTTTCTGGGCTAAGAGCATCCATGCTGCTGTCGTCATGTACATAAACAGTCTTTTTTTCTCTTTTGGTAATTCTGCACCTACAGTTCCTAACAAAGCTTCTGGGTTGTTTTTTTAAACAAAAGTTACCTTAAACGGGTTTTTTTTAAAAAAAAAAAATCATTATATATCATTTCCCAGAACTCTTCTACCACCCCACATGTCCACCACATATGGTAAAAGGTGCCTTATTTCTTTTTGCATTTCCAACACACATTTGAAGCAGTTCTATACATTTTTGCTAGTTTACTAGGTGTTAGATACCAGCGGTACATCATTTTCAAATAATTTTCTTTCCGTGTATAAAAGGTAAAGGTAAAGGACCCCTGATGGTTATGTTGAGTCGCAGACGACTCTGGGGTTGCGGTGCTCATCTCGCTTTACAGGCCAAGGGAGCCGGCGTTTGTCTGCAGACAGTTTTTCCAGGTCATGTGGCCAGCATGACTAAGCTGCTTCTGGCGAGACCAGAGCAGCACATGGAAATGCCATTTACCTTCCCGCTGGAGCAGTACCTATTTATCTACTCGCATTGGTATACTTTTGAACTGCTAGGTTGGCAGGAGCTGGGACCGAGCAATGGGAGCTCACCCCGTCGCGGGGATTCGAACCACCGACTTTCTGATCGGCAGGCCCAAGAGGCTTAGTGGTTTAGACCACAGCGCCACCCACATCCCTATTTTCAATGTATAGTAAGCTGTAAATTTTAAATCTTCTTTCCATAACTTTTCCCATAATAAAAGCTGTATATTATAACCAAAATATATTGCCTAGTGTAACATTACAGATTCACTCTCTGTCTGTCTGTCTCTCCATCTGCACGCTCTACTCACCAACCCCACCAACCCCTTTGCTCCTCACACCTGACCAACCTCCCCTTCCTTTATATCTCGCCCACCCCCAGAAATCACCCCAAGCCCCTCGTGCCTCACTTAGGGCAGACCAAACCTTTCAAAACTGCACAGCTCTTTTTTTTGGGAGGGGGGTGTCTTAAAATTACCAAGCAACACCAGGTATAAACAAGGCTGCCAGTAATAAATGAAATGCTGAACTTTTCTTTTCTTTTTTAAAGGCGCAATTAGGCATTTGGGGTAATGTATGTTTATTTTATTTTATTATCCAGTTTGGCATTGAAGATTTAAAAGCTCAACCCAATCAGACAGCATGCTGGGACGGAGTCAGGAATTACCAGGTAAGTAAAGTCAACTGTAGCAATGGCATTGATCAATAAATTTATTCTCACAAAAAAAAAAGTAGGTTTCTGAGCAGCAAATAGCTATTCTGGATGGATGTGATATTGCGTAGATTCTAATCAACTTACCTTCCAATCAAAGTTTACAGTGGGAGAACACAGATATGCTTTGGCACTTTAAAGTTCTGCTGTCCATTTCCACCTTTTATTTTTGCCTGTGCTGTTGATATTTAAGACAAGTTGAGTTGCAAATTCAACCCATCGTTTCTAGCATTAATGAGAATGAGCCTAGGCCGGGATGTGTTTTTGAACTCTGATGATGTTCCGTGCTTGCCTGGATGGGACAGGTGAATGTGTCGAAACTAGTCAAGCAAAGAAAGGTAAAATCCACGTATTTTGCTCTGCCCCCTCTGGTCTCTGGCCCCACCCACCACTGGCATGTGGCCCCTGGAAGGTTTCCCAGAAGAGAATGTGGCCCTTGGACTGAAAACGGTTCCTCTTCTCTGGGTTAGCACGACGTCTGGATTGATGAGTAATGGTTTATAATCAGCTAGCAAACCAGAACCAGAAACCATGGTTTGTTATCCATTGTTGGCTATAACTATGGTTTGGTGCAATGTTTGAACTGACAGATCACAGTCCACCTCTTGCTTTGCCAGCTCCCTGGAGACCAGGGTGCTGAGGAGGTCCTGTGGAAAAGGAAAGCGATCAAATAGTTCTAAAACTATGGTTTGCCTGTCTGTGAGTTCTGGCTCCCTGCATCGAGTTTTAAACAAGGGTTAGCACAATCCATGGCTTAATATAACTGAACTGAACTTTGAGTCCCCTGCTTACCTCACATCCTCTCCTTCAAAATATGAGGCATGGTGGCTATAGTGCTAATTACCTGCAAGGAGATATGGATTATCTGTAGCCCTTCTGTCTGGTGGTGTCAATAAGATGGTCCCTGCTCTTCTGTTTTGGCAGGCACGGAATTTCCTGAAGGATATGAAAGCTGGCCAGGAAGCCTTCTTCTACCACAGCAACTGTAAAGAGCCCGGGATTGCTGGCATTATCAAGGTGAGAGGTACCAGGGCTGCTTGGCAGGGGGTTGGACTCGATGGCCCTTGTGGTCTCTTCCAACTCTATGATTCTATGATTCTATGGTTCACAACTGTGTGAAATAACAATATTAAAACCCATTTAAAACAAGGGAATAGGGGTGGCTCCCAAAAATAGACATATATCTTAGGTGTCAAAGAGAAGTGCATCTTCAGTGTGCAGTTCCTAACACCCTAGAGGGTCTGCAGGGAAGGAGATGGTCTTCCAGCTATTTGGGGCCTAAGTCCTGTTGTTACAGAGGAGAGCTGGAAGTTCTGATATGGAACATACAGTTCGCAAATTGCCTCAAATTGCAGTCTTTTTCAGTTGAGTGGGTCGCACATTTGGATCTGAGTGTCAAGTCACAAATGATGATGACTATCTCAAAGCAGTGTCTACTCCACGGCTACTCTCAGTTTGCGAGTCATCCTCTGGTTGTGCTTCTCTCCCGAATTCTAGATAGTGAAGGAGGCGTATCCTGATCACACCCAGTTTGAAAAGAAAGATCCTCACTACGATGCTTCCAGCACCAAAGAGAAACCCAAATGGTTCATGGTAAGATTGCTGTTGCTTGGCAAATGGGTTTTCAACGATCGGCTCTGGTTAGGCACGGCTGGCTCCAATCTCATCATGCATATACCAGGGTTAGGGAAATTCTTTGGCAGAGCAACAGACTTGACTCTTCCTTCTGCACACCAGCCATGCAGGAGTCAGAGGTTTCCAGACAGAGCACACAGGGCCGTCTTAACCATAGGTGCCAGGGGTGCAGGGCACCCAGGCACCGGGCTTTCAGGGGCGCCAGGCCAAAAGTCTGGGGCCCAAGAGTTGGCATCCGGAGAAGAGCCCACCTGTCGGTCGGAGCGCCATGGCGGGCTCTTCTGCTGTGGGTGGCTCTGCGCTGCAAGTTCAGGGGCAAGCGAGCCAGCAAGACACTGAGGTGGCCAGCTGGCTCTGCCCTCCTGCATGCCCGGGATTGGCACAGGACCATGGAGAAGCCTGTCCAGCTCATGCTGCTTACACCACGAGGTGCCCAGCTTCTCTCAGAGATAAGCGTGGTGTCAGCAACCTAAAAAAAGGTTGACAGCTTTGGGGAACCTTTCCTTAAAAAAGGTCAACAACTTTGGGGTTCTCCCCCTAAAGAAAGGTCAACAACTCTGGGCAACCAGGGGCGGGGCGCCAGGCAGATCTTTGCACCACATATGCTTAAGATGGCCCTGAGAGCACAGCTCTCTGTATCCTCCATCCAGGCTGGCAAGAGGCATCGCTTGCAGTCCAAGGACACATTCCAGCCAGTCAAAAGCATTTGAGGAGGCTGTGGAACAGGGTCAGGAAGGTTTAGCCTGGGGAGAGGCCTCATATGGAGATACTGCGGGTCACATTTGACCCTGAGGGGCCCGACAGTTCCCCATCCCTCGTGTCAAAGATGGAAGTGGGACAAATAATGCTCCTTTTGTTCCTCTTTAAAACAGCCACAAATGAGTTATTTTTGTATATGTGGGCTTGTAAACAAGGCAAATGGTGCATTACAAACTTGTGGGGTTTTTTTGCAAGGCTGAAAATAAATCTCCTTCCATTGCAGTAAGTCTCACAGCTAAGTATATCTCGCAAATGATATATACTATCAGCCTCCTTTTCTAAAGCATTAATAAATGGATGCTTTTCTTCCAAAAGAGGGATGTTTCGAGCAGTCTTCTACTCCTACTCATTCTGCTTAATATTTCACATCACCCGGCAAGATGCAGAGACAAATCCTTCCATTTCTCTCTGAGCTTCTCTCATTCAGAGTGTTAATGACTCTTCACTCACTTTTGAATAAGTAACTGCTCTGCACAGCCGGCAAAGGGGAGGCAGAATTTTCTTGCAAGTGCCTCACAATACCAGATAGGACAATCTTGGCAGCCGCAATTCTGCAGGTAGAAGAGCAAAAGTTGCAGACCCCAAGGTCCGACTCCCTTCCCTGATGGATGCTCCTTCCTTTGTGCTTACAGGTGGACGTCCAGTTTATGCGAATGACCAAGCGGTTCATCCCTCTGGCCGAGCTGAAACTTCACCACCAGACGCACAAAATCTCTGGAGGGCCCCTGAAAGATGCGGCTCTTTTCACCAGGCAGAGGCTCTCGGTCCAGCCCCTGACGGATGGTAAGACTGTTTGCCACTTTGCTAGATGTTCACCTGCACGATTGCATCTTCAAAGCATCACTTGATGCAAGGGATGGCAGCTCTTCCCTATCCTGCCAACCAAAACAATAATAACCCAAATCAGGCTGCCCAGCCATTCAGCCATTGGAGGCTAAAGATGCAGGAATGCTTAACTCGTACCCCACCTTAGCTTTACCTGCGTTTTAACTTGCCGGGTGCCCCCGTTTTGGGGAGAGCATAAGAGCAGCTGTGCTGGATCAGGCCAGTGGCCCACCTAGTCCAGCAACATGTTATTACAGTGGCCAACCTGATGCCCCAATGGGAAGCCCCAAAGCAGGACCCAAACACAGGAGCACGTTCCCCTCTTGCAGCTTCCGGCAACCTGGTACTCAGAAGTGTCACAGTCAAACAGGTGGGGCCATGTCCTTGGCAAAAGACTTTCCTTATCCCAGGTGCCTCCAGGTGCTGCTGAACTTCATCTCCCTCCCACCCCCTGCAATCTGTGGCTGGAGGAGTCCAACATCTGGAAGGCACCAGGATGGCTACCCCTGCCTTATCACACCTTTCTCTGTTTTCTTTTAAAGAGCAGTTTGCATTCATTTTGAGTCTGGAAGAGGAAAAGCACTGAGAGATGCACCGAATTGCTATCGCTTTGGCTGAGCTGCTGCTGCTGCCGCAAAAAACCCCCCAAAAACAGTTTGTTCCTGAACAACGGTGTGCTTTAACTGGTTGGAGAGGTGAACTTCGAAAACCACCAGTGCCTGGTTATAGCTGCATTTGTTATCTGCAGCCTTCTGTTTTGTTTGCTTTAAATTACATTTTTAATATATGTGTGCCTATTTTTACCTAGGAGTCAATTTTTAAAAAAAAAATCCCTGCCATTTGGCCCTCACAAGGACCCTTGAGGTGGCTTATGCATACAAAAATTCCATAGTTGGTACAGCGGAAGTCAAGAGCTGATAGCTAGTGCAGTCACTGGGATGAGAACCTGCACCTTAAAGTAAAAAGGGGACATGATTCAGCACCAGCCAGCCACCTGACCAAATAAGGAGGTCTTAACAGGTGTAGAACACATGAGATGTGGCTAGCAGAACCTCTCTTGCAGGGCAGGGGGCTGGTTATGCACCGTGCCTTTAAGGCACATTTTTTCCCTCAAAGCATTCTGGGCACTGTAGTTTAAGGGTTGCTGGGAACTGTTCACTCTTGTGAGCTCTAAACTACAGCACCCAGAATTCTTTGAGGGGAAAGAATGCCCCTGAGTATATGTGCAGTACTTTTTATCCTCCCCCTAATTACTTACACCCCACAGGCATGGGTGCAAGGCTGGAAACGGAGACTCTCAGGAAACCTTGGATTTACTCTCCCACCCCACTTTCGTGGTTTTTTAAATCATTTTTAGACGAATAGAAATATCACGCAACCCAAGAAAAATAGCTTGACGTTCAACCTTTGAAAGCCTAGAATGGCTTCTTTTTTAATTGGGAGAACAACCTCTCATCATTTAAAAATACAACCATTTAAAAGACAATGAATTAAGAAACATGTAAACAATGCAGAGGCTTAAATTTACAAGTTGCCCAGCTTAATTCAGTACCTGTGGATTCGCCACCCACCCATCCCTGCCAGAGCGGGGCAGTCAGATCCTCGTGGGTGGTCTTTGCTTGGGATTTTTTTTCCTTCTCTTGTGTCTCACACTGGAGATGAACGTTAAACATGGCTTTTTCCAGGGATGGCTAGGTGCAAAATGGGTATGGACCCTACTCTAGAAGGCTTAGTAGAAACTGAACCAGGGTGTATGATGTACCTTACAAATACACCGGCGGTTCTATACTGCACAGCCCCAAGCTGCCTGCATAAAATTATGCAAATCAGCCAACTACTTTGCATAATTTACCCCCCCCCCCAGTTTTTAATAATGTACTACTCCTAGTCATGGGGAGATGAGCACTTGTGCCTTGGCTGAAAAAAACACTGGATGTTGTCAAACTAGCACAAAAATTCAGGCTTTTACAAAGGGGATTCCTTCCCCACACCCCCTGTTTGCTTTGGGGCACTGGAGATGTGGGGAAGGGGGAAGGAAGCCCCCCTGCACAAGCAGAATTCTTTGTGCGGGTGGGCCATGTTATCCAGCGCTACTTTGGAAACCACCCATCCTCTGGCTGCTGTGATCTCACCATGGACTAATAGCACAGCTGGAAGCATAACTCTTCAACCATTCAACATGAGAACCATTTGTCCTGGCATAGGCTTTTTCTTTTCAGAATGAAAACTTATGGTTGTCTAGAAACTTGGTTCTCCACCTGCTACCACATCTTGTGATTTGTTCTTCCATGAAAATGCGGAGCATATATTGCCCTGGACCCTTGGCCTGGAAAACAAAGAACACACACACCCCTGGCTCTTGAGATCTAATGCAAAGTTCTTTCAAGTACCCCCTCATGCAGTTGGTACGGGTCACAAAATGCTGAGGTCCAATAAAGAGCGAGCAGATCCATACAGCAGCCTGAATACTAAAAAGCTTCAAAACCACTAACCTATATCCAATGCCAGCACATATTATATGGCTTTACAAAACTAAGAATTCATCACCAGCTGTGGAGGAGGTTTGTCTTTTAGGTCCAAACAGCCATCAACCATTATGTGCAGCTGGAAAACATTTACACTCCCCACTCCAAACTTTACATCTCCAAACAGGGAGAAACCTATTGACTAAGTATCCCCTAAATAGGCAGAAAACAGCCTCGCAGCAAGAATCACCCGACAGCAGGACAGGAATGATCACCAGAAGCTGGTTAAAAACGATGAAGATGGTTTCACTGCTGTTCTGGCACAGCAAAGGAGCTGTTGCACACAAGAATGGAATAAACTTAGGAGCAGCACCCAGCCTGCTTTGTGGTGAGAGCCAAAGCATCATCTCTCCCCTTTGCGGACCCAACACATTTGGTGTTTAGTTTCAGCCTGGTTTCTTCTTGGTGGAACATCCTTGGCCTTCATATGTCAGATGCCAGTTCTTCCCCACTTAATGTAGGACTCCCAAGCTCTGGGAGAGGGAACCTTTGGTCCTCCAGACATTGATGGAAGGAGTAGTTCAGCAACATCTGGGGGGAGCCACAGGTTCTCTGCCAACCAAGCAATGTATTTGTCTGATTCTAAAACCTTCAAAGTAGTAGACAGCAAGCATTAGCAACAAAAAAACTTGAGAAAGGGGGAATGTCCCCATTAGTTACAGCTGTCAGAGCATTGGTTTCCTGTCTCTGTGACGTAAGAGAATTGGCTTTGAAATCTTTGCTCCAACATGTGATCCACTGGTGGGGGTATGGGTGTGGCTTATAGCTCAGATAGCCAACTTTGTGTCCTACAGATATTTTGGACTTTAGCTCCCATCATCCTTATTGGCCATGCTGGCTAGGGGTGATGGGAAATACCCAGAGGGCACCAAATTGGCTATCCTAGGCATACAGCTTTCATTCCCAATCTGCCCAAATGGGGGTTAATAGTGACCTATCTCATAAAGGTGTTGTCAGAATAAAGATAAGAATATTATTTGCATGGATCCCACTAGCTAGTACCAGATTCTGTATCTCTGCAATATAAAAAATTCTAAGGATGTCATCACACTACAGCTCTCTTAGCTACAGCCAGATGGCGATGAAAATGACAGTGTGACAAGCTGCTCAGGGAAGAGGAGGGAACTGGAGGGGGGAGATTCCAGCAGCCCGGGCAAGGTGAGGGAACCAGAAGATGGATACATAGGCAGTGGGTGGCCCAGATGAACCATGTAGAGGAGGGATTTTTTGGGTGAGGTGTAAAGGGAGGGGAGAAAGGTTGGCAGGTGAAGTGAGCAAGGGCACAGCCCCTGTTTAAAAATACATTTGCAGCAGTATTCTTCAGAATACAGCCTGCCAGAGAATATGGCTTTATGCTCAAGCAGGACTGCAAGATCTACCTACACTTTACAGAAGGCATTGTATTCTCTCGCCACCCCCGCAAGCAACACACAATCCTTGAACTCTTCCTACATGGGTCGCAAAGCAACAGGGAGAAAAAGCTTTCCAATAAGGGCCGGCTTGGCTGTGGCCCTCCAGATGTTGCTGAACTCCAGCTCCCATCAGCCCCAGCTACCATGACCAATAGCAAAGGATGTTGTGATTTAGAGTCCCGACAACATTTGGAAGGGCTACAGGTTCCCATTGCTTAGGGACTCCAACCCCCATAAACCCTGCTCAGCATGGTCAAGATTTAGGGATGATGGCAGTTGTAGTCCAGAAACATCTGGAGGGCTACAGGTTCCCCATCCCTCATGTAAAGGCTGGATTATTCAGAGAACTGTATTTCCAAATAGGTGGGGGTGTTTTCAATTCAAACATGACAGGGGGGGTTAGTCCAGATGACGCTTGGTGTCTCTTCCAACTCTACAGTACTTTAATTCTATGAAAGAAAGGTAGGAGTTCTAAATAAGGACAACTGAGAAAACTGAAATCACATACCCTGCACCAATTTTGCAAATTTAAGAAAATCCTGTGCAATTTATTCTACAAGCTGTAAAAAAAATGCACTTTAATCACTTTGATACAGGGAAAGACACATGCAGGCCACCAGAAATTTTATTCAAGTAGCCCCTCTGCCTTCTGAAATTTCATCAGGCATAGCCTACACATTTATCCATCACATGCACACAAGCTGCCCACGTGTCTCTTTCCTAAAATAAAAGCTGACAATTGTCATGTCCTCTGGTGCTTTTACAGTGATCTGGTAGAATCTCTGCATAGATATATCCCACTGATTAAGAAACGGAATGAAGGTGTGGGTGTCTTAAAAACAAAACGTTTGCTTGGTCCCAGGAATCTGTTAGAACTGCAGGTAGGTTTCATTTTTGTGGAGGGAGCAGCTGTGGTGCTCAAGTTTCTAGTTCTCATTGATTCACGTAAGGGAAATAAAGAGGGGAGAAGCTTAAAAGAAATATTCCTAAAAGTGTTGAAGTCAGAAGGCAAATCAGAGAAATATTTATGCTATTAAATTACGGGTAAATGGTTTGTATTAGAGGGGGAGCAACTCAACCAACGAATTTCTGAATATTTTGAGGTGACATTCAGTCTTACGCCCACCTCTACAGAAGAAAGTGCATATTTATCACAAAATGGGCTTGGAGGGAAGTGACTGTGTTTGTTCTCCTTAGTCAATCTCAATGGTGAAGACGAATAAAACCAACTCATGCTTACAGAACAAGACACATCTATTTAACTCTGTACATTTTTAGTGTTCAATTAACTTTAAGCTTATATCAGGCTTTTTCAGGGGGGTGGAGGGGTGGAGAGATGAAGCTTTGGCTGCAGGGTGTGTGTGGTCTTTTATAGGATGTGGGGAAAGATAATCCAAGAGCAGGTGCCCCCAGCACACTTAGGGAAAAGCAGCCCAATTCATCAGGGCCTTCCAAATATCTAATCCTAAGGGACGCACTTTTAGACACAGCTCGCCATTCCACCTCCCTGAAGGTTCGCTTTTAGGATGTGTAAGAACGTGGATCACCTCAGCGATCAAGGAATGTACGTACAGAAGGTACCAGGTCCTTGGGGGTTTTTCCCTCACGGAACACAGTTTGGGAATGGGCTGTGCTGATCCAACTTTTGGAATAGCAACAGAGTGCATGCGGAAAGCTTGGGAAATAGGAGAATGCTATTGGGGAGGGTACGTTTTAAAGTGGGCTACAACAGAAACGGGGTGTGTGAGCTTCCCTCCCTCACTATGCCTTTTTTTTTTTTAAGGCCCCCAAAGTACAGGTTTCCGCCTCGCGCTCCAGTTTTCAACGAAGGAAGTCTCAACAGTACACAACTAGCTTGGTGAAAACAGTAGTGTTGTTTTTCCAGTTCTACAAAAGAAACTCGGAAGACGGAGGGTAAAAAACAATTCCCATGCCACAATCAGCAAGTTAATTAAATTAACGAAGGGTGGGGAATCTGTGGCCCTCCAAATGTTACCGGACCACAATGTCCATCAACCCTGCCCCTTATCGATACTGCCTCGGGCTGATAAGGAGTTGGAATCTAATGACATTGGATGGCCAGGCTACCAGGAGCCCAGTGCACCAACCTAGCCAAAGAGGCTCCCTGTCACCTCTCTGCGCGATTTACCAGACACACCTCTCCAGTCAGTCATTCAAATTACAGCCAGTGCAGATCTTCCTATGGCTGCCTTCAGAGGAGGCTGTCCGCTGTGTGTGTCTACGAGAGATGCTGTTCTGTGCCTGCTTCCTTCTAAGCAGGAGCTGTGCTCAGAACACAGACTCACCCAGGGACATAAGATTTACCTTAAAAAGTAAAACCGTTTTGGGTGTAAGAATGAAGCGAGACTCCCAGATTTTAATTTGGGAAAGAAGTGTCCCATCAGCTTTTAGGAGTTTAAGAAATGCTGGGGAAATTATTATTATTTTTTACACTTGAATGCTAAACGAGCCTCTCTGGTGCTACTTATGTACACATATGAATAATGCCACTGAGGAAGAGAAAATGGAGCGCTCTTAAAAAAAAATTAAAAAACCCAAATGTACAGTAAAACCGATGGGGGTGTCTTTACATTTTTTGAGGGGGGGGGAATGCTTTTAGCATCATGTCAGAACACAGACACACTTTTCACCAGCCACCCTTCCCTTCATCATGCCTTCTAAAGCCACTGATCCAGCTCCCCGCCCTATCCCCAAGGAATATTTGAATGTAGAGGGAGGCAAACCTTGTCGCGGTCGCATCCATTGGCTCCCTCCCCATTCCGTTAAGTTGCGAGTCCTCAGGGGGAAAGGAACAAAGAAAAATGAAGAAAACACACACACACACAACCTGACAAGATAATCTGTGTTCGCAAGTCTCTGGTGAAAGATCCGTTCTGCATTCTCCTTCCTCGTCGACGTCTTCAAGCCTTGAACACGGAAGCGCTTTGGAACCCCTTATCCCGCAACCCCCTCACTGCCGGCCGTTGTTCTCTGAAGGCTGGCTGGGCGTTCTGCTCTCCGTCTGGGAAGACGTGCCTTCGAACCGCTGAGAGGCAATGGCAGCTTGGTGGGACATGCTCTTTCTCACAATGTCGCCTTTGCGCCATAACACCACCTCCTGCTCCCGCAAAAGGAGAGATGGGATTGTATTAATAATGGGCTGGTACCCCCGGTTTGTGCCATGCAGCAGACCAAAAGTTCTGTCTAGAACTGCAGTTTGTTAAGGGTGCCAAGAGTTGTTAGAAGACCCCTCTTCTTCCCAGAGAATAACAATTCTCAGAGTCCCCTGGCAATAGGGGTTGAATTCCCTTCCTAGAGAAGCCAGACTGGATCCCTCCTTGTTGTCCTTCTGCTGGCAGGTGAACACTGCTTAATTCGGGCAGGCTTTTGGGAGCTGTTTTGTTAAGGAAAGGACTTTCAAATAGTGCTGCGCTGTTTTTCCTATCTGTACTTTAATAGATCTGTTTTTATTTTATTATAGTTTAATTACTTTTTAGCTATTACATGCTACAGTGGTATCTCAGGTTACATACGCTTCAGGTTACAGACTTCGCTAACCCAGAAATAGTGCTTCAGGTTAAGAACTTTGCTTCAGGATGAGAACAGAAATCGTGCTCCGGCGGCGCAGCAGCAGCAGGAGGCCCCATTAGCTAAAGTGGTGCTTCAGGTTAAGAACAGTTTCAGGTTAAGTACGGGCCTCCAGAATGAATTAAGTACTTAACCCGAGGTACCACTGTATATGTTTTCAGCCTTCTGTATTTTATCTGGGGGGTTTTAATCTTTGTAAGCTGCCTGGAGTGCCCCCCCCCCCAGTCTGGGGAAAAGGCAGGATATAAATAAATTTAATAATAAAGTGAAACCACTCTTGAGAATTGTAGCTCAGTGATGGGGAGAGGGGTCTCCTAACAAATCAGCACCCTAAACTACAGTTCTGAGGATTCTGGCAAGTGGGGAGGAGAGCAACCACGAAAATCTAAAGAGGTATGATATCGTTTTAACTACATAGTGCAGATGGGGCCTGAGTATTGTCCCTGGTGACAGGTAGCAACTCTCCAGGAGTACAAGCAGGGGGCATTCCCAGCCCTACTGGAGAGGCTGGGGATTGAACCTGGGACCTTCCACACGCCAAGTACATAGTCTGCCGCTGAGCTACATCCCTTCCTTGTCAAAGTCATTCACATGCATGTGTCCGTTTCCCCCTGAAATACAGGCAATGGCTCCCCGTGTTTAAGTGAAACCATGCATATTTGAAACGCCATTGAAACAGCCTGCAAACATTGCATTCCGCCCCTTTTGGTGACGTTTTCAGGTTACTTTAGCATGATGCACATGTGCGTAATTGCACGCATATTGGATGCGCCTAAAATGGTCGCTGCCTGTGCACACAACACCCTCAGGATCCAGGCAACAGTATCACAAAAGGTGTCACTGGAGGTGGTGTGTGTGTGTGTGTGTGTGTGAGAGAGAGAGAGAGAGAGAGAGGGAGAGAGAGAACCATCAAACTGCATGGAACATATTCCTGAGTTAATATGTCCTGAGACACTCACATATTCCTGAGTTAATATGTCCTGAGACACTCAGTTCTTGGCCTAAACTGGGGCTGGAGAATTCATGAACTCCCATCAGCCCCCACCAGCATAGCCAAAGGTCAAGGATTGATAAATTGCAATCCGGAAACATCTGGAGGATTACCGGTTCCACATCTCCTAACTATGCAGCAAAGGAGAGACAACGGCCCCACTGTCTCCGTCAAACTTCCCATAACAGGCCTGCCCGCTTGGGACCTCAGGCAGCTGTCCCGGTAGGGCCCCACGCCACCTCACCTGCTGTTTAAAATAGCGCCGCTCCTCCTCATCAATCAGCACGAGGTTGAGATAGTAGCGCACCGAGAACTTCTTATTGATGTCCCTCATGGTCGGCGTCAGTTCGTAGCCAGCGAGGAAGAGCCTGATGGGGATGGACTCCCCTGCAAAGGAGGCCAATCAAAACCAATTTTCCAAGCCGTAACACACTTATAACATCAAAGCGTAAGATGAACAGAACTTCCCACTGGTTTTGTTTTCACGTTTCCACTGGAGCAAGAGCAATGGTGCAACAAATAGGTGCACTGGGCAGGGATACAGCACCTGCAGCCTTTGAGGCATGGCTGAGCTACAACGCCCATCAGCCCCAGCCAGCAGGTCCAATGGTGAGCAATGACAGGAACAGTATCCAGGAACATCTGGAAGCCACTCCTAGTGTTGGGTTCGGAGCAAGGAGACCAGAGTTCCAGTCCTCATTCAGCTACCAAGGCCAAAGTGTGAAATTGAGAGGCCGCTACCCTTGTTTTGATCTGTATAAATTCCCCAAATCCCCGTTCTGATATGCTCTTATAGCACAGTTTTAATGCTGCATTTTTGCTTTCTTGAGATGCTTTAAGTAAATGTGCAAAAAAAGTGGGTGGGGGAAGAGGAATGTAAAAGAGTGTTGTGGAGAGGGGCTGCAGCTCGGTGGTACAACTCATGCCTTTTTTAGCATGAGATGCCAGGTTAACCACCTGAAACCAGCATATCCCTTTAGTACAGGGATGATGCACTAACAAATGTTGCTGGGACTACAACTGCCGTCATTCCTCAACATTGGCTATGCTGGCTGGGGGCTACAGTCCAAAATATTAGAAGCCACCAGGTTGTGGGGGGGATGGCTGCCTTGGGGCATCCTTCCAAGCAATCCCTCCTTACCTCTGACAGGTGCCCCATCCATGATCTCATATTTAGCTATTGTATCGTTTTCATGGTAAACATTAGGGCCAGTCCCCGTGGTCTCCCTCTTGATGATGTCGATCTCCATGTGCTTGATCTTGATCCGCACTAGGAGGAAGTAGATCTTCCCAACAATCACGTCTTTTAAATGGTACCTGGAGAGAGCCGGAAATCAACAGAGGAAGTAGACTCAACAGACCAGAGAATCTCTCCTTTCACAGTTGCTTATTTTATTTTAATTGCATGTTGCTTATTTTATTTTATTTTTAAAATCTACCCAGCGTTTCTAGATCAAAGTGGGTCAAAACAAGCATTGACAAATAGGTATAACCTTTAAACAACAAAATAGAATGACAGGTCCCCCCAGATGTTGGGACTCTAGGGCCAGGTGATATATTGTCCAAAACTGGTTTCAAGTCCATATTATGCTGTTTCAGGCATCCCCAAACCCGGCCCTCCAGATGTTTTGGGACCACAACTCCCATCATCCCTAACTAACAGCGCCAGTGGTCAGGGATGGTGGGAAGTGTAGTCCCCAAACATCTGGATGGCCGAGTTTGGGGGTGCCTGTGCTATTGGTTTCATAAGTTTTGACCTGGAAATATATTGGGTCTCAAGATGTGTGTTTGTGTGCTATGCAAAAAATCACAATGTGGGAAAAACTGTGAAGCCAGCCAATGCCTCTATATAGCTTCATCCTTATTTCAGACACTGTTATATAATAGCAAGCATATCACGGTGTTTAGCTGGTGTTACATCATGAGGTTCAAAACCAGCTCCATCCTTATTTCAGACATTGTGATATATCATTATATCACAATGCTTAGCAGGCGATATATCACAAAGTGAAAACTAGTTAACACTGAGCCATACTGTCCATCTTTACATAGCTCCATCCTTATTTAGCTGATGACATATTGCAATGTTGGAAACCAGATATTGCCCAGCCCTGTTGGACTCCTGTCTCTCGTAAGTTCCAGCCAGGTCAAGGACAGATGTGGGGAACCCTTTTCC
Source organism: Podarcis pityusensis (assembly GCF_964106645.2). NCBI lineage: Eukaryota > Metazoa > Chordata > Lepidosauria > Squamata > Lacertidae > Podarcis > Podarcis pityusensis. The sequence continues at coordinate 20,942,849 of NC_138040.1, read as the reverse complement.
CTCCAGATGTTGCTAGTTTACAAACTGGTTCCCCAAAGCTGGTCTATACTGATTGGCAATGGCTCTCCAAGGTTTCTCAGGCCTACTGGGACATCCAAGGGATTGAACCTGCGACCTTCTGCATGGATACTGCCACCAAGCTATTGCCATTCTTTAAGGAAAGTGTGGGGGACCTTGGGCTCTCCCAATGTTGCTGAGCTACAATTCCCATCACCCAGCGAGCATGGCCAAGGTTGATGGGAGTGGTCACTCAGTGACCTCCTGAGGGCCTAAGGTTTTCCCCTGCACCTCTTTTAAGGGACTGCCTGCCACGCAACCAAGAAGACCATCCATGGGAGAAGAAGTGCACAAGGACAAAGTCACAATCTCCAAGGGACGTCTCCCTAGTCACTTGGCTACATCCCTGTATACAAACTTCAAATACCCAACTCATTCACTAGGAAGCCTTTGTGGAACAACTTACTTGGATTTATTGTACTCAAACTCAATATGCAGGCAATCTTCAATGCCCACCTCCATCTTGATGGAGGAATTAAGTTCTGGGTACGTGCTAAGCGTGTGTACAACAATGTCCATCTCCTTCACCACGTCATTCAGTCTGCGGCTCACGGTGGCCCGGAGGAAGTACCTGCAAAAAAGAAAGACCCAATTGTGGTAGCAAGTCTCTCAACAGCCTGAGGATTCATGTCTATTAAGCATCTGCAATAGATACTTAAATTAAACCTTTCTTTTCATTTTGGATGCTAGGATTTTTTATAACTGCATTCAGATTTTCCAGTTGTTTGAGCTTACTGACAATAAGTGGCCTTGGATAGAAAGGTGGGATATGAATGCTTTAAAGAAAAAAAATGCAATTTTTACACACACACACACACACATGCACCGCCGTCAGCCAAAAAGGTTCCCATAGCAGCTTATACACTAATCAATCCCACAACCCTATGGAGAAAATCACAGTGGAGTGGGTGCAGTTCTTTCGTGCAAAGGGAAGTCCTTGCATGAATGGGACAACTTGGAAATAGCTGGAGGTTCCAGTGGATTAAACAATTTTTTAAAAAAATTGGTTTGGTTCTACATACCAAAATACATACAAACTCTGGGAGACTGTGGTCAAATACAGCTAGCATTCATGAGTTATGATCATACTGTAAGTCATCCCAGGCTTAGCTAGATCACCCCCCTCTCCTTGGGAGGAAGGGGTTGGCAAAGCCTTTGCCATGACCCCTCACCATGGAAGGAAGAAAGTCAAATTCCCTCCTTTGTCTGTTCCCTTTTCCATGATGTAACCAGTGAGGAAGAATATCTGGGGAAGCAATGCAGGACTGAGACCTTGAATCTGTAAGTAAAGCATTTAAACTTACTTAACGGCGTGTGGTTTGCTCATTGTAAGAGCTGCTGTGTGCAGCTGAATGGGATAAAAAAATGTTTAACAACCTATATTCCTAATGCTATACTGCTGTTTATTTTTGTGAGTTTAAGACTCTGCTACCGGGACTCTTCATGTGCAAGTTCTGCATTCTGAATCCAGGCACTTAGATATTTATTTTTTATTTTTTTGTTTACCCATATGAGTAAGTCCACAGAGATTCATATTTTTAATTCCACCACAGTAACTTTATTTCAGACAACCAAAGCCTTGATATCCCCAATCCGACAGCTCCAAATGTTCTGGATTTCAACTCCCACCAGTCCCAGCCAGTGAAGCTGTGGGGAGCTGTATTCCAAAACACCTGCCAGGCACCAGGTTGAAGGAGGTCAATTTCTTAGTGGCATCTTAGTGGCATTGCTGCTGAGAAAACTGGGAAAGGCTGGAGGAGCCGAGATGGAGCTCACCTCAGCTTCACGTTCTGCCCCGTGTAGGATTCGTACGGTTTCTCCACGTGTGTGAATTCAAAATCAAAGGTCTGTGACTGGGTGAACTCTCCGGGGCGGGCCAAGTCCTTCACAAGTGACACGAATTCATGGTGGTTCCCTCGATCGTAATATAGCTCTAGAAGTGAAAGATTCTTGGTGAAGCAAGGCTATTTGTGGCCTCATTCTAGAAGCCTCCAAGTGAAGTGCAAGAAAATAGGAAAGGAACATTAAGGCAGAAGGTAGCCCTGTATCAACTGGTAGATCTAGATCTCTGAGTGACTAGCAGTAGATTAGCAAGGATTTATGGCTCCCAATTGTTTAATAATAGAAGCAATAAAACGAATCCTTCTTGCCATAAATTATGCTGCTGAAGAAAAAGAAAGAAGCAGCTTGGATTAACCAACGGTAGATTTTTGTGTGTGAAGCCGGTGAGCTCTGTTATTTTATGGTACCCAAAATAAATCACAGAGGTCAGAATTATTTAGCTCTAAGCACAAGGCTTTTGTGGCCAAGCACTGGTTGGTGGATCTAGGGGTTCCAGTAAAAAGCAAAGTAGAAGCCTGAAGTCAGCCCACCCCTGCAGTAAAGTATATCAAAGCACCAGCAAAAAAAAAGCTAACAATTTAAATGGATGCAGCTAATCAACAAGAAAAAATAAGTATCAACGCTGGCCCAATCACATAGAGATCAAAACCCTAAGACTAATAACCTTCACATTAAAAAGAGGCTGAAATCTGAGATGCTAAAATAATCTCTAAAAGTTGTTTTTGAAGTCCTGGAAGAATCTATTTCCTTGGTGCTGAAAAAACATTACGTGTCAGGTGAGTCTATACCAAGGGTCTGCAACCCACGGCTCTGGAGCCGCATGTGGCTCTTTTACACCTCCGGGGCGGATATTAGCGAGGGGAGGAGGTGCATTGTGCACCCCGACACTCCCCACTGTGGCGGGCGCTGTACTGGCTGTGATGTCGCATGGGGGCGGTGCGTGCGTTAGTCACGCACCGTCCCGACGTCACCTTCCCGCCCGCTGTCAGATCGCGGCTCCGGAGATATATTTGTTTTAAATGTCACAATGGTTTTGCGGCTCCCAGGTTTTTTTTTCTTCGGAAACGGGTCCAAGTGGCTCTTTTTGTCCTAAAGGTTGCAGACCCCTGGTCTATACAAATAGTGTTCCATAAATAGAGAGCCACCACTGAAAAGACTCTCTCTCTCTTATTGCCACTGTCTGTGCTTCAGAAATGAGGAGGGCATCAGCAGATTATTTTAGGGCCCAGGAAGATCCACAAGGGAAAAGCAGTTCCAAAAGCCAGTAGGTTCCCAAGTTGTTTAGGGCTTTCACCTGCAGTAGACATCTGAACTGCCATGACAGCCCTCCCTCAAGCAGTGATGTGGAGAAAATCTTCTGGCATGGAATTTTTGAAGAAAACTTTCCAATGCAATATTTTTCTTGTGCAAAGCTTACCAGTTTTAGAAACGTGTTGTTTCATAAAAAATCAATTAGTAGCACAATGAATAACTACAATACAAGTCAAACTGGATACAGCAACTAGTCAAATCTAAATTCAGAGCTGCAATTAGCTTTTTAAAACGTCTTCTCCCTAAGATTTATGCACACAACTAATCCAGCACATGAAAATAAAAATGTTAAGCAGTTTTCAGTGCCTTCACTTTATTTCTTAAAATTGAAGTAACAGGCAACGTGTATGCTATTTTGTTGTCAAGTCTTGAAATGTTTGCAAGCATTCCAATAAAAGTAATTTTTCAAGTAATACTCTGAATTGTTTGCATACATTTAAACTACACCAAGCACAATTTATTTAACTTGCTTTTCCTAATCAAATTGTTTCAGTTCAACTACTCTTAGCTGTTGCAAAAACTTTTCAGATGTTTACTGAGGATGTAAAATTAAGACATCATTTTTTTTAAAAAAAGCTTTGTGTACTAAAGACGTGGGGAACCACTGGCCCTCCAATTGTTGCTGAACTGCAACTCCCATCACCCCTGACCACGCTTGCTGGGGCTGCAGTTTGGCAACCTTTGGCAACATCTGGAGAGCCAAAGGTTTAAAACATCGGCTCTACTACAGTCACAGGGCTACACATGCCAAGTCAGAAGAAAACCTCACTGAGTTCAATGGTACTGTGCTCCCAGGAAGCGAGTGTAGTGCAATCCTATGCCTATCGGATTTCAGCTCCTGCTGAAGGACCAACCAATGATGGACTAAACAGTAACTAGATCTGAAAAAGCAGGTACCAATCTGGTGCCTTGTAAAAAGGTAAGGATGGATTAATAGGAAACTGTGTTAAGCCAGGTCAGACTATTTCTCCCCCCAGTTCAGTACTGGTTGGCAGTGAGTGGACCCTTCCTTCCTTGAGCTATTGGGGATTGAACCTGGGACCTTTTGATTGCAAAGCATGATCTCTGACCTGCAAAGCATGAGCCACTGACCTGCAGTCCTCCCCCAAACAGCCGTCCTCCCTGTCATATTACTGTTGCTCCTGCCACGCCATTAATATGTCTAGATACCACACCTGGAAGGATGAATCAGAATTGAACTGAGGTCTTCTGCCATTCAGGTTCCTTCTAATAAGCAGAGGCAGGAAAAACAGGTTGACAGAGTATAGCTGGGGAAGGCGGGAGGTTCTTACCACAAGCCCTGGCTCAGGGAACAGTCAGAGCTGACCACATGGAACAAGGGAATCAAAATAGAAAGCCAGAATTTTTTCCCCCTCCAACGTAATAATAGGCACTTGGGATGTCATCCGGCTTCTCAGACTGCAAAAACGACTAGGAGGCGTGGATGCACCACACAGAGAGAACCGAAAGCGGGTACAGAATCCTGGCCACATAAGCATTTACTGTTAGTAACAACATTTCATGTAATCTGGAAAGCCAGGCAAAGGAGCCAGCCAACAACGAACTCACAAAGCCGAATGAGTTTGCCAGAAATCAACCCCAATTTGTTACTCCATCCACTTAGATCAGTTTTGGAGACTGCAAGAGGAGGGGAGAAGGGGCTGGGGCAACACTGAGCATGCGGCGGATCCTTCACACAACCACAGCCGACCCCTGTCTCTTCAACATGCCAGTTTGGTGTTCCAAATGCTCCCGGATATTTGGGATTCTCAAGTTTATTTTTCCTGCATGCACAGATTTTGTGATGCAAGTGTTGCCCACAGAGTGCAACGTTAAGAATGTCTATGCCAAGTACATGTATTAAGTTTGGGTTCCCTTGCACTGACAAGGAGGTGGGCCAGGGTATACACTTTCTCAACACCTGCATCACAATCAAATGTGATGCCTGTGGCCATTTCCAGGTCAACATTGTTAGGTGCCTGGGTTGTGCTGGTAAAGAATTATGTGGGTTCATATATGAAAGCAGGGCTTTTTCTCAGCTGGAACTTGACGGAATAGCACTGTATTAAAGGGTAACATGAGCATCAACCTGAAGGGCAATGGATGCGTGGGCAGGCGATCAAATCCCAGATAGGAAAATAGGGGATAAGAAAAAGCAGATTAACCGCAACTTACATTTTAGAGGGACCCTAGATTCAGGGTCAGCAGTTTCCAGGGGGCTGTGACTATCATGAAGGAACCCTGCACTTCTGAATTTACCACACTACTGCTAATAACTTAAGGTGCCTCAAGAGACTGTTGTTAACAGTTGGCCTTGTCATAAAACACTGACTACTACTTATATTTGCATGCATGCTCAGTTTAAGTGTAGACTTGTTGTGCCCACCCATCATCATGCTTATACAGTTTTTGAGCCCATCAGCGCAAGAGACCTCTGCCGCTGTTGCTCCCCAATGACTGGTATTCAGACAAGCAGCTTGCATCCACCCACTGATCAGCAGTTGAGCAAATAAATGATAGTCAGGTAACCTTTTCTACCATTATTGGCAGAAGCAAACATCAGTATTCTCAGAAGAAAACCCCGAGTTCACTGCTGGTGAGAACAAAAATCAAAGCAGGCTGTAGCTCAGCCGTAAAGCATTTGCCTGGCACACCCAATAAGGTCCTAGGTTGAATCCTGGCACCTCCAGTTAAAAGGAGCAAGTAGCAGGAACATAAAACTAACCTGCTGAATCAGCCCAATAGATCCTCTAGTCTAGCATCCTGCCCGCACAGTGGCTAATCAGATGTCCGTGGAAAGCCTGAAAGCTGGACGTTGAGTGCAACAGTACTCCGCCCACATGCAATTCCCAGCAACTGGTTTTCAGAGGAATTATATCTCTGACAATGGAGGCAGAATACAGCCATCCTAGATAGCAGCTGCCAACAGCCTTTTACTCCCTGAATCTGTCTAATCCTCTTTCAAAGCCATCCAGGTTGGTGGCCATCACTGCCTGCTATGGGACAGGAAGGAATTTGCCTGGGATGCAGGAAAAGCAGTAACCTACTGAAGAGGACAATACAAGTCAGGACAGACCCAATAGTTAGATTCATTAGAGGGCCATGGCTCAGGGGCAAAGCATCTACCTTTCAAGCAGAAGGTCCCTGGTTCAATCTCCAGGTGGGGCTGGGACCGGGAGAGACCCCTGCCTGTAACCCTGGAGGGCCACCGTCAGCCAGGCAACGTAGAGAATGCTGAGTCAGATGGACCCAGTGGTCTGACTCAGCACAAGGCTGTTTCTTAGGCTCCCACCTGAGGGCTGTCAGTGGCTGTGAGTCACAGCAGCCAGAAACACCAACTTTCTCTTTGTCTCTCTTTTTAAAGACAGTGCAATGTAAGAAACAGATGCTGGAAATCAACATGGATGGATATGGTCCACGTGCCCCTGCCTGCTACCCTCCCCATCTACCTTGGTCAACACCACTGGAAGGATTGCAAACCACAGAGAGCACAGCTTTTCCAGGCTGGGACAAGGCAACACTAAGCCAAAGATTAGGGAACTCCAAGAGTTGTTGGACTCTCATTCCATCAGCTCCGGCCAGCATGGGAAATGGCCAGGGATGATGGGGAGTTGCAGCCCAGCAACATCTGGAGGGCCACAGGTTCTTCACCCTCCAACTAGGCTAAATCAATGGCTGTGTTCAAAAGTAGCAGTAAGAAAAATGGAAGGGGTCCCCCTTGAAAATTCAGAAACACCTTCGCTTGCTTACAACATGGTGAGCTGAATTTGACAAGGAGATGTGCCTATTATCAGCACATAAAGAACCCAGAGCCTGTACGGTCTATCTATTAAAACAGTTCCCTTTCCCAACTATTCTTCTCCTTCAGCATATGGTATAAAGAGATATATATGCTAGTTATGTCTGTGAGGTTCTGTTCACTAGGCCTCTCTCTCTCTCTCTTTTCCCTTTATACTAAGGGGTACACTGCTTTGATACATAGAGCTTCTATTCATCCATCTTGCCTAATAGCTCTGAGTAGACCTATCCAGCATGAAAATCAGCCCACTCTTCTTACCAAGACTCTTACTGACTCAGAAGAGCACAAAGAGTGCCTTATGGGATCAGGCCAATGGCCCACAGCATGCCTATGAGAAGCCCAGAAGCAGGACCTGAATGCAACAGCATGATTCCTACCAACTAATATTCAGAGGATACTGCCTCTGACACTGGAGGTACAACACGGCCATCATGGCTAGTTGCCACAGATAGCCCTACCGTTCATCAATGTGTCTTGAGACCATACACGGAAAATGTGGTGATGCTGCCAGACATCCTACACAAATCTTTTTCAACAGCCCAGTGGATTCTGAATAACACATTCAGAGGAAATTGATTTGAATTTCAGGCGGGGACCATTACAGGCGTGTCCAATTGACACATGAAGGGAGTTGCCTGTACTGGGTAGAATATTAAATTTGGGGGGCTAAATGAAGATGACTTTATGTGAAGGTGATACAGGGTGGATAATGAATAGGGGCAACTGAACTAGAACTAAACTGATTTGGAGCAGAACCCATTGGGAAAATTAACTGGGGGCGGACGACTAGAAAAGGAGTTGGTTTGGGGTGATCTGCAGGTGCACGCGTGCACATTAATTGAATAATTTATCTGGGGTTATCTGGATGGGGAATTACATTAGCTTGCCTTTTGTGACATCTATGTGCATCTATGCATATAAACTACTCCCAGCAAATTGTTTTTACCAACCAACCCAGACCCTGAGCCTTTGACATACTCAGCACCATCCCTGCTGTCAGAGTCAGGGGCAGACATCCACATGTTCAAGACGTGACTACATAAGAACATAAAAAGAGCCTGCTGGATCAGGCCAATGACCCATCTAATCCAGCATCCTGTTCTCACAGCGGCCAAGTAGATGCCTGTGGAACACCCTGCAAGCAGACTTTGAGCACAACAGCACTCTCCCTTCCTGTGGCTTTCAGCAACTGGTATTTAGAAGCATCTCTGCCTTTGACTGTGGAGGCTTATTGCTATCTAAAAAGCCACTCTTTCTCCCCACCCCACCCAAAGACCAATAAATCCAGAGTCCAAGGCCACATTCTGACCATATATTTAAACTCCTATGACACCACTTTGAATAGCCATGGCTTCCCCCAAAGAATGCTGGGAGCTGTAGTTTGTTAAGGGTTCTGACAGCCGTTGGAAGGCCCCTATCCCACTCACAGAGGTACAATTCCCAGAGTGGTTTCCCACCACTCCTTCCCAGGGGACTCTTGAGAACAGTGGCTATGTGAGGTCTCCTAACAACTCTCAGAATCCTTAAACCACAGTTCCCATAATTCTACTGGGAGGGAAACCATGACTTTTGGTATGGTAGTGTTTTAAATGTATGGTGTGAATGTGGCCCCAAATAACCCAACTGCACCAACTGATGGAGGTTTAGTTTTGCCACCATGGATGGCAAGTACCGACCGAACTTACCAATCTGCCCAATGAACTCCACCTTGATGCCCTGGTGCTCCAGCCGTTTGTTTGGGTGCTTGAGGGTGAGGATGACCCTCCCTGAAACCGTCTCACCGTCATAAAAGAGGAAATATTTCTCCTTCTTGCCCTCCTCGGTCTTATGCTCTGCCCGGCGCCTGCTCTCTGCGTCGCTCAGGACCAATTCCAGATCCGCACTCTGTCCGAACCCAAAGAAGCTCATGGCGATGTTGGGGAAGGGATGCAGCACCTCAGGAGGCTAAGGCGGTGCCGAGCAGCACAGAACGGGGCAAGCAGCACCTTGGGGTGGCTGTGCAAGCCTTGTTCTCCAGGCGGGAGCTTTCACCAATGCTGTGAAGGAGGAGCAACCTTGCCAGCCCACGATGCAATCTCGGCTTGTCTGGCTAAAAAACAGTTACCAAAGTAAGAAAAGGAAACCACAGGATCCTGGTGCATAAGGAAACCTGGGTGTGCTGGGGCAGGACTAAGGCTCTGTTGGGCAAAGGGGCTCAGAGCAAAAGGAGGACTATTTGGTGGGGGTGATGGAAGGAAGGGGGGTAGGCAGGTGCTGTTTGGACCCAATAAGAAGAATGATAACTGATGCTCTGCAAGCTACAGCTCCGAAGGCGTGGAAAGGCTAGACCCAAGAACTGGCAGGGATCAAGGCAGCCCCAGGTTGGGGGCGCTGCTCTCTCACCTTCGGGCGCCAATGCAAGGAAGGTGGGCGTGCAAGGAGGAGAAGCGGGAAGGGGCGTTCACAGCTGGAGACGGAATGCAACGTTGCAAGCCGTGGGGGACATGGTTGGTGGTAACGGGGAAAGGGGGAGCAGCAGCTTCGGCAGGGAATCGGGAGAAGCATGCACGGAGGACTCTGCTGCTGAGGAAGGGGGAGCGGGCGGAGGGGGTAGGCGTGTGCAATCTACGGGCCCACTTCGCTGGGGTTTTTAAATAATAACTAAAAATAAATAAATCAATAAATAAGAGAGGTGGAATGGGGGGGAGGGGTTGGAAAATCGGCGGAGGCGTTGCTCCCTGGGAGGAAAGGAAAAGGTGGCGGAGGGAGGTTGCTGCAGGAAGGCCCGAGGCTCCGGAGAGCAATGCCGTGCAGCGAAATGCAACGCAGCACCGGAGCATTCACTGCACAGCCGGGCCTTTGCAAAAAAATAAAATAAAGGAAGAAGGATGACAGCCGCCGCCGCCGCCGCTCCGATGATGCGCTGCCTCTTCCCCGCCTTCGCCTGGGCTGCGCTCGCTGCTGGCTGCGGAGCTCGCGCCGCGTCCCGGACCAGGGGCCTCGTACTGCGCACGCGCCCTTCCAGTTCCTGGGCAAAGGGGAGGAGGGGGAGCCGAGGAGGGGAAGGCCCGCCTCTCCGTCCCTCCACCCCAGCGCGCTCACGGGACGCATGCGCCGTCCTCCTCCTTCCGAGGCGCGCGCGGAGGCGGGGTCCGCGGCCCTTGGTGCGCCGGCGCAGTGCGAGAGGCCCGCGCCCGCTCCACTCCCTCCCGTCTCGGGGCGGCGGTGATTGGCTAACGGGGAGGGCAGGCGGTAATTGGACGGTTCGAAGGCAGCGGCGGGGATTTAGGCAGGAGTCGCTTCGACGGAAGCGGCAGAAACGATGGCGGCGGAGAGGTTGTTCTGCGCTCTGGGGCGGTGGGGCCTCCGTGATGTTAGCCAGGGTGAGTGCAGCGGCTTCGGGCGGGGTTGGGATAGCGACCTCGAGTCCTTCATTGGTTGTGGGAGAGCGGCAGGACTCCTGGGTCCTTTCTATATACAGTAAACATATATAAGGGAACCATCAAACCTCGCTCTCCAACACGGTTTAACTTTTTAACGCCGGCAGAAAACCTTTCTACTCTGCCGGGCCTATGCAGCCAATTAAGAGCACATATTCTACAATGGTTAATTGATACCTATTGTTAACTTGTTTTATGTGGTTTTTACTCTGGTTTCATGTATTTTTGTAAGCTGCTTGGACTCTTTTTTAATGGTTTCTTTTAAATAATAAATATATACATACAAAGGGTGAGAGGCAGGACTTCTGGGTCCTTTTTATATGCACAGACACACACATATGTGCACTGTGGCAGAGGGGGAGAATCTGCTGTCGAACTCTCCGTCCCAACCTTGGATTCCAGTAGAAATCAGGCATAGCTGTCTCCTAGCCGCCCAGCCTGCCAGCTTCTAGTGCACATAACTCAACTTTCAACTCTGGCTTTTGTCTTTCTAGCTACCTGTGAGTTGATGGAGGGCCACCCACCCATTTGGTGTCTGGGACGGTTTTGTTGAATGGTCACTTTAAAATGTGAAGGTTCATTATTGTTTCACAAGTTGTGTATGTCTTTAAGGGCCAGGGCCAGGGCAAATAACGAGACCCAGTCTTACAGCTGTGAAACATAGCAGGTGCTGCTGAGTTGTGTTAATCAAGCTGTGTCAGCAATTGAGTGTAGTATATAAGGGGCAGCACCTAGCTCTCCCATTATCCTGGCGGATGGGTTGGTAGTTGGGTCATGTTTGTTGTTGTTATCTTTAGTGTAAAAGGAGTTTTTGTTTTGTTATTAAAACCTTGTTAAAGTTATTTTTGAGTTCCTTGTATTGCATGGTCTCCCCAGCAAGCTCTCTGCTGCGCTACTAAACTGCAATTAGCCAACAGGTTTACCATACCCATTGAGTCAATCACCCGTCCTGAGAAAAACCCCACCCCACCTTCCCACTATATACTGTATAAGGGTCTGATGACTTCTGTTTCAGTGTATCTGAAGAAGTGTGCATGCACACGAAAGCTTATACCAAGAACAAACTTAGTTGGTCTCTAAGGTGCTACTGGACTCTATGTATCAATCTATCAACTGCCTCAGACCAGCACTGCTACCTACCTGAGCCTCTTCCTTTGTTACCTTAATGGCCCATACTTAAAGCTAGCCTTGCTGTTTCAGGAATTGAATCTGTGCTGAATCCAGGAATTGGAAGGGGCCTTGTGCATACAACCTACCCCCACCAAAATCACATCATTGGTGTGTGTGTATGTGTGTGTGTGTGTACACGCAAAAATGTATTCATATACTGAGGGAGTTTTGTGTGAGGTTGTATCTTCAGTAACTTGCCCTGAGACCTTAGGATGAAGGGTGGGTAATAAATCATGATGGTGGTGATGATAATAATTCAAACCTTCACAGACAATTAGTGACAGTTATACATAAACCACCACCAATCCTGGATCTCCCTCAAAAGGTTTAAGAATTGATGCGTATTTGATCTTTACTGGTAAAATGCAACATCACACCTTCACTGAATGTACACTTTATCAAGATTTAGATGAGTATAACAATTACATACAGATACTGGTGTCACTGACAGTGTCCATTTGTATAAAATGCTTGGAACCATTAACCATGTAAAAAACTCTTTATTAGAGTGCAATTAGATATTGATGCACAGCTACTAAAGCAGTATATATTATTTCTGAAAATGCAGAGGCATACAGAAGAGGTTTTAGTGATCAGCAGTGGAAAGTACCCTATCATATGGCATGCAAACTCATTCCTGGATGAAGGAGTAGCAGGTCAAAGTCCCAAGACAAAGGATATTTTAGGTTACAGTACATGTAATTCTAGTTCAGTTGCCATTTCTATCAGGCCCTCTGAACACTGCCTGCAAATCCAGCAGTAAATAGAAATGTTGTCATTCTAAGTGGTCATTAGAAGAGCTATTATTTGTTTCCTCCTTTTCCCTCCCCATCCCTTTTTCCTTTTGTGTCATCTCTTTTTGATCATAAGTCTGTGGGCAGGAACTGTCTTGTTTTGATTGCATGTAAGCCACTGAGAATACAGTTGCCTGAAGACAAAGAAAAAATCCTCTAAATTTCTTTAAAAATAGTCTTGTGTGATTACTGCTAAGTATAAAATGGGAATTCCAAATAAAGCAAGAAAGCAAGTATGTTGTTCAAATCTAGACAATAACTGTTGGCTTCTACAGTGTAGCTTTCGAGGGGCCGCTAGGGGCGCATCGGAAGATGGCTGACAATAACATCTCTCCAACCCACAGGGGGTAATTAGGAGGCTGTGATGGGAGTAAATAGCCTCCCTACCCCCCCAAGATTGGGGGGGGGCTGCCCTTGCCTGCTGTGCCCTATACCACCCCCGAATTTGTGGGGATGGGGGCACTAGGCAGAATGCCCTCCTCTGGATCTCGGTGCTCCTGGACGCTGTCTCTGATCCGTGCCGCTAGCTGCAAGAACTTCAAAAGGAACAATTAGGAAGAAGCAAATGCACATATTTCAAGGAAGGAGGGGGAGTAAAGACTGCTAACTGAAGAGTTCTCTGTTAAACAAGACGAGTCGGAGGAACAAGAATCAATCATGAGAAGATATGCCAAGACTTGGTATGGCAAAGGGACTGGATGGGGGAGGGGAAAAAAACTTTCCTTTCTTTCCTCTATGTGATTAAACAAGAATCCCCCCTCACAAGTCAGAAATGCCGTTTTAATGACTTAAGCTGTGGATTTACGACTGTGTGGAGATAAATTTTCTAACCAAAGCATGTTTTAAGAAGAACGTGGAAGGTTTAAGAGCTCTGGAATGACGCAGTTAAAAATACCGTCGCCATATTGGCAAGCTCTGTCAGAGGACTTGAGTCTGGGAGGAGGAAAAGAGCTGTTTTTATATTGTGGGTGAGACTCCTCAGTGGGACTTAAGAACGACAGCTCCTGAGATTAATGATGGAAAGAGCGATGTTATTTATGAAAGTGATGATATATGGAAGCCATCTCGATATGAGGATTGGATGAACAGAAAAATCCACACAGGATATAATTGGTGTTTTTCTGCTTAAGGAGATTATCAGAAGAGATCTTAAAGAAAAAAGAAAAAATATACGAACAAGATGAGATGTGGAAACAGCAAGATATGAACGCAGTAGCAAGAAGATGATCAGAATCCCCCTTCGGATCTTGAAATATGGGTCCCCTCAACAAAAATTTAAAATTCGGCTTTGTAATTCGGAATTTATGTGATGTGATTTGATTTGATTGGTCGGTTAATAAAAATTATTTTAAAAAAAATACAGTGTAGCTTTCATTAAATCTCAAAGGGGGGGAAATTTTAACGCTCCCTAGACAATCTATTCCATAACAGAAGCTTGGAATTGTCTGTGCTCTGTTAACAGCAAGAGGTCTGTGAACTGCAGAACTCGACCTCTACTCTGATTAAGGAATTTTTGGTGTGATTTGACCTGTTTCAATTGCAGTGGAGTGTTGATAAGTCATTGTGTTTCCCTGCAGATGTCTTGACAACCACCCAACAAGCATAAGGACCTCATTTCTGTTTCTGTAAATCAAAATCCCCTGATCTTGTCAGGGACTTTTGGATCCTCTGTAGGCTCACAGTTCTCACCGTGAAACAATAATCAGTGCAATTAGGTGATGCTAATATGGCAAATAGCTCTCAAAGGAGCAATCCTTGCTCTATTGAAGCAATCACTGAATGAAATGCAAGTTGAGCTATATCCTGAAATTACAAACTACAATATTTTAAGATTTGGGGTGGAAGCATCACATAGGGTGCCAAGTTATTCACTCTTTTAAATGCAGGTGGCTCCAACAGGCCCTAAAATATTGAAGGGAAACTGAACCGAACCTGGCCATTGGCTCCTATCCTTGTAATAAGGATGTTGAATGACTTGGAATCTTAAAAAGCGTGAGGATTATTGTGCCCCAGCACTGGCAATTTTTTTAATGAAACATGTTTTGATGTTTGCTCTGGAACTGCAGAAGCTGATATGCCATAATTAGTTTTAATAAAAGGTTCTAATTTATGCTTCAACCCCCTGTTCACCACCTCAAATAAAAAGATAATGACATAGTAATGCCTGATGTTTTATTCCTGAACCTCCCAGCAGGTCAGTTGTTTGGGGTTGTTTTCCTCAGAAGGGAAATTATTTTAAAAACTTATTTCTTGATGCCTTGCATTGTGACTATAAAAAAATACATCGTGTGAATTAATATAGGGTATTATTTTCTATTTCATTCTCCACCCTTTTGCCCATTCTAATCCTTTGTTTTTCTCTTTGTGTACCAGTATGTTTGATGTTTGTCTTTTGTCTCCATATTATAATTAATAAAGTGTCTTTAAAAAAAATCTAAATCTTCAGGAGGTTGTCATATTTTATGCCTGTGTTCAGCTGTGTTAGAGTTTGCATGCTGTATTGGGCTATCTGCCTTGCTTAGTTTTACACTGTTCAAGCTGTCAGGTCTTCCCCCAAAGCTTCCTTGGATTCTAGTGAAGTAATGTGATTCCATTTTATTATGTTGTAAGATGGTCACTGCATTTTGTAGCTGAGGGAAAGCTTTCTGGTCTGAAAACATCTTTATACATTCTAATAAACCTTTTTCCTCCCCAGCCTGGGTTGACACAACCTGGGAGCTAGATTTCACAGAGACTGAGCCTTTGGATTCTGAACTAGAGGCTGTGATAACGGGCAATGGTTTGGATGCCTTCTCCCAACTCTACACGGCTCTCTACCCCTTCGCTGCAGATGACCACGAAACCACAGAAGTAAGAAGCATGTTTGTGATGTTAGCAAAGATTGGCTTGTTTTGTTCTAATTCATTGGTGGAGATTTTAATCCAGCATTTCCCAATTTTGTGCCCTTCAGATGTTTTGGATTGCAACTCCCAACTGCCCCAGTCAGCATGGTCCGATTGTCAGGAATGATGGAAATTGTAGTCCAAAGTGTTTGGTGGGCACCAGGTTGGGGATAGGTTTGCAAAAGATTGGCAGTTAGAGAACAGTTCTTGCCTCCCTGAAGCCTGTTGTTTGACCATGTACAGCCTGATCCTTATTCAGAGTTGAGCTACACCTAAGCCCTTGGGAACCAGCAGAGTTAAACCAGCACTCTTAATTATATAGAATTGCAACTTTCAAGCATTCCTAATTGCATAGAATCCCAGCCTTCCATGTGATCGTCATCTGTAACATGCCCTATGTAATCCCCAAGGATTATAGCCATTCTATCAGGTGTGGGAGAGAGATTTTGCAGGACTTCAACTCCCATCAGCCCTAACTAGATTGCCAATGGTGAGTGATGATGATGGGAGTTGTAGTCCATCAACATTTGGAGGGCCACAGGCTCCTTGCCTGGTATAGGTGGTGATTATTTCAAGACAGTGTTTTTTAACCAATTTCTGAGGAACTCTGGAAATCTTAGGAAACTTAATGGGTTTCCTTGATGAGAAGACTAATGACTGGGATTATCTGAGATGGAGCCTGCAAACCACTGCCACTATGGTTGCTCTTTGGGAATGTGCAGACACAGACAAGTATTGGGAGTTTTCTAGGACATGCTCTCAAGTGTCATGGCACGATAATGAGGCCTGATGGGCCTAGCCAGTGAGCTCAGCATGCACTGTCATGTCCCAGAATCTTCTGTGGCATGCAGGAGTTCCTCAGTAGGCCAGGAAATGTGGAAAACCTTCCTTGAAGGTCAAAAGCATGGCAACCCCTGCTCTGAACCAATTGTGCAGCTGGGAAAGTTGAACCAGTAACGCTTTCTCCCTTGAAACTCAGAACATGCAGTGGGCTCCCATGTGGATATTTGATGTCGTGATATGGCAGGTGTTGTGTTTCTTCTTGTCATATTTTTTTCCTTTTGTTTCAGAGTGCCTGGACCCTGTTTGTGGAGAACAATATCTGCCACAATGCCTTTGTCGCTGTTTTGTATCACTTTGTCCAAGAGGCCCAGAGTAAAAACGCCAGTTTTCATCAGCGGTTGTATGCTCTTCATGCTGCTGGATTATACTTCTTATTGGTTGAAATTCCAGGTAAGCAGGAGAGATGCTTGGATAACACTTTTGCCAGTCCTTTGCACAGTCGCCCTGCATGTTTGTAACTGGATATAAGCTTGATGGGTATCAATGAGGCTATGCTAAATCAGGCCAGTAAATAAGCAATCTCCTGGCTGCCTGTGGTGACAGAGAATTAATTCCAGGCAGTCAGATTTTCCACCCTTAATGGACCAAAGACAATTGAGCTGGGTATACATGGGGCAAGTAGGCCATCAAAATAAAAATAAAATTGTTGGTTAGTAATAGTTGTGAAGTTACTTGCAAGGCTGTCATAAGCTGTCAAAAATTGTTAAAATGGCAGAGTGGAGGACAGGCTCTGTGTTTATTGGTTTAGCTGCAATGCTGGGAGTGACTCATGAAGGAGATCACTGCTGTCTTGAAGGAAGTGATGGTGTCAGCTGGCCAAGGCACCAATGATGGAAGCACTTGGAGTGTAGGGAGGAGGCTGGCCAGTGAAGCCGGGGATGAAGGTGCAAAAGTTGCTTATAACCAAAGTCCAATAAGTTCGCGGACAAATGAAGATTTGAAATGGATGCTTCCCATTGAGGGTTTTAATCTGGGCCTGCCCCACTTTAGGCAGTGTGAGGGGGTCTGTCTTAACTCAGAGCTTTGGGGATCCTGCTAAAAGACAGCAAGTCATCCATTTTGTTTTCATTATTATCATTTATTAACTTTATATCCCACCCTTCCTTCCAAGGGAGCCTAGGGTAGCAAGCACACAAGCGATAAAACACCTAGAAGCAATTCCAATGCAGATACAGACCTGGAAAAATCTCTACTTAAAAGGCTTCTTGAAAGAGGAATGTATTCAGTGACTACTGAAAAGACAGCAGAGATGGTGTCTATCTAATATTTAGTGGGGTGGTGGGGATTAGTATACTTTGATTCATAGGGTAGGGTCATATTTGGATTTTCTGCTTCTGATAAGTTAGCCAACATGCTGTGTTAGAGCTGCAAAATGCTCCTTCCCCCTTTTGCCTTGCTTAGCTCTATGCTGCTTATGGTGATGGTTGATGTGCCAGTATAGAAATGCTGTTTCCTTAAAGTGCAGGCTTTTTGTCCACCTTTCCTTTTTGGACAGGTAGCATAGTTAACCGGGTGTTCCATCCAGTGATGTTTGAAAAATGCCTCCAGACTCTGTCTAAATGCTGGCCCCATGACTCAGACATGTCCAGGAAAAGGAAAAAAGACCATCTTAAAAGCTGTAAGGGTGATCGGAAGAAGAGGGGAAAGCCACTGAGGGAGGAAAACACAATGGTAAGAAGAAAATTACCTATGCGTTACCGAAATTCTATAAAAAAAACCTTCCCACCTCCAAGGAGAAGTGATTCATCTAGCCAGAGGTAGCCATTCTGTATTGTTGAACGTTACTCCAAGCTCCAGAGACAAGTCTGAAAGTGTGAAGTGTGTCTTTCTACACAAACAGGCACCCTTGTTGACTGTCAGCAACTGTAATAAAATGGTCACCACACATCAGTTAAGGCTTCACCATTATAGCAAACACAAATGCACACAAAAACTCAGAGAAAAGTAATGCTCGAATGTGCGATCCCTCATTTTCTACAACTTTTGGAAGCCAGTTTTCCTTCTGGTTTGAATGGTGAGCAGACTCTTTATGTTGCTTTAAAATTTGGTAGCTTGCTAGAGCAGGCATGGCCAACTGGTATAAAATGTATTGATGCCAGTTGTCTAAATGTGCAAGCCTTTTCAGCTAAGCATGTCTTCTATGGAAGGAATCTTACGGTTCCCTAGATGATTTGCTCCCAAACGTGCTACAGTTCTTTGGGTGGCTTACAGGTACATTTGTCTCCTTCACCTCTCGGGCGTCTGGTTTTTTTGCTCTGCTTAGTGGTCAGTCCTTTTGGTGTGTGTTCAAATTTGATGTGGGCCAGTTCAGATTTATTGGGAGTGGACTTGCAGGCTGCCAGTGGAGCATCCTTGCTCTTTCAAATCCATGTCCCATTTCTTGCCATTCTAGGTAGATGAGAACTTTGAAGAAGACGACGATGACCAGGAAGAAGAGATTTACTTTTCTGCACAGGAGCTGCTTCAGATCCGGGAGGCCCTCTTCCTTCTCTTGAAGAACCTCCTGAGGCTTCTCTCTAAGTTTTCCCTGAAAGAGAGGTCACAGTGTGTGCAGACATGTGTTCAGGTGACTGGAACTGTTGGGATCAAAACAACGTTGTGTAGAATCTGCCTTCTCGACCCTGGTGCCCCACAGATGTTTTGGACTACAACTCCCAGAACATATGGCGAGCACCAAGTTTGGTTAGCCAGATACAGATCCGTCTGCTGCAAGGTGTTAGTTGCTAGCTTGGCTGGCTTTTCAAAAAGATTAATCAGATTTGCAGAGGATAAATTTATTGGTTTAATACATTCTTATACCATCTTTTCCCCCCAAGAAGGCCCCCGGTTTCAGAGGCTCAACAAATGGCTACCAAGTCTCAAGCTGGTGTACATTGTTCTGCCCTCTCCATCTTATCATTAAAAGAACCCTGTGAGGTAGTTTAACCTGATCAACTGGCTTGCCCAAGGTGACCCAGTGAGCTTCATATCTAGTGGGGATTTGAACTGTGGTTTCCCAGGTTATAGTCCAGCACTCTAACCACTACTGTACACCACACTGGATTTCCAACTACACCCCTTTTGGCAATAATGTCTATATGAAACCTCTGTGTTCAGAGCCTCTATCCCTCTAAAAAGCAGGTGCCAGGGACAGAAATCAAGAGGAGGATACTGGCTTTCATACCATGCTTTCGGAGCTTCCCAGAGGCATCTTCTGGCCAGTTTTTCAGGGTGTCATCTCAAATATTTATAGTTACAATGTAAGTGATACATGGGGTTCTGAGCAATCGCCTGGCCTTCCATGATCCTCTGTTAGAATGATTTGTGGTTATTTGCTCACTATGCTCCGGATCCTGCAGCTGGTGCACTTCTAAATTATGGGACACTTGGACCATGCAAAAGCATTGGAAGGCCAGGATATTATTTGTGGGCCTCATGTTCCATGTTTTATGTCTGTGCCTGTTAAGTCTGTATTCCCTTGCCCTGCAACAGTCGGCCATTGCCCATTTTTTTATATGAATTCCAGCCTCCTATTGGCTCCAGTGGATTGAATAGGCTTACCCTTGGGTCGGAAGGCAGCTTAATCAAGACTATTCTCCCTACCACTTGATTTAACTCTTAGCTTTGACTTCTCTTGTAGATCTTTGTTATGCTGATGAGTTTCGAGCCCTGCATGCATGGATTTGAGCCTTCAGAGAGGATGTGAGTTATTTCTGTTAAGTCTTAATATCATACAGTGGTACCTCAGGTTACATACGCTTCAGGTTACATACGCTTCAGGTTACAGACTCCGCTAACCCAGAAATATTACCTCGGGTTAAGAACTTTGCTTCAGGATGAGAACAGAAATCGTGCAGCGGTGGTGCAGCAGCAGGAGGAGGCCCCATTAGCTAAAGTGGTGCTTCAGGTTAAGAACAGTTTCAGGTTAAGAACAGACCTCCAGAACAAATTAAGTACTTAACCCGAGGTACCACTGTACTTTAAAGAATGTGAGGGGATCTTTTAAATATTAAACTCTCCCCCACCCCAGCCACAGTTAAGCCACATGTTATTTCTTATTTGTGATCAAGAATTGGGGAATTGTAATTACAAGTGCAGTGGTGCCTCGCAAGACGAAAAGAATCCGTTCCGCGAGTCTCTTCGTCTTGCGGGTTTTTTCGTCTTGCGAAGCAAGCCCATTAGAGGTTTAGCGGCTTAGCGCTACAGTATTAGCGGCTTAGCCGGCTTAAAGATCAGTTGATAAGCGGCTTAGCATCAGCTGTTAAGCGGCTTAAAGATCAGCTGATAAGTGGCTTAGCCATCAGCTGATAAGCGGCTTAGCATCAGCTGTTAAGCGGCTTAAAGATCAGCTGATAAGCGGCTTAGCATCAGCTGTTAAGCGGCTTAAAGATCAGCTGATAAGCGGCTTAGCCATCAGCTGATAAGCGGTTTAGCGGCTTGGGAAAAAGGGGGGGGGGGAGGAAAAAAACCCTGCAGGAACTCGCAAGACATTTTCGTCTTGCGAAGCAAGCACATAGGAAATTCGTTTTGCGAAGCACCTCCAAAACGGAAAACCCTTTCGTCTAGCGGGTTTTCCGTCTTGCGAGGCATTCGTCTTGCGGGGCACCACTGTGCTTGGTTTAGGACTTTTTAGCCTGCACATAAAATGGATCCAGCAGTGAGCTTTAAATGTTTGTTTTTTGATGTGTGTTTTTTGGTACAGGACTATCAGCCAAGCCAAGTATGTCCCAGAACTTGCCTGCTTTGGCTTACGGCTGTTGTGCTCTCCACTTCACGGTGTAGAAGATAAGGTAAAAATGACTTACATGCATGTTGATGTGTTTCCTCTCTGTCTATAATTCTTAGCATGTGCAAAGGCTCCCGTTAGTCAAAGCCCACATTAGAACTTTGTCTTTATTAGGCTAACCAAAATATTTCAAAATGATGTGCAAGCTTATGGGTTTTTCGGAAGTCTTCATCAAGCTAGAATGGCAAACCACCTTGTGCATCAGATATTTAGGGGCCTTTTTAAAGGGACTTGTAAAAAACCGGTAGACAGGACTATGCAAAATCCAGCAGAGATTCATAGAGGTTTGGTTCTCCCAATCCCCCACTTTCCTGTTCTGGATGCTTCCCTCCCCTTCCGAGGCTCAGTGCTTTCTCTACAGTGCTGTGGCAACCAGGGGTCCACATATGGCCATTTTTCTTTCTTGAAACCAACTGATCTGAGTCAGTGAGCCTTGCTTCGCTTCTGGAGAGAGACGTTAATTTATTCTCATTTATAAAGACAAACCAATGGGACCTGCAGCAGAATGTGTGCCCTCTTTGGTTTGGCTGCTAGAGGGAGCTTTAACACTGCTGTATAAAACTGACGTGTGCCGTTTTACCACAAAGTAGGGCAGAGCGAGTTTTGCGGAGGCATTTTCACACCATTTTGTACTGAGCTAAGACAAATTTTCTGCGGGCTCTATACACTTGCTTCCTCAAAAGGCTTTGCTCCTTGTGTTTTTCTTTAATGGAGGACTTCTGCATAACACATTCTTTCCATAGTTTTTTTTTAAATTATTATTTACTTGAGAGTGCTGCTTGCTCAACTAAGGCGCAGTGCATTAAAAGGGAGCTCACGTAAATAAATGTGATGCACACTTCTCATTCATCTGGCCAGGTAAGAAGAGTAGGAGGTGTGGTGTAGAAGCTTTAATTTGCCATACAGGGCATGCTAATACTAGAGTATGTAGTCTGCCTTCTATTGCAATCAGCAGCAACACTTCGATCAAAGGTAGACTTTCCATTTTTCCACTCCTGTGTGCATAACAGGGTGTTGGGGAATAATTATTTTAGCAATCCAATATTAACTGGACCTATGCTAAAAGCCTACTGAAGTTCCCTCACCAGAGGAATAAGGTAGTGTGAGAGAGAGAGACTGGCTCTAGTTTCTTCACATAAAGATGCACATGCTGTAAAAGGGGAGTAGCGGTGTTAGGTGCGGGGAAACTGATGACATGGATAACTCTTCCTGGCACCCACCCACTCACTCACCTGCCTCTTGTTGCTTTTCTAGGTTCTTCGCCTTGTGTTCCACCGTCTGCTCGCTGTCATCCTCATGCAGCCAGAGAGAGGTGCCTCCAGTGGCTCATCAGCCACTATTCCATCTCAGGCTGTTGGCGCTAGGAACCTAGCCATTGGATTCATCAGGTGAAGCTCAAAGTGGCTGTCGCTTGGTGTTTGTGCTTGTGCATCTAAGCAGGACAGCATTAAACCATCCTTAACTGTCAACTCTTTGTGGGTGGCTTTAGCATTCTGTAGTTCAGGTTCGTGGTCTGAATGCTTGAGATAGCCTTAAGAAGTGAACAAATTTATCCATATGCAGCCTTTATGCACTTATTAACTCCCCAGTGTTGGAATTCTGCCTGGGTCAGAGGAATGTGCCACAAGCGTAGGCACCGGCAGATATTCCTGTCGACCTCCCCGCGTCTCCCAACCTCTGCTGATAAGCAGGCGAGGTCCGGCGATTCTTCTCAGATGTATGAGAGGAACACACCGTTCTTCCTCTCTCCCCTTTGGTGTCCCCAGGGAGGGGAAAGAAGCAGACAGAAAACTATTTACATCATTTATTTCTGCCTCTTACATCAGTACAGAGAATCATGTCTGCACTCAACAACAGCAAGGAGAAAACTCCTCCCAAGTACATCCAGTACGGGTCATATGACACACACACACTGAGCTAACATCCGGTGCTCAGTACAGAATGGACTGCCCCTTTGTTCCCATGGCAACAGTCACAAACATCCTGTCTGGCTTTCCAGCCACAAGCAGCTGGCTGAGCTGCTAGAGCCTTTGCTTGCTGCAGCATTGGTGCTTTATGGTAACATACTCCCCCTAAAGTATCAATGTGTGCTGCGAGCAAAGCGTCATCCAGAGAAGAAAACAAACAGTTGTTATATTTATAACATTCCCCTGTTGTTTCAGTTCCACCCTTGGAACTACCCGCCACTGGTTTAACCAATGTACCTCTCTGGTTGTGTGACTTCGCATTACCTCGGTTAACAACTCTCTGTTGTGCCTTTGTCTCTGACTCAGACACAGCTTCAATCTGTCCTTGGTCGTTTACAATAGCAACATATGCAAGGTTAGCAAACTCCTTTGAATACCTCTTGGGTGGTACACCCTTCGTTGCTCTCTCAGACCTACGTAAAAGTTGCTGCTCTTCTCTGCTTTCTGGTTCAGCCTCTGAACTCTCTGGAGAACCAGTACTAAGCTTAATCAATGGTTCATCCTCCTCTTCTGAGGGTCTAGTCATTATGTGAGATTTCCTCTCAATGACTGTGACAACTGAGCTGTCTGAGCTATCGCTGTCATTATCAGTACTACTGAACTCAATAAGATCAAACTCATCATCATCATCATCATCAGAATCGTTTCCTGTGGGAAATGTCTGTTCTACAACCCGCTCTCGCTCTGGAGCACTCTCTAGGAACTTTGTGAGAATCACCTGACCAGATTCAGACAAAATTACTCTGTAGAGACCTTTTTCATAACCCACAAAAATGCCTCTGGCATTCTTTACTCCACCTGGAGCTTCTGTTCTCACATGAGACCCGAAAACCTTAAAATAGGCAACAGAAGGTTTTCTATTGAACAGCTTCTCAAAAGGAGAACATCCCAACTCTGTTGAGACTTTTCTCAGCCACACATGAAGATAGGACGCTAGCGATTCGGCCCAATATTCATGTGGCAAATGTGAACTCAGCAATTGCGCATTCATCCCCTTTTGCAATTCTTTGTTCACTTTTACACAGACCCCCCTGTTCCACGCTTCTTGCGAAACTGCCACTTTGTGGTCTATCCCTTTTCCATCCAGGAACTTCTGAAACTTCTGTAACAGAAAAATTTGCTTCTCATCTGTGAAAAGACAATCAATGTTAGCATCATGCATACTTTTAACCTTGTCACAAAACTCCTGAAACTTTTCTAAAGTTTCTTGTGGTTTCTCCATCATATAAACCCAAGAATAATTAGTGAAACAATCCACACACAAAAGGTAATACTTTGCACTGCCTCTAGATGGTTCTAGAGGACCAATCACATCAGCATACACCCGCTGAAATGCTCTGTCGACCTTCTTGGTCTTAGTCACCTTCCTGGTGCTCACACTGGTCTTGGTCACCCCTGCAAGAGAGATTTCGTTAGAATCAGAAGAATTACATTTCATGTAATCACTTTGATCAAAAGTCAACAAATACAGTCCATCTTTCTCTTTGGCAGTAAGAAACAGTTCTCCATCTTTGTAGATCTTGCAGCTTTTAGCATCATAGGACAGTTTCAGTCCTTTCTTTGCAATCTGCGACACGCTCAGCAGATTAAATCTCAGTTCTGGAACCAGGTAAACATCGCTTATAGTCAAGTTCAGACTCTCAAGATACACAGTCCCAATTCCAGTCGCTTCCAACTCCTGACCGTTGGCCTGTTTCACAGTGAAGCTTTGCTTCTTCAACGTCGAAAACAGTCCTCTGTGCGGGCACAAATGAACCGTGGCGCCCGTGTCAATTATGAACGAGTTCCCAACATCTGGCGTGGTTCCTTTCGCCATCATAGCCTTTGCAGGTTTCATCTGGCACTTGGTACGGCTTTTGCCTGACGCCTGAGGCGTCGTAGAGCTGCTCTTTGCTCCTCTTGACTGGCGCGGCTTCTTACAGTTTCGCTGTAGATGCCCAGTCTGTCCACAATTGTAGCATCGGACAGCACTCAATGCTACACCATGCTCTCCAGTAGCATCAGCAGTGGGGGAATTAGAGCTCTGTTCTTCCCTCCCCCTGTCTTTTTCTTCCAGTGCAGCAAGTCTGTCGTGTTCATTCAGGACCACAGCACAAACTCTCTCCGCGGTCAGCTGCGCGGCCGGTAGGGAACCAAGCTGACTGGCAACAACCTTGTAGGTGCGGCTAAGGCTGTTTATCATCATGAAGCAAAACACTTCCTCCTGAAGACGGAAATTGCGTTCCACCATCTGTTGACGCAGAAACTTCATTTCTGTCAGGTGCGCTTGAACATCTCCATCAGGCGCAAGTCTCAGATTGGTCAATTTCTCAAAATACAGCAACGCTGAAGAACCAGCATCTCTCTGATGCGTTGTACGCAGCGTGTCCCATACCTCTTTCGCATTTTCTAAATGCTGAACATGCACCAACTGATCATCTGAGACACACAGAATTATAGCAGTCCTGGCCCTTACATTCTGTGACTCCCAACCTCTGGTTGGTGCTGCAGGGATGGGGTTTTCAATTACATCAAAAAGCCTCTGATTCTGCAGCAGGGCCTTCATCTTTACAGACCAAGATGAATAATTGTCATTGGTCAAGGGAGGTGGGCAAGGCAAACCTCCCCCTTTCTTGGCATCCATCTTGAAGCCAAGCCTCTTTCACCTCCAAACAAGCTGCAAAATCCAACAGCTGTTTTTTTCTTTCTCACGCAGCAAACTGCAAATTGTTTGTGCTTTTTGCACCTGGCAGCTAAACTCAGGCTGCTATTGAAAAGTCCCTTCCAAGAGCTCGTAAACCTTGTAGCCAAAACATTCTCTGATTTTGTTTCGCTTTCCCAGGCTCACTCTCAGAGTCCAGCCCCTTTGCCAGTAACTTTCCAGGACCGTTACCTAGCAACAATGCATTTCAAGAGGACATCTTATCTACCACAAAAATTTGTGGAATGCAGGCTTCAGCCTTCAAGCTGCAGGCCTCTTCCTCCGGAGCTTTTGTTTTCTTTGAAACGCAGCTCCGTGAACCAGGGAATTAATCTTCCTGCGTTCACACTTTTAGCCCGAAATGCAGCATACCTTGAGCTCCGTTGCTTGGAAAACACCTCTTCTTTCCACCAGCTGTTTGTGGAGCCTCTGGCTGCTTTCAGACGCTTTTCTCCCTCCTTGGAGCAGAGGAGGACAATCCACCAGCCTCTCATGCAGATGTCCGATGAATCGCAACCATCCGAAGGCTGCCACTGTTGGAATTCTGCCTGGGTCAGAGGAATGTGCCACAAGCGTAGGCACCGGCAGATATTCCTGTCGACCTCCCCGCGTCTCCCAACCTCTGCTGATAAGCAGGCGAGGTCCGGCGATTCTTCTCAGATGTATGAGAGGAACACACCGTTCTTCCTCTCTCCCCTTTGGTGTCCCCAGGGAGGGGAAAGAAGCAGACAGAAAACTATTTACATCATTTATTTCTGCCTCTTACATCAGTACAGAGAATCATGTCTGCACTCAACAACAGCAAGGAGAAAACTCCTCCCAAGTACATCCAGTACGGGTCATATGACACACACACACTGAGCTAACATCCGGTGCTCAGTACAGAATGGACTGCCCCTTTGTTCCCATGGCAACAGTCACAAACATCCTGTCTGGCTTTCCAGCCACAAGCAGCTGGCTGAGCTGCTAGAGCCTTTGCTTGCTGCAGCATTGGTGCTTTATGGTAACACCCAGAGCTGTGAGGACCGGAAATGTAAAAATAAGAGTTGCTGTTGTTTCACATATTATGATCTGGGAACAGCATGTTGCTGCATTACTAAAGCTAAGCAGTTATATGGAACTAGTTGGAAATCTGGATGGGAGACTACTGCGTGCCTTGTATATTGGGGGTGTATTTTTAAGTAGAATATAAATATGTAAAATGTTACATGCAACCTGCCACAATCACATGGATGCTCACTGAACTGATCTCTTGCCTGGAAGAAATTCCTACTTGCCACAGGTGACCAGACAAGTGGCCTTTTACAAGCCTGCTATGAGGGGGCAGATCCAAGTATAGGTATCTGCTCCTCCATGACGCTCAATATCTTTTGCCCTACCAACTTCATAGTGAGAGAACCTTGTATTTGCTGCCCTTACTTTTGGAGGAAGGGCAGGATAGAAATACCATAAATGTACAAACAGGGGCACATAATTTCATGGGGTTTCCTTCTCTTAAGGCAGATAAAGTGCCAAAGTTCAAGGTCAGGAGTTCATGTCCCACGATCTCCATGGGATGGGAAGATCTGGGTAGCCCCTCACAGTAGACTGTATTGAGCTAGATGGATCAGTGGTATATCTTGGCCAGGCGCCCAGAGCTTCTTGCCATGTCATGTCTGACTCTTCCATTTTTGTGCAGCTCTCTGATCGAGGAACTGAAAGAAGTTGCCTACCCTGTGCTGCGAATCTTACTGCAGCATATTTGTGTCAAGGTGGGTTATAATCTTTACTCTCCTGTCCAGCAGCATAGCATGTCTCACTTCTGAAAAAAGGAGGTATCGTTTTCTTAAAGACAGCTGTATAGTGGCAGCAGCTGGTGACCAAGCTGCTTTCATGGACTGGCCTCCTGAGAACTTTATTTGGACTGGATTCAGTCCAAGGTTTGCCTGTTTCCTCTCCCCAACTTTAGAATGACCATCTTGTTGGTGCTGTTTTTAGCAACATATAGAGGACCATGTGGTTTTTTTGTAACACTGGAGCTAAATGGTTTTAAAACCAAACCAGCCAGGAATCAGATCTTGAAGTAATCTATTAAGGACATTTACAGTAACTGAATTTCATAATTTGTTTAAGCAGGCCTTTATGATGCAACACAACTCTATGCTGTCATTCAATACATCACATTGCATTCCTTAGGATTCCCCCGGCCTCTGTATCTGGCAGCCTAAGGCCAGTCCCTTGGTTTAATTGGTTGTCAAGCCAGGGATCTCACTTGCACTGGGTCTCATCCAAGGGCTATCTGTTGCCAATCTCTCTACCCTGCTCCAGAAGTTGCAGCAATTATGATAGATCACCTGACTTCACTTAGCCTTGACAATTTCCTTTATTCCATTTGTTCCAGGTTCCTGATAAGTCTGAATACCGAACATACACAGCATTGGCTGTGACGCAACTGCTGCACAAATTCCCTTGTGCAGAGCGCGCAGACTTCATAGCTTGGCTGTATAAATTTTCACTCAATGACAAGGTGAGGGCAGTGGTGGTTTGAACACTGGCTCTTTAGGGAGCCAGCAACATCCCTGACATGCTGCGAGCGATAAACTGAACACCCAGGTAGCCTGTGACTAGTGGTGCCCTGCTTTCTAAGCTACATGGCATCTTGGGGTTCTTCTTCCAACAGGCCTCCTACAGAGTATTTGCTGTTGATGTGGCCTTGGCCCTGTTGGACCTTCCAGAGCGGGAGCAGGACATCACCTTGTCTGAGGAGCAGCAGGCATTTCTGAAACACAAATTCCTAATGCAGACCATGGTCCTCGGGCGGTGCGTGGACAAAGCCCCAACTGTCCGCAGCAAAGCACTTTCAAGCTTTGCTCAGTGTCTCGAAGCGAAATCCACACTAAACAGAGAGAACATCCAGGAGCTGATGCAGGGCAGTAAGTATGGTGGGGGAAGTGAGCTCTGATCATCAACAGGCTTCATGATGTTTCGGACAGAATGTGGGACGTTAGACTAACAGGGTCCAAGATTCAAATCCCTGCTTTGTCCTGAAGTGCACTGATGACCTGGGAGCAGTCAGTATCTCTGAACCTATTCTACCTCACAGGGTTGTTGAGAGGATTGAGAAGTGTGATAACCCCATGTGCACAGCTCTGAGTTCATTGGAAGAAGGGCTGCCAACTAAGAGATTCTTCAATGCAGCAAGAGAGAACTGGCACGCTGGGTTTCCTTTCTTGTGTTGACTCGCTTCAGTTGATTGCAGAGCTAAGGTCCAGAGCTGGGCATGATCTAGCTCAGAGGCTGCTAGTTGTCAACCCCTCCTCTGCTTCATGTGAGCTATCCTCAGACTGTGTGTGTGTGTGTGTGTGTGTGTGTGTGTGTAAAAAGCCTTCTTTGGCTGCCAAATTGGATTTAATCTTCTTCCTTTTACTTGCCCCCACAGCTGCTAGTTCTACAGTACAGGACTCAAACATGCCTGCAAAGACATTCGTAACCAACACAGAAGGTGAGCCAAGCCACCAGATACTGGTAACCCTTTCAAAATTGCCATGCCTGTTCTTGTAATGTACCAGAGGAACTTGGAATAAATGCTTGAACCTGTTAGGAGTGACTCCTGGTGGAGAGAAAGGAGGATAGCTGAAAGACTGCCATGTCTCATACAAGCCTGCCCAGATCTTCAGAAGAGTTCTCTCTGTTTCTATCAATGCCAGAAATCCATTCAGCAGGAATCAAAGAGAGGTCTGTCAGAAACTCTTTGCTCAGGGAACCTTCTCCATTCCCCTTAATACCAACAAGCAGCTCGCTTGATCAACTGGTTGTTTATAGCCAGTGTTCAACTGTGTTGAATTTATTGATGTCTTGTTGTACCCACTCTGTTCTCACATTGTCTTTGGTTATTTTGGATTTTACTTTTAATGCTGTTAGCAGCCCATAGGGTAGAAAGGCAGGACACAAATTAAACAAAGAAACCTAACTCTTAATTATGGGAATGTGCCTTGGCTTAAGGCTGTAATCCTAAAGCTACAATCTCACCAATTGGTCACCTTTGGAGTTGACATCCCAGACAGGTGGGTGAGATGTTTAGTAAGACCCTTCTTTTTGTCCCTAATCACTTGCCCACCAGCTGTCTAAGACATAAGAGTCCTGCTGGATCAGACCTGAGGCCCAGCTAGTCTGGTATCCTGTTCTCCCAGTTGCTAATCAGATGCCCATGGGGGACCCTATGAGCAGGGCATGAGCATGACAGCACCTGCTCCCACTCTGCCCAGTAACTGGAATCCAGAGGTATATTGCCTCTGATACAGGATGAATGTACCATGGAGTTATTTGGAAAAAAAGTAGCAGACAGGCCAATGAATGATAATCCACATCTTTGTTATTTTCTCCTTCCAAGCTGTCTTCCTTGAAATCTTGGGTCATTATGACATCACAGCTTCAGAGTGACATCACACATCTCCTCTTTCTTGGTAGTCTGATCTCTGGGCAACTCTTTGGTTATGGGTAAATGGATCCTGATACACTTAGGTGTAGTTTCTGTTCAGTAACCATTATTATTATTATTGTTATTATTATTAAAGCTTCCTCCAGCCATTGTCTGAAGACTTTCCCAACATTCAAAACTTTAGAGGTGACCGAAGAGCGCAACACTACTCAGTATGATGGTATGCTGGACCCATTCTTGGGTTTTCCTTTTTAAAATTCACTCGCTTTTTCCTACTTGATCATCTTCAATATATTCAGGGTTGTTGTTTTTTAATTAAGAAAATAGTTACCTGTACAGAATATTGCCTGCTTTATTTATAGAAGAAGATTTCACACATTATATCATGGTTACATGTGGGGCAGACCTATGTAGGAATTGTGTGCAGCCCACATGGCAATTGTATGTGTGAATGAAGAGCCTTGGGAATTGTAGTCCTATGAAAAAGGTGGGAATTGTAGACCCTTTATTAAAATCATTCGACCACGCTGGTTGGATGATGGGACACTTTTGCTGCAATCCTGCCCCCCCCCCTCTTATTTTGAAGTGAGCCCCATTGAACTCAGTGGTACATAATTCTGCGTAGGCCTAGGAGTGTGCTGATTAGCAGCTGAGCAAGGAAGAGACGAGAGAGAATCCTGACTGCTTGGTTTTCGACTTTATGTGTGTGTGGTATGCGAGTTGTTGTAATGTTCGGCTATCTTTGAGAGGAGAAAGAGCTGGATGTGCATAGTGCCTCTTTTATCTCTCTTTATGCATATTGCCTTGGGCACTTCTGAGTTGAAAAGGTGGCTTGACAGTATGTGTGTGAGGATAGCTAGCTAGCGCATGCCTGTATGAACTGGGAAGGTTCAGGTCTCTCCCCTTAGCCACAGATTTATTAAATGGCCTCGGGCAGGTCAGTATCTCTGTCCTGACCCTATTCACTCCATGCTCCCCTTTTTACTATGGCAGTGATGATACTGGCCTACTTTTATGGCGCAGTGGAGCTTCCTGAAGATAGAACTCAGTTCTCGGCCAATAGGAAGCCAAGGTGGTGGTGGTGGGAAACTTTGAAGTCCCCCCCCCAAAAAAGAAGAAGCTTGTAAAGGGCAGTTGAAGGAGACTTTCAGAAGAGAAGACTAAAGGAAGATAGCTGAGAGAGAGGAGACAGCCCCACCTGCATAGAATGGTTCATGTGCTAGTCTGATGTGCATAGCAGTATGGCAAAGAACATAAGAGACACCCCGCTGGGTCAGAATAAAGGCCCATCTTAATCTACCATCTTGTTTTTCCAAAGACTCTGCATTGAAATTCTCTAGGAGCCCCAATTCACATGGACAGAAGGCAATAGCCCTTTCCCACTGTGGGTCCCAGCAACTGGTGTAAATGCCTTTGACCCATGTTTTCTACCTTTGTGAAGCTGCTTCTGGGGAAAGCCCCGCTACTTGATCCAGGAAGCAGTTGCACACAGAGCCCTGCAATTGGTTGTTGTTGGAGTTTTTTTTTTGGGGGGGGGAGTATTTTAACCAGTTTTCTTACACATCTCGCCCTGTAGGGTGGCACTGTCATGAGCAAGCCTTTTGCTCATTTTCCAACCCAGCCTATCCACAGGTGGGGGCCCACCCTGAGAAACAGGAGTAATGTTTCTGTGTGGTGTCAATTCAACCCCCTTCCAATTTTCATTGGATAACACCTTTGCAACTGTTGTGGGATTACTGAGACAATGTATGTGAAGTCCTCTTGAGTACTGGAAGCGCTCTATAAGAATGCTAAATCCATACAATGTTCTGCTGAGCATACGATATTTCCAAAACCTCCTCCACCACCATATTTGTTATTGTTTGCTGTGTTTATTATTCACTTACAATTTAAAAAGCATATTGTGTACGCAATTTAAAATACATCAAAAAGTTAAGAGCTTCATTCTCTTCTCTCCCACCCCATTGCAACAGGAAAAGAGATCATGGTCATGCTGAGACTAAGAGCTGCGGATGACAATCCAAGCGTTAGGAAATCCGCCCTCCAGGTATGTTTCTGTCTTCTTTTTGTGCTCCCAGTACCAACAGACATTGCTGTATTCTTTAAAAGTAGCCAGCTTTGCAATGAATCATAAAGGAAGACATGGAAAATTGCACAGTACCCAGAAGCGACGTTCTCAATATAATGGCTCCCTCTAATAGCAAGCTCAGTCAGCAAGTGCCAAAAGGATTGTAACCAAAATGAGGCCGCTAAGAAACAAGTGGAGAGGTACTGGGGTGTTTGTGGTTTTTGCAGAAATACTAAATTTTAAAAAGTTTTAAATTACACTTCCCCCTTCAGAGAGGTAATCTCCCTCCCTTAAAACAACAACAACCCACACAGCCCAGGGAGGGCACAGCATCCATCTTTAGCAGCCACAGAATACAGATTGTTAGAGGTGGGGAATGGAGTATCGTGGATGAAGGCATAGCTAATTGGAACACTGAGCAGGGACGCTCAACACTAATGTAATATTGCAGGTCTCACTTGTCTCCATAACTGAGATCAAGGTATTTCTGGTGGTTTCAAGAGTTGGCCCACTTAGCACAGTGCATTCAACCCTGACAGGTAGAAGGTTCTCCAGGGTCTTTTTTAGCTATGCGCTCTGATCGCTCTTGACTGGAGGTACCAGGGATTTTAGCTCCCACTGCATGTGTGTGCATTTTTTTTTTTTTAAGCTAGAGGCATAGTGAGCTATTTTATACCAGACTAGAAATGTCTCCTCTCACCGGCAACAGCTCTCCAGAGTTTTGGGCAGATGCCATTCCCATCACCTGTCATCTGATCCTTAAAAAAGAAAAGAAACCCAAAATCTGTCAATGCTGGGGACTGAACTTGGGACCTTCTCCATGAGATCAGATGCTCTACCACTTAGTTCTGGTCCTTCTCTCCATTCGGCCACCATCTTCATCCTCCCTTAATTCGGAATTGGAAGCATACATAATCCGCACCAAAGTCACTGCGAGAGGGAGGGCTATACTTCTAAATAAATCAAATTATCTTAGATTGGTATTGATAATGGCTGAGAGAAGATTCCCATCCCTGACAGCGACAGCGAATGATGAATGACTTGAGAAATGTGACCTTATCTTGGCCAAATACTTGATCTCCTGCTGAGAGATTTATTACTGTGTAATGAAATATGTAAGCTTGAATAAATCACTTTTTAACATTTAAACCCTCATGTTTAGAATATTTATAGTGGCATAATGAATCTGTGTGGGAAGGTAATGAATTGGCACATATTTGAATGCGGAACTGCACAGACGTCAGTTGTGCTGAATATTGTAGGTTTCCGTAGCTGGGATAATTGGCTTGTTCCAAACTCCCCCGAGGGTGGCCACTATCCGGGGACCAAAGTCTGCTAGCATGATGGCTTTGGAATCTGGGTCTCAAATTTGGCAAGACAGCCTGTCCCAAATTTCCAGATGAAAGCTCTGGGATGATCTTGACATCCCTCAGTGTGTGTCTGTCACTTAAGGCAAGGACCGGGGCCGGTGCTTTTCCCTTCCTGACAAACTTTTGGCAGCAGTGGGTGGGGCCAAAGATGGAAATAGGCGGGGCAACAAATGCTAGCATTCTCTTTTGTATAAAGGTAAAGGTAAAGGTACCCCTGCCCGTACAGGCCAGTCTTGACAGACTCTAGGGTTGTGCGCTCATCTCACTCTATAGGCCGGGAGCCAGCGCTGTCCGCAGACACTTCCGGGTCACGTGGCCAGTGTGACGAGGCTGCTCTGGCGAACCGGCACCAGAGCAGCACACGGAAACACCGTTTACCTTCCCGCTAGAAAGTGGTCCCTATTTATCTACTTGCACTTAGGGGTGCTTTCGAACTGCTAGGTGGGCAGGAGCTGGGACCGAACAACGGGAGCTCACTCCGCCGCGGGGATTCGAACCGCCGACCATGCGATCGGCAAGTCCTAGGCGCTGAGGTTTTACCCACAGCGCCACCCGCGTCCCTTTCTCTTTTGTATAGTGAGCTAGTTGCTACTCAAATTCACATACCCCTCTCTATCCTCCAGGCAAGTAAGAAGCATTCTCACAGTTCAGAGATACATTCCAACCAGGCAAAGATGCTCAATGAGGCTGGTGCGAGGTGTGGCCTGGGAAGAGACCCAGTGGCTGGATAGAGAGATCTGGAGGGCCACATTTGGCCTCCAGGCCTGAGGTTCCCCCATCTCTGACAGATGTGTATTTGTCCGATCCTTAGGTGTTGATGAGCATCTTGAAGCACCATGTGATTTCCTGCACCTTGGAAGACTTGGGCACGCTCCAGGATCGATGTCGTGATGCTGCCGTCTCTGTGAGGAAGCAAGCCCTGCAGTGTATAACAGACCTCTTACTGGTGAGAGAAGTTGCTGGCTTTGCTCTTGGATGTGGCTGTGTATGAGAACTACAAAAAAAAGCCTATCACAACAACTTCACAATGCAGCACCCGAGCAATACAAATTCTCCACTAATGAAAGATGAGTACAGTGGTACCTTGGGTTAAGAACTTAATTCGTTCTGGAGGTCTGTTCTTAGGCTGAAACTGTTCTTAATATGAGGTACCACTTTAGCTAATGGGGCCTCCCGCTGCCGCCGCGCCGCTGCCAAGCGATTTCTGTTCTCATCCTGAAGCAAAGTTCTTAACCCAAGGTACTATTTCTGGGTTAGCAGAGTCCGTAACCTGAAGCGTCTGTAACCTGAGGTACCACTCTAATTGAGACTTGGGTGATACTTTGTTTATTGATTCTGTGCATGGCCATCACTATCACCCCCCACACACTATTTTACACCAAACGTTGATGGGTGGACCTTGGAGGTCTAGTGTAAAAACAGAATAGACCGCACAAGTTTTTTCAAAGGAGAGATCCTTCACTGTGGCAGCTCCTATTCTCTGGACCCTCTTGTCCATTGCTATTAGGTAGATGCCGTCACTGTATTGTTTTCAACGCCCACTAAAGACTTGTGTGTCTGGGCAGACTTTCTTAAACAAAACAAGTTTAATAGGTGTTTGAATTTTATTATGTATGTATTTACATATGGGTTTGCTTATATTTTAATGTTAGCTTTCCTTTAACATTTGGTTTTGTCATTTTTTTTAATGAATATTTTATATTCTATGCAAAGTGCTTAGCGCTTATGGATTTTTAAACAGTAGATAAGTTAAATGTCAGTCCATTCCCTGGTTTAAAGCATATTTTGGTTCTGCATATCCTTATATCAAAGAGGAAGGAACCAAACGGAAGGCTTTCAAGCTGCCCTATCCCATTTTATTTTGCTCTAATGGCAGGACAGCCCATGTTTAGGTAAAAATTCAAGGCTGCTTATCCTTGTACCATTTCAGGCAACCTGTGATCAGCTGAAGAGCGTTGTGATCCTTTGCCTGCTTCTGATGCCTCATTATCTGAAATGTCTGTCTTAATGTGATCAGTTGATCTCTATCGGTCTCCTTTCAGTCTCAGCCAGACAATGTTCTGATACAGAAGGCCTGGCTGACGGGTGTCGTTCCCGTCGTCATGGACTGCGAGGACTCGGTGAAGGGGAAAGCCTTGGAGTTCCTGGAACGGCTCTTGTTGCAGCCTATCAAGCACTGCAATAAGTTCTCCCGTGAGGACAGAGGCCAAGTGTTGGCCTGGGACCTCCTTATGCACTTCACAAAAGAGAGTCAAGAACTGAGGTATAGTCCGTAGCACCTGAGCACATGCAGAGCTATCCCTGTGCGGAGCCTCACCTATAATCTTACGCTTACGTTGTCATGCATTTTTAACTTTTGGCACTATATGAATGTAACCGCTTTGCCTTTGATCAGATGCTCTGCAACTGAGCCGCAGCTGTTCACCTGGTCTTATTGTTAGGAATTTTCTTCTAATGTTAAGCCAAGAGTTGCTTCCTTGCAAGTTCCACCTGTTAGCTCCAGTCCTGTCCTGCAGAGCAACAGAGAACAAGCATGCCAGACGTACAGGTATTGGAAGATAACGGATATGTGTCCCCTTAAGAACATGAGAAGAGCCTGCTAGATCAGGCCAGTGATCAGTCTAGTCCAGCATCCTGTTCTCACAGTTGCCAGCCAGATGCCTGTAGGAAACCCACAACCACGACCCGATCACGAGAGCATTTTCCCCTCCTGCGCTTTCCATAAACTGGTATTCAGAAGCATGGTTTCTCTGACAGTGAATATATAGCCATCATGATTAGTAGCCATCAAACTCCTGTCATGTATCAATTGGTCTAGTCTTCTTTGAAGGTCATCTAGGTTGGTGGCCATCTCTACCTCTGGAGGGGGGGGGACCAAAGATCTGGAGCTTGTGTGGTTGCAGGAATCATTTTCCCATAGTCCGAAACTCCAAGCTTCCTGAACTCACACTGAGAAGCAGAAGAGATGAACAAGCTGCTTCCATCTGAGAAAGGGTCATTTCTAGTTGGCTGCCAAGGCCAGTCAAAATTTGTGGAACCCTGATAAGTGGGAGGCTCTTGGGATCTGGGTCTGTGGTGGTGTTTATATAGGGAACCTCTGGGCCGCTAGTTGCCTATTGCTTAATGTAGCCCTTTTGAGTGCAGAGATTGTGGAATGCTAATCGGAAGCATGCAAATGAGAAAGGCAACTATCATTCATTAAGAAAGAGGCATTTGTCTTCATTCTGGAGTGCAATATGCCGCTTGTCTGACTAAGCTTTGATTCCATCTTTTGTAAGAGACCTCAAAAGGGATGAGGAGATGCTTTTAGAATGGCAAGAATACGTGTGCTGATTAAAAGCAGCGTATGTTTTATTAGTCAATAACGTGCAACAGTTACTGAAATAGAACACCCGCTCATGGGTCGTGCCGTGGTGGAATTTGTGATACTGTCATGAGTCCCAATTTTGGGCCTTGCATGGTATAATTGGCATTTCTATATTGCTTGCTGCGTTTTCAAAAGCACGCCTATACCTCTCTTCCCCTTTCCCTCTTTAGAACTGGGGAAAACATAAGTCAATTACTAATTTTTAAAATTCATTTGGGCCACAACGGGGGGGCATTTCGCACAGAGAAGTAAGATATTTGGTGGCCAGAAATGATGCAGGTCCAACCTGCTCTTAGTCACAAATATGTTTCATATTTGAGGTGGGGTGGGATAGAAAGCTGTCTGCAGGTTTGCTGTTCTGAATTTAATGTTTTTGAATATTCTTAATTTTCCATCTGCTATGGTAAAGGTTTCCAGGAATCTAAAACATATGCAAGTTATTGCTGCCATGGTAGTACCAGGCGAACAGAATGACTGTGTTCAGACATAATGATAAATGATGACTTGTTATTATGGGAATGTGTCTTGGGTGCTCACATGATGTCTCACCCCCTGCTTCCGGTACAGCGATGAGGAGCATAGAAACTTTGCTTCTATTTTCAGTTAACCACAGTTTTGTGTTACCTGGTTTAAACAGGCCACCTTTGTAAACCAAAGTTTGAGGTTGGCTTAACCACTGTTGCCATCCAGGCATAACACCAAGCTGTGGTTAGTCAAATGTTCCAAGCAAGTTGGGTGGCTGTGTCGGAGAAGGAGAGCAGAGAACGCATGAGGCTTGTGCATAATGTTGTTGTTGTTATATTTATACCCCATCCATCTGGGTATTTTACAGCATGTATAAAAAATTGTAAAACATCAGTCATTTAAAAAATCCCAATACAGGGCTGCCTTCAGATGTCTTCAGTCATATACTGTATTTTTCGTCCTATAGGGCGCACCGGCCCATAGGACGCACCTCATTTTTTGGGGGGGGGGGGAATGAATAAAAAAAAATATTTCCCCCCCCCCCCCAGCCACGGCTGCCGCCCCAAGCCTTGCGCACACCTGCCCGAAGCACGGGGCGCCCTCCGGAGGGCTCCCCGTGCTTCGGGCTGCAGGCTGCCACCCCAAGCCTTGCGCACACCCACCCGAAGCACGGAGCGCCCTCCAGAGGAACTCCCGCGAGGCTTGCAAGGCTTGCTGATAGCTTCCTGAAGCCTGGAGAGCGAGAGGGGTCGGTGCGCACCGATGCCTCTCGCTCTCCAGGCTTCAGCGAAAGCTTGCATTCGCCCCATAGGATGCACACACATTTCCCCTTCATTTTTGGAGGGGAAAAAGTGCGTCCTATGGGGCGAAAAATACGGTAGTTGTTTATTTCCTTGACATCTGATGGGAGGGCATTCCACAGAGCGGGCGCCACTACCGAAAAGACCCTCTGCCTGGTCCCTGTAACCTCACTTCTTGCAGTGAGTGAACTATGACTTAGGACTGCCTCCAGACTATTGTGGTATAGCAGATGGAATTTGGAGGAACATGGGTTCCAATTCTTGCTATCTGTAAAGCTAGCCAGCATTTCTCAACCTAGTCTACCTCACAAGGTGGCTGTGAGGATGACATGCGACAGCCCAGTTTAAGGCAGTTCATCCGAAGATGAGCATTTTTTGCTACCACTAAGCACCCTTTGTTTCTGTCCTGTCTTTCAGCCGCTACTTGACCAGAGCTTTCCACATATGGTCGAAGCAGGGGAAATTCTCCTCCGTGTTTGTTAGCAGCGTCGTCTCCCATACCGAAACCGAGCGTGCTGCCCCTGCTTGGATGCTGCTGGCAAAGGTCTCCGGCTCTTCACCCAAGCTAGATTACACGAAGATAATTAAAGCCTGGGACAGTATCAGCAGGCAAGTGTGACTTGGCCCAGGTGGGAGGCAGCCCTGTGTGTCATTCAGAGGAGAAGGATTTTTGTCTTACTCCATCAGGGCTGTTTGCAACTTGAACATTCTGGTTCTTTCAGGGAGCCTGGTGCTTGCTGGCAGACCATGGTGCACATCCTGTGTGTGATTGGGAACACTGCAAAGCACCTGCCCAGCAGCATCCAAAGCAGACTGATGGGTGAGTGTCCATTTGAAAAGCCAACTTTACCCATCTTCTGAGTGTTTTCGTGTTATCCTAGAGCTCTCTACCTGTCACCTGAACTAACCATCTGGTCTGTCTGCCTCTCTCACCAGCTCATGTTAAGCTGCTTGACATTCTTCTTTCCCCCCACAGATGATATCAAATGTTGGCTGCAGGACTCCCAGTGTCCTCTGGAGGTGATTAGCCCAGCCATAGAGACTTTGCAGAAGCTGTGCAGTGCCTCCTCAGATTCCCCAAAGGAGACCCAGGTGAGGCTCAGAAAACTGCCTTCTAAGCACTGAACGTCCCACTGGTTATCCTTCTTGAAACTGTCCTTGTGCTATGCTTGCTTCCCCATGCTTAGTAACACGAGAGAGGCAGTGGTGAGTCCTATTGAGCAGAGGGGTTCCTCTGAAGCTTGTTTGGGATTTCTCAGCAGTGCAATCAGTTGTAGCCGATCAGCTTCCCTGAAGGACTGCTTTCTCGACACCACAAGTTGCCCCTTTTGATAGTAGCAGCTGCCAGGATTTAGTAGGAGCGGGCCTGCTTTGCTTCAATTCCTGGCACTGCCAAGTTAAAAAGATTTGCTAGCAGGTGCTGTGGGGGCACCTGCCCGAGACCCTGCAGAGATGCTGCCACTCAAGATTGGGCTGGGTCGATGGGAGCATAGAAGTTGATTTTAATAGTCCAGTTTTGAGACTGCTAGCCATCTTTTCCTGGTTTGGAAGAAAGGGAAGATTGTGTCAATTATTATTATTATTATTATTATTATTATTATTATTATTATTTTATTTTATTATTTTGTTATATGCCTTCCATCTGACTTGGTTGCCCCAGCTACTCTGGGTGGCTTCCAGCAAAATATAAAAACATCAAGCATTACAAACTTCCCATTATATGGCTGCCTTCAGAGGTCTTCTAAAAGTCTGATCGTTTACCTTCTTGGCATCTGATGCGAGAGTGTTACACAGGGTGGGTGTCACTATCAGGACGGCCCCCTGCTTGGTTCCCTGTAACTTCACTTTTCACAATGAAGGAACTGCCAGAAGGCCCTCAGAGCTGGACCTCAGTATCCGGCTGAAAGATGGGGGTGGAGACTTCTCTTCACGTATACAGGACCGCATCAACAGCTCAGAAATGTACTGGGAACCAATGGAGATCCTTTAGGACCAGTGTCATATGCTTCCAGTGGCACCCAGTAACCAGTCTAGCTGCTGTATTCTGGGTTAGTTGTAGTTTCCGAGTCACCTTCAAAGGTAGCCCCACATAGAGTGCGCATAGACTGCATTGCAGTCATCCAAGCAGGAGATAGCCAGAGCATAATGAAAGGCTTCCACATTTGATTGCTTATACAAGGGTGCTAACTTCAATAAAATGTTGTGGGGGCCCAGGTAAGCCCCACCACACATAATTGATCACATGATGCAGTGCGTGCGCACACACACACACACCCACACACACGCACACACACCATTTGAATGGGAATGACCATCAACGGGGGGAGGGCTCAAATATTTTATTGTGAGGGTCGAAGCCCCCACGGCCCCTAGGAGTTGGCTCCTATGCCACGAAGAGAGGAGCTGTGTGGGTGGACAAAGACCTTGTTCCTATCTCAGTTCATTATTGCTGGGTGAGTCCTGATATAAAGCAGTTTCCTGTCACTGCAGAGGAGTGTTGGGTGTTCTCTTGCTTACCAAGGAGCAGTGATGAGGTCTGCCCAGCACCCAGCATTACAAAAAAAAAATAGTATACCCTAAAATACCTCTCAGAGCCCTTTGAATCACTCAGACGTTCCCCAATAACTGCTGGAAGCGGGGGGTGTGGTGTTCTTGGCAGAGGAGTTGATGTGGAAAGGTCTCATTGATGCCAGAAAATTCAAAAACCGCTTAATGATTCTTTGGCCACTGTGGAAAGTAGAAGGGTCTGTTAAGACAATTTAGCCCAGTGCCTGCAGCTGCATTTCCAAAATAAACCCACATTGTTCTCTTCTGGAAGAGGCTTCTCATCAAAGGAAAAACTGCTGACTTTTTAAGAGTGATCAGGGGATTTTCTCAGCGTGGTGGTCTGAGAAACTTACATGTTGGGAGGGAGAGAAGGGGAGAGGGAGAGAAGCAACAGTGGTTCCTTAGTAAAGAATTAAATCAAGGTCTCTCCATGTTTGAACAGGATATGCTGAACAACTTATTTGGGGGTCTTGTAGCCACATGTGATCATTTCATCTCGAGTATAGTCCTCCAAGAGCGCAGAGCAGAGCAGCTACAAGAAGATGCCTTGGTAAGCGAGACCAGAATATTATTATTTATTAGCTGCATTTATATGCAATCTTTCTTCCCAAGCACCCAAGGTAGTTTACAGTTTTAAAGTACTAAGGCAAATGTTCTAACATGCAAAATTGGGAGCTGGGAGAAAGGAGCCGACCAACTAGAGCAGGCCCTGGTGTTTCCCTGTACCTGCCTCCCTCACCCTCTTCATCCTCAAAGGGCGGGTGGTATCTGTTGGTTCTTAAATGCTGTGTTTCTAACACCTTCCTTTGTTCAGCAGCGCCAACCTACAGCTTAAACAAGGGATGTGACGGAGCTAGAAACTTCACAGTTCACTAGAGTTGTTCTGTACAGTATGTTAACTCTCAGTGTTCTCCTTTTGGTAGGTTCGACATCTCTTTATCTTGGGTGAGGCTGCACAGCTCTGTCCCGCCAAAGTGGAAAAACACATTTTCTTACTGATACAGTCCATCCTGGCTAGTTCTGACACACTGGGCGAAGGTAAGGCCTTCCTCTTCTTTTGGTGTGCCCTTTTAGAGGGTAGCAGCCCAGTTTTGGATGCCCCATTCTAACTTTGGCATGGTTCTTTCCCTAGCGTCCAGCTCTGGGAGTAGCGAGGACCTTCCCCCATCTCAACCATTGTCCCAGTTCAGAGGCTCTGTGTTTCCGTCTGTTGTCAGAGCTCACGCATTCATTACGCTAGGTAAGAGCTCTCCCTTGCACAAGAACTCCTTACCATGTGCCACCTCTTCTTGTTCTCCTCATCCTTCTCCAGTAAACCTTGGTGATATATCAGGGCCAGTGAGCCTTTTTCAGCTCGAGAGCTGCATAACCTTCTGAGAGCTCCATGCCAGTGTGGATGGGGCCAGAGGGGAAAGTTGATAGGTTTTTCTCCTATGTGCAGTAGGTGTGTGCCCCAGCCAATCCTCCATGCAGGCAAGCAAGGGGCATGATCAGAGTTCAAAAACACATTTCAGCTAGGCAAACACACTCAAGGAGAGTGCAAAGCAAAGCTGGGGAGAGATGCAGTCTGGGGAGAGGCTTAGGGAGTTGCATTTGCCCCCCACCCCTGCCAGGACTGAGGTTTAAAATATCCCCTGCTATAGACAGACTCCTTCTACCCAGAGAAACTAAGCAGCTGAGTTTGGATGTTGGAAATGGTAGGCATTGAGACTTGGTCATACTCTGGGTAGAACCACTGAAATCAAATGGGTTTTAAATGAAGCATGGCTAATCTAAATCCCATTGATTTCTGAGTTTACACTAGAAATGGTTAAGTCTTGATCCAGTTGACTGTCTTTAACGATGGCAGTGTGTTAGTCTAGTGGGACTGCAGGTTGCACACGAGGGTCTCCCTGCGGCCCTTGAGCCACCCTTCCCCCGTTTGTTCATACAGAGGATTATTTCTCTTTCCGATTGCTTCCGCGTCACTTTGCTGCCGCACAGGCGGAAGAGATCAGTCCAGTGGCTCAAGCCTAATCCTCCTCCTTCCTCCCTGTTTCTTCCTCTTTGATAGGTAAGCTTTGCCTCCAGCATGAGGACCTGGCAAACAAATGCATTCCCGCCTTGGTTCGAGAACTAGAGCTGTCCAAGGACGTGGCTGTCCGCAATAACGTCGTCATTGTGATTTGTGACCTCTGTATCCGCTACACCAACAAGGTAGACAGGTACATCCCCGATGTCGCCATATGCTTGAAGGATCCGGAACCTTTGATCCGGAAGCAGACGCTCATTCTCCTTACCAACCTCTTGCAGGTGAGTTAAGCACAGGTTGGCCTTGGGGTCTTCTCTGTTGTGCTGCACTTTGGCTCTGATGTCAAGGGTGGCATGTCACAACAGGAAGCCCTAAGTTTGCAGCCCTCAAGATGGTGAAGGAGAGCCAGTTTAGTGTAGCAGATGGGTTGAACAGATGTCAGTTCAGTTCCACACCACCACCACCTCAGAAGCTCAAAAGATAACCTTCAGACAGTCACTGTCTCCTCTCTCATCTTAATCAATCTCACAAGGTCCCTGGGAAGATAAAATGGGGAGGGAATCTGGGCAGGGATATGATTTCCAGTAGATGGGAGCAGGGCTTTGCTCCTCTATGCACCTCATCCCTTGGCAACCAAAACTAGAATAATTTGGGCATCAAACTAAGAACGAGAGAATAGGTGAAGATATACAACCATTGCTCGTTTTATGTAATTATAGGTCATAGAGTTCATTAAACTTGCACATCAAGGATTTGCGGTGGATGTTAGCAGACTTGTATGCATGCTGTGGATTCTGTGGAAAGCCTAGTAGCCTCTGAAGCATGCTCATCCTCTCCCCCTCCCAACTTTTGTTGTTGCATAGGAAGAATTTGTGAAATGGAAAGGATCCCTCTTCTTCAGATTTGTCAGTGTTTTGGTGGACCCATATCAGGAGATCGCAAGGTAACACCATCATTTCTTCCCCCGCCCCGGAGTCATAAAAGGGATGAAACCTGGTTCTGCTTCCACATTTTGCTTATGTCTGAATGATGGGTGAAATCTTGGAATTTGTTCCCTCTTGGTTATTTATAAGAACAACTCTGAAAAGTAGAAAACATTTTTTAAATAAAAGCTCTGGCGTCTACAGTTCCGCTCAGCAAGCACAGACTTGGGGAGAAACTATTTTACCCTTTCCATCGTTTTATCTTTTCATGATGTCTTTGTCAGTTCTTACAAAGCAGGTGTGGATAACACCCATTCAGGTGTTCTTTCCCTCCTCTCCACCAAAAGGAGCAAGAACAAAAGGCCTTAACCTAATTTTTGGCTGCATTTGCAAAAGAAAAATATGTTGAGTAGGCACAGCCATTGGGTGGGTGGAGAGATTTAAACTTCATCTGGATGCAATGCAAATTGCCCCCTCTCCAGTCAGTTGATGAGCAGGGATGGACCAGGCCCATTCACATCAGCTGGGAAATGGGGAGCTGTGAGTAGGCGTGTGAGCGTGTGTGTGTCTCTTATTTTCATAAAAAAGTGTTTATAAGTCTGCTTAATGTTTTAAAATCTTTACTGTGGGTTTGGGATTGGAAAATCTTTTGGGATTGTCAGTGGCAATTTGACATTTCCCACATGTATGCTTTCTTAAGATTAATTCTGAAACTCATTCCTAGGCTTTTAAGAAGTTGTCCTAAATTACGAGTCTAACAGGGACAATCTTGTTGCCCTTTGGCTTTCATGCAGCACCTGTAGTTGGTGCCACATTTTTCCTGTCTCTCCAGCTGGTGGCGGTCTTGTATCATCTTTAATGTGCTTTCTGCACAGCCGTTTATGTCTCTGTGTGTTTCCACTTTCTGTTTTGAGGGTAAAAACGGACACCTGATTAAAGAAATCTGAGTCAATTAATTGTAATCGATTAATTACCTTGCACTGCAGACAAAACACTAGTCCAGGAGCCAGAAGAATCCTTTCTTTGTTTTTAGGCCACACACACAAATACACGCATCGTCTTACACACTCATCATCTCAGAAGACACAAAGAAATTGTGCCTCTTCTGAGATGGTGTTTTCCACTCTTTTTTTTAAAATCA
Source organism: Podarcis pityusensis (assembly GCF_964106645.2). Classification (NCBI taxonomy): domain Eukaryota; kingdom Metazoa; phylum Chordata; class Lepidosauria; order Squamata; family Lacertidae; genus Podarcis; species Podarcis pityusensis. Next base: position 20,898,211 of record NC_138040.1, on the reverse strand, counting down.
GTATTTGTCCTTAAATGATATAAAAGATCTGTTGTCTGATCTGTTAAGAGACCTTTTTTCACCTGATTAAAAATATTTAATCTACTTGATCTGGACAATTAAATGTTGTGTCTCTTTCACCTGGAAGCTCTGGGTGAAATTAACTTAGGGATGGGGGATCTGTAAGACTCCAACTCCCAGCATCATTGACCACTGACGATGATAGCTAGGACAGCTGGGGAGAGATGCAGTCTGGGGAGAGGCTTAGGGAGCTGCATTTGCCCCCACCCCTGCCACAGGACTGAGGTTTAAAATATCCCCTGCTATAGACAGACTCCAACCCAGAGAAACTAAGCAGCTGAGTTTGGATGTTGGAAATGGTGGGCATTGAGATTTAGTCTTACTCTGGGTAGAACCACTGAAATCAAATGGGTTTTAAATGAATCATGGCTAATCTAAAGCCATGGGGTAGGCTGACAGGTACAGATTTTGCCCAAGACCACCTGGACTGAAAAAGACCTGCCACACAATTAGGTGTACAGTGTGACCAAATAAGCCAGGTGCTTGAACCTATCTTTCCTGAGACCAACACTATCCACTTCCATCACAGTGGCTCACACCACATGGTGGCTCTCTTCTTGTGCTTCCAAAAAGACAATCAGGATCCCAAATGTTTTCAGGTTACGTCTTATCAGGTCCGTCATTGACAGAATAGCAAGCTTCAGAAGCCACGGAACTCTTTGTGTAGTCTAATTCTGTGGCTTTCTAAAACTTACTACCTGGTAAAAGTACCTGTTTTTTCAAAAGGTACAGTCCAAACTAGCTTGTATCCTATATTTCCGCAGATTCAAAAATAATAATATCTTTTTCTTTATTCTTAATTTTTTTATTTCTTAAATGGAAGCTTTTGAGCTTGGCCATTAAAAATGCCTTCAACCAGATAAGGTGAATGTTCTAGACCTCCCTGTATGATCCCAAATCAGAATGTGACATTTCCTAAGCTCACTGTGTGCCTTATGCCAGGCATTAATTGTAGCATAAGATGCAATTTGGGCATATCGGTGTGAGCTGCTGCTGATCCATATTGCATCTTCTTTTGAGTCTGAAATCCCTGTCATCATTTAGACCCTTGCAGATTTTCTGCATTTAGATAGCCTGCTTATTTGGGGGTTAAATCTGCAGGATTTATTTGAAGAAATTGGTTTAAAGTCTACCTCAATATCTTACCCCCCCCCCTTACTGTTTTAACTGGTGTGAATGTAAGACTCCTTGGCCATGAGCTTGAGCATTCTATTTAAAAAATAATAACACACACAGAGCAGATAGCCAGGTTCTTCTGGATTAAGACAAGCACTTTCTCTGATAGTTTGTCCCCAGCATCCTCGACTTGAAAAGGAACACAGAAAGTTGCCATATACCAAGTCAGACCATTAGTTCATTAAGCTCAGTATTGTCTATATCAGGGTTTCCCAAACCTGAGCCTCTAGCCATTTTTGGACTACAACTCTCATCATTCCTAGCCAGCAGGACCAGCGGTCGGGGTTAATGGGAATGGTAGTCCAAAAACAGCAGGAGACTCAAGTTTGAGAAGCCCTGGTCTATATTGTCTGGCAGCAGCTCTCTGCAGTTTCAGGCCAGGAGTCTCTCCCAGTTCTGCCTCGAAATCTCCATTGGAGATTGAACCCGTGTGTGAAACAGATGCTCTCCTGGGAGCCCTTTCCTGGTATTCTGGTTCTGAGGGTTGCATTTAGTGGCAGTGGCTAATAGCTGTTGACAGACAGGCCCTCTAAAAAATGATCTTGATGCTTTTTAAAAGCCACCCATGTTAATCACCATCGCCCCCGCCTTGTGGCAATATATTCCACGAGCTTAATTATGCATTCATTTTGACTCTGTGTGAGTTTAATTTTACTTATCTGTACTTCAGTCATTCTTCAATGCGCAGCTTTCCCCATTCCCCCCCATCCGTTCCTCCACAGCAGCCTGTTACAGCGTTGAGACCGTAGCAGTGAGCTGCCTTTTCCTGTGGAGCGCATCAACGTTTCATTTAAAAGCTGCCCGGCTATTAATGGGGTATTCTCAATAAATGCCCACACGTAGGGAGCGAGTAATTTTATTAAAAAACGCTCCCTAGTCATTGTGGATTCCAAGCTGTGTCTCAGGCCGGGAATACCAGATCTCCTTAATAAGATCTTGCTAGCACGAGTGACTGCTGGTTAATTATCACAAACACTGTAATTACTGTCGGTGTTTACTGTTCAACTGAGTTATTTCTCTCTTTAATTATGTTGAATTATAATTAGAAGCAAAATTGCAGGATGAGCCCTGAAAGCTTTTCAAAGGAGTCTTGGATAAGGGAGCGGTGTAACAATAGACCCCATGTTTCTTAAACATTGTGACGTTTAAGCACCAGTCTGATATGAGGTGGGCTTCAGCAAGGGAGGGGAACCTGTGGCCATGTAGAGCTTTGGGACTGCAGTTCCCTTCAACATACTCATCATTGGCCATGTTGGCTGGGGCGGATGGGAATTAAAGCTCACCATCAGAAGAACCACACAATTTCCCCCACCCCCCACCCCAGGCTGCATTTTGAGAGAGGCCCTTTTATCTTGGCTTCTGTGCCGCTCAGCTGGTCCGTTGCAAAATGTCACCAGTCTACAGGAAAAAAAGTACAGGACAGGCAACCTCCGATTTAGACGCGACAGATATGTGCACATTCATGCTTGGTGCACGTAGCACAAACCCGGAAGTGACCCAGAAACGTCATAAAATACATCACTAAAAAGGGGAGGCAGAACGGGGTGTTTCAACCACACACGACTTCATGCAAGCACACAATAACCTGGAATGTGACCTCCGCACAAATCTGGCGTTGCCTTATGTGATTTAGGTACTTTTGGTCCATATCTTGCGATTGTGTCGCAAGAAAAAGGGTTAAATGCCTGTTAATCAGGGCTGTGTAAACTGTATTTCCAATCATAGTTTGGGCTCTTCCCTTGGCAGCCCATTCTGTTGCTTTGCTGATACAACAATTAATACTTTTTTCCTGTTGCTGATCAACCTTGAGTCGGCAAGTGGTGGCCCAGGGGCTCATTCTGGCTCTGGCATAGTCTTTCTTCCCTCCTCTTCTCTCTTTAATACTCTCTTGCACATGAATCACACACACAAAGTGGCAACCCAGTAACTGAGGTTCAGAAGGGAAGAGTACCTCACATTGCCCAAAGCGTCTGTTTCTCTCCACCCTGGGAAGAAAAGGGGCTAAGGAGCCCTTTGCCTTTCTCTGGTCACATGGCAATGAGCCGAAGGGCAGAGCCAATGTAACTGACCCCTCCTTCCCATGCTTAGCTCAGAATATGGCTCCCAGGTAGTTTTTTTTATTATTTTTTTTTTAAAAAATAATTTTTTATTAAGTTTTCAGTAAAAGATTAAACAGAAAAACATAAAGAAATACACAAATACACAGTACATAATCCAAAGAAGAAGAAAAAAACACAAAGAACAAAAAACAAAAAAAGAAACAGAACAATTAAAAACAATCACCTTTTCATTTCCGTGTTTAAATTTACTTATTTTCTGGACCTCCTCATACCTCCCTCTTTTGTATTCCAGTCCAAATTGTTTGTCCAGCAATTTCTTTTCCACTTTTTTAATCCCAATCTTTAATCTTTAATATAATATAGCATTAAAATTTTACCTCTTAAAATACCAAGTTTCCATTTCCTTAAACTTCTTTAATCCTAATCTTTAATCTTAATCTATCTATAACTTTAAATCCTGTACAGCTGGAAACCACTTATTTTCAATCCAACATCACTCTAGCATTCTTTAATTTTACAGTGTTTCTGTAGATAATCTTTGAATTTCTTCCAATCTTCCTCCACCGACTCTTCTCCCTGGTCTCGGATTCTACCAGTCATTTCCACCAGTTCCATATAGTCCATCAGTTTCATCTGCCATTCCTCCAGCGTGGGAAGTTCTTGTGTCTTCCAATACTTTGCGATAAGTATTCTTGCTGCTGTTGTTGCATACATAAAGAAAGTTCTATCCTTTTTTATCACCATTTGGCCGACCATGCCCAAGAGAAAGGCCTCTGGTTTCTTAGGGAAGGTATATTTGAATACCTTTTTTAATTCATTATATATCATTTCCCAGAAAGCCTTAATCTTTGGGCACGTCCACCAAAGGTGAAAAAATGTACCTTCAGTTTCTTTACATTTCCAGCATTTGTTATCGGGCAAATGATAGATTTTTGCAAGCTTGACTGGGGTTATGTACCACCTGTATATCATTTTCATAATATTCTCTCTTAAGGCATTACATGCCGTAAATTTCATACCTGTGGTGGCTCCCAGGTAGTTTTAAAAAGCGAGTCGCTGCCTGCAAACCAAAGCCACTGAGGTGGCCTTCTGACATGCTTTCCCTTTCTCCTCCCTGCAGCTTAGCTAAATTCTGCTTGGCGCACCTCCTGCTGAAGAGGAACCCGCTGATGTTCTCCCAGCACTTCATCGAGTGCATCTTCCACTTCAACAGCTATGAGAGGCATGAGAAGTACAACCGGTTCCCCCAGAGTGAGCGGTCCGTGGAGTGGTGGCTATTTTCATTAACATGAATGGGGTGGGAGGGAGGGGGTTGCATGTAGTGGTGAGCAGGATCCTCCTGCGGTCAAAGCGTCACTTGTCATCACTTTTATATCCCACCCTTTTGCCAACAGGGCATGGGGATACTAACAACAAAATAATTCCGTCCTTAGAACCACAGTTCAACAGCCATGATCACCCAGAGTTTGAGCACAGGCCAGCAGCTGGGCAGATTCGATTCCAACTTGCGCCTGAGCGCTGCTAGCATGCAGGACTGCCAGATTTCATCTGGGAGAGAATTGCATAAATAGAGCAGCAGCACCAAGGCTTTGCAAGCCGCCCCTACTGATGGGGCAATGAGCAGGACACCTGCTGCTATTTGATGAGACACTGAGGCTGGGAAGTGTTTGGGCCCAGTATTACTGGCAGCCAGTGTAGTGTTTTAAGGACTGGAGTGATACAATCCCCTCTCGTCACCCCACATAGTGGCATTTTGCAATGCTGCACTACTGACAAACATCCCCATAGAATGTTCCGATGAAACTGGCTCAGAGCGAATAGCTAGTCCATCTTTTATACATAAGTAAACGCCAGTTTCTAAAGTTTTGCCGCACTGTAGTCTGACTGGGAAACAGACCCGAAACTGAGGTGATGCACTTTGGCTGTGGGGTTGATCTTCAGTGAGCAGGATCCTGAGGTGCCGAAGTGACCCCTGTTGCAGTCCTGTCCTAATGCGTCCTTTGGCCTGCCCTCTCCCAGGCGGGCTGCTGCTTGCTTCTGTGGGGCAAAGTCAAGCTCTGTACGTCAGGGCCACCAACGACACAGCGAGGTCAAAGCTTGCGCTTCAGCCCCGATACCAGATGAACCCAGCCCTTGCTTGTTTGCAGGGAGACATTGCTTTACCTCTGATTCTCATAATGCCCAAGCCCTTCCTGATCAAACTTGGGCTCTGCCTCTCCTGAGGACTGACATTTTGCTAGCTGCCTGCCTGTTGCCCTGACATAATGGAATGTGAGGTGGGGGAAGCTCTGTGGAATCCTGCGAGAGGGAGAGGAGACTCCAGAGTTAGGGATGTGGCGCTGGCCCTCCAGGTGATGTTGGGCTCCCATCAGGCCCAGCCAGCATGGCTAATGGTCAGAGATGATTGGAGCTGCAGGCCATCCACATCTGGAGGGCAGTTAGTTTCACCCATCCCTGACTTGCAGAGGAGATGCTGGAAAGAGGAGACCTCAGGAAGGAGGGAAAGGAGAACGTGGCAGGTAGGTTAGTGAGAGCTGGGGTGAGAGAGAGAAGAGAAGATGATTGTACTGTGAATGCAGGAATCACTTTTTTTTGTTTGTTTGTCATCAAGCCCATTTTAATGATAGATGATTGACCTCGGGGCGACAGGCCGAATCCTGTTTCCTACCCTCCCTCTTCAGTGATATGCCGGATCTAATGTCTGTGTTTTGAATGTTGAATAGATGGGTAGCTTACACGCACTTGTGTTTCTTAGCTATCAATGAATTTCATTCACCTGCTACAGAGAGAAGAAACTCTTTTCCCTGAAGGGCGAAGCTAACAAAGAGAAAAGGATGGAGATTTACAAGTTCCTGCTGGAGCACTTTACCGATGAGCAGAGGTTCAACATCACCACCAAAATCAGCCTGAACATTCTGGGTATGGCTGTATCTTCCTACGCAGAAGGCACTGTGTGAAATGTTAATTCACAGTGTGATTTTTTTTGGGGGGGGGAGCTTCCAAAACTCCTTCTGTGCATGAAGTTCAGTGCCTATTGGGTGACACCCCTGCAGAGTGGCTCAGAAGTTGCCCAGTTCCAAAGATCACAAGCCTTTCTCGCAGCGTTGTTGAAAGGATTGTTGTGATGATGTACCCAAAATGCCATGGATACTACAAAATATTCCCAGACTGCTAGTATTAGCTGTGAATTGTTGCAGGGTTTCCCATTTCTTGTATGGGAGGTATTGGTTTGTTTGCCTCTTGTGCACATTTTACACTCTTTTGTTAATTCCAAGGTTCGGTTGCAGGAGCCTGTGATTGAACCGGCATTGTGCAGTGGATTTGGGGCTGTGCTCAGTGTCTGTTCCCAGGCTTAGAGTGGTGCTCTGGGAAATTCTCTTTTGGCTTAAATATCTGGGAGTTGCTATTTGAAGGTCACTGCCCTCTTCATTTTATCCTTGGGAGGAGCTTTTAAAGGAGGCCTTCACCATGAGATAGAAAATCTAGACTGCTTCTGCAGCTACTCTTCTGAATGTGCTGGATAGACTTCTTTGGCGGGTTATGCCACTGGCCTCACAAGAGCCTCTCATCTCCATCTAATTGGTTGAGACACATTCATAAGAACAAGGCCCCTCTCTCCTTGCAGTGGGTGCCAGTATACTTGTGTGTGTGTGTTTTGAGCCCTTGCACAAGAGTTTAAAAGCAAGCCCCAACCTCATTTTGCATTTCCCTGTGAAGCCGCTTGACTAGGTGAGCTGTCCCTAACTGCAAAGAGCCTTGTGCAGAGCTAAGACCACTGCTCCCAGCTTAAAATGTTGGACTTTTCTGGTGTTTGGAAGTAACCACTTGTCCCACTTTCTCCATCCTTTTTGTTTCCAGCCTGCTTTGTGGACAGAGCCCTGCCTCTCGACCTGGAGGCTAGCGCTCTGCTCTCCGACACCTTTGAGGTCCTGAGCTGCAAGGAGATCAAGCTCTCGGCCATGAAATCCAGGCCAGAGGATGACATTGAGCCGGACGAGGACCAGCTGGCCATTGCCAACGCCGTCGTGCGGGTGGCCCAGAAGAAAATGATCTCGCAAGTGAGTATAGCAGCTCCAAAGAGTCTGGGAAAGTCCTTGGGAGTGACACCACTGTGCTCTCCATTAGCAACATGCTAAAACTCTCTCTTGTTTTGAATAAAGCAGCCGCATCTCTACTGAATCCATCTCTACTCAATCCAACCCCCCACAGGTTCAGAAGAGGAATTTTATTGAGAATGTCATTCCGATCATCACGTCGCTGAAGACCTCATTGGAGGAGAACAGGCTTCCAGCTCTGAGAGAACTCATGAACTATCTCCGGGTAATATTTCAGGCCAGGGTCATTTAGTTAAACCCATGATTCAGGGGCAACCCCCTGCCCTGGGCATTCGCTGCGCCCAGTGCGTATTGTTGCCCAGTCCTGATTGCCACGTATTGTGACAAGGCACATGCTGCCTACTGTCCTGGGGTCTGAGCAGTAGAGAGGTGTGGGAGATCATGATGGACTGGTTGGAGGTTGTGCGACTGATAAGGATGTCTACAGAGGAAGAGAGCCAGTTACTTCTCTGCCTGGACGCACACCGAGGAGCCTCTGGGGGCATGTTTAATGTTGCTGGGCTAAATGATCAGCAGTCAAAATGCCACAAGTAGCATCTCTCGATAGGATCTGGAGGCTCTTTCGGCCTGGCAGTGGCGCAATTAAGCATTTGCACCAGCCTGTTCTGGTGTCTTGATAGACTGGAGGGGAGAATGACCTGTGTCATAGGTAACAGTGGCCAAAGAACAATTGTTGGACATTGAAGGTTGAGTGAGGAGCACAAGATACACTTGGAGATAATGCCCTTCCTTATGGAGCAATGTCAGTCTTTACATGTGTGTGCACGCACACACACCAGGACTTTGCTTCAGTTGCTTGTTCTCTACACTAGCCAACTGCCATCATTGATCTTCCCTGCTTCAGTATGATTGCCTGAGTATCTTGGCCAGACATTCTTTAAATCAGAGGGTCATTTCACCACTTGGAGCTTTAAGATCTTCACTTGAACATCAGCAGAAAGCATAGCTGATGAAATAATACCCTTCCACGTCTGCATCCCAAAGGATTTACAAGCACACCCTTAAAAACAGCAAAAATGTTTTGTAAAACAGTAGAACAACCAGGTATAGATTTTAAAAACAGCCCATGACAAATATCTAAGGCATCCAGTTTAACCACCACCGACTTCTCTGTTGCATCTTCCAGGAGGTGATGCAAGATTATCGAAATGAAATCAAAGAGTTCTTTGCCATGGACAAGCAGCTGGCCGCCGAGCTGGAGTACGACATGAGGAAGTATGAGGAGCAGCTGAAAATGGAGTCTGAGCAAGACCAGGAGCTGGCCAGAGAGGCAGGATCCCTTCACGTCCTGGCAGTCACGCAGGTACAAACTCCCACCCTCCCAAGCAGGGGCTTGTGAGGATTGTGTTTGCTAGCCACAGCTATGTGAGTCCTGTTTTTCCCAACAGGCTAGTCCCCAACCCTCTTCCACTGTTGCCTGCTGGCGTACCCAGCTGCTGCTTTTTCAAGATTTTGCGGTAGCATGCCAAGGAGCAGCTGACGTCGTGATGTCAGGAGATTGACAGTTGGCTGGCCTCACTCATCTGCCGAGTTTTGCACCCCAGAGGGATGGGAGATACACAGTTCCCCACCCCTGTGCTAGATTACGTTGAAACCCCTCACTGGCTGTTCCTGTTTTCCAGCCTAGTTCTGTCCCCTCCTATTGTCACCCCAAGCTGGCAGGGCAAAAGCTCCCAACTCTGCCACAAGTGACTTTAAGACAGTTTACACCCAACTTGAGTTTTCTGTTTGTAACACAGGAATGATGAGGGGGTTGGCATCGCAGAGTTGGCGTGAGCCTATTGACAGTAGCGTGAAGCCCTCCTTGCCCCTGATTGACGCCATAGTGGAATTTAAGCACTGCTCCATTTTCTCCTTTTTAAATCATAGTCTCCCACTTTGGAAAAAGAAGCACTTCCTGGTTATCAAAATGCAGGTGCTTCTGCAACTGCTGCAAGTGACTCCGCCTCGCCTTTGAGACCTCCTCCTTCTCCAGCATCTGTTGGGTTTACTTCGCCCAGACCAGGCATCCTGAAGGCCAGGTACGGGACTCTGTGGACTCAAGTTGGGCTGTCTGTACTTCTTCTGCTTTTCTGGGATTCAGCAAATCCTGAATTTGAGTATCTTCTGTGCATCTTCGCAGACAACATTTGTGTGCAGCTTGCCTTATACACTTAGGCTTTTATCGTGTGCTAAACTGTCACACTTTGTGCGAGATGGTTGCTGCTAGCCTTAGGTTTGTCTACATACCATCAGGTTATAAATCAAGTGTATCAATGCACTGAACTGCAGGTTCAAATTAATCTTTTTCCAGAGGTCCAATTAGCTGTCGCCTTGTGATGCTCGGCAGATGCTCTTCTAAAGCTTGCTTACTCTGCAGCGACCGGAACGCCAGCAACATCTCTTTTCCTCCTTCCTAGGAACAGGTCCTTGAATACCATTGCCATCCTCAACTCTGCTAAGAAGGTCGCAGAGGCTGCTTTCAGTCAGCGCAGCAGGAGCCTGGGCGGGAGACCCACATCTCCAGGGAGCAGGCAGAACAGTAAAGGTGAGCCTTTCTTTAGCCGGTAGAGATTCTGTCTCAGAACCACCTTAAATGTACACACAGTTCCTGATCCAGACTAACTAGAGGTGTCTTGCTGGGGATAGTCACTGTCTCTAACACTCTTCTCCTTTTTCTTTTAGTGTCTTTGGCCAGTCTAAACCGACCATCATCTGGAACCAACGTTCCCCTGGAAGGTCGAGCAATCAGTACCCCTGAGCGTAAGTTTCTGAAGAGGTGGTCTGTTATGGAGGGGTGTGTGGAAGCAGCCCTACTTTGAGGGGAATGTGGCAGGGCTGGCTTCGGTGGTCTCCTAGTCCCCTAGCTCTGCCATTTCTGGTCAAGCATAAAGAAAACGCAAAAGGAAAATTGCATTCCACTGCAACCTTGCAAAGAAAAGAAACCAAACCTGGCAAGTGCAACGGTAGAAAATGGCAGAGTATTACAAATTCAGTGCACACAGTTCATAACAACAAAGAGTCCAACCAGGCAGCCAAATAGCTACTTTAAGAGAGTCATGAATCCCTTCCTACGATGCGTCCACCAGTAACAGCTCATGGTGAATGAACACCATTCTTTTCATCTGTAGACCCCAACTCCCATCAGGCTTGGCCAGTGGTGGCATGATGGGAGTTGTAGTCCAGCAGCATCTGAAGGGACAGATTTCTCCATTCCTAGTATATGGTCTTTCTTTCTCAGTGGTCTGAAATCCTGATGTGCATATATGTTTTTCTGTTCAAATATCTCAGCACTAATCCTCATGACCATTTCTTGGTAGATCAACCCAGCATTAGACCCGCACTCATTGGTACCTTCCCCAGCACAGTGTTTTGGCTTCAGGCTCCACTTCAAAATTGTAGTCCATCTTCCTAAAGGACATTAGCTGATAAATGTGTGTTCACATGTTGACAACTCTTCCTGAATCCCCTTCTTCCCAAATCATACTAGGCAGATGAGACAGCAAAGGGTAGTTCAGGCAATTTCGTGGGTAGCCTGTCCCTAGTGACAGTCAGTCTGCAGGTTTTGGCTGGAAGGAAAGGAAGCTGCAAGTTTACATTTATTTTTGCATTACCTGTATTTTGTACCCTGATCTTCCTAATCATGGCAGAAGAAGGAGCCATGCAGGGCACTAAGTCATGTCCCTGACCACTTGCAATGCTAATGGGCGCCATTCTGATTTGCAAGATTTCACATTTACTTAAGGCTTGAAATTTACCTTTTGAAAGAATAAGATGAACCACAGGATGCTGGATGCTGTGCCCAGAGACCCAAATTTTTTATTCACATACACAGGATTGTGGAATGAACACTTTCCTGACTGTACCTTAAGCAGTGGGTCATAAAGTTTGTGTGTGTTGCTACAAGTTGTCCTAAACTGGTGGGCATTCGCGTTTGCATGTGTACCCCCCCCCCCAAAAAAAAAGGGGTGGGGGGGGGAATAAAGGCAGCACTCTGTGAAACCAAATCCTCATGAAGCCTACAGGAGCCTGTGCCTTTATTCTGGAAGGGCTCCAATGCTCTGTGATAGCTGCTGCTATCTTCAGTCTAAAAGTGATCTACAACAGGCCAGGGAAAGACCGTGCCCTGAGACCTTAGGTGACCAGGAGAGTGTCTCTTTTTCAAAGCCATGCTGTGATATTCACAGCAAGCTGACTGCAGACATCTGACCCTCTGTGCCATCCTCTCCCCGACTTGGCTGAGTTGATAGACTCAACATTAACACCAGATGTCCTTAACTTCCCGACGTCAGCTTTGCGCAAAGTCTTGGGATGCCACAGCCGTGAAAACCGTGCCTTCCTTTCTGCCTGGGGGCTGGCACTGATGCTCCATTTAAGCAACATATGCTGGGGAGAGTGGGAGGGAGGGGACTGTTAATCCCATTGGGGGCCAAGGCTTAAAATTCCAGCTTTGCTTCCTAGCAGTGACACAAGCTGTGTGTCACATTACTACTGCCTGAGCTGGCCAGGATTGAGCTGTCATCGCCCCACTGGCTCTGGGTCCCCCGGTCCTAAAATGAGAAGGAAACTATATGGTCCAAAAAACAATCAACAGACACAGAGAGAAACCTGAACAAAAACTCACTTTGTGTGCCAACCCACTGTTTCTTCAACAAATCATGACTTGAACAAACAAGCCACAGTTTGCTCTTGTGCCTCTTTGGGGTGGTGAGTACCTTGGGTGGAGTATGCAAGCAAGCCATGGTTAAACAAGTGTTTTTACTTTTGGCAGAACAGCAAGCCATAGTTAGGTTAAACAAACCATAGGTTTATTTGTGAGCCAGGATACTTAGTCCCTTAGGACATAATGCCAAGCCATAGATTGGTGTTACATGTATGAGCAGCTACAAGACTCCCATCCTCCCTCTCCTGTTGTGTGCCACTATTCTGAACCTGCTTCTGGGTTCTCTGGAAACTAAAGAGCTGCTTCTGCACACAGTTTGGTGTGCAGTCATTCCACTGATTCATCTAATCAGAACTGGCTACTCAGATGGGCAGCATCTCTCCAGAGTCTCTTGCGGCTATCAACCAGGGCTTGAATCCGGGATATTGTGCAGGCAAAGCATGCGAATATGGTTCCTCCCCAAAACCTACCTACTGACTTACCCAAACATTTTATTAGCCTGCTTACCCACACAAATCTCCATGAAGCCATGAATGGCATATCAGGAGCCTGAAAAATGGAAGTTAAAGGAGAGGAGGTGAATTTTCCATATTTCAAACTGTTTCCTTCCCTTACCCTGAGCAATTAGGTGTTTGCATACCTGGTTGATTCCCCCATCTTTGTTATAGCAATCTGAGGAGGTCTGGCTGCTAGGGAGGGGTTTAGTATTGGCCACTCCCCCTTCTCGCAACACTCCTTTCAGTTCTTAAGTGTCCAGGTGAGCTTGTGCTAAACTTTGTGGTGTTTTTCCCCCAGAGACTATTAACAACGTGACCTTTGGGTCAGGAGTCAGTTATATCCACCAAACCCAAACGCCAGCTTCAGATGCAGGTAAGTTGCTGCTGTGCATTATTGTGGTTAGATAGAAAGAAACGAAACACAGACAGAAAGAAAGAAAAAAACAAACCCAAGGCATATTAATATTTCTGCCGTTCCACTTGCAGGAGATCAAGGAGCCCAGGAGCCACCAAGTCAGATTATCTGCTTGCCTTTACCAGATTCGCCGTGAGTATAATAGATGCCTTGGATGGGGCAGCTCTGCAATCCCAAAATCAGCTTGTGCCAAACAGTAGTTCTGCATGTTTTTATTGACTCTTCTTCCACAGAGCTCAGGGTGACACACATAGTTCACTCCTGCCGTTTTATGTATTAGTCTGATAGAGTGAGTGCAACAGCCCCAAGGTCACCCATTGAACTTTGCATTTGAGCGGGGATTCGACGCTGGTCTCCCCCAGTTCTAGTTCTGCACTCCAACCAACACTTGTGCTCCTTGCAGTGGAGATCACAGACAGAATTCATTCCCAGGCACCAGTGCTGTTTCTCCCTGGCAGAAACCAGCGGTAACTGCCCTCTTCGCAAAATGACAGTGATACAGTGTGTCTTGTGGTGCAGCCAGCAAAGAGTTATTGAATAGAGAAGATGTCAATGTGCTGTTCATCGGAAAGCCACCCAAATGACCTTTGTTTCAAAGCTTGCTGGTGGAAAATATCACTGTAAACTGCAGTTGGGAGACAGATGTCAAGAGTGCTTCCCATAACTCTCTTTTTAAAAATAACTCTGTACACAAAAGTCTTGGAAATAAGTAACTACTACATGCCATATTTCAGAGCAAAACCCTCTCCATCCGTCAAATAGTGGTACCTCAGGTTACATACGCTTCAGGTTACTGACTCCGCTAACCCAGAAATAGTGCTTCAGGTTAAGAACTTTGCTTCAGGATAAGAACAGAAATCGTGCTCCGGCGGTGCAGCGGGAGCAGGAGGCCCCATTAGCTAAAGTGGTGCTTCAGGTTAAGAACAGTTTCAGATTAATAACGGACCTCTGGAACGAATTAAGTACTTAACCCGAGGTACCACTGTAGTAAGTTAGGAAGAAGTATTCCAGGCCAGCCTTCTCTCTCTCATTCTAGTTTTCAGCGAGTAGGGATTTTGTTTACATGAGCAGCATTCAAGCGATTTTTCTAGAAAAATAGCACTCGTCATGCCCACTCATTTCAATTGGTCTGCTCTGGATAGGACCAACAATGGATGCAATCCTTGCTTTCCTCGTTGAACTAAAGCAGATTCCCCATTGTTTGGCGAGACCCCCGTTTTGTGCAGATTTTAAACTTGTGTTGCTTGTTGTAGTGCAGAATGACTAAGCCAGGAATGGATAGCCTGTGTACTTTGAGATGTTAATTAAACTACAGCTCCCATCATCCTCTGTCCATGTAGTCTGACGTTAATGGGAGCTGGAGTCTGATGACATGCAGAGGGCCACAGATTGCCCATCCCTGCTCTAAACACTAGTTTACTTAACCTATTTTTCAAAACTATTTTCCATCTCAACTTGTAGGCTGCCGCAGCCTCAGCAATGGAAGATAAACTCTCCAATGAGAAGCAACCCCTCAAGTGTAGGGCTGAGGAGGTCCAGCCGCAAGACTCCCAGGCTGTCAAGCAAATGATGGCCCTTGCCTTCTATAGCCCCAGCTTGTAAAGAAGCATGATCATGTTTTACGTCCTCTCTGCAATGGCTTGAAGAGACTATTTGAAGATCACGGCTTGCTTTTGTAATTGCTGTATGATAAATGTCTATTTTGATACTGTTAATATTAGTAATTCATCACTGCACTGGTTGGGGCACACTCTGTATATATTTGAGCTTGTATATACATGTACTGGAATAATTTTTAAAAGTCATTGAGGCAGTTGAATCCAGGTCAGCGGGGCTGCACATCTGAGTTGCTCCTGCCAAAGAACCAACATGTACTGTCTCACAAAAAAATCTTTCTTCAAACATTTACCTTCACAGCTTTTATCTCATTTTACTTTCTGGACACGCACCTTTTGAGTAATACCAGTGTTTAGTCAAATGGGAAAGAGACTTGGCTTCCATGGACAAATGCTTTGTCCAGATCAGATCATCTACTGTAGGGAAAGCCTTTGCAATTATTTCCATGGAAAGAATGCATGTGAACAGTGTCGTGCTGCAGTTGGACATCCCTTATTACAGAATCCTTCCCCTCCATGCACCCCACGAAAAAGCCAAAGAGCCACAGGAAGTTTCTATACATGAGCACTCCTTCTCCGCTGAGCTCCTTCTGCTCTCTTGAAAGTCCAAATGTCAAGAAGTCAGGAGAATCTGTGTTGTCCTCTGTTTAGAACTTGGAGCCCTAGCCAGCAAAGGGTGCAAGGAGAAAGGACCAAGGGCCACAGCCTTCTGGAATTTGAGCAAAACTAGGTGCTACATTTCCAAATTTGACCTACAGGGCTTTGAAGACTTGTGCCGAAGCCATTCCCGGAGAAGAAACTTGGTGAGAGAGCTTTATTCAAATAATCGCAGCATGTGAATAACTTTGTGTATATACAACCTTCCTGTTCTTATCTTAATAGATTATTTCTTGGTTTCCAGCCAAGTTCTTAACTTAGGCTTGGTTATGATTGTATGCACAATAAATAAGAGCTAAGCTTACATTTGATTTGATTGAAAACATATTTGCAGATTGTGTGTGTGTGTAACTTGTTTGAGCCTTTTGCTTGCTGCCTTCTCTAATACATTTGTTTCCTGCATAGGTAAATAGTGTAATATCTGAAGACGATCTTGATCAAGAGGCTCTCAAAGTTATGAGCATTTTACCTAGAAATAGTTCTTATAAAAGAGGGGTCTGAAAACATGACTGTTATGAGGGTCAAATGTAAAAGGGCAGGACTATGTTTAAATTCCCAGATGGGTTGACTGCATGACTTTCTAAAAATAAAAGGGTCTTTTAAGGTTAGACTAATGGTTAGTCTAGTTCAGCATTGGCTCTAACTCATAGGGGCCAGTCAGCTGCTCAAGAAACCTGGCATAAAGGACCTATTGGTAAAAGCTGTCCTGTATGAAATTGTTTGGAATTGTCTGCTTAGAGGGGGAACTGGATTATTTAACCTGTGTAGTTTTGTGCAACTTTTGCATAGTTTATTCTGGAATTATTTTGCATCTTGTGTGAATTAGGGAAAAGCACTATCAATACAGAGAAATTATACTAACCACCCATCCAGCATCAGAAATGCTCCTTCAGTAGTGGAGGCTTCCAGCTGTGCATTGTGCCCCTGCATTGCTTTATATGTAGGATTAGGCTAATGACTTGGACCCTCTTGGTGTGGGAGGAGCTTCTCTGCCTTCCATTCCACCTGCTGCAACAGCTTTGTCTCAGCCTTCTGTTGTGCTAGCAGCTAGATTCCATAATTGCTTGAGAGGCTAATTTATGTATCAGAAATGGAAGAAAGGGGAAATCACAAAGGGAGAATATACACAAGTAGCTAACAGTTGCAGGGCAAAGGCCTGGCAGGCCAAAGCTAATAATAAAGATTTGTTCAGCTATGTTCAAAGCAAGAGGAAGAACAAGCAAGTGGTAGGCCCTCTGCATGGAGAAGATAGAGAAATGCTATTGGGTGATAGAGAGAAGGCGGAACTATGGGTCACAAACCTTTTTTTAAAAAATCTGACTTGCATCTGTATGGACTGCAGATTGTTCCATGCAGACCACCCCTTAAACACACAAATGCTAATTCAACTGTGGTGTGCTTTCTGGCATCTTTTTTTAAATGTCCATTTGTTTATTTAAAGCATTTATATACCTCTGTCCTACCCACAGAAGACATGTGGCGCTGAGGTTTTAAACAGTGACAGTATATATAACCTTGTGTTTCATCATGTAACCCCATCTTTGCAGCCAAGCTGCTCTCAGGCTGTCTGCCCAAAGCTGTGTCTGTGGTGCTGACTTCATACATACAAGCAATCCATCATTGCTGCAGTCCAGTGAAGTTATCCTCCTCCCCAAGGGAACACTGTCACAAAGAAAGGTCAGTTGTCCTTCTGGGAGAGTTGCTGTGCTAAGTTGGTTTCAGTAACCTAGTGAGACTCCTCTAACATTTGTCTTGTACAGATTTCACCCAAATGCTAGGTAATATTTAATTCTACACAGGAACCTGCTGAACAAGTTCACACAACCCCTGGGTGGCTTCAGCGGCAAACCATCTCCCAACCCTCCAAAAGCACCTCCATGTGTCCACCACCCTTTATTTGCAGAGAAGTCATCCCACCTCACTTCCCAAACCGCAACAAAAGACTACTCCACACACCTTTTCTTTTTATATTTATGTAAAACATTCTTGGCAAAGTTAAATGCAACACATTAGTACAAACTTGTCAAATATTTACAATGAATTCTGTGAAGCTATTTCAAGGGCGGACACCCCTGACCTGGGAAGAGATGCCACTGGTACATTTCTGAACCCAGAATAGTCATGTTCTTCGGGGGTGGAGTATCCAAGTAAAATGAGGAATCAGCCTTTCAAGCACCCATCTATGTGACAAAACTGGATCTACTGATATGACTTCAATCTAAGATACTCCCATGGTATAAATAAAAAGGAGATGAATAATCGGTCCCTCCTATCTAGGTCTTTCTCCCTTTTCACCTTTTGGAAGAACACTTCATTGAAGGCAACAACCACAGCCAACTCCTGTATAAGAGCAGATTATGGTGGTAAAAAGGCAGGCTTGTGCCACTTTAGACTGCAGCTAGCAGGGTCACATTTTTAAACAGTCTTCCATCTAAAACACAGTGCATGCTTATAAAGGAAGCATCTCGAGGAAATGACCGTATGAACAGTTTCTTCCTTAAGTGCTAAATTATTGCATGCTTGGTGTGGAGTAGAGCATTCAAAAAATGACCCCCTCACCACCTGCAGGTTGAAGTGGTATGCTCCCCCACTCTACCCCCTCCTTTTGCATGATACGGGGCTGCATAGTCACCTGCTGCAGAATGGGACAGTATGGTCCTGAGAGGTGGTAGGATGGACAGTAGCATTTCAGAGTATAAGTGAAAAATTCATTCACTTATTTAAAAGGAAAAACCACTTTCCTAAGTGGAAAGTTAACTCCGTATACCAAACTGCATTGTTTTCCTCCTTAATTGAGACTTCGTTATCTGTAGTGGTGGTGGCTTGTTGTTTTTTTTAAGCCACAGAGGACCATTCGAAAATGGTTTCTCCAACTGCATTCTTAAAACTGCACCATCCAAAATTCTGCAACTTTGTGTGCAAAGTGGCAGCGCTGAAAGAACTGAACCCAAGACCAATTCAGCCTTAGCCAGGTGCCCTGATAGCACACACTGAATCCCCCAGCTTGCTGTTTAACAGAGTCCTCTCCCTGCTCCCAAGCCTACTGAGAAGCAAACCTCCATGTTCCCCTTATACCTAGGCACCAGCTACCCAATATCCTACAGTGGCAGCTTTGCAAAGAGGATGGACTATATTTCTGCTTGGGGCTGGAGAGAAACTGTAGTCCTCCAGATGCTGTTGGGACTCCAAATCCCATCATCCTTGACTGTTTGCCATGTTGGCTGGAGCTAAAAGGAGCTAGAATCCAACAGAATCAGGAGGACCCGACTGGCTCCCCATCCCTGTGCTAAGACCTTATCCCTCTTGCAGAACTACCATTTTCCCAGCCTGCAAATCATGACTGCTAATCCCAGATGGGCTTGAGTCGTGCAGACATGTCTCAAAGGTGGGTGGTGCTGCTAGCCCTTCATTTCAATTCCTTCTAATAAATTATAATACTGCAAGCCTTTGCTCTGCTCTCTGCCAAGCAGCACAATGAACAAACAAAAGTGGAAAGGAGAGCTGTTTTGATTCTGAAGGCAACCCTATTCTATCACTGAGGTTTAGAGGGGGGAAGCATTTCGGCAGTGGAAGAAAATTATGCTTTGGTTGAATGCCTCTTAGAGGTAGCCATGGTTAAATCAAAACAAGATAGCGGCAGTGAAATGCCCTGGTACAGCTTCCCCTTTATTGTTGCCACCTTAGCTGGAAAAGAGAGGGGAGGGATCTGGGCCCCTGCAAAGAAACGAAACACATCAATGACATCTCCAAACTCTCTTTAAACACACACACACTCCAAGAGAAAAGAAAAGAAAAATCCACTCGCTGTTTTGGATATTCCAAGGCAGATTAATACAGACCATGAACAAAGGAAACACAAAACAGTCCAAAAAAAATCAAAAAATGCAATAATAATATAAAATACTGTCTGCATCCAAAGTTAAGACCATAAAATTGGTAGTTGAAAAACACCATTGCTGCAAAAGTACGCTATGCTTTTTTAAAAATTAGAAACACACGCTTGCCCCTCTTCCCCACCCCCACCCCACGGCAGGAAATTGTTCTTGCAGCACAATGACTGGCCCCACAGCACCCTTCCAGACGGCGGAATAAAACATGGCAAGAAACTCGGAATTATCAGTTTATAGCTAGATGTATTGTCAGCCCCCATCATTACTACTAAAAAAGGGGGGGGACCCTGTGTACTTTCTCAATCAACCTCCTTTTCTAATTTGTGACCCAAGTTTTTTCAAGTTGAAACTGAATGAATCACATGAGATTAAGAGGGAGGCGGCTTTAGCCTTCTTAAAACTTAACAAGATTCATTTGGCAACTCCTCTTCTTTTGCTTTTATGTCTGTCCAGGATTCAATGGGAACATCCAAAGGGTTAGAGCTGCCCTGGGTGTGCCAAAGGTCTTGCCCACATTTGGGGCTTTTCCTTCTAACGCCACATTCTACCACAAACCTGTCCGTTCGGCGTGACGCATCAGAAGGCTGCCATCTGATAAAACACTTCCCTTCCTGCAACTAATTGTACAGTTCCTTCCATCCTGGTCCATTTTGTTGCTGCAGGAAGAGCAGAAATACTGAGAGATAAAAGCAATTCTTCCTGCAGATTACAAGATGTCTTATTCCCCAACCACCCCCAACCCCAAATAAAGGGAAACAGGAAGAGAACAAGCTGCCCACTTTCCTTGTCTTCTACAGTTTTCTGTGCTCTGTTAACAATACTGATATGGTTTGAATCAGCACAGGATCTCCCACCTGTCATTAAACAAAACCTAAGAAGCCTTTTTTCAAAAAAGCTACATTATTACTTAAACACTGTTTGGCCTACCAACCTATTTACATTTTAAATAGAAACATTAACCACTTTTTTTTTTTAAGTAATCAAAATATATCTTTGCAAAAACTTTAGAATGCGGAATTCTACAAAAGGAGGAACGGTAGAAAAGCTTTGCCGTCAGTCTTGGTACCATGTTGGAATTTCAGCCCTGCTGCACAGAAGGTTTGGCTTTTGCGCTTACCTGTCCAGGGAAGCACCTGTTTGCTTTGATTGGCATGGAAAGGGGTGCACAACAGGCAAGATTGCTCAATGCAGATTAGCGGAATTAGGTGCTGTATGCGCACAGGGGGTGTTTTGATGTAAAATGAGGAAGAAATGTTCTCACGCTGGCCTGAACATGGCTGAAACATTGCGGAGACATTGAATGGGAAATTCGGCAAAGGTTCTCTGTCCCACTCTATCCTGCTTCATGTGGGTTTCTTGGGAATTTCGCTGTGGGCAAAACCTCAATTTGGAGACGCCAAACTGGGGGTGGCGGTGGAGGAGCAGGATGACACAACCAACTTGTGGCACTGGAAACTGACAAGGCTGAGCTGACCATGCACCATCTGATCAGCCTACTGAATAATAAAAAAGATGGAATGACCAAAGAATCCTCCCAAGCAGTTAAAGCAGATTCACACAACCACACAAATATATATATTTTTTGCCAACACCACCCTCCAAATCCCAGTCTTTCTAACAACGTGATAATTGAATCCACAAGTTACACTGGCTGGCTGAAGGCAGCATCACCAAGAAAACCCTTAACACCTGGATAACTCCAAGGCGAGGTGGTTCACCTATGTGGTACCACTTCCTAATACAGGTAGGGGTGGCTCACATGACCAGATGCTCCACTATACAGAATAAAACACCCCGCACAGAGAAAACTAGAATGTCAGCAAGAAGGATTTTCGCCTAACCTTCCCGACGGCATGCTATTTTTCAATGTGAGAATCATTCACTTAGTTCTGTCATTGCTGATACAGAGGTTAACTGCCAGAACTACAATCTGATGTCCATCACCTAAGCCCAAATTAAGCTGTTATAGTGAAGTGTGGTGATGGCATGACAACTGTCAACTACAAGGTGGGGAGGCGTGAGCCAGAGACAGTGTAGGATCAGAGGAATGGCTATCCTAGACCAAATCCCACCCTCTTAATCTGCCTTCTCCGCCAGCATAAAGTTATGACAATGAAATACCTTGTCATACCTTAACGAACACTCAGTGGGGAAAAGGGAATGGCTGTCCCACTTACTTCCTCACTGTTCCTAGACACAATGGAGGATTGCAACTGACTCAGAAGAAAATCACAGCAGAGTGTCAAGAGCATATAAGCCTCAGCAAGGAATGCGGCTTGTATATATCTAGACTCGTGAGAGGGTGCCGCCCCCACGCTTAGAGTACTTTTGTGAAAGGGCATGGTGCACAAAAGACATCAATAAAGACTATGGTAGCCTCCTAAGCCCTAGGATGCTTTGATGGCAGAAGGCTCATGGCATCCTATTTGTGCAGTGTGTGTTGTCATGGGAACTGCATCCTATGGCACCATCCTGGAATTCCTGCCATCTCCATGTGTTGATTGGTGCCTTGTGTGCATGTTTAATAAGCGGACACCGTTGGCAAGAATTACAGCAATTGGCTGGCAGCAACATAGTTTCTGGGGGGCTCTGGAAGTGTCTGCTGTTTCCGTTATTTGCGCTTTAGGAAAACAAAAGCACACACTGCTTCTGTGCTTTTCAACGCAGCTGCTGTGAGAGTGCAGGATCCCAACTCAAAGCATCAGGTCACCAGATGCTTAGCTGGCCAGTAGGGCCTTTCTGATCTCTCTAGGCAGAATTTCGTTCTACTGCCATTGTTAACACTTCTGAGAATTAAAAACGAGAGAGAGAAGAAATGGAAAAGGAAGTAGTGTAAGCCCATTTCTAAGATTTCCCCTTTTAAGTGCTGGTAGCCTGGCAATCTGTAAAACGCTGGCAGGAGGCAGCTCCACAGCCTCCAGTGGCATGGAGGAATAATGGAGGAACGTGGTCCCACGGATACTTTTAGGGAAGGTCCTCTCCTTGTCCACAGGGTCTGGACTGTGCTGATCTACATGGCACTTTCCAGGGAAGAAGAGATTGGTTTGGTTATTTTTAAAAAGAAAGAAAGAAATCATCGCTTGACTTTGGCCAAAAAAATAAAAATCAGGTATGCACACGTGTGTGAGCATGGGTGATTTGTTCAGTTTTCCTCTAAAGCGCATCCATGCACACGCCATTTGTTATCTGCTCTTTCATAAAGAGTTCCAGAAGGAGGTTCTATCCATATTCCATTCTTGCTGATGGGCAAAATCCAGATTTCTTCTGCCATTTCATATCACAAATGAGGACTTGTGCCTGAAGTCACCCTGGAATGGAGAAACAAAGTTTTTCAGGTGAGGGGGGTATAGAAGTTCTATAGGGTACACCTTCTGCAAATGCTTGCCCCAGCCTAAATTAAAGCAAAGTCATTCTATGAAACGGAGTCATTATAGGCCATTTTTGTATCTTACACTTAAGACTTAGGAGGGGTTCTGGGTTTTCCACACATCCCTTTGGTCCCTGTGGCTTCAGAATGGAGGCGATGGAGTCAAGAAAGCAGCACTCTGTTCTTCCTCCTCCTCGGCCTCCCACTCACACCTGCCACATGTAGTGCTCCAACCAACACAATCTCCTGAGACTTCCCTGGCCTCTTCCTATAGGTGGAGTCATACAAAGGCGGCTGCAGCTCACCCTTTAGCTTGTGGTTCTGAATGACTCCAGGGCTCCTTAAAGCAGCCACCTGGGTGTTTCTGCTGCAGGGTAAATATTTTGTTTCTCTCACCGGCCTGAGAAGGTCAGACAGGATGGGAAAGTGGCAAGCAGATCAAGCCGCGCATGGGCAGGAAGGGTGCTTGCTAACGGCACTCGCTCACATTCCTCCCTTTCTTGCCTCACTTCACTCATTCATTCCTCCCTTTCTGTTGTCGGCTCCCCTACCGTTGAAAGCTGCTTGGGGCAGAGACCTGGCTTCCTCCATTTAACTTTCAAGGTGCTTTGTTCTGCCTTGTGAAGCTAAATAATTGCACTTTGAAGGGAAGCCCGGATTCACATCTATTCTGCACTTAAAAAGCCCAAAGTTGCATGCAATGAACCTGTACACCTTGTGCAAATAAAATAATTTGGGATATAATTATTTAATCTATACAACTCTGGAGGAAAGCAGCTCATTGCCTTCTCTCACCCACTACTAGCAAAGGCTGAAAACTTCAAGCAAAACTGGGCTGGGGGGAATTAAACACATAATTTATAAATAAGAAACAAATATGCAAATCAGGTCAATTTTTCTTAATTTACACAGGTCACAGAACCCATCTTTTCCCAGTCCAGCAGCTGAATTCATGGAAACATAGAATTTGTTTATCCAGAGGGCACATAGCCCTGGAACTCTGCCCTAATTATTAAATGAGCATTATGGGAGAGGGTGCCTTTTAAATATATATAAAAGCAGCATTGAACCAGGAAGCTTCAACGTCCAAAGTCAGCACCAACGTCTATCCACTATTTGGAGCTGCCTCCCCTGGCTCATCTCAAACGCCGCAGTGAATGCATCGCCCTGAGATCTAACCTATTTCAAATGTATCTATTGACTTTGGGCCCCGGGGGACCTTCTTACCTCTTCATCTGTGCGGATGTAGTTCACACCGTCTGGCTTCGCTGGAGTCTTGTAGCTGGAAACAAGGAATACACAATTTACTTGCGGCGCGGAAAGAAGGCTCTTAGTTAGATCACTGGTTTTCAAGCATCTGTTGCTGGGAGGACTGTGTGTGTGCTCCCTCACATGATTTTACCTATGTATTTATTTAGAAGAGATCGCAGGGAACATTACAAAACTGCAGGGTAAAATGCATAGGCTGGTCTGGGGCTCAGAAAGGACGCACCGTGCTCTGTACCTGCAGCTTGAACTCTTACAAGCCAGGAGGTCCAAAAAGGTTTCCCCATAATGGCAAATCGAAAGGGCCAAAGTTTCTTTCCATTGCACTGAAATAAGCAGACATGACTTCTGAGAATGCCCATTTGGAGCAATACTAAAGGAGTCCAAGGAGAAGGCAAGACAAAATGCCGACAGGAGTGAAGTTGGGAGGGACGGGAAGGAGAAAGAAAGGTGTGGGCACTAACCCGCCTTTCAGGCAGAACTTGGTGGTTTGGTAGCTTGGCATTTGGCTAGGAGAAAATGCTCCCTGACCCAAGAACAGCCCTGCTGAGCTGTGTGCTCTGCACAGTGGGCTCATTTGTACCTCACGCTCAGCAGACCTGCACCTTTGAACAGCTGCATCATGGGAGAACAGCTGGGGAAAGCAACTTTTTCGAGAGTTTAGAAGAGTTTGTTTCTGTCTTAGTATTGATTATATAAAACCAAATAACACACACTTCCTGCTCTTTGTGTTATGTATATGCTCTGCGATTAAACAGAAACATCGAACTGAAGATATACCCAAGCTGGAGCACTTCAACGGCTGCTCTAAGAGCAAGGGTGATCTCCAACTCTTAAACCCCGGCAGCTCGGAAGCCTGAGTCAGTTTTAACAAATTAAGATGGGAACAACGTTATCTTTCTCCGGTCACTGCCCCGGGGTCTTCCTTTTCCTCGGGTGTCATTTCCTGTTGTGACTAATTTTAAGCCATCTGCTCCCTTTGGGCTCACTCGCTACTGCAGCTGGTCGCAGGAAAGTTGCCTCATTTCACGTCACCCAGCAGATGCAGTAACGGGAAAGCTGAGCACCAGATGACAGAAATGAAGTCAGGCGTCTGAGCACAAGGTTTCTGCCCAGTGCCAGTAAGTTAAAACTCCTGTGTTCAGAAGCCATGGTGTAAAACTGCACAGGCATAGATTAAAGGGCACAGGGGCCCTGCATCTCCATCCTGCCTTATTTCACTTGTGTGCTCCCCACATCCTGACCAGAAGCCCTGGTTCTCTCAGGATGGGCAAATCTGCTACAGTCAGAGCTTATCCCCCAGCTTCGAAAATCACCATCACCCCCATTTCTTTTGAAGAAGGAACGTGAACACCCACCCAAAAAACAAGGCTGGCACTGTCTTCACAGGGAGATGCTTCATCACAGGTCAGACAACTTGTCCACCTAACCTAGTATTGCCAGCTCTGGCTGGCAGTGTCTCCCCAGGGTTCTCAAGTAGAAACAGACCTTTCCCATCAGCTGGCAAACAGATCCTTTTAAACTAGAGATTCTTTGAACTGGACCTGAGACTTCCTGCATGCAGAAGAACACACTTACTTCCGGGTTTTGCCGCTCATGCATGCGCAGAAACGCAAGATGGCGTCAGGCGCATGCGCAGAAGCGGTGAATCGCAACCCGCGTGTGCTCAGACACGCCGCTAGGGGTTGCACTCTTTTCATGTTGCGAACGGGCCTCCGGAACAGATCCTGTTCACAACCAGAGGTACCACTGTAGCAATATCACCAAGGACTGCTTCCTTTAATGTTTCTCTCCATTCAAAGTAGGGAGAGTAGGCCATTGCTTGTGCTTCTGTCGGAAGGCAGCTGCCTATGTGAGCTGACTGTCCTGCAGCTGTTGAGAGTGCCCCTTTGTTAGAATTCTTTTACCTTGTGTAATGAGCGCTCAGTTCATTGCACCAGATTTGAGGCATTTGCTCTTTAAAGCAGTTGGCCTTACATGCAACCCAGTCCCATGTGTGCATGCAGATTGGCTTTAATCACATGGTCTTTCGCTCCCTCTGCTGAGAGAAAATCACCTGGGGGGAAAGCAGTGAGATGAGGAATCAGTTGCTTAGGCTTACCTATTTCCATTTTGCTTGTTGTTCACAAATAATCCCTTCCTGTATGCGCAGCAGATTCCCACCGTAGTCAGCAATAGGACAGCAATGACCACCATGACCCCTCCAACAATCCCAGCAATGTTAAGGTCATCTGGAGGAGAAAAGACAGCCATGAACATCCAGCCCCTCCCTGTTTGCGGGGGAAAGAATGCATCCTGAACATCAGCAAAAAAACACCCCTGCCCCACTTCCTAGACTCACAGACTTCCATCTCCATCTCCTCGCACCAGGCATCACCCACGGCATTCGTCGCTCTACAGGTGTAACGGCCCGTGTCTCCTTTTTGCACTTCGCTGAAGACCTGCAGGAATACAAGTTGTGATTCCCAGTAATAGGTGGTATTTATGAAAGCTTTCCCCAAGCACTCAGTGTGTTTCTTGTACAGTACATTCTGTGAGACTGTACCCTTTCAGAATGGGGTGGGGGGTGGTTGGAGGGGGGAGGTCACATATTTGAAGGCTCCTTCCATCAAAAAAACTCCCTGTGTGTAGAAAAAGCAGCGCTTAAGAGAGAGGAAGGTTTAAGCCTAGCATGCTTTCTGCATACAGGGACATTTTCTACATGAAGAGCATAAAATAAATGCATACCCCTCCCATTTCCTTTGCCTCCATTTCCTTCCTCTCATCTCCCCACTGCACTGAATTATATACCAGGAGGGGCTGTCCTCTTGTGTTTTGTAAAGCACAAGGCATGCCTATGGATGACAGAGTAATACCTCCCCCCATCTGCATTCTGAAATGGCACGGTCCCAGATGTCTGCACCACATGCCTTTCCCCCCCTGAATGTGTAAACTGGCTCTGAACTCTACCTAGAGAATTAGAAGCTACAAGCGGGGCCTGAAACAGAAAGTGGCAGTGTGTACCCTTCCTCCTAATGGGAGCATTCATTTTCAGGGATCCAGACATTGAGCTGTACCCCCTTTCCAAGGCATTCCATTCCATTTCCAACAGCTGGTTTTCTTTTCCAATTGACAGGCGAACACTCCAGGGCTACTGACCATGCTTAGTCATCAGTCAAATGCTTTCCCCAGTTTTTGTATTTCTGGATACCTCTGGGTTCCACAGAGCCTTGCTGGTGATGCCTCCCTCCTGCTTCTCAGTGGTCACTCAAGTTCACCATTATAAAAATTGATGGGGCTGAGAGTGAGAGCATAAAAAGCCGATCTGCAGGGAATGCAGAACATTCCCCCAGCCTGCTAGGTCCATGGAATGCAGGGAGCCCCAGAAATGACCTGGCACTTTGACTGTCTCTACTTGATATGAATAATGGAAGCATTCCCCGTGCTGTGCTAGGCCGGTGGTCCAGGAACGAACCAGCAACCGGTTCTCCCCTGGCAGAAAACTGCTGAGGAAGCCCTCTCTTGCCAAAGTGTAAATTGAGGCTGGCAGAGGACATCGTGAGTGCCTGCTGAAGGGACAGAAGTGTCTCCTACGTTTTGTATCTATATTTAGCACTTGGAAGAACTACTGAACATTTTAAGGAGGGAAAGATCAAAGAGAGGCTGGCAGCTCCTTCGCTCTCTTCGTGTGCAACGTTGGGAAAAAGGTGCTCCGCTACAAATGCTAGTGGGGTTATAGCATCAATTAGTAAAATGGAGAAAATGAATGCCGGCGGGGAGGGCATTTTTTCCTCTCTTGTTAGTGACTGAAACTCAAGAGTAACGCAATGAAACAGGCAAGCATTAAGGAAATCTTTCTCTCCTTTATTTGATGCACAATTAACTTATGGGAGTCGCTGCCACAAAATGAGGTAATAGGTTGATCATAGATGGCTTACAAATAAAAGGACTGGCCAAACTAGTGGAGGGAAGGACTATCGTTTAGCTATTATGATAGCCTAATGGAGCCTCCAGGCTCAGAGGCAGTCTACCTAGGAATACCAGGATGCTGGGGACAAATAACAGAGGAGGAAAGGTGGTCTTTGCCATCCTGTCTGTGAGCTTTCACAAAGCATCTGCTGGAGCAGGGAGTCCTCATTGTTTGAGGCAGAATACTGGACTAGATAAAGGTTCACTATGAGCCACCAAGGCAATGCCCTGCCAGTTCCCTCCAGACCCCAAGTGTGATGAGTTGTATATCAGCCATTATTGCTAAGGTTTGGCCAGCTTGACATCACCAGCTCCCACTAGGAACACAGGAAGTTGCCTTATACTGATTCATGCCCCTAGTCCACTTAGCTCTGTATTGTCTACACTGACCAGCAGCATCTCTCTAGTGTTTCAGACAGCGCTACCTGGAGATGCCGGGGCTTGAACCTGGTGCCTCCCACATGCAAAACAGATGCTCTACCACTGAGATACGACCCTACTCCAAAAGCGAAACACTGCTCTGAGTGACAGTCATCAAAGCAGCAACTTGAGTGCCTATATGGTTCTTTGGCCAGGCTGGGTAGAGCTGAAAGGGCCTGAGTGCAACAACATCTGGAGGGTACCAGTCTGTGAAAGGCTGACCTAAACCGTAAGAATAAGCCATTAGTACAAAGAGCTTTCTTTTAGAAACAGATTTTCTTTTCTTTTTAATTTCTGAATGAGTATTCTACATAAAATATAACAGCACCCAGTCTTGCAGCATTATAATATGCGTTCTGGTACGCATTAAAAAGGTAACGATTTCTGGAAAAAGGAAAAAACTCTACAGAAATAATCTCTCTCCCCCCCCCCCCCCCAGCATCTGTTAATCTAGCAATTTGTGCTATTTCTAAAGTTCTTAACTACCATCCCAAAAAGGTGGGCGGCAACACCATATACCATCATTCAGTCAGAAATGAATTTGCAGCCACCGAGAAATAATATATTTTAGGTTTTGCGCTTGAAATGAGCTGGTTTCTTAAGAATAAGCATATTTCTTATTAATGATACTAATTTGCCTCTGGATTTGAAACTTCTGTGCTCCCTTGCACACTCAAATGACACGTTATGCAATAAAGTGCCTGGTAAAAATGTATTTTGGATTTATAGGACAAACTGAGGTGCCTCTAAAATGCATGAAGGGGCGCTATTAAAATGGCTGGCTGCCCAATTTTTTGTGATTTTAAAAAAAAATATTGTGGGGAAAGATCCAAGTGTTCAAGGCCAGATGGTTGGTTAAAACAACAACCCCGCTTGGCCTCAAGTTTCTGTCACCAGGCATAGAGAAGCAGACTGTTTTCAACCGTGAACCATCAGTCATAAATGTACAAACTTCCCATCCCTTATATGAGAAAGCAGGTGCACATACCCAGCACAGACATCATTAAACAGGCAAAAACTTAAGCCAGACCAACTGCAAAGCAGGAAAATGAGTTGCTACCATCTTCCTGCTTTGCTTTGCTACAGCTCTCCTCTGAAGGGAGTGGAGTTGGAGTATCCCTGGAGGAGGATGCTGGATCCACCCACAGCTGATTTGCAATAGCTGGCCTGAAACCAGCCTTTTGGGTGGAGCAGGACGTTAAAAGGGGAACAAAATAGTTGTTTTATCTGCTAATTAGTGGGTCAGAGCATTGTTTGTTTATTATCTGAGCGTAGTTTGTATGGCAGGTGTGTTCTTTCATAAATGTTAACAGTAGGCAATATATTGATGATGTATTGTACAACCCCCCCCCCCATTCTTCCCTTCCCTTATGGTATTGTGGGTGGTTGTCGCTTGGAGACCTTGGGGTGAGAAGCGACTATTAAGTTTAATAAATAAGTTAATTAAACAGTCCCTCTGAAACTCATTTTCCAAGAAAAAAAAAGATTCTGCAAATCAGGTATGTCTGGGTACACATTTATGCACATCAGCTTGTGACATTGTGAGCATCATAGGTAAAGGTAAAAGTAAAGGTAAAGGTAAAGGTGAAGGACCCCTGGATGGTTAAGTCCAGGGGGATGCCCGTATGTCCCCACTCCTCACTGAAAATTTCCATTTCAGTGAATGTCTGAACAGGCTAATAGCATTATAGTTAGGGGTGAACAGAAGACCATCCAATTCAGGGGTGGCTAAACTGTGCCCCTTCGGATGTTGCTGAACTACAACTCCCATAATCCTTGGCCACTGACCGTGCTTGATAGGGCCGACAGGACTTTTGGTTCACAACATCTGGAGGGCACCAACATTGGCTAACCCTGATCCAATCCAACATGCTGCCCAAAAGATAGGACAATCCACCCTTCCTCTGCCTGCCTGCCTTCCGCGTGAGACTTACCAACGTGCCCGTTTTTGTGTTCACAGTGAAGGAGGAATTCTGGAATTTGGAGCTGGCTTTGGAGTCAAGAGGCAAAGTTTCACCATTACGGTACCATTTGTAAGTTGGTTCGGGGAAGCCTTCCTTTTCCTGGCAGTGGAGAGTAGCAGATTTACCCACGGGCACTGACTGGGGCACTCGGCACTTTGGGGCCACTGGTTTCACTGTTGGGGAAAGAGATGCCCACTAGGTAAGTCAGATTGGTTAATCATTTGCCACTATTCACATCCCACCCAACATGTGTTTCATTCATCCCTTCATGCTGAATAGAGTAGAAGCTAAACCACTCCAAGTCGGTTACAAAATAAACACAAAGAGCACCACTTCAATGAACACTGCAAAAAACATGCACAATGCTTGGGTGTGGTTTTGCCCCCCAGTCTTGTGAGCCAGAGAGCAGGGAAGCAACAGAGCAAGGCAGAGACAGGCCACAGCTGCAGGCCTCACTCTGCGCTGTAATTAGCCCCACAGATCACACCAAGCCGGCTCTCAAGAAGCATGATCTGAGAGGATTGGGAAATTGGTGATTGGTTGTTTTTAGCACATTATAAGATCAAGCTGCTTTAAATAATAACAACAATAATGGCTCCCTGCTCCTGGTCTCAGAAGCTAGGCAGACATCAAGGCTGAATAGGGGACCAACATAGCAAGCTTGCCAGGCATCAACTGCTGTCTCACTGTCCATTGGGCATCAATCAGCCCTTATCACAAAGCGACAGAGCAGAAGTTCTGCAGCTGAGCTCCTGGGACTTCGGGTTAAGAGGATTCTCAGGTGACAGGGCTGGGAGAAACCTCCCCTTGAGACTGGGAAGACTCTTCTGCGTAAAGTAGACAGCAGTGAGTTAGAGAGACTGGTAAAAGGTACTTTCATGTACTCATATATTTCTCCTTCTCCAAAGAATTTATAGCTAATATATTTTACATTTTTTAAAAAGCTGCACATCTTAAGGGGAAATGCATTGAAAAGCACTGGAAAAGCTGCAGTTTATGGGGAAATTGCTCACAAAATGTGTACAATTAAATGCAGGCTTTTTGTGCCTTTTGAAAAATCTACACATAACGGGATGTGCAGGTCTATGACTGAGCGCCAACGGGAATGAAACAGGATGGAACAAAGCCATTCCTAGCACCAAGTGATTTGAACAAAAGGCATCCAATCCCTGTGTACGTGCACAATGTGGGGATATCTAGGCTTATACCATGAACTGTCAGGTTGATGTTGATCTCAGCTCCAATATGTGTGTCTTCAGGAGCCGCAACCTCGCACCGGTAGATGCCTTTATCTGCACGGGTCACATTGTGGATGATCAGTGATGTCCTCCCATGGAGCTCTGCACGGTCCACCCAGTCTCCTACAGAAAAGCAAGGAAGAAGGGTGGAAGGTGTCCCCTGATACATCTGGCCCCCTGGAAATCTTAGTTAGCCCTCATAGCTCACAAAGCCTTAAGTGGAAATGGCAAGAAGTTCTAGGCACCCATCTGCTTTTTTGAAACTCTGAACAGAAAGTTGCTCGGGGTCCAAATGAAACCTCAAGAAGAAAATCACTGCAAACATTTCCTACCCTGCATCTTGTGGTCAAAATACACGTAGCTTGTGTCCTTGCCCGCAATTTTCTTCCATTCAATCCTAGGATTGACTGTCTTGGTGGAAGTGATGATGCAGGAAAGCTCAGCACCTGCAGAAGGAACACACACAAGCACAGATTAAGAAGGAACATCTTGTCATTTACGTAGCCTTTCCAGGGAAAAGCCTCGCTGGGTGAAGCCAAGAACCTCGCCTTCCATCTGCCTCCCAAGTGGAGAAAAATCTGCTGAAACTCAGAAGCTGCTGGACGGGAGACTGTGGACCTGAGCCAGCAAGTGAGCAGCCAACACAGATAGCAACTACTGGGAGAAAATACAAAAACAGTAATCTAGTTCATGCCAACAATTTCTTGCAACTGGCTGGACATGCTGGGTGTGAGGTGACAGAGAGGGGTGTCTCGTAAAAGGATCAGAGGGTTGGGGTTTTGGAGAAAGTGTGTGGGGGGGTGTGGAACTCTCATTTTATTATAACATTTATGTATTGCCCATTAAATGCATAGGAGCCCTGATGAAGTTGCAATTTGGAACTGTTTGGTTCCTGCAAGCACTGGTGGGGTTGGCCAGCGTGGTGCCTTCTAGATGGTGCTGGTCTACAGCTCCAATTATTCCTGACCACGGGCAATTCTGGATGAGGCTGATGGGAGGTTGAAGTCCATCTGGAGGGCACCACATTGGCTGCTCCTGTCCCAGTGAGTAGTTTGATGGCACCTGACAACGTTTGGCACTGAAGCAAAGCAGGATCAGGCCTGGTTAATATCCGGGTGATTACTGGCTTTCCTTACCATCCAGTTCTTCGGAAGGGTCATAACTCAGTGAGAGAACACATGTTCTGCATGCAAAAAGTCCCAGGTTCAAGCTCTGGCATATCGGGCAGGGGCAAGGAAGACCTCTGGTTCAGTTTACACACAAGCCAAGGCATGACTTGGTGCAGAAGCATAGACTCCTGGAGAGTAGATCACAGTAACTTCAGCCTTCTTCCAATACTGCATCTGTTGCACTGCTGTGAGCTAAGCATTGCTTTGGCCTAGGCTGCCATCCGAACCCAGGCTTGTGATTTGTCCCCAACCCACAACAAACTTTGGTTGCAGCTTGTGGTTTATCGGGAACAAGACGAACCATGAATCTGGTTTCGGCCTACACGCTAAGCCAAGCCATGGCTTGGCTCACAGCAGCAGCAGGACCAAAAGGGGAGCAAAGCGGCCACTATCTCCTTTCCAGGAGCCCCCACGTTCGTGCTAAGCTGTGTTTCGACTTTCTTTCAGAGACTGTGAACAGCCTCTGCCATCCAGTGTAGACAATATTAAGCTAAATGAACAAAAGTATTGACCACAAAAAGTAGCTTCCAACGTTTCTTTGCCTTGCCACACTTACGGTAAAATTCCTGCACCACGGGGTTCAAGTCAGTGGAAAACAGCTCTACGGCCAAGCTTCTGTAGCCTATGAAAAACAAACAAGCGGCAGCATAAGAAACAAGAAAGGCACCTCATACATTTCTGGCCTGGAAACATTCACTTGAAGCTCTGCACCACCCCATCAAATCCCTGGAAATGAAAAAAGGGGTGAGTTTAGCAAAATCTGATGTAATCCTTGCTGATCCACCTATTCAGATTTATATTTAGCTGGGTTAGGGTGGTGGTAGTTATGTACAATTATATGATTCTGCTCTGCAACAGGTGGCCCAATACTAATTTAATAGAAGATAAGTGATTGACTTCTCTTCCACTTAAAGATATACTAGCAGGAAAATAATTGTTCTACAATATGTCATCAACAGTTCAAATTAGACCTCAGCACCTGCAGGGTGTGAAATAGCAGTCTGTGCACTGCATGATGCCTTAGGTCTTCATGCATGTGCATTTATATTGGGTGTGAAATGTTGTTTAGCCTGGCAGACCAGGTCCTTAGCTTCCTTTGCTGTGCAGCTTAAGTTTAAGCCATGCTGCAAAGGAGGATCCCAGCTGATCCAAGCAAGGCTTGATCACAGCCTTCAAGCCCGGCTTTTGGCGGGAAAAGGTGGTTGGGACTGATAGCTGTTGGCATCCAACAACATCTAGAAGGCTCCTCAACCCTTGGTTACAGGAACCTGATGTAGATACCTCACTGAAGCTAAGAAGGTCTAAGTCTGCTTATCTAGGAACCCCAAGTATACCACCCTTTTGTTCCATCATGGTAGAAGTGGGATGTAACAAATGAAAAAAAATGAATTAGAAGATGGAAGCAAAGAAAGCAGCCAGCAGTGTATTATTGTAGGCTCAGCACTTCAAAAACAGGCTCCAGGCCACACAGAAGCTCCTTTCATTCCTCCAGCTTTGATTCCAATCTACGACTTAAGAGAATCTGTCTTTTTTTATACCCTCACTTTCCTCCCCCTTCTGAGGTAAATACATCTCGCTAATCCCAGCAAAAATCCAAGGCATTAAAGCAACTCGCTGAAAAGAAGCCCCAGAGTAAGCAGAGGAAAATCCCTCTGAACTCCTCCTGACATTTTTACAAAGATGTCACCACAGAGACCAGGCAAGGAGAGAGGGCGTTTTGCTCACTGTATTCCATATGTCCCCTCCCGGAGGGAGGCTGCCAAGCAAACACTCGCTTTTCTGACCTAAAGAGTTGCATAGTGCTTTTTGGAGAGCTTGATCAACTTGCCAACTCCGGTGGTGAATCTGTGGTGAAATCCCAGCAAGGGGGCAGGAGATTTATTTGTGTCCGGCATTTCCTCCTAAGAAGCTCAAGGCAGCCTAGTTGGGTATCTTTCCCCTCCTCCCCTCTATTTATTTGCACAATACCCTTGTGAGGTAAATTAGGTGGGGCGATGTCTTGATCAATTGTCTGAATCTGGTATGGCGTTCAGATCGCGATACTGGTTGTCAGACAATTTGAACTGGCAATGCATTGCGCCAGCTCAAATGGCCTGCAGATGACAAAGGTGCAGAAAGACAGACAGACAGAGCCTGAGAAGGTTGTGGGTGAGCACCTTCTCGGGCTCCGTCTGCCTGCCTGCACCTTTCAAACGTCACAAGTCTCTTCTTTATTTTTGCCACGAACAGTCCAATATGACTTATCCTCTGGTAATAATATA
Organism: Podarcis pityusensis; assembly: GCF_964106645.2. NCBI lineage: Eukaryota > Metazoa > Chordata > Lepidosauria > Squamata > Lacertidae > Podarcis > Podarcis pityusensis. The sequence goes on along the minus strand of NC_138040.1, from coordinate 20,863,450 downwards.
TGTGTTGTCCAATAGCTGTGAGGATGGAGTGAAGAGCCACTACTGCAGAACACCCCAAGCCCTACCTAGCGCAACCTGAGAACCTCTAAGGCAAGGGAGTCTAGCGCTGCTCGATCTCCGGTTCCTTCAGTTTAGAGCACACCCAAAGTGTGACAGAGTCACAGGATCACTGGACATAGTACAGCTCATTGCTCTTTTGGCTGCTGCTCTGTGGGCAGCGCAAGCGCCTTTCAGAGAGAGTGAGTGATACAAATCAAGGCATCCAGGCCGTGTCAAAGTGGACACACATGGACATCGAGGTTTTTTTGCGGCCGCTTGCTCCAGCAACTGCCCTGTGGCATTGAAAGCACTGGCACGAGAACACAGACTTGTCCCTTTCTGCCTGGATCCACCCCAAAACCACAGCTGTCAACCTTCCCTTTTTTTGCGGGGAATTCCCTTATTCCAGCGCCGTTTCCCGCTGCTATCCCGGATTGTTAGATATCCCGTAGACTGTCCCCGGGGCAGGTGAGGCTGCTGATCCCTTATTTTCGAGGCTGCTGATGTCTTATTTTCAAATCTGAAAGTTGATAGCTATCCCCAGAACGGAACAGTTTTTGAACCAGCTCTTGCATGGTGCTACATTTGAAATTACTCTACACTGTTGAGCAGGCCAGCTCTTACCTGCTCCCAGAGGTACTATCTAAGCTTAGTACTGACAGCACCCAGCAAATAATAAGTGTGTTGCAGCCCCTCCTATCAGATCCCATCTAGGTATTGGGTGCACTGCAAAGATTACAGGATGGATCCCTTGTTCAGGGTCATGGCAAGGATGAAAGTCGGGGGACCCACCTTGAAATATAAGATGCAATACATAAATTAATGTAATACATAAATTAAAAATTCTCACTATGGACTGAATCACCCCTTGCTCAGCAAGAGCAAAGGACTACCGCTTACAAACGAACAACCACATAGGAAACAGAAAGTCACCCTGTACACTGATAAGGAGTTATAAAAAGCCCACCCTCCCACTACAGCCCAGCAGCTTCAAGAAAACACCCCATCCATCTTTGCTGCAATTACAGGACACCCACACTTGCAAGGTATTTATTTTTACCACCCACACGCAGCAGCAGGACACAATCAGAGGCACGCGTTTCTCGCTGCTTGCTTGTGATGAAGGCAAGGACCCCACAGGGCCCTGCCAAACAATTAAAAAAACAAAAACCTGTAAACAGGTGGCAAGACACACATGCAACAAGAGAGGGCAAGAACCTGCCAAGCAATGAGCAAAAAGTTTGTTGTGGCATCCTCCTCTGCTCCATCTCCCATCCTTCCCTTTTCACATACATATGTAAAACAAAACAAAAAACAAACTGCCTTGCTGAACCCACCAGGTTAAATCTCCAACTACAGCTGGCCAGATGCTCCGAAAGCTCATTAGCAAGGCATGTGGGCAACAGGCGCTACACCAGCCTCATCTGACTCTCCTTTTGCAAGCAGAAACTCCTCTATCAGCATATCTTGTACTGTCCACCCTCCTTTTTTTGCTTTTTTTTATTTTGTTAATGCTACTGCCTCCTTTCCTCCCCCACCCATGCACTAGGGTTGCTGATGGGAAGCAGGAGGGATTGGGCAGATGGCAACAATAAGGGTCAGCGGCCGGAAACATCAAGGGAGACAATGGATTTCCCCCCAGTTTTGTTTAGTTTTCTCACACACAAACACAGCATTCCCCTAACCGGGCTCGCTGGTTTCTTTTTGTACTCTGGGGTGAAAAAAATCTGAACATCCAGGATCAGGAGAAAGGAAAATTCCAATTACATGCAAGAGAAATCGACCAGGTGAGTGTCAGTTTTGGGTCACACCTGACAGGATCTGAAACGGGGCTAGTAGCTCTTGGTGGAAATCTGCAGTGGGGGGGGTATTTGGGGAGGGGCTTATTTCACTCTTCAGACGCCCAGCCAGTGAAGAACCTGGGGGGGGGGGGGACAAAGATAATGGGGGCACTTCCACCCTTTTTGCGGGTTCACACACATACATGTCAATTCCTTGTGGTTTACAACATCCAGTGGTGCCTTGTATATGTAAACAAGCCATCCCTGTGGTGTAGTGGTAAATTTCCAACTGCTCATCATGCCAGCCCCCACAGCCAGGCCGTTAAAGAGAGTCCAAAAAAAAATTAGGCAGATGTGCTGATATGTTGATGCATGCACACAAACAAGATACACACCTAAAGCACAGCAGCACATAGCACAATATCCAGTTTATTAGGGTCAGTAGACTGCAATCTTAAACACAGCGGTGCTTACTTCTGGGCTGCCATAGGTTCAACTTGAAAAAACACATGGAGCTTCAAATGTAACCTTTAGCTTTTAATTGGAAATGCAAACCATCTTGCAAAGACTGTTACTATTTAAGTTGGTAGCACGAAAGGAAATAAATGTACAGCCTCCGATTACTATTTTCTCCATTCTCCCAATATCTTCTATGCTCATCTCACAAACAACAGTAAAACTTGAAAGCCTCAATATCACCTCACTCATTTTCCAGGGCCCAAAAACTCTGTAAATCATCCCAATATTCCAGAAGATGCTCTGAAAGGTCATATAATCACTCCTGCTCTGAAAAAAACACATCCTGGAATCAGTGCCCCCCGCCCCCAGTCTTGCGATTGCAATCCAATATACCATTGGCTATCACAGTTCAGACACCATAAACGAAACGAAACTTTCATGTTACCTTCTAAGCAAGGCTTTTCGATTAAGGTAGCTTATACATTCATCTGCCAATCACCAAATGCATCATGAAGGACAGAGAAATCAAGTGTGAACTGACTTTCAGTCTATAAAAAGCAAAGGTAGCCATGTTGCCCCATAAGGGGCGGGGGGGACGGACCAAAATCAACAGTGGGGCAATGTTTTCTTGCCCAATTGCGGATTTTGGAAGTTTTATCCATTATAAACTGCAAAAGATGTCATTAGTCTGCTTCAGCTCAGATGGGCAAAATGCATTCCTGCCTGTGCCAGCATTTCCCAGGATAAACTCTCTCACACACAACAAAATGCGAAAGCGGAATGTCTTCAGTTCAAGGACAATGATCCTGTACACTTCTGGCCTCTCAATATTCGTTAGTGGGTGCCTGAGTTCCAAGCAATAACGAAGGACTAAAATGTCAACGTTTAATCCCCAATTCCTATGCGTACTAACCTCCTGCATCCCTATTTCTACCCATCACAATGATGGAATCGCAAAGTGTCAGTGCCGGGCTGCAAGGCTGCAACTTCTCCCTCTCTGGGGTAAAATACAAGATGCAAAGCTTAAAGGGGTCAGCATTCTTGGGCATCTGCCAATGCCTGCCCCGAACCCCCCTCTCGTTACATTTTTCTAACCCTTAAATCCAATCAGCGTGAGGCAGCTGGGTCTAGCCACCTTTCCATTTCCCACAATGTCCCTGTCCTAGCATCACTCTGGTACATTAGTAAAGCTGCCACCCCCTACAGGTAAGGCTACGAAAGATAAGTTTACCCAGAGTCCGCAGCATTATTATTACTTTAAATCAAGAGTGGCAATACTCACTGGCATTAATCATGTTCAAATAACTGTGCACACATGCACATACACATTTTGTAGTGTGGGAATCAAAGCTGGCCCATTCTCACGTGAGGTGGTAAAAAACACAGGTCTTGGGGTTTGCACTGCAAAATTACATGCCCCTCCCCCAAGCTTTCCGCAAATACAGTGGTACCTCGGGTTAAGAACTTAATTCGTTCTGGAGGTCCATTCTTAACTTGAAACTGTTCTTAACCTGAAGCACCACTTTAGCTAATGGGGCCTCCTGCTGCCATTGCACCGCCGGAGCACAATTTCTGTTCTCATCCTGAAGCAAAGTTCTTAACCCGAGGTACTATTTCTGGGTTAGCGGAGTCTGTAACCTGAAGTGTATGTAACCTGAAGCGTATGTAACCTGAAGCGTATGTAACCTGAGGTACCACTGTACAAAATCATATTGAAGGGAAGAGAAAGGGCTGTAGTGTGTGTGTGTGTGTGTGTGTGTGTGTGTGTGTGTATACACACACGCATGCAAAGATCTTTTCTGGGCTCTTTTGTTGTCTGGAAAATATTACAAATCAGATATTCATGCCAAGAACCAGAAATCCATCAGAATAATCTATGATAGGAACACCAACAGCAGGAAAAGAAATTGTTAGGAAACAAAAAGAGCTTTCAAACTGAAAGAACTTGGGAAAATGAAAAGTATTTCCTACTCAGTTGTGGACCCCACCCCGCCTGACACTCCTATATTAGGGCTGTGTTCCCTGCCAGAAATCCCATAATTAGTCTAGCATGAAAGGAGTTAAAAACTGCCTCACCAAAGCGAAGTCAAAACAGAGCATTTAGCAATAGAGACAAATTCTTCCAAATCCTCAAGCTCCTTGTCCCCTTGCTCTCTCCTGCTATTTTTAGCCTAGTGTTTTCCAAATGTGCCAAGTGTTCCTTATGTTATCACTGTCAGAGGCCCCCTTTTCCCACAGTCACTCGGCTCGCGCCCTGGGATGAAGCAAAACTACCCCTGCATTCATGGTTCGGCCTCAAATGTTGAGGTGCCGTCATTCCTTCATTGTGAGCAAAGGGCATTTCAGCAAATCCACATCAGCGATTTGATCACGTTTATTTGACAGTTAATTCTAAATGCATGCATAACCCCAGTCAGCAACTAATTATTAACCTGGCCACGTTTTGAATTGTAAAGGGATCGTAGGAAGCTGAATTATACTGAGCAAGACCACTGATCTATCTAGATCAGTACTGCCAACACTGACTGGCAGCAGCCCTCCAGGATTTCAGGCAAGGGACCTTCCCATTCCTATCTTATTAATTTATTGCATTGCATTGCACCTTTTTCTCCAAAGACCTCAAGGCGATGTACGTGGTCCCTCCCTCCTCATTTAATCCCCACAACAACCCTGTGACGTAAGTTAGGCTGAGAGACAGTGAGTGACCCAAGGTTACCCGCTGAGCTTCGTGGCCAATGTGGAGATCTGAGCTCTGGTCTCCCAGGACTTTAACGACTACATCACACCAGATCTCTGGAGATGCCAGAGATCAAACCTGGGACTTCCTGCATGCAAAGCACTAAGTTGTAGCCTTCCTCAGGACAGCTGAAGAGCAGACACAGCTGCCAACTGAGTCATTCTCACACAAACTGAAGTGGCACAAAGGACTCTTCAACTCCCACCACGAACAGCAACGGTGGTTTTGGCACAGAGGCCTGCCTCCCTGCTTTGTGCATCACAGCTACGGAGGCTTGTAAACAGCATCTTGTTCTCACAGCGGCCAACCAGATGCCTGTGGCAAAACCTGCAAGCAGGACCAGAGCACAAGAGTCCTCTCCCATCATTTCCAGCAACTGGTCTTCATAAGCATTGCTGCCTCCCAACTGTGGAGGCAGGAGGCAGAGTATAGCTACTGTGGCTAGTAGCCATTGATATCCTTCTCCTTTGTGACATTTGACTCATCTCCTTTTAAAGCCATCCAAGTTGGTGGCCATCACTGCTTCCCATGGGAGCTTGAAGGAAGCTTGAAGCATCTCCACCTCCATCGTTCTGCCCGGAAACTAAGGTCCAGCGCCGAGGGCCTTCTGGCGGTTCCCTCGCTACGAGAAGCCAAGTTACAGGGAACCAGGCAGAGGCACCTGCCCTGTGGAATGCCCTCCCACCAGATGTCAAAGAGAAAAATAACTACCAAACTTTGAGAAGACACCTGAAGGCAGCCTGTTTAGGGAAGCTTTTAATGTTTAATAGGTTATTGTATTTTAGTGTTCTGTTGGAAGCCGCCCAGAGTGGCTGGGGAAACCCAGCCAGATAGGCGGGGTATAAATAATAAATTATTATTATTATTATTATTATTATTATTATTATTATTTCTTTGATCCGTCCTGAATCTTACAACTTTCATCTTCATTGGATGTCCATTGAGTTCCAGTGCTATGAGAAAGGGAGAAAAACTATTCTCAATTCACTTTCTCCATTCCTTGCATAATTTTATAGGACTGTGTTCTATAAAACGTGTTGGATATGACTGTTTTAATAAAATAAGATAAGATAACATAAGATAAGATAAGATAAAAATAATAAAATAAAATAAAATAAAATAAAATAAAATAAAATAAAATAAGAAGACAATGCAGCACGGTCGAAGCCTTGTTTGCAGTCCACGCTGGGAGCGATCGCTTTGACAGGGCTGGGCCTGCCCTTGCTCTCTCTCACAGCATCAAGTTCAGCAGAGGTCTCGACCATGTGAAATCACCACGCAATATTTGACATCTGTCTTTGACGGCAGAGATGCACGCAGCTGGGAATGTGGGCACCTCTCCCTTTCGGTTTCCTTTGCAGCCTCCGCAGCTGCGAGGCTTGAAGGACTGGCATGTCCTTCTTCTCTGTGGCGTTTTCTGCAATCTAACACAAAGGGATGCCCTTATGCCACATCTCCCTTGGCCAAGGAACTAAGGACAACAATGGGTCCTTCTATCTGGCGTCGGATCATAACGTCACTTCCGCCTCACAGGGTGGTGTGAGAGAGTTTAGCAGTTTTGCGGAGATGGCAACGTGCACTGTGTGGGGAATCACGGTCCTCTTGGGCCTCATAAAGAAGAACATTTCACCACAAGTTCTGCCACATGGCTGCACCTGCTGTGTGGTAACATTCAGGGTGGTGATTCAGACAACCAAGTTAACCCTGGAGGTAACCAGATCGATTGTCTGTATGGGTTCTCTGACAACAAGATCAACAAGAAGGCATTGTTTGGGCAGGCTCAGCTTTTCCCATGAGTGCAGCTCTCCATGGTGAGAAGTGGCACGTGCCAACATTCTCACTTCTGCTCCACTGAGCGATCTTTGTCCCATATGGAAGATGACATTCCAAACAGTCTGAGCTCAGATGCTACTGGACAGAATCCACTGTCGGCATCACCAAAGATACACTCCAAAGTGAAATGGGTGAAGCAGGCCATGTGAATAATGTATGAGCTCATCTGGTAAGGGACATCCTCTCCTTCCGATGGCCTGTCACATGTCAGAGCTCTCCTCTACTTGGAGCCCTCCTAGGAAAGCGAGCAGATCTGGGAAGCTCAATCTAATTATGAGGAGCTAATGAGAACCGACCTGCCCTTAAGATACCCAAGGCCGACTCCACGGCACTCGCGGTACAATCAGGGCACCTGACCTGGAATAGCAGGACAGCTCAGCAGGTCATATGGCCAAGGAGCCCAACTTGATTAGCGCTAATTCAATTGTGCCTGGGTGCCTTTCTTAGGCCCACCAAGGTAGTAGTTCTCATCCCCTCCCTTCTTTCTCCCCCCCCAAAATTATAATAGCAGTAATGTTTCAAGGTGCCAAAGCACTTCACATACTTTAAAGCGATCTGCACAACAACCCTGTAATGTACAAACTAGTATTATGATCTCCACATTGCAAGAGGGAGGATCATGGCTTACTCAAGGCCATTTAGCGAGTTTGTGGGTAAGGAAGGGCTGCCAGGTTTTAACTGTTCCAGTTCCAGGGCCTTCAACACTTGCTCAACACACAAAAATTAAGGAACTTTAAGCTTTCCTTATTATTTTATCCTCATGCCAGGAAAAGCTTTGTTCTATAAACTTCTATGTTGCTGTTAAAAACCGAGTTGAAGAGCTAGGAAAATGTTGGCAACCCTTCCTTTGCTGGAACAGGAGTTCCTCCTAGCACTAACACAGAAATTATGTCAAAACAGCTGCATTCTCACTACATAAAATAACTGCATGCCAGTGCAATGCAGCTACTGGCCGTATCTGGCGAAATAAAAGGGAAATTTGGGGTTAGGTGGCACAAAGCAGGGCAGGGCATTGAAGGAGTAGCAAGGGGCTGCCACAGAGGATTTAGCAGCAGATCCTACATTCCATTGCTCATGGGAAAATATGAAAGTGGGTGATAGGGCAAGTCTTTATTTTGAAAAAATAACCATCTCCAGAATGCAGATGGTGCGATGGGAATGTTTCAGCTGCTGCCTTTCTCCCAGTCAGGCAGCTGTTCAAATGTACAGGAGCCCAGTTAGGAAAGGGGTGGGAATATTGCAGTCAAATGGCAAAGGGATCGTGGTGGCAGAATTAAGCGATGCAGTTAGGTGGCAACATTCCACCATCTTCCTTTCGCAGTGGATGCTGTGAGGCTCCATTATACAGAAACAATGCAATGACTCAAGGAATCACTGCTCTATACCGGGTGTCCCTCTCTTAGCCACCCACCAGCTGCCCATTGGAGATGTCAATGAGATAAGTAACTACACAACTTTCAGAAGACATCTGGAGGCAGCCCTGTATAGGGAAGTGTTTAATGTTCGATGTTTCATTGTGCTCTTATATCTGTTGGAAACAGCCCAGAATGGCTGGGGAAATCCAATCAGATGGGTGGGGTACAAATAATAAAATTATTATTATTATTATTATTATTATTATTATTATTATTATTCCCTAGGTAGGGCTCGGAAAGGCTTATCTATGAAGCCCTAGAAAGCCTGCCTGCCTGCCAATTTACATAATTCTGAGTTAGATGGATAAGCAAACAGACTCCGTATGAAGGCAACTTCCTATTTTGCTTGCGACAAGGGCTGCAGCTCAGTGGCACACGCTGATGGTCCCAGGTTTGGGCCCTGGCAGCATCTCCAGGTAGCACTGAAACCCTGGGGAGCTGCTACTAGTCAGTGCACACAATACTGGGCAAAATGGACCAATGGTCTGGCAGCTTTCTATGTTCCTATCTCCACCTTAGTGGTGTGGCCGTTTTTAGACTGAAATGCGGTGTACACACACTTTAAATAAAATAAGAATGGCCTCTTTGGTTAAGAGGCCATCTGGCAGAGAGGAATAAGTAAGGGGTTTTTGTAATGCTTCGCATCCACCCCTTGCTTATCTCAGGGCTAGTAACCAAACCACAAGCAAAGGAAGTCTAGAGTAGGAAGAACGGTGAAAAAGTAGCCCACAGATACCAAATCGCAGCTTGAGGGAATGCAGTACAAAGTGTTCTGTACCAGACACAGAAAAGCAGAAGTGTGTGCATTTTATTTTTTTAAAAAAATTCTCCAGCTTTCCCCCCTTTCTTTTAAGAAAACTTCAAAGGGCTTATCCACCCCCCTTCTCCCAACCCCAAGTGGGAGAGAAGCTTATTAAATCACGCTGGGACTTTGGGTGAGGACAGCTGGCCTTGAGTCTGGCATATCAGAAGAGCCTTTATAGAGAGAGGAGGAAAAGAACACGTTAGCAACCAGCATCAAACACGCACAGAGAGTCATGCACAACACACCCACAGAAGGGAGGCATGCTCTGGCCCCAGGCAGGCAACGCACAGAAGGCTACCTCAGCAGCCAAGTGAGATAATCTAGCCTGGTATTCCTCTACACCTCCTTGATGGCAGAACGAAAGCATTACATTGTAAAGTCAAGGCTTTCCAAAGATAAACAGCCTCCATCTGGAAGGATTACAAAGGGCCTGGGCCACAGAAGGCTTAGAGGACATACCAGTCAGCAAGCTAGAGAAGAACTTCCGTTGCTTTCCTCAAAACAAGAGCAGAACAGGAGCAGGGAAAACTCCTGATTTCACCTCAATAAAATTAAGTCCAGCGGCAGCTAAGGTGCTTCCACTCTAGTGGGATTGCTATCCGCCGTTCACCTTCCTTTCTTTTTTGGGTGACTCCAGGATGCAGAACCTGCGACCCTCCATCTGCTATTGTCCTTCAGTTCCCATCAGTTCTGACCGCTGGCCAGGCTGGCTGGTGCTGATGGAAGTTGGGAGGATCACAAGGTGTCCATCATCCCTGACAAGATACCGTCATACAGTCATTGCTATTGTGGATTTTCTGTTCTCAGACCACCTAAAGCCCAACTATTTTTTTCAAAAGAACAGAAGGCCACAACCACCATGGGTATAAAAGCCCTTAGGGTTACTCTTCCAACTGTTTAAGAGGTAGAGGTTTTTGATTTGGCTTGGTAAATCTGAAGAGGCAACATTTTCCAGGTCAGGCCACTTGGGAATAAGGATCTATTCAGTGCTATTTTTCTAGAAAAAAGAGGTGCCAAAACTCACCATAAACATCTCCTTTTTTTCCTCTTATAATAGCAATGGCACCTACCTGAGAGGTGCTAGAACTCAGTTCCAGTGAGTTCTGGCTGGGTGAAAAACCTCTGGATTTACTCCAGAGTTGAAATTGATCTTCCAATTTGTTTTCTCATTAGTGATTAGGCTTTATGGTTATCAGTGGTGTTGGCCTGTAGTTTAAAAGAGCAATATATGTGGGTCACCATGACCTGAATCAAGCCTTTGCAGTCTTCACTAGTTCCCTCTGCTGTCCCGTTTGCTTGAGAATAGTGAGGGTTACGGTCTGGGGCCCCACGTGCATAAGCAAAAACCGTGTAAGTGGGGAACAGCCTCTAAAAAGCATCCAAAACACCAATTTTCTCCTGCTCTCCGACTTTCTCTCCATACAACTCTCTAGAGTTCAAGTTCTGGGGCTGGCTGGAGGACTCATGGAAAAGAGGCTGCTGCTGCGCTACCCCACAAGCCAGCTGCTAGGCAGGGAGGCTTAGCAGCCTAAACAAAGCCCTGCTGTACCTCCAGTCTCTCTGGGGCTTCCTTTGCCCTCACTGAAGTCCTCCTAAGGCTACAGGGAGGGTCTCCTCATGATCCATGAAGACTCTCCAGCTGTCTCCCGCCATTTCCTGGTTTGAATCTATCAATTTGTTTGCTTCCTGGCGTCACACGTATACGCGGTCACGCGTGAGTCGGTTGTGCATAAGTGGGGGGGGGGACGCCTGTATAAGGTTGTTTTTAAAAACAAATAAATGTCCACAGTCACTAAAAAATTTTTTGTTACTAGAGCAGCATCCCAGAATGCAGAAATTAAGCACAAGATGCTCCTCACCTTCATCTGCATGCCTGATGTCTTGGGGTAATTTGTGAGTCTTAAGTTAATAGTTTCCCTTTGAGATTAACTTGTATGACTAACTGTGGCATATGTTCTTAAGCACCTGCAGGATCAAGGCCTTGTTTCCTAGAGTTGACAACCCAGCTATGAAATCTTTCCCCAGGCTAAACTTGCTCTGTTATATATAAATACAGCTTTGTTAATTTTAAAATACCTGTCTGCCTAGAGGATATATATATATTGGACAGAGTTCTGGTGCTCTTTTTATTTTAAGAGAGGCAAATAAAATATAATTAGTTTTATGCCGCCACTCCTCTGTTCCAGGATGGGAAATTATTCCAGAAATCTGATCTTTTGCAAGAGATAATGAGAGGCCAAGGTATTATTATGGAAAATAAAAGAAAACCACACCTACCCACATGAAATATCACACTAAAAAAGCCTGTTTGTTCACACATTGCAGGAGGTCACAAATGTAAGAATTGCCTTGATGAATCGGACCAAAGTCCATCAATGGGTATGTTCACACATCATGCGATAAGTCAGGGTTGCTGGCTTCTTGTGAATGACAGTGATTTGGGGAAGAAAATTTTCCATTGCTTGAATTTTGACACAGAAGATTTGCTATGTCTTAAGTTCATTCATAACAATGAATGGCTGTCAATTACAAATACAATTATTAGGAAAGATTAACATTTCCAAAGCTGTAATTAATGTTTTTTTCCCAGGTGATTATCACAAGAAGGATGTGAGTCAGCGTATATGCACAATTCTTCAGGTTGCTAAAACATATTGGTGTGCCAACAATTTTCAATTATTTGTATTTTCTTAAATATGAACAATGGAAGATTTTCCAAAAATCCCCTCACACATCACTAGTAAATGAGCACTACGGTTGTACACATAGTCCAATCGTTCCTGCTTTTTTTCTCCCCAGCACAAGCAGGAGAAATAAACCAGGAAACTGCATTTAAGATAGAGTCACTAGGATGTTCACATTTTGTTATTCCTTTAACAAGTCAGGAAGGATCTCCAGCCAGCCTTGAGCCACGGTTTGTTATTGGCTTACAAATCCTAGCTTGATGGGGAGAAGCAAATCATGACATCAGGTCCAGATGTGACAGGAAGCCAAACTTAACTGCAACTTCTGGTTTTGTTTCTCTTGCTCATTCTAAGCAGCAAAGTGGGTATGATTTCAAGGAATCATAGGGCTGGAAGGCACCCCAAAGGCCATCTAATCCAACCCCCAGCTAAAGAATCCCAGGCAGATGGTCATCCAATGCTTGTTTAAAAACTACCACCTTCCAAGGGAGTACGTTCCACTGTCAAACAGTGCTTGATATCAGAAAGTCCTTCCTATTGAGTCAAAATCTCATTTCTTGTCATTTGAATCCATTGGTTTACACCCAATGGATGTAAGTATTTTCTGTTTTCTGGATGTTTTCTGGAGCAGCAGAAAACAAGCATGCTCTGTCTTCTATGTGACAGCCTTTCAGATATTTGAAAATGGCTGTCGTATCAGCTCCAGTCTTCTCTTCACCAGCCTAAGCACACCCAACTCCCATTGGGTTTCATGTTCACAATAAACCAGGGTAAGCCAGTACCGTATTTTTCGCACCATAGGACGCACCGGACAATAGGACGCACTTTGTTTTAGAGGGGGGAGAACAAGAAAAAAAATTTCTCCCCCTCTCTGCCCAGCGCCCCTTCAGCGAAGTGGCAGGAGGCGCTGCGCAGAGAGGGGGAGAACTTTCCCCCTCTTGTTTTCCCGCTCTAAAACAAGGTGCCGTTTAAGGTGCGTTCAGGCGGCTACCTTGGAAGCCTGGAGAGCGAGAGGGGGCGGTGTGCACTGACCCCTCTCGCTCTCCAGGCTTCAGGTTCATTTCGACCTGCTCTTTGGGGCTGGCGGGGGGAAGCCCACCACCAGCCCCAAAGAGCAGGTCAGGGAGCAGCGGAAAGGCGCAGCAGAGAGGCTCCTGCCATAGCCGCCCATCACCTCTCCAGCCGGGAGAGCGCGCGCGGGGCTAAAGCAGCCCCCCGCGACCCTCTCCCGGCTGGAGAGGTGACGGGCGGCTATGGCAGGAGCTTCTATAGCCGCCCGTCACCTCTCCAGCAGCCCCACGCGTGCTCTCCCGGCTGGAGAGGTGACGGGCGGCTATGGCAGGAGCTTCTATAGCCGCCGGTCACCTCTCCAGCAGCCCCGCGCGCGCTCTCCCGGCTGGAGAGGTGACGGCCGGCTATGGCAAGAGCCTCAATAGCCGCCCGTCACCTCTCCAGCCGGGAGAGCGCGCACAGGGCTAAAGCAGCCCCCCGCGACCCTCTCCTGGCTGGAGAGGTGACGGGCGGCTATTGAGGCTCTTGCCATAGCCGCCCGTCACCTCTCCAGCTGGGAGAGCGTGCGCGGGGCTAAAGCAGCCCCCCACGACCCTCTCCCGGCTGGAGAGGTGACGGGCGGCTATGGCAGGAGCTTCTATAGCCGCCCACCACCTCTCCAGCAGCCCCACGCGCGCTCTCCCGGCTGGAGAGGTGACGGGCGGCTATGGCAGGAGCTTCTATAGCCGCCCATCACCTCTCCAGCAGCCCTGCGACCCTCTCCCGGCTGGAGAGGTGACGGGCGGCTATGGCAAGAGCCTCAATAGCCGCCCGTCACCTCTCCAGCCGGGAGAGCGCGCGCAGGGCTAAAGCAGCCCCCCGCGACCCTCTCCCGGCTGGAGAGGTGACGGGCGGCTATTGAGGCTCTTGCCATAGCCGCCCGTCACCTCTCCAGCCGGGAGAGGGTCGCGGGGCTATGGCGTCTTCGCTCCATAGGACGCACACACATTTTCCCTTCATTTTTGAAGGGAAAAAAGTGCGTCCTATAGAGCGAAAAATACGGTAATTCTGGTTTAGCGTAATGTGCAAATGTGGCAGTTCTGTATTCAACAGTAGATGCCAAATATATCTGAACACCTACAACCAGGACAGGAAGGCAACAGCCCTCTCCTATTGGCTGTCTCTGCACCTAGTATGCAGAGGTTTTTGCTGCCTCTAGATCTGGACATTCCATATTGCTAGATTTTGGCTGCAAAACACAATAAAGGAACAGATAATGGGATGTGGCCATAGCTAACATCTAAGTATAATACTCAGTAGATCTTTTAGAGGAAAACGACTGGGAGGCAATTATATGCATGTTGAAAAGGTTGTCATTTTTCCGAGATGAAGGATAAAAACAGCCGCTACTGATTTGCAAATGTTAAAGGGGTGTTTATTTTGAAATGCTAATTTTAACCACTGCTGTGGATGAGTTGCCAGCACACTGCACACACAGCATGAGGCAGGGTGTAGCTCAGTAGCAAAGCATCTGTTTTGGATGGGGATGGTCCCAGGTTCAGCCCCCAACTTCTCCAGGAACCACTGGAATCGATTCCTGCTTGAAGACCTGGAGAGCAGCAGTCGGACAGCGGAGCAAGTCGCATTTAATTAAATGGAACTCACCTCCGAGCAGACCCTTACAACATTGCATTGTAAGCCCCCCCCCCATGTGTGCATTGTTAAGCAAACTAATAATTTGCTCCGGAGAAGAGAAGCAAGGAACGTCCAGCACGCATTGTCATTTCCTGACATTGAAATCCCAACTAGGGAGTGGGGGCTTTGCGCCTACATCTGCCATTGGCAGGACTTAAGAAATTCTGCTTGTAACCATATGTCTGATTGTTTAAATGTCCCCAAGCTGAGCCTATCAGTCTTTTTTTTTTTTTTCAAGCTCTGGAGGATTATACTTTGGGGACTCAAAAACGGCAGGGGAAGATGTGTAGAAACACGACAGCCTTAGAGGTGGGAGAAGAAAAGTATTTCCCCAAAAAACTTCGCAGTAGGGATGGTTTTGCAGTACCTTTAGTCACTGTGCAGGAAATAATACTTGGGAAGTCTGAGTAGACTTTGACTGGAGATCCCTTCAATAGAGGACGTGAAAACATAAGAAGAGCCTGCTGGATCAGGCCAGGGGTCCATGCAGTCCAAATCCTGTTCTCCGAGAGGCCAACCTGATGCTTCTGAGAAACCTGCAAGCAGGTTCTGAGCACAAGGGCACTCCCTGCTCCTGTGGCTTCCAGCAACTGGTATTCAGAAGCATACCTGCTTCCGACTTGGAGGTAGAGCATTGCCACTGTGGCTAGTAGGTACGGACAGCCTTTATCCTTCATCAATTTGTCTAACCTCCTTTCAAAGCCATCCAAGTTGGTGGTCATCACTGTCTCTTGCGTGAGGAACTTCCATAGTTTAACTATGAGCTGCATTAATAAGTACATTCCTTTGTCTGTTCTGAACCTTCCAACATTTGGCCTCGCCGGATGTCCCCAAGTTCTAGCATTGCATTATGGGAGAGGGAGAAAAACTTTTCCCTATCCGTTTTCTCCATGCCATGAAGAATTTCCCTAAATAATAGGTTAAAAACTTCTCGTTTTTGGAAGTGGGGAGGCAGAGAAGGTCCTCCTCTGCAGTTTTAATATGAAATCTTAGGCGCAGTATCACGCCCAGAGCTCAGAAACGGCTCAAGCTAATGATATTCCCTGTCGCAAAGTGCGCCTAGCAAAATGGGAGTTTTGAACACTAACTGGGCAGCGGTGATGCTTGGGCATACATTTCTGATGCAGTTATGGCAGGGAAACAAAGTACAGACAACTTATGCTTTCTTGTCCTCTTGATCAGCAAGGAACAGCCGAAGCCACTCTCCATGCCTCTGAAAGCTCAGCTGCCACCTGCTTCTACATTCTACCAATCACCCATATTTCAGAAGCTTTGACCATAATAATCAGAAAGCATTATGGGAAGTGTTTTGTCCGTCACAATGAACAAAAGGAGCTTCACATGAATGGCAAATCTGAGATGATGTATTTTTGCCACTTAGTAGCCTGAATTAATCAGTACATCCTCGTTCAGTATTCTGCAACGCATCTCGCTATCGGCCTATGTTGTACTTTGGCAATAGTGCGTTGACATTGTCTTTTCCAGAAGTGCTTGTGCTGGCTTTGGCTTAAACAAATAAGATACCTAAGTGTAATTATTTCAATGGAATGATGTACCTATGATTAAATTACAGTTACAATAAGCCCCTTGCTATTCTACTTGTTTTGTTCGTCTGATAGGTCAAACGGCTGTGGCACCCATAATCTGTGAAGACAAGTGGCGGCAATCTCTTGTGAAGATTGTTTGGGTTGGGGATAACCTATGACAGAGTTGTTGTTTTCCCCTCCAACAGAAATATGCCTTATGCTTTTAATCTTCCTGCTGGAAGAGGAAACAGATTGAGAATGGAACCACGTTAATTAATTTTGTGTCTTTGCTTCATCAGCTTTTATGGGATGCGACTTCTAAACAAGCCTCCAGACAGCATTAAATGTTCAGCATCTCAGGCAGAGAGAGATTTAGTTTACCCCAAACCATTTTGCAACAAATGGTTTCGCATAATGGGAAGACGGGAGATGTGGGGGATTCTGAATCAGCACTTACTGGCCTATGGGAATCGAGTGTCCTATCTCTTCCCCCCACCCCAACCCCACACTACAGCTCACCCCTGCTTTGCGGGGTGGGGGTGGGAATGATTCACTGACATTCCTTGGATTAGTGGGGATGGGTGCAATCAGCTGTGAAACATTACTTCTAAATTTACAGCAGCATCCAGTTCTGCCTCAACACACATGCACAAAAATAAAGGGGGTTTGCAAAGAATGCCAAAGAAAAGATGTGGTTTGCTAAAGAGCAAAAGTTAGTACAAACAACTCACCATTGTTCTACCCCAGTGGTTTTTCAAACCGTGTTCCAGAGAATGTTGGTGTTGCTTGGCAGTGTATCAAGGGTTACTCAACAAGAAGATTAGTGATGGTAGACACTCTCCCACCACTGACTACAACGACTCATGCTCATTGTTACCAACCTGTCCCAATACAGTGGTACCTTGGTTTTCGAGCATCTTGGAAGCCAAACATTTCCGTTTTTGAACACGCCTCGGAAGTCAAATGGCTTCCGCTGCATGTTTTTCAATTTTCTCAATGGACATTGCAGACAGCCCTTTGCACCTTGGTTGTCGAACGTTTCAGAAGTCGAACGGTCTTCTGGAACAGATTACGTTCGACAACCGAGGTTCCACTGTACACAGTGGTTTGGCAGTGTTGGGTGCCTTCTAGGTGCACTATTAGTTTGATGAGATCAATGAGGCCCGAAGGGAAACAGCGCCGGTTGTGACAAATACAGATCAGAATGGAAACTGCTGCCTTCTTACATCCCTCATGGCAACCCTTTGCTGCATCATCACAAAGGACAGCTGTGAACAGAACTGGGGATTTCTAGTACTATCCAGAGAAACTCTTGACTGGGATGTGATGTGGGGAAAGTTGCCTTGAAAAGAGAAAATCTGAAAACCACTTTTAAAACTTGAAAATGGGACGGCTAAATGGACAGCAGAAGAGCCTTAAGTGAACCACAAGTGACCCGAATGAACTTGGAAATTGGAAAGAAGTATATTTATACTTCAAAACCTCACAGACTTTGTTTTGTTTTGTAAGCAAAGCAGCAGTTATTTATAGCTCAAATTATAAGCATGCCAATGAAATTGTCAACGAGGTAAACCCACCACCACTGGTATCCATCCAGACAATGCAACATTAATCCTGGGCAATATTAATAAAGACGGGTCAAAAAAAGAGAAAGGAATCAAAGTTCATAGCTGGGTCACTTGACTTTCAGCACAGAGAAGGAAAGAGACATGGGCGGTGTTTGCACACACTTACGCACACCTCTCCACGAATTGAGGCGTATTTGAGCAACAAAAAACAGTTGCGATAAATGTCAAGAGGGAGAGGCAGCTTGCTAGTATCACACATTCTTTGCCAACAGCTGTAGAGTGGACCCAGGCAAGAGGAACGCACAGATGCTTCTCTTACTGTTTGACGAAATTGCTGGTTATTTACTGCTGGATGAAAAACACCAAATCCTGCCTAAAGGATGTTACTGAACTTGCCATTTGAAACGCCCAATTTTGGCTCAGCTTGATGAGTTTGTATTTGCATGCAACTGCCCTGGTTACTGCACATTAATGATGCATGCAGCTCCTTGCCCTAATGACATTCTTGGCATTCAAGTCCCCCTTCCCAATTGAGAAGTCTGAAAGTCTAAATCTACAACCCCACAAAAGCTTCCACGGGCCTAGACAGCTGGCTTGGAGCATTTGCTTGCTTGAACGACAGCTGGATGTTACTTTTTTAAAAAAGGGGGTGGTTGCAGGGACTCTCAAGATATTCTTACTACAACGCTACAAAAAGATCTTTGTGGGCACAAAACCCACTTGTGACTCTGGAGAATTTCATGACTCTCAACTATCTTAGCACACCATAGGATGCAAATCCTCACTGACGATTCTGTCCCAAGGTTGAGGAGTTGGTGGGGTTATAAGAAATTAGGAGTGCAGGGCAGTGGCCAAACAGCTGGTTTTAAGTATAGGACACCCCATAAAAATCACTACTTCATTTAGAAGTTGTATGGAATGGGCTATAGCAAGTCACACACTTTTTGGCTTGAATTATCTGTCTTGCGGTTATAAAGAAGCAAAGAACAGTAAAGCACTTTGAACATTGCGCATGTTGACTTGGAGATCAGTCTCACGGATTCAGTAAAATTTACTCCCATGGAGAAGAGGATGTAGTATTTCTAGTAGTATGCAACATTTTTAAAGAATCTTGACAGAGGAGAGACAGAATTTAGGTAAAATTCCAAAACCCACATTAGGGCTGTACTTTTTTGTCTGGCTGACCAAACTGTGACAGAATAATATATGCAAGCTTTCAAGTTCTCCAGAACTCTTAATTTGGCTAGGTGCTATATAAAACAAGGGTGAGATGCTGGAAAAGAATGTGACAATTGGAGCCATGGATGGCGTCTGCATTTAGTCACAAGATGGAATGTGGGAGAGGTAGCAGACATTCAACTGAGGCTCTGTTCATCGCTTTGCAGAACCTGCTGGAAATGAGGAGCATACACTGGCTGATCCCCCATATGGGAGGAAATATATAAACCAGCTTCATCAGATCTAGCCTGATAACCCAGAATTCCTCTTGGACACGGGGACACAAACCCCTCCTCCACTTGATTGTTTTTATGGTTTAATATGGTTGTGATGGTTATGTATATGGTTATGTCTCTCTGTTCCCTCAAATCCCTCCTCAAAATCTGTTTTTTCTGTGAATCCATAATCTCTACCCCAAACTGAACCCAAAAGCCTGACATATGCATGGACCTTCTTCTATGTGAACTCATCTGATCCACTGAGATCTGAAACAAAATGCCTTCTTCAGGAGCCCCCACCTCAATAATAATAATAATAATAATAATAATAATAATAATAATTTATTTATACCCTGTCCATCTGGGCTGGGTTTCCCCAGCCACTCTGGGTGGCTTACAGCATATCTAAAAACAAAAAAAAGCAAGCATTAAAGTAAGTGACTACACTAGTATCCTAATTAAAAAATAATTATTTCACCTATTATTTTTAATGGTTTTGCTGGCTGTACGTATTTAAATTTTTTTCAATTGTTTTTATCAAGCTTCTATGTAAAGGCCTGCTGCAGCTATAGATTTTTAGATGATGTTGGCTACCTTATTGTATAAGATTCCACTATTAGAGTACTATTTGTTTTATTGTTGTGAACTGGTTTTTAGACTGGTAAGCAGAAAATTAGTATATATCTATTTCAATTTATTAATTTTCTTGGGTTCATCCCTTATCTTCTCTTTCCTCTCTATCACTGTCCTTTGTTGGGAATGTAGATGTTTTATTTAAAATACATACATGTATAGTATACATATAGATAATGTACACAGACCAGCATTTCTTGTCTTTTTGTCAGATTCAGTCTTCAAGGCAGCTAACAAAAAAGAATCCTAAATTCCAGAATTAACAAACTAAAAACCATTCAGTAATGTGGCATAGAATTATTGAGGGGGGGTATCCCTCCAGTCCTTTCTTTTTCCATGGATTCCCCCCCCCCCCCCCCATTTCATAAGGTCAGTAGTGACAAGGAAGGGCTTCAAATACAGTATTAGACAACCGTGGTATCAGAAACTGTTTTGATGCAAACTGAAAATATTTTGCTGCAAATTACCCTAGGCAAATCATTCTAATTTATGTACACAGAGATAACCCCCCCCCCCCCCAGACTTTTTTCCAATTAAAATTGGAAGATTCAGGGAATGCTCTGTCTCCAATATCCTCCAGGGCAGGAGCGATGATTCTAGCAAAATGCAAGTTTTATGGGAGAAGGTAGTTGTTTAGAAAAACTGGTTTTAGATTTATTTAGAGCTGTATTGGTTTTATTTTTATTTATTTTATTTATTAAATTTGTATACTGCCCTTCATCTGAAGATCATGGGGGCAGTTAAAACTAGCACCTTTAATTCTGTCCAGAAAAAAAAGCTAGTGAAGATCTTCAAATAATGGCAAATGTGGGTCCCATGTTCAGTAACCTGCCTGACAGTTACTGATGTTTGCAATTCACATTGTGAAGAGCTTAGGGCAGGAACCTTTTAATGCCACTCTGTAAAAAAACTATGAGTGCTGAATGCTATATGCGCCAATCTGGTATCAGTCAGAATTTTTATAACTTGTTCCACAATCTGTAACAGACACATTTTGGTATTTCACAGCTGTTTTGCAAATAAGCTCAGATGTGTTATTTAAACTGTTGTTACTGTCCCAGACCAATGGCATAATAGACTGTAGAAACTGAAATAAAGTTTGGAAAAGTAGTATCAGAAGATCTTGGAGAGCTACCCTTCAAAATGCCCACTCCAGAGGGAAATTTCTTTGTAGAAAGAAACCTATGTGAGATTGTATATTTTTCCGGCAGTTGCAAGAGAAGATGCACATTTGTGTGTGGTTATCGCAAGCAATAATTTACACAGGAGGTAAGTATTACTTCCTACACTGAATGATTTCGATGTAAGAAGCAGGATTAAAAACACCACATTTATCTCTATTTTGCCTGTCTGTCTGGGGGTGAGGACACAAATGGTTGAGAGAGACCCCCCCTCCCCCAAACTGTGACTGCCACTCTCCAACTCCCTCCCTGGGGCCTTTATTAATAGCCAGACGACAAGCAAGTCCCAACTCATTCGTGAATGGAATTAACAAATGTTTTTGCAATTAAAGCTGCAAACATTTGCGTGGGGCTCCAGGAACAATGGGTGTCTCTGTTGCCAAGTGAATAGGATCCAGTATCAACTCTGCCTGCCTGGCCAACCATCACATTCCTGATTCCCTCATCCTCTGGAAAGGTGGGGGTGGTGCTTGAGTTATGGAAAGAGTTTTAGGGAAGCAAGGTCCCTTATTTCTTATTGGGGTGGGGTTCACTGTCATATTCTTCAAGGGTACCAAGACAAAAAACAAGTCATTGGATTGGGGAGGGGGGGAAACACGCCTTTCCCTCTTGTTTTATAATTAAATCTTGGGGTTGGGGTATTTGTGTGTGTGCATATATTCTGAATACACATACACATTACATGCAGATGGGAGTAATGAGTGCTAATGCCAATTTTTAAAAGGGACACGAAACTTTTATAAAAATGGTGACCCACAATTTCCATTTTTCTACCTGTATTGTACTAAAACAAAGTCTACTCACTTCCATCAAAACTCCTACCCCAACCCTAAAATAACTACAGGTAAGTAGCTGTGTTGTTCTGCTGTAGGCGAAACAAAATAAAAAAATTCCTTCCAGTAGCACCTTAAAGACCAACTAAGTTAGTTATTGGTATGAGCTTTCGTGTGCATGCACACTTCTTCAGATATCTGTTTACTTGGATGGGATAGACTGAGCTAGGGAGAATCTTCATTAGTACTTTATTGTAAGTGCAGGGAACCCCCCTCCCCCCCCCAAAAAAACCCTTTCCCTTTTGTCTCAGTGTTTTTCAGTTTATAAACCCAAGGGCAGGGACTATCTCATCCTTGACATTTGTAAGCAGCTATGGGAGCCTTTTGGGGGCTGAAAAGCAGGATCAAAACACTTTAAATAGATAAACACATTTTTAAGTGTAATAAATATGCGGAGGGACAGGGGACTCTCAGCTGCGGAAATGTTTCCAAACCTTACACCCCGTTCACTTTTAAATACTTTGTTAGTACAATGTCTTTTACTCCAAGGCTGCTGTGAGGTTCCATACCACACAGACATCAACATCTTATTTTTAAGTACGGTCTTATCAGCACAGAGCACCACCAAAAAAAAGGGGAAAGACTTTCTCTCATCACTTTAAAAAAGTGGGTTAAAACTTTCCCTTTCATCCCTCCCTTCTAGTTTGAATAAATGTTGCTGCCCTCTCCGTTGCAAAACTCAACATCCCCCCCACCTAAAAAAAAAAACCCTCCCCAAGCCACACATTTGTGAATGCAAAAGCCACCCTCAATAGCCTCTATTGTCCCAGGCAGCCTTCGCTCCTGGATGATGGGAAGGGTGCAAAGCTCACGCATGACCCCCGCCCTGCTTGCACAGCAGCCAGGCACCCCCGCCCCTTCAAATTTCCAACTCGTGGCTGCTGAAAACAATGATGGGCGGAGGAGGGGGCTGAAGTATAATCGCCCCACTCCGCGGCAAATCGCTCAGCCTCGTTATCCCCCCCGCAAATAAAAACCGGGGTCCCTCTAGGCAAAGCCCGCGCGACCCGCCTCCCCCAAACCCCGGACCTCTCCCGCTCCCCAGCCGGGCGAGACTCACGGAACATGGGAAGCAACAGCAGGAGAAGGAGCGCCCGCCGCCTGAGCGCCATGATGGGGATGCAACTAAGCCGTCCGCCTGGCCGGGCCGGAGCTTGCGCATTCCCCGTCTGGCCAGGTCCCAGCGCCGGGTGGGAGGAGAGAAAGGGAAGGAGGGAAGGAGGGAGCGAGCGGGAGATGCCCGCCTTAGCAGCGCTCGGCAGCTCGGGCAACGGTTGCTAGGAGACGAGAGATGCTGGGGCTCCGTTGCCTCGGCAACCGCATCCACAGTCGTGCGGAGGGGCAGGAGAAGCCTGGAAAGGATGGATGCGGCGGTTAGCTCCATGGGTTGGTTTGTTTCTTCCAAAGCCTCCCACGTCCCACAAGGAAACAGTTTGGGAACCTGGGCCCCGGGGTCGCGGGGAGTAACGGAGTCGAAGCGAGTGGTTGAAGGTACCATCGAAACAGTATCCAGGTGACAAGAAATGCTAGGTCCGTCCCAGAAAGTGACCAGGAACTTAGGGAAAGTAGACTGTGAGAACTGGTTAGGGCGCTTTTACTATTTGTTATTACAGCTATTAATATTAATCATGCATGTGTAGAGTTAAAAAATACATCACACACATGCATATTTAGAATAACACAAACAAGCTTGTGTACTTGAAATTGTTTAAATTGTTTTTATATGTAAAATGGTTGTTGCCCCCTCTATGTTTCATTGTCCTTTATTGTGGCATTGCTTTGAGATGCTTCATAGAAAGCAACTTATAATTGTAATAAATTAGTTTGAATATCATTCTAAAACTTATTCCAGAGCATCACAGGACCCTTTTCAGAAGAAATGAGATGTTTAATGTGGTTTAGTTAATTACTTTTATCTCACTTCTCTACACAAAGGGTGTTTCCAATGAGGAGCTTAATACTGCAAACAGGCCATTCAGATGTTGCAAACAGGTTGCTGTCAACAGGTGTGTTTATGTATGTTAACTAATCATCCCACCCACCCTGATTTCCCTGGAAAGAATAAATCTGGATTAAATGAGGGAGTGGGAAATTACAGGCTGACATTTTGATGGCAATGATACCATCAAAATGGTGCTGCAAAAAAAAAATTGCATCCTTGATAAGCACTGAGCTCACAGTAAACACCTATCTAGAAGCACCCAAATTATTCAAGAGTAGCTTATAAAATAGAACCTGAAATACATACCATAAAAGAGCAACAAATCAGAACAAATCAATAAATACCAATAAGTAATCCAAAATACAGACCCAGTATTGCAGCTGGTAAAATGTTAAATTAAACACCTATACAATCTCAGAATAAGTAACAGGCTTCTATTCAGCAATAGGCATGAAGGAGAGTTGCTTCTAAACCTGGCTTTCTGTAAGAAGCACATATTTTTTACAAATTATGGGTTAGTCCCATTTCATGTGTTCCTCATGTTTTATTTCATAATAGATACTCATCAAAGACAACATAATGCGTCAAATGGCCATTTGGTACAGGGGTCCTATGGAACCTGATTTTTTTTCTGTGTAGCACTTCAACCCTGCAATGTGAGAAACAATTCTAAAGAGTGACTTTGAGCATGTGCAGTGTGCCATTCTTTTAGCTTATCCTTGATTAAAAATAGAACTAATCATCACACATCTCAGTTTATGGAGAAATGACTCTAAATCAAAAGACATTATTTCTTGAAAGTCTCGAGGTCCAGCATATCTTATTTTAGAAATTAAGCATTGCTCACTAAGAATAAAATAGGATTTTATGTACCTATCTGATAAAGAGGATCCAAATATGAATGGATGTCAATTGACAATTATAGTCCAGGGAAAACAGACCTGATCATAAGGATGTTTTTATACCTCTAATGATGAAATGAAACTATTCAGCCATTTTGTACAAGTTGTAATGGGAGAAGCAACATCTCTTGGCAAGGGACTGACTATGGAGAACAAAGGAGAGAGAGAGAGAGAGAGAGATTCAGCCCAGAGACAGTTGAAGATAAAGCCAGGGTCATTTGCCTGTTCAACGGGGTGTATGATAACAATGTCAATGGGTAAGGAAAAAATATGAAGAAATGAGAGCTAGGGAGGAAATATTATTAGCTAAGTCTTACATGCAGATTTCCACTTCTCCCATCATGGATATAAAACTTTCAAATAAACAAAATTAAATAAGTGTAAGGCTGCTGGCCCTTGAAATCTCATCAAATATTAAAAAGTTAGGAACTGTAGAGAAAGATTAACAAAACTGATCTATTTTAGTAGCGTCTAACATGCAGTTCCTTACAGGGGTAGGTATACAATTACAGGCAGCAATAGTCATTTGCATCCCAAAGACCCACTTTTTGGAGTACAGACAGTGTAAACACATCTGATCTCAATGTTTACAAGATCTAATGGCGGAGCTAAGACTGAATAACCGCTCTTCTGGCTCTTGTCCACAGCACACACAAAAATGGACACTCCAGAAATATGATTGCACAAAGAAATGAGCAGATTTTGGCTTGAGGCTCTGCTGCACCTCAAGAGCCAAGAGTCAGAAAACTGTCCATTTGGGAGAGGTGTTTTCAAGTCTTCCCTCTTCCATATGCTCTTTGTGAGGTCTTGGACCGGTTGCTATCTCTAGACCTTAGTTTCCCATCTGAAAAATGGTTTGCAGGTTTGTTGTGAGGAGGAAACATGATAGAGATTATTGCAATTCCATCTGAAAAATTTAAAAAAGCAATGTGTGATAACAGTACCAAAGAACTTATTTAAACTAGCCATAAAAAAATAGCCAACTCTCTTCCCTGTGATAGCTCTTTCTTTCTTTCTTTCTTTCTTTCTTTCTTTCTTTCTTTCTTTCAAGGTGTAGATTCATTCGCCACAAAAGAGTTTGATTTGGTCGATTTTCTTTAGACAATTGTTTTTTGGTATTTGCAGAGAATTATTGATGAGACTAAGCCAAGAAGTGCCTCACAGTGGCAAACTGAGTTTCCTTTAAAGTTTTGCTGCATACACTGCATTGTGATGGCTTCCCATCAGCTTTTTTATGGCTAACTGAGGTTTATTGAGGCAGCATCAGACTTCTTTCCCATCTGTGTTTGCTTTCATACTCCACTTGCAAACTGAAATCTGAGTTCATGATAATCTGCACGATGAGGCCCCCCTTTCTTCCCAACCCTATACTGCATATAACACCAATGTCTCACAGCAAATGTAACTGAAGAACCTGAAGAAGGAGACAATGCATGTGCTTTTGAAAACGAGGGGAAATTATTGTTTTTTAAGAAGAAAAGGAGTGTGTGGCAGCCCCCAGTCTTTAAAGAGCCCCCTTCCCTATTACATCATTAGAACCAGAACATAAACCTATGAAACTAGAAAAGAACAAAAAAAAAATCAAAATAAAAAAATCAATGTTTGTCCAGATCCTAGGTATTGCACCCTCACTAAAGGAGGCTGTATGGATGATTCTCTAAATGATTGTAGGATGGCGTGTGTACCTGAGCTTATGGCCTCAAATTCTCTTTATCGTACATGCTGCTTTATTACAAAAATGATGACTAGACTACTTATCCTAAACTGAATAGTTAGTTGCTCAACCATCCCCTCCAGAACCCACTGCTCTCAACTGACTCTCAACTGCCTCACATTCAAACTCCCTTTCAAATCCTCTTCCAATCATCACTCACCACCAGAATTCCACAATCTCTCTTTCCCCCTCCCTCCTTAACATTCCCTCAATAATTCTGATACAATTATCTTAATAACCCTATTACATTCAATATTTTATACACACTGCTACCTGTAACCATACTGTTAGAAGAACTTGAGCTTCCCATTCCTGGTTCCTATGAAATGGGGGTGAGCAAACTGCAGGTTCTCCATCCCTGTCCTAAAAACCAGGTGTCTTCCCCAAAACGATCCTAGGAATTGTAGTTTGTTAGGGGTTCTGGGGATTGTAGGTCTGTGAGAGGGAAGCCACAATGGCACAAATCATTTCGGGGGAAGTCATGTGCTTTAAAGGCGCATTGGATGCTCTTTAAAACATAGCATCATGTGTCAAATCAAAAGGTATATAAGGAATGGAAAATATTTAAAGAATACTTAAAAACGTACTGTACGAACAATAAGATACTTGCAGAAATAGGGTGATACTGGCAACCAAGAATTACATAAACAACAGTGGATTATATATCTATATACAAAACACAATAATACGAATCTGCGCAAGGAATACAGATAATACAAGTAGTATAATGAGAATTATTGGAAGTTATATATTTTAATCTGTCATGTAAGTGTAATATATTGTATTTGTTTATGTTTGTTTATCTTTTCTTATTTCATTGTTTCTATTCTTTTGTATTGTTTTCTGTTTTATATGTTATGTAATCCATGTATATTTGTTTATGTGAAAATTAATAAAGATTTTCTTTTAAAAAACAACAACACATAGCATCGTAGAATTGTAGAGTTGGAAGGGATCCTGAGGGTCATCTAGTCCAACCCCCTGCGATGAAGGAATCTTAACTAGGTGATCCATGGCTGATGGCCATCCAAGCACTGCTTAAAAGCCTCCAAGGAAGGAGAGTCACTGCTTCCGGCCCCAAGGGCCTCTGGAGCAGGAGAAAGCAAGCTTGCTCCATGTGACAGCCCTTTAGACTTTAGTTACTGAAAGGGCTGCATGGTGTGGATCTCATATCAGTGTTATGAGAGTGTAAGCAACACATTTCTCTCTCCCCTTTCTCCACACCATGCAGAATTGCAGTGGTAACCAGAAGGATGGAGTTTGCCTTGCATTGCCGGGGGTTTGACTAGATGACCCTGGGGATCCCATCCAACTCTGCCATGCTATGATTATATATCAAGCAACTAAAGAAACAAAAATATGCTTCTGAAACATTTGGGAATCATAGGAACACTCTCCCCACCAGTAGCTTCCAGCAAGAGCTTGCATCTTCCTTAGGAGAGAGGCAGTCCAGAACAAGGGAGGAAAGGCTCAGAGGTCAGGTAGGTTGAAATGTCAGTTGAGTGCCCTATACTACAGGAATGCTTCCTTCCATGTCCCCCACCCTCATGTGCCAGACTAGTGCTAGCATGGCTGGGAGCCAGGTGCCTGCTGATTCCTCCATTTTCTTTGCAGGGTGGGGGCCATTCCCCAACATATACTGTATTTTTCACTCTATAAGACTCACTTTCCCCTCCTAAAAAGTAAGGTGAAATGTGTGTGCGTCTTATGGAGTGAATGCAGGAGGGAGGCTCTGCTCAGCGCTCCCTTTAAAGAGCAGCGTGGAGCGTGTGTGCGGCTCTTGGGGGCTTTTCCTCCTCAGGAAAAAACCCCCAAGAGCCGCACCCACACTCCATGCGCTCTTTAAAGGGAGCGCGGCTCTTGGGGGAGCCTTAGCTGTGTGCAGCCTCTCCCAGGCAGGGGGGGAATTCATGCCGCTGCCTGGAAGAGGCTGCGTTTGGCTATCCCATAAGCCAGGATCCCACTTGCTGTCCTGGCTTCTGGGGTTCAGAATATTTTTTTTTCTTGTTTTCCTCCTCCAAAAACTAGGTGCGTCTTATGGTCTGGTGTGTCTTATAGAGTGAAAAATACGGTACTTTGTTCTGGCTAAATCCCCAGAGAGACGTGACGACCCTCAGGTACTGGGGCAGAGGGAAGGAAGGGGTCCTTGTGAAACACGTTTGGGGAGTCTGTGGCTTCCAGCAAGTGCTTTTCAGAAACATGGCTCCCTCCAACCGGGAAGGCTGAGCACAGCCATCACAGCTAGTTGCCTTTGATAGGCCTCTCCTCCATGCAATTGTCTAGCCCTCTTTGAAAGCCATCCTATCCAAGGTGCTCTTGTGGTGCGTCTGATTCTCCTATGCTTCCTTGTTCCTGCAAGATCCTTTGGTTAACATATATCTGGGCTGGAAAATATTAAAGAATCAGAGGACAAAGCATGCTATCATACCCCACAAGCGTCTCAGAAAATGCTCCCAAGCTGATGGAGAAGAGAGCAGTTAAGTGGTCAGTGGGGCTCCAGGCTGCCATTTCTGGATCCCACCGCAGCTCTTCCATGTTGCCAAAGAAATCAATGTAATAATAATAATAATAATAATTTATTCTCCACCCATCTGGCTGGGTTTCCCCAGCCACTCTGGGGGGGTTTCCAACAAAATATTAAAATACAGTGGTCTGTTAAACATTAAAAGCTTCCCTAAACAGGGCTGCTTTCAGATGTCTTCTAAAAGTCTGGTAGTTGTTCTTCTCTTTGACATCTGGTGGGAGGGTGTTCCACAGGGCAGGTGCCACTACTGAGAAGGCCCTCTGCCTGGTTCCCTGTAACTTGGCTTCTCACAGTGAGGGAACCGCCAGAAGGCCCTCAGTGCTGGACCTCAGTGTCCAGGCAGAACAATGGGGGTGGAGACGCTCCTTCAGGTATACTGGACCGAGGCCGTTTAGGGCTTTAAAGGTCAACACCAACACTTTGAATTGTGCTCGGAAACGTACTGGGAGCCAATGTAGATCTTTCAAGACCGGTGTTATGTGGTCTCGGCAACTGCTCCCAGTCACCAGTCTAGCTGCCGTATTCTGGATTAGTTGTAGTTTCTGGGTCACCTGCAAAGGTAGCCCCACATAGAGCACATTGCAGTAATCCAAGCGAGAGATAACTACAGCATGCACCACTCTGGCGAGACAATCTGCAGGCAGATAGGGTCTCAGCCTGCATACCAGATGGAGCTGGTAAACAGCTGCCCTGGACACAGAATTGACCTGCGCCTCCATGGACAGCTGTGAGTCCAAAATGACTCCCAGGCTGCGCACCTGGTCCTTCAGGGACACAGTTACCCCATTCAGGACCATGGACACAACAGTTTTTTCCTTGCACCTCCTCCCCATGATCCTTTGTGGGGCCTTCTCAGACATACTGTATGTTGTGTCTGAACCAGCAGATCCCACCAAGCCAAGTAATCGAGGACCCAGTCAGAAAAGGAGTGTGCGCAGTCATACCAGAAATAAGCAAAATAACTACTGTAAACAGGTACTAGAAGACACCCCAGAACTGGCCCTATGCCCACTCACACTAGAAAGAGCTCATAACCCACCAACAACATATGATTCAATATGGCTAACTTGACCCAACAAACCCCCTCACCCCCGCACAAACAAATCCCACTTGAGCCAGCCAAAGACGATCAACCACACCCTAGCCCACCTCAACCTCTCTCACCACCAAGGAAACATAACAAGTGAATAGAAAGAGAACTTTCCCAAGTGACGCTGACACAAAACCCCCAAGTATACACTAAATAAAAGAACTTAAGCTTTGCCACCCCAGCCGCTTTCTCCCGTCCCCCGCCGCCGCCCAAGGTCCCGTGCAGGGCTGTATTTCTCTGGAGAGAAGGGTCAACCAAAAGCAAACAGGGTTCAAAACCACTCTTCCTTTAGCAGTTGCCTCAAATATCCCTTACATAAGGAGGCATTTGATGTCACTGTTGGTCTCAGAAACCTCCCCCTGTACCCAGGTGAACTGCTGTGTTTGCATTATAACAACACTTGGCCTTTTAATCTGCCATCCCTGCTGAGAGCCCATCTGAAATGTGGAACTAGACAAGCAAGCCCATTTGCAATAAATGTTATACACAGGCCACGTTCTCACTTCAGCCACGATGCCAAATCACTACTGTGTGAAACATTGATTTTCACACACAAACGGAGCTTCTGTTCCATTACTTAATGCTAATACAAGTGACTGGAATAAAATATGAGCGGAGAGCCAGCCGCTGTGGGAAAGAGACTCTGTTGGGGATGGGGGGGTGGGGTAGATCTGTCTCTTTCTATTATGTTGCTTCGTTCTGATGAGCTGCTTGGTCCTCATTAGACTATACAAAGGGAGAGGAAACCACAGGAGAAATCAGAAAGCACCTCATATTATCATATTAGTATTCCCAACCACAATTCAAAGCTCAATGGTATTTGTTTGGGGCTGTCCCGTTTCATCTTCATAACAGCCCTGCGAGGTAGGTTAGACTTGACTCACCCCATCAGTTTAGAACATAGCATTTCAGCAGTTGCGCCATTATTGTACTATCCTTCAAAGTAGCGTGGGCCTGAGGAGTTTTTTTTTTTGGGGGGGGGGGGAGAATCAGGGACATTGAACTATTCAGATTTGATTTGATTCAAACAAATCCCAAAGCGCTTACAAACAATAAGTAACAGAACAAAACATAATGGAATCCCACAAATGATGTATTTCTAACAGCGCCCAAACAGGCTACTCCCCGCCGCCCAGACAGTCAACCCACACCAGAAAGCTGCCCCTTGGTGATGACATGACCCAGCTCTACATCTGGGCGAAAGGCTATCCCTTGCAACTACCTTTCTCTGGAAAAGGGTTCAAACATATAAATAGCAAGGGTGTCTAGGTTTTGCTTGTAACTTTATAGGAACTGACTTTTGAATACTTAGGCCTTCTTTTCTAACTGTCTGGTGCTAAACAGAAACTCAACAGCCTCTCTTGATAACATCATCCAGCTGGTCAACTCTTCTTTCAGCCGCACCCAGTGAGGTACGAGGTGGGTCTGTGGGGTGGAGTCAATGGCTTTGGGTGGGTCAGGGGTGGGGCCCGACTGCTCTTGCCACCTCGTGGGGCAAAGGATCATCTTATGGAGTATGCAGGAAAGTTTCTCTTGCAAATTCCAAAGATCTCTGTCATAACCTTTTGACACTTGAGGCATATACATTTTAGGACCCTCCCACCAGATTTTTGTGATTGTAAATTGTTTTGAACTGTTTTTAATATTGTGTTTTAATGTTGTAACCCGCCCAAGGACCTTAGGATGAAAGGAGGGCAAATAATAATAATAATAATAATAATAATAATAACATGGAGCAGTGTGGCTATCCCTGTTCTGTAGAGCAGCATTCTTGTCGAGATATGGCAGGTGGCCACTATCCACTCTTTCTGGAAACAACTGAATACATTTTTGTTCCGACAGGCTTTCCCAGCTGGGTAAAGGAGTCTTTGCCAGGAGAGTCTCTCTTGCATTGTTTCGGTTTTGTTTTAAATGTATTGGCTGATTTTTGTGCACACTTTTGAGTTCTTGTTTTGTTTTCACTGAGGCATATGTGTAGAAGGCAACCGAAAATTTGATGGTGATGATAATGTCAAATGGGGGGGGGACCCTCCCCCACGTTTAAAATATTTGGGTTTATTCAACAAAAATCTGTGAAACCAAACTGGTAGCGAAAATACTGAAAGGAGCTGGCAAACTATTTGCCATTTGACCTTCTTAGTAAGCACACAAAATGGCAGTCACGAAGGAAGAAAAGGGAGAAGAAAGAAGAGGCTGTGTATTTTGTCCGTGGGGATTCCTGTCTTGATGCTGCTGGGGAAACAGATCCCTGCTTTTGCTGGGTGCAGGGGCCATTTTAAGCCTCCCAGAATATCCTCACATGCTGGGTTGGTTGATAAGGCCACAGATTTCGAGACAGCTGAACCAGGTTCAGGCTGAGATGTGAGACCCTAGTTCTTTTAAGTGGTTCTTTAGAAGATAAGATCACAAGTGACAAAACAGGCACAGGCTTTATGGGGGTAGAGCAAAAATTCACGAGATGTTCCAGGCACAAGTTTGTGATGGATATGTTTACAATGAGGTCTGTTGATCCCCCGTGGAAAGAAATTGCTTCCACTTCCCAACATACCCTTCAGAATCTACAGATCCTGAGGACCTCAAACAAACTTCTAGGGGCAGCATACCAGTGGTGGACAGGGCCAGAGGCAAAAGTAGGCAGATAAATCCCCCCTCCCTTTATATAGTGGGCTAGTTTCCAAGGGCATATTCCAGGCAGCAGGCAAAAGCACATGACAAGCAATGCAGGGCCAGTAAGGGGTGGGACATGGGAAGAGGTTCAAGGGCCAGACAGTGGCTTAAAGGGCCGTATTCGGCCTCCAAACCTTAAGCATCCCACCGCTGCCTTAAAACAAGTAAGGAAGGTAGTCCACTGATTATCATAAGATGAACTCATCTTGCTCCAAATCTGAAACCCACAGTATGCTGGACGGGTCCAGTGGGTGGCTTTTGACATACCTTGTCTGTCTTCTAAGGAAACCCAAGAGGGCCAAACTACTAAACATATGACACTGCGAAACCTGTGACTGGGTATCTCACCATGTGTGTTTATTATAATGCATTTGTTTCTTCGGGGTTATGGTCTTTAAAATGTGGTGAGTCGTTTGGAGAAGTTCATTGTATAACAAACAAATTACATGTTTAATAGTCGTAGTAGTAATAATAGTAATAATAATAATAGTAATAGCAGCTGCCAGAGACAAAGTTCAGATTCCGTTGGGACTGAGATGCTGGGGAAGTGAGGTTTTCACTGAAGCTGCTATTTTATTGTATTTATTTTTTGGCATTCATTTTCCACCTTTTTCTCCAAGAAGCCCAAGCTGGTGTAAACATGGCTGTCCCTCCCCCTCCTCATTTTGTCTGTAATGCTATTATTATTTTTAAAATCCTGTTTTTAAATAGTGACTGTAAGTTGCTTTCAGAGCTGTCAAACTGCTAAATGTTAGCAAGACAGGGAGAAGCCCATGTTTCTGCTCTTTAAATAACCCTTCCAGGAATATCCAACATGCCTTCATCTCTCAGAACAAACAACCTCTGCTCATAGCAGGCTCTTTCCCCTTCATTCCTTCTCTATGCACTATTATTCCTGGCAATTGGCAATCCAGAGAAAACATATGTATTTTTTCGCTTTCCCGCTCAAAAGAAGAACAACAAGAAGAAGAATTTTGCATTTCCCAAATTGCCAACTTCCACCATTGTTTCTGCAATGCCAGGTCAACCAGAGGTCTCCTACCACCCAAGCACAGGCTTGCGGTCAAAGGTGGAGCTTAGTTTCCAAATGCACAACCACAGAGCCGTGGCTAATTGCCTAATAAGCCTTTGGCTTATTAATGATGACTAATAGCTGGTGCCCCCTTGTCGGTTCTTGCTGCTTAGAAGTGCTGTGCCTATGGTGAGGCTGTCTCATTCTTTCTGCATTGCCCATACAAATCCCAGTGGTAGGAAGGAAGGGTCAGTGGCGACAGAGGCACATGCAGAGCTAGCACAAACATTGTGGTAAATTAGGGCAGATGCTTGGGATATCGATATTTCAGGGGAGCCTACCTTGGCTCTGCAAATATCCTGGAAAAAGAACGAGTGCCTACTTTTTAGAAGGAGGTGTAGAGAGGCAGCTTAGCATTAGTTGATGGGGGGGGTATCCCCTGCATTTGGAAAGTGGAGGAACAGCAGCAAGATATTTATGATCCTCACCAACCATCTAGAGAAGAGACTCAGGGCCCCAAAGAAGGAAGTCTGGGGCTGAATCTCCCAACTTTCTAAAAGTACATTTAAAGCCCTTGTATACAACTTTTAACAGTCCTGGCTCTCTCTCTCTCTCTCCCCACAAAGTATCATGGGAACTGTAGTTTGTTAAGGATGCTAAGAGTTGTTATAAGACCTCTCACCCAAAGAGGCTGGTTATTGCTAGTTCATACCCCATTAGTGTCAGGTGGCAGGATCTACTGCACCCCACTTTGCAGGGAATTAAATATACAGTGTGAATTCCTGTGGATCACATGTGTGGATGAACAACCAAAGAACCAGCTGCGTGTCTAGTTTCAAAATGTGGGGTTTGCACACAGAAAGCCCCAGCAGAGTCTAAAATCAAGTCGCAACTTGTGCATTATGAGAATAGGCTGTTAAACCTGCTTAGATACCCTGTTCAGTCCGCTGAAACAGTACCCTCTTAGCACTGAACAGATCACACACTGTTAAGTAAGTTTAAAATGCTTTCTTTACAGATTCAAAGGTCTGATATATGCATTGTTCCATGCAGCTGGAAGGAGAACACAGGCAAAATACTATTGGGTAGAAAATACAGTTCCAAACAAAGGCTCTAAGTTTGGGAGCAAGCTCACACTCATCCGCCTTTGTTGGTTACATGGTGCAGAGAGAGAAAGAACAGGGGAGGGAGATTGACTTCCTTTCTTCCAGGGTGAGGGGCGTGTGATAAACACTTTGCCAACCCTTTCCTCTGAAGGAGATGGAGTGTGATCCAGCCAGGCCTCGGAGGACTTACACTATGATCTTAACCCCTTCATGCAGTAACTAGCACTCATGCATAGTTATGTTTGACTGCAATTTCCCACACACTCCTCTTCTGCTCCCTGTGTAGAAACCAAGAGGGCTGCCAAAGGATAGAAGCCCCTTTCCTTCAGGCTTTGCTCTTGCTCTTCGTCCCTGCTTGTGGGCTGCCCAGAGGCATCGGCTTGGCCACTATGGGAAACAGATGCTGCACTAAATGGGCTTTTGTTCTGACCCAGCAGCCAGGCTCTTCTTATGACCAAATTAAAAATGGAGATGGAAAAACAGTATGTCAGTGAGCTCTGGATTTGGGTGAAGGCAAAACTTTAACAATGTGCTTACAGCAGCAAAAAAAAACCTCGGCCGACCTTGGGCTCACGTTGCAGTTGCTATTCTGAAAAACACAAGGTCAAGATTCACTATCAGTTACTGTTAAGGGTGAATTAAACAGTGGGGTTGTACAGAGTTTTATAGCTGCCGGAGGATGGTGCTTTGAAAGTTTGAGCAAGAATCTGTCGAATGATCTAAGACCTAGATTTAAATCTTGTCACCCATCCCTGCTGCACCAGGGCAGGAAAAGGATATTCCCACACCCTATCCCCATTTTCTGGAAGTTTGGTGGTATGTCCAAAATCAGGTCAGCAGTCTCGAGCCAAATAATCCCTTTTTATTTTCCATCTTTTGAACTTTCAGATACGCTGCCCTAAATAGATAATTTGATTTCTGCCGGTTTTATTTAACACAGCTGCATTTTTCATTGGCCATTTTTAGCGTGTTTTATTGTTAGCGTATTTTAATCTTTTAATGCAAGCCACTTTGGTAACGTGGCTTAACAGCGGGACATACGCAGCTAGGAATAAATGTGGTTATTAATAACACGTAAGCTTGTCTGCCTGCAATTCCTCAGTTCCTATTAGGTCTGGGGAGGGGGCTATCAGGTGCCGCAATTAAACACTTGTGTGAGTCGTCATAGGCACTAAGGAATAGCATGTGGACGGGTGAGCAGTCTGGCAGAGAAGCCTCCTTCCTTCAGGCTCAGCAGAGTCATATAGCAGGATGATACTAAGGGGAAGAGCTGTAGCTCAGTGGTAGAGCACCTGCTTTGCATGCAGAAGGTCCCAGGTTCAATCCCCAGCATCTCTAGGTTAGGGCTTGGGGAGACTTCTGGTTAGAAACTCCTGAGTACCATTGCTGCCAATCAGTGTGGACCACAGATCTTCAGCCAGTGGGTTGGGAAGTACAGGTGGGTCGTGCAGCAATCCAAGATGGGTCACAGCAAAGCCACTGCTGCCATGTTGGACCCCAGCTAAGGCTGACCAAACCAAAGGACACTGCGTGCGGTGTCTGGGCTATAAAATTTTACCATTTTTATCAATTATTTGTGCTATTAAATTTAAATCAAAAGTGAATACAGTGGTATCTCAGGATGTGAATGGGATCCGTTCCGGAGCTCCGTTTGCATCCCAAACAGAACGTAAGACGTGACAGTGCGTCTGCGCATGCGCGTGATGTCATTTTGACCATCTGCGCATGCGCGAGCAGCGAAACCCGGAAGTAACGCGCTCTGTTACTTCCGGGTCGCCGTGGAGCGCAACCTGAAAATACTTACCCTGAAGCATATTTATCCCGAGGTATGACTATATGTGAAAGTGGGTCTCATGGTACAGGTTGGGAATCAGAGATGGGTCTGGGGCCTGGACCAGTTGAATACCACTGGTGTAGACAGTACTGACCTAGCTAGATTAATGGTCCGACTCTGACACAGTATAAGGCAGTTTCCTGTGTTCTTATGGGGAAATGGTGTTCCCTTTTCTTAATCTGCAAGCTCCCATCAGTGTCCACCCTTAGCTCTGTGAAATTCTGGAAACAGCACACT
Organism: Podarcis pityusensis; assembly: GCF_964106645.2. Taxonomy (NCBI): domain Eukaryota; kingdom Metazoa; phylum Chordata; class Lepidosauria; order Squamata; family Lacertidae; genus Podarcis; species Podarcis pityusensis. Next base: position 20,826,807 of record NC_138040.1, on the reverse strand, counting down.
TAAAATTATGATGAGGCCAGCTTATATACAGAGGGGGGCAGGCAACCCTACTGAGAAGCCTTCCTGTGACTGGATGCCCTGTGGCGAGGAAGGAGCCAAACACTATCTCTCACACATGGACACAAACACAAACTGAGTGTCTGTTTCACTGCTGCGTGCACCTAGCCCTCTCCTCTTCGCCTTCAAAGTCTTGGCAACGTGGTGTGGATAACAAGCACTCCCCTCGCCCTGAAAGCTGAGCTCAAAGCAACAAGGGATAGGAAAATAAAGCTCACAGGGGGTTATTTGGGTTGGCCATTCTACCGTTCTCTCTGCACAAGGCATTGGCAGAGCCATAAGCCAAAACTCCCTAGGGGTTCATTTGCTATAGACACTCCTATAAATACCTCTTATGACAAGCAAACCAGACTCAATGGCATTGGAAGGAGCCACCTTGATATCATGATGCAGCCACCTTCAGTCTTTTCTGAATAGCTTGCAAAGTCTTCAACTGCTCCAGACCGACCTCTGACTCCCAACCTGCAACATGAAACTGTCACATATTCATTTTTGTTTTATACTTAACAGCGCTGATAAGGCACATTATTAATCCTAAAAAGGAAATTCACAAAGCAATATACATAGCTCCGCTTTAGCATTCACACTACAAATGAAAACCCGTGATTTTTACACTTGATCTTAATCAAAAAGCTAAGCTATTGAAAACCAGTGGTTTATTATTATTTCCAAAGGACATTTTTGATGAGACTCCTGGGCAAGTTAATTCTTCCAGATTTCATTCCATTGAGGGGTGATATCAGGTTAACTTGCAACTCATTGCATAAGGCTAAACTTTTATTATTATTATTTTTTATTTTGAATGTCAGTGTTGTTGAGGAGCCTTGCTCAGAAAGATGCCAAATGGCAGCAGGTGGGTGATGGTTTTGCTTGCCAATTCTGGGTATTCTTTAGTAACTGAAATCCAAATCTTTGGAAAATGGTAGTTGCTGAAATTACACTTTTAAGGTCGTGTCACAGGAGAGCTCAAGGAATCATTTCTGCAACTCATGTTAATTCCAGGTAACTCTATGTCCTGTGAATGATGACTGTACACATACCCTCTCATGCAAATTTGATTTTTAGCTTGTGTTCTTGTACCAGGGAAGGATCCTGTGCTGAGCTCTGTGTGTGTTTGTGTGTGGTGGAGTAGATTTCAGCCTGAGAAGGATTTCTTGCTCTTTCTTTTTTGAAGAACAGAAGATACTTCTGCATTCTATAATCTGCAGTGAACTCTTACGTCTTCTCGTCTCCAGTATCCTTCCATTCTGGGAGAAACGTAAAAATCCAAAGACATGGCGCATGCATGCACACATACATAATTTTATTTGTATGCTCCCTTTCCATAGTTCAAACCATGCTCAAGGCAGCTTGCAACATGGCAAAAATACATAACTGCAACATAACAAAAATAGTCATAAACAATAAATAAAACATTTAAAAACATGCAACCAAACTGAAAAGTTTCCACATAAATCACTAAATCTAAAATTAAACACCCCCTCCACTAAACAATACCCCAGCCCAAGAGTCTGTTCAGCAGCCTCAGCTTTTGTAGCTGAAGTCAATCAGGGCCTCACCCAGGCCAGGTAGAAAAGGCCTACAAGGCAAGGAGCAGGTCTCCCAGGCCTCACAGCTAAATTGGTGCAGCCACCGAAAAGGCCCTTTCACTTGTGGCTATGTGACTAACTCCCCCTGCCGATGGAAGTCAGAGAAGGGTCTCATCTGAAAATTTTAATACGCACACAGCTATCCCTGGGGACAAGGGACAAGGCAGCTTTCTGGAAGGCTGGGTAAAAGCAAAAAGACAGCGAAGGTAATTGATTCCGAAATTTGATTCTGCCAGTTTAAAACAAGGCTGTTTGCTTGACCTCTTCAGCACAACATGCCAAGATAACATTTGGATCTCACGTGTTAAACCTCTGTAATGACCGAAGGCCTTCTCCTGCGAAAATAAAGCCACAAAAATGGTCGGGGGGGGGGGGTCAGGCCACAGTGTTTCGTTCCGCTTAATGCAGCAGCCATCTCGATGCTTCTCTGTTTCCTTTATGCTTCTCTGTTTCCTTTATGCTAGCTCTTAAAAATCTAGAAGCAGGACTGTGACTTTCAGCGATGGAGCCCTGTCTGTGGAATTCTCTCCCCAGGGAGGTACTCCTGGCGATAGCATTAGCAAGTTTTAGGCGCCAGGCAAAGAGGTTCCTGTTTAGCCAGGAATTTGGCATTTAATTAGGATCATATGGCACGATGATCTTTCTTGTTACAGTGTTCGTCTTTTTGTAGGGCAAGGTAGGAATTGTCTTTCTCTCTAATACTTCATGGTGAATACTTTTAGTAAACAATACTGGTTTTTATGATTGTTTACACTTGTGAAAGTGTATGTTTCCTTGGCTTTTAGCAACTGTAAGCCACTTCATGACAATTTATGTAGTAGATGATTAATAAATGTAATAAATAATGACAATGCGATGGAAGTCACCACCTCTGGTGCTTTTAAAGAATGTGGCTCCAGTAGCTTTGTGGAGAAGAGGGAATTTTAGCAGGCAGGTTTGTCCTGATAAAAGGCATCTATGACCTTTGGAAACTTCCTCTGCTATAAAAGCATCAAAGAAATGGGGGGGGGGGAGAGAAACTGCTCCTCCTTTTTGCATCTGGTCACTCTATCTATCTGTCTATCTATCTATGCCAAATTAACATTCTGCACACAGAACAGCTGGATTCTGCGACCTGTAACAATGGATGCAATTTCAGCAAGTTGCAAAACTTCCATCGAACTTTGAACAATTAATTCTGCCCTCCTGGTGTCTCATTTGTTTTGCTTTTTTATGCTCTGCGCTCTTGATGACATTGGGCGATGACATATGCGATCCTGCTTTCAATATTGTTTGGGGGCAAAAGTTTTGGGGCAGAAACCTGCTGTTTCATTTCCAATCAATGCATGTCCTGTAACTTCTTGCTGTAATCCTGTAACTTTTTTTTTTTACACCAATGTTGCAGAGATGTGTGCGTTTTGTCTTGCTATGGTGCAAGAGTGACCCTCCAAGATCACAATAATGCAGTGACATCGGGGAAGCATTGCAGAACAACCAAGAAAGCAGAATAGCATGTGGAGATTGCAGTACAAATCCACCACTAATGCACTATTACTGTGCCAATGAAAAAAACGACAAAAGAAAAACACCAGTCTGAAGGGGGTCCTGTGCTTCTAAAATTTCAAATTCACCCCCTTCCCAGCTACTGGTAACTATAATTTAGACACATTTTACTGGATCCTGAGATTTCAGAATGCATTGCTAACTCACTTCTAAGCATATTTTTGCATCCATAAGGACTAGAAACTTGTTTTTTTTAATAAAGAAATGAACAGTGAGATTTTCAGGATGTACTTTTTCTTCAGCCTGCTCCAGACCACGCTCCCCTTCCACTTTATGTAATCCTAAGGCCCTAAGCTATATCAACAACCCTGAATATATGCTCTAACACATACAGTGGTATCTTGGGTTACAGACGATTCAGGTTACATACGCTTTAGGTTACAGACTCCGCTAACCCAGAAATATTACCTCAGGTTAAGAACTTTGCTTCAAGATGAGAACAGAAATCGTGCTCCAGTGGCGCGGCGGCAGCAGGAGGCCCAATTAGCTAAAGTGGTGCTTCGGGTTAAGAACAGTTTCAGGTTAAGAACGGACCTCTGGAACGAATTAAGTACTTAACCCGAGGTACCACTGTACTTGGGAATTTCTTAATGGTTTTTAAGAAATTTAAAAGATGTAAGGGGGATCAGGGTGTTTGTCACCACTCTGCAATGATTCCCCCAAGAAGGCCTTTTGGGACCCCTTATTAGGAGTCAGTCACGTTAGGTGTAAATACCGGAGGGAAAATTCATTATTTGAAAGGCGATATCAAGATCTTGAGATTTAGCTGTCATTTACGTTTGCAATGGTCTGTTTCTGTCAGCGCCATGGCTCCCCCTTGTGGCCATGCCGTTCACTTGTAGCTCACCCTCTCAGCAGGGAGCGCTGCAGTGAAGTTCTTTTTTCAAAATTAGTTGGTTAGGAATAAAGAAATGTCTTCTAACTTGCCTCATATTTGCTTATTGTTTAGATTTCAACACGCACAGCCCCCCCCCCGCAAAAAAGAGAAAGGCTATTGAAGTAACTAATCTTCCCCATTTAAAACAACTTAAGAAAAAAACCAACCCACTATCATTTGCAATATGCTAGCTCTGACAGCGACCAATCCTGTTTTGCCTAATTCAAAGAGACCAACTCTAGACACAAAAAGCCCAATCCAATGCATGCATACTCACTAAGCCCCCACTTCAACTGGATAAACTTGGGCTTCTGTCACTCTTCAGTAGCTGTCACCACTCACTGACTTCCCTATGCCTTTCTTGAGGGGCACAGAGACCCCTCTGGCTGACTCCTGGGGTTTGGAGATGAAAACCCCTAACTTTGGGTTTCTCCTGGAGGGTTGGCACCTGCACATTTTTGGGCTTTTCCCCTCCCAGGACCCTTCTTAAGGCACTGGTAGTGGGCAGAGCAGGGGAGACTGGGCTTTTAAACAAATAACAAATATTTTTTAACTATCTACAAGTAACAGGATTTTAAACACAAAGGGCACTTTAAATTAAACACAGAAAAGGAAAACACCACTGGGCACAAATAAAATAAGACAAAACTCAGTTCCTCTGACCCTGAACTGATCTTTATACTTATTTCCCCTCGGGATGAGGTCCAGTTACCAACCTGCAGTCTGGCCTCCTGCCTTCTACAGGTAGTTCTTCCCACTTACTGCCTTCCCTGGTCCCCAAGGCCACTCTCTGCCGGTGGGCAATTTACAGTGCATGCTGGAGGCACCAACAGGGCTGTGTGAAGTGTGAAAGATAAACTTCCCTGCCTGGGAGGGGTGAGGCCAGTGCCAGTCACATGTGCTTGCCTTGCTGTGTTCAAGCCAAGGAGGGAGGAAGGAATGGAAGAGACCTGGGAGAGCTTGCTTGCCTGGTCTATCTGCCCCAGCCGGACCCCCCACCCACACTCTCCCACTGATTAAAGTGCAGCACGTACCACTACTGACCTGACCCTTGAGCTGGAGAAGGTTGTGCAGCTGGGTGTTGACTCTGGGCCTGCGGGCTCTGGCTTCTGAGATGGAAAATTCTTAAAAAAAAATAAAAAAAAATTATTACTTTTATAGATTACAAAAAGAGAAAAAAATAAAAAAATAAAAAAATAAAAAACAGGGGAAAAAACAAAGGAGAAAAACAAAAAGAAAAAGACAATACAATACAATATATAAACAATACAAAACACAACCTAAACTCAAAACTAAACACATTAAACTAAACTAAACAAACCCCACTCCCTAACCTTAACCCTGAATGGAACAAAACAAAAACAATTTAAAAACATACATCATCTCTTTTCCATATTCTATCTTTCATTCCCTTGTTTCCTCGACCTCCTCTCACCTCCCTTTTTGTATTCCACTTCTATTAATTGTTTCAGCAAATCCTTTCCATCTTTCTCCATTTTCTGTGATATTGTAAATAACATATTTTTAAACCTTAATTTCCATTAAAACTAAAATACTTATATGCGCTTAACTCCTTATAACATTTCTGTTAAACCCATTAAAAAAAAAATCATTCCACCATTTTTCTATCACTCATTTTTTCTATCACTCAGAGAAGGACGCAGGCCTGGCCAGGACGAAGAAGGCCTGGCCAGGATGCTGAACACCTGGCCAGGATGAAGAAGGCCTTATTCTTTGCGACGCGCCCAGACAACAAGGGCTGTCCATCGATGGTTCGCATTTCTGGGGGGTGGGGGGGGTGGTCTAACTTCTGTGTGGCTAACCCCAGCCTCTCCACTAAGTTAACGTCCATAATGTCTGTAGATGCTCCAGCGTCTGTGAGTGCACACACTTGCTCGCTGCTCCCCTGGGAGTCATATTGTGGCTCACACTGTAATTCCCAGAATCACTGGTCCTGGCGGAGGCCCTTCTACTGCCTTTTCTCCCAGCCCTGGACCTCCGGAAGGGGCTGGGACTGGTCGTTTCCCAGCAACACATCCTTGCGCTGGGGTCCACACTCATCCCTGACAGGGATCCCTGGGTCTTCCTGTCTGCACACTGTCAGGCCAAGTGTGTCTCTGAGCTGCAAACAAAACACAGCTGCTTTCTCCCTCTCAGCTGGCGAAACTCCAGGAAAGCGCCTCCCCCTGGTGGCACCCAGCTGCATAGGTTCCTCCCCCTCCTGATCCTCTTGGGGCTGGCGGCTCACACCCTTAGGAATGGCAGTCGATAAGAGAATGACAGAGAGCAAGCCAGAGCACTGCCAATGCTCTCAAGAAGTGCAAATTACTGCAAATAGAGAAGGAAGCAGTTCAGCAGGTGGGAAAGAGCGAAGAGACAGTCCCTCAGAGAATGAGGAAACAGTGGGAGCTGACCCTCTTAGTCCCAGGTCTCGGCGAATGGGAGGGCTACAAGATAGGAGGCAGGGCAAAAGACGTCAGAGGAAAAAGTTCAGTTGCTTCTGGGACAAGCGCCGCTCTGGGTGCCGGAGCAGATTGCTTCTCCTTTGCCCGCTGGGGAGCGGGCGGGCTGGTGAGGCCCCCTAGATTTAGAGGCCCTAGGCTTCAGCCTACTTAGCCTATACATAAATCTGGCACTGACAGTGATGAAGAGTGGGTTGCCAGTGCCCGGGGCTGCACGGGCAGGGTGGGTGGGAGCGAGGAAAACAGCTGGAGTACGCATGCCCATTCAACTGTGTAATTGTGTTTGTGTCACCCAGGAGATCACAGCCACAGAGTTAAGAAGAGTCATTCTGTTGTCTAGAGGGGTCACTTCCTGGTTCGGAAGGCAGAAGTTCTTTTCAACAGAGCCCATGACAGAAGCGCACAGCTGTATGGAGACAACACTGGGTGTTGAAATTTTGTGCCCCTAACAATTCTGAGCCTGGGGCAACAGCCCCTGTGCCCTCCCCACTATACCACTGGTCAGGGATGACGGAACCTGTGGTCCAGCAATCTCTAGAGGCCCACAGGTCCCTTGCTTCTGCTTGAATAGCTTAGGAGGCAGAAATCCAGCTGGGGCAGCTTCCTGCATTTCTATGAGCAAAATCTCACCTGCTTTTCGCACAACAGCTGAGAGCTCTGCATGGGAAAAGTGGCACTGCTATCGGCTTCCATACGGAAACTGCCACCACATGGAGGAGTATCGTGTGACACGCGTGCCTCATCCCCGGCGAGGTGTCTGTCCCCCTAGGGTGCATGTCGTGACTGCACATGGTCCCATGCAGCCTGTTCTTGTGCCTGAGAACTGAGCAAATATCACAACAGTGGAGATGAGTGAGTCAGTGTGTTTTGCCCCTTTAATCATCCATGATGTTTATCGGCTGCCTGAACACCACGCTTGGTTCTCTCTCGCTCCCCAAGAGGGATGATGGTTATCTAATAACTGTATTTGGGAGGATGCTTAGTCACCAAGCCTGATGTGAACCCCTATCTGGCTGTCACAGGGAGAGGAACGCAGCAGTTAGGAGGGAAGCGTCCTTAGAAGACTTGGAGGGTTCCTGCTGCGCTGTTCTTCTCAATTAGGTCAACAGTAATAGCAGCATCAGGAACTACTGTGGAAGGGGAGACTCTATTTCCCCCAGAACTGATTGGAACTGCTGTCTGAAACTTGAACTTACAGGTACACCAACTTTTTGTATGTTGGCATTTTGGAGGAAGAGAGAAAAATGCCCTCACGGAAGCTGGTTGAAACTCACATGGTTTAAAGATACTGCATTGAGTGTTCTGCATCTTTTCAGTAACGCTCCCCCAAAAAGCCATCTCAATACAATACGGACCTTCTCTGCTCAGTTTGAGCTCTCACTTTACCTATGAGATCACCTTACTTCATACATGCCCTTGGACTGTTTTGATCAATGGAACTGGCGCTGTTACAGGTGCCATGTAATACCCATTCCACAATTGTAAGAACTCAGTCATTTAGTGTGGCTGCACTTTGGAACTCCCTGCCTATTGATATCAGGGAGAAGCCTTCAGTGCACTCCTTTCGGTGCCTGCTAAAAACATTTTTGCTTAGACAAGCTGGCCTAGATTTGTAGAAAGTTGATATGAGCTTCAATCTATTTTTCGTCTATTGTTATTTTAAATGTTCAAAAGCTTTAAATTATTGTTAATTTTTCCTGTTGGTTATTTTTATTTTTCAGTCTGTTTTGTGTAAACCACTTTGAGACTTTTTTTTTTTTTTTGCAATCAAGCAGTGTATAAATTTTATGAAATAAAACGAATAATAAAAATAATTGGGTAGGTGTGAAACTTACAGCCCCAACATCACATATTTTTGTCTTGTCCCTCCAATAAACATCCGCATCATTAAGGCGTATTTTTCCCGTGAAAGCTACTCATTACTAGCATGGCTAATAATTTTGCTAAAAAGGGGCTGTTTCGTTTTTGCACTTTATAAAGAACCTAAGGAGAGCCTGCCAGTTCAGGCCATTGGCCCATCTAGTCCAGCATTCTGTTCTTATAGTGGCCAACTGGATGTCTATGGAAAGCCCACAAGCAGGACCCAAGCACAAGAACACTCTCTTCTCCTGCAGTTTCCAGCAACCGGTGTTCAAAAGCATATGGCTTCCAGCCACAAGGTTTTAAACAAGGGATGTCCCCAGCCTACCTGAAGATGCCAAGGATTGAAGCGGAGACCTTCCACGTGCAAACGGATGCTCTTCCGTGGAGTTCTGGCCTTTCCCAAATAGGAGCCTAGGAAACCTTCTACCAAGTTAGACCACTATTGCATCTAGAGCAGTAGTTTATGCTGACGGGAAGCAGTTCCCCAAGATTTCTCTCAACCCCTACCTAAAGATCCCAGACATGGAAGCTAGGACCTTCTGCCTGCAAAAGGTATCTTCTTCCACTAGAGCTCTCCTCCCTCCCTGCTCTCTTGCAATAAGCACCAAATTGTAGCACACAATATTTATTCCTCTGTGTTCCCTGCAGTGAGGCTCAAACCCTATTTCGGGGTTCTTTGCCTGCCTGCCCTAATAGTGCTTTTCCAGTGCAGACGTCGGTAGTGCTATAAAACTCACATGAGGTTTGAGTTGGGATATAAATAAAAGAAGTGCCTTAAAATCATCTTTCTCCCCCCCAACTTTCTTTAGAAAGTCCTCAGGCACCTGGAGCGAAGCAGAGAGTGCAGCTCTGCATCCCTTCTTAGCATATGAGGGCGTCGTCGCTTTAAAGGCAAGATCCCACATCTCATTCCCGCCGCGGCCCATCCTGGAGGGACCCAGGCGGTTAGGCTGCGCTCCGCGCTTGCAAACTGCAGAGACAGCTGGCCTTTTTTGCAAAATAGCAGCCGCTGAGCACCCCCATCATCGCGCTGACATCACTCAATGCCTGCCTGGCTGTAGGCAGGTGATATATAAGACAGATGCCACCGTGCCTCTGCTTAACACGTGAAATGCATTTCTTAATTTCGTTTTCGCGACGCACGAGTGGCACAGCTCCTGTAAGCGGGGAGGGATCACAAGCTGCGAAGTAAGCGGCGAGCACTTTAAACTGTTTGCTTCTGTTTTTTTCCAAAGGAACAGAGCGGGCTTCTGGGTTGCCTGCTAAATCGTTGCTACTGATAACAAGCTCCACCCTGCACGTACTAACTTGATTCGAATTATTAAACAAGGTTCTATACAGTGCCCTGGCAGTGCTCTTAACACCAGCCTGCAGCAGGGTTACTATCAGGCCACGGAAAAGAGAGCAGGAGATCTGTCTGTACTTGAAGCATCGGTGCACAGTCTGCACGCAACACACATTCAGAACAACTCCCTGAGGAACCTGCTTGACACTTGGAATGGGTGACTAACAAGTAAAGTGTCCCAAATCGCATGCAACTCCCATCACCTCTGAACATTGGCCACGCTGCCTGGGCTGGTGGGTCCAGCAAGGTTTAGAGGGCCACACACCGCTACTGCAGGCACAAGTATAGTAGAACAGGTTTGACAATGAACAGACAGGGGCTTCGTCGTCCATTTGGAAAAGTTCCCCAGCATTCCACCAGAGGGCGGTCCCAGCTCCTGGCAGTGCCGGCCTTCAAAAAAATTGCAAAACTCCCATGCACAAAGCTTTAATTAAACATCCCTTTGAAATTCAACGCGAATCTGTGGAGCTCCGAGGAAAGTACTTCCCCAGGGGTGATGGGTGTGTGTGTGTGTGTGCAGGAAGTGGGACAGGCGTGGTTTCCTAAGCAGAAAGACATTGCAAATTGCTCTCAGGCTACTTTTGAGTGGTTTTGAGAGGGATGAGGGAGTGGTGTCCAAGGCAGGGACACAGGGAAGGGGGTACAAAGGAATCTGTTTGGTGCGGCTCTCAGAGCTCAGGGAAGGAAGAACTTAGAGAAAATCTCATGGCTCCTCTTATCTGAATAATGTACCGAGCGTAGAACATCTTGTTGATAGGAAATATGTCCTTGCTCTACATTATTATTATTATTATTATTATTATTATTATTATTAATCATTTGTTATCATTTACCAATCTCTTACCATCCAGTCTGTTATAAAAGCTGGATTGTAACCCTGCTCTCCTAAACTACTACTTTGTAAAAAAAATATTATTGGTTTTTACAAATTTAAAACAATAAAGAGAAAAAAACTTTTAACGTATCCATATATGAGATTCTCTGAATCTTGTGACTTCCCCCCATCCCCTGCATGGGTCCTTAAAATAATTTTTCTAAAACTACATATCATTATGTTCACAGTTTTCATCCCTCTAAATTATCCATATATTTCGTTTCTTTACAAGTTATTTCTAAAGTCCAACTAACGTTTTTATTTGTTTACAATGGTCTCCTAAGTACCCTAATTTATGAATTTCCCCCATTCTTTTTAAAAGTCATTATCTTCTTGATTCCTGAGTCTCCCAGTCAGTTTTGCCATTTCAGCATAGTCCAGCAGTTTGGCTTGCCATTCTTCCCTAGTAAGGGACTGTTGGTTCTTTCTAACTTTGGGCTAGTAGCATCCTTGCAGCTGTTGTCGCTTACATAAACAGTCTTTCTGGTCTTTTGGGTTGTCAGAACCTTTAATTCCTAACAGAAATGCTTTTGGGTTTTTTAAACAAAGATTATTTTAAACATTTTTTCCCCAATTCATTGTATATCAATTCCCAAAAAGACTTTGTTATCTCCTAAACTTCTAAGCAGACCTGATTAACCACCATTCTGCACATGCTATAGAATAGGAAGCCTTGGAGAACTGGGGCCCACCTTGGTCATGGAGATGCTGGCACAAGCAAACCTCACGGGCCCTGCCCACTTGTAGGAGGGCCCATTTGCTTGTCCAGAGCAGAGACGCCTGTCACTTGCCATGATAAGGCTTGTGCCTCCCCCAAGCTCTGTAAAGAGCCAGTGTAGTCTAAAGGTTAGAGTGTGGGACTATGACGTGGGAGACCAGGGTTCGAATCCTCACTCAGCCAGGAAGCTCTCATTGGGTGACCTCCTACCTCACTGGGTGGTTGTTGTAAGGATCAAATAGGGAGGAGCTGAACTATGCACGCCACCTTGAGCTCCTTGGAGGAAATGAGGAATATGGAAATGAATGAATGAATGGAAGAGGCCGGTGGGGGAGCGCATTGTTGAGTCAACCACTTCAGCTCCTGCTCAGCCATGTAATTCACCTGCGGTGCATCACTCAGATGTAGGCATTAAAATAATTTTGGAGAAGCAGAAAGCCAGGGGTTCAAGTTTGTTTGTTTGTTTGCAAATACATATATTTATATATCATATAAACATATCGCAATGGTTCACAACAATATAAAAAACCATACAGTAAAATCTTCTAAAAGTTAAAAGCCAAAGGATTAAAAACAAGCCTTAGTAGACCATGGTGAGGTGTGTGTGCGCTTAACTGCTTGCCTAGTGGACAGAACAGCTTTCAGCAGGCATTTAAAAGTTGGCGAAGAAGACTCCCACTGGATCTGTAGTTCTTCACCCGGCAGCAAAGGCCAGGACAAGGTGGGCCGATGATCTGACTCAACCCTAAACGGATCATCATTTTGTTCTCAGGTAGCATTGGGAGTGGGCCGTGATTGAAGGAGACAGTGAAGAACAAGCCAGTAAATCTCTCTCTCTCCCTCCCCCCCAAACATACACGGAAATTACCACCTTGATAAGAACACTGGGTTGCATCCGTCATCTTCCACCAGCCTCCGACTGATGCTTTAAGTGACAGCTTCATTCAGCTTAATTACAGCATCCCTTTCATCCCTCAGTCTGCTCCCGCTCCTCCCATCTCTGCACCACGTAATTGCCAAGCCCACAAGAGTGGCTGCCTGGGGCTCTGAGCAGGGGCTCCCTCTTCTTCCCCAACACTCACCTCTCCCTTGTAAAGGAGAACTGGCCTCCTTCACAGCTAAGAAGGATGGCCCTCTCCCCAGCGACATCTCTGCCGGTAACCTATGGTCTCAACCCAATGTCCCACTGGGCCAGCAGATGGCCATCCAGGGCTCTCCATTGTCGGGTGGACAGGGTCCCAGGAATGCCACGCCACCGCAACGCAGTTCTTTGCTTATTTAAAGAATAAAAAAATCAGCCCCACTACCAAGACTTCCTATAGCAGGTCTAGGGGCCAAATGTGGTCCGCCAGGCTTCTCTGGCCCTTGGAACTCTGTCCCCGCCACACACTTTGCCAGCCTCACTTCACACCCTCCTTGGGTGTTTTTGCCTGGCTGGACTGTGTCCTTGAACTCTGATAATGCCACCTGTTAGGTTAAATGGAGGATAGATGTGTGTATGTGCCTAGAAAGTTGTCTACTGTTCCAAAAGGAACATTTATATTAATTGCTCCAAAAACGTTCCCCTCTGGCCCCACCCACCATTGGCATGGGACCCCCAGAAGGTTGATCAGAAGGGAAAGTGGCCCTCAGACTGGAATAGGCTTCTCTGGGTTCCACTGGCCCGGAAGGTCAAGGAGCTGCATGCTTATTCTGGTTGATTTATTGAAAGTGCCAAAGCTAAAGGGCACGTGCCTGGTACCAGGGAGGCATTTAGCTCTGGGAGCCTTGTAGGCAGCATGTCAGAGGCTGAGAGATTGCCAGCTCCATTCCCCACGCTAGCTCTCTCACCTTACCTTGCATGTCCCTTCCTGGGTCACTACGATCCTCAGGAGAGTGCTGGAGATGGGCAAATCTGTCAATTTCGGTTTCTTATCTTTCCCCTATCTTACATTCCATTCCTCACATTTTCACATCCGTTTGCACTTTTTAAAAAAGTCCTCTTGCATTTTTAGTACAAATTTCACCTGCTTTTTAGCACAAATTTCTTCTACTATGCACAGTTCGTGATACTCATGCTTTTGCAAAGTGATTTTCTCCAACATGATGCATTTTTACATGTTATTTTCATGAATATATACAATGTACACTTTACCCTCAAATATGCATCTTTGTGCACAATGCACAGCTGGAGAACCGCATTGCAAAATTTGGTTCACACTGCGTTTCAGAAAGTGTGGATTGCCTTTAAACGCAAACTGAATCTAATTTCTGCCCTGCCTCTAGGAGAGACAAGACTTCCTTGTGCTTCAAGGCTTGTCTCCTGTCCACAAACACCAGAGCCTTAAGTGTGGTGGCACCTTCCCTTTGGAATGTACTCCCAGTGAACATCAGGCAGGCATCTATAGTGTTGGCATTTAGGTGCCTGCTTCAAACTCGTTTGTTCGCTCAGGGCGATCCAGCTAAGCTGACTTGTTAAGCTGATTTACAGAATTGCTGATTTTTAGCTATTCACTCCAAATACATTTCTTTCTTAATGTTGGCAGTATAGATTTATTTTATTTTATTTCAAATGGAATAAACAAATCAATGTATCTGCTCTCTTAAGAAGGGGCCTGAAGGAAGGATTGCATAAATTGAATTTAATGGTACTTTTCCAGTCTCTCCATACCCAGAAATGTGACATCCACCTGTGGCCTCTTTCTGATAGAATTTGCTCCGTGACAAGGCTGCTCCTGTGCAACCGAATCTGTCCCTTTCTGCAGCGCTGCCCTTAATCAGCCACCCTGGTGGCACGCTAATGAGTGTTTGTATTATTAATAACATTTAGTACCAGCTGCCCCACATCCAAAAGGGCTTTGAAATCTGACCCTCCACATGTAGACTCCCCTCCATGCAACAGCGGTATTAGATGAGTCACACAAGATCCGAACTTAATTGAAAAATGTCCCTCCATATCCACAGCTGTTTGCTACTGAGCTGCCTCAGGAATCACCTGTACAGGTAGGGCAATGAAATACAAAGGATTGTTTGCGTACTACCTTTGATTGTCTTTTGGAACTGATCATGTTAGCGGCCTTTGGATTCTTTCTTTCTTTGTGGAACAGCAGGTTATAAATACTTTAAGCCCTAACTGATCCACGCTCACCTAGATCCAGGCCTGCAGCAGATCTTGACCTAGTGACTTTGGCCACAGTCAGGAGGGGTGTCAGCCTGTGCACCCCCCCCCCACTGCGGCCAAAGGAGGAAACCTCAGGGCCCCTGACTTGCCAGCAAAGGAAGCCCACTTGCGCCAATAGGTCAAAGGAGGTCAGGTGAACATCCCTTAAGCACTTACTTAAAGGCTTCTGGCTTGCTCTGTGGAGCGAGCAACCGGGAGACATAGTTTGTGCATTGCTGCAGAGAGCCAGGCGTGGTCCTGCCCTCTTCATAGCTGAGTCAGGACTTGAACTCAGGCCACATCTGCAGCATACGTTTAAAGCACTCTGTTTAGCAGGCATGGCTTCCCCCAAAGAATCCCTGAAAGCATAGTTTGTCAAGGGTGCTGAAAGATGTCAAGAGATCCCTGTTCCCCTCACAGAGCTACGATTCCCAGAGTCCCCTGGGAAGAGGGATTGATTCCTAATCTTCTGTAATATCAGCATCAAGTAGACAAGCACCCAGGTGATCAGTGATGTAGCACCGTTTCCCCAACCAAGTGCCCTGAACTACAACTCCTTTCAGTTGTACTGGCTGGAGCTGATGAGAGTTATAGTTCCAAAAATTTGGAGGGCGCCACGTGTCTGTCTGATTGCCTGCTTGATGCTGATGTTACAGTCCCAGCAGGAGTTGGGCTTCTTGTCCTGTTAACTACCTATATACCATACCAGGGGTGGAGATTCTGTGGCCTTCGAGATGTTTCTCCAGCTCCCATCATCCCTGACCATGGGCCTGTTGGGATCTCCACTCAACCAAGCTGATAAAGCTCATCCTCCTCCGGCCGAGTCCTTCGGAATCGCCTCCGACATGATTGACAATCTGAACCTCTGATAAGGCTCCAGGCACATCCCCCATTCAGCAGAGAATCAAACCAGCACAGGGAAGAGACGAGAGGTTTGGGCTACATTGCTAGGAGTTTTATTACTAAGCTATGCAGGCAGAAAAGACATTCTCTCTCTGTGAAAGACAGAGAGCAACTGGAACAAACAAAGGAACAGGAAACCACTAATGTCACATCGGTCTCCCGTGAGACTTCCAACAGTATGGAATGTGTGGAATGTAAACAGAGTCTTGTGACTCCAAAGCAGCTGCACAGTAGCGAACAGAAACTAACAGGGCCTTGCTGGCTAGGACTGATGGGAGTTGGAGTCCAACAAAGTCTGAAGAGACAAAAGTTTCCCCAAGGTCACCCAATGAGCTGCATGGCTGGGTGGAGGGATATGAACCCTGGTTTCCCAGATCCTAGGCCAGTGCTCTAACCACCAACTACATTGCTCTAACCAACTACATTGTCTGTGAGCTAAGGAGCACGGTCTCTTTCTATGTCATGCCCGGGTGACCACCTGTGAGTAAGAATGTGGATCCACTGGGTCCATCTAGCTCAATATTGTTGACACTGACTGGCAGCAACCTTCTAGAACTGCTAGCCTTCAGGATTTCAGGCAGGAGTCTTTCCAAGCTTCACAGGAGATACCATTGGGGGATTGCACCTGGGCTCCTGAATGCAAGGCATGTGCTCTATCACTGAGCTACAGCCTTTCCTAAAAAAGTTGCTCCTTCCCTGTGGTGGTTTAACTCCACAAAGCTCTTTCAACTGCTCTCAGGCTAGCTTCCCTCCGGTTTCCATAGCAATCAGGGCTCAACAGACTCTGCTACTTGAGGAGGATTCCTCTCTCACATTCTGGCTTGAGAAGAAGCTGAAGCTGGAAGAGAACTGAGCCACTAGGGGGATCCCACGCACATCAGCTAGTGAGGAAGTGGGAAGGCTAGGAGCCAGACACCAGAAACCTATGATTCTGGAACAAGTTTTCAGCTTGTCAGGAGGAAATCAAGAGAAACCAATTTGACAGGAAACTGTGCAAAGGTTGCCACCTTTTCCTCTCGGCCCTGCTCTGCTGCACTTTATCGGCTGAAGCTTTTTTCTTTCCATAGAGAGGAAGCAGTGGGAGCAAGGGAAGCTTTGCCTGCTTAATCTGTGTGTTGGTCTGCTTTATCAAGAAACCCTAAGAACAGGACCGGCAAAACTACTGGCTAACTTGCACATGTCTGACGAACACTCGGGTGTTAATTCAGAGGGTGAGTCCAGTGCCTGCATGCTTGAAAGTCACATCTTCTGACAGGGGGCATCCTTCCCTGTGCCAACTGCATGTGGGCTGGTTGTGGTGAGGGAACTGCACATGATCAGAGGCAACAAAAGTGACCATTTGACCACATCATTCCTTCCGGGGAAGAGCCCCAGTTAAGAGAATCCGGTCCAGAGCTGAGCCCTGGCTCAAAGGAAGATGCCAGAGGCTGGATACCTGACTTGTCCATTGGCTCTGTGCTGCATTGCAATGGTCTGCTCTAGTGCAAATGCGGCCCTCCAGAACTCTCCACCTGGCCCTCAGGACTCCCTTGGGCCACACCCCTTCCCACCCCTGCTCCATGCCTTCCTTGCTTGCTTTTGCCTGGCAGGAGTGCACCCTTGTCCTTTTATCACGCCTCTCACTTACGCAAGCCTTGATGGAGTGTGCATGTGTGGAAACTCTGGTTTTGGAAAACCGGGATGCGGTCTGTTGTGCAAAGGTAAAAACCACACCCATTGCCCCAGCCACCACTGCTACGCGGCCCCCAGAAGGTTGACCACGAGGGAATGTGGCCCTCGGGCTGAAAAAGGTTTCCCCGCTCTGGAGGGATTTCACCAGGGATGCGTACAGAGCAATCCCATGCATGTTTACTCAGAGAGAAACCCCAGTGTTCAATGGAGCTTGTGTCCTGGTAAATATGAACTGGATCACTGACTTAATCATGACCTCAGCCATGTGCTCTGGCATCAAGCATGGGAGGTAAAGGTAAAGGGTAAAGGAACCCCTGACCATTAGGTCCAGTTGCGGATGACTCTGGGGTTGCGGCACTTATCTCGCTTTATTGGCCGAGGGAGCCGGCGTACAGCTTCCAGGTCATATGGCCAGCATGACTAAGCCGCTTCTGGCGAACCAGAGCAGCGCACAGAAACACCGTTTACCTTCCCGCTGAAGCGGTACCTATTTATCTGCTTGCATTTTGATGTGCTTTCAAACTGCTACATTGGGACTGAACAACGAGAGCTCACCCCGTAGCGGGGATTCGAACCACCAACCTTCTGATCGGCAAGTCCTAGGCTCTGCGGTTTAACCCACAGCACCACCTGCGTCCCAAATCAAGCATGGGAAGCACCTTTTAAATGTGTCCTGCCATCAAGTCATTCCAGACTCTGGCTTTCATACCCTTAAGATGGTATTGTTGCTTATTTGGGGAAGGGCCTAGCTGTATAATGGCAGAACACTTGCCTTGCATGCAGAAGGCCAGAAATTCAACCCCTGGCATTTCCAGGTAGGGATGGGAATGTGCCCTTCCTTAAACCCTGGAGAACTGCTGCCTGTCAGTGTAGCTGATTCTGAGCTATAGGGAACCGTGATCTGACTTCCGATGTGGTAAGCCCTGCTGCCTTTTCGGGGGGTGGCTGTCCATTCTGCTGAACGGGGCCCTGCGTCTGTGCTCCAAAGTCCTCATCTGATGCTGCCGCCCGCTTGGAAGTGTCCCTATGCAAGCTGCCGCCTCCGTTTGCAGTGCATTGGATGTACCCCCCTCTCCTTCAGACCTCTGTCCCCGCTCCCCCTTTGCATTTCCTAATAACTCAGGGAGCCACGGCGACGCTTTGCCCAGTGCCGGACCCCTTGTTGCAGCATTGCAGCAGCCGCCGGCCGCTCCTGCGAGCTGTTGCACGGCGAAGGAGGGGCTCTGTGACCTTGACGGCGCCGGCCAGAGAAACGGATCCGAATGCACTGCTGCAGCCGGGAGGGTCTCTGCCTTCCTCCCGCTGCTGGCATTGCACAGAGCCGGTGGTCTGCGATGAGGGCCTGCGCCGCACTCCCTCCTCCGCCCCCGCTCGCCACACACGCAGCCAAACACTTTCCATACAGATGGGATCTGACATTGTTCGCAACACTCGGCGTCCTCCTGAGAGCTAATTGATCGCAGGGAAGGCTGGCAAGGAGCGGGGCCGGCTCGGCTCTCTCCATGGACATCCCTCTGCCTGTCGCTTGTGGCTCTGTAGCCAAGGCTCAGGCATGCAGCCTGCTCCTCTATGGACCCGTTTAAGGCAGGGGAAAGAGACTCCTGTTCCCTCGCAGGACCTGCGCTCCCCAGAATGATTTCACAACCTCTCTTCATAGGGATGTCTGGAAACTGTAGCTCTGAAGGCGAAATAGGGGTTCCCTTCCAAAGCTACAATTCCCAGAGTTCCATGGAAAGAGGGATAGATTAAGCCTTTCTGGAAAATGTAGCTCTGAGAAGGGGAGGGAGTGTCCTAACAACTCCCAGCACCTTTAACAAACTACAGCTCCCAGGATTCTCACAAGGGACCCATAACTGTCTAAAGTGGTGTTGCAGCGCTTTAAATCATATGCCATGAAAATGGCCATTATCTCCATAACGAGGGAATTCCACAAGCCTGGAGTCACTACCGAAAAGGCCCTGCCTTTTTTGTGCTTGCTGCTCTAATAGATCTTGATGGCAGGGCCTCCAAGACGGACGTCCTTCCAAAGCACGCCAAGGCAGTGTCTTTAACCTCCCATTCTCCAGCCATGAGCGCAGGCCTCGAATCCAGTCACACCATACACAGACCTGATAACAATCTCCTTGACACTTTTATTATTATTATTAAAGCCACCCATCTTTCAGCAGCGTCTCACTATCGCTAGAGAATTCTCTTTAGATGCTGGGATGATAGTGCTCCTTCCATTCAGGGAAAAGTCAATAGCATCGCTCTCGGATGCTCGCCTCCACTCAAGCACGATAAGGCCAGATAGGCAGAGATTGCGGGGGGGGGGGGGGCAGTTCTGGCAAGTGGCCAGTCAGGAAACTTATTAAACCAAACAAACAAATAAATAATGCGGCTATGCAGTGAGAATTAACACAACGGCATGGGTTGAATTCACCATCACTACCACTGGCAGCTCTGTGTAAAAGTGGAATAACTTTTACTGTAGTGGAATCAAAACTGGAGACGCAAGAGAAGTGGAGGCTGACCCACTGGGGCAAATAGGGCACTGCCCCACTGCCCTCAGCCTGCCCTCAATCAGACCCCACCCGCCTGCCTTCCTACTTGCAACTGGTCCAGGGGGTGGCACTGCCTCTGTTAGCTTCCTCCTCCTTAGTCTGAACTTTGTAGAACCCAGCAGGGAGAAGGACAGAGGGGGAAATTAGTTGAACTTGCTTGTCACTGGCTCTGGCACCACCTGCTGTTGGGCTCCCTGCCTTCTACCCTACCAGTCCTAATGATCACCAGGGACCAACCGCTGTGATAGAGCAGGGATGGGCAATCCGCAGTCCTCCAGGCATTTTTGGATTCCCAACTCTCATCAGCCCCTGCCAGCATGGCCAATGGTCAGGGATGATGGGAGTTGTAGCTCAACAACATCTGGAAGGCCATAGATTCCACACCCAGAAGGACCAGAGCTGAGTGGGGCAGCACATGCTTTGCTGCACAGGATGCCAGGTTCAGTTCCTGGTTTCTCCTGTCAAAACTATATTAAGGGAGCAACTGGTTTTCATAAGCAATACTGCCTCCAACCATGGCAGCAGAGCTTAGCCATCATGGCTGGTAGCCAATCATAGCTGCCTTCTCCACGAATCCACCAAGCAGATCCCAGTTGACTGATTTTCTCCAAAGGGAGAAGGCAAAAATACACCAGGGGGAGGGGGGTGGGGGACAAAGATAGGGTTGCCAACTGACTAGTGGAGAAAGCTGCTTGGCCTCCTCTAGTGCAGTTTGATGTGCAGAAAACCAGGCAATGATGCATTTGATGGTATGGAGGAAAGCGAGCTGATCTGATATCTGCAAGCTCTTCTTAAAGGCAACACTACAGTTGCCCATTTGCCTCTTTGCAGGTATTGGAAAACGGGGCCATTCTGGTAAACAGGGATACTTGGGAGATGTGTGAACTTGTGACTGGTCCTATGTTCCTGCTCAGGATCCCACTGTCCCTGCCCCACCCGCCAGATTGCCAGACTGCCCTGTGGCAGCCACCTATGGCATCCTGGCTCTGTTGGGAAAGTGGGTGGGCAGCCGGGGAGAAAAATAGCTGCAGCTGATTCCTCCACTTATTTTTTTGTGCCGTTCACAAGTGATATAAATAGAGCTAGGCCCGGTGCCTTTTGTTGTGATGGCTTCCAAGCTGGCTCTTTATAAACAATTCTTTGCACTTGCCAAGTTTCTGCCTCAGAATGAAGGACGGGAGGTAGAAATGGAGATCTGTGCCAGCCATGGCGCATGTTCAAAGACGCCAACATTCCTGTGTGGGAAACTCTTCCGTGTAAGAAATAGCATCCAGTCTGCGTGCAGCTATGGGGAAGGCCTGTGGCTCAGCAGTAGAGCATTCGCTTTGCATCTAGGAGGTCTGGTACCTGCAGGCAAGTCTAAGAAAGACACCTACAGACCACATTCACACCATACATTTAAAGCCACACAGTGCCACTTTAAACAGTCATGGCTCCCCCATGAAGGATTCTAGGAGCTGTAGTTTGCTAAGGGTGTTGAGAGTTGTCCAGAAACTCCTCTTCCCCCTCCCAGAGCTGCAGTTTCCAGAGTGCCTTAATAATCTATCCCTGTCCCTAGGGAACTCTGGGAATTGTAGCTCTGCCAGGGGAATGGGGGCCTCTGACAACTTTTAGTACCCTTAACAAAATCCAGACCCCAGTATTCTTTGGGGGAAGCCATGAGAGATTTAAGTGGCATCATCATGTTTTAAATGTATGGAGGGAAAGTGGCCTTAGTCTGAGGCCCTGGAGAGATGCTGTCAGTCATTGTTGGCAATGCTGAGTTAGATAGACCAGTGGTCTGACTTGGTATAACACAATTGCGTGTTCCTAGCTTGTGTGTGGCCATTGAACACATCAGTATGTGTTTGCTCTCCATGGATATGTTGGGCAGGTGTAGCCAATCAGTGCCTCCTTTCATACAATCATATGCATTCCAGCTCATGGAGGTTCAGCATGCTGGAAAAAAAGCAAATACATTTTCTTCTCACTGAACTTCTAACTAATGCATGTGCTACTTTAAACCACATGAGGGCACTGTTTTGTTAGACAAACAGTGCCCTCATGTGGTTTAAAGTAACACATGCATTAGCTAGAAGTTTAGTGAGAACAAAATGTGTTTGCTTTTCTCCAGCATACTAGATTGCTGTCTAGCCAGCACTTGCTTGTAGCCTCTTTGTCTAATTTAACTCCGCCCCTAGAAGCTGAAGCATTTTTTCTTTCTCTCTCTGAACATTTTGAGACAAAATATGCTATTTCTCTCTCACACCACTATTCACCTTGTAAATAGTTCCTGCATGAATAAAGCCTTTGAACTCCATAAACTGTAAGTGATTGTTCCAATCCAATTCACCCAAGATGCAAGCTCTCCTAACACAGAGTTCAATATGGAGGGTCCTTTAAGGAAACTATTTCCAGCCTTACATCTCCAGCATATGCCTTCTGTTTCTATAAGGGGTAAGACGATTTAATCACATACCATATCACTGAAAACTTTGTGAGTCTGGTGAGGTTGAGAACTTCTCCCATTACTTACAAGCACTCTGGGCACAAACTCCTTACTTCTGTCTTTCGATCCCTGTCAAACAAACCACCCCCACCCCTGGACCAGATATGTATATTGCTTTGCAAGCAAAAATGCATTCACTACCACTCAAGTACCAAGTAGGTGGGTAGGATGTCCAATTTTTTTGAATTTATGTTGAATTTGTAACACCTATGCAGCTTACTGCAGAGGATCAGTGTGCAATTTACTTCAGAGGGTGGGAGTGTCGTTTTTCTCTTTCTTTTTATGTGTATCTATATTTACATTTCTTTGTCAAATATGTGTCAAAATGATCCTTCGTTTGCTATATTTATATTGTGGTTGCTTGTGCCTTTAAAGGCTAAAATTTCCTTTGTTGTTTCAGAGGAAAGGAATGCCAGTCCAATTTTGATGCCAGTTTGAAAACCATTTTTGAGTGTGATACACAATGGATGAGAGGCTCTCTCATCCATCTCTTCATGACATATGTCATGAAGTGACCCACATTTTTTGAGTTTTGTGGCTCCATTTCTGGGAAACCAAGAGGAATTAAACCTCAGAATGAGGTCTCAGGCTGCATGCATGCTATACCTTTAAAGCACATTTGAAGGATGTGTTACTTGCTCACCCCCACTCAAAGTGCCTTCTGGGTATTGTAGTTCCCTGCTCAGAGTTATAGCTCCCAGCCAACCTTAACAAACTGCAGTGCCCAGAATTCTTTAAGGGAAAGGATGTGCTAGGAATGTGCTTCAAAGATAGCCCCAGAAAGAACAGGGGCAAGCCCATTCTAAAATTGAAGCCACCTTCTTTCTGTGTTCTTTCCATGTAACAGAGTGGGATGGACTACTTTGGAAGGTAGTGGACTCTACTTCACTGGAGATTTTCAAGCACATTGGATAGGACACTTTGGCTGTGATTCCTGCATTGCAGGAGGGTCGAACTAGGACCCTCGAGGGTTCCTTCAAACTCCACAAATCTATGATCACGAATGCTCAGTCAAAATGTCAGGGTCATATCCTAGCTCAGTAGACCCATCAAACTGAACGGACCAAAGTTTTAGCCATGCTTATTCCTCTCAGTGAGACTGCTCTGAGTAGGACTAGCATTTGGCAACAACCCTGAGTGGGGTGGGGAGGAATAAATAAAACGAGGCCAAGGTTTGGACCTTCCAAGCCTAGTGAGAAGCTGAACACCTCAAGGCTGGTCTGTTTCAGTGTCAGGCAACCTGCAGCCAGAACTGTGCAGAAAGCTGGCTTTGAGTGGGAGGAGAGATGATGTCATCCTTGCTGTGGCTGCTTGGTTCATTGCAATCGGGGGCTGCAGAAGCAAGCAGATTCCTGCCAGCCCGGACCCCTTGAGAGACTTTTCGGAGGGGAGGCACTTCGCCTCTTCTTCCAGGGGGAATCAGCAGAAGCTTCCTTTTGCAAGTGTGTGTTGTATAGGCATTCATGCATATATATATATATGTATGTATGTGTGTGGTGACAATACTCTCTGGATTCTGGAGTTCTGTGCTGAAGAAAGAGGAGAATTTGTACTGCATTAAAACACACACACACACACACACCAGCGATGGCTACAAAGCAGGAATTTCAAATGGCTCTGAATGCAGAGAATGACAGGCATGGAAGAGGGACAATCGGGGCGGAGAAGAAGGAGCAATGGAGGTGGGGGAGATGGATGCATGAGCTGAAATAGATGTATGGTCAGCTCTCCGAGACAGAATAGCCAGCCAAACCACAGCCCTGGCATGAAAGCAGGCAGGCGTGTTGTTGCTAGTGTGTGGTGTGCAGAAAAGAAAGCCAAGTTGCTTTTCCAATTACAGCCCCAGACAATGAACCTGCCCTGGTTCCCCCCCCCCCTTCTCTCCCCTCCCCCCAATCCCTGCTGAACTGCTTGCTGGGTTTCTTTTTCTCTCAGATGAAAAGTTCCCTGTGTATACAGCCCAATCTAAAGCAAAAGGATAAAAATATCCCATCTGCAGCAGCAGAGGTCTCCTTTAGAACTTCTTTCCCCCTCTTTTTTGATGAGTCACATTTTTGGGGAGAGGAGGGGGGTGCACGCTCACCAACCCCGCAGCTGCTGTGCTGTGACTAATGGGGATCCAGGAAGGTGTGTGTGTGTGTGTGTGTGTGTGTGTGTGTAGGCCTGAAGGACAAGCGCACTTTTCCCTCCCTCCCCTTGCGCGCGCTCTCTCTCTCTCTCCAGCCTCTTCTCCTTCCTCGCCTCCTCTGATCTGTCTCATTATTATATCCCCTGAGTCATCTCCTTCCACCTCCACTTTGGTGTGGGGTAGCTGCCTTTCCTGAAGCCTTCAAAGGGCTCCGGCGCCACAGGAGCTGAAACATCCGGCAGGAGGAGAGAGAGGGGAGGGATTACCTGGACTTGCCGCAGGTGATAAAAGGACAAATTTATTACAAGGGGGTTGGGCTCCCAGCACAGGGGAAACCAGGACATGATCTGGCGGTCAGCAGTACCACTTTTGTGCCTTATGAGCCACAGGATAAAGTCAAGTGGTTTCCTATTGAGGTCTTACATCTAGGGACAAATGATCAATGGCAGGGATGAGCACAGAATTCCCTGGAGAGACAAGGTGACCTTTGAATGACCTCCAAATACAAGGCAAAAACCTGTGGCTGTAAACTTTCTCGGACAGGCATAGAGCTTTCAAGGGGTACTTCCAGATGGTCTCTTTATACAACATTGATTTGTTTGCACAGAGTTTGTATGGAGGTTAGATGATGTTGGCTTATTTACTGAGCATTTGTTCTGATTTGCTTGTGGGGCGGTTAGATTGCGTTGCATCAAAGCAAGCGTTAACGTACACTTTCCAGTGCAGTTTCCCATTGCTTTCCTTATTGCAAAAAAGTCCAATCTTCTGAAGAAACAGGTTTGTTGCGCAAGGCCTCCCAACTGATTTGAATTGTGCAATCTGAATTTGCTGCTATGGGACTAAATCCCACCTGAAAATAGCAATAGTCTGGAAGCACCCAGAGATGGAACTAACCTCAGCCTTTTGATCTCTTTGCAAGTCCAAGGAGTACATCAGCTGCTTGCATACAATGCCTCACCAATCCATCTGTATGAAAGGCGGGTAAAGTCGGTCATCATCACTGTCATCATCATCATTATCATCATCATCATCCCACTGGAGGAGATGGATTTAAGGGATAGTGGCTAAGAACATAAGCAGAGCCTGCTGGATCAGGCCAATGGCCCATCTAGTCCAGCATCCTGTTCTCACAGTGGCCAACCACATGCCCATAGCCCTGGAATAGCTCAAGTTGGTAGAACATAAGGCTCTTAATCTCAGAGTCATGGGTTCAAGCCCCACGTTGGGCAAAAGATTCCTGCATAGCAGAGGGTTGGACTAGATGATCCTAGTGGTCCCTTCCAATTCTACAATTTTATAGCCACCATAGCTAGTAGCCATCACAAGCCCTTTCCTCCACGAATTTGTTCAATCCTCTTTTAAAACCATCCTGGTTGGTGGCTATCACTGCCTCCTGGGGGAGCAAGTGCCATAGTTTAATTATGTGCTGGAGGAAGAAGTCCTTTCTTTTATCCGCCCTGAATCTTCCAACATTCAGCTTCAAAGGATGTCCAATGTAAAGTGGGATTTTCTAGCTCATAGCTTATTTGCTTAACTCAGGGGTAGGCAGTGTGGCTTGATGATCTACAGATCCCACCGTCCCCAACTGCTGGCCGTGCTGCCTGGGACTGGGGGAAGTTGTAGTCCAAAACATCTGGAAGGCACAGCATGCTTTACCCCTTTACCGCTGTACTAGCCGTCTTGAACATCCAGACTAATAATTCTCAGGCTTGAATCCATGTTGCGCAAATCATTTCCATGCCAGATCCACACCGTTTATGTCACTAACATTTACACATGTCTTTTCCCCAAAGAATCCTGGGAACTGTAGTTCATTAAGGGTGCTAGGTAATTGTAGGTGTGTGAGGGTGAAGCTACCGGCCCCATGATTCTTTGAGGGAAGTAATATGCTATAAATATGCATCAAATCTGATTTGAATTTATAATGTGGGTTTGCCTACAGTACTTTAGCTTGAGATCACCAAATCAGAAGAGAGCTAATGGGAGGAAACCCAACTGAATGGTCATTACTATGTTTATGGAGTATTCACCATTTCCCCACACCAGCAATTTGCAGATTTTTAGTGGTCTTTGACTTGCTTCCCTCTGTTTGGATGTGTTTTTGTGTTTCTGTGCCATTTTATATATGCCAGCTTCAGTCAGGCTTACTTACAGATGGATACTGGAGCTTTGCAGTTGTGCTTGAAGGCTTCAGTAGAAAATTTGGGTTTAGAGAAGGCGTTTTGAGGTCTTGCAGTTATTTGTCTGATTTATTTATTTGCAGATCTACATCTATAATCCCATTCTTTTGCCGAAAAGGACTCCCAGAGTGGCTTCCAGTGATCAGTAATAACATAATTCCTTCCCTTCAGGTTTGCAGTATAAAAGGCATAATAGAAGACGCAGCATCAAAGGGAAAAGGGATCAGGAGGGAGGAGGAGAAAAGAAGAAGAAGAGTTTGGATTTGATATCCCGCTTTATCACTACCCTAAGGAGTCTCAAAGCGGCTAACATTCTCCTTTCCCTTCCTCCCCCACAACAAACACTCTGTGAGGTGAGTGGGGCTGAGAGACTTCAGAGAAGTGTGACTAGCCCAAGGTCACCCAGCAGCTGCATGTGGAGGAGCGGAGACACGAACCCGATTCCCCAGATTACGGATCTACTGCTCTTAACCACTACACCACACTGGCTCTCGCTTTCAGCACTGGTTCTTAGCTACGGTGTTGTTTTAAGTGGTCTTTCTAGCAGGGGGCATGGAAGCAAACTCTCTGCAGATTTTCCTCTGTGGATGGGTGCAGTTTGGTCCCCCTGCTTTCTGCAATGTTCCCCAGTAACCTCACCATGGTTTTTCGTCCCCTTTTGGGTGTCAGGGGCTAGAGTGCGCTGCCCTTCGATGCTGCATTCCCAGGGTATTTCACATGCACTCAGAACCTTGGGCCTTTGGGACCCAGATGGCACCGTGGGAGGTGCTGCACATTATGACGAGAGAAGGTGGCGGAGGGCTTGCCACGGCACTTGTGCAGATTTCCTCGTTGATAATGAACTTTCCCAAGCAGAGTGGCTGTTATCTCAATGCCAAGCTGCAGGAAAGACTTCCAAGGGGGCAACTAGCAACTGGAAATGCAGGCTCCCTGCTGGTTCCTGTGTGCCTCTGGAAGGGGAACCCCACCCCTAGTCTCTCCCCAAGCAGAGATACCATTATGCGCAATATGATCACTGGCCTGGTGAGGGCTGTTAGGCCAGGAGCAACAGCAGTGCACATTAATCAAAAGCGGAGGGAGAACAATGCAAAGCTGCCAGTTGGCATTAAATGTTGCCCCCAGGAAATTAATGAGCAGATGACAGTCAGTCGTTCATCCCTCTCTGCAAAGCTCCCGGAATATTTATGGCATGCTCTTGGCCCCTAAGAAGGCATCAAGAACCTCAGGAGAAGAACAGTGGGAGGAAATATTTTCTCTCTCTCCAAGGAAGGGAATAGGGAAGGGGGGGAAAATCAAAGTAAGTGATCAAGGAAATATTGCATGAATGGAGCAGAGCAGGGTTGTTGAGATGCTATAGCTGTGTTTCTATGATGGAAGATGATTATCTCTAGGTCTTTGGAGGGTTCCAAAATGAGGAGTGAACAGGGCCAGATTTAGAGGAAGAGAGGCCCTAGGCTACTCCACCTGTGAGGCCTCTCCCCATCCCCCACCCTCACAACTAGAGAAAATGGAAGAGTGTTATGAACAAAATTGAGTGAAGCCAAGGATGATGGCGGGTATTTAAAATTCTGCAATTCACAATTTCTCCTCAAAAGGACATAAGATATTATTGTTAAATACCATGGTGATTTTTTAAAATGCATAAAATTAACACTGAAAAACTTTTGCAATAACTGAACTTGGTAAACCTTTTGTGCTCTGGGCAGGCCTGGAACTAGTTCCCATGTCTTGTTCCTCTCTAAGGAATCAAGTTCAGCCTTCATGGCATTTAACAATGGCTCAGCATCCTCTGAGGTTCAGCTTGCGACCTCTTGGAAGCTTGAAGGTTCCCAAACCTTCTCTGAGCTACTAACAACAGCTGTATCTGCTATGACTGCTTTAGCAAACTCTTCAGCATACCTTTTGGGTGGTTTACTCTTTGTGGCCCTTTCAGATCTGCGTACTATACACAAGTCTTCCATGTTAGGCTTCTCCTCTTTATGAGAAGGGCAGGGATTGACAAGGCATCTGACCCTTACCTGAATCTCATAGCTCTCCTGAGCTGCCTCTGATTAGTTATCATTTAATTCTTGGGGGAAATAATTAGCATCACATGTCATATGCATGGAAGTTGCTGAACCAATTAACCAACTAGAAGGGTTACTGTTAATAGCACCAGTTTCCCTATAACTTGATATTCCTAGATAGTTTTGATGAACTGCAAAAGCATTTTTAGTTTGCTTTCTGTTGCCACCCTAGAACTTTTCTTTATTAGTGCCACTTTGTTTTGTACGATTCCTTGCAAATGAAGGAAAACAACTTTTCTGCTTGTATATGTTGATAATATACAAATAATAATAATACAAATAATACAAATGTGACCTGTGTGCTTGCTTGCTCGATTAACAGCTGTTGGGAAATTCAAGGTCCCTGCTCTCCCTTCTTATGGTCTTTGTACTGGACCTGGAGACTCTAAAAGACAGCATTCCATGTCAAGAAGGAGGACAAGTGGGCACCCTATCAAATGACAGGGCAGGAGCTACACGGAACAGGGCCTTTTCACTGGTGGTGCCCATTGTATGCCTCGCTCTTTCCAGACCTGCTCTCTTTTGGCCCGTATTTTGGAGCTTTATAATTTAGGAAAACTCTGGAAGAACTGGTTGACAAGTCTTATCAGTTGCTGCCGTATGAGCGGATTTTATTTGCTGCTATTCTGGGCTTCTGGTGCACCAGGGTTTACACCAGCATAATAGAGTTGGGCAGAATGCCAGAAGGGATAAAATTTATGAGCTTTCTCCATTATCTTTTTTTAAAAAAATAATATTTATTAGTAGTTTTCAGAATTATAAGAAGAAAAAAAACATTAAAAAACAATACTATAATAGACAAAAAGAAAGGAAAAAACACAAAAACCAATACAACAATACAACAAAAAGATAAAAAGAAAAAAGAAAACAACACAAATCCCAAATTACATATCTAAAACTTTCATTTGCTTGTTTCATTGACTTCCTCACACCTCCCTTTTTGTATTCTAGTTTAATTAGTTATTTCAGCAAATTCTTTCCATCTTTCTCAATTTTTGTTAAAAAATTCATCCTAACCTAATTTAATCTAATAATTAACTCAACAAATCCTTTCCATCTTTCCCCATATTTCTATTATTCACATTACCTTAATTAATTTAACCTTATCTTACTCTAAAACACCTTAAAGCTTGAATCTTAGTTATCAAATATACATTACTCCTGATATCATTTCTGCTAAAGTCATATAGTTTCATTCCAACATTTTCCCTAATATTCATTAATTTTTAGCCAATTCCCCAAATATAAATTTTTCTTTATAAATTTTCTTCCAATCTACATCCAACGTCCCTTCTTCCTGGTCTCGGATCGTGTCAGTCGTTACTGTCCATTCCATCTAGCCCATCAACCTGGAAGCCTTATGTCTGAGGCCCTTAAGTCTCTTCCATGTCCCTTCTGCAATTCTTCTTCTTCTTGTTTATACTTGCCCTTTTCCTTGTCTTTTGTTGGTCTCTTTCTTAGTTTCTTTCCTTTCTCATTGAGGGGTAGGCCTCTGGGGGGTTCCAAGCCAAAATTGTCTCCATCTCCCTTCATCAAACCCACCCATTCCCCACAGTCCCACTCCCCACAATACTCAATATAGGCCAAAAAGTATTTAAAAGCATATTCCAAGATCTCGCCAACGTTGGGAACCTCTTCAACTCCAGACTCCCCCTGGCCCACTCCAACTTCAATCTTCAATGACAGCGGCTCATACTCCTGTAGGGCCTCGGGACTCTCCATTTGTATTATTTGGGGTGCCACCACATCCTCCTCCATTATCTTCTGCATTTGCCCAGTCAGTACAGATTCATGAGTTGGTCCCTGGATAATTTCTGTATCAATATTCCCTGTTTGCCCACAGTTATTAACTGCAACAGTCAAATCCATTTTCTCATTCATCAAGTCCATCTTCTCATGCATCTGTTCCAGCAGGGCACTTGTCTTGCATAAGGCAAGCACCCAGTCTTCTTTCCAACTCATCTTTAGTCAAGGTCAGAAAAGCCTGTTCCCACGGTCTTAATCTCACATCTGTTGAGCCCTCAAATGTACTGCAGCAACAATTTGACAAGCTCCCTCTAGAGGAGGCAATTTCTATTTGTATCCATTTTTTTTAAAGGCAAGTCCAACAAAGGAAAATTACTTTCGTTTTTCAGATATTTTTCAGATATTTTGTTTCTTTAGGATGCAAAAGGCAACATTGGAATCAGCTTGTTTCTCTTCTTTAGCTATCTGTCAAAATATTCCATTCACAGTCAATGAACCTCTCCAAATTTCTGTCTCTGACACCCCGTTCCCAGGTTAGAGACAGTGGAAACTTATCCTTCTTCACTCCCTCTCCTGCTAGGGTTGAACAAAGTTCCCCCCCTTTTCTCCTGCTTCCAAGGGGGTTTCAGTAATTCTAAATGAAGAAAATTTAGACTTTTTTGACAGCTTTCCAGGCTTTAGCTTACAAAGTTTTTGCTTTAGTCTATATACAAAAAGTGGAAGGCAGACTTCCTGTTTTGAACCTTCCCGCTTCATTACCAAATTAAGAAATTTCTTGATCCAATTTTCCGTTTCTCCATTATCTGCACAGCAGTGGGTGTTTAGTCAACAGTGCAAAGGCTGAGCTGAAGCATTCCCTGCTGGTTACCTGCTTTCAGCAATAGGGGTCGCTGTTTGGTAGTACCCAATTGGTTAGCTGTCAGATTCTAGAGCTCCCTATTGGTGGCTCTTAGGTAATTCACAAAATACAGAGTCCATTCATAAAACACAGTGTTCATTCATAAAGCAGTAACATAAATCTCCATTGCTACATATTGGGTGTATATTTCAGCGGTTGAACGTACAGGATTATGGCCATGCTGTAGTGTAGCGCTTATGCAACTGTGAATAAAAGGTGGCTGGGCTCATTGTCTCAGGGTTTGGAGGGAAGAGGTGACAAAACTGATTTCCAATAAGTGCTCCCCCTTATTTCCATAACAAGTCCTTCAGTCTGTACTCTGAATGGTGACACCAGGGACCTAGAAGGTGCAGGGTTTGTCAGTCAAACCCCTGCACAGTCTCATTATGGCTGACCTTAAGGCAATTGGAGCAATTGGGCCAAACAGGGCCCCGCAGGCCGCTCCTAAGGGGGCCCCCACACCAGGGCAATCTAGATGGATTTTATTTACATCTATAAGATTTTGCAGACTTTGGCTGTGAACTGGGGCCCTACAAAAAATAAAATAAAAATCAAGTTGCGCCCCACTGCTTCAAATTGGGCCCCATTGGCTAGCCCTGAGTCTCATAGTTGCTGGGCCTGAGCTGCCCTGTCTTTGCATGAAGTCTTGGGTTTACAATTTTGGGAGAGAGGAGACTGCAGCACTGGGGAGCGGGGGAGCTGGCAAGGCCCCCTAGATTTAGAGGCCCAAGTTGTCCTGCCCTCACATGAAGTATTGGGTTTGTAATTTTGGAAGAGGGGAGACTGTGGCACTGGGGAGAGGGCAGGCTGGTGAGGCCCCCTAGACTTAGAGGCCCTAGTTGCCCTGCCCTCGCATGAAGTCTTGGGTTTGCAATTTGGGGATGGGGAAGACTGCCCGCTGGGGAGTGGGAGGGCTGGTGAGGCCCCCTAGATTTAGAGGCCCTAGGCTTCAGCCTACTTAGCCTATACATAAATCCGGCACTGGGAGGGAATTATGGCATGAGGTTGAATCCTAATAAACTCATCCTGGAAGCAGATAGGGATATAGGAAGCTGCCTTACACTGAGTTAGACCATCATCTACCTAGCTCTGTATTTCTACACTGACTGGCAGCACCTGTCTGGGATTTCAGGCTGGGGGCATTCCCAGCCCTGTCTAGGGATTGATCGTGGAGCTCCTGCATGCATAGCAGATGCTCTACTACTGAACTACCACTGAGATCCTGCCTCAAATGGCAGATTTTGGGATGCCATTGAAGAATGGCAAACTGTCAATCAACCAAGCGTGCTTTTCACATAGTGTCCCAGGGTTTACAAGGGCTTTGCAGAAGCTTATTAAGAGATGCCTGGCAATGACAGGACAACCTTGTTTTTTCTCTCTGCCATGTGTGGCACCAGGGAAGGGACATCTTAGATTCACACGGGGCAATGGTTGTTCCCAACAAGCTCAGCCTCTGTCCCAGGCTGGTCTACTAGTAGGCAAAGTGAGGCAACCGCCTCAGGCAGCCGATGCCATAGAGTGGGCAGCAACAGGGAGGCATCTGAGCACATGCCACACAGCTTGTTCTACTCGAGCCAGTGTCACTCAGGTGTGGTGGAGGATGCTGCCCCCTTTATGCAGTTGAAGTCAGATGCAGCTGCCGATCTGGTTTGGTTTTGTACAAGGGAGAGAGGGAATATCTTGTCAGACAGCAAAATGTCTTGGGCCTGTCCTGCCTCTGTCTCATGCTCTGAAACATCTCCCCAAATGACCTGTGGGCACAGTGGTAGCGTGGCGCAAGCATGGTGAGGCTCTGTGATAACAAGACAAGATGATGTGGAAGGGCTTCCCTTGAAAGAGCCCACCCCAATCATGATTGCCATTGCCATGAGGGTGACCAGGACATGTCCTCTGAGGCTGAAAGAGCTGGGCACGTTTATGAAGAATATTAAGGGGAGTTGTGGTAATGGTTTTCAACTATCTGAAGTGGTGTCCAGCTGAAGATGGAGCAGACTTGACCCCTGCCTCTTCAGAGAGCTGGATGGCCAAAATATGGGGAAGTAGGTTTCAGCTGAATTTTAGGAGAAACTTCTTAACAGTAAAAGCTGTTCAACAGTGAGAGAAGGTGCTTCAAGGGGTGGTGGTGGGCTCTCCTTTGCTGGAGGTCTCTAAGCAGACACTGGGCCACCATCTGTCAGGGATGCTGTAGTTCATGGGAGAGGGAACTATGAGCCTTAGATGTTTTTGATCTGCAGCTCCCTTCATTTCTGACTCCTAGCCTAACCCTCCAACCCAGGAAATGTGGAACTTGTGGTCCTCCAAATGCCTTGGACTACAAATCCCATCAGCCCCAACCAGCATGGGTCAAGGAAGATGACCAACCTCTGGAGAACCACAGGTTCTCAATTCCTTCTCTTCCCACTATTCCACACTGGCTCTCTTGTTAAACATTATCATGCCACAGCTGATGGGATGAGCATTTGGCTTAGACCCCAGAGAGTCACTGTGAGTTGGAATTGACAACCCTGGACTAGAATAACCAACAGAGGGTTTAAAGCAGCTTCCCAGGATGTGTTGCATTAGAACCAGCCAGATTCTCTCCCACAAACTTCTATTCAAGAAGCAAGCCTGCTTATTTTTAGGTCCAAAGAACCACCCTCTTCTTCACCTTCTCATCTCCCATCTTTCAACATCCTACGCCTCTCCCTACCTTTCTTCCCATGCAGGAGGCAGCTCAGCGCTTTATCATTTCTGTAGCAGGGAGAACCAAACTCACTGAAAATGCCAAGTGACCAAAAAAAAAAAAAAAAAAAAAAAAGAGAGAGAGAGAGAGAAAAGTTTCCTCCCTCTTTGAGGAGACCAGAAAAGATGCACATGGATGTGTGCCAACTTGATAGAGGGCTTTTGCAGGCAATGTTTTCAGTTCACTCCTTCTACCCTTTATTGATGGACTGTCTGATCTTCAGTTAAGCGGGGGACTTGCCCTAGGCATGCAAAGTGGAGGGTGCAATTTGGGCATGGGTGGCATGGTTGAGGTGCTGCACCTCAGTGGACTTCTTTGCAATTACCGTATAACAAGAAGTTGAGTGCATGTTCACATGCACACATGCACCATCTTCAAGTATCTGAAGGGCTGTCACATGGAAGATGGAGCAAGCTTGCTTTCTGCTGCTCCAGTGGATTCAAATGACAAGAAATTAGGTTCTGGCTAAATATTAGGAAGAACTTTCTGAGGGTAAGAGCTGCTTGACAGTGGAACGAACTACCTCAGAAGGTGGTGGACTCTCCTTCATTAGACGCTTTTAAGTAGAGGTTGGACGACCACCTGTCAGAGATTCTTCAGGTGCAATTCCTGCATTGCAGGGGTTGAACCTGCTCACCATTGGGGTGCCACTTCCAATTCTATGATTCTATGCTCTGGAACAGCTTTGCATGATCATTACTCTGCTTTCCTCTTCTCCAAAGTTCCAGGTATTGGCAGCTTCCAGGCAGCAGGGCTTGTAAATGTGATGGAGCAGCCATCTGATCCAGTCTGACAAAGCCTGTGTGTTTCTCTGTGCCTGGCCAAGTCTCAAGGCGATGGCAGCACCAGCAGGAAGGGGAGAAAGGGGGATCCCTCCAACCTTTGCCTGTCTACTTGGCTGCATTAGGAACAGAACAAGAAGAGAACAACACCTTGCTGGCGGGCAGCAAAGGGAAACTGTCAGTCTGCAGGAGCCTGCCAGGAGAGAGGAGATTCCCCCCCCCTTTAAAAAAAGGGCTGCTTTTCTCTGTGTTTCTAATAAGCCCCAGGCTATTTATGCAGGAGAATGAGGTGGTGGAATCTTGCAGTGGTAGGAAGGACTGGACCACTTTAGAGTGTTGGTGGGGAGGGCAGAGAAGGGGGCCACAACTCGGTGGTCTTGCCCATGTCTTGCATTCAGAAGGTCCCAGGTTCCAATCCTGGCATCTCCAGGTAGGCCTAGGAAAGGTCTCTGTCCAAAAAACCACTGTCTGTCAACTCTGGCTGGGACTGATAGAAGTTAAAGTTCAAAGCAATTGCAGGTTAGAGATGCCACCACTAGAGAACTGAGACTGTTTTTGTTCCTCTAGCTTGCCATACACAGAGAAATGAAACCGAAATCAGAGCCCCCTTCTCAGCCCTAGAGTCTGCTCTGCAGCATGGCCAAAGGAATCACCTAGGCTGCAGGCCAAAAGAAATCTCCTGGGCCAGGAGCCAAGCAGAACTCCTGCAGGCCTTGGGCCAAAGAGGGCACTCCGGAGTTGCAACTGGAAATAATTTCATAAGTTCCCACCAACAGGCCGCCTTTATAGGATGAGATAAGATAGCCTAGAGGTGGGCTGTCTCTCCATATATCAACTCCCCCCCTCATCTTTGTGCATCAAATCATGCCTTGCTTCTAATTGTGCAATGCAAACATCTTCCACTAGGGGAAGCAGGGTCTTGACAGCTGTGGCCCCCGAGGCTGCGGAACTACTTCCTACTGAAACAGAAGAATTATTGCTCTTCGCTTGCCTTCTGGAAGGCGGCGAGGGTGAGTGGGGAGCCTGCAGTTCTCTAGACATCTAGACATTGGTCAGGCTGGCTGGGGCTGATTGGCCCTTAAGTACCGCAACATCCTGAGGACCACAGGTTCCGCTGTTACAAAGCCAACCATTTCTGCCTGACTTTGGGGATTTTGCTGTTTGAGGAAAGTTTTGACCTCTGGATAATATTTTTGTTTTGTATTTTTAATTCAGTTTTATGATTACAATTTCACATCTCTCTCTGTCTCTCTGATGCTGCAAGCTACTTTGGCGGCATGTCAGGAACAAGGAAGCCACTTTACACCTATCCAAAAAGGGAAGAAGTGCATAGTTAGAAAAAAGGACGCAGATATGTGTAGCATTTGCAAATGTTAATTTATACCTATAGATGCAAAACACAGAAATAATTACTATAATTTAACTAGAAACACAATCTATCTCACCATAGTGGGGGAGCCTTTGGCACGGAGACCTGCTTGGTCTGCTAAGTACTAGCTGTGGATAGGCAGCTCCAGAGTCCCTGCTCTCCCTTCCTCTAGTTCTTTGTTTTTAAGCCAGGCATGGAGAAGACAGATCTCTGGATCACAGAATCATTTAATTGTAGAGTTGGCCCTACGGGTCATCTAGTCCAACCCCCTGCAATGCAGGAATCACAGCTGAAGAATCCCTGACAGGTGCCCATCCACCCTCTGTCTTAAAATGCCCAGTTAAGGAGAGTCCACCACCTTCCATTTTTTTAAAAAAATGATTTTTATTAAGGTTTCAGTAGAAAGTTAAACAGAAAAACATAAAAAAGAAATACACAAATACACAATACATAATCCAAAAAAGAAACAAGCACAGAAAACAAAAAACAAAAAAAGAAAGAAACAGAACATTTAAAAACAATATCACCTTTTCATTTCCGTTTTTAAATTTACTTATTTTCTGGACCTCCTCATACCTCCCTCTTTTGTATTCCAGTTCAAAATGTTTGTCCAGCAATTTCTTTCCCACTTTTTTAATCCCAATCTTTAATCTTAATATAATATAGCATTAAAATTTTACCTCTTAAATACCAAATTTCCATTTCCTTAAACTTCTTTAATCCTAATCTTTAATCTTAGTCTACCTATAACTTTAAATCCTGTACAGCTGGAAACCACTTATTTTCAATCCAACATCACTCTAGCATTCTTTAATTTTGCAGTGTTTCTGTAAATAATCTTTGAATTTCTTCCAATCTTCCTCCACCGACTCTTCTCCCTGGTCACTACCTTCCAAGGTAGTCTGTCTTATCATCAGAATGTTCTTCCTCATGTTTAGCCCTAACGTTTAATCTCCTTTCTTGTCATTTAAATCCATTGGTTTGAGTCCCTACCCTCTGGAGCAACAGAAAACAAGTTTCTCCCCATCTTCAATGTGACAGCCCTTCAGGTATTTGAAGACAGCTATCATACCAACTCTTAATCTTCTCAAAGCTCAGCATCCCCAACTTTCTCAATCGAGACCCCCCAACTCTCTCTGCCTAAGACCCCCAGAAAGCTGCCCATGGAAGATACGGAGCACCCTTCTTTTGATGTGCCCCTTTCTCTGGGGCACAGCACACCCCCTTATAGGGCAGATTCCAATGCTCCATCTAGGAGCCTTCTCCTTTCCTCTCATGGCACACTTGGAAGAAGAACGGAAGCAGAGTAGGCCAACTCTGTGCATTGAATATCTCAGCATAAAAGTACTCTGCCCCCACTTTCTGGAACTGCTGCCAGGTACCCACTATTGCGGCTTGCCTATTCTGTGCCTCCAAGGCCACTGTGACCCACACACCCACTGCTCTGGTCCGGCTGCAGTCATTGGCAACAATGATTGAATCTGTGCTTGCCAAGTCCTCAGGAAATGTCTGAATAAGTTCTGAGCGTCCATTTTACTGGGGCAGGAGGATGGTTCTGAGCAAGCAGCCTTCAGGAACCATGTACAGAATCCATCGATAGGCCAGACCTTGTTGCATGTGGTGATAAGGGCCTCCTACTCTTATGCAAAGTCAGGCAGCTGGTTTGGGATGTCATGTAAGGGCAGCATGTTGTTAGCTATTTACTTCCATGGAGAGGCACTTTGGGGATTTTCTGCCTGGGGTGCCACAAATAACTTGGCCAGCTTTGGGGAAAATGTACCTTGACTTGGGAAGATTTGTACCATTTGCTTTATAATACTGCCTCAGGCAAGAAAAGAACTTGGGCCCTTGGGCCTGATTATAAAATGGGAATTAGCGATGCTGTATCTTAAACTAAGAGCATAAGAAGAGCCCTGCTGGATCAGACTAAAAGTTCTCCTTATTCAGCATCCTATTCCCTGGCCTCCAGGATGCTAACTAGGAGGGAATGAAGTCCATTGACCTTTCCTGCTGTTAAGAATGCAAGAAGAGCTTTGTTTGATCAGACCAATGGCCCACCTAGTCCAGCATCCTGTTCTTACAGTGACCAACCAGATGCCCGTGCATCTTTTCAAAAGCTTCTGCATGCTACAATTCTGCTCAAAATCCAAATCTGAATGCAGAACCACTAGTACGCTCCAACAACAAATATACTGAGGCATACCACCTCCTTTGCTGATCTGTCTTCCAGAAATATTTTAAAGATTACGGGGTGATGTGTGTAACATAGATTAGCAGCTCAAAACACCCCCCTGCCCCCCTGCTTCCTCAGGTGGAGATCTGTTAACTCAAGCCTTTTCTTGTACAACAGTGGGACTGATAATCTGTTTATTTGACAGATACAGTCATCAAAGTGATCAGGCAACCACTGAGAAAGTGCTAGTTCTCCCCCAAGTAGCATCCATCCCCCCCCATCACGTTGTTCTTGGATCATTTCAAGGCTGTTTCTTCCCAGCCATTTGCAAAACTTAGAAGACTGGTTCCTTCCACTGCCTACATACCAAATGCCAGACTGTTTCTCTTCCACCCAAAACCAGTGGGGAGAGTTGTAAACTCGCTAAGCTACCAGCTATTAAGGCTCATTTCAGAAAGCATCTCTCAGCACTTGTGGAGGAACATCTTGATCCCTCCTAGCTAAACAAAAGCCTAGGAATGATTCTCTCTGCACTTGGCACTGTGCAATAGCACTCCTTTTTACAATGTATTTATAGCTGCTTGCATTTGAATTGGGTTGTTTTTGGATTAATTCCAGATCTGAGCTGAAGGGCCGGGCAGCTGAGAGACACCATCCCAGCTGATTAAAGTGCTGGGTGATATTGTATAGTTCAGCTTTCTCCTGAGTATGGATTTCTCCTCTTGGCTTCCCCCCCAGATTTACTGCTCTGTGTGATTTTTTTTTATATATATATAATCCAAAATTGTCATTATTTGTTACATATGCAATGGACCTATCAATCACACCAGTGATTGGAGAGCGTGTGCAGTTCCTTTTCCTGGGGCTTGCCATGGCTCTGGAGAGACAATACCTGGAGCTGGCAGGGAAAGGGAACATATTCTCCGTAGCTTAGTCTCAGAAGCAGCTTTGAATGCCAGGTTCCAGGCTTGTAAACATGGAGTGACACAATGCCTCTAAACATCCAGATATCTGTGGTATAAAGAGTACCTCTTCTTACAGATCATGCTTGTGTGTCACCCTTTCTCTAAGAAACGAAGGGTAACATGCAAAATGCTATCCCATTTTATACTCACAACGATCTTGCGAGGTAGGTTAGACCGGCACAACAAACTTTCTTAGACCATTCAGGGCTGAGCAGGAACTGAATGAGTTCTCTGATTATTTGGCGGTGGTGTTGAATTCCACCCGCTACCCTTTGAGAAAGAACCTTCGCCCTGGCTACTGCTTTTAGAAAGCTAGATTGGACCTAATTTGAATTGAAACCAGTCACTCTTGCCCTGTATATCACGCTGGATCTGAGGCTTTTTGTTTTTTTTGCAGAACAATTGTGCGTTGGCACACAGATGCCTCCTGTTTGTGGGTGTGTACTGTAGCTATCTATAATTCTGCCCTTTAAAGCCTTCCACAGTTCAATGAGAAAGAAGTATACCCACGTTCAGCTCCAGAGAACAAAATATGACAATGGAACAAACAGGTAACTTCCTTACCTTATCACAGTTGCTAGAGTTTCCTGTGCAAAACTAGGAATTCTAGAGAGAGGGACTGGGGGAATGCGCTGCAGAGACATACAAGGAATACAAGAGTACAGATATTTCAATCCAAGTCTCGACCTTGTTTTGAAGCCTATAGCAGCTATGGTTCACATAATCCCAAGCTTTTTTTTTTTTTTTTTAGGTCTTTCATATAAAAATAATTTTTATTGAGATTTAAGATCACCCACCAACACCCACCAATACCAGTAAAACATCAAATCTTATTACATATATCCTACTTTATGCTCCATAGGGCTGTTGACTTCCGTCCTTCCCTTCCATCAGTTTTCCTATTCTATTCTATAGTTCACAGTTTCTTTGATTAGATATTACAACATGACATAAGATTTACTTCAATCCTGCCAAAGTTTTCAAATTTGTACAGTTCTCACTTATATAGATCAAAAATTTACACCATTCTTTTTGGTACTTTGTCTCCTCCTGATTGCGAATTCTGTGTGTCAATTTAGCCATCTCAGCGTATTCAACCAGCTTTATCTGCCATTCTCCTATTGTCGGCATCTCCTGTTGCTTCCACTTTTGAGCTATCAGAACTCTAGCTGCTGTTGTTGCGTACAAATATAATCTTTGATCAGTCTTCTTAATATCTTCTCCCACCAAACCTAGCAAGAATTCTTCCGGCTTTTTGGGAAAGCTATACTTAAACATCTTTTTTAACTCGTTATAAATCGATTCCCAGAACTCTTTTAATTTATTACATGACCACCACATATGAAAGAAGTAGCCATCCTTTTCCTTGCATTTCCAGCAAGTTTTACTACTAGTTCTGTACATTTTTGCCAATTTGGTGGGAGTAAGATACCAACGATAGACCATCTTTTTTTTAAAAATAAGATATTTATTAAGCTTTTTTGAAGTATTACAATAAAAATGAAAAAAATAACAAAAATACAAAATAAAAATAAAAATAATTAAAAACACACAGATTTCCCATTACTTGTTTTCCTTTAGCTTGTTTCCCGGACCTCCTCATACCTCCCTTTTTTGTATTCCAGTTCAGTTTGTTGGTTCAGCAAATCCTTACCCTCTTTATTTATCCTAATCTTTAGTCTTAAAATAGTAACGTTAAATTTTTACCTATTAACAACCCATTTTTCATAATCCCTTAAAGCATTACAGCTGGAAACCACTTAATTTCTATCCAACATCATTCTAACATTCATTAATTTTACAATAATTCTGTAGATAGTCTTTGA
Organism: Podarcis pityusensis; assembly: GCF_964106645.2. NCBI lineage: Eukaryota > Metazoa > Chordata > Lepidosauria > Squamata > Lacertidae > Podarcis > Podarcis pityusensis. Next base: position 20,785,881 of record NC_138040.1, on the reverse strand, counting down.
ATTTCTTCCAATCTTCTTCCACCGACTCTTCTCCCTGGTCTCGGATTCTGCCAGTCATTTCTGCCAGTTCCATATAGTCCATCAACTTCATCTGCCATTCTTCCAGAGTGGGTAGGTCTTGTGTCTTCCAATACTTTGCAATGAGTATTCTTGCTGCTGTTGTGGCATACATAAAAAAGGTTCTATCCTTCTTTGGCACCAATTGGCCGACTATGCCCGGGAGAAAGGCCTCTGGTTTCTTCAAGAAGGTATATTTAAATACCTTTTTCAGTTCGTTATATATCCTTTCCCAGAAAGCCTTAATCCTTGGGCACGTCCACCAAAGGTGAAAGAATGTACCTTCAGTTTCTTTACATTTCCAACATTTGTTATCGGGCAAGTGATAAATTTTTGCAAGCTTGACTGGGGTCATGTACCACCTGTATATCATTTTCATAATATTCTCTCTTAAAGCATTACATGCCGTAAACTTCATACCTGTGGTCCACAATTGTTCCCAGTCAGCAAACATAATGTTATGTCCAAAATCTTGTGCCCATTTAATCATAGCAGATTTCACCGTTTCATCCTGAGTATTCCATTTCAACAGCAAGTTATACATCTTTGACAAAATCTTAGTTTTGGGTTCTAACAGTTCTGTTTCTAATTTTGATTTTTCCACCTGGAAGCCAATTTTCTTGTCCAAATTATATGCCTCCATTATCTGATAATAATGAAGCCAGTCTCGCACTTTATTTTTTAGTTTCTCAAAACTCTGCAGTTTCAGTCTATCTCCATATTGTTCCAAAATTTCCCAATATTTCGGCCAATTGGCCTCCATATTGAGCCTTTTCAGAGCTTTCGCTTCCATCGGTGACAGCCACCTTGGGGTTTTGTTTTCCAATAAATCCTTGTATCTTATCTAAACATTAAACAATGCTTTCCTGACAATATGGTTTTTAAATGCTTTATGCGCTTTGACCTTGTCATACCACAGATATGCATGCCATCCAAATACATTGTTAAAACCTTCTAGGTCCAAAATGTCTGTGTTTTCAAGAAGTAGCCATTCTTTCAACCAGCAAAAAGCTGCTGATTCATAGTAAAGTTTAAAGTCTGGCAGGGCAAATCCACCCCTTTCCTTTGCATCAGTTAATATCTTAAATTTTATTCTGGGCTTCTTGCCTTGCCAGACAAATCTAGAAATATCTCTCTGCCACTTCTTGAAACAATCCATCTTGTCCACAATTTGCAATGTTTGAAACAAAAACAGCATTCTAGGCAATACATTCATTTTTATCACAGAAATACGACCCAACAGTGAAAGCTTCAAATTTGACCAAATTTCTAAATCTTTTTTCACTTCCGTCCAACATTTTTCATAATTATCTTTAAATAAGTTCCCATTTTTGGCTGTCATATTAATCCCCAGGTATTTCACTTTCTTAACCACAGTCAAACCTGTCTCATTCTGAAACCTCTCTCTTTCAATCGGTGTTAAATTTTTCTCTAAAACCTTAGTTTTTAACTTGTTCAGTTTAAATCCTGCCACTTGACCAAATTCTTGAATTAGTTCTAAAACCCTTTTAGTACTAGATTCTGGCTCCTGTAACGTCAATACTAAGTCATCTGCCAATGCTCTCAGTTTGTACTGTTTGGCTCCGGCCTGTATGCCTTTAACCAACCGGTCCCTTCTAATCATATTCAGCAGAACCTCCAGGACTGATATAAAAAGCAGTGGGGAGATTGGGCACCCCTGTCGTGTCCCTTTTTCTATCTTAAATTCTTCCGTCACCACATTATTTACAATTAATTTAGCCTTTTGTTCAGAGTATATTGCACCTATACCATTTTCAAAACCTTGGCCTACCCCCATCCCCTGTAGGTTCTTCTTCATAAAACTCCAAGAGATGTTGTCAAAGGCTTTCTCCGCGTCCACAAATATCAGAACTGCTTTAGTATTTCTATTCACTTCTAATTTTTCCAAAATATCAATTATATTCCTCAAATTATCAGACAAGTGTCTTCCCGGGAGAAAGCCCGCTTGGTCTTTATGAATCTCTTCCATCAATACTTTTTTCAATCTCTTGGCCAAAATGTCTGCAAAAATTTTGTAATCCACATTAAGTAACGATATAGGGCGGTAGTTCTTAAGCTGAGTCTTTTCAGTCTCTGTTTTTGGTATAAGTGTAATGTACGCCTCTTTCCACGACTCTGGTGCCCTTTTCCGTTCCAATATTTCATTGCAGACTTCCTTCAAAGCCACTCTTTCAAAGATCTATAATATCTAGAGGTCAGCCCATCCGGTCCTGGAGATTTGCCCAATTGCATATTTTGAATGGCACCTTCTACTTCCTGTTCAGATATTTTATAGTTCAACATTAATTTGCTTTCTTGAGAGATTTTTTGTAATCCATTTGTCTTCAAAAATCGGTCTATGTCCATTTCTTTCTGTGGCCCTTGTGTGTATAATTGTTTAAAATACCTCTGGAAACAGTTTCTAATCTCGATTGGGTTATGTATATTCTTTCCTTCCACTTCTAAGTTTGTAATAGTATTTAATTTTTGTCTTTTTTTCATTTGCCAGGCCAACAATTTCCCACATTTGTTAGCTGATTCAAATGTTTTTTGTCTCATTTGTTTAATTTTCCATTCTATTTCCTGATTCATCATTTCCATATATTGTACTTGGTATAATTTCATTTCTCTCAAAATCTCCTGCGACTTTGGTTTTGCTCTCAGTTTCTTCTCACTTTCTTTTATTTTCTCCAAAATTTTATCTTTCTTCTCATTTTGACTTCTCTTCTTTATTGCATTCTGTTGTATCAGAAACCCTCTCATGACAGCTTTGCTAGCATCCCAGATTACTCTTTTTTCAACATTGGTGTTCATATTTATTTCAAAATAGTCTCTCAAAGTTTTTTGGGCCTTTTTATACACTTCTTCATCTCTAAATAAGGTGTCATTCATCCTCCATCTGAAGGAGCCAGTTGATATTTGTTTCATCTCCATCCTTACAGCATTATGGTTGGAGCAAGTTTTTGGGCAGATTTCCACTTTCTTTATCTTTGGTGCCATTCCTCTAGTTACCCATATTTGGTCAATTCTAGTCCATGTCATCTTGGCTTCAGAGAAGAAGGTTCCCTCTCTTCCCAAAGGGTTCTTTACTCTCCAAATGTCCACTAAATCCATATTGTCTGTCATCTCAAAAAATGTTTTCGGTAGTCTACCATCCTTGGTAACTACCTGTCTTTGTGCCTTGTCCATGTTTGTAGATACTACTCCATTCATGTCCCCCATCAAAATCAAATTGTAATCCAAATAGTCCAATAAGATTTCATGCAACTTTTTAAAGAATTCAGATTTCCCCTCATTCGGTGCATAAATTCCTACGATCAAAAATTTCTCTCCTTGAACTTGAATTTCGATTGCCAAAAATCTACCTTGTTCATCTTTAAAAATTAATTTCGGTAATAATCTCTCCTTTGCATATATCACAACTCCTCCTTTTTTAACTTTGTCAGATGAGATAAACTCCTGTCCCAATCTTTTATTAATCAGTAGTTTCCTGTGTAGCCTTGTTACATGAGTTTCTTGTAAACAAATCAAGTCCAATTGTTCCTTTTTTAGTAAATGAAAAACACCTTTTCTCTTTCGAGGAGAGTTCAAACCATTACAATTCCAACTTAACAGTTGCAGAGCCATGATGGGGTTACTTCACTTTGCCTCCAACTGCACCAAGTGTCTGTTCTTGTTCTGTCGATGGTGTCTCTTTCTCAGGACCGTGCAATCCAAAAGATAAATTTGCTATGTCTAGTATTCCTTTTTCCAGTGCTTTTGGCTCTTCTCCGGATTCCGCTTCTTTCTGTAGATCTTCTTCGTAATCTTTCAAAAACCTATCTTTATCGTTGACTGATCTTATTTTTATCTTTCTTCCTTTGTATTTAAAGGATAGGCCTTGAGGAAATTCCCACCTAAAGATAATTCTATTTCTTCTCAACAGGGCAACTAGGTCTCCGTAGTTAAGCCTTAAGTCCAAAAGATGTTTTGGAATGTCCTTAAATATCTCCACACTTGAGTCGTAAATTTCCAAAGTCTTTTGATAGTGCAGATTCAAAATTTTGTCTCTCTCCTCTTTTGTTCGAAGAGTAATCAAGCAGTCCCTCACCTTGTTCCTCCTTTGTCCTCTTCCAATTCTAAATGCATTCACTATCTTAAATTCTTCCTTCCCCAAATCCTGTTGCCAAAAATCTGTAAATTCCTGTGTAAGAAATTCAGCCAAATTATCTTTCTCACGTTCTGGTACAGCCCTGATTCTTAGATTCCTTTGTTTCTCTTTCAATTCAATCATAGACAGTGTCAAACCGTGGTCCTCCAATTGCTTGTATACCGGTGGTATCTTCTCTTGAGTAGCAGTTGCTATATCTTTTGCTTCTTCAGCTATCTTTCGGGTCGAAGCAGATTCCTGTAATAATTTTTCAATAGACTTTGTATTGGTATTCACCTTCTGTCCCAAATTATTAATGCTTGTTGTATTCAGGTCAATTTTAACTGATGCTTCAGCTACTTGTTTATTTGTCTCAGCTACCTGCTTAGCTAAATTTTCCAAAGATTCATTAATTTTTCCAAGTGCATGTGCCAAAACGTCTTCGGACGACATAACTTTTGGTTTAACTTGTGGAGGAGCAGCCCCTGATGTTCCAGATGCTCCAGATGTTGAAGCCCTTCACTGCTGTGCAGTGTCTGTCCGATAGGGTCTGCCAGACCTAGTAGTTTTTTCCTGCGCCAGCTCTAACTTTCCTCTCCCATCTGCCATAACACTCTCATGAGAATTCAAGGTCGATCCCACGGTTGAAAGTTTATTTTGGAATGGAATTTTCCTCTAACCCAGTTGTTATTGTAGCAATGTCAAACCTCCTCTAGGGGGACACAGTAACAGCCAAAGCTTGCAACTTTTAGAAAAAGAAATGGTCCTTATAAGTCCCCCAATTCACCTAAAAACAACAGTTTCAGTTGCACTTAAACAGTTACTTTAGAGCCAGGAGAAGTTCAGAAACACTGTATCTCTTTAGCAGAGTTAGCTGTCAAAAGTCCTCTGCTTACAGATAGGCTTTTCACAGAGCGGCATTCATCTCAGGGCAGTCCGTTCCCAGGTTTTAGACGGTGGATTTTAACTTCCTTTTCCCTTATTTTTTTTGCAGATTAGTACAGCTCAAACATTTCCCCCCTCCTCTCCTGCAATCCGGAGGGGAGATCGTTTTCCTGATGTTGCGATTTCAGTCTTTTCCAAACATCTTTCCCAGTTTCCGCTTACAGTCTCTTTGCTTTGATCTATCTACAAGAAAGGAAGGCAGACTTCCTATTTGTACCTTCCCGCTTCGGTGCCGAATTAGCTTATTTTTTCCTTTAAATCCAATTTAATCCTACTCACGGGTGGTTGCTTTCAACGTTGAATTGTCCCAGGAAAAAGTCAGCGCTCTCCGATAACGGCTATGCGGCTTCACTCCGCGGAAGAAGCAGTCGACTCTCAGCACCGCGCCGCTCACCCCGTCTCGCTCCCGAACCCTTAAAAAGGGTCCTTTCACGACTTGGGGGGGCGCAAAAGGTGCCCGCCGAGTCCCCACGTTCACAGGCTTCACCCGCCTGTGATTTTTAAAGGGCCCCCGCTTCGCCGCAGCGGTAGGACCCGATCCCGCAGAGCTAGTCCCTCAGAGACTCAGAGGGAATCCGCCATTATCGATGGCGCCGACCCGGAAGTCTCAACAATAGACCATCTTCATAACATTCTCTCTTAAGGCAGAACAAGCGGTGAATTTTATACTCTCATTCCAGAGTTTGGCCCATACATCAAAGTCTATGTTGTGTCCTAGATCAATAGCCCATTTTATCATAGCCTCTTTTATAAGTTCGTCTTTTGTATTCCATTCTAATAGGAGATTATACATTTTTGAAAGTAGTTTAGACTTACTTTCTATAATGTCTATTTGAAATTTTGATTTTTTGTCTTCAAATCCTAATTTTTTGTCCTCTTTAAAAACATCATTGACTTGATGGTATTGCAACCATCCTGTCAATTTTCCAGCAATACAATCATAAGGCTTCAATTTCCAACCTTTTCCGGCCTTCATCAGAATCTCCTCATAGGTGGCCCCTCTCCCTTCTATGTTCAGTTTTTTAACTGTTAACATATCAATTGGTGACACCCACCACGGTGTTTTCCTTTCCAACAAATTCTTGTTTCTGTCCCAGACATAATCCCAAGCTTTTTATCAAAACCATTGAGGGCTAGAAACTTGCTAAGTTTTAAGACGGTGGAGATTTTCTAGATTCTTCTTATGCCAAAAGAGCCCATGTTCTGCAATTGCGCTGAATACCAATAATGGAAGCTTCATGGACTCTTGGCGGCACTCTCTGCTTCTCCCAGTTTGACCACCAGTACTGAGATGGGTGTGTTTGGGGAACCACAGCCAACCAGCATGACTTTGATTTTGGATCCACTAATTGGAGGAGGCGGGCTAAGTCAAATAATCTGAAGTCTCCCTTGGTTAAGAGCAGAGCCCAGATGCTGTATGCTGACAGCTCCCCAAAATTTCTGGAAGTTAAAGATTCGGTACCCAGCTCCCTTTGTAATCCATTCCACTTTTTGCATTCCCCCCTCCTCTTCTCCATCCCATCCACTTGCTAAAATGCTAATGTTATTAGCTGTAATTGATTGGCCTGTAGTAAGCTGTATTTCTCCTGCAAATGCAGTCTGCAGAACAGAAGGGACAGGTCCTGCCTGGGAATTTTTGGATGTCTTCCCTTCTTCCCTCAGCATGTCTTAATAGATCACACTTAGCTTAATGTTACTTCATGGGGGACTGCATTGCCTCTCTTTCCAGTGGGAAGAGGAGTCAAAGTGGCCATGTGGGTTTGGGAAGGGCCACAGCTCACTGGTAGAGCAGCTGCTTTGCATGCAAAAGTCCCAGGCTCAGTCCCAGCATCTCAAGTAGGGCTGCGAGAGATGCCCCCTCTCTGAAACTGTGGAGTGTTGCTGCCAGGCAATTTAAACAGTATGTAGACAGGTGGAGCAATGTTCTGATTCAGTATGAAGAAGCTTCCTGTAACCTAATTCTGGGAAGGGCTATAGCTCAGATGTAGAATGCATGTTTTGCAGGGAGAAGGTCCCAGGTGCCAGATGGACCAAAATGGTCTGACTTTATGTAAGGCAGCTCCTTGAACTGCTCATCTGTCTGGATTCAGGGTAAGGGGTATCCACACTGTTGCCCTTGCCCTGACAGTAGTGATGGACAAATCTGTTGATTTTGGTTTCTTTTCTCCACTTTTCCAATCTTAAGTTCAGTTCTCCACCTTTCCACATTAGTTCACAGTAATAAATCCTCATGAAAATTCATCAGCATTTTTTTGGCGTGAATTTCTTCTAGCGGACACATTTTTGCACAGTGGTTTTGGAGAGCTGCCGATTCCCTATCTCTGATTTTCCCACTGTGGTGTGATGAGACCCTTCAATTCCAGTTTTTAAAGAGGTTTTTAAAGACAAATAAACATCTATTCCGGCTTGAGTTTACTAGATGGTTTGATGATTACTGGTTTAATAACTGCTGCTGTTGGAATTATTTTTAATCTTTTATCTGGGCTATAATGATGAGGCTTGTCTGCTGTCAGTTTGTGGCATTTTAATAATTGTTTTGCTCTTATTTTATCTATTTGCGTGTGTATGTGTGTGTGAGAGAGAGAGAGAGAAGGAGAGGGAGGGAGGGAGGGAGAGGGCTTATCTCCAAAGGCAACCTGAAAATACATAGCAAATCAATCAATCAATTAATTAATTTGAATGATTAATAATAGATGGAAATAAGTTGATAATAAACAAACAAAACACACACAGGTCCCACTATCTGAACACAACGTGTATGGAGAAAATAGTTTGTTAGGCGAGTGTTTGCATAATGAGTCCATGATTTCCATTGATTCCTATGGGGAAATTCCTAATGCGTTCCCAACCACAGAATTTTGACCCCAGAATTATAGGAACACCCTCTGAAATGTTGCAAAAGGCAAACAAGGAAGGAAAAAAAAACAAATCTCTTGTTTGTTCTATCTCTGCCCCTCCTTCCCACTATGGTTTCTGGCAAAACGGCTACCACGGACCAGCAAAACACAAAAAAGTGAGGCTTGTTTAAGGCTGCTTATTTATTTACCGTACTACGCACACTTCCAGCTGTTTGGATAGGTGAATCTGTGGTATGTAGAGCAAGGTTTGGATACTAATTCCTCATGTTTGGATAAGTGAGTTTTTGTACAATGAGCATTTGGATAGTGGGACCTGGTGTAATTGGAACACAGCTGTCTGCTGCTACCACCACAAAGCCCATCAGTGAGAACTTTGTTGAGACCGCTCTACCCAACAACAATGATAACCTGAAGCTGGCTGGCCCTGAGAGCTCTGGCAGACCCCTGAGACGGGAAGGAACCATGACTGTTGCAGTTTTGGGTGAGGAGCAGGGTTGCCAATTTGGGTGAGGCTACAGAGTGGCAATGACCCCTCCCCCAAAAAACGTATCACTCACAAATAAGAGGATGCAGACATGAGTTGCATATGCCCATTTTTAAGTCATGCATGCAGGTTCATTCATTCATTCCATACAATGCATAGACCCAGGCCACACCCCTCACCAGACCTACTTCATTTGCTTCTTGAGTCTTTTCACTTACCTGGAACATGCCCTTGAACTCTGATAAGGCATCTTGCAGGCCCAGACTGAGAACAGAGAGAGGTATCTGTCTGTGTATAAACTAGCCGACTGTCCAAAGGTAACTTGTTGCTTCACCCACCTTTGCCTCTGGTCCTAGAAAGTTGCCCAGGAGGGAGGATTAGACAGACAGTGTGGTGTAGTGGTTAGAGTGCCAGACTAGGACCTGGGAGACCAGGGTTCAAATCCCTGCTCACTTGGTGACCTTGGGCCATTCACACTGCCTAACATACCTCACAGGGTTGTTATGGGGATTGAACGAGAAGAGGAAGAACCGTGTCCTGTACCCTTGAGCTCCTTGGAGAAATATGTGGGATAGAAATGCAATCACTCACTCACTCACTCACTCACTCACTCACTCACTCACTCAATCAATCAGTGTGCAGCCCTGAAAGAGACTCCCTACTCCTGGCACCAGCTCTGGCAGCCAGCCAGCAGACATGAGATGGGAAGCTGAACTCTGCAACAGCCACAGCTAAGGCTGAAGGGACGCCGCCAGCAGGCCAAGCATCAGCCGCGCTCCTCTGAAACGGCCCATTGAAGAGCTCCAGGCTTCTCGGTTGCAAGTCAATAGACCCAACACCAGCTCGTCTATTTATAAGCCTGACAAAAGGCCAGAGCGAAGCACTTGGCCGAGGGAGCTAATCCCTGACACTGTTCACCATTGTCCACCGCCCAGTTGGCAGCTCCCTCCCCCGCGGATGCGCACGCTCCCCATTCTAGACTAGCAGCTGGGCGAAATGCTCCGCCAGAGAGGGCACTTGTAGGGCAGCAGCTGGGCTCGGGTGCCAAATGGCTCCCGCAGGCCCACGTGCTGCTGCAGCCTCGCTTCTTTTTGGAGGCGATGGGGGCTACTGGAGATTGAGGAGGCTCAGGGGAGCAGCTAGGCTAGGCCAGCCTCAGGCAGCTACCTTTGGGGGGGCACCAGCAATTGGCAAAGCTTTGGGTGCAGCCGTGGATGGGAGAGATTCCCTTCCCTGCCTCCACTTCCAGCCAGCGTGGTGTAGTGGTTAAGAGTGGTGGACTCGTAATCTGGTGAACCAGGTTCGCTTCCCCGCTCCTCCACGTGCAGCTGCTGGGTGACCTTGGGCTAGTCACACTTCTCTGAAGTCTCTCAGCCCCACTCACCTCACAGAGTGTTTGTTGTGAGGGAGGAAGGGAAAGGAGATTGTTAGCCGCTTTGAGACTCCATAAGGGGAGTGAAAGGCAGGATATCAAGTCCAAACAACAACAACAACTCCTCCTCCTCCTCCTCCTCTTCTTCTTCTTCTTCTTCTTCTTCTTCTTCTTCTTCTTCTTCTTCCCATCTTGGCTGTAGCTCGGTACAGAGCATCTGCTCTGTACACAGAAGGTCCCGGGTTCAATCCCTGGCATCTCCAGGTAGGACTGGAAGAGAACCCTGCCTGGCATCTTGGGCAGTCACTGCCAGCTGGTTTTCACAATACTGCACAGTGTGTTTCTTTAAGAGACAGGTGTGGTATTCAGGCAGAGCATAGTCATCATGGCTAGTGGCCCTTGATAGCTCTCTCCTCCATGGATTTGTCTAAATCCTCTTTTGAAGGCATCCAAGTTGGTGGCCATCACTTCCTCCTGTGGCAGAGAGTTCCACAGTTTAACTATGTGCTGCGTGTGAAGAAGGGCTTTCTTTTACCCATTCTGAATCTTCCAACATTCAGCATCACTGGTTGTGTCCCCCCTCCCCATAAACTCCTCCTTGCTATATACAAATAGAATCTGTCAAATGGGGGCGGGCATCTCAGTGGGCCGGTGAGGCTCATAGAATTGTACAGTTGGAAGGGCTTCAAATATAGACATCCAGTCCAACCCCCCGCAATGCAAGAATCACAGCTAAGGGTATAGGGCAGTGGGTTTTTGTTGTTGTTCATGCACGAAGCAAAGCATTATCAGCAAATGCCTCCTCCTGCCATGCTGATTCTCAGTCCTCCCTGGCCTCCTGGCTCACCGGAGGTTGCCACCCAGCATGCCTACTTTGAAAGTGGCCACAGTGACGCAGCTGCAAGCTTGTGAGATTCGAGACTGACTTTCCCCGCTGAACGCGCTGGAGGCTGGCCAATGGCAGCGGGCCCAGCGATTTTTTACTCTACAGATTGGCAAGGGAGGGCAAAAGTCTGCTAGCAAAGGATGTAGGAGGAGAGGAGGGCATAGATCTCTCTTAGCATGTCAGGATCATATCCGGGAACATTTCTTGCCTGCCAAGCTCCTTGTTCCCCTTGCTCGAAGGAGATCAATATTCCAGGCTTCAGCAATTTAAGAAGAGCCAAGGAGCCTGCAAGTGGGCAAGAGGATTCGTAGTGAACTTTCCATGCTTTGAATCTTTCTCCTCGCCGGTCACTCCTTCTCCTCTGCCCACCCCAAAGAAAAGTCTGTGGAGGTGTTGCAAGAAAACAGATTCTGACTAGACATAGTAAGAGCCATTCAACAGTGGACTGACTGCCTTGAAGCTGGTGGACTCTCTTTCATTAGATGTTTTTAGAGCTTGGGATTTAGACTATCAGGGATTCTTCAGCTGGGATTCCTGCATTGCAGCGGTCTAGATGACCCTTCATGTCCCTTCCAACTCTACATTTCTGTGATTCTATTAAAAAAGACATCTGGAGGGCTCCTATAAGAACAGGGTTGGGGAACCTTTTGGGCCTGGCCGGCCAACTTAAAATTAAAATTAAAAGAATGTTTGGTGGGCAGAGAGTGAATGAACCAAAGCCTGTGTGAATGGGGTCAGGAGTTGGGTCAGGCCAGCCTGTGCCACTTTCCTTTATTGTTCAGCCTCAATGCAGCTATGCTTAAGCAGAAACACAGGTTGTTCTTGGCACCGGTGACCTCCGCTGATAAGAGCTGCCTCTGTCGAAAGAAGGCTTGTGCTTGTGTGGCAGACATGGCTGCTTGCCCTGCCCTCCTGTGCCAGCAGAGGCCTTCCTTTTGCCCCTTGCCCACAGCTGGGATGGAGAGGAGCCACATCCTCTTGTCTGGAAGGCAGAGGAGGTGGCTGAGCATCCCTCCCAACCAGGAGCTCCGTGTAGGAGAATACAGGCTCCCTTGTTTGTACAGCAGGGTCTGGGCACCTTTTTTAAGAAAAGAAAAGGAGGGAAGCAAAAGAAGCAATTAATCTGGGTCATGACATTCACCCGGAGGATCTGAAAGCCTGAGACTTGTTTCACACCAGGATCAACAAAGCTGGAGAAGTGCATTGTGTGTATCCACCTCCGCCTCCCTTCCTCCTCCCCCTTCCTCTGCTCCCTCCATTCCCCCTGCTTATTATTCTGGGCAAGTAAGGCACAGAGTACAAGATCTACATACTGCGGCACAAGGAAGTTACCCTTCAAACAGAGCATAGGTTGTGCTCAGTGACTTGCGGTCCAAAACCTGAGCATGCCACCTGTTTTTTAAAAAAAGCCAGCCTATGCTGATTTCTTCCCTTGCTCTGCACACAAGTATCCTGCAGCCGCCAGAAGTTATTTATTTATTCTGTGCTTTGGAGCTTCATTTTTTTAAAAATGCGCTTACACAAGACAGAAAAAGGGTTGCCAAATGTCGTCCCCCACATACACACCTTGGCAGGTGCTTCTTTAAAGAGCACTGCCTCATGGGTCAAAAACCAGTAGTGTGGTGGCAGGTTCAGAAGTGCAGGGTCCCTGCATGATAGCCACAGCCACACTCTCTCACAGTCACTGCCATCAATCGGTTAAAAAGGATCCTGGCTGGTAACTGATGGGGAAAGACTTGAGCCTAGCTGGCAAGAATAGACAATGCTAGGCTAGACAAAGAGTCTGATTCAGGGCGAGAATAACTTCCCCAATCTCATCCCGTGAGCTTCACAGGGATTTGAACCTGGAACTCCATCTTCATCATCCTTTTTTTTGTTTTTGTTTGTATGCCTCCTTTCTGCAGTAAACCACACTCAGGGGGGCTTGCAACACGAACAAAGTTACGTAGTTTACTAAGTTGCCAAATATAACAAAACTGAAACAAAGAATAAGTTAACAAGAATGTCTAATTGAGAAATGTACAATAAAATTAAGCATTCCTCTTATCAGGGAAGGCAGGGGTTTTTTGAGGCAAAACAGGACTTTGATGTTCATCTTCTCCACCCCAGGGGTAGGGAAGCCAAGTGACAAAGCCGTGAGCCGGAACATCTCTCTCTCGTCTCACTTGCCACACTTGGTGAGATGGGGAGCATTTAGCAAGGACTTGCTGTTCATTGGAACGCTCCGAGAAGGGGGGGGGGCATTCCATCAGCAGCAGAAGCGGTGGGGCAGGCGGGGTGCCGCCTCGTGCGTTTCCGTCACCTGAGGCAGCTGTTTCACCCCACATCATGGACGGGCTGGCACTCCAATGATGAAAGATCAGAAGGCAGTCCATGTCTGGACAGGCCCCAGGGTGCAACCCTTTCTGGCCCTGCCCACATCCTCCTCAAGTGTTTTAGTCCAGCTAGACTGTGCCATTGATCTGTGCTAACCGCTGTTGCTTGCATGCCTGGAGAGAGAGGGGTGTGCAGGGAACCCCTGACTTTTGCTGAGATGTCGCCTACTGCAGAAAGTTAAGAAACACGTCCTTTTTTTTGCTCCACCCACTTTCGTCTTGGGCCTTTGGTCGTGCCATCAGAAGACTTCCCTATAAGGGGGTATGTGCCTTGGGCTAAAAAGAAGAAGCTCTGCCTCTCCCGTATTAGAGTCTGCTTTCCAGGTACCTGGCCACTATATGTGTGTGTGTGTGTGTGTGTGTGAGAGAGAGAGAGAGCGAGTATACACACACACACACACACACACGCACGCACACATACGTAATCTTCCTTCTCTGCGTCCTGCATCAGAATTGCAACAAACCAACTGGGATGAGGCTGAGCAGGTGTGAAATCTGGAGAGGATGCAATGCAGGCTGCATCCCATCAGCCAGCAAGCCCCCCTTCTTCCCGCCTCCCCCCCCCCCGCTTATCCGCCAGTCTCCGGGATGACATCACAGCTTCAAGGGGCTCCGAATTGGATTGTGTTTAATTAGCAGAGAAACGCTGCATTGCAGGATTCAAGGACTTTTGAGGGTCTCTCCAGCTCTCGGAGATTTGTCGCCGTCTTTTTTTTTTTTGTCATCAGCTGCTTGAGATAACCTACATCTGCAGTCCAGTACAACAGCTCAGGCTTCGAAGGGGGAGACATCCTGTGGCACTTTTGCCAGAGGATTTCAAAAGCCTTTATATTTCACTGCTAATTGATTTTGCATTAAAAAAAATCACAACTCCCCCCCCCCCAAAAAAAACCCCATACCCTTGGATGGAGCTGTGGTGAAGTTTGTTTTGCATGCATTGGTGTTTGGGGTTTTTGCATAAGCTGTGCTTTAAACTGCTAAACCACTGTAGAAATATTTCTGAGCTGAGGGGAGATTAAAAATCTTCATACAGTAGAGAATTTGCACTATGCAGCCTTCCCCAGGGGTAGAGTACTTGTTCTTCACGCACAACATCCCTGGGTCAGTTGAACAGGTCAGGTAGCAGGTCATGCAAAAGACTCTCTGCCTAAGATCCTGAATAGCTGCTGCCACTCAGAGAATGACAAATTGCCCAACCTGATCTAAAGCTTCTTCCTGTGCTTTGGTCCTATATTTAAATTCACGAGACCCTTACGGAGAAGGAGGGGCAGCCAGGTACACTTGCCCTGGGTCTCGGTGGGCGAAGCTGGCCAGGGGCCCCCACCAAGGACCAACCAGGTTTTCCTTGTTTGAGTTTATAACAGGCATAGGCAAACTCGGCCCTCCAGATGTTTTGGGACTACAACTCCCATCATCCCTAGCTAACAGGACCAGTGGTCAGGGATGATGGGAGTTGTAGTCCCAAAACATCTGGAGGGCCTATGCCTGGTTTATAACTTTATAACATCTGCCTATGCCTGGTTTATAACTTTATTCCAACAATACTCCCACCCCAGGCCTCAGGCAAGCTCTGCACGAGCCTGAAATCCACTAAGGCAGGGAACAGGGGACCTGTGGCCCTCTAGATGTTGTTGTTGGACTTCAGCTCCCATCATCCCTGTCCATTGTCCCTCTTGGCTGGGGCTGATGGGAGATGGAGTCCAACAACAGCTGGAAAGTCTCAGATTTCCCACCACTGATTTATGAGAGAGCGCAAATATAATAATTTTATTATTTACATGCCGCCCATCTGACTGGGTTGCCCCAGCCACTCTGGGCGGCTTCCAGCAAAATATAAAAACACAATAAAACATCAAACATCAAAAACTTCCCTATACAGGGCTGCCTTCAGATGTCTTCTATGGGAGGGCATTCCACAGCGTGGGCACCACCACCGAGAAGGCCCTCTTCCTGGTTCCTGGTAACTTCACTTCTTGCAGTGAGGGAGCCGCCAGAAGGCCCTTGGAGTTGGATCTCAGTGTCTGAGCTGGATGAGGGGGATGGAGACACTCTTTCAGTTATACATGGTGCTGTCCAACTTCAGGCACATTTTGATGAGACCTAATATCTGGAACCATTGCAGTCTGGCTTGAGGCCCAGACATAGCATGGAAACTGCCTTGGTCACCCTGGTTAATGATATTGGTCAGGAGAGAGATAGGAAGGGCTTGTTTTTCTTGACCTCTTGGCCACTTCTAATACCATTGGCCATGGTACCCTTCAGGAGATGCTCATGGAGATTGGAGGCACTGTACCTCTGTGGTTTTGTTCCTACTTCCAGGAATATATATAGAAAGTGGTTATGGGAGGCCACATTTCGATGCTCTGGCAGTTTTCCTGTGAAATCCCACAGGGTTCCTCCATGTACCTCCTCCTACTTACACATCTATAGGAGGCTGCTGTGAGCTGTCATCACTATTGTAATATATTTTTTCGTTAATTTTTCCCAAACATTTTCACAACAATCTTCATATCGAATAGTTACATTGTATCATAAATTGACATCCCGCCGCCACTTCTGCAGTGTTTTTCCTCAAACCTTTTCAGGGAGCTGTCATCACTTTTGGAGTGACACTTTTGGATTGAAGCATCACCAATATGTGGATGATAGCCAGCTTGGTCTCTCTGCTTCATCTGACACAGGAGAAGTGGCCGATGTGCTAGACAGGTGTTTGGAGGCAGTGAAGGGCTGGATACAGGCCAACAAATTGAAATGGAACCCTGAAGAGACAAGAGGTGTTCTGTGTTCCATGTTCTTGGGTCTAGGAGGTGGTAAGACAGCCTGTTCTGGATGGGGTTGCACTCCCCTGGAAAGAGCAGATTTATAGCTTGGGTTTTCCTCGGATCCGACATTTTCACTTGAGGCCCAGGCGGCCTTGGTGGCTAGGAGTGCCTGTTTTTCATTCCAGCTGGTTCAGCAGCTGCAATCCCTTTTGGATAGAGATGACTTGGCTACTGCACTCCATGCTCTGGTAACTTCCAGGCTGGATCATTGCAGTGTACAGTGGTACCTCAGGTTAAGAACTTAATTCGTTCTGGAGGTCTGTTCTTAACCTGCTGCCCTTGAAGATGATTCTGAAAATCCAACTGGTTCAAAATGCAGAGGCCAGATTAGTAGCTGGGGTTGCCTTTAGAACTCATATAACACCTCTCCTTTTTTTTTAAAATAACTTTTATTCAAAATTAAAACAAAACATATTATCCAGAAACATATCATCCTTATTCCCCCCCCCCCCATTTTAATTCTGGATTTTGAATTGTTGAAACCCACCCTAGATCCTGCTGATAAAGGGTGAGTAGTTGGTAATAGTAATAGTAATAATAATAATAATAGGTACATGCACATCAAACAGCAGAAACTCCTTGTCATCGCTGGTGTACTTAACACCTTCAACAAAATCCAGTCACTTCTCTAATTGTATACTGTGATCAAATACACCCCAAATTAGTCATATAGGTACAACAGACTGATTTGGGCATATATTTGATTGCAGTATCTTGATTACTGAAGCCTTTTTAAATCAAGGGTTAAGTGCTCCAGCAATGACAAGGGAATTCTGCTGTTGCTATTTAAGATCTAACAGAAACAGTGGGAGATTCACAGTCCAGTTGGTAGAGCTGTGTGTATTCACTATACTCAAAACAAAAATTAAAATTGCACACTGAGGAAACCCAGAGTTTATTCTCAGGGAAAGAGAATCCTGCAACCTGCGCCTGTTATTCATATGAAACACATTTGCATACCCTCTTCTGCCTAGGCAGGAGCCATGCAGAGTCTACCAAAGCTGTCCTGGATACCAAAATGCCCCCTGTAGAGCCGATCCTTTCAACAGCAGCTTCTGCCACAAGGGTTGGGAGCCTTGTTCAGCCTGAGGGCCACATTTCCTCCTGATTGAACTTCCTGGGGCCATTTCCCTATGGTGTGCGGGGCTAGAGGCAAAAGTGGGTGGAACAGCAAATGCAAATGTTTCCTTTGTACAGCAGGCTGGTTCCTAAACACACTTGTGCACCTATCTCTGTCCTCCATCCAGGCTAGCAAAAGGCATCGCCAGAGTTCAAGGACACATTCCTCACCTGGAGTACTGTGTCCAGTTCTGGGCACCACAGTTCAAGAAGGACACTGACAAACTGGAACGTGTCCAGAGGAGGGCAACCAAAATGGTTAAAGGCCTGGAAACGATGCCTTATGAGGAACGGCTAAGAGAGCTGGGCATGTTTAGCCTGGAGAAGAGGAGGTTAAGGGGTGATATGATAGCCATGTTCAAATATATAAAAGGATGTCACATAGAGGAGGGAGAAAAGTTGTTTTCTGCTGCTCCAGAGAAGCGGACACGGAGCAATGGATCCAAACTACAAGAAAGAAGATTCCACCTAAACATTAGGAAGAACTTCCTGACAGTGAGAGCTGTTCGACAGTGGAATTTGCTGCCAAGGAGTGTGGTGGAGTCTCCTTCTTTGGAGGTCTTTAAGCAGAGGCTTGACAACCATATGTCAGGAGTGCTCTGATGGTGTTTCCTGCTTGGCAGGGGGTTGGACTCGATGGCCCTTGTGGTCTCTTCCAACTCTATGATTCTATGATTCTATGATTCTATTCCAGCCAAGTAAAAAACACACAAGGAGGGTACAAAGCAGAGGCAGCGAGGGGTGTGGTTTGGAGAAAGAGGGTGTGGCCTGGGGAGAGTCACAAGGGCCAGTCGGAGAGGCCCGGAGGGCCACATTTAGCCCTCGGTCCTCAGTTGTCCACTCCCGTTTACCAAGAGCATTTTAGTGGCCGAGAACTTGGATGTGCATACAGTGGTACCTCGGGTTACAGACGCTTCAGGTTACATACGCTTCAGGTTACAGACTCCGCTAACCCAGAAATAGTACCTCGGGTTAAGAACTTTGCTTCAGGATGAGAACAGTAATCGTGCTCTGGCGGCATGGCAGCAGCAGGAGGCCCCATTAGCTAAAGTGGTGCTTCAGGTTAAGAACTGTTTCAGGTTAAGAAAGGACCTCCAGAACGAATTAAGTTCTTAACCTGAGGTACCACTGTACTCCACTTGCTACTGTCCATTTGCTAATCTCCGTTCGCTGCATCCCATGCGTTGAGAAGCTGTTAAATATGTGGCAGAGAAGCTTGTTGAAAATTTGGCGACCCTGCCCTTTCAGCCCACTGGAGATTCTGCTTCCCTCATCCTAGTAGAAGAAGGTGACAGTAGCGTGATGAAAGGCAGTTGGGGGGTGGATGTGGGGAGAAAGATAAGTGGGTGCCTACATGGTAATGCCTAACATTGCTTTGTTGGAGATAAGAATCTCTCAATGGCTAGAGTGCATGCTTTGTGTATGGAAAGTCGAAGGTGCAACCCCTAACATTGCCAGTTGGAAGAAGCAGCAAGTAATGGGGAAAACTCTGGATAGCTGCTCTCAGGTCAGAGTAAATAGCATCACACTAGATGGACAAGGGATCTGACCTGGTGTAAGGCAGGTTTCTCTGTTCCTAATGTGTTTATTTTCTTTTTTATTACACATATACCCCAGCTTTCCTCGCCATTTTATTCTCAAAACTACCCTCTGAGGTAGGTCCGACTGAGAGACGGTGACTGGCCAAAAGTCACCCAAGGAGATTTGCGGCTGAGTGAGGATTTCAACCCTGGTCTGCCCAGGTCATAATCCGACACTCTCTAACCATTGCACAGCCCTACCTGGGTGACTGACAATCTCCCACCCCTGTTTTCCTGGCTCTGCTTTGGAGATTGCCAGCTCTTAGCCCGGCCCCTGAAGCCAAGCCCTTAACAACACATCGACATGCAGGAATGAGTGGATGGTCACTTTAGATTGGCACCGTGGAAAGCTTCTGCCATTCAAACCGTTGTTGAAAGTCAAAGGACCAATCCATTCTGTGTGGATTCCCCTCCCCCCTCCCTCACTACTGTTCTGGCTCTGTTCCTGTGCATTTAAACAGCAGCCTGGGATGCAGGGCAGCAAATTTTCCCCATCAATCTTTTCCCCCTTCTGCTGCATGCTTAGCCAAGCCCATCTGCAAAAGCAGGTTTGCACGGCTTGGGATGACCCAAATACCAACCACACACTGGCATCTTCCAGGGCCTGGAGAAACCTCCTGTTATCTGTTGCTTGCTTGGAACTACAAAAAAGAGGGGGGAGGAAGTAGAGGATGAGGTTGTGTGTCAATCACTCACATATGGCTGGTGGGTTGGGCAATAGTTGGGCATGTACGAAGGCATTGCTTTCCATTCTGCCTCGCCTTCATCACACGCAGCATCGTTTGCATTCTGCTGCAGTTCATCTTCTACCTAAAGGTACGATTTTTGCATTACTGTCTGCTGTGGCAAAATTACGTAACTTACGTAATTAGTTACGTAAACTACGTTGCCATTATGTTATCACACCCCATTCATTTCCTGCAAAGGAAATGCAATGCAGATTGGGGACTGGGGGATGTAATCCATTATGTATCACTTGTGGACTGAAAGCAACAACAACAACAGAATATTTCTTGGATTCACAGGATTGATTTCCATTCTGGATATGGGATGAATTAGTGCATGTCAGCATTTTCCTCTTGTTTCCATTTTTGTCAGAATTCTCCAATATCCTTCAGCTATAGCTTAGTCCTAGTGCATCCACTTTTTGTTCTGAAGGTCCCAGGTTCAATCCCTGGCAACTCCCTGTGAGAGTTTCCTGCCTGAAACCCTAGAGAGCCACTGCCAGTCAGTGTAGGCAATATTGAGCTGGGTGAACCACAGTGGTCTTACTGAGTATAAGACAACTTCCTCTGTGGTGAGCTGTGTTCTCTGCAAGTGCGTTGCAAAGGCAGCTGTGGCCTGACTCCGACCCACATTTACATTTAAAGCACTATGATATGGCTTCCCCCAAAGAATCCTGGGAAATGTAGTTTTTTAAGGGACCTGAGAGTTGTTAGGAGGCCCCTATTCTCCTCCTAGAGTTACAGTTCCCAGAATTTCCTGGAAAGAGGGATTGCCCTTAACAAAGGACACTTCCCAGAAGTCTTTGGGGGGTAGCCCTTAAGCTTTAAAGCAGTACCGTCATGCTTTAAACATAGTGTTGTGAGTTTGAGGAATCAGTCTATATGATGCCTGAATCCCTTCTAATTCCTGGGGTTCTGGATCTAGAAAGGGTTAAAATCTAATGGAGGATTCCACTGTTGAAGCATCCTCTTGGTGAGTTAATGGCACTAAGTACTGGCACTAAGTTGCTAAAGGAAGCTGCTTTGCTCCAGAGGGCAAATGGATGGGCCCCACTCCCTTTTGCCTGTTGTTAGTTGGGAGACATATGCCAGAGTTGTTTTGAGAGCAGGGCTAGAAGCAGGCAGAAGCCAGAGAGCGAGAGCCATGCTTGATTTTTGCTTGAGTCCAAGGCTGTGACTATGGGAGAAGCAAAAACCAGCTGGATAGCTCCGTTGGTTAGAGTGTGGTGCTGATGATGTCAAGTTTGCAAGTTCGATCACTGTAAGCGACAGCTGCAAATTCCTGCATTGCAGGGGGTTGGACCAGATGATCCTCAGGGTCCCTTCCAACTCTATGATTCTAAGATCTTCTTGGAGTGTTAATGCTGGGAGCCACTCCATCGTAGGCTCAGATTGCATATACAATCGTACCTTGGTTCTTGAACGCGTTGGTACTCGTCCGTTTTGGCTCCCAAGCACCGCAAACCCGGAAGTAAGTGTTCCGGTCTGCGAATGTTCTTTGGAAGACGAAGCACCTGCAGCCAATTGGAAGCCATGCCTTGGTTTTCAAATGGTTCAGGGAGTCGAGCAGACTCCCGGAACGGATTAAGTTCGACAGCCAAGGTACCACTGTACAGTACCTCTGGTTGCGAACGCAATCCATTCCGGAGGCCTGTTCGCAACATGAAAAGAACGCAACCCGCAGTGGCGCGTCTGCACATGTGCGGGTTGCGATTCGCCACTTTTGCTCATGTGCGTGATGTCATTTTGCGCTTCTGTGCATGCATGAGTGGCAAAACCTGAAAGTAACCCTTTCCGGTACTTCCGGGTTGCTGCGGGACGTAACCTGAAAGAACGTAACATGAAGCGGATGTAACATGAGGTATAACTGTGTATGTAAACAAACCATATAGCATAAAGACATGACAGTCTGCACTGTCCCTCATTCCAAGGAAGCCAGGTCTCGGGTAAGCACCTGGAACCCCTGGGATCTCGTTCTGCTCGGAGATTGGGGTGGCTTGCAACAGTATGGTGCAGATGTGGCCTCAGTATAAGGCGCATCCCTATGTTTCTGTGTCCATCCAATGTTCTCTCATTGCACTCACTGGACAGAAGCCTGCAGGGACTTGGAGAGAAATCCTGAGACAGATAGGAAAGCTTCCATGTGCTTGGCTGTCTGTTTGGGAACATATGCCTGCCTGTCTGTTCCAAGCCTGCTGCTTATCCGATTCCTTACAGTTAACTTATGTTCCCATTCCCGCCCATCTGTCTCCCCAGCTAGTCCTCTTCTATATCTCACCTTTTTTGGGTTATTATTTTCGTTCACTCTTGACTTACAAAGGAGGCAGGAATTCTCAGGGCTGACCTTGCAGTTGGTGCCTGGATCTGAAATAAGACTGACCTCATCATGGTGCCCCCAGTTCCACATTCTTGCCTTGGGCACAGAGCCCGGTTATTTGTTTCCCCCCCACCCACTGCTTAGGCAGGCTGCTATTTACTTATTTACTTTACCAAAAATATATATAATTGCTTATTGTGTGAACAACATCACATGCAGTTTTGACCCCTAGGCCACTTCCAGACAGCCTGTTGATTGAGCCGTCATCTTGATTTGTTCGCAAGGAGGGCAGACTATACCGGCTGTTTGTTGAAAATTCATTCCACTTTGTTTATGGGTAGTTTATAGGATGGTTGTATGCTTAAAGCACATTTTCCCCACCCCATAATCATGGGAACTGTAGTTTGTTAAGGGTGCTTGGAACTGTAGTTCTCTGAAAGTTTGAGTTTTCAGGATTCTTTGCAGGGAGAATGTGCCTTACATGCGTGGTGTGTACGCAATCAATGCTCTACTACACTTTACAGTTTATTTCCAAGTCATTTTCCTTATTGCAAAAAGGCGGAGGTGGTTTTTTTTGGGGGGGAGCAGGAGTAAGTGGGTTTGTTGCACAAGAGTGCCCAATCAACTTTAAATGTGCAACATGAAATGTGATTGAGTCATACCCCAAAATAGTGTCATTCTGGAAATACCTTTAGCCTTTTATGCTTTTTGTGGAAGAAGTTTGTTATCAGGCTGTGAGCTCAGGGCAAGGATGTGACTAGGCTGGAGCAAAGTTCAGGATCAAATAGGGTTGCCAACTCCACCCCCCCAACCCCTGCATGGACCAATCTCTAAATGGGCCAACGTAGCTATTTTTACTTTTTGTGTGTGTGAATCTTAACTGTATCCCTTTGTGCCTTCTCTTTCTCTAGCCTCTTTGTCACTTATCAAAATAATGGCTTTCGGAAGGGGTTTAATGGTGTCCCCACTCAGTGGAGCATGCAGGTTTAGTGGGGTTCTCAGCTGCTGGTATATTTACATGTGGAGAGATTGATAGGCCTGGAACACAGAGATGTAGGCAAAGCAAGCTTTATTCGCTCCTTCCAAGACTGGCTTGCCCTTGCCCTGCTCTGTCACATAGGCTGTAGTTTGTTAAGGTTTCCTGGGAATTGCGGCTATTTGAGGGGAAAACTACAGTGCCCAGGATCATCTGAGGGAAATAACATGAATGCTACCTACCATACCCTCCAACATTTCTCTGATGAAAATAGGGACGTCCTAAGGAAAAGCAGGACATTTCGGGATCAAATCAGAAACTGGGACGGTTATGTAAACCCAGGACTGTCCCTGGAAAATAGGGGCACTTGGAAGACCTGAGACTCCTGTGAGCAATAACTGTGTCCACCTCGTTTTGTGGTTTTGCGCGTGGAGTGAGCCCAGGCTTCCAAAGCAATGCTCGGTTATGGGGTCCTGTCCAAATGCCTGCACTTGCCTCCTGCCTGTGAGAAAGATGTGGTTGGCTGGAGGGAGCCTGGAGAGGGGTGGGTAGCATTGACAGACAGCAAGAGGCTGGCAGTCACTATTCTGCCAGCAGAATAACGCTTTTGCTACACACTGGTAAGCAGGCCTGCAAGGATTTCTCTTCCTTTTAATAGCCACTAAAGGACTCAGCCAAACTCTTTCTCTCCCTGCTAAATAAATCATGCTGGAAATGACCCTGCTTGGCTGGCGGTGGAATTCTATTCACTGCTTGGCTCCTGATGACTCAATGCTGCAGAACCGGTTGAGAGAAAACCCCTGGGTCCACGGAGACCCCACAGATTCCTGCTCTGCCTCCTTTTCATGCTCCCACAATTTCACTGGCCCCTGCTTGCCTGGCTGGCCATCAGCGAACAGCGTTCTATTTAATTTTTGTGGGGTTCAACATGGTTTCGATGCTTGGCCTAGAGTTGCCTTCCCCAGCTGAGTGCCCGCCAGATGGTTTGGACTACAGTTCCCATCAGCCCCTGTTAGCACTGCCAACGATTGTGGATGATGGGAATTGTAGTCCAAAGTGTTTGCAGGTTGGGGAAGGCTGTCATAGACATTTGGCATATCTCCTGTTTGAGGAATGTCCCCCAGTGGTAAGGCCAGCTATGGAGACACCACTTGTAAATCAAACACTGCTATGTAGTTCACTGTTCCATTTATACCTCACCTTTCCTCCAAGGCATGGCTGAGGGCCAGATAGAGAGCTCTGGAGGCCATATGTGACCCACCAGGGCTGCAAGTAAGCACATATATTCCCTATGCACCACCTCAATCACTGAGATCCTCTGATGGGACACATCTTGTGGTTCCCCATG
Source organism: Podarcis pityusensis (assembly GCF_964106645.2). Lineage (NCBI taxonomy): Eukaryota > Metazoa > Chordata > Lepidosauria > Squamata > Lacertidae > Podarcis > Podarcis pityusensis. Next base: position 20,761,888 of record NC_138040.1, on the reverse strand, counting down.
TGGCCCCTCAGGTTTGGTTGGCCTGCCCTGGACTCAAGACTGAGGCTTTGTTGTGGCAGGCCCTGCCCTGTGCAACTCCCTTCTGGCACAGATTTGACAGGAATCATTTCTGCCTTCTTTTAGGCGTCTCCTAACTGTGTGGAGTCAATACTGCCTGCACTGACTGGCAGAGGCTCTCCAGTATTTCAGGCAGGGGCTTCTGCCAACCTTACCTGAGCAAATCTGCCAGAGATTGAACCTGCATGCAAGGCAGATGCTCTACCCTTGTGTTACGGCCTTTCCACAAACCAGCAGGAATATCCTTTGGTAGGTATACTAGGAGAGTTGGCCTCTGAGATTTTGAAGAAAAGGAAAGAAGCTTTCCTCCTCACTCCCTTCTGTGGGTTCTTTGCCTCCCAAATCCCAGTACTGTACACTGTTAATATTGACATTCCTGTTCCCCCACCCCACCCCCAGCGTACATTTTCCTACAGCTTGTTGTGTTTGTTTGTTAAATGTTTCAGAAGCCCCTGAGCACTGTCTCTCCCCCGTCTCTCCATCTCTCTTTGTTTTCCCCTCTGTTCTTTCTGCTTTAGAAAATCTTCCATCTCCAGCATGCAACGTTTGAATCCAGGGTTTATTTTATGCAGCTTGCAAGGGGGTTGGGGGTTGGGAACGGGGCAGTGTGTCTCCATCAACCCCTTTCAGTATCAGGGATACCCTCATGTATCTCTGGCTATGTAAAGTCAAAAACTTTGAGCATCTCGTCCGCCCACCTCCCACCCCCAAAAGCACCTTCCTTTCTTCCTGGCTCACAAAGACCTTTGTGGCAGCCGCTACCGTCTTCTGCAGCCTTTATTTATAGCCTTGCCTTGCCCACATTTTCTTCCCAGCACAGCTGAGCAGCTGAACTCTTCATATCTTTGGCAAGACTTTCTTGTCTTCAGCTCAGCTATACACAAGCATTGCAAAGGGAGGAAAATTCTACCCCACCACCTTTCTGATGAACCATCCCAAGAGTTTTTAAAGCACCCCCCCTCGGCTGATGGGGGCAATATTTATTTTATTTGGTTCATTTAAAAACATACTTGTATACTGCAATGTCATAAAAAAAATCAAAGCAGTTTACAAGTATATATACACAGAATAATAAAAAAACCCACACAGATCAGTGTATCGAAGCACATAGCTAAGCTATGGAACTCGCTATGGAACAGGAGGCAGCGGTGCTCACCAACTTGAATGGCTTTAAAAGAGGATTGGACAAATTCATGGAGGGTATGGCTATCAATGGCTACTAGGCATGATGGTGATGCTGAGCCTCTACAGTCAAAATGCTTCTGAACCACTTTCTGGAAATTGTAAGCAGGGGGAGCGCTCTTGTGTTTGAGTCCTGCTTGAGCGTTTCCCATTAGGGCATCTAGCTGGCCACTGCAAGAACAGGATGCTGGACGAGGTGGGTCACAGGTCTGATCCAGCAGGGCTCTCTTGATGTTCTTAGGTGTTCAGATTAATTGCAAGCCTGAAAAGTTTTCAGCAAATGTTTAAATGGCAGTAGAGATGATGCTGAGTCTCTGGGAGGAACATTCAGTAGGACTGGGGAAGCGAGACTAAAGGCTCGGTTTCATGGTCATGTCAAATGAGCCTCACCAACTTGAGGGACAACAGTTGATCTCAGTGATGGAGCTGGATATAAGATGGTCCCTAAGGTACCCTAGACCTAAGTTGATCAGGACTTTGTAAATTAAACCTGGCTCAGGAGTATATGGGCAGCCAGTGCCGATGTTTTAACAATGGTGCTAGAGAGATATATGCCGGATCAAGCCAATGGCCCTTCCAGTCCAGCATTCTGTTCTGACATAGGCCAGCCAGATGCCTGTGCAAAGCCTGCAAGGAGGAACTGAGCACAACAACAGCACTCTCCTCTCCTGTGGTTCCTTGCAACTGATATGGAACAATCTTCATTCCAAGGTCCAAGTTCTCTTGTGGACAGCCTTCACATTGTAGGTGTGTTCAAAGGCAGCTAGATGTGCGCAGAGCACCAGATGCGAGTCTTGTTTCTTTTATATACATTTCAGCTGTGCAAAAGTCAGAGGGTTCTACATGCAACCACATGCCTCCATCCTTAATCCAGGCAAGTGAGAAGCATCATTCAATCCAAGGTGGCAGTCCAACCAAGCTAAAGCACTTAGGGAGGATGTGGGACAGAGAGGTGTGGCTTCCAGAGGGGGTGTGGCTTTGAGAGAGTCCTGAGGACTGGATAGAGAGCCCTGGAGGGGAGACTGTGAGCACATGAGTTGCCTGTCCAAGAACTATTTGATGGGCAACTTCAGGGTCCCTGCTCACTGTGGCTGATGAGAATTGTAGTCCAACAACATCTAGATGGCACCAAGCTAGCAAAGGCTGTCCTAAAGCTTCTAGGAAATACAGTGGTACCTCAGGTTAAGAACTTAATTCATTCCGAAGGTCCATTCTTAGGTCCTGAAACTGTTCTTAACTTGCAGCACCACTTTAGCTAATGGGGCCTCCCACTGCCGCTGCGCCACCGGAGCACGATTTCTGTTCTCATCTTGAAGCAAAGTTCTTAACTATTTCTGGGTTAGCGGAGTCTGTAACCTGAAGTGTATGTAACCTGAAGCGTATGTAACCCGAGGTACCACTGTATAGGGCATGTGGACAAGAGTGATTTTCTGTTTCTGCTTTAATAGGAAGGGCCCTTTTCTTAGATGTTTCATCTAAATTAACACCAGTCACGTCTCAAATCAGTTTTAAAGTCTCTGCCCCAAAATCATGAACCAAGGGACAAGCTAGTCAAACGTGGATGTACGTTCCCATAAATCAGCAACCTTTCCAGTGCACTCTGCCCCCCCCCTTTAATAGATTCATTTCACATTCTGGGGATAAGGAACCGAAAAGTAAGGACTTTCCGGTCAGCATATATAAAAAGTAAACGAATGCAATAACTTCCTTTATCCTGATTAGTCGTTTATGCTGATGTCATTATGTTATCGACACAGACTCTAATTGGACTTGTCAGATCTTTAACATTTCAGTAGCTTTGTCAGGGTGGTGGGGAGCCAGTCACCACCAATTACTGTAAGCCTTTAAATAATGGCTTTCAGCTCAAATGACATAATCTAAGACTGCCATTCTTTGAAGCAGGTGATGAACTTTTCTTACCTGATTTCAATGGTTCCAGGCTGAAATGCAATGCACACTTTCCTGGAAGTAAGTTCCATTGAACCTCTGAGTCGACACAGAATCATAGAACTGTAGCATGGGAAAGGACTGCAAGGGTCATGTTGTTGCAACTCCGTGCAATGCAGGAGTCACAGCTAATGAATCCCTGACCCATGTAAGATTGCCCTGCAATTTCACTGCCAAAGCACAGTTGTCGGGTGGAATGGGTTGGAGTATCTTTCTTCAATATAGTGCTTCCCAGAGTTTGGACTACAGCTGGCTATTTGCCAAGCTGGCTGGGGCTGATGGGACTTGTTGTGGAAAATATCTGTAGAGCATCATGTTGGTGGGAAGACTCGGCTAGAGTTTTGGAGTGAAAGCAGGGAGCTGTGGCTTCTAATCTCCACTTAGCCTCAGTACTTTCTGGGTAGTATTAGACTTGTTGATGCCTCTCGGCCTAGCCTACCTCAAATCAGTGTGGTAAGGACAAAGGAGGAACCACATATTCTCCTAGCTTGAGCTTTATAGGAGATGGGTTAACAGTGTAGCACATTTTCAGTGCTCTGTGTTTTGAAATCATGTCAGTCTCTGCCTTTGCTCAAGGCACTGCAGATGGGGCCACCACAACAGTCTTGTGCGGTAGACTGGAGTAAAAAATGCTAACTGGCTAAGTCACATTTGAATCCAGTATTAAGTGCAATATTGTCCATGGCATCACACTAAACTGTGAGATAGGGCACATCATTTAAATCTTTCTTTCTGGATAGTATATTGCAGCTAAGGAACTGAGGCTGTGAGAAGAGGGGATTTAAGCCCCCCTGTCCCCGCAACAGATGAATACAGCAAATTCCTCTGGTTAAAGGTTGACGACTGAATTCATTTGTAGGTATGCAAGATTGTCTATTTAAAGAATTCCTCTCCTGTAGCCAAAAAAAGGAGAGGGGGGTCCCAGAGTGGCTTACAGATCACTACAAACAAGACAGTCCCCGTCCATAGGCTTCTGATTCAAAATGACACAACAAAAGGAAAATTGAGTAGGAGGGTGGATGAAATGAGCAAACTCAAGTTCTTCTAATAACCAGCCGGGGTGTAAAACTGCAACAGAAGTAGAGCTAAGGTGTTGGTCTCTCAGCTGTGCTAATGAAGTGGTCTTCCTGCCTCCCTTCTTTTCCTTCCTCAGCTACAAACCTGATGCAGTATCTGCTGCCAAGTGATAGCTGATGGAGGGAGGAGTTTGGCAACTCAGCATGGCTGATGGTGGCTCTCCATCCTTTTGCTCCAGCTCGATTTTGACCAGTTGTCATTCATTTGACCTTGAGAAAGACAGAAAAACCCTGTTCCTAAAAGCTATTCCCATTGTTGTGGTCTAAGATGAGCCACAGCTGTCCACCATCGCTCAATGATAGATTCTAAAACTTATTAGGGTCATCATGTTGACGTTTCAGATGATAACATGAAATTTGAGCCCCCCCATTGTCCAGACACCACTGGCTGCGACCAAGAGCCCTTCCACATATTACACAGAACAGGGTGGTAAAATTTTGAACTGTACCACTTCACATTGCAGATATATACTTGGGAAGTATGTGTCATATCTTTGAATGATCCTCATTGAAAAAAAGCTTCATGAAAACTAGTGCAGGCTTACATACCTCTTTCTCCCTGACATGCTTAATTATTTACTTAATTAATTAATTACTGCATGCAGATTGCTCTTTTCCAGTATGTCAGTTATCCTTATCATTTTAAAGATGACTTCCCAAACTTGCAATCTGAATGTGGTTGGTTGGCATCTGTCTGTCACAGGAGACATTGGAAGAGTGTGCCTTTGGAGATGAAGTTAATCCCTTGTAGATTTGCAGTGCCTGCTGTGTCTGTAGAGACTGATATAGGAAAGACATGTTTTGTTGCAGCTAGGGCAGATGAAGGCATCTGGTTGTGTGATGCAGCTGTACCATAGTGTTTCTTCTTCCTGCACTCCTCCCAGTGGTCATTTCTCCTCTGGTCACTGCTGTGGATACAAAGTGGAATAGCTTGGAATTCTGCCACCTTGTTCTACAGAATGTGTTGATCAGATTTGATGCATGAGGCCCTTAAGGGACCAGTTGTCCACCACAACCACCTTCCTTGGTGTGGGTGTCTGACAGAAGCCACATGCAGATTCCTAAATGCTCCTCTGTCCCTAGTTAGAAGCAACTTCTGTGATCTTAGAGCTAAGGCAATGCTATTAGGTGTGTGGTCTGTTGGGTTGCAAGCTCAGGCTATGCTGCAATGATGAAGCAGCCTGGCCTTGAGATCAAGAAGAGGGGTATTATTTAGGTACAGAATCCTTCATGACTGTGGGAGCTGTGAGCGCCTGTCTACTGATGCAGGTCATCCCAGCTGCAAGGGAAATGAATGACCAGGAAATTGCTGCAACCGCTCAGCCACTCTGCTGGCCACGCTGTGATGCTGCGCATTGCGACTCGCAAGTGGTTTTCTTGGCTCCTTTTCAAGCATGTTAATGATTTCATTAAGTGCCATCAGGGAGATTCCTGCGTGCCGCTGACTGCCCATGCAGGATTCGAGACACGTCAGTTTTTTGCCTCTCCACCGGCCAAACAGTCCTCGGGCAATTCTGTCTTCCTGGCCCATTTCCCCACTGAGCGGAGGCCAGCAGTTTGTCCTGAGTCCTTTCCAGACCATTGGACAGCTAAAAGTGTGGCTCAAAGGCACACAGTCTGCTATGGTCTGCGGCACACAGGGGAATGATGTGGCTGTCACAATGCTTAGCTCTCCTTGCTGGGAAGGCGGGCAGAACATTTGTAGGGCACCGGGGTCAGCGCGGAAACCCCCTCATTTTATTCTGCACAAACATGCTGTTACGTGCCTCTGCAATTTCTAAGTGACAAGTAAGTCCAGGGGTGCCTGCACCTACCCAGGGCTCGATTGACTTGGAATGAAGGCCAGAGACCATGGTGTCTTTAACATATATGGTTTTCCATTTACTCATATGTACAACCTGGGCATAGGTTAGAGGGGCTCACGGCATTAACCCACACATATTTGCTTCCCCTTTAGTTTTCGAGGGAAGCCCCAATGTTCAGCGCAGAGCAAGGCATGTCTCTGTGTCTTCAGCTTCCACACAACTATGCCATTTGTTCTCCTTCTTGGCAGCTAAGTGAGGGGTGGGGTGAACATTTGTTCTGAGCTCAGAGGACCAACGGTCTGACTCTTGGCTTCTTGTGTTCCAAAGCTGCCTATAGACAGCATCAGTTGGCCAGTGCCTGTGAGGTCCCAGGGACATTCCTTAATCTCTGAAGCAGCCTTTCACCTTTGTTTCTTTTTTTTAAAAGAAAATGTTTAATATGGTGAAGTAGTTTCCCCAGGAAAAGCTCAACAACTTTGCGGGTTTCAGGAATATGGCAACCCAAACTTTCCCCATTCATTCCAAAGCTAATCTTTGTTCTCCCCTTTTATTCGAGGCTCATCTTCACTCTCCCCCTTTCATTTCCAGGTTGATTTTCACTCTCTCCTTTCATTCCAAGACTCATCATCATTCCTCCAATTCACTCCAATGCTTATCTCAACTGTCCCCTTTCATTCCAACGTTGTTCTTCACCCCCCCTTCAATTCTGATGCTGATCTCCAGCCCAAGCTTTAATTTTGATGCTGATGTTTACTCCACACTTTCATTCCCATCTGCACCACCACCCCATCCTGATGCTGATTTCCACTCCCCCTTCTCATCTCAGCTGGCGGGCGGGTGCCGTTTGATGTTCACCTCAGGTACCAAAGTGTTTTGGCCCGGCCCTGTCCATGAGCAAGCAATGCAACCAGCACATTTTACACCACCTTGTTAAATATCTATCTCTCTTCATCCTGAATCTCCTGGCACAATAAATGAATGCCAGATCTGTCAAGTTGCAGGGTAAAGGGAACATACGAGGCATCGAGAACAAGTTGCAAGAATGTCTGATCTGGAAGCCTTTAAAGAGGTGAAAGGGTCATCTATGGTTGCTAAGATACTTCCTAGCTGGTGTCTAGTTTCATCATAATTCCCTCTTTTGGGGGAGAACTGGTTGTGGGTTACAGGCTGAATATCTGCCCCCCACCAGCCCAATACAGGGAACAAACTGTTCAGCTTGGTGGGTCCCACAATTTACGGTAGCTGCATGTTTACTTTGGATTTTAATTACCTTTCAAATGATTTTTAAATACATGGATTTTTTAAATTATTATTATTCACTGGTAATTTTAACGTTTACATATTTTGTAAACTGCTTTGAGGTTTTATGATGATCAAACGATATATAAATATTGCAATAAAGAAATAAATCTCTCCTCTGGTGAGATTTCAAATTTGAATCTGCACTGTGAACATCACAGATTTTGTTTCAAAGTTTGACATCCCCGGCAGGTCCTGATCTGCTGGCACCTACCCATTTAGATTTGATATTTTATTTTTTTGCAAGGGATTGAACATGACAGCGTCAGATGCTAAATAGCATGAGAACATAAGAAGAACCTGCTGGATTGGGCCTGTGGCCCATCTAGTCCAGCACCCTGTTCTCACAGCAGCCAACCAGGTGCCTGCAGGACCTGAGCACAAGAGCACTCTCCCCTCCTGCGGTTTCCAGCAAGTGGTATTTGAAAGCAATAAAAACATGACATGTCTGCTGGATCAGGCCAATGTCCCATCTAGTTCAGTACTCTGTTCACACAGCGGCCAATCTGCTTCCCTTATGGTAAGCCTGGCCTGCAAGCAGGAGCTGAGTGCTACAGCAGCACCTTCCCCGCTTGTAATTCCCAGCGGCTGGGATCAGAGGCATGCTGCCTCCAACAGTGGAGGGAGCACACAGCCGTAATGGCTAGTAGCCACTGGTCACCTTGCCCTTCATAAAGTTGCCAGCCATGTGAATGATTCCTTTGTCTTTCCCATGCAGCAAATTAACATGCTCCCCCTTCTCCCAAGTTGTTATCTTTTCATGAGTGCTTTGGGGGAGCGATGAATAAAAATAACATCAGAAAGTGTGTTTGTGTTTGTGTGTGCTTGTATGGCACTCTCTCTCTCTCTCTCTCTCTCTCTCTCTCTCTCTCACACACACACACACACAGACATGTAGCTCCCCCAAGTGAGAGGCTGCCATCTGCTGAGTGGGCGAGAGAGCACGAGACAAATGTCTCCCCCCCCCATTGTTGACTAAAGGAGGCATCTGCAGCATTTTATGATGCCAAGCAAGCGAAAGGTGCAAGGAAGGAGAGTCAGGGCTTTGCATCAGGATGCCTCGCTGCCAGACTTCATCATCCACTGCGGACTCCCTGGTAGAAGCGTGGTGGAACCAGATCTTATGAGGTGCACAGAAGAGGAGGGGTTTGTGGGAGCCTCAGGGTCTCACCTCTGTCCATTCCCAGGGCTGGGCTGGCTTCTAGGCTGGTTCAGCACAGCAGTGGAGCATTGAGAGCATCTGTGATGGCCTGGGATTCCGAGTCTGAGAGTGAACCGGAGGAATCCCAGCCGGCACAGGAGTCCCCGCCTCCAGGGCTGGCTGAACTGGGGCAAGGCCTAGATGCTGAGGAGCCTGCACCTGTGCCAGATCCTCAGAGGCAGGCACCAGGTGAGACCATTCTGGCCCCAGAGGTGCTGGAGGACTCAGTGGCTACAGGTGAGCCTCCCCCGGGGCCCAGTAACCCTTCGGCCTCTCCTGAACTGCAGAGGCTTAGGGCAGAGAGGCGAAGGGAACTGGTCTCTCCCAGGAGGAGTGCTCGCCTTAAGGCCAAGAGAGGCGGGGCTCCTGGGGGCCGGGACCGCCCCCGGCCTTAGAAGAAGATAAAGGTCAGGCAGTCCGGTCCCAGGTTGCGGGAGCAACGTCGTTGTGGAGTACCTGCTTTACCCAGACCTAGATCTGCACTCCCAGTGTGCCTGTTCCACGCCCGGCTTCCTGCTCCTGACTCTCCGGTGTTCCTGTTCCTCGCCCAGCTGCCCGCTGCTGACCCACCAGTGTTCCTGTTCCCCGCCTGGCTCCCTGCTTCTGCTCTACCAGTGTTCCTGTTACCCGCCTGGCTTCCTGCTGCTGCCCTACCAGCGTTCCTGCTCCCCCGCCCGGCTCCCTGTTTCGGACCTCGCGTCTCATCTAGTGATTGTCTACCCTGCTAGTGACTCTGGACTGATCTTCGGCTACGGTATTAGTACCTTCCCCCCCCGGGACCAGCACAGTTTGCTCCCGCCACACCCGCACTCCCTCTTTGTTGGGGTGCATTCGGGAAGAGTCAGAGGCCATGGCCGACCAAGCGGCTAGACTGTTGGCAATAGCCCAGGAGAACCAGGCCTTGACGCACACCGTGCAGCAGCTCAGTAATGCGGTTACGGCACTTCAGCAGCGGTTGGACGCCCTCCCGGCTCCTGGGGCCGACGCCCCGGCTCCTGGCAAGTACCCAGTGGCCTTGCCTGAGAAATTTGATGGGGCCCCGGCCAGCTTTCCCATGTTTCTTGCCCAGGCCAAGCTGTACATTCAGGGGCGCGCCCGGAACTTCCCTGACGACCGCACCAAGGTGCACTTTTTGATTAGTTTGTTAAAAGACCAGGCGGCCAAGTGGGCGTTGCCGCTGCTCAGGCAGGACTCCCCTTTGCTGGTGGACTATGTGGGGTTTTGCAATCTGTTGGAGGCCGCGTTCGGCAACCCCCAGAAGGGGAGTCAAGCCAACCGGGCGATTCGGCGGTTGAAACAGGGCAAGTCCACGGTGGCCGCATACACCACGGAATTCCGGCTGCTGGCACAGGACTTGACCTGGAATGACTCTGCTCTTCGGGACCAGTATCTCGAGGGGCTTTCAGACGAGATACTGGACCAGCTGGCCACTATGGAACGCCCCACCACGCTAGACACCCTCATTCAACGGAGTCTACAGATAGACGATCGGCTAGAGGACCGTCGTCAGGCTCGGGGCCGCCGGCACTTTCAGTTCTCGGCACCAGTTTCTACCAGCAGCCCCACAGGCACAGCTGAGTCATTGGAGGAACCTATGCAGCTTGGGGCAGTGCGGCCACGCCTCTCCCCCGCAGAGAAGTCGCGGCGTCGGGAGGGGAATTTATGTCTCTATTGTGGCGGAAGTGGACACTATGCCCGGTCCTGTCCTGAGAAACGCCAGCCACAGGGAAACCGCCAACCCCAGTAGCTGATGGCCCTGGCTACCTGGGGTCCCAAACAGCACAGAATGGGGCCGCACCAATTGAACTACAACACCTTATGGTTCCGGTACGTCTATACCCTCCAGGTGGACCCTGGATTCTTACCCATGCTCTAGTGGATTCGGGGGCAACCCGCTCCTATATGGACGCTGCTTTTGCTGCCCATCATCGGGTGCCACTTCAGAACAAGCCAGAACCGGTACAGGTGGAGGCAATCGATGGGCGGCTCCTGCGTTCGGGTGCCGTTACTCAGGAGACTCAGCCCCTGGTCCTGTGCCTCCAGCAGCACCGTGAGATGCGAACTTTGGATATTGCCTCCATGCCCCGGTTCCCCCTGGTGCTTGGGATGGACTGGCTGGAGGCTCACAATGTGCAGATTGACTGGGTCAAACGGACTGTACACTTCCCAGACCCAAGTTCTCCTGCTGAGACTGAAATGCTAGCAGCTGCGCCCACTGAGGAGGCTGCTGCAACGCTCCCCGCTGAGTACCGGGACTATCACGACGTGTTCGAGGAACGGGGGGCCGACCAGCTGCCGCCGCATCGGTCCTTTGACTGCGGCATAGACCTCCAGCCCGGAGCGCCCCTACCGGTGAGTCGCTTATACTCTTTAACAGAGCCAGAGCGCGAGGCTTTGCAGGACTTCTTGCGCAAGAACCTGGAGCGTGGGTTCATTAGGCCTTCGACCTCGCCCACTGCTGCGCCAGTGCTCTTTGTTAAAAAGAAATGTGGGGAGCTCCGCCTTTGCCATGATTACCGGGCCCTGAACAAAATTACCATCCCAGACCGGTACCCCTTGCCCCTTATTTCGGAGTTGCTGGAGCGGGTGCAAGGGGCGCAGGTGTTCACCAAGCTAGACCTCCGGGGTGCCTACAATTTGATTCGGATCCGAGCCGGGGATGAGTGGAAGACAGCATTCGGGACCCGGTACGGGCAGTTCGAATACCTGGTTATGCCCTTTGGTTTGTGCAACGCGCCTGCTGTGTTTCAACGGTACATCAACCACGTGTTCCAGGACTTGCTAGACAAGTACGTGGTGGTGTACCTGGATGACATTCTGGTTTACTCCCGTGACCCGGCGCGCCACGAGGGTCATGTCCGGACCGTGCTGCAGCGCTTGTGCGAGCACCGTTTGTATGCAAAGCTCAGCAAGTGCGAGTTCCATCAGCGGTCAGTGGACTTCCTGGGTCACTGACTCTCACCAGGTGGGGTGCAGATGGATCCTGGGAAGGTGGCAGCGGTTCGAGAATGGGCGGCACCTCGGAACCGCAAGGACCTACAGCGTTTCCTGGGGTTCGCCAACTATTACCGGACCTTCATTGCGGATTATGCTCATCGCACCACCCCGTTGACCCGGCTACTGCGCCCCAAGACGCCGTTTTCCTGGGACAAGGAGGCAGAGGAGGCATTTCAAGGGTTGAAGGCCTGTTTCCAGAGAGCGCCAATCTTGCAGCATCCGGATCCTTCTCAACCCTTTGTGGTAGAGACTGACGCCTCCAGTACGGCTCTCGGTGCCGTCTTGTCTCAGCAGTGCGGACCGGAAGCGCCACTCTTACCCTGCGCCTTTTATTCCCGCCAGCTCCTTCCAGCGGAGCGTAACTATACCGTGTGGGAGCGGGAACTACTGGCCATCAAGGTGGCCTTTGAGGTTTGGCGCCACCATCTTGAGGGGGCACGACACCCGGTGGAGGTGAGAACCGACCACCGGAACCTGGAGTACCTCCAGACCACCCGCAAGCTGAACCAAAGGCAGATCCGGTGGGCGTTGTTCTTTTCCCGGTTCCAGTTCCGGATCCGCTACATCCCTAGCTCCCAAAACCAGAAGGCGGATGCCCTGTCCCGGAAACCTGAAGACAACGCAGACACGGTACAGCAAGCAGTACCCACCACGATTCTACCACCAGCTGCATTCCTGGCCACCCAGGAGGTTGAGCCACTGCAGGCTCGGGTGCGGGAACAGCAGCGGGTCGACGCTTGGGCCCAGGAACGACTCCGGGAACTGGCCGAAGGGTCATGCCCTCAGTATCCAGGGCTGGTCTTGCATCAGGGTCTTCTGCTGCACCACGGGCGCCTGTACATCCCACCAGGGCCGCTGCGGGCTGAGGTTCTCCGGATGACCCATGATGCTCCAGCAGCGGGGCACTTTGGGCGGTATCGGACCACCCATCTGGTAAGCTGTGAGTTTTGGTGGCCCCGTCTGAAGGCTGACGTGGCTCGCTACGTCGCTGGTTGTGATGTCTGCAGGTGGGCCAAGGGGCCTACCGGGCGACCCCCCGGCCTTCTTCAGCCGTTGCCGGTTCCACCACGTCCTTGGCACACAGTTTCTCTGGACTTTGTAGTGGAGCTACCCCCGTCTCGGGGCTACACCTGCCTTCTAGTTTTCTCCGACCATTTCACGAAGATGGTGCACTGTGCCCCCTGCCCATCCGTACCCTCAGCTAAGGAAACCGCTCAGCTGTACCTTCAGCATGTCTTCCGCCTGCATGGTCTACCTGAGCGTGTGGTGTCCGACCGTGGCGTTCAGTTCACGTCCCGGTTTTGGCGTGCTTTGCACCAGGCCCTCGGAACAGAGGTCTGTCTCTCATCTGCTTACCACCCACAGACTGATGGCCAGACGGAACGGGCGAACGCGGTGCTGGAGCAGTACCTCCGGTGTTACTGCAGCTACCAGCAGGATGACTGGGTCGACCACCTAGCCTTGGCGGAGTTCGCTTATAACAACGCGGTGAATGCGTCCACCCAGCAGACCCCGTTCCAGGCCAGCTACGGTTTTCATCCACGGTTGTTCCCGGATGTGCTGCCGGCATCTGCGGTCCCTGCGGTGACAGAGTGGCTTCAGGAGCTCCAGTCCCAGCAACAGCTGTTGATGGAGCAGCTGCGCCAGGCCAAGGAGGCGTACAAGGTCCAGGCCGACCGCCACCGCCAGGTGGGGCCGGAACTCCACGTCGGTGACCTGGTATGGCTCTCCACTCGCCACCTCCACCCTTCTCGACCTTCGCGGAAGCTGGACGCCCGTTTCACCGGCCCGTTTCCCATCGTGCACCAGGTCTCGCCGGTGGCATTCCGTCTCCGGTTGCCAGCAACCCTGAAGGTTCACCCGGTATTCCACAGGTCCCTTCTGAGTCCGGTGGCCCCACCCGACGAGTTCCACCCGAACCGTCCCCGACCGCAGCCAGTTTTGGTTCAGGGAGAGCCTGAGTACGAGATGGAACGCATTCTGGACTCCCGATACCGCAGGGGAAAGCTGCAGTATCTCATAGACTGGAAGGGGTATGGGCCGGAGGACCGTTCCTGGGAACCAGCGACCAACGTCCACGCGCCTGCCTGCCTCCGAGAGTTTCATGCGGCGTACCCCAACAAGCCGGGTCCGGACCCTCGATTGAGGGGGGGGGGCCTGGGAGGGGGGATGGTGTGATGGCCTGGGATTCCGAGTCTGAGAGTGAACCGGAGGAATCCCAGCCGGCACAGGAGTCCCCGCCTCCAGGGCCGGCTGAACTGGGGCAAGGCCTAGATGCTGAGGAGCCTGCACCTGTGCCAGCACAGCATCCTTGCCAGAAGCCTTTCCCAGCCCTGCATTAGGCAGAGTGAGGCAATTAACAGGTGGCAAATTGTCAACTGTTAATTCTGTTCTGAAAGTTTTGTGCCACTGTGGATTGTGTATTTCTTTTGCCTCGTGTGCCAAAATAATCTTGGGCCAGCCCTTGTCAGAGGCCCCTAAAAATTCAGAATGTGACCAAACTAACTCACAGAGGTTGGGTTGCCAACTCTTTTCTTTTTTTTAAACTGGCTCAGCTCCTGTGCTATTAATAGCAGCTCAATATACTAAAATCTAGCAAGGTGGAACTAGTCCCAGTGAGGGGGGAAAAATGATGGGGGGGGGACCCACCTGCTTAATTTTTGTGTCCAGCTGCAGTTCAAATCTCCTTAGCAGGGCTTACAGAAAAGTTGGCAACCACACATTTAAGTTAAGTCACAGACTAATCTGTCTACCTGGGCAGCCGGGCTGAAACATGACTCATTTCCTCTAGGTATGGGCTGTTAGTGGTTATGCAGAAGATTACACACTTTCATTCAAGGCTCAGGGACGTGGGTGGCGCTGTGGGTTAAACCACAGAGCCTAGGACTTGCCGATCAGAAGGTCGGCAGTTCGAATCCCCGCGATGGGGTGAGCTCCTGTTGCTCGGTCCCTGCTCCTGCCCACCTAGCAGTTCAAAAGCACATCAAAGTGCAAGTAGATAAATAGGTACTGCTCCGGTGGGAAGGTAAATGGCGTTTCCGTGCGCTGCTCTGATTTGCCAGAAACGGCTTAGTCATGCTGGCCACATGACCCGGAAGCTGTATGCCGGCTCCCTCGGCCAATAAAGCGAGATGAGCGCCGCAACCCCAGAGTCGGTCACGACTGGATCTAATGGTCAGGGGTCCCTTTACTTTTATTCAAGGCTCAGGCTGTAATCCTATGCACTTCTACTTGGGACTGGGTTTGCACATGCCCCTGTGTGTAGGACTAGCTTCACACATTACTTTAGGTCAGTTGGCTAACCTGATGCTGTTGGAATTCAACTCCTAGCCCCAGCCATTGTGTCCTAAGGCAATTTAAGGGCAGATCAATCGTTCTGAGACATGGGTGGAGGACATACTGGTACTTCCTTTGTTTTTTGTGAATACTCAGGTCTTAGAAGAGGCATTTCCCAGAAAGTAACATCTCTTTAAAGATAGTACTTGCCATTTGTAGCTTTTGTAAAGTACTTGTATTAAAGATAACTTTAAAAGTGTTGAGATCTGCTGCCCAGTAAATCAGGAGCTTTTTGGCTGATCAGAAATGTTGTTTATCAATTGGTTGACTAAGGCTGAAATCTTTGATGCACTTTACCTGGAAGTGAGTCCCATTGAACCCAGCGGGGCTTACATTTAAGCAGATGTGTATAGGATTGTGCCATCATTCTCACAGCTCTAATCTATATCTAGATCAGGAATGGGGAAACCGGGACTTCCGGGGTGGTGCCATCGGCAATGGCGGACTCCCTCTGATCTGGAGGGACTGGCTCTACGGAAATCGGGTCTGTTCCACTACGGCGAAGCGGGGACCCTTTAAAAAATGACAGGCGGGTGAAGCCTGTGACCGTGGGACTCGGCGGGCACCTTTTGCGCCCCCCCAATTTGTAAAGGAGCCCAATTACGGGCTCCGGAGCGAAGCGGGGAAAGCGGCGCGGTGCTGAGAGTCAACTGCTTCTTCTGTGGAGCGAAGCCGCACAGCCATTATCGGAGAGCGCTGCCTTTTTCCTGTGACAATCTGGCTACAAAAACAACTACCCGTGAGTAGGTTAATTTTGGAAACAAAGGAGAACAAAGACGTAATTTGGTACCGAAGCGGGGAGGCATAAACAGGAAGTCTGCCTTCAGTTCTTTGTAAATAGAGTAAAGCAATGAACTTGTAAGCTAAAACCTTGAAAGACGCCTGAAAAGGACTATAATTCTAACATCAAAACAAGTGATTTCCCCCCTTGGCTGCAGGAGAGGAGGGGGAAAAGGTGTGAACTGTATTTCCCTGCAGAAAGAGAGGAAAGGAAGCTAAAATCCACCGCTTAAATCCTGGGAACGGGCTGCCAATGGACAATAAGAATGCCGTACTGTGAAATGCGCTGTTGGTGAACAGAGTACTTTTTGACAGCTAACTCTGCAAGTGAGATACAATGTTTCTGGCTGGCTTCTCCTGGTTTTAAAGTAACAGGAAAATAACTGAAATTGAAACTGTTGTCTATTTTGTGAATTGGGGGATTAAAAAAAGGTTATTTATTTTTTTAAGGTAACAACCTCTGACTGCTACTGTGTCCCCCTAGAGGAACTTTGAAATTGTTACAATAACAACTGGGCCAGGGGAATTTTCCACTTCAAAACAAATTCTGGCCATGGGACTGACCTTGGGCTTTAACTAGAGTGTTATGGCAGATGGAAAAGAAAAGATAGATTTGCCTCAGGAAAAAGCAATGAGGTCTGGTAGATATTTTCACCCAGACACTGGGCTGCAGCAAAGAGCATCAACATCTGGACCCTCTGCATCATCAGGGGCTGCATTTGTACAATCTAAACCTAAAGGAATGGCATCCGAAGATGTTTTAGCTCAGGCATTAGGCAAAATTAATGAATCTCTGGAAAAACTAAGTAAACAAGTAGCTGAAGTATCAATTAAAATTGATCAAAATACTACAAGTATTAACAATCTGGGACAGAAGATAAATACTAATACAGAAACTATTGAGAAACTGCTACAGGAATCTACTTTGACCCGAAAGACAGCTGAAGAAGCAAAGGAAATAGCAGTTGCTGTAGAAGAGAAGATACCACCGATACATAGGCAACTTGAGGACCACAGGTCGATATTGTCTATGATTGAACTGAAGGAGAAACAAACAAATTTGAGGATCAGGGCCGTACCTGAACTTGAGAAAGACAATCTGACTGACTTTCTTATGCAGGAATTTGCAGACTTTTGGGACCTAGATTTGGAGAAGGAAGATTTTAAGATAGTGAGTGCTTTCAGGCTTGGAAGAGGAGGGAAGAAGAACAGGGTGAGAGAGTGTTTGATCACCCTCCGAACAAAAGAGGAGAGAGACAAAATCTTGAGTCTGCACTTTCAGAAGACTTTGGAAATACATCAGTCAAAAGTGGAGATATTTAAAGACATTCCGAAATATCTTTTGGACCTTAGGTCCAATTATGGAGATTTGGTTGCCCTGTTGAGAAGCAACAGAATTATCTTTAGGTGGGAATTTCCCCAAGGCCTATCTTTCAGCTTCAAAGGAAGAAAGATAAAAATAAGATCAGTGGACGACAAAGAAAGATTTTTGAAAGACCACGGAGAAGACTTGCAGAAAGAACTTGGAGAAGAGCTAAGAGCACTAGAAAGAGGAATATTAGACATAGCAAAACTACCTTTTGGATTGGACTGCCCAGAGAAGGTGATACCACCGACAGAGCAGGAACAGGCACTTGGCGCAGTTGGAGGAAAAGTAAAGTAACTACATCATGGCTCTGCAACTATTAAGCTGGAATACTAATGGTCTCAACTCCCCCCAGAAAAGGAAAAGAGTTTTTCATTTATTAAAAAAGGAACAATTGGACTTGATTTGTCTACAGGAAACACATGTGATAAGGCTACATAGTAAAAGTATTGATTAACAAAAGACTGGGTCAGGAGTTTATCTCATCGGACAAAGTTAAAAAAAGAGGAGTAGTGATTTATGCAAAGGAGAGACTATCACCGAAATTTATCTTTAAAGATGACCAAGGAAGATTTGTGGCAATTGAAATTCAAATACAAGGAGAGAAATTTTTAATAGTAGGAGTTTATGCACCAAATGAGGGGAAATCTGAATTCTTTAAAAAGTTGCATGAGACCTTGATGGACTATTTGGACTATAATGTGATTTTGATGGGAGATATTGTCAGGGAACTGACATCGGAGCTAGAGGTGGAGGATCTAGGGAACAGGGAAGGACGGGGGTTCCCGGGGCGAGAGGGGGAAGTCACCACACACCCGCAGGTAGAAGAGAGGGAGCACCGCAATTTGGCCACGGAAATACTTGATTCAAGGTGGTGAGGGCGCCAGGTGGAGTACTTGGTGGCTTGGCAGGGAGAACCCGGGTCGGAAAACACGTGGGTTCCCGCGGAGGCAATCACTGATGGATATCTGGTGGAGGAATTTCACCGCCTGTTCCCAGACAAACCCAAACCACTAGCGAGATTCTGGGAGGAGCAATTTGGAACCACAGACGATGAAGAGGATTTTGTGGGTTTTTCTGCCTCCGAAGGGGAGGGAGAAGAGGCTTCAGAGGAAGAAGAATCAGACTGGGAGGCCCACCCCGAGGGAAGGGATCAGAACGGGTGGGAAGCGGGTTTTGAATCCTCAGAGGATGACGATAGCTCCTTCCGGGGGTTCCCCGCATCGTTGGCCAAAGAAAGGGACGAAGTTGGATCAACAGGTCGGGCCGGGGGTGGAGGGGGTCCTGGGGGGGGAGGTGGATGTCAGGGAACTGACATCGGAGCTAGAGGTGGAGGGAAGGCTCTCAAATGATGCTGGAGAAGGGCCCAGCAGGGAGAGAGGCAGCTCAGCAGATGGGGAAGCAATTCAGCGCAACACCAGGAATAAAGAGGGGCAGATGGGGGAATCGGCGAGAGGGCTCCCAGACTCTTCACCGGACACCAGCGGGGAGAGCACGGGTCCTCCGCTACCCACGCCCTCCCTGCGCAGAAGACTTCCGCGCAGAGAGAGTAGGAGGAGACTGTGTCAAACAACTTTTATGTTGGAAAAGGTTTAAGAAACGCCCACTGACGGATTCTGCTAGCGACTGAGGCAGCCACGAAGTGAAGGGCTGTCCAGACTGAAAGGTTTAACAAGGCAACAAAGCCAGGAGAGGCGGCAACTTACGCACGAGCAACCCATACTCTTTACAGATATGAACGGAGTGATATCTACAAATATGGACAAGGCACAAAGACAGGTAGTCACTAAGGATGGTAGACTACCGAAAACCTTTTTTGAGATGATAGACAACTTGGACTTAGTTGATATCTGGAGAACAAAGAATCCCTTGGCTAGAGAGGGAAGCTTCTTCTCTGAAGCCAAAATGACATGGACAAGAATTGACCAAATATGGGTAACTAGAGGAATGGCACCAAAGATAAGAAAAGTGGAAATTTGTCCAAAAACTTGCTCCGACCATAATGCTGTGAAGATGGAGATGAAACTAACACCAACTGGCTCTTTCAGATGGAGGATGAATGACACCTTATTTAGAAATGAAGAAGTGACTAAGAAGGCCCAAAAAACCTTGAGAGACTATTTTGAGATAAATATGAACACTAATGTTGAAAAAAGAGTAATCTGGGACGCAAGCAAAGCTGTTATGAGAGGGTTCTCATAATGCAATAAATTGCAATGCAATAAAGAAGAGAATTCAAAATGAGAAGAAGGATAAAATATTGGAGAAAATAAAGGAAAGTGAAAAGAAATTGAGAGCAAAACCAAAGTCGCAAGAGATCTTGAGAGAAATAAAGTTACATCAAGTACAATACATGAATATGATGAATCAGGAGATAGAATGGAAAATTAAACAAATGAGACAAAAGACATTTGAGTCGGCTAATAAATGTGGGAAATTGTTGGCCTGGCAAATGAAAAAAAGACAAAAACTAAACACTATTATAAATCTAGAAGCGGAAGGAAAGAACATACAGAACCCAGTTGAGATTAGAAACTGTTTCCAGAGGTACTTTAAACAATTATATACACAAGGGCCACAGAAAGAAATTGATATAGATCGATTTTTGAAAATAAATGGATTACAAAAAATCTCTCAAGAAAACAAATTAATGTTGAATTATAAAATAACTGAACAGGAGGTAGAAGGTGCCATTCAGAATATGCAATTAGGTAAATCTCCAGGACCGGATGGACTGACTTCTAGATACTACAGATCTTTAAAAGAATGGTTAGTACAACCTTTGAAGGAAGTCTGTAATGAAATATTGGATGGGAAAAGGGCACCAGAGTCGTGGAAGGAAGCGTATATCACACTTATACCGAAAACAGAGACTGAAAAGACGCAGCTTAAGAACTACCGCCCCATATCACTGCTTAATGTGGATTATAAAATCTTTGCAGACATTTTGGCTAAAGACTAAAAAAAGTGTTAGTGGAAGAGATTCATAAAGATCAAGCAGGCTTTCTCCCGGGTAGACACTTGTCTGATAATATGAGAAACATAATCAATATTTTAGAAAAATTACAAGTGAATATTAATACCAAGGCAGTTTTGATATTTGTGGACGCGGAGAAAGCTTTTGACAATATTTCTTGGAGTTTTATGAAGAAGAATCTACGGGGGATGGGGTAGGTCAAGGCTTTGGAAACGGTATAAGTGCAATTTATTCAGAACAAAAGGCTAAATTAATTGTTAACAACATGGTGACGGAAGAATTTAAGATAGAAAAAGGGACACGACAAGGCTGCCCAATCTCCCCATTGCTTTTTATATCGGTCCTGCTGAATATGATTAGAAGGGACCAATTGGTTAAAGGTATACGAGTCGGAGCTAAACAGTACAAATTGAGAGCATTTGCAGATGACTTAGTATTGACATTACAGGAGCCAGAATCTAGTACCAAAAGAGTTTTGGAACTGATTTAAGAATTTGGTCAGGTTGCAGGATTTAAACTGAATAAGTTAAAAACAAAGGTTTTAGAGAAAAATTTAACAGCGATTGAGAGAGAGAGGTTTCAGAATGAGAAAGGTTTAACAGTGGTTAAGAAAGTGAAATACCTGGGGATTAACATGACAGCTAAAAATGGGAACTTATTTAAAGACAATTATGAAAAATGCTGGACTGAAGTGAAAAAAGATTTAGAAATTTGGTCAAATTTGAAGCTTTCACTGCTAGGCCGTATTGCTGCGATAAAAATGAATGTATTGCCTAGAATGTTGTTCTTGTTTCAAACATTGCAAGTTTTGGACAAGATGGATTGTTTCAAGAAGTGGCAGAGAGATATTTCTAGATTTGTCTGGCAGGGCAAGAAGCCTAGAATAAAATTTAAAATACTAACGGACGCAAAGGAAAGAGGTGGATTTGCCCTGCCAGACCTTAAACTTTATTATGAATCAGCAGCTTTTTGCTGGCTGAAAGAGTGGCTACTTCTTGAAAACACAGACATTTTGGATTTAGAAGGTTTTAATAATGTATTTGGATGGCATGCATATTTGTGGTATGACAAGGTCAAAGCACATAAAGCATTTAAAAATCATATTGTCAGGAAAGCATTGTTTAATGTCTGGATAAGATACAAGGACCTACTTGAAAATAAAACCCCAAGGTGGTTGTCACCGATGGAAGCGAAAGCTTTGAAAAAGCTCAATATGGAGGCCAAATGGCCGAAATATTGGGAAATTTTGGAACAAGAGGGAGATAAATTGAAATTGCAGAGTTTTGAAAAACTAAAAAATAAAGTGCGAGATTGGCTTCATTATTATCAGATAATGGAGGCATATAATTTGGACAAGAAAATTGGCTTCCAGGTGGAAAAATCAAAATTGGAAACAGAACTGTTAGATTCCAAAACTAAGACTTTGTCAAAGATGTATAACTAGCTGTTGAAATGGAATACTCAGGATGAAACGGTGAAATCTGCTATGATTAAATGGGCACAAGATGTTGGACATAACATAACGATGGCTGACTGGGAACAGTTATGGACCACAGGTATGAAGTTCACTGCATGTAATGCCTTAAGAGAGAATATTATGAAAATGATATACAGGTGGTACATGACCCCAGTCAAGCTTGCAAAAATCTATCATTTGCCTGATAATAAATGTTGGAAATGTAAAGAAACTGAAGGTACATTCTTTCATCTTTGGTGGACGTGCCCAAGGATTAAGACTTTCTGGGAGATGATTTATAATGAATTAAAAAAGGTATTTAAATATACCTTCCTGAAGAAACCAGAGGCCTTTCTCCTGGGCATAGTCGGCCAATTGGTACCAAAGAAGGACAGAACTTTCTTTATGTATGCTACAACAGCAGCAAGAATTCTTATTGCAAAGTACTGGAAGACACAAGATTTACCCACTCTGGAAGAATGGCAGATGAAGGTGATGGACTATATGGAACTGGCGGAAATGACTGGCAGAATCCAAGACCAGGGAGAAGAGTCGGTGGAAGAAGATTGGAAGAAATTTAAAGACTATTTACAGAAATACTGCAAAATTAATGAATGTTAGAATGATGTTGGAATGAAGTTAAATGGTTTTTAGCAGCAATGTTATAAAGGAATATGTAAAAGTGGATTGTTAACAGGTGATAATCTAAAGTTACAATATATTAAGATAAAAGATTAAGATAGAATCAAAGAGGGAAAGGATTTGCTGAATTAACTAATTTGAACTGGAATACAAAAAAGGGAGGTGTGAGGAGGTCGGGGAAACAAGCAAATGAAAGTTAAGATATGGAAAGACTAATCTATTTTTTAACTGTTTTTATTTTGTACTTTCATTTTTTCTTTTTTTTTCTTTTTTTCTTTCTTTTTTCGCTTATTTTTGTATTATGTTGAAACTTCAATAAATATATTATAAAAATCTATATCTAGATCAGGAGTGGGGAAACCGTTTTCAGACTGAGGGTCATGTTCCTTTGGGACAACCTTCCAGGGCCACATGCCAATGGTGGGTGGGGGCCAGGTGCAAAAGTGGGCGGGGCAATGAATGCAAAGTTTATCTTTGTGCAATAATTAGTTTCTGCACATGCTCACAGACCCCTTTTTATCTTCCATCCAGAACGGCAAGAGGCACAGTCAAGGTATGATGAACAGATTGCAGTCAAGCAAAAGCCCTTTGTGGACAAAGCAGGGTGTGGCCTGGACCCAATGAGGGCCAGACACAGGGACTGCTGGAGGGCCACATTTGACCCCTGAACCTGAGGTTCCACACCCCTGAACTTAATGGTATTATCAGTGACTACAACACTTGTGGCAGGATATGTCTAGCCAAAAAGAAAGATCTCTGCACTGCAGGTGGTTGTACTAGATGACCCTTGGCGTCCTTTCCAACCCTACAATTCTTTGATTCTATGAAAGCTCCCTGCTCTAAATTTCACCACTGTGGGGATGGTAAGAAAGAGGGAGAGAAGGGGAGACAGGAAAGGAAGAAGCAGGGTTGCTAACAAGTGAATGTGAATAAACATGGTGATTATATGTCCTTCCATGATCCATCTTTGCACACAGTTATCATTCTCTCCCCACCCCCAGAAAAAAAACCCCATACAGCTTGCTATTGTCCACTCAGCACCAATGCCTGCCCTAATTACCCAGCAGCCTTTGCTGTCCTTGTCAGCAGCTCATGGGGAATAAATTCCGACGGGTGTCAACCCTTCGTGCCTCAATTAGTTACTTTTTAAAGGAAGTGCTATTGCATATTTTTGCAGGAATGCCGTTTCCATGGCACCCAGTCGGCAGAAGCGTTTCCACGAGCTGGACGTCTCCCTGGCAAATCGACACTTGCAGAAAGTTGACCCTAGCCAGCTTTCCGCCCTCTGTTATCACACACTGGACAAACTGGTATGTACACAAGTGCATGTTCGTTCTCTGGCACACAGGTGCAATGGATGCCTTTGTATGCCTCTTGGATTGATAGAGCGACACACAGCATGTTGAACGTGTCAGCCTATTAATAGAGACACTCTTCCTTTTGCACAGAGCCAGGTGTATATACATGATTATAAGTAGAGCTTGTTGGGTCAGGCCAATGGCCAATCCTGTCCAGCATCCCATTCTCACATGATGTGTGCAGGAAGCCTGTAAGCTGAATGTGAGCGCAGCAGCACTCTGCCCACCTGCAGTTCTCAGCAACTGGTATTCAGAGGCACAAAACCAAACTAGGCTCTGATTTCAGATTATTGGCTTCTGGGCCAAGCTGGAGAGTCTACACCTTGAGACCCCTTGATCTAAGGCTGCCATATGTCCCAATTTCCCCAGACATTTCCAGGATCTGAAAGGCAGAATTGGCATCTGTGGGGAATTTATGAAAGGCAGGGCTTTGTCCTGAATCTTAGGCAAATCAATTGAAAAATTTGTCATTTTTGTAAAACATCAGCTCAACAACTTTTGGTCTTACTTAAAAAAAGCTCAACAGCTTTTGGGGTGCCTTGAAATATGGCAACCCACAGGCATAGGAAGGTTCTATCAGCCCCAGAGTCAGATATGATGAAAGTTGCAGTCAGCTGCATATGGAGGACCACATTTTCTCCTGCCTTTGGTGAAGCTAGTAGGGATACCTTTGCTACTCAGATATGGCTTTGTGTGCCATTTAGGCAATTGAACATTTGAACATGAGATCAGGCCAGTGGCTTGCCTTGTCCAGCATCCTAGCCAACCAGATACCTGTGGGAAACCTACACACAGGACCTGAGCGCTCTCACCACCTGTGGTTTCCTGATATTGGTATTTAGAAGCCTCACTGCCTCCAATCTCCGCTTCTCATTATGCAAGGTCCAGCAATCATGGCTGATGCGTTATTGCAGGGGTTGCCTGTGTGATGCCTGTGGACACAATGGTACCCCTGAGACCTTTGTCTGGTCATGAGGTGGTGGGTGCAGTTACTCTTTTCATCCTTGGAATGTCCATGGAGCTGGAGGAGGAAGTTGGGAGTGTGGCACTCTTTGCCACTTCCTCTTTCAGCTCTATGTCCTTTTCAAGGTTCAGGCTAATTCTACTGCTCCCAGCTTTTACCAAGACCTCCTGGAAAAGAGAAGTGTGTGTTTATGCATGTGCTTTATCCCTGTCTGCCTAGGAACACCCCACAGAATTGGTCCAGAGTGTGGAGGAAGAAGGAGACATAATGTCCAGACCCTCCAAGTGTCCCTACTTTCCAGGGACAGTCCCAGGTTTACAGAAGCTGTCCCAGTCTTTTTTTGATCCCGCTTTTCCATGGGATGTCCCTATTTTCACTGGAGAAATGTCAGAGGATATGCAATGTCTCCTTCCTCAACCCCTCGCAGCTGTATGCTTAATTGCATTTAAACCAGCCTTTCTCAACCTGTGGGTCCCCAGATGTTGTTGAACTGCAACTCCCATCACCCCTAACTAGCAAGGCCAGAGCTCAGGGATGATGGGAGTTGTAGTCCAACATCTGGGGACCCACAGGTTGAGAACCACTGATTTAAACCCTAATTATACATTACACCCACCACCAAGTTAATATGGGACAAGATCTGGTTTGGAGTGTGTTGTCCTCAGGTTGGCCCAAGGCAGGGCAGCCTGATTTGAGCTTGCCAGATCAGGGCCATGCAGTGGATTGGGCCAGGCAGTCCTAGCGTAGAACTTAGGAGGGGTGGATTGGATGCAGGGATTCCTAAGGCAGTGGTTCCCAAAGTGGGCAGTGAAATTACCCAAGGGGGCATAAGTGGTGGCGTAAATGATTTTCAGGCTTTGAAAAGCTGGCATCACTGGATCAAGTTCATCAGTTTTGTTGAATTAATTAAACTAAATAATTTAAATGGGATTTTGAATAAATGTGCAACTAATTGTTACTCTTTGAATTTTATTGCTTTATTATCTTCCTTAGTAGGCTGTGCAAACCACTATTCTGAATAATGTTTTTGATTGGGTAGGGAAGGGGGGCACTGGGAATGAGTTTATCAGACAAGTGGGTGGTGACTTGAAAAAGTATGGGAACCACTGCTTTAGGCCTCTGTCAACTTCTCGAAGAAATTTCCCATGTGGAGCTGTCCATGGTGCTGCTGTACCTTGTGGGTATCTGCTAAGGATAGATCAGAACAGAAACTTCAGGAGGAGCAGACCAGTAAGGCACCAGCTGGAGCAGGATATGCAATGCCCAATGACTCCCTAGAGAAGCTCCTTGCTCACAGACTCTGCTCTTGCTACTGCTCCTTGAGCTAGTGACAACTTTTCACTTCCACCCCAAAACTTGTGTGCACCTCAGTCTGACGCATGTTGCTGCAGGGAGAGCTGAGTCATGTTCTAATCCCTTTCTCCAGTTTAGCTTTCTCTCAGCGTATCAGTCCCGTCATGTTTCCTCCATCCCCTCGGAATGATGCTGGTGTGACTGTACATCAACAGGTCTCTTGTGGAGCAGTCTCATGCCGCTCCTCCAGGGGCACATGGCAGAAAAGAAAAGAGAAAGAGACCCTCTTACTCATTGCTGAGGAGTAGCTCAGCTGCCGATTATGAAACGTGCTGAGTCAGAAATCTATTATTCCCTGCATTGATGCAAATGGGCTTGTTGGTTGCCAGTGGATCACCTTACCCGTCTTCCCACCCCTCAGGGTCTTTATGCATGTGACAGAAGAGGTCCGATGTACCCAGGGGAGAAGAGTGAGGGCGAGCAGGCTGAGTCAGCATTTCTCAAACATGGTAAAGAGGCCTGAGTCACAGCCGCAGCGATGATGACAAAGCAAACATTTTGTGCATGAGGAACAAGCCTAGGCTTGTGAGAAGGGTGGAGTGGGTGGGTGGGTGGTTGGACTGGGAACTGTCAATCAGGTGAGAGGCGAGGGGGGGAGGAGGCGGAAGCTTGGCATGTTCTTCCACCCTAGTTCCTCATTAGATGTGGTAATTGGAGGTGATTAATTTACAAATGCTCTACCCGCAACTAGTGCTGACTAAGGTTTCCAAAGCTCCTTGGAATGACTCATCTGTCTGAATTCAAGGATAAGGGTTTAGCTGGAGGAAAAACAAAGCGGATCTGATGGAGAGTTTGCTCATCTTGTTTGGGACCATGAAATGCAAGTTGTGTGCTCCATCTCTATGGGCAGGTGCTAACATGGGGACAAGTTCCAAAACACAGTCAGGAAATGCTTTTTTTATTTGGATCAAGCAAACAGTTACAAAACAGCAAGCAAACTTCTGAGTGTTTCAGAATGCTTCACCAGGCTGCATGTCAAACTAAGCCAGGGTTTGGGTTGGTGGGGAGAGGAAAGCCAGCTTGATGTTGAAGCCAGGCAGTCTGCACTTAGTCCTAACATGGAGTGCAGGAGAAGACAGCCAACTTGATTCGATTAAGCAAAAGAATCAGAAGGCACATCAGAGGCCATCTATTCCAACCCCCTGTTGATGCACGACACCCTCTACGACAGCATCTGTGAGCACCTTGGAAGCTGGGGCTGATAACTCATGAGATCTCTGTTGGGTGGTGCATTTTCCAAGCAAGGAGCTGTGGGCCACCTAAGTCAGCATCTGCTGGGTGGAATGATCAGGCTTTTGTGATGTCACGAGACAAGGTATGCAGCTGTGCAGTAAGCATGGCATCTAGTTTAGCCCTGTGGCTTAATGGACAGAAGTCCCCAGAAGATGGTTCAGCATGGGGTCTTTGGAGCATTGTTGGCCAACATTTTGGGGAAGGGTGCCCCAAGTCAAGTCAGGATTAAGAGACAGTGCTGCTTTGGTGCACACCGCAAGGATGTATCCAATCACCTTCCCCTCTATGGCTGCTGCTGCTTTTGTCTCTAATCTACTAAGCCAGACAGGCAGGCAGGACAGACCTGAGGCAGGTTCACCTTCTCTAGTAGTGCCACAAATCCCAGCTCCTTGTCTGCACCACCTGACCTATATCCTTCCATTGGGCTCCACATGCATATATGAAGTGGTGAAGGAGGCTTTCAGAATGGAAATAATAGAATCATAGCATTGGCAGCGACCACAGTTGTCCTCTAGTCCAACCCCCTGCAACGCATGAATATTTTGCCCATCCTGGTCAGCAGGAGTTGCTCACAGTTTTTTAAAAGCTTATGTTATCCGTAGTCTTAAGGGCTAGCAGCTTGCTTTCAGCAAAACAAAATGAACTCCAGTCTTCGAGGTTCCATCTCATGCTCCTGGTTCCACATCCACAGGGCATAATTGCAGGGTGGACACTACTTGGGAATATCATAGCTTCTTTGGAGTCTCTCTCTGCTGAGATGATTTCTTGCTTTTGACTAGATCTCTGGATGAGAAGGCTCCTCTGGGCATTTGCTTTAGGCTTTAAAAAAAGGCCTTTCAAACAAAGTCTCTGCCAGCATTCAGGCAGTTCAGGGGCATCAGCTATCATCAGCATATAGATTGGGACATTAATGGGACAGAGCTCAATAGATGAATTGGGGGCAGCCTACAGAATGAAACCCTGCTTATAAATGGAAACAAATAACCACTGGGCAGCTGTGTGGAAACTAATGACAACCACTAGAGAGGGAAAAAACTGGCCCTCTAAGCCATGGTCCTTACGATCCCCATTGCATCTCTGCAGATATTTGCACTTTGCAGCAAACGATTCTCATGGAAGCTAATCTGCCAGGTGCATATTTTGGGGATAAAGCTCCTGGGCCTGGCAGCACATGGGATAGCTTCACAAATGTTGGGGTGGTCAGTAGAAGACAGGTGCTGAATTCAATGTGAGCCTAGACAGACCTAACCTACCTAGTGATTTTAAAGGATGGGCCCAGCCTGCCTACTTATTATCATATTAGGGTTCTTTTTTACTTGTGTTAAGTGAACTGAAGAATAAGATAATTGTTCAGAAAATTAAGTTCATTCTACTTTAATCAAAAGATGACACCTTCCCTCCCACTGCAGACTCTAGATTCTTTTAAAAATCATACATTTGTTTGGCTTGCCCAGGAAAATATCATCTGTGGGGGATTTACTCCCCCATTTGAGTTAAAATTCAGTCTCACACCCTGGTTGTCCCCATGCCTGGCAGGCAAGTAGCCTTCCATCCCTTTTGCTGGGTCTAATTCATGGTATGAATGTTGAAAAGCAGCCAAATATTTAAAAACTCCCCTAGGTCTTCTGCATGCATCTCTGAGTAAAGGGTGGATGGTTCTATCCATTTCAGTCTTTCTCACTTTTTCATTTTTCCAATCATAAGTTCATTTCTCTAATTTCTACATCAGTTTGCAATTATTATCATTTTTTAAAAAGTTCTCATGAACATTCAGTAGCAAATTTTGTCTTCTACTGACATTTTTTTCCAATGCAATTTTGCCTAATACACACATTCTTGCAAGCACTTTTTGAAAATCAAAATTATTTTTATATGCTTTTTTTTGCCAATATGTGCATTTTTATGAAGGCTTTACCCCAGTATATGCATTTTTGTACACATTAGTTGGCTAGAGAACTGCATTGCAAAACATGGAGAAGTGTGGATTTTGAAGGACAGCTGCATTGCAATCCACCTATTCTTTTGTGAAGTGCAAATTTGGTTGGTTAGCTTTTAATGGCATCAAATTTCTCCCCCACCGCTATCTCTTAGTCTTTTCCCAAAGTGCAGAGAAGTGGGAAATTTCCAGCCATTATTTATTTAAATGCCCAGGCTGTACTTGGACCTGAAAGAGACATAAATAATGATTAAGAACAATAGCCCTTTTATTAGTCGAGCTTGCAAAGGTGCCCATGGCATTATGCAGTGATGAAATAAAACCAAAGGCGACCTAATAAAATAATCAGTGTCAAATGTCAGACTCTTGGCACACAAACCCCAGTAACATAAACAACATGCTGGCGGGGTGTGTGTGTGTGTGTGTGATCATTATATTGGAGGGAGGAGATCCACTAGAAACCCCCCAGGCAGAAGAGAGACAGCAAGGGGGCCACTGGTTTGATTCCCTTGCATTCCAAGGGAAAGAATAGATTGATAGGGAGTCATGTAGCTTCTATTTTTCAGGGTCTAACGGAAGGACTAGCAGATTGAACCATTTGCATGGTCTCTTTATTGTGAAGTCTAATTGTAGGTAATAGAATTCTGATGATGGCAGGGAGCTTTGAGCTCATCTAGTCCACTGAATTGTATCAAGCATTTTGATGAATGGTTTTTGATATTTTCTGATATTTTGAATTACTATGATTTCATTGAATTGTATCAATCACTTTGATTATTTTGTTGTAGTTTGGTTTATTTATATGTTATTGTGTTGGATAATATAGTGATTGTAATGTTTGTTGTTTTGTAATGCTTCTGTGATTATTGTGAGCTGCTTTGAGCTCAACATTTGTTGTTGGAAAAGCGGAAGAGAAGTATCAAATCGAATCAAATCATCCCTCTGCTCAGTGCAGGATCTGCAATACAGGGTGTGACTGCAGCATCCCTGACAGGTGGTTGCCCAGGCACAGCTTGAATATATTCAGCCAAGGAGAGCTCACCACCTTCCAGAGTATTCTGTTGCACCGCCCAAGGCTCTAATTTATTTATTGCTTTATTTATCAAATTTATCTTGCCCTTCCTCTCAAAGGAGCTTTGGGTGGCAAACAACAAGCTACATCTTATCTCAAAAACAATTTCAATATGATGCTGGTGCAGATCTCTACTGAAAAGGTTTGTTGAAAGAGGAATGTCTTCAGTAGGTTCTGGAGAGACAACAGAGGCTGTGGCTGTCTAATATTCAAGGGGAGGCCATTTCAATGCAGTAGCAGGTGCCCCAACACTAAAGGCCCAATTCCTATATTGTGCAGGATGGACCTCCTGAGAAAGATGGTATCTGCAAGAGAGCAGAACTTCTGCATGCAAGGCATATGCTGCCCTGAACTGTGATCCTTCCCCAAAATTACTCATGAAACATTGGAAGCCGCCTTAATACTGAGTCAGACCATCTAGTTCAGTGTTGTCTCAGCTGACTGGCAGTGATTTCAGGCAGGGGTCTCTTCCAGCCCTCCCTGGAGACACCAAGGATTGAACCTGGGACCTTCTGCATTCAACACAGATGCTCTGCCATGGAGCTACAGCCCTTTCCCAATAATCTGGCTGGGGCTGATTGGAGTTGGAGAGTCCTACAACATTCGGAGTACCTTAGGTTCCCCGCCCTTGCTACCTAGAGGACCACTCTCACAGAGATGCCTCTGTGCCCATAGAGAAGCAGGCCCTATGGAGGATTTCCATTTTTTGGCCAGCAGTTCATGCAGTGGGTCGCTCGGGTCTTTGTTCCCCCCCTACGCTGTCTGTATTGCTAATGGCCCCAGGCCTCCAGGATGTGCTCACCTAATAGCTGCCAGAGTGCAGCAGGCACTGCTTTACCCTGCTGCGTCCAGTTACTCTGACCAAGCCCCGGGACAGATGAAAGCTGAACGGATTGAGTTCCGGCACAATAAAGCAACAGTGATTATAGCCTTGGCTGAGCATAAAGCTCAGACACGGCGTTCCTCTGTTATGGTGATGGCAGGGAGGTTGTTGCTAGGCTGCAGCTCACCCTCTCCATACCACACCAGCTGCCCTTGGCATGAATTCCATGCCCCAGCAACATAGTCCAAGCTGCCCTCCAAGTTCCCTATAGTGGCCCAGTTTTCACAGCATGGCTGGAAAGGGGTGGGGGAAGAGAGCGCTTTTCTGTCCCCCGTTTCCAGGGCTCCAGAGATAATTGCAGACAAGCGGCTGCCATGCCGAGGAGGGAAATTGCAAGTCAGAGAATGAGTGTGTGACAGGAAGAGGATTTGAAGAGACTTTGGGGCAGGCGTGGGGGTTGGCCCCTGGAAAATGGCAGAGAGCCTTCAAAAAGCACTTAAGAATGCCTCCCTCTGCCCGTCATTTTGCTTCTGGGGAGCTCAACAGCACAAAGCCAAGAGCTTGTTAGCTTCTTGGTCCCAGTGTGCTGAGTAGCAGGCAGTGTGTGGGTCGGTGCAGTTTGGTCCTGATGGAGCATTTGCCTGTTACAGATGGTACACATAGACCATTGCTCAACTGACTATGAAATCTCAACTGGAGATTAGGGCTGGAACGCAGGGAAATGATGCTCAGTGGAATCAAAATGAATTGAGGGAGCTTACTACAGGGGGTCTTTTAAAATTTGTTTGCAGGGTCTGAGAAACCTGGAGCTTGTCCTTATGATGACAAAACGTGCTTGGCCCAATATCGCCATGCAACACCAGAGTTGACCGTGGGCTTGGGGGAACAGAGCCCTCAACGTAGTGCCCTCTGGAGTGTCAACTTTTATGCCAGTCACACCCCCTCACTCCCCTGGCAAGCTTATCTGATGGTGGCAGGGGTGCTCCTCCCAATGGGGGCCTCCATTTTTATTTCCCACAATGCCCTTGAAGGAGCATTGTTCCAGGGCACCATGGGAAGTTAAAATGGAGTAAGGGGGTCAAAGGCAGATAGGTCCTGCCAGGGCTATGGAGCCCCAGCAACTGTCCAAGGAAAGTTTGCATAGTGATGCTGTCATCACCAGTTAAGTCTTCACTGTTCTGTTGCCTTATTCATCCTCACACCTGGGTCCTTTGCAATGTTCGAATGCTCAGTAGATGCCTATCATTCTGTATTTAGAAGCTTTACTCATCATTTTCTTCCATCTGTCCCTGCATTGCTCAGGAATGGATTCTCAGTAACAAGAGAGTCTGACTGTGGATTTGGTCATTTCCATGGTGGGTTTAAGGTATGGAGTGCTTGTTGTTGCTATCGTCACTCCATGACGATATTGTGGCTTTCGCTCTGTGCAGCATGACGGCTGCATGCAATTAGCCCAGACCCCATGACAAGTGGCAGTGCAATCCAGAACCCCTTGCAACTTTGCAGGGAATTCTGGGACAGCCTCACTCTTCACACATCTCATCCCCCCTCTGCCCCTCAATAGCTGTGCCTTTGTTTACTGCCAGCAGCTAAGGGGGTCCTCCGAAGCCAATGTGCCAGGAGCCAAAAATTCAACACAACTCCTTTTTCAAGGAGGCACCAAGGATGGTGATGCAGTTGCTGCTTTCAGAATTGGGTGGGCAGGGTAGTCATACGTTAGCCTTTCCCAGCTTGCTGCCCTTCAGATATTATAGATAACGACTTCTATCAGCTCCAGCCAGTCAACATAATCATTCAACAGTGCCACACGACCTGTTCCGCACCCCCCAAAAATAGCTGGATACCCTTGAGTGTGGTGAAGGACACTGTCCCATCGACAGTATTGAAGTAAGATTTCACAGCCAGTCCAGTCAACTTCTGCATATGGAACACAGTGAGAGAAGGCAGCCATCTTGTCTGCCTTGGGCAACAAAATGTCTGAGGCTGGTCCTGAAGTAAGTAGAGCTATTCCAGGACTTGTGAGATACGTTTCCAGGGGCTAGAACTAATCAACAACCGGGCCATTGCCTTCTGCACCAATCAAAATGTATTAGTAGTCTTCAAACACAGCACTACATAGCTTAACCTTTTTTGGCGGGGTGCAGGGAGGATACTTTTAGTCCACCATTTTGGATGAGAATTGTTCACAAAACCCTGATAACTGGGGCAAGAGAGGATGTTTGGACTATTTGCACTCCAATTTTCAGGTTTCTAGGTCCTGAGGAACTACCCAGAGAATGTCATTGCCTTTGTGGGTGTAGTTGGAGCATCTTCACGTACATAGTTTTGGGTGTAGCTGATGCTGAGGAGCTTGGAGCCAAGCAGTTTATGAAGTGTTTGCAGACAATCAAGGCAGCTTGCAGGACTGGACCTGTTTTATCTTGAGTATGTGTCAGCAGATAGAGAAACTAGTGGACCTCCAAATGTTGTCCATCAGCCCCAGCCCTCAAGGCCAGTGGTGAGGGATGGTGGGAACTGCAGTCTAAAAAGCATCTGCAGGGCCACAGGTTTCCCAGCCCAGCCTCATGTCACTTGCCTGGAGACTCCCTGTGTTCACCTGCTGAATGAGACTGGGCACCTTTTTCCAGCATGGAAATCTTTCAGAACAAACGCTAAGCCACACAAATCAACTGCAGATATGTTGTGCAGGTTTTCGGAATGCATCAAGGATGCTGACTCCTCCTCCCTGTCGTGTGGGAAGTCAAATTTGCACCATCTGTCAATACAGAAGTGATTATTTCTCTCCTTTGCCCTGTGCTGGATTTGCAATAAGATCTTCTGCTTCATCAGTTATGACAGGAGCTGCCTTATACCCAGGCCGTGCCCAGTTCTTCTCTATAGGCCAGGGATAGCAGGCCTGTGACTCTCTAGATGTTGCTAGACTACAACATGACTGTTGGCTGGGGCCATGCTGGCTGGGGCTGATGGCAGTCATAGTGCAACAAAAGCCAGAGGACCGAAGGTTAACTGCCCCTGCTCTAGACTGGCACTGACTTTGGAAGATCTCAAGCTCAGGTGTTTACTAGTCTGTTTCCTGGGATCCTTACAGTTGCCAGTAACCTGGTCAGATACAAAGGAAGACAAGCACTTCTGTGCCTTTAATAGCTGCCCAGAAGAGAGAATTTTAGGAGGGGCAGCTTCTCATCCCTGTACAACAGTACATGCTTGCAGTATTCCCTTTTCTGAAAGACTAACCTTGTTTCCTTTGCATTCTAGCAAACAAGAAGTCACTAAATTCAGTCACTTAGCACAATCTAAATGTGGGGCCAGGATTTTCTCTCTAGAGTCGAATTCAGAATCGAAAGAGAAAAACAACAACTGGGGTCAGAGGTAAACATGTAGAGGATGCGCATGAACAATGAACTCAGTCTCTTGAAAAGCTTAGATATCATTAATACAAGTAAGGTTTGAATGTGGAAATGGTGGAGGAGGTGAATTGGGGGTGGGGTGGAGGTTGCATAATATTTTTGCTGCCTTAGAATGAAGAGAGCTGCTTTGCACTTGGATTTTCTTTGACTTAGCAGCCAAAGGGGCTTCTCTGATGGGGATTAATGCCTTAAAGATAAGCCATGCTGGCTTGTGGCTACAGTCATACCTTGGGTTGAAGTAGCTTCAGGTTAAGCATTTTTGGGTTGCGCTCCACGGCAACCCAGAAGTAACAGAGCACGTTACTTCTGGGTTTTGCTGCTCGCGTATGCGCAGACGCTCAAAATGACGTTACGTGCATGCGCGGAAGCGGCAAAAAGCAACCCGCACACGCGTAGACGCGCAGTTGCGTGTTACGTTCTACTCAGAATGCAAACGGGGCTCCGGAACAGATCCCGTTCGCATCCAGAGGCACCACTGTACTCATCACATCCCGCCTGTTTGAGTGGGTGGGGGTGAAAAGAATCACTCTGATTGCTTTTTAGTGAACTTCGAGTGGACCAATAGACCAATTTCAGATCCTCTCAGTTTCTCAGTTTCCAGAAGTTCAGTTCTCCACATTTTCCCATCTGTTTGCACCAGCATTTTATTGCAAAATTCTTATAATAAATTCATTTAAATGTGAAGCCAAGCTCCTTAATATACAGTGGTACCTCAGGTTACATACGCTTCAGGTTACATACTCCGCTAACCCAGAAATAGTGCCTCAGGTTAAGAACTTTGCTTCAGGATGAGAACAAAAATCGTGCTCTGGCGGCATGGCAGCAGCAGGAGGCCTCATTAGCTAAAGTGGTGCTTCAGGTTAAGAACTGTTTCAGGTTAAGAACGGACCTCCAGAACGAATTAAGTTCTTAACCTGAGGTACCACTGTACTCCACTTGCTACTGTCCATTTGCTAATCTCCGTTCGCTGCATCCCATGCGTTGAGAAGCTGTTAAATGTGTGGCAGAGAAGCTTGTTGAAAATTTGGCGACCCTGCCCTTTCAGCCCACTGGAGATTCTGCTTCCCTCATCCTAGTAGAAGGAGGTGACAATAGCGTGATGAAAGGCAGTTGGGGGGTGGATGTGGGGAGAAAGATAAGTGCGTGCCTACATGGTAATGCCTAACATTGCTTTGTTGGAGATAAGAATCTCTCAGTGGCTAGAGTGCATGCTTTGTGTATGGAAAGTCGAAGGTGCAACCCCTAACATTGCCAGTTGGAAGAAGCAGCAAGTAATGGGGAAAACTCTGGATAGCTGCTCTCAGGTCAGAGTAAATAGCATCACACTAGATGGACAAGGGATCTGACCTGGTGTAAGGCAGGTTTCTCTGTTCCTAATGTGTTTATTTTCTTTTTTATTACACATATACCCCAGCTTTCCTCGCCATTTTATTCTCAAAACTACCCTCTGAGGTAGGTCCGACTGAGAGACTGTGACTGGCCAAAAGTCACCCAAGGAGATTTGTGGCTGAGTGAGGATTTCAACCCTGGTCTGCCCAGGTCATAATCCGACACTCTCTAACCATTGCACAGCCCTACCTGGGTGACTGACAATCTCCCACCCCTGTTTTCCTGGCTCTGCTTTGGAGATTGCCAGCTCTTAGCCCGGCCCCTGAAACACATCGACATGCAGGAATGAGTGGATGGTGACTTTAGATTGGCACCGTGGAAAGCTTCTGCCATTCAAACCGTTGTTGAAAGTCAAAGGACCAATCCATTCTGTGTGGATTCCCCTCCCCCCTCCCTCACTACTGTTCTGGCTCTGTTCCTGTGCATTTAAACAGCAGCCTGGGATGCAGGGCAGCAAATTTTCCCCATCAATCTTTTTCCCCTTCTGCTGCATGCTTAGCCAAGCCCATCTGCAAAAGCAGGTTTGCACGGCTTGGGATGACCCAAATACCAACCACACACTGGCATCTTCCAGGACCTGGAGAAACCTCCTGTTATCTGTTGCTTGCTTGGAACTGCAAAAAAGAGGGGGGAGGAAGTAGAGGATGAGGTTGTGTGTCAATCACTCACATATGGCTGGTGGGTTGTACGAAGGCATGCACGGCAGCAGCAGGAGGCCCCATTAGCTAAAGTGGTGCTTCAGGTTAAGAATAGTTTCAGGTTAAGTACGGACCTCCAGAACGAATTAAGTTCTTAACCCGAGGTACCACTGTAATGTAGTTGTGTGTGTGTGTGTGTGTGTGTGTGTGTGTGTATAGGCCTTTTAAGGCACGCTTTACCCTTGCATGTGCATTTTTGTACACATTACTTGTTTGGATAACTGCAGTGCAAATTTCAAAGAATGGCTGTCCTTCGGTTTGCATATTGTTTCAGAAAGTGTGAATTAGGTAAGTGGGCCTTGACATGTGAACCGAATCATGTTTCTCCTCCATCCCTTGGGAAACTGATTCTGTCCCTTTCGTAGCTTCACTGAAGAGAGACTTCTAGAAGGGGCAGCTTCTCACCCCAGCACAAGATTTCCTCTTCCACAGTCTAACACTGCAGACTGGCAGACTTGGCCCATCTCTGTGGTGGCCTGCCTGCTCCCACTTGCTCAGCTTGCCTACTTGTGAAGAAGCTACAACACCACCATGAGTCTCTGGTGTTTCTCACGAGGAATCCAGCTGTGCAAATGGCGGCCTGCCATAAGATCTTCTACTGCTTGAGGAAGTTTACAGCAATATCACTAACTTCCCAAGCTGCCTACAGGCATAGTGAAACTTGGCCCTCCAGCTGTTTTGGGACTACAACTCCCATCATCCCTAGCTAACAGTGCGGTGTGGTGTAGTGGTTAAGAGCGGTAGTCTCGTAATCTGGGGAACCGGGTTCACGTCTCCGCTCCTCCACATGCAGCTGCTGGGTGACCTTGGGCTAGTCACACTTCTCTGAAGTCTCTCAGCCTCACTCGCCTCACAGAGTGTTTGTTGTGGGGGAGGAAGGGAAAGGAGAATGTTAGCCGCTTTGAGACTCCTTAAAGGGAGTGAAAGGCGGGATATCAAATCCAAACTCCTACTCCTCCTCCTCCTCTTCTTCTTCTTCTAACAGGACCAGTGGCCAGGGATGATGGGAACTGTAGTCGCAAAACAGCTGGAGGGCCAAGTTTGACCATCAGGCAGACTCTTCTTATGTTCTTATGGGTTCTCAGGTGGTCACCTTACCAGACACTGCCCAGACTGAGACTTGCCTAGCTTTAGCAAAATTACCACATCATGTGTCTTCAGATCCCTGTCCTGGGGATGGACAGATCAGTTCATTTCACCCTTTTAAAAAAAAAAGCCGAGAAGTATATTGAAGAATTTAGAGAAACAAGAAATCTGAAAAGTTAATCATGCTCCAGTCCATACATTAGTCCAGGAGGTGCTGATCAGGTCAGATCACATCAGAATTTATTGTACAGTTAAATAATTTCTCAAGAACACCTATCTGTGAGTATGCGTCTTGGTTCTAGAGCCTTGTATTTGAAGTCTAGAACCCACACAATCATTAGCAACACCAAATAGCTTATGCTTTATTTGGGGCAATAGGAGCTTTGACATAGGAGAATGTCCCAATAATTATCTCGTATAGGCATTTTTCTGCCAAATCTTTATGATATATTTTGGGGGTGGGATGTGGGGCGGGGGGAGGAAGTGGTAATTGCAAACTCAATTACCCTCAGAGAACAGCTCCTATTCCTAGCCTCAAAGTGTGAGAGACAAATTACTTGGAATATAAAAACATCTTAAAAACAACACATTTTGTTTTGAAATATTCGTAGTCCTCTGTGCCAAAAACATTTCCCCCTCTTTTTGAATACATTTATGGTCTACTAAAGATAGACAGTGGCTGTCTTCTAATTCAGGCATGATATGTAGCAGGGATTTGCTTTTCTTTAAAAACAAAACAAAACCCTGCAAGTTACTATGCAATCCCACCTGACTTTAAAGCATTCTGTGTCTCTATAAATACATTAGGATTACATGAATATAAGTTGTTTTGTTTATTAATTCCATTTATAGTTTGCATTTTCCTCCAATGAGTTTCAGGTGGTATAAGTGAAATTCCGCCTCTCATTACAACCTCACAAGGTAGGTTAGGATGAGAGATGGTAATTGGCCCAAGGCCATCCAGTGCCCTTCTTGCTTGAGTGGGGATTTGAACCCTGGTCTAGCAGGTCATAGTTTTAGCACTATAACTTCTACACTGCAATGGCTTTCCAGTGAAATACCATCACCTGCAAGCAGAAGCTTAGGGCTGAAAGATGCATATAATTAAACACGTTGCTTGCAGTTGCACGACTCTATCAACAGCAGCCACTAGGGGGCTGGCAGTCCATGGGCTGCAGAGAGGGGGGTTTAACCCTTTCCTTCCATACTGTGGTTCTGGCCAATACCATCCCTGACCCCCCCAAAAGCTGCTATCTGGCCCAGGAGTGAAGCTCGTATGCATTGGCGGCAGTGAAAGGGTTAAAACCCCTCTCACACAAGCCATGGCTCCTATCCTGATCGCTTCCCACTCCCAGCAGCGGAGATCCGAGTCCCAAATTAACGTGTTCTGCATATCAAGGGGGAATATGCATGTTAACGATACTGTGCAGGCAGGCAAGCCCTACCTCTGTGCATGTGTCCCTGCAATGTGGAGACCTATTTGCAGAGAGAGCCCTGTGTTTTCTGGGACCCCCATTATGCAGAGTTCCTGAACACATAGGAAGCTGTGTTATACAGTACTAGGTCAGACTATTGGCCTACCAAGCTCAGTAGTGCCTCTACTGGCAGGCTGTGGCTCTGCAAGGTTTCAGGCAGAGGTTTTTCCCATCCCCGTTGTAAATGCTATCTTTGTCAAAGCAGATGCCCTACCGCTGAGTTTTGCCTCTGGAAACTGAGGAAGCTGCCTTCTCTTACCATTGGTCCACGACGCTCAGTGTTATCTATTCTTCTTGTTATGTTTATATGCATTTCTTTTTTGTTTATCTGTTGTAAATCACTTAGAGATCTTGGGATAGTATGTGGTCTATACACGGAAATAACGAATAAAAAATTCTCTGTGTTTAAAAATCACAGATAATTTGGAAACATAACTTTCCAAGTCACCAGCACAACTCACCAGAAGGGGGAGCTGCTGGCTTGGGCTGTGCCACAGAAGGGCACCAGCAGCACTGACTGTGTCCAGAGAGTGCTACTGCAGCAGCCATCTCGGCAGGTGCCCAGAACTTTTTAAGGGATATCCAAATGGTCCTTATGGGACGTGGGTGGCGCTGTGGGTTAAACTACAGAGCCTAGGACTTGCCGATCAGAAGGTTGGCGGTTTGAATCCCCGCGACAGGGTGAGCTCCCATTGCTCGGTCCCTGCTCCTGCCAACCTAGCAGTTCAAAAGCACGTCAAAGTGCAAGTAGATAAATAGGTACCGCTCCGGCGGGAAGGTAAACGGCGTTTCTGTGCACTGCTCTGGTTTGCCAGAAGTGGCTTAGTCATGCTGGCCACATGATCCGGAAGCTGTACGCCGGCTCCCTCGGCCAACAAAGTGAGATGAGCGCCGCAACCCCAGAGTTGGCCACGACTGGACCTAATGGTCAGGGGTCCCTTTACCTTTACCTTTAAGCGGTCCTTTGGGTCAGCAGAATGCTTGACTATGCACTGTTCCATCAAGGCAGTTCAGCGGTCCTTATGTTTCTTCGGATCCGATCCCAAGTGCCAACTCAGGACGTTGACAGGGGGAAATGCACCTCAGAATTGACTTTATTTTATTTACTTGGCAGGATTTATATGCCACTTAATAATTGTTTTTAAGAAATCTCTAAGCAGGTTACATGAAATGGTGTAAAAATATTCAGCAATAAAAGGAAACTTTAAATGCAAGCTGATGTAACAAAACAACCAAATTATAGATAAAACCAACAGATTTTTTTTTTAAAAAAACAAATGCACATAATAAAATTACCTGCTTGTGTAGGGTTTTGCCTAAACAGAAAGGTTTTCAGCAGGCATTGAAAACAATACAATGAAGACACCTGGCTCATATCAATAGGCAGGGAGTTCCACAGAATAACTGCTGCCACACTAAAAGATGGTTTGCACCAGGGAGAAGAGAGTATCTTTCCATTTTACGTTCATTATTTCAAACCCAATTGCTTACAACTCATCCCTGGGGGTGGTCTAGTAGCAAGCACGACATTGCCTCCTATCAGAAGGTCCAGAAAGGCAATAAGTAAAGAGCCATGAGTTAATAATGGGAAGGGGGCCCATCTGGCATAGTGGAGGCAAATGCCTTTTGAGAGCAGCCAATTCAACGACAATGGAAAGGGCAGCTTCCATATTGGGAATATAATGGAACCTGCGTGGTCAGAGATCCTTCAATCCTGCTTAGCATTAGGCCTGTGCTGGCAAATGTTAGCTGTACAGCTAAGGGAAATGACATGGTAAAGGAACCCCTGCCTATAAAATGAAGGTAGAGACTGCCCTGCCAAGCAAAGTCATTCAGATCCCATTGATATGATGATTATTAGGTGAGCTGACTGTTCACCCAATATTAATAAATATTAAAATAACAGTGATTAGGCAATACGGCTGCACATTTTGCATTTTGGAATCAAAAGGTATCAGGCCTCCAAAGCCCAGGCTTGTGGTTTGAGGTATATTCAGTCCTCTACACATTATGCAGAATGAGGCCATAGAGATGCTGATTGAACCACTCCAGACTACAGGTGAGGGTTTGTGTGTGTGTGTGCACGCAATATTTTAAAAGTCTTCTCTGTTTAAATAGTTCCCCACATGTAATCTGCAAATTCATCAATAAGAAGTTGACAATAAGATTTTTCTCTCTGCAAACAGGAAGTTTGTTTGCTTACACGAGGAAAGATTAGAAATATAATCTCTCATCCCTACACACACCCACACCCAGGAGTCTTTGCAAAACCTACCAGTTTGTTCCATGCAATGTGTAGAATAATACTCAGCAGTGCTTTGGATGTTCCAAAGATTTGACAAGAGAGGAAGCACAAATAGTTAATACTGCTTTTCCTTATGCATCTGGGTTTTATCCAAAGTGGGAGAGGTGCATTTTCCTATGAGTCTCATCTTTGGGAAGGGCCACACTCCATGGCAAAGTACCAGGACTGTATGCAGTAGGTCCCAGATTAAATTCTCAACATCTCTAGGAAAAGCTGAGAAAGAATGTGGCCCGTGATCCTGGAGCCACTGCTGGCCAGTGAAATGCAGAGCTAGATGGATCAAAGATCTGGTTTGGCATAAGGCACTTCCTCTTCATCAGAGGAAGACCCCGCTGCAGGTCCCAGCATGTACCAGAACTAGAGGGAGTCAGGGCACCTTGGGACCATAACCCAAGAATGTGCTGCACTCAAGAAATCTACAGATTTGAGAGGCTGGTGCATTGCTTGCTCGGTAGTAGGAGAGATCTCATTGCATGAGAGAGGAGGAGAAGGGCTCTCACTGGTGCATCAGGAAAGGTGTGACAGCCATACGGATGACAAACAACGGCAATAATATAAAAGGTCAATTGTTGCAACAGCTCCACAGAGCAGCTCTAACAACAGATGAACAGCTCCACTGCTGTTCAGCATTTGGCCAACAAGGTCTCTCCAGAACCTTGCTGGTGTTGCTGAACAGCTTCTCTGATATTCACTATGGTGCACTTTCCTCTGTGGGTAATAAATAGCCCAGTACTGTGGAACCCCTAACCACCCTTTTTCCTTTCATATAAGCTAGGGGTGGAAAACCTGTGGTTCTCCAGATGTTGGTGGACTACAACTCCCATCATCCCCAACCATGAGCCTTATAGCTGTGGCTGATGGGGAGTCCAACATTCTGAGTGCCACGGGTTCCTCATCCCTAATTTAAGGTGCTGTTGGCTTTGATTACTAACCAGCTTAAGACTCTCATGATGTTCTTACTCTGCTTGTTGTGTGCTCTAATTCCATTGACTGCTTTTCTATTGTGACGTTTTAATGTTGTTTTAAAATTCCCCCCCATTTGCTTCACTGAAGTGTGTGTGTGTGTGTGTGTGTGTGTGTGTGTGTGTGTGTGAATCACCCTAACCATCCTGTGGAAGGGAAGGCCATAGAACAAACAAAGAAGTCAAATTTTAAGATCCACAAGGAAACTCTAAAGCATTGTAATTCTTGGAAAGGGTTTAGCTTAGATTGGTTTAGATATGTATTACAGATACAACTTTAAATGAAGCAACTCACTAGAGGTCATATGCGGAGATGGGAAGAACAGAGAACCTGGCTG
The DNA here is from genome assembly GCF_964106645.2 of Podarcis pityusensis. Classification (NCBI taxonomy): domain Eukaryota; kingdom Metazoa; phylum Chordata; class Lepidosauria; order Squamata; family Lacertidae; genus Podarcis; species Podarcis pityusensis. The sequence goes on along the minus strand of NC_138040.1, from coordinate 20,719,368 downwards.
TCAGTCTGGTATATGATTTGTGTTTCTAACTGGGGGACACAATGCACAGTTGTAGATAGCAAATATACAGTGCTCAAGACTCATTCAGACTCATTGCACCATTGCACGCCCGTATCTTCTGGGATTGTTCCTTCCCAGTCCCAGGTGCAAGCAGGCATATAAGAACATAAGAAATCAAGGCAGCCCCCCCCCATGGCCTTAGGCAAGCTGCTTCTCTCACCTTGACTTCAGTTCTGCTGCAGTTTCCATTCAGCTCAGAGGAAATTTCCCAGAGGGGTTTGGTGCCACTGTAATGTGAACTGTCAAAACGATAGGAAGTTTGCAAATGTGTGAAACTGCCGATTTCCTGGGATTTTTAAAAATAATTTTTAGAACCCAAAGTGATAATTTTGTCAACCCCCTTTTTTAAAGAGAGAGAGAGAAGTGTTTTGACTGTGTGTTATTGACTCTTTTTGTAATCTACCAATTGCTGAAGCTGAGAGGCCTATATTGGAAACTGGGAGCTGAGTGTCTATACCACAGGCATTGATGAATCTATCATACCACCCTCTGTGTTGCGAAAAGGAAGGGTCAGTTCCAGTGCTTGATTTACGTATAAGCTAAACATACTATAGCTTAGGGCCCCACTCTCTTGGGGGCCCTCAATTTTTAAAAAAACAAACAAACCTGAATGTACATTTCCAAATTTGTTCTGGGTATAAGCTTTCATATGCATGCACACTTCTATACAATTTTTAATTTTTATTATTTATTTCAACTGCATCAGACCAACATGGCTAACTACCTGAATCTAGAACCATAAAGATGAAAATATTACCAAGAATGTTATTTTTGTTTCAATCAACACCAGTGATTGGCAAGACATATTGCTTCAACAATTGGCAAAAAGACATTTCTAAATATATTTGGCAAGGGAAAAAAAACGAGAATAAAATATAAAATACTGATAGACACGAAATATAGAGGAGGTTTCTCCCTGCTAGATATGAAATTATATTATGAAGCATCTTGTCTGTGTTGGATGAAGGAATGGTTGCTATCGAAGAAACCACATATTTTAGACTTGGAAGGTCATAATAATATTTTTGGTTGACACACTTATCTGTGATATAAGAAGGTGAAAGTTCATAAAGGTTTTACAAACCATATAATTAGGAGAAATTTCTGTAGAAAATGGGACAAATATAAAAATTTATTGGAAACTAAAACACCACTTTTTTTACCTTTGGAGGTAAGTATGATGGAAAGTTGTGCAACTTACAGAAATTTACTAAGAGAGGAGAGTAGAGAATTTAAATTAAAAGAGTTTAAGGATTTACCAGGAATGTTAACAACATGGTTACAATATCAACATTTGAATGAAATATTTTAAAAGGATATGAAGTGGAGGTTTGTGGAACAACTATCACAATTAGAGAGAGACCTGTGATGTCTAAAATGTACAAGGTGTTATTGGAATGGGAGACAAAGGATGAACAAGTGAAATCTTCAATGATACACTGGGCAATAGGTGTTGGTCATAATATAGAAATGGAAGCATGGGAACGATTATGGAGTACGGATATAACATACAGTTTAAGAGAAAATTATATGAAAATGTTATATAGACGGTACCTAACACCTAGTAGATTGGCAAAAATGTATAAATCAAAGTCAAATAAGTGTTGGAAATGTAAAGGAAAGAAGGCACCTTTTTCACATGTGGTGGTCTTGTAATAAGGTTAAAGCTTACTGGGAAATGATCTATAATGAATTGAAAAAGATATTTAAGATAACATTTGTAAAAAACAACAATTAGAAGCTTTTCTCTTGGGAACTGAAGGATTAGAACTACCCAAATAGTATAGAAATTTATTTATGTATGCGACTACAGCTGCAGTAATGTTATTTGCCCCAAAGTGGAAGGATGAAGAGGTCCCAATGAAAGAAGATTGGATACAGAAACTAATGGAGTATGCAGAAATGGTGAAACTTACTGGAAGAATAAGAAATCAAGACAACAAACTTTTTAGAAAGGAATGGAAGTGGTTTATTGAGTATTTACAAAAAACCTGTAAACAGATCAAGACATTGGCAGGATTATTGTAAAAACCTGCAGTTTTAAAAATATATATGAGATAGATATCAGAACAGAAAAATAAAAGAATAATTTAAGACAATTTGGAATATGCAGGAAAGGACGAAATGTAAGGAACCGCAGAAAGAGGGCGGAGGGCGTTGAAACTGAAAATGCTAAAACTTGGCAAAGTAATGTGTATAAATGAAAATTATTTTTAAAAAATAATAAAAAATAACTCATTTCCCTGTGGTACACAGCCAGTTGTTTCACACACCCACAGCAGTAGCGTTTAGGCAGTCTCTAAAATCCCTTTTCATTCAGGGTTCCTTTTAATGAGGGGGTTTCATAGGTAGGCGCCTCAGTTTATCTTCTAGCATGGCTGCCCGAGGTAAGTTAACCTGAAATGTTTTGACTGCTGTTCTGATGACTGTAGTTATGTTGTGTACATCTGAAATTGTTGCAAATGTTGCAAAACACACTCATGCCTAATAAATGTATCAGAGAGAAATAAATAAATGTAAGTCAGGGCTTACCCCTCCCACTTTCTTTCTTGTATGTGGCAGGACTCACTAGTATGGAGTATGGGCAGGTTTTTCTCTGCTGCACATGGCAGCCATTTTGTGCTGGCGCCCATGACACTTCTATCAAGATATGAACGCAGGTACCTTTTTTCTTTTCTTTTTAACCAGGAAAAGCCCTGATGAAAATAAAATAAACGTAGGATCAGCAACAAAACTGGGCAGAGCAATTGTACAGGAGGTTATGTTCCAGCCACATGTCAGTGGTGTATCATTATCGTTACGGTTATATATCCCACTTTTTCTCCAAAGAGCTCAAGGTGGCATAAACACTGCTCCCCCCTTCCAGTTTATTTTCACAACAACCCTGTGAGGTAGGCTAGGCTGAGAGATGCTGACTGACCCAAAGTCACCTGGGGGCTTCTGAAAGGTGTGGAGGAGGGTGTATGGCTTGCACAGGATTCCGAGGGCCAGATGCAAACGTTTGGAGGGCCCCATCCAGCCCTGGCCACTGCACTTCTCCACCCCTTGGTTTATAGCTTTTGAAATCGTAACCCCAGTCTTCAGAAATAATGCTCTGAGGGTTTTTATACAATCAAGCAATTGTATATAAATTCTATGAAATGAATACCGTATTTTTCGCTCTATAGGATGCACTTTTTCCCCTCCAAAAATGAAGGGGAAACGTGTGTGCGTCCTATGGAGCGAATGCAGGCTTTCGCTGAAGCCTGGAGAGCGAGAGGGGTCGGTGCGAAGCAGCTATCTGCAAGCCTTCTGAGCCCGGCGGGAGGTCCCGAAGGCTTGCGGATAGCAGCCTGAAGCCCGGGGGCTCCGAAGGCTTGCGGATAGCAGCCTGTTCTGGGGGCTGGGGTAGGGGGAAGCTCGGGCTTCCCCCGCCCCAGCCCCGTGGCTGGGGGGGAATAAAAAATGTTTCTTTATTTCCCCCCCCTAAAAACTAGGTGCGCCCTATGGTCCGGTGCGCCCTATGGAGCGAAAAATATGGTAAATACCCAATGTGGGATGTACAGGTCAGTTATCACAGACAGAACATGCATGAAAATGGATGGGGATTGAGTTTGTCAGGTTAATCAACAACTAAGGAAACATTGTGCAAATTGGTCTCTGAAAGCTTTGGTTTCTGACAAAGAATAAACCAAGTTTTGCTTGGCATAGCTAAATAGTCTGGTGTTTGGTAGGTTTATTGCTCTCATCAGACCCTTTGGAGTCCTCCAAATCGCCATCTGAAAGGTGGGGACTGTGGGTGTGGGTGTGTTTCCTGTTGCGCTGCCCAGGATGTAAAAATGGAAGTTTAAAAATAAAAACCAATAAACATCAGATCATCAAAATGGGATTAATATAACATAAAAAAATGCTAATGGGATTTGGAGGCTTGGTAATCAAGGCTGAGGATTATAGGGATCATCAGAATAAATCCCAACCGCTGAACAAGGTTTCCAGTGTATCTTTCGTGGTGCTGGGTGGTGTGGGGTGGTGGAGGGTTAGACGTGCTGGAAGAGAGCTGGGGTATCTGTTGTGAAGTCAAACAACACCAGGTTTTAAGAACAGAGTATAAGGTCACATCCGCACTGCACATTTAAAGCACTCTTATGCCACTTTAAGAATCATCTCTCCCCCCCCCCCCGAATTCTGGGAAGTGTAGTTTGATGAGGGTATCTGGGAACTGCAGTGTGTTAAGGGTGCTAAGCACCCTTGAAGAGCTATAGTTCCCAGGGCTCTTTGGGGGGAAGCCATGAATTCTAAAGCGGTATGAGAGCCAGTGTGGTGTAGTGGTTAAGAGCGGTAGTCTCGTAATCTGGGGAACCAGGTTTGAGTCTCTGCTCCTCCACATGCAGCTGCTGGGTGACCTTGGGCCAGTCACACTTCTTTGAAGTCTCTCAGCTCCACTCACCTCACAGAGTGTTTGTTGTGGGGGAGGAAGGGAAAGGAGAATGTTAGCCTCTTTGAGACTCCTTAAAGGGAGTGAAAGGCGGGATATCAAATCCAAACTCTTCTTCTTCTTCTTCTTCCTTTAAATAGATGGTGGGGATGTGACCTGAGTTTCTAGAGAGCTCCATCAGTGTAAATCCCTGGCTCCAGGAATCAGTGGATCCCCTCAGCTGATGCAATTTAGTGAGTCTTGTTAGTTTGGAAAGGAAAGAGACATGTAAGCTGAGAATCCTCTTACAGGGACCCTGGCCTTCTTGAGTACTCTATGTGCAATGATAATGGCAAAGTTTTGGGGAAAGAGGGCCTTTTCTTCATCTTGGGAACCCAAGGACTGATTGACCTTGACACCTCCAGAGCTGGCTTTGCCCAGGTCACCTGGGAGGAAGAGGGTGAGAGTAAAATGTGCAGCAGATCAACCCAACATCCTCATCAGGGACTTTGTGGCCGCTGTTATTTCTTCATCCCAGCAACCCTCATTGCATCCTAAAATCTGTTTTAAACCTACCTGGTAGTCAGTTAAGTCTTCCCTAGGCCTCCTGCCCCCTACCTTAAGATAGTTACAAACTGCTGATGTTTGGGCTCCAACATCAGCTTTTCCTCCCACCTCCCATCACCCTAATATTGCTAAACACCGGGCCCGAAGTATTCTGCAGGACTCAAAAGGTTGCTTGCTATTTGGGGGCATTTTAAATTAATCAATTAATCAGTTTTAATATTTGCAACCTGCACTTTCATAAACTTCATCAAGGTGGCTTGCAACCTAAAATACAATAAAATAGATTAATACAGTAGATCTCTGAAAAACACAATTAAAACATCTATAGATACTGGTTGGTTAACAATTCATATTGTGAAGGCCTGTTTAAAAAGTACAGTTTCTCAGTCTAAAAAAAGACAGGAATGGTTCCTGCCAAACTTCTAGTGGCAGGGGGTTCCACAGGGCAGAGCCTGCTGCTACACTAAAGACTCAGTGCCTAGTAAAGACCAGCCAGACCTTGGAGGTAAGTGGGGAACCACCAGAACTGCCCCTCTGGAGGTTCTCTGTGATTAAGGTGGAACATGGGGGAGCAGACAGCAGATCTTTCAAGTGTCCCTATTTTCCAGGGACGTCCCTGAGTTAGAGAAGCCGTCCCTGGTTTCTGATTTGATCTCAGAATGTCCTGCTTTTCCTTTGGATGTCTCTATTTTGATTGGAGCAATGTTGGAGGGTATGGAGTTATCCGACCCCTGAGCGGTTTGAAGGCAATCCTGTATAGGGAAGTGATTTTTTTTTTAAATGTTCTATTATGTTTTTTTAATATGTTGGAAGCTGCCCAGAGTGGCTGGAGCAACCCAATAAGATGTTTGGGGTATAAATAGTAAAATTATCATTATGGAATGGGACATCCCTATTTTCATCAGAGAAAATGTTGGAGGGTATGAGACAGTCGTTGAGGTACTTTGGGCCTGAAATCAAGTTTAGGGCTTTGTGAGATAACACAAGAACCTTGAGCTTTTGGAGCCCTTTGATCATTTTGGTTTTCCTCATCCAGACACTACAATATCATTTTTTAGATGAGGCAACCAGAACTATGGACAGTGTTCCAAATGTGTGGGTTGGACCATAGATTTGTATATATTATTATTATATTGGGGTTTTCATTTTCAATTCCAATTTTCAATTTAATTGAATAGATTAGTTTCACACATCTGAGTAAAGTTCAACATTTTCTTTTCCAATCTGCTATTTTTGGTATACCTGTTTCCATTCTCCTCAGCTACTAATATTTTTTTTGCTTCTGTCAGTAAAGTCTGATGCGATTCCCTCCCCACCATTCCACTCACAGCCAAATAAGGTTCAATGGAATGTCTGCATCTATTATTGCCTTAATCTTGCTTAATAACCTTATCCAAAAAAATTTGCATCACCAGACTGTTCTGCCAAGTGTATCCGCAATGTATCTGCCTGCTGATATTTGCCTCTCCAACAGTCAGCCTTCTCCTCTGGGTAAATCTTTTTAATCCTCCTTGAAGTCAAGTGCCACCCTGCTATTATTTTAGAGGAACTTTCGACGGGATTTACATAGGGTGAAATATGTCTCCTCTGCTCCTGTTTGCATCTCCCTTTCTGTATCTGTCAGATATTAAGAACTAGGCCAGGACTAAGACGTAAGCTTGAAGTGAGCGAAATCCACTTCCTGAGCTCTTTTTCTTTCATGCTCCAAAAATGGGGAATCTACGGAGAGAAACGGGGGCAGACAAGTTGTACTTTATGATCATGCTCCTCTCTTTTCCGTGGCTATACCTCTGAAACTACTGACCTTCTTGGTTGCCTGGGTAGAGAGTCAGTGGAGGAGGAAAGAAAATCATATTTGTTGCTCTGCCCACTGTACTTCTGGTGGTGCTGTGGTCTAAACCACTGAGCCTCTTGGGCTTGCTGATCAGAAGGTTGGTGGTTCGAATCCCCGCGATAGGGTGAGCTCCTGTTGCTCTGTCCCAGCTCCTGCCAACCTAGCAGTTCGAAAGCATACCAGTGCGAATAGATAAATAGGTACCGGTGCGGTGGGAAGGTAAATGGCGTTTCCGTGTGCTCTGATTTCCATCACGGTGTTCCGTTGCACCAGAAGTAGTTTAGTCATGCTGGCCACATGACCTGAAAAGCTGTCTGTGGACAAACGCTGGCTCCCTCAGCCTGAAAGCGAGATAGGCGGCGCAACCCCATAGTAGCCTTTGATTGGACTTAACCGTCCAGGGGTCCTTTAACTTTTTTACCTTTACCTTATTTCTGGTCCCACCCACTAATGTCATGTGGCCCTCAAAAGGTTGCCCAGAAGGTAATGTGGCCCCTGCATTGGAAAAAAAGGGTTCCCCTCCCCTGTACCAAGCCTGGTCTCCATTTCCTCTCCTTCCTCTCCACAGGTACTCTCGGAAACATCCACTGGAAACAATGGTTGGCTGTGGTTTCCCAGGGTTTGTGCACCCTTTCCAGCACCGTTTGCGAGCAACTAGTTTTGCATAAACTGAGTGATCATCTCCTGCTTGCATCCAGGTGTTTCTTCTAGCAAAAGGATCCAGAGGGGAATGCAGCTGATCCCCCTTTGTTAGATTAGGGCACACATGTGCACACAGCAAAACGAGCACATGCAAAGCTATTCTGACAACACGGACAATGTACACACAGCTTGTCCTACATGAAAATTCCTTCTGGGTAGGAGGGGGGAAAAACGCAACAGCCTGAGATTACCAGTTTGCTGCAATTTGGGTGCAGTCTAGAGGGGTGGAAGGAGACCTGCTTAAGTGCCGAATTCTCAGAAGGAGAAACCCAGAGTTGTGCTCTACCCCCGCTCCCCCTTTGCATATCTCATACTTTCTCCTCGCGCAGAGCTGAATGCTCGAGTGTCCATCTTCTTAACTCTCTCTCTGTCTCCCTTTCACGTTTGGCTGCTGATTATGTTGTAACTCCTCGCTTTTTCATTCTCTTTGGCAGAGAAGGATGAGCCGAGGGTTCAGTCCCCATGAAAGATGAAGTGGAGGGAGAGGGATCCAGAGGGAGGGAGGGAATGAGAAAGCAAAGAGGTTCTGCCTGCAGACAGATACTGCTCTCTTCTCCCCCTGACAGCTGGGCTCAGAATCTAATCCCCTGCCCAGGGTAATAACCAGCACCTGTCCCCGGCTCAATAATCTTGAGCATTGATTCCAGCAGGAGGCCTCCTCTGGCATCTGCGGATCAAATTAATTACTCTGGGGGAGGCGGGGAGATGAGCCGGGTGCCACCTTGGAGTTTTCAGACTGAAGGGCAGCTCCTCCTGCAGCCTCACTTGGGACCAGAAGGTCAACTTGGGACCTTGACCTTGTCTGAGACCTTGAACCAAGCTGAGTTTCCCAAGCAATGGACTGTCAAGCAATGGATGGGTGTAATCAGATTTCCCCTGCAGGTGGCTGATTGTTCTGGTAGGATTCCTCTTCCTTGTGGGGGGCAGGACAGCTTTTTCATTCGAAGGGCTGCATTCCCTTTGTCAGCAGCCCTTTGGAGGCAACCTGTGTCCAGAGTGGGGGGCGGGGGGGGGGAGAGACAGGACTAGAAGCAAAAGAGGGTGGGCAGGGAAACGCATGTGACTGTTTCATTTCCATTGGTGAGGTTTCTACACATCTCTCTCTGTCCTCCGTATCCAGGATAGCAAGAGGCATTGCTAGACTTCAAGGACAACAAATCCCAACAAGGCAAAGTTACTGAAAGAGGGCACAGAGCAATATTGATGAGGGGTATGGCCTGAAGCCTCAGCGCCTAGGACTTGCCAATCGAAAGGTCGGTGGTTTGAATCCCCGCGGCGGGGTGCGCTCCCGTTGCTCGGTCCCAGCGCCTGCCAACCTAGCAGTTTGAAAGCACCCCTGGGTGCAAGTAGATAAATAGGGACCGCTTCCTGGCGGGAAGGTAAACGCCGTTTCCGTGTGCTGCGCTGGCTCGCCAGATGCAGCTTTGTCACGCTGGCCACGTGACCCGGAAGTGTCTCTGGACAGCGCTGGCCCCCGGCCTCTTAAGTGAGATGGGCGCACAACCCTAGAGTCGGACACGACTGGCCCGTACGGGCAGGGGTACCTTTACCTTTACCTATGGCCTGAAGAGGGTGCTGTTGCTGAGGCAGAAGCATGTGAGGTCTGGCTAGAGAGGTCAGAGGCAGGGCAGAGGCTCTCCCTGATCTTTCTAGGACCTCCTAGCTGGTTCTGTGTGGGTGATAGGCAAGGCTGTAGGGGCCCCATCTTCTCACCTGAAGACAGGTGTGGACCAATATTCTCACTCACACATCACCTGTTTTGAGGTCTCTACGCTGGAGACCAACCCATTTTCCAAACTCAAATCAAAGTGCTGATTTTTTTACTGCAAAACCCTCAAAGAATCTTGATTATGTCAGGAACTGTTGCGAGCTCCCTGCCCATCCCCCTTCGGCACTGGAGATCTTCCCTTGCAGTCCCTATGGAACTCTTCCAGCAAGAGTCATAGCTCAGTGAGAAAGAATATGTTTTGCATGCAGAAGGTCCTGGGTTCAACCCCCAGCAACTCCAGTTAGGGCTAGGAATGACTCCTGTCTGTAACTCTGGGGAGCCACTGCTGACCAACACTGGCAGTACTGATCTAATAGGGGACGCGGGTGGCTCAGTTCTAAACCACTGAGTCTCTTGAGCTTGCCGATAAGAAGGTTGGCGGTTTGAATCCCCACAACAGGGTGAGCTCCCATTGCTCTGTCCCAGCTCCTGCCAACCTAGCAGTTTGAAAGTACGCCAGTGCAAGTAGATAAATAGGTACCGCTGCGGTAGGAAGGCAAATGGCATTTCTGTGCACTCTGATTTCCATCACAGTGTTTCTGTTGCACCAGAAGCGGTTTAGTCATGCTGGCCACATGACCTGGAAAGCTGTCTGTGGACAAACACCTGCTCCTTCGGCCTGAAAGCGAGATGAGCACAGCAACCCCATAGTTGCCTTGAGTCCAAACCATCCAGGGGACCTTAACCTTTTACCTTACTGATCTAATGCACCAATGGTCTGACTCTGAGTAAGGCAGCTTCCTACGTTCCCTCTGTTCTTTGATCTCTGAAGCATCATTTGAAAGAGGCTTTGAAAAATGCCATCAGGCCTCTCTCCCTCCCCCAACTCCCTCAAGCATCCGCAGATGCCAGCTCACCCTCTCAAAGTCTCTCTTAATCACCTCGCTGCTGCCACTCCCCCCCCCCCCCAGTTTAGCAGTATTGTCATCCCAGTTAATCAGTGACCCTCACCATTAAGGATCATTAAAGCTTAATTCACTGCCCGGGGAAACATTTTCATTATTAAGTGGAATTGTTGATTAAATGGGTCCCCGATTACAAGGGAAATCTGTCCCTTTCCTTATGGGGAGGGGAAAGTCTACAGGGCAGCACCAGTCATAAGTTGGAATTCCACTACAACAGGGGAGCCAGACCTTGCAACGTTGGTTAGAAGATAATGGGCAGGTGCATAGTGGCAATATTCTTACAGCTCTGTAGATATACTACTTTGTGCCTTCCAGCAGGGATGGAGAACCTGCACTCATCCAGATGGTCTTGGGCTCCCAGATTCCATCAGCACCAGCCAGCATGGTCAATGGTCAAGAGTGATGGAGACTGTAGTCCAACAACACCTGAAGGGCATCAGGTTCACCATCCCTGAGGTAGAACTATAGAATCATAGAACTGTAGATTTGGAAGGGATGCTGAGGATCATCTTGTCCAACGCCCTGCAAAATAGGAATATGCAGCTGCCCCATATGGGAATCGAACCAATGTCCCAACAGTCTCTGTGTAAAGTACCTTTCTAGGGCTAATACAAGTTGCTGGTGACCTCAGGCAACTCCAGAGTGCAACGGTGCTCATCTCTTGCCTTTGGGCTTCCCACTGGTATCTGGTTTCGTTTATTTGTTACTTTTCCTCCATGAAGCTCAAGGGGGCCTATATTCTTCTGCTCCTCCCCATTTTCTCCCCACAATAACTCTGCAAGGTGGGTTAGGCTGAGAGGCAGAGGCTAGCCCAAGGTCACCCAGTGACCTCAGTGGCTGAATGGGGGTTTAAACCCTGGTCTCTCCCGTGTTCTAGCCCAACCTGACCACAAAACATCACTGCCTCTGGTTGGCCACTGAGTGAACAGATTGCTGGATAAGATGGGCCTTTGGCCCGTTCTAACAGGGCTCTTCTGTTGCTTTTTCATTGCTAGGGGAGAAGGGCCTGAAGCCTGATGAATGCTTTGATGTGTGTGCATGTGGAAGCTGAAGGAGGCTTTGATGGGAGAGGATGAGTCAGGTGGTGGGTGATGAGTCTTCTTGAGGCCAGCCTACACAGCTCTTAAACCAGGAGTTGTGTCAACAGCATCCAGCCTACATTTCTGCCTGGTGCGACTCCAGATGCTGATCGCAGCCACCTCAGGTACAAGTGCCACATCTCCACTAGCTTTCTCACAGAAGCCTCTTCCTAACAGCTCCCAGCTGTCTCCAAACATAGGTGCAGAAATGTCTTCACATCTCTCGCTGCTTGGAGCTGACAGAACCCTCGCAGAACAGAGCATCTCACTTAACTGAGCTATAAAAGAGGCATGAAGGCCGGTTCTACATTTCTAGCTGGGATGGTGGATCAAGCAGGCTTCTGGCTTTTGCAGGAGCCAGGGAAATAAGTGTCTTATTACCCCATGGTGGTAAATTATGGCCAAGTTTGCACAATGAGTAGATGAGGCGATAAGCTCATGTCTGAAGCTCTAAAACAGCTGCACAGGTGGCCATTTCATTTTGAGGCCCAATTCAAGGTGTTCATATATGTTTTTAAAGCCCTAAATATCAGAAAGACCACATTCTTCTCTGCAGACTTTCTTGGGTGTTAGGATCATAGGACAAGGCCCTCTTGGTTGTTTCACTGTCCTCAGAAGTTTGGGTGTCAGTGGCCTGGGGAGGGACATTCTCTGTAGCAGCCCCTAAGTTGTTGAATCCCCTCTCCACAGAGGCACACCTGACACCTTCATTGCATAGTTTCCACTGTATACCGAAGATGTATGCCTTTACTCTGCCCTTCAACACCTGTAGAATCATAGAACTATAGAGTTGGAAGGGACCCCTAGGGTCATCTAGTCCAGCCCCCTGAAATACTGGAATCACAGCTAAAGAATCCCTGACACATGGCCATCTGACCTCTGCTTAACAACCTCCAGCCCACCACCTTCCGAGGTATTTCCGAATAGCTCTTACTGTCAGAAAGTTCTTCCTAATGTTCAGTCAGAATCTCCTTTCTTGTAACTTGAATCTATTCGTTCAGGTAAATGAGAAATATATATTCAGGACCCACCCTATTCTCGTGACCGTAATTTGTTTTAAGCTGTCTTTAATAGCGGGTTTTAAATTGCTGTAACCCACCCTGGTATATTTGCATGCCTTTTTGGAGGGGGGGATTCACTTTTTAATTAACTTTGGTGAGTACAAAGATGCAAAAAATGGAAGAGGAACACCCCCCCCAAACAGACACACATACACCCTCTTGTCTTGTAAAATTCCAGAAATGTACTTGCAGTACAATAACAGTACAGTAGACTCTCTCAATCCAGAAGAGGCGGATTCTGCAAGGATCCTTAGGAAAGCCCAATTTACCCATGGCTACCAAACAAAATGGCTGTGCAAGGCAGAGAACTCCCTGGCTCAAGGCCGAAGCCCCTTCCCCATTTCCTTCCTCCCCTCTCCCAGCACTAGTGGCACCAGGCAACAGGGGCTCTTTTGCACATAATTCCTAAAGCCTAGAGCTTGCCACTTGAGGAAGGTGTGGATGCAAATTTGTCTTTTTGATGCCTGGGTCAATGAAATTGACTGGGCAGGAGTGACAAATCAATGGTAATTTGGTTGGCGGGTCTGCTGGCATAGCAAGAAGTGAGTAATTAGAAGGGCAAAAGAAGTTGCAAACGGTGGGCGCGCGTGGGGGGGGGGGCTTTGCCAAGCCTCCACCTATGTTATGGGTTCACTAATTAAGTCAGCAGCCAACTGGATTGTTATTAATTTGATGGAAAGGTGCTTTCTCCCTCCCTCCATCTCTGTTTGTCAGTGAAGCCAGGATGGGCTGTTGCTTTGGAGAATAAATGAATATCTACCCCTGGTCTTCCTCTAGGTTTGCCTATTTTATCTGTTTCTGAACCTGCAAACAGTCAGACTGCAGAAGGGGGCAGGGAAACACCAATTGAGACAAGCGCCATAGCTCTGTAGTACAACCCAACTGGATGTGTGCAGATGGTGTGAGGTTCGATTCCTGCTATCCAGTGCTTTTCTTCTAGGAAAAAAAGGGCGCTGGTACTGCGTAACCTTGAGTCCCCCCAGAAAAAAGGCACTGCTGCTATTTCATAAGAGCATGCAAACATAATGATAATAGAGTCACAGTATTATAGAGTTGGAAGTCACCCCCAGGGGTCATGAAGCCCAATCCCCTGCAATGCAGGAACAATCCCCAACAGATGGCCATCTGCTGGATCAAGCCAATAGCCCATCCTAGCCCAGCATCCTGTTCTCACAGCAGTCAACCAGATGCTCCAAAGGGATGCCTGAAAACAGGACCTGAGTGCAACAGCACTCCACCCATTTGTGATTCCTGGTTAAGTGGCATTTGTAGGCAGACCATCTTCAAGTAAAGTGGAAAGGACCTCAGGTCACAGAACTGGAGGCCCCTGCCATACAGAGCCGATAATGTTGGCTTTTCCCTGGCCCACTAGAATTTGCACACAGCCAGCTGCCTTTTTCTTTTTCGACATTTTTATACCGAGTTGCAAGTCAACCCCGTGATGCACGGCATCGCAGTGTGCGTGTCTTCCACTAAATCAGTGGTAAAGCATAAAGCAGAGATAGCTGGAGAAGAGCCCTGATGGAAACCCTGGGGAGCTGCTGTCAGTTAGTGTGGACAATATTGAGCTAGGTGGACTGATGGTCTGGCTTAGTATAAGGCAGTTTTCTATGTTTCTATTAGCTGGGAAAGGGCTATAGCTCAGGAAAACTGCATGCACAGTAAAACTCAAGAGAAGTTCATCTAGCTTGGTGACAGAGGATGCGCTTTGCATGCAAAACTGCCCTGATTCAATCCTAGATAACTCAATGTAGGGCTGGGAATAACCATGGAGAGCTGCTGCCAGCCAGTGTAGATAAAATTGAACTATATGGACAAATGGTCCAACATGATATATGACATATATGTCCTCTTCCTATGTTGTGCAAGAGTTTGTAGAAAAACTCTGATGTACTTCCTTCTTTTGCTCACAGGTCTTTGGATCCAGGCCTCTGTTTTTTCAAAGCCACCATGAAGCCAGCATCGTGTACAGTTTTTGGTGGTACGAGACTTGCAAAATAGCTTTGTGTGCCCTTCTTTCATTTGATCAACCTGAATGGCTGGATTTCAAAATATCAGTGTCAGATTTCAAGCCTGAAAGTGTGCAGTCAAGTTTCAGCATCTGCATGGTGATATTTTATTGGACATTGAAGTTTCCGCTTTGGAGAAGTCCTTTCTTTTCCTTCATCATCTGTCTTGATCCCAAAGCCTGGCTTACTTTTCAAAACCAACATGGTTATTCCCTCCCCCTGCCAGGATATTTCCCAATCTCTTCTTTTTTGAGCGTCAGACAAAAGATCTCAGCAAAGGAACGTGAAATTGCTCTACGGTTCTTCTCCCAGACATGGTCAAAAGAAACAGATTGAGAGAGAAAGGGAAGACGAGGAGCGTGGCAATGACAGCAATATTTTGGAGGAAGTCGTGATGAGGCTTTGCTGGAAGGCCTGGGGGCGAGGCGGGTGGGGGGACTTTGATTGCAGCAATGAAATATAAGAAAGCAGTCATTCAGAGCAGCTCAAATCTTTTTTAGCTGTCTCTCCAGTTTCCTGGTAAATTCCACCACCCACACAGCACAAGTCTGAAGCCTCCAAGAGCAGTTGGATTTTCACTGAGAAGTGGCAGCATGAACATAACAACCCCCCCATCATGGAGCAGATCAAGTAGAGAGCACTGAAGCTCAGGAGAAGGTGGAGAAGGTCCCAGGTCCAACCACCTTCATCTCCGGGCAGGGCTAGAAAGAAGACTCAGCTCTCAAAATCTTGGAAGGTTGCTACCAGTCAGTGTTGACAATACTGAGTTCGGTGGAACAATGGACCAATTCAGTATGAGGCGGCTTCCTGTAACCTGATTCTGGGAAGGGATGCTTGCTGGGTGACCTTGGGCCAGTCGCGGCCTTCTCTTAGCCTAATCTACCTCACAGGGTTGTTGTGGGGATAAAATGAGCCATGTATCCACCACTTTGAGCTCCTTAAAGAAAAAAAGGTGGGATATCAATGTAACAGCTATCTAAATAAATGTACACCGGATATTAATTAGAGCAAAATTTGGCCCGGATAGGCCTGGTGCTACTTTACCTCACAGCCAATAGCTTGGTGCCATAACTGCATCTTCCCGCTCCACCTAGTGAATGGGGAGAGCCAGAAAGAGCTGGAAGAATACAAATGAGACTGAGGAGAAAGAAAAATGAGTTGGGAGGAAGGGGGTAATGTGAACAGCAGGGCCCAGAATGATGGGCTGAAAAGGATCCAGGGAAGCTGAGGAGGGCGAGAGGATGGAAGGGAGGAGAGGGGGTCACCCTCAAAGATGAGCTAATGGAGACAGATGATTACTCATTTCTATTAAACACCTGTGTTCTTTCACTGCTGCCCACTAAGTGCTGCGTTAAAGATCAGATGGTAATGAATCCATTGGCGTGGAGTGTGCCTGTCACCGCCGCTAGTGTCACGGCTTTGTTAATATTACAGTGAAGGGGGAACTGCAGCCTGGTGACGCTTCCCTCCTTTGTGAAGAGGACACGTTTGCCACTCACCTGTCTCTCACCAGCTCTGCATCTTGAAAGCTTAGGCCTGCTATGGAAGAGGGAAGTGAGGGGGGGGGGGGGACTAGGAAGCCACACAGCCAGGTTACTTGCCCTGAGCCTTTGGGGTGTGTTTCTCTCAGAACCAGCCAACCACCAAAGGTGCTGCTTGGTTGCAATGTGGGCAGCTGGCTACCTGACCAGGAACTGGAGTCAACTCCCTTGGGTGGAGAAGAAGCTTGCACCAAGGGGAAGTGTGAGCTGCAGCTTGACCTTTGGGAAGGATGGGTCTAAGCCCTCTCAATATAGAAGTGTTTGAAGCCTCTCTAGGAAACAGCCAGGAAGCAAATGCACCAAAGAGGGGAACCAGTGGCAGGGAACACCTCTCTTTCCTCACAAAGGTGAACCTTCCATTGAAGGACTTTTTCGGGAAATATTTTGCTCCCTCAATGCCTCGCCCGCTTGTGCGTGTTTGTGTGTGTGTGGGAAGGGGTTGAGATTTAAAAATGGAGAAAATGCATTGTGCTCCAAATGACTAGAGAATATTAATACACAAATGTTGGATCTCCAGGAGATGCCCTGAAACCAGTAATTTCCTTGCATCCATCCATCCATCCATTTACTTACTTACTTACTTTATTTAGGTACTGCCCGTCCTTCACCCTAAGGTCCCAAGGCAGGTTGCAGCATTAAAAACAATATTTAAAACAACTTACAACCATAAAAAACAAGGTGGGTCCTATAAATATACTCCTCAAGTGTGAAAAGCCAGGGTGAAGAGGTTCATCTTCATCATTTGCTGGAAGCTGCATAATGGTGCCAAAGTCCAGACACATCTTTCTGGGGAGGGAGTTCCATAGCTTAGGGGCCACCACAGAAAATGCCCCCTCTTGGGTCACCCTTCTAAGTCTCTGAGGTCACAGCCCTAGAAGAGTCCCCTGCACTGATCTTAGGTGCTGAGGGTCTGTAGGAAATGAGATATATTTCAGATATTTGGGGCCTGAGTTGTTTAAGGCTTTAAAACGATGGAGTGTCTCCACCTCCATCATTCTGCCCGGACACTGAGGTCCAGCGCCGAGGGCCTTCTGGTGGTTCCCTCGCTGTGAGAAGCCAAGTTACAGGGAACCAGGGAGAGGGCCTTCTTGGTAGTGGCACCCGCCTTGTGGAACGCCCCCCCCCCCAGATGTCAAAGAGAAAAATAACTACCAAACTTTTAGAAGACATCTAATGGCAGCCCTGTTTAGGGAAGTTTTTAATGTTTAATAGGTTATTGTATTTTAGTGTTTGTTGGAAGCTGCCCAGAGTGGCTGGGGAAACCCAGCCAGATGGGCGGGGTAGAAATAATATATTATTATTATTATTATTATTATTATTATTATTATTATTAAATCTGCCATGGTGTATGTGTGTGTTGTCTGAAACTCAGCAAGACCAAAATAGCCTCCGAAAAGAAATGTATGTGCCCTTACCTCTCACCCCCCACCTTTTAAAATCCCCTGCCCTCTCCTATTCCAAATGCCTCCTTATCAGCTACGAAGGTTTCCGTTGTCTAAACTACCAATTAAACTTACCCAATCTTGCTGCTCTGCTTGGAATAAATCCAAAATTCTGCCTAGGAGAGCAATCTCCTAGACTTGTGGGAAGGCCCACAACTCACAGGATTACCAATGGGCTGGGTAAGCTGGTTTAAAATCAATTTCATTGTGTCATGAGGATATTGCATTTTTAATTTCAACCCCCCCCCCACCGCACTCCCCCACCGGACTTCTTCCATCATTGTCTCTTGGAGCAAAACAAACACCCTTCCCTTGCAGAACAGAATCTCCAACACTTAGAAGTTGCTTGTAGAGAAGGGCATGTGAGGAAATGGGGTGAGGAAGGGAAAGGCAGCCTGTCAGATCTGCTCCTGTATTTCTGTGGCATTTATTTTCTAGGCCATGTGCTCCTAGGGGAAAGGAGGAAGACAGAGGAAGGAGAGAAGTAGAGAGCTGCTCTTTATAGAACTTTCGGTTCTACTTGGTCTTTTCCTCTATGCGGCAAGCGAGGACAGGAGATCGGACCTCAGGAAGCGATGCATGCAGGAACTAGGCATTGTTAAGAAGTAATCCAGCTGGGGTGAAGGCAATTTGGCTCTGCAGTGAAGAAAGCAAGCCATAGATAGCTTGGGGGGGGGGGGAGAGACAGGTCAAACTATAGTAGTTTTTCAATAATAATAATAATAATAATAATATTTATACCATGCCCATCTGGCTGAGTTTCCCCAGCCACTCTGGATGGCTTACAGCATTTATAAAAACATAGTAAAGCGTCAAACAGTAAAAACTTCCCAATACAGGGCTGCCTTCAGATGTCTTCTAAAAGTTGTGTAGTTCTTTATCTCCTTGGCATCCCATAACTCTAGAACTTAGTGAAACTGAATGATGGAAGATTCAGGACAGATAAAAGAAAGGACTTAAACTACGGAATTCACTCTCGCAGGAGGCAGTGATGGCCACCAACTCAAATGGGTTTAAAAAAGCATTAGACAAATTCATGGAGACGGCTATCGATGGCTAGTAGTCATGATGGCTGTGTTCCCCTGCAGGCATCTGGTTGGCCACCGTGAGAACTGGTTGCTGGTCTAAATGGGCCACGGGCCTGATGCAGCAGGCTATCCTTCTGTTCTTATGCTTTTAGCAGCTTGGAAATGCTAGTTCTGTAAAATACAAAGCGCCACATCCCATTTGTTTGTTTGTTTGTTTGATAAAATTTATACACCACTTGATTGTAAAAACAAAACAAAACCCTCAAAGCAATTTACCAAAATGGTAAAGTGATAAGATCAAGAAAGATTTACTGCAACTCTACTTTAAAACACACCGAAGTTAAAATACTAAAACAGGTTAAATTTACTTTGACTTTCTTCTGCTCATAGTCTTGCGCTGTGGGTCAAACACATGGATTGTAAGCTGCTCGGGGCAGGGATCATTTGTTTCCGCTTTGGTTACTCTGTAAAGGACCAGGATGATAGTATATAAATAATACAGGCTGTGGAATTCAGGAGCTCTGCATTAATGACTACTAAATATTGATCGGCAATTATTCACAAGGTTTCCCAGTGTGCCAACACTGCTGCGCCAGTGGGAGAATAATAGAATAATAGAATTGTAGAGTTGTGTTTTTTAAAAAATGATATTTATTAAGAATTTTAGAATTACAAAAAGAAAAAGAAAAAAGAAAAAGAGAGAGAGAAAAAAACAAAAGAAAACCAAACCACAATCGAACAATACAAATTGATAAAAATCAAAATCAAAAAATAACACGACACAATCAAAAGACAAAAATATGCCACAAACATTTAAAAACAAATCCAATATTCTCAAATCCTTAACTGTCATTGCCTTCTTTCTTTGACCTCCTCACTCCTCCCTTTTTTTGTATCCTAGTTGTTAATTGTCACAGCAAATCCTTTCCATATTTCATAATATTCTGTCATTGCATTACCTTAATCTATTTTAATCTTATCTTACTATAAAAGACCTTAAAACTTAAAACTTAGATCTTGTTTATACCAATTCCTCCTAACCATAATATTCTTACATAATTCTTTAAACATTTTTGCTAAAGCCAAATAATTTCATTCATCAATTTTATAAAACAATCCTAATATTTTTTTTTCCTTCCAATCTTCATCCAGCGTCTCTTCCTCCTGGTCCCGGGTTTTGTCAGTCCTTTCTATCCCATCAATCTAGCGCGTTAACCTGGTAATCTTATGTCCGAGGCCCTTAAGTCCTTTCCATGTCCCATCCGCAGTTCTTCTTCATATTTATACCTGTACTTTACTTTGTCTCCTGCTCCTTTCACTCGTGGGAACTCCAACTTAACAGTGTTTTTGACCCTTCTCGACAAGTCAGCCCCTTTTCCATAGTCCACACTAAACTCCATGTGGTATTTAAAAACATGTTTCAAAGTCCCTCCAGAATTAAGAGCCCCCACAACCCCAAACATCTCACGGCCCATTGCCAGACTTGAAAAGTCCAAACATCCCTGCATAGGGGGGTCTATCCAACCCCCCATTTCCAAACCAAACCAAACTTTATCTTTCCAAATCTGGCTTTTTCCAAGTTCATTTGTCAAATCCAAGAACTCATGTTCCTGTTGGGCCACAGCTCCCTCCATCTCTGGCGCCCAAGGTTCAGCAGCATCCTCTTCCCTCATCTGTTCTGTCAGAGCACACTCCTGATTTGTTTCCTGGGTGGGCTCTATATAGTTTCCCACTACCTGTCCAAAATTTCTGATCGCAACAGTCATCAAGTCCGTCATGTAGCTGTTCCAGTAGGGCACTTGTTTTACAGAAAGCACGCAGCAGAGCTTCTGAGTACATTGTTCTGCAAGGTCAGAAGTCTATTCCCACGATCGTAATCTATTCCAGCTGCAAGATCCCCGGTTCAGAATTGGTAACATTTTCACAGGCTCCCTCTAGGGGAAGAGCTTCTATTTGTTCTTTTCTTTTAAAGGCAGATCTAACAACAAAGTTTCTTTTTCAGATATTTTGTCAATATTTGTTCCTTTAAAATGCGAAGGGGAACAATGGAATCACTATGTTTCTTTTCTTTTAACTATCTGTCAAATACATTTGTCTCTGGTCAATGAGCTTCCCAAAGAACGTCAGTCCTGACACCCCGCTCCAGGATCAAGACGGTGGAAAGTTACTTTGCGTTACACTCTCTTCTGCAGGTTTAAACAGTCTGGAAAAAATCCCCCCTCTTCTCCTGCTTCTGAAGGGGGTTCAACAATTTTAAATGATGAAAGTTAATCCTTAACAGGCAATTTTCTGAACTCTAGTTTGCCATGTCTTTGCTTTAATCTATCTACAAGAAACGGAAGGCTGACTTCCTGTTTAGACCTTCCCGTTTCAGTGCCAAATTAAGGTAAATTTCTTAGTCCAATTTTCCTTTCTACTCGCAAATCATTATTTGATGTCCAATTGTCCGAAATGTAAGTACTCACGGGTAATTGTTTTAAAAGCCAAATTGTCCCAGGAAAAAGGCAGCGCTCTCCGGCAACGGCTGTGCGGCTTCGCTCCACGGAAGAAGCAGTTGACTCTCAGCGCCGCGCCACTTCCCCCTCTTCACTCCGGAGGCCGTTAGTGGGTTCCTTTGCGGGTTGGGGGGGCGCTAAAGGTGCCCGCCGAGTCCCATGGTCACAGGCTTCATCCGCCTGTGATTTTTGAAAGGGTCCCCGCTTCGCCGTAGCGGGAAAGACCCGTTTCCCATGGAGCTGGTCCCTCCAGATCAGAGGGAGTCCGCCATTACCGATGGCGCCACCCTGGAAGTAGAGTTGGAAGGGTCCCCAGGGGGTCATCTAGTCCAACCCCCTGCAATGCAAGAATCTTTCACCCAATGTGGGGCTTGAACCCACAACCCTGGGATTAAGAGACTCAAGCTTTGGGAAAAGGCGGGCAGGATCTCTGAAGTAAAGGCAGCACGATGCTTGATAAGATCATGAATCTTATCTTGCCAGTGAACTCTCTTTAGACACTTCTTTCACTTTATATACAGTGGTACCTCGGGTTACAGACGCTTCAGGTTACAGACTCTGCTAACCCAGAAATAGTACCTCGGGTGAAGAATTTCGCTTCAGGATGAGAACAGAAATTGTGTGGCAGCGGCGTGGTGGCAGCAGCAGGAGGCCCCATTAGCTAAAGTGGTGCTTCAGGTTAAGAACAGTTTCAGGTTAAGAACGAATTAAGTACTTAACCCGAGGTACCACTGTACACTGAAAGTCTTTAAACTTACCTCAAAAGTCAATGCCCAGGGAGGGCATTCCAGAAGCAGGGAAACCACCAATGAGAAGGCCCTGTCATAGGTCAAAGCCAACCGGGCAGCAGCCTAAAGTGGCACCATCAACTGGGCTTCACCTGCCGTCCATAGGGCCTGAGCATTGTGGATATGTTCTGCTGAGCTTCCGTCAAGGCTGCGAATAGCGGCACTGTTGTGGCGTCTAGTCTGCTTCCACTGCGATTGTTGAATTGAACAACATGGCTTCCACAGGATATTCGCAGCACTGCAACCTGGGACATTTTGAAACAGCAGCCAGACACCCACTGCCAGGTAAAAAATGAGTTTGGGGTAGCAAGTGGGCTCGATTTGACATAGCTGCCAGCTCCGTGGGCCCTTGGCAGGTGCTCCTGCAGTTGGATGTTGAAGCCACTCCTTCTTTGCATGTTCCGCAGACCAGATATATATGCCTCCACATCTGAAGACGGGATTGACACCTTTATTCTGATTCATCTATCAGTGCTCAGCATAATGCTGCTGAGATGGAAAAACCAATGCAATAAAGGGCCGATGCAGCTCCTAGCTGATTAAACGATGCCTTCAATGACATAACCAGTTTACTCTCCCCTCTCATAAATCTTCTCCTCTCCATTGCCCCACGACAGTCCCCCAAGTACAAGCTGATGTATGCTTCTTGTGGTAAATGCAGGCCTGGGAATCCTGGGTAATGCAAATTGGCAGGATAATTTGGAGGAGAAGGGAAAGCAGTGGTGAGAGAGAAAGAGAGAGAGAGAGAGAGAGAGAGAGAGAGAGAGAGAGAGAGAGGGAGAGGTTGCACTGAACTCTCTACCCACCACAGACTTGCCCCTATATCCTTCCCCCGCCCCCCAGCTAATATTCCCACATCACACAAGGAAAAACACCCCAAGGGTATGGAGCACTGCAGACAAAAGCCACAAATGGGGAACAGTTTAAGCCTCCCATCAACCACTGTATCTCTCTTGCAAGTACAGCCCTCCTATGCTTCTTTGCAGGGGTCTGTAAACCCATGTCATGCAGATCAGGCACAATCATTTCTTTCTGATAAGCTTGCTTGTTTTCCTATGCAACATCTTTTGTTCTGGGATGGGATTCTCGAACTCCAAAAGGCCTGAAGGCATCAGTCCCCTGTGTTCATTAAAATGTTTCTGGTTCCCTTGTTCCAGTGACTGCTGCAGGCTTACAAGCAACCCAAGGAACAAACAATCAAACAAGTCAATGGCCACTTCAAACCACTGGCCTAGGCAGACAGTGGATCCCTCCAGAATGATGCTTCTTTGCAGGTGTTGTCTCAACATGCCATGGATGCATAATCCTGCATTGGTGGTGCATTTATACTGCTCTGCTCACACACCATTCCACTTTATTAGTTGTCCTGTGATGCATCCTCAGCATTATTGAATTATTGCCATCTGGAAGGACATTCGTGAACTATAGCACAACAAATGCAAGACATGCATGCTCTCTCTCTCTCTCTCTCACACACACACACACAGAGAGAGAGAGAGAGAGAGAGAGAGAGAGAACATTTGTGGTATAAAAAGTTACAGGAGTTCAGCAGAAAGCTAAAGGACATGCACCAATTGGAAACAAAGCAGTATGTCTTGTTGGATTCTGTTGCAACAGAATTCCTGATCTGGACCTTGTGTAGAGTAGAAAATAAACTGCTCTCCACCACAAGAATGAGTTTCAAAGCTTTACTGCAGAAAAGTCTTAAAATAGTTACTTTGTATTGTATAGAGTTTAATTATAACACATTGCTCTTAATCAAGCAAGCAATGTGGTTGTATCTTCTTTTTAGTCCTCAGTACAATTCAATAAACGTTCCTTTGTCTGGTCCCAGAGAGAGATCTTAAGCAACTTGCCTGTTCTATCTTTGTGGATGGTTCCATTAGTGACTTAGACTCCGGGGTCTCAGGTTTCTTCTTCCCTGAAGAGAGATTGTTCGGGTTTCCAGTGATGACTCATCAGTTCACTTAAAGACTGAAATGGAAACATCCAACCTTTTCTGCCGCATTTACCAGAGTGAAACCTCCTGCCTAATGCAAACTTATCTACTTTGCAAATGCAAACCTTTACATTTGTCCCCTCAAAAAAAACTTCAAGGCATATAAACATTATATTTCATGCACATTAAACTTATATCTTTTACATTTCTGCCCTGAAACTTTTGCAAACACAAACAGTATTGAAAGGAGAGTCAAGTATAACTGCTCCAATAGCATCACAGATGTGCAATAAAAATGATATTAGGAGGAACTCAGTGTGCATCTGATGTCACCTTTGTCTCAAGCGTCACACAAAGGCTAATCAGACCTCTCTGCTGTTAGTTTTCTTTGGCTGGGTGTGTTAAGTAGCAGCACACAAGCTTCTCCCAGTTCAGCTCAAAATATTCTGAGCTATATTCTCTCTCATGTCCCCCAAACTGGGGAATAGTATGACTTATGCCAATGCAAGTAATTTTAGAGGCAGAGTGGGTAAGCTGTTTGAGACGAAGGACTACATTCTATCATGGGCCACATGTTATTAGTGGGTGGGGTGAGGTAAAAGTGGGTGGAACACTGCATATGACTCTTATCTTTGTACATTATGCTTCATTCTGGTCATATAGAAGTCAGAAGATTTTATGGATGTTTAGTTTTTTATTAAGTTTTGGTAAATCTTAAACATCAAATTAAGTACATAATAACAATTGACTGAACGAAGTTAAAAATATATATGTAATAACGGGGAAATGAATACAAATAAAGAACAAACACTGAGCAAGTATGAAAAATGTATACAATAATATTCAGGGCAAGTATAGCAAAATTTCCTCCCTTTATTATCCATGCAAGCAAATCAGAATGGATGCTTATTGTTGTCTACCTCCTCCATAACAAGTCAGAATGAATGGTCAATAAAAAACAGAATGCAAATGCTTTTGGATGGGATTCAATTGCTTACCGGCAAATCCAGGTTGTGCAATTATAGTCTTGCGCAACAAACTTGCTTCTGCAAAAGATCAGACTTTTAATGAATGTTCAGCAAAGGCCAGATATATATTCTAGCCTCCGCATAAGCTTTGTGCAGGCAAATCGGGATGAATGCTTGGTAAATAGGTCATCTGGAGGGGCCCTCCGTTTTATCTGCCTCACAGGGTTGCTCTGAATTTGAAGGCGGGGAGACTGTGCACACTTTCCTGAGCTCCCTAAAATGCGACTACAGTGGTACCTCGGGTTAAGAATGTAATTTGTTCTGGAGGTCTGTTCTTAACCTGAAACTGTTCTTAACCTGAGGTACCACTTTAGCTAATGGGGCCTCCTGCTGCCACTGCACCACCATCGTGCGATTTCTGTTCTCATCCTGAAGCAAAGTTCTTAACCCAAGGTACTATTTCTGTGTTAGTGGAGTCTATAACCTGAAGCGTATGTAACCTGAGGTACCACTGTAATAGATGTTGCTTTTATTTTATTTGCAACATACCTCTGTGTAACCTGAAAGCATGCCACACAGTTCTGGCTGGGCTCAGGCTGCATGGACTTCCTCCATCCAACTCTAACGCTGAAATAATCAACAGACAAAACTAAGCAAGGCTTCAGACCATGAGAGAGAGTGCATTGTGGTGGTTACAATGCTCCATGGGACCAAGGTTCAACTTTCTTCTCAGCCTTGAATTGCATTATGTGCTATGAAATATAGAAGGGATATAAGAATGTAAATAAGATAACAAATTGCTGGTAAAAAGTTATAACGATGAAAGTGGGAGCGGGAGATGTGAGGAAGTCCAAAAAAAAAATGTGAAACTATGTTAAGATATTTGTTATATTGCCTGTTACATTTATTCTTATTGTAAACTCCAATAAATATTATATTAAAAAAAATAAAAAAAAATAAAAATGAATTGCATTATGTGGTACTTCACCCATCCTAACCTACTTTGCAGGGTTGTTGTGGATATAAGGGGTGATACTGCACCAAACTCCTTGAAGTAATTCAACAAAGTGCCTCAACTCAAAATGCCTATTTGTTTCCCCTCTTTGTTGGATTTTTTAAAAAAATTAATCTCTCTCTGTATTTAAATATTTAAAAAATGATTCTGTCCTCCTCCCATTTCTTGATCTTCTCAATGTAAGTTAAAGGTGTGGAATAGAGAACTTGGGGGGGGAGCTGAAGTGCCATGGCACAGATCTGCTAAATCCTGGTGGATATATAGCATTGCAAATTAAGAAAAGAAAAAGAAAAAGCATGTTCACTGGAAGTGGGTGTGTATTAAATCCTGAGTGAGGCAGCTTTTTGTGTATCAGTTAGTCTTAACAATGATATAATTTACTGACCCTGTGAAAAACCTTTATATAGTTTATGAAGTCACTAGAGAAGCAGCTGTGCTTTTTAAAGAAGTCACTTCTTAGGCTCTGGAAAACTCCACAGTGAGCTATCCATGGTCCTGCTTCCCAGGCAGAGAGATCTTGCGAAGTCACACATGTAAAGTACCTGGGAGAAAGCAAAAGCTAATCTGAAGGACATTGAAATCAAACGTTCCAATGACAGCCAGTGCAGTGTAGTGGTTAGAGTGCTGGACTAGAACCTAGGAGACCAGGGTTCAAATCCCCACTTGGCCATGAAGCTGACAGGCCAAGTCACAGTGTGTCAGCCTAACCTATGTCACAGGGTGGTTGGGAGGATAATGGTTATGTGTGGTGATGCAGCCCTCAAGGAACCCTCAGAGCAAGATGGGTTCATCTGCCTCATATTTCAGCTGAAGCAAGGAACATAGGATGCTGATGTAACATTGGTCCACCTAGCTCAGCACTGTTTACCAAGGATGGTGAACAGATAGAAAGCCCTGCTGGATCAGGCCAAAGCCCCACCTAGTCCAGCACTCTGTTCTCATGGTAGCCAGCCAGATACCCATGAGAAACCTGCAAGCAGAACGTAGGCACAACAGCACTCTCCCCTCTTGTGTTTCCCAGAAGCTGGTATTCAAAGGTATACCGCCTCCAACAATGAAAGTCCAACATAGCCATCATGGATAGATTCCAGGTTCCATAAGCTGCAGGCAACCCAGCAAATGGTCAAGGATTATGGGAGACGTGGTCCAGCAACAACTTTGCAGACCTTGGTTCCCCACACCTAACCTAAACTGACTGGAAGAGGGACTCCAGCATTTCAGCTAGGAGTGTTTCTCAGTGCTACCTGCATATGCCAGGGATTGAAGGAAGGACCCCTTCTGTACAAAGCATGTGCTCTGCCATTGAGCTGTGTCTCCTCCAGGAGCCAGCCTGCCATTCACAGAACCCAGCCACATCCATTGGGCTGTGGATGTTCTTGTTGGCTGAGTGATAGATACTGATAGAGCATTTTGTGTAAATCTGTTCTGTTGCTTGAGAAATGGGAGCACAGGAGGGTATCTCAACATGCAGGAAAGGAAGAAGGCCACTCATTACTAAACTACCTTTCTCCACTACCACCACCATCATTATTTTGAAAAATCTATTAGTTGTATGTGATTTCAAATGTCGCCCTCTACTGTCCTTCAGTGCTTTGTGCTAGCAAGCAAATTGGGTCTTTCTGGATTCAACACCCATTGCTGGATCTCAAGGCAACTCTTGATACAAACACAGTGAAAGACTATCAATGGTATAAATGGACAGGAATGGCCTCTGGTGAAAGCACTGGGGAAATGTGCCACCCACTGTACTGCCCTTATGCAGCCATTGTATAAGGATAAAACCTTCATCTAAGCTGCCCATAGAAAGCTCTTGGGGATTTGTTGTATTCATAGAATTGTAGAGTTGGAAGGGACCCTGAGGGTCATCTAGTCCAAACCTTGCAAAGCAGGAATCTCACCTAAAGCATCTATGACAGATGGCCATCCAAACTCTGCTTAGAAACCTCTGATGAAGGAGAGTCCACCACCATCCAAGGGAGTCTGTTCCATTGCTAAACAGTTCTTACTATCAGAAAATACTTCATTTCTTGTAACTTGAAGCCATTGGTTCAGGTCCTAGCCTCTGGAGCAGCAGCAAACAAGCTTGCTCCATCTTCCATGTGACGTCCCTTTAGATATTTGAAGATGGCTATCGTATCTCCTTTCAGTCTCCTCTTTTCCAGGCTAAACATACCTAACTCCCTCAACCATTCGTCATATACGGCTTGGTTTCCAAACCCTTGATCATCTTGGTTGCCCTCCTCTGCACATGTTTCAGCTTGTCAAAAGTCTTACTGAAATCAAGATATACTATGTCCACAGCATTCCCCATATCCACCAAACTTGTAACTCTATTAAAAAGAAAGAAAAAAATGAGATTCATCTGGCATGACTTGTTTTAGAGAAACCCATCCTGGGTCCCTCACCATGGGATCTCACCCAGAAGTTCCTTACACATTTTTTAAATCAGCCTTCTTAAAATCCAGAGTGGATGTCCAACTACACTCAACTTTCCCTTACCTCTGTATTATGAAACCCAAGAGGACATGCTCACTTCCTCCCATAGTTTCCAGTATTTCTTTTTCATCATTCAGATATTCCAAGTTGGTGAGGACCAAGTCCAAGAAAAATGTTCTCCTTGTTGCTTCTTCCATCTTCTGGGAAATGAAATGGTCAGCGATACAATGGAGAAATTTGTTGGACCTTAGATTCTTGGCAGGGTTTGAGTTCCAACAGATATCAGGGTAGTTGAATTATCCCATGATTACTGTATCTCTTCTTTTTGAAGGCTTGGTAATCTGCTCTAGGAAGGAATCATCCGAGTCTTCAGTCTGGCTTGGCGGTCTCTAGCAGACACCCATAGTAAGGTCACAGTTGCTTTTCTCTCCTACCATTTTTACCCATCTCCTGTAAATCGTCCTTCCATGCTCCAGGTCATGGAGCTCTTCACGAGTTGGTCTTTCTCATAGGTAAACGTTCATTAAAAGATTCCACCCACACAACCTACACCTGCTGATCCTTTCTACCTGCATGCATGCTGTAACGAAGACCATAATGATTAAGAAACTCTTTTTTATGCTAAGCAACTTCAGATTTTGTATTCCAAGACCAATGGAAAGTCACCACATATGCAAGGAGGTCACATGTGAAGATGCTGCACTGCACTGGTACCTTGGATACTAGAAAGAAAACAAATGATCCTGGCACAGCTCAGCAATATCCAATCCCAATGAAGCTGCAATGCTTCAGCCCATTCGTATGTGGAGTGAGAAGATGTTGTTTTTATATATCCCTTATATGCCCAAACATCTTCTAAGTGGCTTACAACTATATATATTTTTTAAAAATGATATTTATTAAAGTTTCAAAGAATACAAAAACAAAAAATAAAAATACAAGAAAATACAAAATACAGAAAAAAGAATAAAGTTTTTAAAATATAACAAAAAAAAAGAAAAGTAAAAGGAAACATACAAAATAAGACAATTAAAAACACATCGTTAGTTTTCCATAACATATCTTCCTTTCACTTATTTCCCCGGACCTCCTCGTACCTCCCTTTTTTGTATTCCAGTTCAGTTTGTTAGTTCAGCAAGTCCTTACCATTAAGCTTTTACCCATTTATAAAACCTTTTTTCGTATCTCTTAAAGCATTACAGCTGGAAACCACTTAGTTTCTATCCAACATCCTTCTAAAATTCCTTAATTTTACAATATTTCTGTAAATAGTCTTTAAATTTCTTCCAGTCTTCTTTCACCGACTCTTCTCCCTGGTCTCGGATTCTGCCAGTCATTTCCGCCAATTCCATGTAGTCAATCTACAACTATAATACATAATTGAAATGCAGAATAACAAATCCACCGGGGCATTAAAACATTATTAATTAAAATATGACCATGGAGAGCCACTGCCAATTAGTATAGGTAATACTGAACTAGATGAACCAATGACCCGACACAAGGCAGCTTCCTATGTTCCTGGTGGTGCATAGGAAAATAGGAAACTGACTTATGCCAAGTCATACCATCTAATTCAGTACTGTCAGCACTGGCTGGCAGCAGCCCTCTAGGGTTTCACACAGAGAAACTTTCCCAACCCCTAGCCAGGGATTGAACTTGAAACCTTCTGCATGTAAAGCCGATGCTCTCAGCGAGCGATGGTCCTTCCTCGTACAGCATCACTGAAAGGGTTGCAAATATTTTCTGTATTAAAAAAGAGAGTGAGAGATGCAAAGCGTAGCACTGTCAGAAAGCATGTAGCTGTCAGGTAAGATCAAATTTCAAATTTATAGTGGAATCGTATCTACTCAGAAGTAAGTCCCACTGAATTCAATGGGACTTACCTCCAGGGAAGTATTGTAAGATTGCTGCCTTGGTTATGTTGTAAGTTACCATAAACCATAGTGACATTTGAGAGAGAGAGAGAGAGAGAGAGAGTTAACAAAAGCATATAAGAAAATCCATAAATATGAAGTATAAAAATGTGTGGCACAAACTCTCCACCATCCAATCCTTCTGCAGCCTGACTCTATGCATGTCTCCTTGTAAATCAATCCTGCTGAATCACAACCTTTAATCCAATTTATTTCAGCAAGAGATAGGGTTAAAGAAAGGTTTAATTTGTACATTGAAATAATCCAAAATGCTTGAATTTGGTTGGATCATGACCATACTTCCTAATACACAGATATGGGAAAAAAGGAAAATGAAATACAAAGAAGTCATTTAACAAATACTTAAGACATGCCAGCCTCAGGCTGAAAACTAACAAGAAAATATAGTTGAATGAATTCTCTATTACTAGGGTAAATTTCTCAAGGGTTGCCCATTAGTGGGAGTAGATTTATCTGATTTTTGTTTTTGCTTTGCTGCAACGACAGCACAAGTAGGACATCAAATTTGCCCAGGCTCCTCTCAGACCTGGGGCCAGCATTCTCTGCCTGAACTGGACCCCCAGCTATAGGCCTGTCCCTGGACTTGGCTGAGGCCTGACCTACCCGTCTCACAGGTAATTCTTTGCCAGATGTGTGTGTGTGTAAAGAGAAAGAGAGAGAAAAACTCTTTCAATAGCAGCTGCTTTAAAACCCTTTGATTCCCCCTCAGTCAGTGAGTGGCAGCACAGTGGAAACATTAGACCTTGACAAGATGGCTGCCTCCCAGCCCAGGCTTGCGTTTCAGTGATGGGGGAAATGGAAGACACCTGCCAAAGATCCTCTCTGTCACTGTCTGCCTTGGACCTGCTGTACTACTGCAGGGCTTCATTAACGGGGGGAGATAACATTCAGAGAAGCCCTGCGCTGTCAGCTTCCATTCACCCCATGCCAAGCCCAATCCTTGGCTCCAGTCAACACTGAAAAACTCATTTGTCCTCCACCTGATGCCCTCCAGACACGGTGGAGTCAGGCATCTGCTGTAGCGGTCTTCTTTTGCCTTCACTGAAGGCACTGCAACCCCGAGAACTTTTTTTATAAAAGAATTATATTAAACAAAATTTATATACAGCCACAACTCGTTTTATTATGCTTCACCTTATTGCGATTCACAGATATTGCTCCTTATGAGGACACGGGTGCAACTGGTGGCAACCTGGCTGCTTCCAGGGGAAAGAAGCTCACCCCCTCCCAGACCCTCCAAGTGTCCCTATTTTCCAGGGACAGTCCATGATTTACAGAAGCTGTCCCGGTTTCTGATTTGATCCTGGAATGTCCTTCTTTTCCTTAGGACACCCCTATTTTTATCAGAGAAATGTTGGAGGGTATGGAGTTATGTGACCCGCCCCCCAAGCCAAGGAGATTAGTAACTATTCATCCTTTAGAGGACATCTGAAGGCAGCCCTGTATAGAGAAGTTGTTTTTTAAAAAAATGTTTAATCTTTTATTATGCTTTTATATAATTATGGTGCTGGAGGAGACTCTTGAGAGTCCAATGGACTGCAAGAAGATCAAACCTATCCATTCTTTAGGAAATCAGCCCTGAGTGCTCTCTGGAAGGACAGATCATGAAGCTGAGGCTCTAATACTTTGGCCACCTCATAAGAAGAGAAGACTCCCTGGAAAACACCCTGATGTTGGGAAAGATTGAGGGCACAAGGAGAAGGGGATGACAGAGGACGAGATGGTTGGACAGTGTTCTCGAAGCTACCAGCATGAGTTTGACCAAACTGCGGGAGGCAGTGGAAGACAGAAGTGCCTGGCGTGCTCTGGTCCATGGGGTCACAAAGAGTTGGGCACGACTAAACGACTAAACAACAACAACAAAATGCTTTTATATATGTTGGAAGCCACCCAGAGTAGCTGTGGCAACCGAGTCAGATGGGCAGGGTATAAATAATAACATTATCATTATTGTTATTATTTAGATATCTTCATCCCTCTCTTCCCTCAACCTCACATGCCAAAGAAGCCTCTCTAGCCTGCCTCTCATTGCAGGTCCCTTTCATCTTCTATCCATTGCCTTCCTGGTGATGCACACCAACTTTCTAAAAGTGATCCCCAAATATAGACCAACAGAACACATGAGACCCTGGCTGGGGGTAGGTGGGCATCTAAAGGCCTTGTGATTTCCCAGTTTCCCACAGCATGCAACCTGGTGGTAGAAGCATTGCCTTGCATGCAGAAAGTCCCAGGCTCAGTCCTCATCAGCATCTCCAGATAAGGATGGAGTAGATAGAGAACCCCACCTGCAACTGGAGAATCACTGCCAATTGATGGACCAGTGATCTGACTCATAATAAGACAGCTTCCTATGTTCTTAGAGAGGGGAGGGAAGGAGCGACCCAAGCAAGGGTTTCGTTGGAAAGGTAATTGACAAGATAAGACCGGGGCATTATATTACCCAAGTCGAAGCCGTATAGGAGGTTAATAAGACACGACAGACAATTGTTGCCGTCTGATACAGCGAATGTTGTGCAAGTGAGTCTATTAGTGGGACGGATGACTAATACGGTATGTTGGGGAAATGTGCTAGCGGGAGGAAGAACTGCTAATATGATTCAATTGACCCATTCTGCATGAGTTAACACATCGCTTTATTCCCCCCCCCCGAAAAAAAAGTCATAATCACAGGTGGATCATTCTGACTGGTACTGGAAGATCAAAAATAGTTTCCTCCCTCAAGCCAGCTGTGACAGTTAGTCAGTGATGAACCACTGATCATCTAGGGAAAGAGGAGAGGAGGGAAAGACGCAATGAGCTAAAATAAAATCTCAGAACTTACTTGATGTCTTCCAAAATCTCATTGGAGGGCTTGTTTTGCTCTCCTAATCCTAGTTTTGAGGAATTGGCAAAGTTCATTGGTAGCCCAACCCACATCCCTGATGTTGCCTTGTTGGTTGAATTGGGAAGTGGGAAGAGGTGTTGGTTGAGGCCACCTCATTCTGGGTGTGACGATGTTGGAGGATAGAGTTGGGCCACTTTCAAACCATGCATTTAAAGCACTATGATGACACTTTAAACAGTCATGGCATCCCCCCCAAGGGATACCGGGAGCTGTAGTTTGTTAATGGTTCTGAGAGTTGTAGGGGAGCCCTATTTTTCCTCACAGAACTACAATTCCCACAGTGGTTTAATAGCCTATCCCTCTTCACAGGAGACTCTGGGAATTGTAGCTCTGAGAAGGGAACAAGGGTCTCCTAACAACTCTCTGCACCCTTAATAAACTACACTTTCCAGAATGCTTTGGGAAAGCCATGACTGTTTGAAGAGGCATCATATTGGTCTAAATGCTTGGTATGAATATGACCGTGGGTAATTCCATGCCCCCTCCCCACTGCATGGGAGACTCTTTGCAGCCAAGGCCAACGCTACTCCAGATGTGCGTCTGTGTGTGTGCCTGCATTTTTTCAACCATTTAACTGTTTTGCACAATGTGCAAGCATGATTTGCCATTTCATGTAAAACAATAATTTGCACAGTAGAATCTGCTCACAATCACTTGCATGGGTGTACACCCCCTCCACCCCCCCAACATACCCCCCAACATTTCTCTGATGAAAATAGGGAGATCCCATTCCATAATGATAATTTTACTATTCATACCCCACACATCTTACTGGGCTGCCCCAGCCACTCTGGGCAGCTTCCAACATATATAAAAACATAATTGAACATGAAACATTTTTTAAAAACACTTCCCTATACAGGAGGGCTCGGGGGGTCAGATAACTCCATTAACCCCCCCCCCCAACATTTCTCCAATGAAAATAGGAACATCCTAAGGAAAAGTGGGCCATTCTGGGATCAAATCAGAAACCGGGATGGATTCTCTAAATCAGGGTTGTCCCTGGAAAACAGGGACACTTGGAGGGTCTGACACACACACATTTTGGTTGACTGGGCCACCTGTAATGTGGCCTCACCTGCCTTGGGTGGCAGATTTTGAGCTTCTTTTGTGTTAGGTTAGCCTCTAGAAAGCCTCAGGCTGTCTTTGCCCTGACTTTAGATTTGGGGTGGAAGACCTTCGGCCCTCCAGGCCTCTCTACTTGGCCCTTGGAATTCTCTGCAAACCACACCCCTCACTGGACTGGCTTCATCCCCCCCCCCCGAGTATTTTTGCCTGCCAAGAATGTGTCCTTCAGCACTGAAACTGCCTTTAGCTTCCCTGGATGGAAGGGAGAGAGGGTGGTACACGTGTTTTTAGAAATTAGCTTAATTTACAAAGGTAAAAGGTATATTCCTTGCTCGGCCCACTTTTGCCTCTGGACCTACACACCACTGGCATGTGGCTCCCAGGAGGTTTCTGAAAAGGCAATGTGGCCCTCAGGTTGTAAAAGTTTTCCCACCTCTTCTTAAGACAGTTTTCTTATCAGGGGATTTGGCTGAAATAATATTGATGATGATGATAGAATATAAAATAATACAAGAAGTCTAGACACCTCTGTCCTATTTTTGTTTTTGTTTTTAGCCCAGTGAGAAGAATGCCATCTGAGTCACAAGGTGATCAGGCTGTTGGAAGGGAATTTGCAAGCTTTCACTTCAGATCCAGGGATTAAGAGCTGACTTGGTGCTTTTTCTCCCCACCCCTCCTCCCAAAGTCTCCTGTTTTTGCAAGGAAAGCAAATCGCAAAGGGTTTGGGACCCTGATTCTAGGAACTTTTGTCTAGAAGGTCTTGGCTGGCCTTGGGGCCTTGTTGCCACAACTGAAAAAAATGCAAAAAAGAGTCTTGCTGGACCAAAATTGGGGGGGGGGGGAGACAGGGAGGGTGTATTTTGGAAAATGTCATCAGCCTCATTCCCAAATACATTTAAAGCACGGTGGCAGTGTGGGCAGAGAGGACATGGGTGTGGCAGTGGGGTCACAGCTGCAGCCAGGGTGCAGTGGCAGGGCCCCCCAGATCTGCTGTCTGAGGTGACTGCCTCCCCTTGCCTCTTGGCCCTGCTCCCAGCCCTCCCTGAAGATGCCACAGGGACTTTCTACATGAAAAGCAGATGCTCGGTCAAGTGACCTACAGTCCTTTCCTGCCAATTTTTAGTAGTGGGGTGGAAATGCTAGGGGGTGATCTGTGGGAGTCACAGGGCAGTAGTGCGTGGAGCCACACCTGGTGGTGGGCGGAGCCAGCAACAAAAGTGCCCCAGATTATTTAATCTGGAATAAAAACCACCCTGATTGAATTTTCACCATTGTTACCTCAGATTGAAGTACTTAGAAGTAAAAGTCCCACTGAGTTGCAATTTTTTTTTAAAAGAACACAGGAATTTATTTATTTTTTGGTACAGCAAATCAATGCAGCTATGGTTCTGTAAAGGAAGCAATATCTTTCTGACTTTAGTGCAGGGGTCAGCAAACTTTTTCAGTGTGGTGTAGTGGTTAAGAGCAGTGGACTTGTAGTCTGGTGAACTGGGTTCAGTTCCCTGCTCCTCCACATGCAGCTGCTGGGTGACCTTGGTCTAGTCACACTTGTCTGAAGTGTCTCAGCCTCACTCACCTCACAGAGGGTTTGTTGTGGGGGAGGAGGGGAAAGGAGATTGTTAGCTGCTTTGAGACTAGGGTAGTGGGATATCAAATCCAAACTCCTCCTCCTCCTCCTCTTCTTCATTTAGCAGAGGGCCAGTCCACTGTCCCTCAGACTTTGTGGGGGGCCGGACTATATTTTTTGGGGAAAAAATGAACGAATTCCTATGCCCCACAAATAATTCAGAGATGCATTTTAAATAAAAGCACACATTCTACTCATGCAAAAACACGCTGATTCCCGGACCATCTGTGGGCTGGATTTAGAAGGTGATTGGGCCAGATCCGGCCCCCGGGCCTTA
This sequence comes from Podarcis pityusensis, assembly GCF_964106645.2. Taxonomy (NCBI): domain Eukaryota; kingdom Metazoa; phylum Chordata; class Lepidosauria; order Squamata; family Lacertidae; genus Podarcis; species Podarcis pityusensis. The sequence goes on along the minus strand of NC_138040.1, from coordinate 20,683,545 downwards.
GTTTGCCTACCCATGCTTTAGTGCCTCACATGCAGAGCAGGAATGTACCAATTTATTATTGGACAGCTGTGGAAAGGAACACATTATCCTCAACCCCAAGCCATACAACTAGGGAAAAAATGTGTGTGTGTGTGTGTGGTGGGGAAATCAATTTATTTGTATCAATAGCCATCCTTCTAATTGTTCTGAAACTACGTATAAAGAGGGAAAACAGTTTTGAAAGCAGGTGGGGGTGGGGAATCAGCCACAAGGAAACAAGGAGGAAGGATATTGACAAGCCAGTAAGTCTGCAAATGAGTGTCTGGAGATGAAGCCTTATGAGGAATAGTTGAAGGAGAAGAGGAGACTGAAAAGTGATAAGAGAGCCATCTTCAAATACCTGCAGGGCTGTCACATGGAAGGTGGAGCAAGCTTGTTTTCTGCTGCTCCAGAGAGTAAGACCCAAGCCAGTGGATTCAAATGAAAAGAAACAAGATTCTTACTAAAATTAGGAAGAACTTTCTGATGGTAAGAGCTGTGTGACAGTGGAATGAACTCCCTCAGAACGTGGCAGGCTCTCCTTCATTGGAGGTTTTTGAACAGAGGTTGGGTGACCACCTGCCAGGGATCCTTCATCTATGACTCCTGCTCGGGAACCCGTTCCTACAGTTCTATGATTCTATAAACTCTGATGGAATTGAAGGATGGAGTAGGTTTAGGAGGCTGCAAGGACCCACAGGTTTCCACCTGTTGTCTAGCCTATATATTATCTACTCTGAGAGGCAGTAGTTTTCTGGGCCCTCAGGCAGAAGCCTTTCCCATTAACTGCTATGTGGCCCATTTAATACCAGAGACTGAACCTGGGACTATCTGCATGCAAACATGTCCCCTTCTGTGAAGCTGTGCTCCCGTTTCTTGCCCTCCTGCAGTCACTGTGACAGATTCAGAATGCTGTCCACAGCTACTAACAAATGCATTTTTTGTTTTTACATGCACACATTTGCATGTAGGAAATAGCACTAAACCCACATGTAGGTTGTGGGTGATTGCACACCCTGTGACATTTGTCACTGGTGTGTACATGTGTACAGTGGAACTTTTATGCCTAAGAGTGCAATCCTGTGCACCCAGTCTACAAAGTCCCCCTATTTAATTCAAAAGCACTTATTTCTGAGAAAATTTGCAAGGGATCACGTTGCACAGCTTTAATGGTGGCACTGACAAGACCTATAATAGCTCTGGCATTCCATTTAATTGAAATAATTAACTGTGGGCTTCTGGTTGCACTATTTAAAGCTGCAAAATCCCCTGGATCTCCCAGTAGTTTTGTCCCACTGAGACACTGAATGTCTGGAATGTCCCTAGCTGTGCAGGTCAAACAGTGCAGCATCAGCATCCGGTGTGAATACCTTTCCCTAATATCTTAATTGGAATGGCCTTTCTTTACTTATAAAAGCTGGCTGGACATGAATGTCATGGTCCATGTACAGAGTGCCATTAACTTCTCAGGTTCAATTCACCTTGAGACTCCTTGAGTGGAGAGAGAGAGAGAGAGAGAGAGAGAGAATATTGCACAAGTTAGCACCTTTCCTTTTCCAAACGAAGACCTATTAGAGTGTTATGCATGGGTGAGAAAAGCTTCTCTTTCAAAAAGTCTCTCTTCTGTATGACTGTTAAGGGCACAGAAGCCTTGTCCTCTGTATCAGGTCACCCTAAATGCTGTGCCAGACTTAAAAAATAATAACTCTGATGTATGTGTACACACACACAAACACACACATGCAATAAATTGCTCGTGGGGACAGGCTGCCACCAGCACTCTGGTGCCTAGAAGCTTTCACTGTCTCCCTATGTTATTGGACTGATTAAAAGGGTCTTGTATTCCTTTACAAGGTTCTTAACAACTCGGGCCCAGAATACTTTAAGTACCTAGGGTTGGAGCTTGGCAAGAGGTAGGTAGGAGTTACTTTGGCATCCCCCCACCTTTCTGAAAAAGGTAGAGCGGTCTCTAGTCTTGATAGATGAGCATCCCTGCCATACCTTCTGGAATACCTCTCCCTATATGAACCTACCTGGACCCTCTGATTGTCATCTGAGGCCCTTCTTGTGGGCCCTCCTCTCAGGGAGGCTCAGAGGGTGATGACGAGTGCCATGTTTCTAGAAAAAAAAGAGGTGCCAGAACTCACCATGAACGCCTCCCTTGTTCTCTTATAATGGCAATGACACCCACCTGAGAGGTGCCAGACCTGAGTTCAGGTGATTTCCGGCTGAAAACTAGCCCTGGATGACAGGGGGGCTTTTTGGTTATGGCTCCCTGCCTGCGGAATGCCCTCCACAGCAAGGTCCACCTGATGCCTTTGTTGACATAGTTTTGGAAGCAGGTGAAAACATGCTCCTGGCCCCAAGGCCTTTCATAGACTGAGTTAAGCCTATTTTATTGTTAGTGTGCTGCCAAAGCTTTCTAACATTGTTCGGTGGGGGCTGTTTTTCAATATTTTGTATGGAATGTTAATGTTATGGGAATTTTTCTTTTCTATGGCTTAATACGTTTATGCATATGTTTTTAACTGTAAATCACTTTGTAGGGAACAAAATAATAATAATAATAATAATAATATACATTCCCTCTTTATGTGGATTCCCAAAATAAATGCACCCAGATGGCCCACTTTTCTAAGATACACCTCAGCTCCCCACAATTTGTCCCATTGCACCACAAGGGCTAGAAACCTGAACACCAGGCCACACCCCCTCCCTCCAGGCCACACCCCCACCAACTTCCTCAAATGCTTTCGCCTGGCTGAAAATGCCATTGCACATAGCTGTCAACTTTTCCCTTTTCTTGCGAGGAATCCTATTCGGAATAAGGGAATTTCCCTTTAAAAAAAGAAAACGTTGACAGCTATGCATTGCACTATGATAGTGTCTATTGGAAGATGTAAATATATTTGTACATGTGTGTGCAGCAACCTCCAGCTTTCCAGCGGCCCTCTGCACGAAGCGAGAGTTGCTCCATCCACCTTTGCCTCTGGCCCCGCTCACTACTGCTATGTGGCCCCAGAAGGTTGCCCATGAAGGGATATGCCCCTTGGGCTGAAAACAGTTCCCCCTCCCAGCTGCAGCATAACCCAAACACGAAGAAAAGTAGGCAACCAGAGGTGCAGGTGCGACTCTCAATGGCTGGCGTGATGCAAGTGGGTTTAGCCTTCACCCTAATGGTGTTTTCAGTGGCACCTTTCACATATCAGAGCAAGAGCCAAGGGCTGCATGGTGGGGATAATGGGCTGGGATCAACATCCTGCCTCCACTTAAGCACACAGAGAGCTAGCTGCCTTTTACAGAGTCAGAACAGTCTCCCATCTACCTCTGTACTGTCCACACTGATTGGCAGCATCTCTCGAGGGTTTCAGACAGGAGGCCTTTCTCAGCCCGATTGAATCTGGGACCCAGGGGGGAAGTGAGGTGATTTTATATTATGGACTTTATGGTCTTTGTAACATCCCACCTTTACACAGAAATGCAGGAAGCTGCCTTGTATTGAATCAGATCATTGGTCCACCCAGCTTAGCATTGTCCATCCTGGCTGGCAGACGGTTTCAGGAAGGGGACATTGCTGGAGATGCTGGGACATTCCTGCGCTAAGCTGCAGCCCTTCTCTTTAGATGGATAAGGCCAACGGCCCATCTATTCCTGCACCCTGTTCTCCTAGTGGCTTCTTTGGGGGAAGCCTAGTATTACGTCACTCCAAAACGCGGTAAGCCAGCCCTGATGCATTCGGACCCGCCTCCTCCTGCTCGTTCTGCTGAGTGGGTCCCCGGACTTCTGCCCGCAGCCCTGCCTTGAAGGTCTCCGCTCCTGGGATCGTCTGCATGCAAAGGATGTGCTCTGCCACTGAGACAGCACGACTCCCATGAGAGGGTCCGGGAGGGTAGGGCTGCTGCAATGTGCCTCTGAGTGGGAAGCACGCCCCCCTCCCGGACTTTGAGAGATCCAAGACTCCCCCTCCCCAAACCTCTCCGTCTATCATCACGACCACGAGCATTTTGCTAGGGGGAGAACCCTGCAGCACCCTAAAACTCAACTGTGTAGGGGGGGAATCAACCACACTCAGAATATTGGGGGAGAGGGAAAAGGTTACCAATTTCGGCATGCAATACACACAGGCAGTCTCCTCCCTGCTCCCCCAAAGCAAACCTTGGTCGTCGGTGGCAGGGGAAGGAGGGAGACCAGCAGGAACGGAGGGCTGGTGGGGGAGAAGAGAGGAGTTTCAGCTGCAGGAGCGCAAGCAGGGCGAGTGGGTGAAAGGCTGACAGCTCCGCCATCCCACTCGGAGATCGGAGCCATCGGCAGGAGTGTGGGAAGCGGCGGGCGAAGTGGAGAGCAAGTGCATCGGAGCTCTGGAAAGGGGCATCTCCTCCTCTTCCCTCCCTTCTCCTCCACACCAGCTGCAATGGGGAGCTCTGCAGAGCTGGGGCTGCAGCCAGCCCCCCGCCCCCCCCCGCGCTGCACTCCCCCCTCCTCCTTGCTGTTCCCTTCACCCTGCTCCAGGGAGCCCCCTCCTCCTGGGGAACCGGCCATGCAGCTTGAGCAGGGAGGGAGTGAGGGAAGGAGGGAGGAAAAGGCGACCGGGGAGGGAGAGAAGGGGGGAGGCACCCAACTCCTTCTCCCTGGCATTGCGCATGATTCTGCGGCTCTGTGCATTGCACGCTCCAACCCACCTTGGGAGGAGGGGGGAGGAGGGGGAGGCTTCTCTCCCTCCCTCCCCCCTCCCTAGCGTTGTCTGCACCCGGAGCCAATGGGGGCCCGCCTCTCTCCCCGGCCGTCCAATCGTCGGCCGGCGGGGGCGTCGCCCAGGAGGCTCAAATGGCCCAGGCTAGGCTGCGCGCCGGAGAGGAGTTGTGCGCTCTGGCTGGCGCTCGCTCGCTCGCTCATTGCTGGCTGTGCGTTCCGCGAGCCGCGCAGGTGCCGCTGCACGTCGGGGAGAGGCAGGATGGCGAGGGCGGCGGGGAGGCAGCCAGGAGGAGGGCTGCGGAGGGCATGAGAAGGAAGCGGAGACGAGGGGGAGGCAGCGCGCCTTGTGCACTCGCCCCGGGCTGGGCTGGGCAGATGAGAAGGTCCCCGGCAGGGCAGGGCGCTTTGCAGCTAGGATGATGCTCCTGGTCGGCGGGCGGTAGTACTATGATTTGGTATGTGGCCACTTTGATAGCAAGTGTGATCAGCGCCAGAGGACTGGCAGCAGCTCAAGGTGAGTTGAAGTGCACCGGGTCCCCCCCCTCCACCCCCCCTGCAGCGGTTTCTCCTTTGCGCTCTGGGCTGGCCTCTTTGGGCACCGGGAAAGCTCTCCGGGCTGACGCTTCCTGTGTGGACCTTCCCTTCTCTCTCTCTACCTTTCCTCTCTCATTTGTTACCTGTATCCCTTCGATTCGAGAAAGGATGCTCGGCTTTTCGTCCGCCGCGCCGCCGCCTTCGCGCAAAAGGAGTTTCCCTTGCGAGTAGGGGAGCGCTTCAGATTGTAAGGAAAAGAAAAGAAGAAATACTCACAAATAAAAAAGGCAGCATGCTTTCTGCTCCCCGCCTTCCTCCCCGGAGAGGTGTTGGTTTCAGAAATGGTTAAGTGATACGGTTTCATCAGTACAGTAAAAACCATAAAAATAAAAAAAATCAGCCAAGGATGCGATGAAGCGAGAGCAGGACTTGAATAAGTCTTTTGCAGAGTTTTTGAAACCTTGGACCGCGGCTCGTTCTTGGTCTTATTTTATTTTTGTTGCCTGGTTTTTCTGTAACGATTTCAGAGGAAGGTTTGGCAGAGAGCATGTCGATGGCCTTTGCAGAAAGGCGTGCAATTGACCAGTGCATGTTCGTGATCCAAGTAACGTATGAGTCCGTGATCTAGCAAGAGGACGATTATTTTCTTTAATGCTGAAGTTGCTTAACAAAGCAGTGCTATGAAGGCTGCAATCCTGTACATGCTTACCGATGATGTAAAGCCCTACTGAACGCTTCAAGGCTTGCTCATATGTAAGATCTGTTTGCCTGGAAGTCTAAGCTACTTCCAACCTCTCTTTTCTGAATACTCTAGGGAGAGCTAGAGATCCTGGGTCAGTGATGAAGCATGTGAACCTTTTTCACATGTGTGTGACCTGTCACTAGGTAGCTGCCTGCAGTATTTTTCTTGGGGCAGAGAGATCACCATTGAAAGTGAGATTTCTATTTTCACATGTTCATCAGAAAGAAATCCATCTGGGCTTTGTATTTAAATGCGATTCTGCGTAGTTACTGGTAAATACTAAGATATAGAGAGTTGGTTAGCTCATTTTTTTTCTTGCAGGCATGAATAAGCTTGTGATTCAATAGAAGATTCTAACTTTACTTAAGAGATGACAAACTGGATTTCCGAGAGGTTGGGAAGGATGTTTGGCAAAAGGCAATTCTCATCGCGTTGTGCTGCAGTCTCTGGTTTCAGGGCTTTTTAATTGGTGCCACCAGTGCTGTGGAATGCCTTCCCAGCTGAAAAGGAGAGGCTTCATCAGTACTGGCATTCTGCCGGCTCCTAAAGACACACCTGTTTAGGCAAACTGTCCCCCGAAACTGAACTTCAACTTTTATTTTTTAAATTTGTTATTTAAAAAAAGCCTGTTCAAATTGTCAAGGCTTTCAACTTGTGCTATTCTGTATTTTATTTAGTATTCTCTTAAATGTTCTGAGCAAATTGCTACCGGGTATTTTAACCATGTATGTATTTTATAATGGATTTTATAGCTGTGAACTGCTTTGAAGCCATTTTGGCACACAAGCTGTATATAAATAAATACCCATATTAATAAATATATATATATGTGCCTCTTGCCATTGCAGTGCAAGGACTGTGCGGGTGAATATACAATTTGCTCAGGGGGCTTAAAGTTTGCAGCATAAACCTGTATCTTATTTCTTGCTCAGTGAATCAGCCTTGGTTATGTATGATTGTTAAGTACTTAAATGATTCTGAACACCATCTGGGGGAAAGCTTAGAGTAGCAGTAGCCTTGAGCATTTTATGAAAATGCTAATCATTTTTTAAAAATGACCTCTGTGGAGGGCAGTCAACCCAAACTCAAGTGTATGAAAGCTTAGCTCATAGATAGCCATTGTGTGCACCATATGGGATGGAAGACACCTGAATGTTGCTGGTGGTGCTGGGGGAGATTGGGGTTGCAGGGAATGACCACTTTCAATAAGTTAACCAGAGAGAGCTGCTGTCTGGAAGCAGGCAATGCTGCAGCCCTGAGATCCATGAGTGCAGAGTAAGAAATAGCGGAAGGAAAGTGGGTTTGTCTCTCCATTCTCTTGGAGGCTGGCACAGAGCCGGCTGGCATGACATGCACACCTTACAATTTTTTCAGTTGAGAGCTGGTGTCCAGCTATGCAAACCAGCCTGCAAGTCACTAGTCTACCACACTTACCTGTATATCATTTATGTGGCATGTCAGCACCCTGCAACAAGGGCACACAACTCCTCCTAGCTCACAGAAGCTGTTCTCCTTGGTTGCTTGGAAATGACATTGTTTGCTGCAGGTGACCAGGCACGCTCACCTGCCTGATAAAACCTCTTGTTGCTTTGGGTCAAGGGCCTCTGGCCAGCTCTCCCCTTTGGTTTTGGGGAAAGGATGTTCTTAAAAATTATTTTTAGTAAAGCTTGGCTGTTCTTAAGGGATGGTGTCAGGCGTACATTTCCAGGATTAGCATATGTGGCTCTCTAAACAAATTTCCCGCAACCATGTTCACGATCCATTAGTTTAATTGCATTTCTCCGGTGTCATTTATTTTCTGGTTGCTAAGCACCTTGCATTACTGTGTTTAGTGGGAATCTTCCGTCGGAGGCTAGTGTCGCTACCCCTGCATTGCCAGATGTGGTCTGCATGTGCAGCAGTATGAGGTGGGAACAAGGTGCTTCAGACTGCAGGTAGCAGTACTGGTGAATTGCATTGAGGAACTCCCTGCAAGCAGAACACTAGCACAACAGGGAAGGGGCTGGGATCTCTCCCTGAAGTCCTAGGTTTTATTAATTGCACATTTTTGTGGGGCTGGGGAATGGATGGGATGCTGAGTTGTGGCAGAGACCCGATTTCCCACCCTGTAACTTTGCTTTGCCTGGCATAATGTTTTATTTGGAATAAATAATGCTGATGGTAACGCATTAATGGCTGCAAACCTGAATATGCTTATTTATTTCCTCCAAGGAGATCAAGGTGGCATGCATGGCTCTCCTCCCCCCCATTTTTTATCATCACAGCAACCCTGTGAGGTAGGTTAGACACTGTGGCTGGCCCAAGAGTCACAGTGGAGACTTTGTGGCTTGCATCTACATAGGTGGCTGAAATCAGAAAGGAGAGGTCCATAGCTTAGTGGTGGCACAGCTGTTTGGCATGCGGAAGGTCTTGGGCTCGGTCCATGATACATCCAGTTAAAAGAATCAGGCTAGAACTTATGGGAAATGCCTCTTCTAGAGAGCTGCTGCCCATTAGCATAGGCCAGAGTGGCCTGGAGCAATATTTCCCAGCTTGGTGCCCTTGTTGGACTCTTGCTCCCATCATCTCTGACATTTGGCCATGCTTGCTGGGGGCTGATGGGCGCTGGAGTCCAACAGCATATGGAAGGGTGCCAGGTTGGGAGAAATCTGTGCTAGAGGAATAAGCCATGCAGAGTCGGGCAAGGCCAGTTTGCACCAGGAATTACACATTCCTGAGATGCTCAGTGCCGTGGGTGCATTAAAACCAGCTCAGACAGCTGGATCACCTAGCTTGGCACTGTGGTCACCATGGCAGAAACTCTCCAGGTTTAGGATCTCAGTCAGGCTTCTTTTATTTATCTGCTTATTTATTGCAGTTTTAGACTGCTGTTCAGCCCACAGGATCCCAGGGCAGTGTAGAAAAGTCTGCAGCAGTGGTGGGAAACCTTTGTCTTGGGGGTGTAATTAGGAATTGGAGATCCGACTGCCAAGATACTTTGGGAAGCTCCCCCCACCTTGGTGTGGACATCCATCCACTCCTGGATGTCCAATCAAGCTCAATGTTGGAAGATTCAGGACAGATAAAAGGAAGTACTTTATGCAGTGCATAGTTAAATTGTGGATCTCCCACAGGAGGCAGGGATGGCCACCAATTTGGAAGGCTTTAAAAGGGGACTGGACAAATGCATGGAGGACACGGCTATCAACAGCTGAAAGCCATAATGGCTATTCTTTTGTCTCCTCTGCCAGAGACAGCAATATTTCTGAATGCCAGTTTCTGTAAACCGCAGGAGGAGAGAGTACTCCTGCTTGCTGGTTTCCCACAGGTATCTGGCAAGCCCCTGTGAGAACAGGATGCTGGACTAGATGGATCACTGGCCAGATCCAGCAGAGCTCCTCTTGTCTTCTTTCCTGCCCCTGACATCATATATAATGTCAGGTACAGCGAAGTTCCAGCTGTGTTTGCTGCAGAGGAAGAACTGGAAGAGAGCTCAGAGCTCCTATTTCCCCCCCTGCAGCATGAATGCAAACCAGGGCTCCAAAGCAACAGACCCTCCTTTGCAGTTCCAGTCACAGCTGCAAAGGAGGAACCGCTCCTGATTATTCTCCTGCAGCCGGGGTCCTCCCCTTGCAGGATTGGATTGGGGACCTTCTGCATGCAAAGTCCTTGTTCCACTGCACTGCAGCCCCACCATTGAAGAGCTGATTAACAAGTTATGCTCTGGCTCCTACCATCTCTCCATCTGCCGGTGGACCTATCGGACCATGTAGGGAAAGGCTTTTTAAGCAGTCAAACCAGCTTGTCCTCTTGTGGCTAGTTGGGATTGTCTCCTAGGGACTATACAGCGAAATGTGTGTAAATGTTGCTGCCTTCCCCTCTCTTCAGACTGGCAATGTGCCAGAATCACAGGTGTGCATGGGCTGGTATCAATCTTTATAGGCTTGTAAATCATTTTATTGGCATATTTACACAGCCAGCGCAGCGCAACCACCTGTAAGCAGAAATATCCTTCTCTCCCCACAACTCCAGTAGATCAACCCATGTTGTCCAAAGCAGACAATTCCATCAGCAAGTGATAACTGTGCAGCCATTGCCAACCTGGTGCCCTCCAAATGCTGCTGTTGTTGGAACTCTCATCAGCCCCAACCAGCATGACCCATAGTCAGGGATGGAGGACCACAGATGGTTCATCCCTGTAGTTGACAACGCCCTACAGCAGGGATGAGGAACCTGTGGGTCTCCAGGTATGGTTGGACTACAGTCTCCATCATCCCTGGCCATTGGCCATGTTGGCTGGGGTTGATGGGAGTTGGGGGTCTAGCAAAATCTTGGAAGCCATAGGTTCAACCTAGGAGAAAAGTCATGGCTCATTAGTGGAGTATGTGTGAAGTTCCCAGACTGAATCTAGTTCATCTCCAGATAGGGCTAGGAAGAAGTCTTATTGAAACCCCGAAAAGCTGCTGCCGGTCAGTGTTGAGTTGGGTGGAGCAGTGGCCTGATTCAGTATGAAGCAGCTTCCTATAACCTGATTTTGGGAAGCTCAATGGCAGAGTGCATGCCTTCCAAGGGGAAGGTTCAATCTCTGGCATCTTCAGGTGTAGAATATGAAAGGCTCAAGTCTGGAATCCTGGAGAGTCGCTGTCAGTCAGTGTAAACAATACTGAGCTTGGTGGACCAATGATCTGGCAGCTTCCTGTGTGTTCCTAGGGCTGCCTTCCAGATGGTGGACTCCAACTCTGATCAGCCCCAGCCAGTGTGACCAATAGTCAGGCATGATGGGAGTTGTGGTCCAAGACATCTGGCGGTCATCACATTGAGCAAGGCTGCTCTCAGCGGTTTGTTCCTTGGGGCCCAGGACCTTTGTGTTCTCCCATGAAGCACACTGCATGATCTTGGTCACTGCCACTCAGCCTAATCTACCCCACAGGGTTGTTGTGGAGGGTTAAATGAGGAGGGGGATAATTTTGCATGCCACCTGGAGCCTCTTGGAGGAAAAGATGGGATATAAATTCAAAGAATGAATCAGTGAATAAAAGGATTGCACTGTCAACACCTTGTGTGTTGATGGTGGCATGTGAAGATTTAGAATAAAACCGGAAAGAGGGAGGGATTCTTATTACAAGAGCTACCCTGCAGTAAAATAAAATCTTGAAAATCATTAGAAGAGCAGCTCTTTCTCCCATTAACCTACCTGTCATTGCACACCTGTGTTCATTATTTTATGCCACACCAGCAGCTTGAAAGGGAGAGGGAGACAGTACTGTGCTAAATTTTCACTTTGCTGCTTTTGGGGTGCATGTGTGTTGGGGGTTCTTCATCTTTATCTACCCTCTACATCCCACCCCCACCAGACCAGAATTTTGTGTCCTGCCTACTGTTCCTCTGTGGGATGGAAGCATAAAAGGTAAAAGGAGGAAGGAGCACCGTGAGAATTGATGGTGTGTGTGTGATGAGTTGCTGGAGGATGAATGGCAGAAACTCCCCCTGTCAATGCAGCTACCTGGAGGAGGATGTGGGTGCAGGGCTTCCTCCTTGCAACTAGCCCCCTTGGGGGTGACACACTTCACAAGGGGAGGGGCCACAGCTTCTTGGAGAGCAGGGCATATGCTTCATATACAGAAGAAGATCCACAGTTTGCCAGTGATGGGAAATATTTCTCTACCCGAGCCTCTGGACAGCTGCTGCCACCACTGAGCTAGGCGGTCAAATAGTCAAATTACCTGGCAGAAAGCAGCTTCCTACACCCCTGTTACCAACGGCTGCACGTCCCAGTTTAAAGTGCCTTTTTCTCTGCCAGTCAGATGCTGCTTAGTGAGTATGATGATGCCACGGTGCTACATAGCCAATCAGGTTTGGCATGATGGTGATGTCATGGAGGGGAAAGGAATCCCTCCGGTTTCTCTCTCTGTGTCTGAATGGTGAAGGAGGCAGGAATCTCCATTGCTCAGGCAGCTGCATCGATATTCCCTGCATTCTTCTGCTGGTGATTTCCTGCTTGTGCAGCAAGATTTCTGCCCTGAGTCCAGCCTGGACTTGCAGTAGCAGCTGGTGCAGAATGTGGATGGGAGAATCCATAGAGGGACACATGCATTCTTTTGAAAACAATGAGATTGTGCATAGATTACTTCCTCACTGAAGTGCATGTTCTTACTCATGTTTTTGTTAGTTGCCCATGATTTGATTGAGATGAGGGAGGCTCTGTCAGGTTGCCTGCTCATAATGAGATGGTAACCCCTTCCCCAGCCTCTTGTGAACATTTTTTGTGCCCTTTTATGCAGGAGTGCAAAAGTACCTGAAAGAGATAATGGTCATAGATGGTTTTGGAAGTGGTGAAAATGCCTATGAAATGCACACCTGACTTTTGACTTGGCATGAAACCACCCCTTTTGCCAAGTTTGCAGATGGTTCTCTGATTAGTCACCTTGAGGTGATTTTGTATTTGCCGCAGGTAACCTGATAAATGGTTGTTCATGTCTTTGGTTTAATAATAATAATAATAATGATGATGATGATTTATTATTTATACCCCGCCCATCTGGCTGAGTCTCCCCAGCCACTCTGGGTGGCTCCCAATCAAATGTTAAAAACAATACAGCATTAAGCATTAAAAACTTCCCTAAACAGGGCTGCCTTCAGATGTCTTTTAAAGATAGGATAGCTGCTTATTTCCTTCACATCAGAAGGGAGGGTGTTCCATAGGGTGGGCACCACTACCGAGAAGGCCCTCTGCCTGGTTCCCTGTAACCTCACTTCTCGCAATGAGGGGACTGCCAGAAGGCCCTCGGCGCTGGATCTCAGTGTCCGGGCTGAACGATGGGGGTGGAGATGCTCCTTCAGGTATATAGGACTGAGGCCGTTTAGGGCTTTAAAAGTCAGCTGATCTTGGGGTGTGTGTGTGTTTTTGTTTGTGTGCACAAGTAAACCACCTCAGAGATTGTCATGAAAAGTAGTCAGCCCGTACTGGAGATGATTTCAGCATGCCTCTGGGTATCATTTTGCAGTTCTGTGCTGTGGCAGAAAAACTGCAGCATTTGAAATTGCCCTCATAGAATCACAAAATGGTAAAGTTGAAGGGGACCCTGAGGGTCATCTAGTTCAACCCGCTGCATTGCAGGAATCTCAGCTAAAGGATCCATGGCAGATGACCATCCAGCCTCTGCTTAAAAAGCTCCAAGGAAGGAGAGAACTCGGAACTTGGGGTGCTTGTCAACTAAGTTTTACTCAGAGTAGGCCCATTGAAACCAATAAAAGGGTTTGCATCAGAATCTCCTTCCCCATTTTAGCAGGAGGCGGTTTGCTTGAATCCTGCCAAACTGAGCAGGATTTAACCCCTGCTTATTAGCTGAAGAATGCGGGTTAAATCCTGCTCTCTTTAGCAGCACGCTCCTGATCCCTGCTGGTGAAAATGGCTCCATGGACCAATTTGGATCCACAAATGGGTCAAGATTAGGCTACAGCCTAGAAGTTCTCCACCCCAGCACCTAGGCTCCTGGCCATCTTTGCTACCCTTCCCTGAACCAGTTCCAATTTGTGCATTGCACAGAGCTGGACATATTAGCCCCTTGCATTGTTTGGTTGTCTTTTAACATCATTGTATTTGTTTTTGTATGGCATCAGCTGCTTTGTGCTTACATTTGGAGTAAATGCAGGTATTAATCAACACTGGAGTGGACAGGTGGGGATTTGTACTAGAATCCCCTTGGTCCTATTATTGAAACTCTGACCATTACATGAAATGGGGGAGGATGAATCTGTCAATTTCAGTTTCTCATTGTCTTAATCTTAATTACACTCTTCCATATTTCTACACCAATTTGCATTTTTTAAAAATGCTCATGAAAATTCACCAGCAATGTAGTGTGCCTTTCTCCTCCTAATATGCACATTTTTGCCTGCAGTTTTGCACAACTGTTCAGACTTTTTGTATATTTCCACCCATTTTTGCCTTTCCACACACCTTTCCTCCTGGTTTATGCATTTTGCACATGTGGTTTGGTTAGAAGAAAGTGCACTGCAGAATTTGGGCATTTTAAAAGGATATCTGTGATTTGCATTGAAACGTGAACTGAACGCCCCCCCCCCCCCGGTAACGCTGCACCGACTTCCTAAAAGAGGTGCCCCAGCCTCTTCAGTTGCTGGAGTGCTTGGTGGGAGTGCCCTTCCTGGTCTTGAAAGACCCACTGAAGATTAGTGAAGGGGGGGAGGAAGATAGTGGCACCTACTGTCTTCTTTCTGGGCCAGGAGGGGTGCTTTAAGGAAGGGGGGGAACTCCATGTTTGTTGGGGGAAAAAAGAAGAGTCTCCCCTCCTCTCCATAAGTGTAAGCCCAGCTGTGATGCAGTGAGATAAATAGACCAGGTTTAGAAAAGGGAAATTGGAACTTGTCTGAGCATAAAGGAAGGAGAAGAGGTGGGCGCTGAATTATATGACAAGCGTGTCTGCCTTGAGCGGTGTGTGTAGCGCAAAAGTGAGTGCTCTACAAGTGTATGCACAGGGTGAAGAATGATGGCTGCGTATTCCAATTGGTGCGTGGGTGTAGGTTGAGAATACTACACGATCGTAGCGAAGCCTGCGTGCTGCACGAGCCGCGGTGTTGCTTGCGAGCGTGTACCAGAAGCGTTGTGCAGGAGGGTGTGCCCTTGGGAGGCAGATACGGTAACTGTGGGTGGAATCTGCAGCATGCAGGATGCCAACTGTCATGTGTAAAATCTACCATGCACCCCCGGTGTGGACGTGTGTGTCTGTGTACACTTGCTAAGTGTAGAGCGAGAGGGTCAGGAAGGTAAAGTGTCGGGAGTTCTGGAGTTTGGTGGTTGTTGTTTTTTTGCAGCTCTGACAAATGAATGGGTTGCAAGCAAAGAATGAGCTGTGGTCAACTTTGTGGAAGGACATTTTGAGCATCAGTATACGCACAGGTACAAACCAGAGCGAGAGACGGTCTCCTCCATGTGATGAATATAAAATTGTAAAATTTAATAAAAAATATTTAAAAATAAAAAGGGAGATGGTCTCCTCCAGCATCCTTCAGTCCAGGAGTGAGTGCAGGGCTGCTGCTGCTGCTACCATGGGCCTTGGTGAGGCAGCTTCTTTAGTGGCAGAGGCGGAGAGGGGCAGCAGATTTTGGTCTGGGTGTGCCAACCACCTCCTTAAGGAGTCAAGGCCTGGTTGACGAAATCCCTCTCTCCCACCTGCATGGATTGGTTGCATGGAAACAGGTGCATCCTCTCCCCTTCTGGACTGGCCTGGGGACCAGCTGCACTGCTTCATATGTGTTGAAAGAGGCAAATGTATGTTATATGTGAATGAAGACACACACACACACACACACACACACACACACACACACAGAAATACAAATGTGTTCCTTCAAAAAAGAAAAAAGAAAGATCACTGGAATTTGTAGTTCTTGCTTGCATGGATGTCGTTGCTGAAACTGCTGACTTTTCTCTTTTGCAAATAAGCCATGAATACTGAATGGAATCTTAAGGTGACACTCCAATCGATAAATGCTTGCATTCCTGGCTTGCTAGTTTGGACAGCTCAAGGCAACACTTCATTCAAATGGATGCACAGCAAATGGGGGTCCAAATGGGGGAATTTCTCCAGACACTTAGGAGCCACGTTTTTTGTGGTCCTCAGCAACTTCTTCCTGGGTGTGCAGTTTATCTCACTTCAGTTACTACCGCATTGGCCCGGATATAAACCACACCTTTAAAATTACCAGTAAACGGGGGAAAAGACAATACCTGAGAAGGAGCAGGGCCGAGGTGGGCCAAGGAGGCAGCACCTTCACTCCAGTGGTGGTGGTGGGGCAACAGCACTTCCAGAGGGTCAGCACCACCATGCCCCCCACCACGGGATGGGTGGAGAGAGATGGCAGCTGGCAGGACTCACACGCCCCTCATTGGGCTCAAGCTAGGCAGCACCTTGGGCTAGCGCCAGTCCAAGATGTATCTCCTGTTCCTCCTCCTAGCGGACCTTCTCACTCTCTGCCTCTCTTGTCTACGCTCCTCCCTTCATTCCTCTTCCTCGCCGCCTTCTGGCTTCCTCTCAGGGACCCCCTCACCATGCCGCCATCTTGGGAGCCGGCCCATCCGAAACCAGGCAACATCCGGGGACAAGCCCACTCCAAGCCAATTTTTGTAAGCTTGCACAAATAAGCTGCACTTTAACTTTTCACAGTCAGAATTTGGAGGAAGAAGTGTGGCTTATATTCAGGCCAATTTGGTGCTTATACAGTGGTACCTCGCAAGACGAATGCCTCGCAAGACAAAAAACTCGCTAGACGAAAGGGTTTTTTGTTTTTTGAGCTGCTTTGCAAGACGATTTTCCCTATGGGCTTGCTTCGCAAGATGGAAACGTTTTACAAGTTTGTTTCCTTTTTCTTAACACTGTTAATACAGTTGTGACTTGACTTGGAGGAGCAACTCATAGAACGCGGTGTGGTAGCCTTTTTTGAGGTTTTTAAAGACTTTGGTGATTTTTGAAGCTTTTCCAAAACTTCCCCGACACCGTGCTTCGCAAGACGAAAAAAATCGCAGAACAAATTAATTTTGTCTTGCGAGGCACCACTGTAATTTGTTCATTGCATTTATATCCTTCCTTCCACAAAGACACTTGCAGCAGTATCCTAGGGTATGAGTCAAAAGCACAGGAAGCGAGCGGCTACCTTGCTGAAGCTAAGCAGGCCTGCATCTGGTCAGTGGCTGGATGGGAGACTTCTTGGAACCAAAGGCATGGCCCATAAGTGTTCCCATCACGGACAAAAGACAGGATAATAAGTGTGACATCTTAAATATGCTTTAACCAGTAGACCCAACAGACCTGTGCTCTTGGAAGGCAGGCTGGGAAGGAATGGATGTGCCAAAGTGCACCTTTTTTCTTGCAATTATAGCCTACCTTTTTCTCCAAGGAGCTCAGGGTGGTGTGCATGCTTCTCACTCTTCTCATTTAATCCCCACAACAACCCTGTGAGGTAGCTTAGGCTGAGAGGCAGTAACTGGCTTACAGCACTCTAACCACTACCATACTGGCTTTATGACATTGGGTGACTTGAATCTGGAGACGGGAATAGTTGTACTTCCCTTTCCCCAAGGGTTGAATTGCTACAACAGAGACTGTGCTGGCCGTGGTGTGCACACTGATCTCCTTGGTCCTTTTGTGGCGCATCAAAAGCCTGTCAGATGACATTAGGGCAGTAGGAATGAGGGCGCTCCCCACAGGCAGCAATGGACCTACAACACTGCCTTCAGTCGCCTGTGGCGTTGAGTCTCCTGGCCCAAACGTGTGTGGGGTGTACCACTGACTACATCGCTCTCTTGTTTGGGTGCATTGGGTAGCAACCTTGATCTTGCATTGTGGGGGAAATGGTTGAATGTCTATCTGGCCAGTGGTCACAAATCCATCAGTCAGGGGCGAGGAACTTGTTGCCCTCCCAGAAGCTGTTGGACTATAGCTCCCATCATCCCTTGCTTCTGGCTTTGCTTGCTGGGGCTGCTGGGAGTTGGCGGGCAACAGTTTCCTCATTCCTCCTGTAGGTTGCTGAAGGTGTTAACTTACACTCCAGATATCTGCATCTTGCGACTGATTGTGAAAATACAGTAGCAAACATTAATCCAGCACTGAACTTTCTCTTCCATTTGCTGCGGATCATAATCATAATAATTTCCCTGTTACTGCTGCTACTATTAATATTACCACATCTCTTATTGTAGTTCTTCCCTGCTCTTCATCTTTGATCCCAAGGTGGGTTACATGTGAAAGACATTTCTATGCATCAGGGGAGGGGAACATTTTTGACCTGAGGGCCACATTCCTATCTGGTCTCCCTTTTGGGGGCCACATGTCAGAGGTGGGTGGAGCCAGTGTCAAAAGTGAGTGGAGCAATGAAAGTAAATTGTACCTCTGCTCAGTAGGCTAGTTTCTTCAAAGTCGCCCATCCCTCTCTGTCCTACATCCAGGCAAGTAAGAAGCACCATCAAGAGGTCAAAGACATATTCCAGTCAGGCAAAAACACCCAGAAAGGAGACAAAGCAATGCTCAGTCCTGAGAGTCAGAGAGAGAGGCCTCCTAGTGGGCCATGTTTGGCCCACACACCTGAAGTTCCCGACCCCACTATACATTAGAAGCACAGCAAAAGGCATGGAGCATTGGACTAGGTGGTGCCTGGCTGGGGAAAGCTCCATTGCTTTCCTGCCTTATCCTTTTTTAATCTTGGTTGAGTCTAGGGGGAACTTTCCCTGCCCTGCCTCCCCACTGTGAGGTCCTATTGACTTCTGGCTCTTGGAAGGAGAGCGAGAGCCATAATCTTTCAGTCCCGCTGGGCAGGCAAAGATTAATCTGATTCCTCGTGATTACTTTCCAGGCTCCAATAGAAGGTGGTGGAGGTGGGGGGCGGGGGTGGGAAGAAGAGTAATCGCCCAGGGTTCTTGGTAAGACTACTTGTCAACTGCATTGCTGGCAGTGGACACGTGGATGCTTCCAGCAGTAGTCCAGGGTGGTACAGTGGTTAGAATGTTGGCCTGGGGCCAGGGAGACCCAGGTTCAAATCTTCTCTTGGCCATGATGCTCTCTCTGAGGACTTGTCCCAACTTTTGCTTGTCCTGTGCTTAGAAAGCATGGGCCTGAGAGGTTTTCTGCTTGCCCCTTGCTTTCTCAGCATGGGTCCAAGTGGTCTTTCTTTTGTCCCACCACTTTCCCCAGGGAAACCTGCTATTTAGTGCTGAATCGGAACAAGCATCAATCCACAGAAAAACCAAAGGACATTTGCTCCAATTCAGTGGTAAACAGCTGGTTTTCCCATGGTAAAGTGGTGGGGCAAGTGGAAGTGTGGACGAACCCTGTGTGACCTTAGGTTCATCACACTCTGACTTCATTCATGGGGCAGTTTATTCCATTTTCACGACTTTCACCTAACTGCTAAGTTCTGCATTATATTTGAGCTTTCACATGATGTAACAGCCACTTCTGGAACTATAGTGGAATATAGTGCAAGTTGAGTGCTCCTTTCCATGTTATTCGCTTCCAGGAAAAATCTACTGGCAAATAATATGGAAATGAGTGCTAAGCTTGTGCTACATTTCATTGTAGTTGTGTGAAAGCTCAGATAAAAATGTAAGAAGCAGCTGTTAGGGAAGCACTGTGAAAATGGAACAAGCTGCCATGTGAATGGAGCTCCTCTCTGCCTTCCGTGTTTGTCTTCTGTCAGTTCTATCCCACTTGTTCTCCAAGGACTTCAAGGTGGTATGCAGTGTTCTCCCCACTCTCCATTTCATCCTCAGAACAACACTGTGAGGTAGGTTAGGCCGAGAGATCCTGGCTGGTTGCAGGTCACCCAGTGGGCTCCATGGCTGAGCAGGGATTTGATCTCTGGATTCCACAGTCTGAGTCCAACCACTATGCCAAACTCATGGTGCTTCCCTCCCTCATAGGGTTGCTGTGAGGCTAAAATGGGTGGTGGCTGGTAAGTTTGTAGATGTGGCAGGTCTTTTTCTTAATGGTAATGTTTGCTTTGAAACTTAAGGAAGCTGGCAATGGATGAACAGGCCCTTAAAATGTGGGTTTGGGTCTGCGCTTGGTGGGAACCATGTTGCTTCTTAGGCCCCAATATGTTATTCATGTTGACTGGCAACTCTCAGGACTGAATGGGGGCATTGTCCTCTTCCTATCTCTGCTTTCAGAGAACAGTGAGCGTCCTAGTTACTAGATTTAGGGCTGCATTATTATTTTTCAAAGCCAAGGTCCTGAGCTGTTATAAACAGAAGCTGGTTTCATGTTCACCATTCTCCAGGCCACAGCAGGGCAAACAAACACTATCCAGTTACTTCATAGTGAGACAGTTGGGCTGTTCTGAAGTGGCAGAAGGTTTAATTGGTTTAACCTGACAATATCTAGTGTGCAGGCTTGCCTTTCTTTCCCCATATTTATTTCTTGTTGGGGATCCTTGAGGGCACGGCAGTCATAGCATACTGAGGGGCATTGTTGTTGTTGTTAGTATTTTATTTGTTTGCCACCCATCTGACTGGGTTGCCCCAGCTACTCTGGACGGCTCCCAACAGAATATTAAAAACATGATAAAACATCAAACATTAAAAACTTCCCTAAACGGGGCTGCCTTCAGATGTCTTCTAAAAGTCAGGTAGTTTATTTCCTTGACATCTGGTGGAGGGCGTTCCACAGGGCGGGCACCATTACCAAGAAGGTCCTCTGCCTGGTTCCCTGAAACCTCACTTCTCGCAGTGAGGGAATTGCCAGAAGGCCCTCAGTGCTCAATCTCAGTGTCAGGGCTGAACAATGGTGGTGGAGACACTCCTTCAGGTATGCAGGGCCAAAACTGTTTAGGACTTTAAAGGTCAACACCAACACTTTAAATTGTGCTCGGAAACGTACTGGGAGCCAATGTAGATCCTTTAAGGCTGGTGTTATATGGTCATTGTTCACTGGGAAAACCTCAAAGGATCTTTGAAACCCTAATTTCTTCTACTTGCCTCTGCATATATATTTCTTTTACTGCCAGAAAGAGGGGATTTCTCTTTTAGCCTTTTTTTTTCTTGTGGGGAGTTGGGTTCATCTGAATGGGGTGGTGCCTGAACCAGTTCCAGTCCCCCCCGTATATCTGCTCCACTTCCCATTTTGGGGCCCTATCCCAGTTTTCTCTGCCGGTCTGTATGACCTTGAGGCAGGTTGCTTGACCTAGACGGGTCCAAGTCATTCCATTTGGAAAATCTGGTTTAAAAAGCAGGAAATGTTGCTCCCAAAACCTAAATGAACCCTCCCTCCAGATGCTGCTTCTTCACCGATACAGAGAAGCAAACCGAGGAGAAGGAAAGGTCATTGACCAGGGACTTGCAAAAAGATGGTGATCATGGATGATGGCTGTTGCCAGAGGTGGCCAGGGAGGGGGCCTGTGCACGATACATCCCACCCCTTCGGCAATTTGATAACCTGCTGGATGTTTTGTAGTGACAGGGAGGGAAGGGGCATGCAGGGTAGATTCCTCAGAAGTTTCTTAGATGACTGAGCATCTAATTGCAGCATTCTGTCACACAATTTCTAACTGGCTGAGTACACCCCCCACCCAGTAGCTCAGCCAGAGATGCTGGCTCCAGTCGGGTTTGACTGGCGATGTGTTGTGTGTGAGCCTATGATTCACCCAGTACTTCCTGCTCTTCCTTGATCGTAGTCCCCCCTCCTGCCACCTTGTTGTAGAGAGGAAGTTCCAAATATGTGATTCAGCCATGGAATTTGCTCCTATTGGATGTGGTGATAGACACTTGCTTAGATGCCTGCTTCGCTTCCTTAGAAAAATAAGAATGAAGGTGGAGCCCAATACACGGAGAATCATTTCCTGAAGGATAACATATCAACTACTGTTAGCAGTAGGAACAGAGAAATCCCCTGCCACCAATCCCGGTTTGTTTTTCATTTTAAAGCGAACTGGCATTTTTCAGTCTTAAAAGCAGTTATTAGATTGTCTAGCAGTTGTTATCTGGATTCCCACCTCCCTTCAGTTTTGGTGAAAAAAATGTGCTGTTTTGAAGGTGCAAAATGCTGATTTGAGGGGAAATGCGTTGAAGGGGAAATGCACAGAAAACCATCCAAATGCATATAGCGAGAGAGAATGGAAAAAAGTGTGTTTTAGGGGAAAGTGCATCTAATATAAATGCATCCCCCCCCCATGCAGTATAAAACACCTTCCAGGAACCAGGGCAAAATGGGCATGGCTGAATACATGCCAAGCTGACAGTACAGGCATAGGCTGATTTGTCGACCCTTATTTACGTGTGTGAGCTGAGTGGAACCTCCATATCCCCAGGAGGCTACCAACTTCCAGCTGGCCACCAAAGTTGGAAACTCAGTGCTGCATTAGATAGATCTGACACAGCAAGGCAACTCTTATTCTCTATTTTTCCACCCTTGTACACCTCTACTCCTTTTGCTGTCACACTTCAGAAAATTTTCCCTTCCTGAGATTAGGCTTAATTTGGGATGTGTTTGGAGGTCACCGGACATGCTCACTTCTTCTTTCTTCTTCCCCTTTCCGAAAGGTTTAACAGGGAAGAGCTGCCTGCTACTTCTTGCTCATCTTAAGAGCTTGGTATGGACTCATCATGATAGATTTGTGTGTGGGCGCTACAGATAGGCTCCCTGCATTGCCACGGGCCATTGCAAGCGTGCATTCTTCTCCCTCTGGTTGCCAATAATTTGCACTGTACTTTGGGGAGGACCCAGGAGGATGGCTGTGCCACTAATGGAGCCACATGGCAAAGACAGGCAAGGATGCAAGGCCAGGATGCAAAACCCTCCCCAGTATCTCAGTCCTGGTTTGGGGCAGGGCATATATCTCCCAGGCTTGCTAGGAGTTCCAGATGGGTGTGCAAAGTGGCAGAGTGGTCCACTGAGCCCTTTAATTACCTGTTGATGGCAGAAAGCCCAGTGCTTCAGACGCTGCCTGTAGTGAGATGGTTTTTAACATCCTCTAAGCTTTTTTCCTGTGGCCTTGAGTGAACCCTTCAGATTACACTGACAAGCGTGGCTGCTTCTGCGCAATGAGGTGCTTTGGAGGAGCTAGCTTCCTACTGCACTAGGGCGACGGAGGCAGGGTTGGATGCTGCTGCTTGTTGAGGCAGAATGAACGGATGCAGCCAGCATCTTGGAGGGGATGAAGAGCAGGCATTCCAAAGACCAAATGGAAGGGGGGGGGGGCTCTTATTGCATCTAAGGGCTGCATGAGATGGGCAGCACTCCTTCCCTGCTGCTGATCCCTCACCCAGAACCCAGATATCTTGTATCAGCTGCTCTGTTCTGCTGCTGTTCTCATTTAAAACCCAGTTGTTCTGGTTTTTAAAACTGCTTTCGCCAACCTAGTGTTTTGAACTACAGCACCTGTAAGCCCCAGCCAGCATGAAAACGAATGAGCCCGACCATCTTATTGAACATGCCAAATTAAAGCATGCGTTGCTTTTTTTCTTTCTTGGCAAAATAGAAGACTGTTGGGGAAGATATTTGACTTCTGGGTCCAGCATTATAAATGATATAATAGGTCATGTATTGTATTCTACCCTGGCGGATTATGAATATTTATGAACCCTGTTGACCGAACAGCGTGGTCACTTAAACTTTCTGTCTCATGGAACATATTTGCCCTCTAATTGCTCATTGCTTGTTGAATGTTTGGGGGCATTTTGCTCATGGTTCAGCACACCTAACTCTCTTTTAACAACCCAACTCTCTTTTTATTGGATTGTGGGCTGTTTTGCATAGTGGTTAGAGTGTGAGACTAGAACCTGGGCAACCAAATCCCCATTTGGCCATAAAGCTCCCTGGTTGTGACCTTGGGCTAGTCCTTTTTCTCAGCTTTAAGCTGCCTCACAAAGTTTTTGAGGGGGATTAAATGAGGAAGAGGATAACAATGTATACCATTTTGAGCTCCTTGGAGAAATAAAATAGTTTTAAGAATTAAAAAAACAACAGAAAAAGCACCAGCTTCAGTTTCCAAATGTTTGACAGAATATATCTACCTGTTTACTAAAAGGGATAGAAATATACAAATGAGCTCCACCCCATAGCTGTGGGGCTGCAGCAGTGAGGCCCTGCTTTTAGTAGACTGCCTCAGTTTGTAAAAGGCTGGGGCCCTGGTTTCTTGGGCCAGAGGGATTTTTCTAGAGAAGGCGTCCCTTGATACAACCACTTTCCAGACCGTTTAGGGTTGTAAAGGGCTTAACTAGCACCTTGAATTTGACCTAGAAATTGGCTGCCAGTTGAGGTGTGTTAGAATATGCACGCTCTTGCCAACTCACATCTGTCAGCAGATGAGTGGAGCTATCTTGTGACCAGTGAAATGTACCAGTTGCTGTTTCTGAACCAACTTCATGAGTAACCTACATAGAACACAGCAATATTAATGAGGAATTCACCAAGCCATGAGTGACAGCAGCAAGAAAGTGATCTTAGTATCCTTGCATCTGTACAGAAATATATACATTTTGCAGTGGCAAGGGACCATTTTTTAAAAGATAGATTTGATGCAATGTAGTTTTTATTCATTTACTATATTAATAAATATGTTTCCCAAGTTGAACCGCCAATGACGCATATTACTCTTAGGACGGGTCTTTTGATAATCCATGTGTTGAACAATGTTATGGATTTATGTTTGACTGACTCTGCTCCACACCTGGTTTGTTATTGCTTGTTTATGAAAATCAATAAAATGCACATTTAAAAAAAAGAAAAGAAATCCATACCTTTTAGAAATAGCTTTTCTTTTTCATAAGCTGATACAATTCTTGAAGGGTAAAGGCAGGTGGGCTTGCATGCACAGATGTTTTGAATGATGCTAATCCTAAACATATCCAAGAGAAAATTCCAGTGAACTTAGTGAGGCTTACTTCTGAGTAAATATGCCCAGGTTTGAACTGCAGGTAAAATATGAAGACTTCCATTTAAAAATAGAGAAAAAAATCAGTAGGTTTAAATTGTATATAGTTAATATGCACTTTCACTCAGGAAATAAATGCATTACAAAACGGTAAGCTACATCTGTCCTCCCCCTTACAATTTAAATTGCATTAAAAAAAATAATCAATTCACCCTAGAGCTAAAGAGGTTGAGAGAGATTTTCTCGGCCGTGGACTGTTCCATGCTCCTGTGTTCACATCTTCATGACTGCAGTGTTGAGTGTCATGCATGCAAATAAGAACAGAACTTTCAGATCTCTTCAAACCCATTACTCTTTGGCGGAGTCCCATAACACAATCAATTGCAAGTAATCTAATGACAGAAACACATGTGATTTTGTAATGTTTATTTGGTTCAGTAGAAGGATGGGGAACCTGTGTTTCTCCAGATGTTGTTGGACTGCAATTGCCTTCACCCCTGACCATGGGCTATCTTGGGTGGGGCTGAGTCTCTGAGTCCAACAGCAACCACTTGTTTCCCATATCCTGTTTAGAATGATGAAAGTGGTTTGGCATTTGGATGTGTGCATGCCAACTTTGTTTCTCTTGGAAAGGGATGCTGAGGTCCACGATTAAGTGGGATCTTCTGTCAACTTTGGGGGTTGCTTATCTCATGTGCTTGAGCTATCCAAACATGCCATTACTTGGGTTGAGCAGGTAGCTAAAGCCAGAGGAGTTGGACTGGGATGTGGGAACTCCAGGTCTTTCCAACTATTCAGTTTTAAGCTTTGTTGGCAATAGTCAGATCACATCTGGTTTATGGTGTCTGATTCAGGGCACCACGTTTTTAAAAGGATGTTGGCCATCTGCAGTATGTCCAGAGAAGGGTGACCATGCTGTTGAGATGTCTGGAAACTAAAGTCCTAAGAGGAATGCAGTGGAGGCAGGCCTATTAGGGCCAATGGGGCAATGCCCCACCAACTTCATTCTTCCTTCACCCAGCCCCCATTTGCCTGCCCTCTTACTTACAGGCAACCCAGGGGATGGCACTGCCTGTCAGCTTCCTTCTCCTTAGTTTCAGGGTTGCCCCTGTAGAACTCAGCAGGCAGAAAAATAGAGATTAGTTGGCTCTGCCTGTCATTGTCTCGAGATCCTTCTATTGTTGGTTTCCCAGCCATTTGCCCTTCCATTCCCAAGGGGCACCAATTGCCAGTGGAGGAATGGCTGAAACAGCTAGAGACTTGATAACTGCCTTTGAATTTCAGATATTTGAAGGGCTGTTATGTGAAAGATGGAGCATACTTGTTCTTCTGAAGCTTCAAATGATCAAGGGAAATGGAGCGAGACTCCTCTTGAGGAAAGGTTGAAGTGTTTGGGCCTTTTTTCATTTAGAGAAAATGTGATTAACAGGTAACATGATAGAAAAATTATGTGTGGCATGGAGAAAAGGATAGAGAAAAGTTTGCCCCCTCCTCTCTCTTGAACACCCAATGAAGCTAAATGTCGGAAGCTTCAGGGCCGCTAAAAGAAAGGACTTCTCCACACAGCACAGAGCTAGACCATAAAGGTTGCTCCCACAGGAGGCAGTGATGGCCACTAACTTGGATGGCTTTAAAAGTGGATTAAATAAATTAACGGAGAACAAGCCTATGTTCTACCACCATTATCAGCACTCTGAATACCAGTTTTTGGGAACAGCAGGTGGGCAGAGTATTGTTGTGCTCATGTACCCAGTGGCATCTGGTTGCTGTGCTCATGTACCCAAGGGCATTTAAACAGAGCCTGGCCAGTCCTCCATCAGGGATGCTATAGCTGCAATCCTATGTTTTGCATTGAACAGAGGGTTAGACCAGATGACCTCCAGGATCCTTTGCAGCCCCATGCTCTTAGAAGTACTTTCATGGAAACTGACCTGGGTTTTGTTCTGTGGTGTGTATTTTTGGTAGTTTTTTGTGTAGGCTCTGTTTCCCACATTTACATCTGTGTTACCTCCCCTCTCCAAATGCAATTAAACATGGCATGCTGGAGGAATGGGGAATCCAAATGGGCCAAACACTTCATGGTATTTGGGGAGTGTTGGACCTAAGGAAGGCAGAAAGAAGGCGTCTTGGTCACATTACTAAATTTCTAGCAAAAGCTGGACAGCATTAGCATTAAACCAGAGGTTTTCAACCTTTTTGGGTCCATGGCTCCCTTTACCAACTACACTCTTTCTGTGGCACCCTTGTGGGGCTCAGGAGCCCAGTTACGTCTCCCCTTGCTTGCAGAGCAGGTAGCCCCTCACCACTTTTCAACACCCTCCCTTGTGGAATGTTCCCTCAGCCTCATCCCCTCTCCCCTCTCCTTGGGAGTCCTCTGGGCAGCCGCAGCTGCCACCCCTGGTCTCTGAGCTGCCCCCCCCACCCCAAAGAGAGGTGTCTTCTCACACTGCCCCACAGGGGCCTGGGAAGCATCCCCCAGCCAGCCTCAGAGGCACTATTCGTTTGGGGAGCTTGTAGCCAGGGCTGCTGCAACAAATAGCCGTGCAAGACTTAGGGAGGCAGAGATGCAAGAGGACATCAGAGAAAGGGAGGGAAGGAAAAAAGGACAGAGGCCAATACTGTCAACGGCACCCCTGACTATCATTCAAAGCACCCCAAGGTGCTACAGTGCACTGGTTGAAAACCACTGCCATAAGCCAAGGAAGTTTGTACAGTGGTACCTTGGTTTAAGAACAGCTTAGTTTATGAACAACTTGGATTAAGAACTCTGCAAACCCAGAAGTAGGTGTTTTGGTTTGTGAACTTTGCCTTGGAATAAGAACATGTTTTGCTTCCTGTTGAGTATGTTCCATTTGTAAATTGAGTCCCCCGCTGCTATGGGAAAGTACGTCTTGGTTTAAGAATGCTTTGGTTTAAGAACGGACTTCTGGAACGGATTAAGTTCATAAACCAAGGTACCACTGTATAAATTTAACTTATTAGGATGCATTTATTGCTATTAAGTTGTCTGCTGTTGCTGCACTATAGAATAAGTTCAAAGTGACATCGATTTTAGTTGTTGCTACTTATTTCTAACAAGATGGAAATAATACAAGAAGTCATTTGCCTTTAGCTTCAGCAAGATGGAAACTTCTGGTGATAGCTTCGGTCAATTTCTCAGAAGCTTTCTGAAAGATTTTAAAAGCAGCTCTGGAGATCTATGGTGGTGATCTTTCTCTCCCTATGTATAACATTTCTCCTACTCTTTGTTGGAACTCTTGAGTAACGTAACTCCGGGCAACGTAACTAAAATGAGAGAAAGAGGGAGACACCGGCTTTAATCTGTCTGCTCCTAGTCAGGGTTTTCTATCCAATATAAACCATTGAGAGGATGGAAGTAAGAAAGGTAAAAGGCTGAAGGAGTATAATGAGAATGGACAGAGAACGATCTGGGAGAGAGTGATGGGTCGTTGGAGGACAGTGGAAACTTTCTCTGCTAGTGCAGCCACCTGGAAGAGGATGTGGACCCTGGCATTAGCTGGGCTTCAAAGCAGAAGCTTCTCCTTTTTGCTGGGGTCCCTTGTGGCAAGGCACTGTGCAGGGAGAGGGAGCCAGAGCTCCATGGTGCTTTTGCTTGCAAGAGGCTCCAGGTTCAGTTCCTTCTCTTGGCATCTCCAGTGAAAACGGATTGGGTAGTGGAGAGCCTGGGAGAGATGCTGACTTGGGATAAAGCAATTTCGGGATAAAGCAATTTCTCATATGCCAATGATGCTCAAGGCATAGGAATGTGGGAAACATGGTTTTGCATAACTCCATACCCTCTGACATTTATCCGATGAAAATAGGGGTGTCCTAAGGAAAAAATGGGACATTCCAGGATCAAATCAGAAACTGGGACGGCTTCTGTAAATTTGGGACTGTCCCTGGAAAATAGAGACACTTGGAGGGTCCGGTATAGCTGGAGAAATTTGCACTAAGAGACTTACAAATCTTCATGATAACTTTAAAAAAACAAAACAACACTCAAACAGTTGTGGAATTTTAGAGAACGAAACTTAAGACTGGAAAATGACAAACTAGAGAAACTGAAATGGATGCATTTATGTGTCTACTCACACAGATAATTGCTTACAGAAGCCTTTTTTTTATGGACTTCATGGCTCAGACTCTAACCTTGCACCCAACCTCTCCTTTTTCAGACTCATGATGCTTCTGTGACTATGACCTGCCCAGGGACTCTGGTCCCAGTTCTGCTAGGGATAGGCTTTTGCTACTTCTTTATATAGCCGCCTGCCTGCTGGGCCATGCTGCCATCCCCCCCCCCCCAAGAAACCATCCTGAAGCTTACTTCTTTCCCACAATTCACTTGCCCTTTAGCAATTACTGTGTTTCCATTTTGCAGAGGCTAGAGAGTATCTGCTAGGAATGAGAGATGGGAGAGGGCAGTGGTGGGGAGACAGAAAGAAATGGCAAAATCTCTTCTCCTCTCTTTGGCATTACGTGACACGTATGTGCTCTGGTTGTGCCTCCACGTTGAGCTTGCGGGATGCAAATAGATCAAGGGAGAGCTCTCCCATCCAATAGGCACGCGGCATGCAAATAAAGCAGGAGAGAGAAAAGGTGACTTCATATCTTTGCAAAGGAAAAGCCGTGAGCCGTGTTGAAGCTGACATGATAGGCAGGCGGCAAGGCAAGGAGAGGGTTTGCCTCCATTGCGTTTCCAGCACTTCGGATTCCCTTTTCCAGGACTTTGCTTCTGTGCCTGCAGTTAAGCTCGTGTGGCGATCCGCTGTTTTAATTTCTGCCCCCACCCCTTCCATCTGACGCCTGCAGGACAGGCCTGGGTTGCTCAGTAAATGAGAGATGTGCTGTGGCCTCATCTTTATTATTACCCGTATTCCAGGACTTGACCCTGGTATTAAAAATAGCTTCCTTGGATGAGTCCTGCACAAATTAAACCTTATGCTGCATCTATTCTCTCCTCCCACCCCTCTCCCCCCTTTAAACTAGATGCTGAGTAGCATATGCAATCAGCCTTGCTTAGAAGCCTGTCTCATTTGCTTGAATGGCCTCTAGGGGAAGCATCCCAAATGTTGACAGAGGGGTTGTAAATTGCAGTAAGTAGGAGTGATGTCATGCATGCGGTGACAGGCGTTTGCTTAAATGAGAGGAATGCAGTAAAGGCTAAAACATTAGGGACTTACGTGTGTGTATGAGAGAGTGAGAGCGAGAGAGCAAGAATGTGTGCACTCTAATCAAGGCTAATTGTCAGATAATTCTTGCTTTAATGCAAGGGTCATATAACTTCCCCACAAACAAATCAAAATGAATGCTTGTTAAATAGCCAATGCCATCTAATCTCCCTGCAAACAGTTTGGATGGATGATCAGATTGGAGAACTGGACCAAAGTTAACAAAATGATTTAATGCAATTCTAGGCTGCATCAACAAAAGTATAGCATGCTGATCAAGGGAAGTAATAGCAACGCTCTGTTCTGCCTTGGTCTGACTCCCACCTAGAGTTCTGGGCACCGCAGTTTGAGAATGACAAGCTGGAAGGTGTGCAGAAGAGGGGGACCAAGGTGATCAAAGTTATGATGAGGAACCATTGAGGGAGTTGTGTATGTTTAGCCTGGAGAAGAGGTGATATGAAAGCAATCTTCAAATACAAATGACACGCACCTTGTGTGGGGCTTACGTTCTGGGGATTGTGCATAAAGCTGAAATCACATATACAGGTGGTAACCTGCCCTTTCCGCAGCAGGAAAACTCAGCATGGAAAGAGCTTGCATGGGATAGCTCAGTTGGTAGTCATTGAGATTCTTTATCTTAGGATCATGAGTTCGAGCCCCACATTGGGCAAAAGATTCCTACATTGCAGAGGGTTGGACTAGATTACACTTGGGGTTCCTTCCAACTCCACAGGTCTATGATCAATAAACAGGTAATCTGGAAGCTCCCAAACCCTAATTGTATGTACACTACAAAGTAATTGTAGCCAATGTCCTCATGGCCAAGACATGGAAGAGGAGGCATTGAGGCTTACTCCAGTATTGGACTATATTCTTACCTGAGACTTTTCAGGGAGGAAGGTTGCTGGGCATATTCCCATGCCTTTGGCTTGGCTCGCTGTCAAGTTTTATTGGAGTGGCTGTGGTTATGCATTTTTTTTTAAAAAAAATTGTGTGCTGAGAAACCATTAAAGGATTGTGTGGAGATTGAATTACCGGCTTCCTTCCTGTCAGCAGGGCCCACAAGGAAACACAGTCTAGTCGAGAGCTGTTTCTAAACATTATGCTACTAGCATGGAGGGATCTGGAAGCTGGCTCAGGATAACGGAGACAGGAGATCAATCGGATGTCGTCTACCTGGGCAACTTCCTGAGAAATGCTGTTTCCAGTTTAATCTCCAGGTTCTTTGCATAGCTTGAATCGAATTTGGGGAAGGGGCTTCTGGCACTTTTCCACCCTCTGTTCTTTTGCCTCAGCTGCAAGTTTGAGCTGCTTTGACATTCAGCGTGTATGTGGAAATGACCTTTCATTGAAAGGTAGCTTACCATGGTTGTATTTAAGCTCTCAGAATGGTTTGCAAAACCAATTCAAACAGCCACTTGCCTTCAGGTTTATAATCTTACATGCCATGACACAAAAGGAGGAAGGGAGGAGGAGGAAAGAGGAAAGCAAGCAAACTCTTAAATGTATTCATGTGACTGCTTAGTAGATGCAGATTGTGCTTGTTGCACATTTTATTTGAGTGGCCACTTGAGGGATGGTTTAAATCTGTTCTTACTTCTTACTTCCATGTAAGGTGGTACATTTAATCCCCGTAATAATCCTGTGAGGTACGTTAGTCTGAGGGGCAGTGAATGGTCCCAAGGTGGAGATTCAAGTGGAGATTCAAACCCTGGTCTCCCAGATCCTTGTCTGACATGCTAACCACTACACCACACTGGCTCTTGTCACTGAGGACTACCTGATTGAAAGCTACTGATGCAATGGAATACATGAGTGCTTTGGTGCCACCTCTGGATGTGCATGGATTGTGAAAAGGAACCACTCAGCTTGTTGGGAAGTGTATTTAAGGCAGGGAGAACCTTGCTTGTGTAGCCGTCTGGCTGTCTTGGGGAGCAGAAGTCTTGTACAGGGTTGTTCCATCCATGTTCTGCATGGTCTTCTGCATGGGTGGAGGATAACTTCTTTTTCTTCTTCTTTTTTTTTGCATTTTATTGAGAAACCAAGTAGTTCACATTTCTCAAACTGACAGGTAAATTGAGGCACAACTGTCCTTCGAAACTCACATGTCTCTGAATTTTGCAAATCAGTTCTCTGAAGCAACAAAAATGTACTGAAAGTGTGCATAAAAATGCATATATTGGTGAAAATGGCAAAAAATGCATTTTATTGAAGTAGATTGCTTGCAAAAATATGTAAATTAGCCAAAATTGCATACAAAAATACATTTGGGTGGCTGGACCTGGGAGCTCACCTAGGAAAGCTAGAGTCTGAAGCATAACTAGCAAAATCCTTGAATGACTGATTAGGCAAGGGGCTAGTCGTTAGTATTTTTATGTTGCCTGCCCGAACCAGAGCCTCATACTGACTGCCAAGTTCCAGGGTCATGTCTGGGTCTAAAGTGGACTCCGAGTACACACACACACACACACACACACGGTAGCCCACTAGATTAGCAGCCATTTGCCAGGGATGCTGTGCTTGCATCCAGCATTCCAGACCCTGCATTGAGCCAGAGGGTTGGACCCGGATGGCTTCCCTGGTCCCTGAGATTCTATGCCTCTTCTGCTGCCTGCTTCCCATTTCCTTCTCTGTCTGCTTTGCTCTGCTTTGAGTCTTGCAAACTAAACCGAATTTGCAAAGCCCTACAGGTGAGCAGGTGGCCCTGGTGCTGACCGGGAGATAAGAGAACCGGGGACAGTGCCAAGGCGCATCAAGTCCTCTGTTTCCTGGCTGGTCTCCAGCTGTGTGTTCGGGAGATGCCGCAATTGCTTTGTACCAGAGACAACTTGGACCAGCTCCGAGTTTCCACGCTGCATAAAATGACTGGGCATGGAGCTGGCTTCATGAGGTGCTGAAAAAGCAGCTTGGGGCACTGTTCTCCTTCCAAGCATCTGACCAACCTCCCATCACCGCTGGAAGTTGATGGAAGTTTCAGCAGAAGCTCCTTTGTTAGACCCTAAACAAGGAGTCTGGAAAGGGGCTATAACCCAGCAAATTCTTATTCTTTTTGCCTCGCCTTGGATGCAATCTGTATTTCCTCCAAGGAGCTCATAGCAAAGTATCTGGTGGTTCCCTCACTGTGAGAAGTGAAGTTAACAGGGAACCAGGCAGAGGGCCTTCTCGGTAGTGGCACCCAGAATTCTTTACGGGACAGAATATGATTTGAATGTACTCTAAAATGCATATTGTGTACAGAAGCGTGGAATCTACATTTTTCACAGGTGCTACAAACTGGGGTGACTTCTCTTGGAGCACATTTTAATTTCAGCCTTGCCCTTTTCCCAAAGAATAGTTTGGCCATGGGATAAGTTACTTGCCAAAATCCCCATGTGCTCTGCAGCCCTTAGTGATGGTGCCGATGAGCCATGGGGGTGTCTTCTCTAGAAAGAGTTGCTTGACGCCGCCTTTGTTATCTCTTTGGCCCCAAGCCTGCTAGATGCTACTGTTGATAAATTTCTGCCCCCTCTGGCATTTGTTTTTAAATGATTTCCAACACCTGCTGTTAATGTTCTGCTTTTTCAATTGTTTCAGTGTTCTGAATTCTTGTTTTAAATGTTATTTTAATAGTCCATCTGGAAAATCTTAGAGTTGAAAAGCAGGGTATAAACCTTTGTAAAATGAAATGGAACGTTGCCTGTTCAGGGAGCCCTTTTCACAATGGCTTTTGTGCCACACGTGTGTATGAGAGAGAGAGAGAGAGAAGAGACTAGTCCTTGGTCTTTTCAGACCTGGTATCTAGCCAGTGGGACGTGGGTGCCGCTGTGGGTTAAACCACAGAGCCTAGGACTTGCTGATCAGAAGGTCGGCGGTTTGAATCCCCGCAACGGGGTGAGCTCCCGTTGCTCGGTCCCTGCTCCTGCCAACTGAGCAGTTTGAAAGCACATCAAAGTGCAAGTAGATAAATAGGTACCGTTCTAGTGGGAAGGCAAACGGCGTTTCCGTGTGCTGCTCTGGTTCGCCAGAAGCGGCTTAGTCATGCTGGCCACATGACCCGGAAGCTGTACCCTGGCTCCCTCGGCCAATAAAGCGAGATGAGCGCAGCAACCCCAGAGTCGACCACGACGGGGCCTAATGGTCAGGGGTCCCTTTACCTTTACCTAGTCAGTAATCCCACATGCAATATGAGATCGAATTTTCACTTTTCCCATGTTCTGCCTTTTGTCTCTGCCCGTCACCGAGCATACTGTTCTCAGAGTGGCCAAACTAGATGCCCCTAAGGGGAGCCTGCAAGCAGGGCATGAACACAGCAGCACTCTCCCCTTCTGCCATTTCCAGCAACTGGTATTCAGAACTAGACTGCCTCTGACAGTGGAGGTAGAATGCACCCTGCAGTGTGCCAGCCCCCTCAATTGTGGGGGCAAGGTGGGTGCGCTTGGTCGGTGGTCACACGTGCCTTGATCTCTTGCAAATTGGTCGTTCCCTGTAATGTACCCCTTCTAGTACTTCTTCTAGTTTCATTCTCAAGGCGAAAAAAAACCTGGGACAACAAAAGAAGTTGCAGCCTGGTCTTGAACACATCAGGAAAAGGTGTAAAAGGTGTAAAAGGTTCTGGCCTCAAGCTGTCAAATCGAGGGTCAAGTCTGGGGCAAAATATAAAGGTGCTCTCCGGAAATGGGTGACGGCTGCAAAGTAGATATTGCAGAGAAGGTGCTTGAATTAATTGATTTAGAGGAATTGCGCTGCCAAATCCCCAGGGAAATTAAAAACATTGTAGAGAGATAAAGATGGAGACTCTAAAACTATGGATCAAGCTGCAGAACTTGTGGATGGTTAATGTTAAATGGCAAGGGGGTGGGAATAAGATCATAAGGAACCTTTTTCAGCTGGAGGGCCATATTGAATCATAGAACTGTAGAGTTGGAAGGGACCACGAGGGTCATCTAGTCCAACCCCCTGCAATGCAGGAATCTTTACCAAATGTGTGACTTGAACCCATAACCCTGAGATGGGGTCTTATGCTTTACCCACTGAGCCATTCCATATACTGGGGGTAGGGCCAGAGGCAAAAGTGGGCAGGGTAGCTAATGTAAACTTAACCTTTGTCCCCCCCCCCCACCTTTGTTTATTCCCTATTCAGACGAGCAAGAGGTTTTATTGTCCAGGGACACATTCCAACCAGCCAAAAAGGTTTGAGGTGTGAAGTAGCCCTAGCAAGGGTAGTGGCTTGGAGAGAGTGGCAGTGAGGTCTGGAGAGTTTCTGGTACCAGATAGAGAGGACTGCAGGCCTTATTTAGCCCCAGAGCCTCAGATTCTTAACTCCTGCCTTATTTACACGGATTCTTAAACACACGGAGGCTGCATTCACATGGCAGTTTATTCTATTTGCATGGTATTTCCCTAACAGTTAATTTCTAGGTACAGTGGTGCCTCGCAAGACGAAATTAATTCGTTCCGCGAGTTTTTTCGTCTAGCGAATTTTTCGTCTTGCGAAGCACGGTTTCCCATAGGAATGCATTGAAATTCAATTAATGCGTTCCTATGGTCAAAAAAAGTCCAAACAAAGCCAAATTTGGTACAACAAGAGTTTATTAACTGCTCTTTAAAGTCACACATACTTTAAAGAGCATATCAAAAATTGAAGGAACAATAAATTAAGTTTCTAAACATGACAGGAAAAACATTTAAAAATCAAAAAAGGGTACATTACATTTTCTAAGACTCTGGGGGACCACTCGAAGAAGGTTCCTCTTCCACTCTTTGCTTCTTGCTGAGGAACCTGTCCATGGTCTGCTGCTTCATGCGCCTTTTCAGCAGCTCCCTGAGAGGCAACATGACCGTCGTATCAAAAGTGTTCGCTTGGTCATGTGCCACGTGCTTGATAGGGTGGTGCCGCTCTGCAAAAGCCTGCACCTCCTTCCACTTCTGGCAAATGTCCCTCAGTTCTTTGGAGGACGGCCGTTCCTCAGTTGCTTCCTCCTCTTCCAGCGAGGCCTGCTCCTGCGCAACCTCTGACTGCAGTTCAACCAG
Organism: Podarcis pityusensis; assembly: GCF_964106645.2. Lineage (NCBI taxonomy): Eukaryota > Metazoa > Chordata > Lepidosauria > Squamata > Lacertidae > Podarcis > Podarcis pityusensis. Next base: position 20,648,019 of record NC_138040.1, on the reverse strand, counting down.
CTCCTGGGTGGTCAGCTCGTGGTCGTGCTCCTCCACCAGCTCGCAGACGTCCTCCTCTGTGACCTCCAGGCCCATGGTCCTCCCCAAGGCAACAATGTCCTGCACCACTGTCGACTCTGGTGCATCAGAGTCACTTGGTGCCACACAGTCCGGCCACAGGCTGCGCCAAGCGCAATTCAAATTTCTCTGGCTAATCCCGTTCCAGGCCGTGGTGATCATCTTCAAGCAGGTGACGATGTCGAAGTGGTCCTTCCAGAATTCCCGCAGGGTGATGGTGGTGCAATCAGTCACCTCGAAGCATCGCCTGAAAAGCTCCTTGGTGTAGAGTTTCTTGAAATTAGCGATGACCTGCTGATCCATCGGCTGGAGCAGTGGCGTGGTGTTAGGCGGCAGGAACATGATGTTGATGAAGCTGAACTCCTCCAACAAGTCCACCTCAAGGCCTTTAGGATGAGCAGGAGCATTGTCCATCAGAAGCAAAGCCTTCAGCGGCAGGTCGTTGTCCAGCAGGTATTGTTTGACAGCAGGGCCAAAAGCAAGATTGACCCAGTCCACAAACAGCACACGTGTGACCCAAGCCTTGCTGTTGGATCGCCACATGACACTCAGCCGCTCCTTGTCGACCTTGTGTTTCTTGAAGGCCCGTGGGTTCTCCGAGTGGTACACCAGCAGGGGCTTGATCTTCAGGTCGCCGCTTGCGTTGGCACAGAAGAGCAGGGTCAGACGGTCCTTCATGGGCTTGTGGCCAGGCAACTTGGCCTCCTCCTGTGTGAGGAAAGTCCTTTTGGGCATCCTCTTCCAAAACAGCCCGGTCTCGTCGCAGTTGAAGACCTGCTGTGGAACGTAGCCCTCCGTCTTCACAACCTCCAGGAACTCCAAGGCAAAGTCTTCAGCCGCAGGAACATCAGAACTGGCAGCCTCTCCATGCCTGACCACGCTGTGGATTCCAGATCTTGCCTTGAACCGGTCAAACCAGCCTCTGCTTGCCTTGAAGACTTCTGGCTTGGCAGAGGTTCCTGGCTGTTCCCGGATGAGGTCTGCGTGCAAGGCCTTGGCCTTCTCACAAATCACGGCCTCAGTCACTGTGTCCCCTGCACGCTGCTTCTCTTCTAACCAGATGAGCAGCAACTTCTCGACCTCCTCCAGAACAGCTGGGCGGTTCTTCACGATCCTGGTGACTCCCTTGGCTGCATCAGTCGCAAGGATCTTCTCCCTCATCTTCAGGATGGTCCCGATGGTCGATGGGTTCCTGCCGTACTCCCTGGCGAGGTCCGTCACACGCATTCCACCGTCGTGCTTCCGGATGATCTCCTTCTTCATCTCCAGCGTCACCTTCTCCTTCTTCCTCTCGCCGGCCTCCGCAGCAGCAGCAGTCTTCTTGGGTCCCATGGCAGCACAGCTGTTACCTTTGTAAACTCAGAAAAAGAAAAAAAAAATCAGCAATTCAAACCCAGATCCAAGTCCTTGAATTCCAAACACCCAACCCAAAATCCAAAACCCCCCAAAAAAGTTTTAAAAGTTTAGCTTACGAAATGGCTGCAAATCCCCAAAGTCTTCAAAATCCTCAAATGGCTGCAAAAGAAGTTTTGGGAAAGCTTTAAAAATCACCAAAGTCTTCAAAAAACTCAACTGTTCCCCCAGCCCCTCCCCAACTGTTGCAAACCCCTCCCCAACTGTTGCAAACCCCTCCCCAACTGTTCCCCCAGCCACCCAGCACACAGAAATTCAAAACCCAGAAATTTTTTCAAAAAACAACAACATGGCCCAATGGTCACAGAAAACCCAAAAAATTCAAAAAAAAAACCCACACAAGCTCCCAGATTCCTGCAAACCCCTCCCCAGCTGTTCCCCCATCCACCCAGCACACAGAAATTCAAAACCCAGAATTTTTTTTTTTAAAAAAACAACATGGCCCAATGGTCACAGAAAACCATAAAAATTCAAAAAAACCCCACACAAGCTCCCAGATTCCTGCAAACCTCTCCCCAGCTGTTCCCCCAGCCACCCAGCACACAGAAATTCAAAACCCAGAAATTTTTTTCAAAAAAAACAACAACATGGCCCAATGGTCACAGAAAACCATAAAAATTCAAAAAAAAAACCACACAAGCTCCCAGATTCCTGCAAACCTCTCCCCAGCTGTTCCCCCAGCCACCCAGCACACAGAAATTCAAAACCCAGAAATTTTTTTAAAAAACAACAACATGGCCCAATGGTCACAGAAAACCATAAAAATTCAAAAAAAAAAAAACCACACAAGCTCCCAGATTCCTGCAAACCCCTCCCCAGCTGTTCCCCCATCCACCCAGCGCACAGAAATTCAAAACCCAGAATTTTTTTTTTTAAAAAAACAACATGGCCCAATGGTCACAGAAAACCATAAAAATTCAAAAAAAACCCATACAAGCTCCCAGATTCTTGCAAACCCCTCCCCAGCTGTTCCCCCAGCCACCCAGCACACAGAAATTCAAAAATTCAAACCCAGATTTTTTTTTTTTAAAAAATAAACATGGCCCAATGGTCACAGAAAATCATAAAAATGCAGAAAAAAACCACACAAGCTCCCAGATTCTTGCAAACCCCTCCCCAGCTGTTCCCCCATCCACCCAGCACACAGAAATTCAAAAATTCAAAACCCAGATTTATTTTTTTAAAAAAAATAAACATGGCCCAATGGTCACAGAAAATCATAAAAATGCAGAAAAAAACCACACAAGCTCCCAGATTCTTGCAAACCCCTCCCCAACACCAAGTCCTTGAATTCTAAACACCCCAACCCAAAATCCAAAAAACCCCAAAAAAGTTTTAAAAGTTTAACTTACCAAACAGCTGCAAAAGAAGTTTTGGAAAAGCTTCAAAAATCCAGCAAACTCTTTAAAAAGCTCAGAAAGGCCACCACACCGCGTGCAATGTGTTGCTCCTCGAGGTCAAGTCGCAACTGCACCTCTTCCAGTAATGCACCCTGGGTTTTAACGGTTTTACGAAAAAGGAAACAAACTTGCAAGACGTTTTCGTCTTGCGAAGCAAGCCCATAGGGACATTCGTCTTGCGAAGCAACTCGAAAACGAAAAAACCTTTCGTCTTGCGAGTTTTTCGTCTTGCGAGGCGTTCGTCTTGCGGGGCACCACTGTAATTCTATTTGAGCTCGCACATGATATATATAAGCCCCTTCTGGAACTATAGTGAAATATAGTACAAGTTTAGCACTCCTTTCCACATTATTTGCAAAAAAAAATAAAGATATAATAACACAGAAGTGAGCCTTCGCCTTGCACTGTATTCCACTAGAATCCCAGAAATAGGTTTTAGGTTGTGTGAAAGCATGTAACACTAGGCGAGAGTCATGCAAAAGGTGCAAGGCAAATGCAGCCAGAGTCTGCACTGTAAAACAAGATGTGAAAGGCTTCTGGGCTTCAGATAGTTTCTGCCCAGGATCTGTTGCAGCAGCTCCAGTGACTGGAAAGCAGAACCTGTTCCTTTTAGGAGGCATTGCTCAGGGCTCCGAGTTCCAGAGGTGCTTGCATGTACCTTGTAATAGCATGCATCCATGCTTGACAGCAATAAAAGTTCCCCCTCCTCTTCCTCCCTCAACCCTCCCTCAGATATTGTGTGTGTGTGGGGGGGAGAGGTGGCAGGTTCCTGCTCTTTTTGCACATCCGTGGAGGTTTTCTGAGGTGGTGGGGAGGGCGAGAGGGGAGGGAAGGAGCTGAAATCTTCTTGTCTGCTGACAGGTTGCGAAAGCCTCAGTCAGATTTGAAATGCAGTGATAATGAGGCGCATCAAGGTGCGAACAAAGCGTGTGCAATTGGTGTGTGCCTGTGCGCATTGGGGGAGGTCAGCCGTTGCATGGAGGGTGGGAGAGGAGGTTGCAGCAGTAGATGCTTTCTGTAGGCTTCTTTTGGGGGACGGAGAGGAGACAGCAGGGAGCTGCCATCAGTCTTTGAAACTGAGAGGGATCTCTCTCACTCATTCACCCCCTTTATTTTTAAGCATAGGGTTGCCTGAAAAAAAAAAGAGGGGAGGGGCAGCGATTCCACCATTTACTCTGCAGCCCTATAGACCAGGGAATATCTGAAATCTCCTGATAAGACTTTCGACCCATTTGCAGCTGCAGGTCTTTCTCAACTTCTAGACATTTTGACAATAGAAAAAAACAACAGGGCTGTATTTTAAACTCACTTGCTTGGGAGGAAGTCCCATTGGACTCAGTGGGGCTTCCCTCTGAGTAGACATATGTAGGATTATATTGTCAAAAAAGAAAAGAAAAGAAAAAGGCTTCCCTTCCCTTTAAGTTAGGCTACTGAAAGAAAGCTAGCTTGGGTAGGGACCAGGAGAGGGTTTTGGGGTGTTTGTGGAAGGACATTCAGCTTGGTTCTGGTACTGGGGAAAAATTCTGGCCGAAGATGTATTCAGCAGGCGCCCTTTATTCTGAGTGCATGCCTCCCGCCATTGCTTCTGAGCCACTGTTTTGCATCCGGCTCTGGATGGGGGTCATTGGGGGATTCTAGTAAAAAAAAAAAGTGAACCCCAAGTTGATCACACAAGAGTAGCGCCTGCCCACCCTTTGCAATTGATGCGGTGCAATCTGCATTCAAATGCCACACAGCTTTCTCCCTCTCTCCTTCCCCGCATTCTTGTTCCCTCCTGATAACATCCACATATGCATATCTCTATTATCTTCCCTAGGCTTGTGCTGGTGTTTGTGTAGCGCTGTGGCTTCTCCAGCTATCCGGTTTTTGCAACCTGCAACACCGAGGCCACCTGTCCCACCCGGGTCCCCAAGAGACTTTCGTCGTAAGCCCAGCTGGGGCCCCGCTGGGGCCACTTGCTGGTTAATGCCTCCAGCTCCTGGGTGCCAAAAATAGATTTGCCGGCGTACTAGATTCCTGCTGTGGAAAAAACAGTGATGTCATTCTGGGCCAATCAGCACCAGCCCTGCAGAGCAGAGCGCAGGAGCTGGCAAGGGGAGGGGAAGCTTTTCTCTTTCTCTCCCCGCTCAACTTCTTTTTCTGAAGATGCCTCGCTGGAGGAGGCAGTGGTCCTGTCCTGCTTTCATGCAGAGAGAGAGAGAAAGAGAGAGAGAAGGGAGCGAGGCAAGCCTGGAGTTCTTTTGTGCTGAGGTTTAGCCCTGGGATGACTGAATCTTCAGTGTAGATGGAAGCCAGCTCCACTCATCCAGTCATATATATATAGATAAGGGTGTGTGTGTGTGTGAGTGAGAGAGAGAGGGTGGGGGGCACAACTTAAGGATTCTGGTTATTCAGATCTGGCTTGTTTTCTTTCAAAGGCTGGGTCCCCTGGGAGGGGCAGATTTAGCACCCCACACCCTGAACCCCTTTAATTTCATAAATAGAAGTGAATGGTCATTGGCTGTGCATACAGGGCAGCGTGCGAGGTGAGGGGTTTGTGCTGTTGTAGTAAGGGGGGAAAACCTAACTCTTGACAGTTGACAGATGGGTCTTCTCTGACAGGGACACCCATTTCTAGAGTGTGCAAAACGTAAGGGTTTTTTAAAAAATGGGATTGGGAGTAAGGAATAGGACCTCTGTGTTGGGATGAAGCTTCTTGTTTCTCTCCCTCCCTCAACATTCAGTATTTGGAGTGGGGTGGGGTGGGGGTTAATGGTTTGGAAAAGAGACCCCCAACCCACACAACTTGTTCCGCCTGTGTCAATTTGCCCATCTACCTCCTGGCCAATTTTTAGACAGTTAAGAGCATCCCTGAATATCCACGGAATGCAATTCGCTTGCCTTTGGTGGGGAGGGTCACTACAGCCTGCGTTCCACACAGCTGGGATGGCAGGGAGGAGAAGGAGGCTCCCAAGCTGAACGAAGGTCTTGCTTCAGGTTTAATGCCCTGGTGTGCCTCTCTCTCTGTAGATATTAATCTCTAGATGGAGGACCCCGTCCCTCTCTACAGAGAGTCAAGCTTCATTTGACAGTACTGATGAGAAATGACATCACCAGGCTGCACCAGCTGCTGTGCCGGGTTTTCCTTTCCTTTGCAAAAAACAATGTGTTTGGTTAACTCTTGCGCTCTTCCTCAAAAGGAGCCAAGAAAATAATAATGCTCGGAGGTCTTTTATTTTAGCAAAATACCTTTTCTTTGTTTCAAAGCATCTCACTTTCCCAGTAGCCCTTATTTCTACTCGCCAAGCTTTTTTCTTGCTCTTCCTGCAATAGCTTGCCCTATATAAGTGATTCTAGTGATATAAACTAAGTCTGCAGTTTAATTTGAATCCAGGTGAGATAGTCTTCAGCTTCGTTTTCACCTGCCAACCCCAAGAGAGTGACCAGGCAGGCTTTTGTTAATGAAGTGTTAATGGATGGCCATGCCATTATTGCTAATGTTCCGTGTTGTTCTGATGTTCAGTGCTTTTGTTTTAAGTGCTTATTAAAAGGGACATTAGAATCTGTAATCAGGGCCAGGCACATGCTGAATTTTGGTAGCACTGCAGAATATAGAGGCAAATAATTTACCTCCCTGTAAATGTAAGCTGGTTCCCTTCCCACCCAATTTAAAAGTAAGATTCTGGTCCTTATGGATTCAAATCACAATACAGTGGTACCTTGCTTTACGAACTTAATCTGTTCCAGAAGTCTGTTCTTAAACCAAAGTGTTCTTAAACCAAGGCGTGCTTTCTAATAGCAGCAGGGGACTCAATTTACAAATGGAACACACTCAACAGGAAGCGGAACATGTTCTGCTTCCATGGCAAAGTTCACAAACCAAAACACCTACTTCCAGGTTTGCAGCGTTCTTAATCCAACTTGTTCATAAACTAAGCTGTTCTTAAACCAAGGTACCACTGTACTCTTATTCCATGACACCCACTGTACCCTTTCCCTTTTCTGCGCCTGCACCTTAACAACTGGACCTCGTGTGGTGTCAGTTGGTTAGAGAGTGACCAACATCTTTTATTCCAAAAATGCCAAAATCTCCCCCCAACTCAGACTGGACTGGGGGGGGGTGAGGGGGAGCAGAAGCAGGGGAGGAGCAACATTTGTCATAATCTGGAGGTTCTGAGGCAGAGCTGGAGCAGGTAGCAGGTGGAACAAAATATGTTGCATGAAACACTGAGCTCTCTGGATGTACAAAATGTTGTGCATGCAAGCCAATGTGGAGAAAGAAAAAAGTGGTGTGTGAGTGTGTGTGTGTGTGTAATGCACAGAAATGCACAAGTAATTAAAAAACACACCCATGTAGGTTCAAAGCATGCTGGAGGGTTTCTGTGGATATCTGAGGCTATGTAGGGGGTGGACCAGGAAGGCTCTGTGGAAATAAAGGCACAGGTTTGACATAACCCTACTGTTTATTTTTTATTTTTAAAAATGTTTCTCCTCTAATAAGGAAGCTGTGATTTTTCACAGTGTTGGCAGTTAGGGCTCTAAAAATAAATGCTGCGATTTACTGGGTTTGCAGATCCTGACACCGGTTACGCAACAGCAGACCAGGAGGGTTGGCTGCCTGGTTAGACCAGTGAGACATAGGCTGTTAAGTGACCCTCATCCCCCTGCGTTGGTGGAAGGAGCCTGGCTGAGTGGCAGAGCACAGCCTTTGCATGCGAAAGTCCCCTGGTTCCATCCTTGACGAAAGACTCTCACCTGGAAAAAGACCCAAACCCCGGAGAGACACTGTCAATTAATGCAGAATAGGCTGGGCTGGTTGGGCCAGCAGCCTCCGTCTGCACAAGGCAGCTTCCTCTGCTCCTCACACACAGAAAGAGTCCCACTGAACCAGACCAGTCTGCTGCTTTCTATGGTGGCCAATCTGACGATTCCAGGAAGCACACAAGCAGAGCTTGCAGTCTGAACTTATTCCTGCTGTTTGTACAGCTACTTTACTGGCATGCAGAGGTAACAGGGTTATGAACCTTGAGGATCTGTTTTATCAATGTGGATTACAGACATATCATCCATCTAATCCCCTCTTATAAAGCCTGAGAGCAAAGGCATACCAGCGTGGTGTTTTGGTTAGAGTGTTGGAACAGGGCCTGGGAGAGCAGGGTTCGAATCCCTCATTCGGCATGAGGCTCGCTGGGAGATTTTGGGGCAGCCACTGCTTCTCAGCCTCGCCTACCTCAGAGGGTTGTTGTAGGGGTTAAATGAGGAGGGAGAGAGAACTCTCTGTGCACACCACCTTGAGCTCCTTGCGGGGGCGATAGTGCAATATTGGTCCATCTAGCCCAGTATTATCCACACTGTCTGGCAGCAGCTGTCCAGGGTTTCACACAAAAGTCTTTCCTCTGCTGGGGATTGAAACTGGGACGTTCTGCATGCAATGTTCTGCTTTACCACTGAGCTAACAGCTGTCTGGATGCTGTTTCCCTGAAGGTGGGATTAGTCTGGGAACTGAACTGAGAGCCTTTCTCACACAGCTTTCCTGTGTGCGAATGAGAGAACGAGAGTGACTGAGTCAGACCCTGTAGGCCAGTAATATTGGGGAGGCATGGTAGGTTTCAAGTCTGCACAGACCTGTGTGCCAGCCATGCCATGTCCCCTAGTGGCGGTCCTGGCCACCTGAACGTTGCACTCTGAGGAAGGGATTGCAGAATGCACAAAAAAGTATATATTTTCTACAAATGAGACACAAAACTATCCAAAGCTATCTAATATTAGAAGCATGAGTAAGGCAGTATTTTTATTTTAATCACAGGTTTCTATGGGCATTTCCTTTCTACACATTGTTTTGCTTCTTCCTCAGCGTGAGGCATTGTGGGGAAATTCCTTCCGGAGAGCACCTGCACCGCTGCTTTGCTGCAATGACAGCAAAGAGCTATTTTCCCTCCCAGTTCAAGTCTGTTTTTGCAGAGGACAGGTCTGGCAAGCTGGGAATGGTTGGCTGGCCCAGTCAGTTGGATCCAGAGCAGTGATGGTGGTGGATGCGCCAGCCTTGCAGGTGGAGGAGGCTGGTGCCTATGATCCATCACCCTTTCCAATATGCTGCCTGAGCCATGATGGGGCCAGTCCCGGTAGATCTGTGGTCTTCCCATTGTGTGATGTGCTCTCAGTTGTGCGAGGCAATGCCTTCCTACAGCATGTCGGAGGTCAGCACCCCACCACCCATCAAATGGCCACATCTTGGGGTCCCATGTGGGGAACTGGTTGAGGGTCTAAAGGGCCAAAGATTAGTATTGTGATCTAGGGTTTGGTGCAGGTGCAAGTGGCAGAGACAGTGGTGCAGATACGCCTCTCCCTTTTGCAAGATTTGAGTTGCAAATCTGATGCTGTTTGATTACAGCTGAATCTTTAGCCAGGACATAGGACGGCTGTCTTTTAGCAAGTTGGCTCATTGGTTCAGGATTGTCTACAGTGAGTGGTATTGGCTCTCTGGGGCTTCAGACAATGAAGCAGATTCAATCTGACCTTCTGATGCTCTGCATGTTCAGGTTAAATAGACTTAGGATTTGGGTCTATAAGTGTGTGTGCATTTGACTCTGGATTCTGGCTTATGGGTTGGATGGAGGTGTGATTCTCCGGTTGCAGTTAGGGTGCACATGAGGAAGGCACCAGGTGTGTGTAATGGATGCTGGCCTCTCTCTCTCCCTGTCTCCCTGGGTGTAGCAGCCGCTGTAATCCACCGTGTTTCTATTTTAACAATGCTGTCACCGCTTGTACTGCAGCCCAGGCTGCGTCAGCGGTTTCCCCATCAAAGGCCTGTTCCAGGGATTTTTTGGAGCGCTTTGCTGGTGATTGGCTGCAAAGGCAAATTGGTTTATGAATGGATGCTGCTCCTGCTACAGGGAGGGGAGAAATTCCCTGCAGGTATTGCTAGGCGATGCAGAGATTCTAAAATAAAAATCTCCCCACCCCCCTCAAAGAAACACACCAAACCCCATGTGGTTCTTCCCAGTTCTCCCCTCCTCCTTTCTGTTCTCTGAAATGAGAGGCAGAGAGGCTTCTCTGGTGGTGGTTGTGAGAAGCCCCCATGGGAAGGTCACCTTGGAGTGATGCTGGGAGGCTGACTCTGCAAGTGCCTGACTCTGCCTTTGTCGGCTCAGGGTAAATCCCCTCCAGGCAGGGGGCGTTTAGAGGATGCCTGCCTATGTGCCATGAGCAGGGAGGTCCAGAGTAGAATTCTCATCTTGCTACCTTTATAGAACAGGCTTTTGCACAAACAAGTGTATATTCCTTTGGACACACAGGTGTCTCTTCTCTTCCCAGTTTTTTTTCTTTCTACTTCCTGCTTTCTATCCTCAGCAGTCAGCTTCATCTTGGAGCCTTTTGCAGAGATGCCTATTTTTTGTGGTTGGTTTTTTTTTATAATCTTGCTGATCTCTCCCCTTTCCTATGCCCTCTGCTTGATCCACCCTTTCATCATGGAAGCCTGTCCCCCTTTGCTTGGCAAGAGCAAAGTGGACCGAGATGATGCAAAAGGCGCTGAGCATTCTGAGCACAGGTTTGGTGTTGACCTTGATAAGGAATACAATGGTATTTCTCAATATTAAATTTGCAGCCAGTTGTGCGTATGTCCCCTCCTGATGGATATAAGGGGAAGGCCCATTGCTTCCTGATAAAACATGTGCTTTGCATGCAAAAGGCCCCCAGGTTCACAGAATAGTAGATTTGCAATTTGGAAGTGACTCCCAAGGATCATCTAGTCCAACCCGCTTCAATGCAGAATTTTCAGTCCCTGCAATCTCCAGCTAGAGTTGGGAGAGATCCCTGCTTGAAACCCTCAGAATGTGGATTCTTGGTAGTGGTGTGCTGACCCCCAAAAGAGAATGCCTCATACAACAAAGCTCCTCGCATCATGGGGAAAGTACAGACATGTTTCTTCTCTTCCTAGGCACTGTGTTGCAAAGCCAAAGTTGTACTAAACACATTTGATTATGAATTTTTTAAACCCCAATATCCTACCACTTTAAACAGCCATAGCTTCCCCCCAAGAATCCTGGGAAATGTAGTTTATTAAGGCTGCCAAGAGCTGTTAGGAGACACCCCCCCCCCTCTATGGAGCTACAATTTCAAGAGTTCCCTCTGAAGAGGGATTGGTTGCTAAACCACTCTGGTAATTGTAGCTCTGGGAGGGGAATAAGGGGATCACCTAACATCTGCCAACTTCTGTTCCCAGGATTCTCTGTGGGAAGTAATGACTGCTTAAAGTGGTATGATGATGCTTCAAGTATATAGCACGGGTGGGGATTGTGATGGCCATTGGCTAGAAACAATAAAATCTACTGTGGTGTTTTTTGATTGAGGTGGGGAGCCTTCCACCAAAACCTCTGTTCTGTTTCTGCCCAGGAAGAGGGCATTAAGGCAGTGATGGACCTTGGGCTCTCGAATTTCAGTGGCACCTTGTGCGACACTAAAACTTGCCCCCAACCTCTCTCGCTACATTCTACAGCATCGTTGTGGCGCCCCCTGCAGCATGGTGCCAAGTGCACCCGAACTAGTTGTGCTCCCCTAAAACTGCCTATGGTTAAGGAGTCCTCTGGCCTGTGGCTTGGCAAGTACAGAGTGCGAGTGAGTAAGTGCAGCCAATGTCACTGGCCATTTGAAGCTTGCTGAGCTTAAAATGTTGTTCCTACTGAAAATAAGAATCACTGGCCCTTGCCAAACGAGCAATTGGGAAGCAGCACCACTGATTCCTCCTCTCCCTTTCCTTCTTCTTTTTCTCTAGGTGCCCACGGCTTAAGGGAGGAACCCGAGTTTGTGACAGCTCGTGCTGGTGAGAGTGTGATCCTGGGATGCGACGTAATCCACCCACTGACCGGCCAGCCCCCTCCTTATGTGGTGGAGTGGTTCAAGTTTGGAGTGCCTATCCCCATCTTCATCAAGTTTGGGTTCTACCCTCCCCATGTGGACCCAGAATATGCCGGTGAGTCTTCTTTTTACCCCACCGTAATAAAAACCATGGAAGAATTTTTCTCATTTACACTAAAAACTTGAATGGGTTCTATTATTTGCATAGGGTTTTGTTTTTTAAAAGACAAGCATGAAAAAGGGAACCACCTATTAAGCAGGATTATGCATGCTTCATCTAATATAAATCCACCAGTAATGCACTACTTTTGTTGCAAATTAACGACATGTTGCATAATACACTTGTAAAAAACACACCAGGCTGAAGGGATCCTTGTAAAACCATCACAGTTGCTAGCCAATAGGTGCTTACCACTGTGGACTCCCCCCCCCCCCCTTTACAGGCAGCTGTTCTGTAAGCTCCTAATCTGCAGGGTCTATAGATTCGAAACCTGCAGAATCATTTCTTGTATCTTTCCCACCCCAGAACTTGTAGTTGCACAGAAAAACTCGTATCTTGTGTTCATGACTGGGGAGATAAGATGCTTTTCAAAGTGACCTCTGCCACAAGTAAACAGCTGCATCTGTCTTTACCCTTGGTTCAATTTGGGCTGGCTGGTTAAATACAGAGATCAGGCCAGACTCGTTTTGCCTCCTCCTCCACCACCACCACCACCTCCCTCTTCTTTTTCAGGAAGTTCTTTCTCTCTTTCCCCCTTTTTTTATTCCATCATTTCCGCCTGGTTGGTTTTAATTAAGCAGCGGCAGAGAGAAGCCAGCTGGGCTGTCGGGGCCAAGAGAAGCCGAGGCAGCGAAAAGGAGGGCATCCGCTGCTGCTCCCGTGCCTGTTGCCTTGGCTTTCCAGTGGCAGCAGAGAGCCCTGAGTGATGCTTTCGGGGGCCCTGTGCTGGAAACCTCATGTGACATCCTCGGAAGGGGGAGTTGCTGCTGCTGCTGCTGCAACTTGCTCGCACGCTCATGTGCTAAACCTCTTTGGACGGATGCGTTTGGGGAGAGCCGGGGAGAAGAGAACGAGAGCTGACATTGTGGCGGGACATGGCCTACCTTGGCATGTCCTTGTCCCCAGCTTCCATGTGGCCCAGAGGGCTTGACTCCAGGGCCATCTCAGGATAGCTCCAAAGACGAGGATGCCTGGTAAATGCTGGAGGACTCCTGTGCTTACTGGACCGTCCTTTGAATTTCTGGGAGCTTGTGTAGAGTTGAAAACTTTGAAAAGCAAATGTGGAAGAAGGCAGCGTAAGGGATGGAAGAGAGTGGCTTGGATGGCCCTGGCTCTGCGGCAGGCACCTGCCTCTCCCACATGTCTAGCTGAATGTTTGCTGTGGCCACAGGCAGCCAGGAGTGCCGCTGGCACCATTCAGGAATGCAAACTAGCTTGTTAGGTCACCTCTTGAAGCACTGCAGTTTTCCCTGCACTTGCGTGGCAGGTTTGGAGAGCAGATGCATTTGATGCTGCTACAGTAGTTCGGGCATCACTTGTGCAGCCCATACCTCCCAAAATCTAGCCGAATCCAATGCTGGGTGTCAGTTGGGCGCTCTCTGTCTGTCTGTCTCTGCCCTTGGACTCTAAGAAGAGCTCAACTGCTAGATCACACCAAGAGGGCACCTGAAGGGGGGGGGGGGAGAAACAGCAACACACTGGCCTGTGCCATCAACCAGAGGACAAAGGCCCCTGGGAGGCCCCTCCCCTTACTTTCCAGCACAAATACCAAAGCATGGGAAAGACTAGCCTGGCTCTATTAATCAGAGAAGGAGCAGCTTCAGGGAGCTTGCTTCTCCCTTGCCTGTCCGAAATAACACTTGCCTCCAACCATGAGTTTGAGCTTGGGGGCTGCACTGTGGAAGCAAATTCCATAGTTTAACTAGGCAGTGTGTGAAGAAGTGGGAGTTGTAGTCCAGCTGCATTAGGGAGCACCAGGTTGGTTTCCCCTTGTCTTCGCTGACAGTAACTCTCCATGGCTACAGGAACCTAGTCTTTCCCAGTCCTATCTGGAGATGCTTGGGATCAAAACCTGGGACCTGTAAAACACAAAGCTGTGTCCCTTTCCCAAGGCTATGGTCCGAGTGCATATCTCTCACAAACTCCAGATGTGTGAGAATCCTGGTGGATAAGGAGGGACATTGCAGAAGCATATGCAATCCTGAGTGGCATGGAGAGAGTGGGTGGAGAGATGGTTTCTCTTCTCCTTTTCCCTAATAGTACTTGAAATGTGGGGAGGGGATGCCCAATGGGAGTGGGTTTGCAGGTCTCTGAACGCAAGGAGCGTGCAGTTTTCAATTCTGGCAGTGGGAGGGAGATGGAGAGGTTGTGAAGGTGGGGTTGAGGATGCACGTCAGAAAGTAGAGTTGCTCTTAACTCAGGTCTCCTTTCAGCTGTAGGCAAGGATGAAAGGATTAAACGGGCTATGTGAGCAGGGTGGGTTTTAAGGAGGGCTCCATTCTGTGCCTCTCAGTCTAGTCCTCCTCATTCTCCTTTTCCCTTCTCTGTTACCTGGTTTGCTTGCTTCGGGGGGGGGGGGGATTGCCTGACCCTGAATACACAGGCTCTTTCTTGAAAAGGGAAGGGGAAGAGGAAACAGCTTTCAGTGATGATATTTTAATCCCCAGAAGCTTTTCTCTGGCCTCAGAGAAGACTGGAAACCGGATGCATTCGCTTTGTCTGCTCTCTCTCTCTCTCTCTCTCCCTCCCTCCCCCCCCCCCCGCTTGATGCATCTCTAGATGCAGGAATTTCCCTGAGCTTTTTCCTGGAAACTAGGGGCTCTGGTGTCTAAACAAGATGCAGCAGTGATGGACACATTTTCTTCCCATCCACGTTGCCCCTGTCTCATTCCTTTATCAAGCAGGGGATGATGGGGTTGCGTGTCTTACATCAGCAGGAGAATGTGGGTCAGGGGTGCTGAACTTTCCACTGTCCCTTCCCTCTAACCCTTAATCTGTTTCTCCAGGCACTCTCCCTTCCCCCTTCCCAGCTCACTTCTGATATTAAAGCTGGGAAAGGAGCTATGGAGTGGGGCGGGTTCTTCACCCTTTTCTTGCATGCTCCTCTTTCTGCAACCATAAGACCCTCCCACCCTTGCCTGCCTTGTATGCAAACAGGGCAAGGCATGTGAATGATGATCCTGCCACTTCTGATCTGGCCCTGAGTCATTCATGCCCTTCAGTGTTTCACAGCTGCAAATGCTTGTACCACACAAACGAGTTACTAGGATGGTTCATGCAGCTGAACCACCTAAAATGCGCCCCCAAAGAAGGACTCTTCCAAAATATGCTCAGCCTTTGTGAAACCAAGCACCCGGAGTTTCCTTCTCTCTGTCTCTGTGTCTACATCTCTTTCTTTTGTTTTGCCTTCCCAAGTCTCTGGTTGTTTTTCTACTTCATTTCTCATACTGCCTGACACCCCGCCCCCCCACGGACTATTGCTCACATTGCTGGAGGCTCTACTGTTCCAGCTGCTGTAACCATGTTACTCTGCAATAGCCCTCTCCTCCACAGACTTAAAAGTGGTTGCTGTTGTGGTTAAAGGTTAGCTTGAAAAGCATCCTTGAGGTTCAAATATTAGCTGTTCAAAGCACATCTAGGCAGCATGTGAAACGGAAGGCTGGGTGCTGCGTAGTGATGGTTAGGGCTCCTGCACATGCACATATTGCCCGAGGAATGCCCTTCCAAGTGATGCCTGCCTGATGCCAACCTTGACATCTTTCTAGTGCCAGGTTATGGCTTTTCTCTTCATGTGGGTATTTAATAGAATTTATAAAAGTTGTAAACTTGCTTTGTAAGTTACTGAGAACTTTGCCTTATTCTGAACCAGATCATTAGTTGGTCTAGCTTAGTACTGTTTTCACTGACCAGCAGCTGATCTTCAGGGTTTCAGGCAGGGGTATTCCCAGTCCTACCAGGGGATTGAATTCGGGACCTTCTGCATGCAAAGCAGGTGCTTCACCACTGAGCTATGCCCTTTCCTGGCCAGTGTTAGTTGTCTAAGGTCGTATTCACACTGCAATGTCACTTTAAACAGTCATGGCTTCCCCCAAAGAATTCTGGGACCTATAGTTCTTTTTTTTTTTAATTTTATTTTTTTTCTAAACTTCATTGTTTTAATCAGAAAAAAGATAGTGGCAGGTAGGATGACAATGAACACCTTATTTACAGAGATGCTACTTCCATCAAGAAAATTAAAAGGACAGTTTTCTACATTTAGGATATTCCCACAATGAAAATGTTTTTTTAAAAAAATATCACCACAAACTTGTAGCTGCTTCCAATATGCTTTTCACTAACTCTGATCTTTCAGAACCATATTCAGAAGTACAGGCCTAATTGAATCAGATGTACATATAGCTATTTTAGAGTTACAACAACTTGGTCTTAAGATAAGAAGCAGTGAACAGCAGCCGGTGCTGTAACAAATCACAGCTAAAAGTCTTCAGTCCATCCTGTTCCTTCAAATAAGGTCAGCAACATTCATGGGCATTTCATCAATCTGAGTGGAATAGTACTGCTCAATGTCTCGTAGAATACGGATGTCGTCGTTCTTTACAAAGTTGATGGCGACACCTTTCCGGCCGTAGCGGCCTGATCTACCAATCCTGTGTATATACAATTCTCTGTTGTTTGGCAAGTCATAGTTAATAATCAGGGACACCTGAGGAACATCCAAACCTCTGGCCCAAACATCTGTAGAAATAAGAACTCGGCTTGCCCCAGATTCATTAAGGATGCTGAGAGTTGTTAGGACAGGCATAGGCAAACTTGGCTCTCCAGATGTTTTGTGACTACAACTCCCATCATCCCTAGCTAACAGGACCAGTGGTCAGGGGTCCCTGGAAAGAGGGAAGAGGAATAGATCGTTAAACCACTCTAGGAATTGTAGGTATGGGAGATGAATAGGGGTCTCCTAACAACTCTGAGCACTCTTAATAAGCTACAGCTCCCAGAAGTCCTTGGGGGAAGCCATAACTGTTTAATGTACCATATTTACTTGAATGTAGTGTGCCGTTGAATCTAATGTGCACCCTAATTTTCACGACGTAATTTGGCCAAAAAAGGGGTGCATTACACTCAAGTAAAAACGGTAGTATCACAGTGCTATAAATGTATGTTGTGGCCTATATACATAAACAGGGACAATTGAAGCTGATTCATGAGTCTTGTAGGTGCTGTTTTGAACATCTTCCATGAACCAAAATTTAAAAGTCCAGTGGAAGAAAATGTTTAGTGTTCTACTCTTTTGCGGGTAAGCACCTGGGATCACAACCACCATGAATGCCCCACACAACTCTTCTCCTACTGGCAAAATACGGCTCTGCAGTTGCCCTGAATGCCCTTGTGCTGCCCACATTCTGTTGGGTTCAGTTGGCGAACTCTGTTGATCTCCACCTTGTTGCTCTCTTCCAGGCCGTGCCAACCTTCATGACAAGGCATCTCTGCGCATCGAGCAGGTTCGCTCTGAGGACCAAGGCTGGTACGAGTGCAAGGTGCTCATGCTGGATCAGCAGTACGACACGTTTCACAATGGCAGCTGGGTGCACCTCACCGTCAATGGTAAGTATGGGGGCTGCTTTGCCCAAGCCAGCTCTGTATTGCTCTCTTCTCTTGCCAAGCATGTGTGCTGGCCAATCACACAATTGTTCTCATGCTGTTCCATCAGGTGGAATTCTCCCTTTTCATCAAAGCATCTGCTGTTGCTTATTACAGAAGTAGGACCAATCATGGGAGATGTGTATATATGTGTGTAATAATGCAACTAAATTTATCTCAGGGTAGACCTATTGAAATTAACCTAGTCCTGTTCATTAATGTCAATGGGTCTGCTTGGAGTAAATATCAGTAAAGAAGCCTAATTATCTGCCTAGCTATTCCACAAGCTCAGTAACTCCCTTGCGCAAGGTGCGTTTAATTGCTTGGTGCTCCCTTGACCTCTCTCTGCATCCCCTGGTTACAGGCCCTGAAATTGTCCTCTGAGGACATCACCCAAGGCCCCCATGTGCTTCATACTCAGAAAAAGCACATGGAGCAAGCACCCAAAACCCACACCAACCCAAGAATAGTCTAAATCACAATCTTGTCACAGTGGCCAATGAGTGGGAAATAAGAATGAAGGGAGAAAAGGGGAGCTGAAATGATTGAAGGGATGGAGAGACTCCTCCCTTTGGAGGGGTTGCAGGGTTTGGGACTTTATAGTTTAGAGAAGAGGCAAGTGAGGGGTGAGATGGTAGAAGTTTGTAAAATTATGCATGTCATGGAGAACATAGATGGAGAAAAGTTTTTCTTTCTCTCTTATAACAGAGAACTTGTGGACATCCAGTGGAACTGAATGTTGGAAGATTCAGGATAGGAGAAAGAAAGTATTTTTTCATTTGTTGCATAGTTAAACTATGAAACTCACTCCCCCAGGAGGCAGCAATGGCCACCAACTTGGATGGCTTTAAAAGAGGATTAGAGAAGTCATGGATGATAAAGATTGGCGGTGGTTGCTGGAAACACCAGGAAGGGAGAGTGCTTTTGTGCTCCAATCCTGCTTGTGCGTTTCCCATGGGTATCTGGTTGGCCACTGTGAGAACAGGATGCTGGACTAGATTGGCTGCTGGCCTGATCCAGCACGCCCTTCTTATGTTCATACGGAAATGGTAACAGAAGGAATTGGGTTTTAAAAAATAAATTACCATTTTATTGAAAGAATTTCAGTGATGAAAGAGCAAAGAAAACGGAGAAAGAAATAGTGCAAAAATACAATAAGAAAAAGATAATATAGTATATTTACCGTAATCAGTTACATTTCCATACGTTATTATATATAAAATATTATTGTCCAAATGCATATATGGTTAATAATAACCTACTATATTTTGTATAAACTTTGCTTGGATAAATATATTGAGAAGGAATTGGGGGTTAAAACAGCTGACTAACTGTTGAGGCTTCCTTTGGTACGAGGGTAGTAGAGAATAGAACGAATAGAGCTGTACACATAGTTAGATCCATCTGCCTCCCCCTCCTCCTGTGGTGAAATGTCTGTTCAGTAACATTGCTTGGCTACCTAAACACTGAATCAAGTTGACATTTATAGAGTAAATCACAGGAGGCTGTAATTTTCTCTGTAACCCCAACTACTAAATCCCTTTTCTGTTGCTCAAGTGACCACAGCTGTATTCCTGAATGCAATTATTCAGCTTTTCCTATCATGTAGCAGCAAGCTTTTCATGCACACGTTTTGTCTTCTGAACTTTCTCCCGTTGACTTTGCATTCCACAGCATTCCCCCCCTCCCCCGTGGGATCATCTTAGAAGGTAATCCCACATGGCTGCTTCCATGTGGGGAGCAAGAGAGGGAGAGAATGTCTCCTCAGGCTGCTGGCTGATGCATGGGCCTTCTTGCCCCTTTGCAGGACGTAGCTGTAAGAGTTTGTCTGGCTTAGCAAAGCTGAAATGTCAAGTTTCAGCCTTGGATTACTTTCAGCCAAGTGGTAGAAACTATGACAGTAACATAAATATGTGGGAAACTTAGAAGTTTGAGGAGGTAGACAGGAGTGGAGTCAAGATCTGCAGGACCATGGACAGCTCATTCTTAGCTGCCTCCAATTTTGTTCTGATGAAGGCGGCCAGAGGCCTCTCTGCTGATTGCCAAATTCATTCATTTATTGCCTCTACTCCCCATCTTTTCTCCAAGGAACTCAAGGTGGTGAACATGGTCCTCCCTCTCCCTATTTTAGCCTGACAAGAACCCTGTAAGGTAGGTTAGGCTGAGAGGCAATGATTGGCCCAAGGTGACCCTATTAGCTTTATGACTGAGTGGGGATTTGATCCATGCTATCCCAGGTCCTAGTCTAATGCTGAAACTGCTACACCACACTGGTTTTGAGGAGAATTTGCACAGGAAGAAGTTGCCTAAGCCAACAAAGGGTACTTCATCATTGGCATCCAACTGTTGATCTTGCCTCTGATGAAGACAAACTGCCTGGATACATGATGTGTTGAGTGAGAGGAGCCAGGCCTGGGTTCACGGTCTGACAATAAACCCTTATTATCAGAAAAAGAGTCCTCTCCTCATATTCTGTGCCAGCAGAGTCAAGGGCTAGTGGCCCTGCAAGACGGATATTCCTGATTCAAGGTTACTGTTAGAGGGTCTTGAGGTCTAGGTGTGAATAGCTGACTGGGGTCCAAGTTATCATGGCGGCAACAGATGGAAAGTACCTTTGCTTCCCAGAGCTTTCAGTTCCTGCTTCCAAGGAGGAAAAGCACATTAAGGAAGTGCTAGTGTCCTGTTGTTCAAGAAAGGCATAGCATCCTAGGGGGAGATGGAGGTAAGCATGAAGTTTTGGAGAAGCAGTGACAAGTGAGGTGGAGCAGGTGTGCAGCAGCCTGTTGGTAGCTGGGTGCTGGAGCTCAGTGACAGTTCTGGAGCCGAAAAAGGGATCTGGTGGCAAAGTTTGAGAAGCTGTAAGTGGGTGGCAAGGAGCAGTCCAGGCCTCCAAGTTCCAGTGAGAGGGAGAGGAATTACCTAAAACTGGCCTTGTAGGAGGTGACCCATATTATTATACATGGAGCTGATGCCTCTCCCATGAGCTGCTTAGCGTTGGGACAAAAGTAGCAGCTACCTGTGCTGAGATGGCTTTCAGTAGAACAAGGAGGGGGAAACCTCCATCCAATGGTCCAAATGCAGCCCTCCAGATACCCCTTTGTGGCCCATAGAAATCTCCGCAGGCCATGCCCCCATCCCTCACTGGTCTTTCCTTGAGTGATATTGCCCAGCTGCAATATATCCTTCAGCTGTGATAATGGCTCTTGCTTACCAGCATGGAAGATGGAGAAAGATGTTTATGCAAAGATCTGGCTTTTGCATGAATGAAAATATAGTCCCCTTGGACAAAGGTAAGAACCTTTGTTCTTTTGCCTCTGGCCCTGCTCACTGTGGACGTGTGGGCCCCGGAAGGTCACTCATGAGCAAATGCTGGCCCTGGGCTGAAAAAGGCCCCTTGCCCCCTGTAGTAGAATAACATTATTGGATGTCATCAGGAGAAAGGGAGGAGTGTTGATCAGGGATTGGTAAGGATGTCGATATTGGAGGGTTAACAAGCAGCGGGGATGAGCAGGAAAACGGCAGCTTGTGGACCTAATCCATCTCCCTGAGGAATGTTGCCCTGCTTTCTGGTAACCCATTTCTGTAGGTGAGATACAAAATGCTGGTGCATCCTTTTCTAAGAAGCTGAGTTGTTGACCATGGAGGAAACTGCAGGTGTGTCTGGCTGCTGCAGCATCTCACCTGCATATTTGCATCAGACTTGTTTTGCAACGCCCTTTTCAGAAATGGCATTTAATGCTTGTGATTCATCACCTGCGACTTTCATAAGCTGTGACAGTGTTTGGGGGTGATCAGCGATGTCAGAAAGGGGGGCAGAAGTGTTCCTTGAAAAGCGGAGAGGGGAAAGTGAGTGACCTCGTTAAATGGCTCTGCTCTGTGCCTAACTTAAAAGACGTGCCTGGGAGATGGGAGGAACAAACCTCCAGGAAAATGAGCAACTTGGCCTCGTTAACTTTTAATAAGAGCTTTGCACTCAACTGAGCATCCTTTGAATGTGTGTTTCTTGAAGTATGAGGCATGCTCACTGAGGCAGACTCTGCTTCTCGTTCCAGCTGCACGATTTGCAAGCGGTGGCAAAGCTTGGGAGCTATGCCTGCATGAAACCGTGGGCCGGGCTTTGCTTTAAGGCTTGGCTCCAAGGACATCAGAGGCTCCATTTATTTTATTTTATTGCTCTAATTAGCTAAGCCTTGAAGTCTTGCAAAATGCGGCATATTGTCATGTCTCAATTCAGAGAATGGGAAAGGAACTGCTTTGTAAAAATCACAGGCCTCCCCCTGTGTGTCTTTGTCTTTTTTCCTCCATTGATGGGGAAATGTCTTCGTATTTTTTTGGCTGGCACTTTTTTTTAAAAAAGGAAGCCACATCTGGGAAAATGTTTAGACCTCTAGAGCTTGTTGAAAGATCTTGTAGTGCAGGAATGGTGAACATTTGACCCTCCAGATGTTTCTGAACTACAACTGCCATCAGCCCTGGCCAGAATTGCCAATGGCCAGGGATGCTGGGAGTTGTACCTCAGCAGTATCTAGAGGGACACAGGATCCCCACACACCTGCCCTAGCAGTTCACTGCTAGGAGAAAGGCTGCTTCTGAATATTCATTTTGACAACTTCGTATCTACCATGGTGCCAGGTTTAATGCAGCCACTGCTTCCTCACTAGATAGGTCACTGCAGTACTGCTCAGAGGCCACAATATTTATAATTCTTCAAGTTTACTAGGATTTGATTAGACCTAATTTTATTGGGATCCCCCCACACACATAGAAACATTTTCACTCATCATAGACAGCTGTACCCCTTAGAAAATCAAGCAACGCTACCTTGGGACAAAGGGGCACTGTTGTTGCATCATGGCTGACTGAGGAGAGAGATTCTCTGACTTGCAGAATAATCAATGCAGGCTTCAGAGTTGTAAAGTGCTTTGGGGAGGCTCTGGACAGTGCTGCATTTTCCCATCAGCATTTTGGATGCTTTTTTTTTTTTTTTTTGGAATGTGACATAAACAGATGAGCTGAGGATTAGAGCATATCCACCGTTAATCATGGGGCTTGCTGGCTTTGCCTGACTGTTTTCCCTGGTTCGTATATCTTCTTCCGATATCAAGAGGTCTCAATCTTTTTAAAAGTTAAATTATTGAAAGTGTTAAGTCAGTGCCCTTGAATGGAGTTTAATTGGGAAGCTAGGAAACTACAACCCCCCTGAATCCCAACAGGAAGAGATGGAACATGGTTTTCAAGTTGAGTGGGAAGAGCGCAGTTGCACTTCATTCTGGCTTGCAGCCTTCCCACTTGGGGAATCTGGTTGGTCACAGGGATAACAGGATTCCGGACCAGGTGGACCTTTGGCCTGATCCAGCAGGACTCTTCTTAAGCAGAGGCCTGCAAGGCATCTCCTGGCTCTCCCAGCAAAGTAGGCATGGTTACATTCCCCCTTCGCAAAGGTTCACTTGCTTGGAGGGGGAAGTAGTGAGAACTGGTGGGGAGGGTTGGCTGATGGTAGGAGCAGACCTCACTATAACCCAGGCTTGCATTTGAAGGTTCGTAATGGGATGTGGAATTCAGAGCCAGGGCTGTTTGAAGCTCTCCCTTTCCCCCTCTCACTAGTTCCTGCTGGGAGTTGCCATCCCCAGGGCTGTGGCTTCAGAAGATGGCGAGCGCCTGCATGCATATTTCAGTGGCAGAGATGAACTTCACTTTCTATCATCTCCAAATAAAGGATGCTGGGTCTCAGAGAAATGCCTTCCCTGAAACCCTGGGGAATTAGAAGAGGGCTAGGTGAACTATAGGTCTGACTCGGTATAAGGAAGAGATAGGGATATTGATAGAGATAGAGATATAGATATAGATTATAGATAGCCTAGAAAGGAGAGGAGCAAAATAGTATGAAACCATCCTATAGCAGTTGGGACTGAACCTCCAATTCTGCACCTCATTTGCAATTGGTAAAATGGTGTGTGTGTGTGTGTGTGTGTGTGTGTGTGTGTGTGTGTCTCTCTATATATCTATATCTATATCTATATCTATATCTATATCTATATCTATATCTATATCTATATCATCTATATCTATATATCTGGGTATCTGGGTGATTTTCCAGCATGGGTCCCCAAATGGGTGCAAAATAGGGTGAAGGTGATGGTCCCTACACAGGATGAAGTCCCTGGAAGGGCCTTTTCAGTGGTCTGCATAATGCGTTGCCCGCTGAGGTGCATCTAAGCACATAGCTGCTTCTTTTAGGAAATGGGTGAAGACACACCTCTTCCAACAGGCTTTTGGGTGAATGACTGAAATAATTTTTGAATAATTTGCCACAAATGCATACTATGGTTTGTATCCATATAGCTTTTGTTTTCTTGTATTTTATGTATATTACATTATGCATGTATGTTGTGTTATTTGTCATATTGCTATGTTGCAAAGTTCCCCGTGGCCTTTTGATGAAGCACTATATATACATTTCTTTTTTTAAAAAATAATTTTTTTATTCAAAGTTATAACAAAACATATTTTCCAAAAACATATCCTTATTTCCCCCCCATTTTTCCTTCCTCCCACTCCCCCCCACAAAACCCATCCCCCCACCCCACCCTCCGACTTCCCTCAGTTCCAGTCTTTGGTTTCTCCAGTAATGCTATTTTCTGCATGTTACAGAGTTGTATAGATCCTCCAACTGTTTAGCTAATTATTATCAGTAAAAAATTGTGGATGTTTATTCAAAACCTGCCAAGGAGTCCAGTTGGCTTTGTTGCGTCTTCAAATACTTTGTGAAAGGTTCCCATTCATCCTTAAAGTCACAGTTATCCTTATACATTTCTTAATTAAATGAATAATCTTGTGGATGGCAGCAGCACTCACATTCTCCCCGCCTCACCAAAAAATAACAAAATAAAAAAATTCCCTTGGAATGACAATATGTCATGATGGAACGGATTTCTAAACGGCCTTTAAAAACGGGGGGGGGGGGTATTACAAGCACCCAAAGGAACATTGCTGCTGCAAAATAGAAGGCAGCAAAACACTGTTAAAAAGTAAGATTGTTCTCCTTTCTTTTTGGCCTCCAAAGGGAACCTTTAGCTCAGCCTTAATTGGAATATCATCCTTAGGGTTTCTTTCTTTTCTTCCTTTTTTCTTTTGGTTCGCCATTGTTAGCAGCACGAAGAGCAAATCTTTTCCTGCATAAGCCGTGACCTTGAGACTTTTACGTTACCATCTTTTGGTGTGTGTGTTCTGAGAATGAAACGTTCAAACCATTTCCAGTGTGGCTGGGATTTCATTTTTGTTGAACCCTTCCTGGGCCATGTCGCTGGCAGCTCGCAACACTGCGACATTGTGGGCTGGAGAGAATGAAACCCACCAGTCTGGCTGCATTGTGGGGAGTTAATGAATCGCAAAAAAACTAACTAACTTGTGTCTGGTTCAGTTGCCCCAAGGGATGGGGGTGGGATAGCAAGGTTGGAATTCTGTGGCATTGTATTTAAGGGCTAATGATGTTCCTAATGCTTGCTGGGAGCCCAAATGGAGGGTTTTGCCCCCCCCCCCAACAACAACCTTCCTTTTAAAGCTGGGGCTAACATCTCAAGTTGCTTGCACTCACCAAGCTGTATAAGAGAAAACCTACAATTGCCAGAATGCTTATGGGATTACAAACCCTTTCCCCTGTTTCTTCATGGCATAGAATTGCTTCCAAAACCACACAAGAAAATTTCAAAGGCCTTACATCTGCGGCTGTCTGCATGGTAGAGTTGTCAGCCTCTGATTCCAGTGTCATGTTGCTGCAACGTCTACAAAATAATGTGCCTTAAGATGCTGCCGTAATCGTTTATGGTGGTCTTTGCATGTGAGGTGGGCAGATTTACTTGGTTCTGGCCTGCAGAGTTCTGGAGTTATTTTGCTCTGCCAGACTGGAATGAATGTCAGAAACGGAGATAGATTCTTCAGTCCCTGGTGGGCACCCTTAGAGAGAACTGCTGTGATTAGACCTCTTAGTACGTACCTTAAGGCTTTGGGCAGAGGAAGGGGGCATAATCTTCATTGCCTCCTCACCTCATCAGAGACCCCAGATGAAGGCTGGGGGAACCTTTTTCAACCCAAGGGCCACATTCAACCATGCAAAAGTAAAATGTTTTACAGGCACACACCCACACATGCGCTCCTCCAGCATTCGTTCAGGCCAACGTGAAGAATAGTCGCAGTTCAAGGGCACTTTCCAGTCATCAAAAACACCTGTAGAAGGTAGAGATCAGTGAACGGTGTGACCTGGGAAGAGGGATATGTAGCCTGAGGAAACGTTTTGGGAAGAGATATTTCCTGGACCCTTCCCAGGTTGTTCACTGAGGTCATCTGCAGGAACATCATTGACTATTCCCTACATGAGGTTTGTTTGGTAACATGGAGAAATCCTAAGCTGAACACTTTCCCTTTCTGCCAGGCCTAGGCGGGCAATTGAGAATACATCCTTCTACAGTGGTTTACTGGTGTTCATTTTCAACATTGTTTTGTTTTGCTTTTAACTTCCTGATGCTTCTACTGCATGGTTTTATTGCTATAAACCACTTTGATATATTTTCATGATGTAGCGTTACACAAAAGTTAAATAAGTACGTAAATAAGTAAGTATGTAAGAGTCCTAAGGGACAGAAAGAGACACCCTGAAGGCCACATCCAGCTCCCAAGGCATGAAGCTCCCCAGCCCATATGAGCAGGTGAACCCAGGGCTCTGGGTTGGCTCTGAGCCACATTAGACCTCTGCCTTGAGATCTGTGGCTTATCAAAGGAGTGGCAAAATATCCCACATGCCACCTTTTTACTGCATGGGAGCCTCTTCCCAGGATTGGTCCACAGCCTTCCATAATTCAGTGGGATTTAGTTCTGTTCAGAAAAGGCTTTCAGTCCAGCCAACTCCTAAGGTTTTGCCCCCTGAGGACAGCCAGGGTGGCATTTGGCAGTGTGGATAATTCACATTGGAAACTGCAAATCAGATATAACTACAGCATCTTTGCATCAGTGAGATGTCTCTGGTTCCAAGGAATCCGCCATTCCTCTACATATGGCACTGAACACTTAATTTTAAAAAACCCTGGTTTTTAAATAACCTTATTGCAGACTTAATCCTCCAGGTCCAACAGTGCAATATAAGTAGAATTCATGTTCTTAAGAATTTATAATTCATACATTATGATTCTCTCCCCACCCTCTCTCGCCCCTCCACCCTGAGCACATTAGCCTAGTTAATTTTTTTCTTTTCAGAAAATAAGCAACGTTTTCTGGGGGTGGTTACCCAAAAATCAGTTCTTTTCAGAGTCAATTGAAATTGCTGGAATGCCTTCTTAGAAAATTGGAATTAACAGCTATTTATGATTAGGCCTATATTATAATTCTCCCAGAGCCTGTTTAATCAAAAGGCAGATTAGTTATCTGCACTGTGGTGCATCTGTGCATTTTGATAGCTTTCCTACAATGGTGGGGTGAATGGGTCCCAGAGTAACGCAGACAGATTTTCCTGTATTTGATGGAGAGGGTGTTCCTTTCATACTTCACATTAGCCAAAATGGCCACTGCAAATGGTCACTGCACTTGCTTGAATGTATACTTAAGAGTTTTGCATAGAAATGTCGCAAACTAAGCTTCGTGCCTTTTGGTCGCACTGCTTATAATATATATTCTCTCTGCATATAAATGTGTATGTATATATAAATAAGGTATCTGCCAACCGAGCATAACACTTCATGTGTCTGAAATAGTCTCAAATCCACAAAGACTTATGCCATCTGTTAGTCTAGTGCCACAAGGCTCTTTGTGTGTGTGCCTTGCGAAGAATAGTTCATGCTGCCCTCCTTGGTTAGACCCCAACTGGAGTCCTGTGTTCAGTTCTCGGCACCACAGTTTAAGAAGGCTATTGACGAGCTGGAAGGTGTGCAGAACCTTTATCTAAAATTTGGACAGAACCTTATATAAAATGTTCACTCTTTAGCTATTTACTGTACACTTTTGCTTACTCTTGGGATGTTGTCTGAAGCCTGTGCAGGTAAAGGGATGCTTGACGAAATCCATTTTGTGGGGATAAGCCAATGCTAACAGACCTGATCCACCCCCCCCCCATCTGTTGGGCGGATCAGAACACAGCCCCTCCTTTGGATTTCACATGCCTTTGAAGTTCTTCGGTCAAATGATATTACCAAAATGCACTTTGAATGTGATAAAACATGTCAAAGAAAAAATAATTAAATGTGTGTTTTTCTTACCTATTCATTCCTCCAACCCTCCCCAAGAAGAAATAGCAGATTAAGTTGGATACAGGACAGAACAAAGTTTATAAAAGTCACATAGGTATGATGCATCCATAACTATGTGTGGGTCAAGAGAACCATGTTGCATTAGCAAAGGGTTTGTAGGCCAGCAATGCTCAAGTTCAAGCAGATTCGGAATGTGTGGCCAGGGCATGTGCCATCATCCTTCTCACTTCTTCTTTTTTTCCAATCTCCTTGGCAGCTCCTCCCACCTTCACAGAAACTCCCCCCCAATACGTAGAGGCGAAGGAAGGCGGCAGCATTACACTCACCTGCATGGCTTTCGGAAACCCTAAGCCAACCGTCACCTGGCTGAAAGAGGGGGACCTCTTAGGTGCCAACAATAAATATCAGGTAAGGTCATGCTCAGAAGGGCCCCACGGCTCAAGGATGGAGGAAATCCTCTGCATGCATAATGTAAAGGTAAAGGGACCCCTGACCATTCGGTCCAGTCGTGGCCGATTCTGGGGTTGTGGCACTCATCTTGCTTTACTGGCTGAGGGAGCTGGAGTACAGCTTCCGGGCCATGTGGCCAGCATGACTAAGGCGCTTCTGGCGAACCAGAGCAGTGCACGGAAATGACGTTTACCTTCCCGCCGGAGCGGTACCTATTTATCTACTTGCACTTTGACATGCTTTTGAACTGCTGGGTTGGCAGGAGCAGGGACTGAGCAATGGGAGCTCACCCCGTTGCAGGGATTCGAACCGCTGACCTTCTGATTGGCAAGTCCTAGGCTCTGTGGTTTAACCCACAGCGCCATGCCTAATGTAGGGAGGTACAATTTCTGGCATCACCACAGTCAATGGAATGTGGGTGGGATGGCTAGGAAAGAACCCAGGATGAGGCTTGGAGAGCTGCTGGTGATCTGAGCATGCCATACTGGGCTAATGTAAGAACATGAGAGGGGTCATGTCTTGTCCAGCATCTTGTTTTCTCTTTTTGGATGGCTCTTGTTTCGCTTCCAAAGCAGTGGGCACAGAACCACTGAAGTCTGGTGTATTAGGGGAAATTGCAAGAGAGGTTCCCTGTCAGCTTCACCAGTAAGGCAAATAAATTTGTCCGCCATATTGCCTACCTACCTATACATGGCAGGCGCTTGATAACTCTCCTGATCTTGTGATTCCAAGCAAACAGTACATTTAACCCCTGGATGGCCACAGGGAACCGCTATTGGATTTGCAAGTATTTACCAGCTGACATTCATGGACTTATTGTCCTGAGAACCTTCTGAAATGCAATACTCAAATTGGGAAGGATTCACACATCAATTAGCAGTGCCTGTGGCACTGAACACCCTTTTACTGATTTCGATTTTTTAAAATAAAAAAACCTATGCATTTCTAAATATGTCATGTTTGCTGTCTTGAGCTGTGACATTAGCCCCACGGGGTGCAAAGCTCTGTCATGCCCTCATCAAAATCTCATGGAGGGGACCACCCTGTTTCATCATTTCTCATAAATGCTCTCTTCTCTCCCCCCCCCCCGGAAAAGCCTCTGTCCTTTCCTCAGCCAGGAATTACATCTGTGTGAATTGTAATTGGCAAATCAGGCATTGGAATTGGTACCGGCACCAATGAGAATAATTAGGAGTCATTTGTTAATGAGCTGAAATGGAAGGGTGAAGTGAAATGAAGCTTCGCGTTGGCAGCGGGGTGGAAGAGGATGGATCAAAGGTGGAGGAAATAATGCATGCATTGTCTGTGTGCTCACTTCACACTTGTGCTAAACAAAGCAACGTGGGAATAAAAGTATGGTAGCTTAAGTGACCCTGCGATGGGCTAGGCTGCTCATAGTGTGTTATGGCAGGATGAGGTGGGATTATCATATCCCCATTCAGAAAGGGGCTCATTTGCCCCCTAATATTCATTCCACACGTGTAAGAAATCGATCTTTGTGTCTGGCAGCACCCACACTTTGGAACTCCCTGCCTATTGACATCAGCAGGTGCCTCCGCTGAACTCATTTTGGTGCCCACATAAAACATTTTTTGTTTGTTTCAGCAAGCCTGTCCAGACCTACGGAACTTACATGTGTGGGTTTCTTTATTTCATTCTATAACATGTATAAAACAGGGGGAATAATTATAATGATGGATGAAGATTAAAATACGAAAAGCTAAACTGTAAGATAGGCACATAGAATGAATGCTGTTGCACATGGGTTGAAATTAGAAGTTATGTGTGTTTTATGTCTTTTTAGCTGCTGTTAGTTTTATCTTCATGTTTTTAGCTGTGTTTTTATTGATAAGTTTAATGTTTCATGTTTTTGTCAACTGCTTGGAGGTTTCCTTACAATCAAGCAGTGTATAAATTTTGTTAAATAAACAAATGAATAACGAAAATGATGCAGGAGGGTGCAACCTCACACTCCGGGGGCCAAATGCAGGCCTCCAGCCTTTTCTGTCTGGCCCTTGGGACTTTCTCTAAACTCTACCTCCTCTCCCCATGCTCCGCCCCTCCCTGGTCCTGCTTCATCCATGCACTCCTTGATTGATTTTGCATGCCTGGAATGTGTTCTTCAAATGCGATCATTCCTATTGCTTGCCTGGATGGAGGGGTGTGTGTGTGTGTGTGTGTTTCTGTGTAGAAACCTCTGGTCCTCACTTGGCAGGAATGTAGCCAACAATACAAAGGTAAGAGTTATTTCCATTTGTGTCTCCCACTTTTTCCTCTATTGGTTAGAGTGCTGGACTAGGACCTGGGAGACCAGAGTTCAAATCCTCACTCAGTCATAAAGCTCATTGAGTGTTTTGGGGCAAGTCACCGCAGCTTAGCTTCACCTACCTCTCAGGGTTGTTGTGATTGTAAAATGTGGGGGGCACGTATGCCACCTTGGAGGAAAGATGGGGTGATTATGAACAAGAACATAGAAGTACAGTGTTGATTTAGCTATTCAGTACATGATGTCCGTCGCAAGTCTCACTGTAGTCATCCATGGGTTGATGGAGGAGCCACTGAACAATTTTCCATTTTCATGCAGGATACAAAATTGAACTAGATTGTGGCAAAGTCATTAATATGTGAGTCATGCTTTCTGGCATGGGGTACTGGGGTGTGTGTGTGACCAGCTAGAAATGGTCTAGATGCATATTTTTTAGAAATGCAAATAGCAGCCATTGTGGGAGCGATGGTGATGATCAGGGAGGTGGTGTTTTAACACTTTCCTCCCCTGCCTGTCAAAAAATGCTCCTCTGAAGCTGCTATTTGCATTGGGAAGGAATGAAAGCATGCAGTTAGGTTTAGCTGGGGTGTGCGTGTGTGTTCATGCACATGTTTGTAGCTGCAATGGTTTTGGGTGACAAACTTTCATTCTCTTTTTTTCTCCCTCTTCAGGTTAGTGATGGGAGTCTGACTGTTGTTTCTGTTAGTCGGGATGACCGGGGCGCTTACACCTGCCGGGCTTATAGCATCCAGGGAGAGGCTGTGCACACTACCCGCTTGCTTGTCCAAGGTAACTAGCTGGAGAGTCCTTATGGGCTCCCTAGAACAGGAGTGTGGAACCTGGTGCTCTAGAGACATTGCTGGATTCCTAACTTCCATCAGTCCCAGCCAGCATGGCCACTAGGCAGGGATGATGGGAGTTGCAGTCCAGCAGCAGCTGGGGGTATCCATTTGGTGCTACAACTGATGCTTGCTTCAGCAGCATATTTTACTTAATTATATTTGTTTTAGGTCTTATATTTCGCTTTTGTCCTGTATGACCCTGTGCAATAGCTTCATTGTTTATTCTTTTTAGGAAGCCACTGAAACCTGAGTTGTTTAGGAGTTGTTGCCTAGTGTATGATTGAAGTCGTTAGAGAAATGCCTTAGTGGCTAACGGATGGAGACTGTTCTTCTGGGTTTGGTAAACTTTGTGAGATGGCTTTTCTGTTTCACGGCACGAACAGCTGCTTCCTCCTCTGCCCTGCGATTCTCTTTAAGCATGAACGTACATCAGGTGTGGATGGCATGGTCATGCCGCTCCCCTGAACCCTTTACAGCCGGGTCATTGCTGGTTACTGGGAGAGGAGAGGTGGCAGAGAGGTCAGCGTGATGTTTGCACAGTGCCAACCTTCCTGGTACTCATCAGTGACTCGGCTGTTGGCAGTTCAGGTGAGTGCTGCTGCCCTACCATGCCCTCTGCATGGTGGGTTGCATATAACATGAGAAATAAGGGAGAAGCAGAGTTGCACAAACACCAAGGTGTGCAATAGCCTGCAACAGGAGTGCAATGTTTCTGTTTTAACCAGTGTTCCCCCCCCTAAAAATGTTTAGGGGTACTCTCATTTTGACTCAAGAAAATCACCATTTTATAGTTCAAATCGGGAAACATAAATACAGTAAATGGACAAAAGTAAAAAGATTTGCAAAATGTTTAGGGGTATGCGTACCCCCAGAAAAAAGCACTGGTTTTAACTATTTATGTTTTTCTCTTGTGAACTGCCCTGAGATCTTTTGATAAAGGGAGGCATATAAATCTAATTTTAAAAAATGCAAAAAAGGGATTCATAGAAATATATATATATACTATCCTCCTCCCCCCAAAACTCATTTTGTAATTCTTCCAAGCATCTGTCTATCAAAACGCAGTGGTTGGTTGTCCCTTCACATGCTAGCGTGATGGCTGGATGGTATTGAGGGTTAATGAAGAGGCTGAGTTAAGGAGAGAGAGGAGGCTGAGACCACCCCCCTAAATTGTATCTCCATGTCTATTTTTTAAAAAAATCATGATTTTTTTAAAAAATCATGTATGTAGGGGGTTTTTATTTACTCCTGTGTAGGGAAGTAAAATGCTGGTTTGGGGACAGTGTTGGAATTGGGCTGTGTGTGGAATCTGCCTTTCAGCCCTGATTCTTTGTGGTCCTGTATTTCTCAGACAGGAAATTGCATGTGCATATTTGTACAATGTGCCATTTTATGTAGAGAGAGGCTTTGCTGCTTCCCCCAAAGTCTTGGCCACAAACGCTTTTGCAGTTTTGATTCTGAGTTAGCATCGTCCACCCCTTCTTCCTATGTGCTCTCTGGCACAGGTGGGGGAACCTGCAGCCTTCCAAGCATTGCTGGACTAAAACTCCCATCATCCCTGACCATCAGCCATGCTGGCTGGGGATGATGGAAGATGGAGTCCAACCGGCCTCCCCACTTGTGCTTCCTAGACTTTTCTTAGTGCCTCCTGCTAAAAGAAGAGTTAACGGCTGCGTCTGTTGAAGGTGACCCTGAGCAAGTGGCCACATAACCTTCAGCCAGTGAGATGAGCCTCTTTCCCAACCCTCCATTAAAAAAAAGACCCCCTCCACAATGCCATCAATAAATAAACAAGAGCATTAAGTCCAGACCTCAGACATCTAAAAAGCGCTGAAGGCTGCTAGCTCAGCTGAACAACCCAAGGAATGCAAAAGAGGAGCAGTGGGTCGTGTGTGTGTGTGTGTGTGTGTGTGTGTGTGTGTGTGTAAAAGAGCAGAGGCCTGATGCCTCCTTGTCCTGCATGGGAGACAAAAGGTTTCGCAGAAGGCAGGTGAAGCCCAAACTGGCAGCCTTGGCCTTGCCTTGAGGGGAGAGGGGGAGCGTTTTGTATTGATTTCCTGTGTCTGCATCAATAGTATTAACTTCCCTTCCCGCTCCCTTCCTCCTGCTTGCTTAACAGCTGTTCTGCGAGCTGGATTTGTCTGTGCATTGATTTTTATTGTTGCAGTTGGGTCCCTCCTGTTCTTTAAGAGCTGGGGCAGCTCGTGGTTCGAGTTTGCAGCATCACCATTTTAAAAGCAGGGAGGGAACAGAAAGAGCAAAAGAAATAAAGAAGGGAGAAATAATTCTGCAGACAGATCCAGAAGAGCACGGGCTGCTTCTCTTCCCCTGGTTTCTTTTGGCAGCAATACAGAGAACAGCTAGTGGGTTCTGATGGGAGTCCCCTTAGGGGAAGAGAGATGACATTTTGTGTTCCCCCAGCTGTCAGTCCTCCAGGTCAATATGTGAGGCCACCTGCAACCCTTGTCCTGCCCTTGCTGATGGCAACTTTTCTTGGAAGGGCTCAGGCTATTCTGGGTTCACTGGCCAGTGGATGAGGCCACAGTGTCCTGTGACTCACGCTGTCTGTTCTTGACTGGCAGCGGATCTGCATCAGTGGCCATTCCAAGCCACAGGCCATTTAAATGTTCTGATTTCAAAGAACACGCTCAGCCACTGAGGTGCAGCCCCTTTCGAAGACTCATTGCCCCATTTGGAGGGTAACATTTTGGAGCAGTGATAAGTTGCATTGTGGGTATGCTTTGGAGTGCACAAAGATCTGCATCATACTGCAACAAAATGTTGCAGCGTGTCCTCACCTCCCAGGAACACAGGAAGCTTCCTTGTATGTAGTTAGATGCTTGGCTCATCTTGCTCAACAGTCTCTCTACTTACTCGCAGTTGCTCTTCAGTGTTTCAGACAGGAGGCATTCTCAGCCCTAGCTGGAGATGCTGGGGACTGAACCTGGGACTTTATGCATGCAAAGGAGATGCTCTACCACTGAGCTTTGGCCTTTGTCCTGCAGCTCTTCAGGAGCGCTCTTGATCAGGGTTCCTCCCCAACAGCTTTGGCTTGACTACTGGATGATGATGATAATTATTATTATTATTATTATTATTATTATTATTATTATTTATACCCCACCCATCTGGCTGAGTTTCCCCAGCCACTCTTGGCACCTTCCAATCAAGTGTTAAAAACAGTACAGCATTAAATATTAAAAACTTCCCTAAACAGGGCTGCCTTCAGATGTCTTTTAAAAAGAAGATAGCTGCTTATTCTCTTCATATCTGAAGGGAGGGTGTTCCACAGGGCGGGCGCCACTACCGAGAAGGCCCTCTGTCTGGTTCCCTGTAACCTCACTTCTCGCAATGAGGGAACCGCCAGAAGGCTCTCGGTGCTGGATCTCAGTGTCCAGGCTGAACGATGGGGGTGGGGACGCTCCTTCAGGTATACAGGACCGAGGCCGTTTAGAGCTTTAAAGGTCAGCACCAACACTTTGAATTGTGCTTGGAAACGTACTGGGAGCCAATGCAGATCTCTCAGGACCGGTGCTATGTGGTCCCGGCGGCCACTCCCAGTCACCAGTCTGGCTTAAGGAGCTCAAACTGGGCTGGGTGGTGGAGAGTGATCCAACTAACACACAACATTCAGTAGTTACTGAGCACGCCCACTCCACTTGTTTTTTGAGATGGGTACATTGCCCCCCCCTTAGATTTTTTTTAAAGATTCTCTTGAACTTCTGCAAGCCTTGGGATTCTTCAAAATATGTTAGGTAGGTTCCCCCCGACCTTAAGTATATTATTTGTATTTGTGCCATCTTTGTGGTACGTGTGTGACACCCCCTCACCCCGGCTATGTGACAGTCACTCCAAGGCTCCCTTGCAAAGTTATTAATGCAGGGCAGACAGCTGCCACCACCCTCTTTTCTTGGAAGCAAAAGGTTTCTGTCTTTTAAAGAAGAGGAAATGATCTATGTCCTGCAAAACTGTCCTCTTCTGCGCAGTTGTTAAATCTGCAGGAGCCCTGACCTCCTTCTCAGCTGGCCACCCTAGCTTTTAAAAAAAGAACTCCCAGGCCTTTTCAGACACCGCAAATGTGTAAGTGGCATTCGTCTGTCATGATGGCAGCTAATGGCCCTGCATTCCATTAGTATTAAAGAAAAATCAATTTAATTGGAACACAATTGTGCATGGGCCTGCCATCCTGATTGAACAGCCATCCTGGTTTATAGGCAGACTGTTTTAATTCACACCCTCCCTCCAAAGTCTGGAGAGTCTTAAAATGAAAAAGGGGGGGGGGGAGAGAGATCTATTTGGAGAGAAAATAGCCGTTTTTTTGTTTTTAATGGTGCATGTACAACTTTCCTTCATAAACAAAGCAAAAACCTCTTTTAATCTAGCCAACTTTTGCTCCTGGAGAGGAGAGTGTAAAATTTGCAAGAGCAGAAATGTTGTTCTATGCAAATAATGCTGATTTAAAGCAGTGTTTGCAACCTCACGGGCCAAGCCTTTGTCAACCTGGTTCTCTGTTTTGGATTACAACTCCCATCATTCCTGACCACTGGCCAGCACTCTCCCAGGATTCTGACGGCTTAAAGTGGTATCACAGTGCTTTAAATGTATGGTGTAATGGAGTCACACCCAGGCCATGATTTGTATGTACACACAAAGCTGTCTTATTTGAATCCCCACAGAATTCGATTTCCTAGATGCCAGTGACAGATAACCTCTTTTAAACATGCCCCTTATTACATATAGAAGAGGAAAATGCCTGACTTAGGGGCCAACTTCCACGCAAACCCCAGAGCCCTTTGCAACTGCTCCCTTCATCTGTCTCGAGGACAGGAAACATGATAGCCATGAGGACTAGCCTCTTTACTTTTCTGTAGGATCTGGGTGTTTCAAGCACCCATGATGGTTCTGCAGCAGCCTTGCTGAGAAATGCTGTATATTCAGAATCTATGCCATGTGGTGACTGACACATAGATACATAAACATTCATTTCCCATCTAGCTCTGAGGGGAAAACGTGGCCATTGTTAACACCCCCATAATAATTCTTTTCAATTTAAAAATGGCCCTTTGCCAAATGTTGAGATTGGGCTATAGATAATCATAGTAATAAGCATTTTTCTAGCACTTCAGAAAATTGAAAGCAACTCATAACATCTTGATAATCGTGACTACAAACCTCTGTAGCAAGCCAACATTATCCTAGCATTCTAGATTTGGAGTTGGGAATTAGGGAGATGGCTGCAATATTGAGCCAGGCTAATGGTCCAGCTAGCTCATTATTGTGCACAACAGGTGCCTTCACTTTTCTCAGTCCCACTTTTAACCCAAACATGCATTTGGGGACCAATTTCTTAATATTTCACCCTACATTTGCATGGTGGCAATGCTCTTCTTGTTACTCATCTTGGATCAGGCTGTGACCCACTAATGGGTCCCAGGCCTCCAGTTCAAGACCAGTAGTCTACATTGGAATTTGCAAACATTGGCTGTGGGTGGGAAAAGTCTCTCTCATAGCCAATGTCTGCAAATAACGGCAACTGAGGCTGCTTGCTTTGGCTGAAGAGCAATGGGTCAAATCCTGTTTTGGCTGCGAGCAGCTGTTCCCTGCTGGGGACTTGCATGTGCTACCAAAACAGAACTGAACCCCCGCTCCCTTCCATCACCTGAGTGATATCAGCTGATTGACGACCCTGCGTGATTTGGGGAAAACAGCCTTGTGGGCCAAATTGGATCCCCTGGTTGGCCAGCATTGGCCCGTGGCCTGGAATCTCCACACAGTGACAGGCAGTGGCTCTGCAGAGTATCAGACAGAGCTCTCCCAGTCCTTACCTGGAGATGGTTGAGATTGAATCTGGGGCCTCCTGCATGCCAGGCAAGGCTCTGCCACTGAGCTACGGCCCAGTACCCATTGAGGTGGGATTGAGGAGTTGAGGCTGAGAAAGAGTAGTTTGCCTTAAGCACCTTTTGAGAGTGAGAAGTTCGGATTGATCAGTTCCTGTGCTGGACCAGATGGGTCCTTTGGCCTGATCCAATGGGGTGCTTCCTATGTTCTTACAGCAAAGTTGTCTCAGGGCCAGATGCACCAACTCAAAGGTACACAGTTCTTACTCTACGAGGGAGGAATTCAGAGTGGAGCTGTGCTGGATTATGTGACCTGGGCGAAATGCCAAGAGTTTGTGTTCGTTAGGCACGGTGGCTCTTCTTGCTCTCATTCCCTGCACCGTTAAGTCAGCCGCTCTTAGCAATGAGCTCATCTTCCCTTTCTTGGCTGCTGAGGTAACTGTTTGTCTCCTGCTCTCCCACAGGACCCCCTTTCATCGTTTCCCCTCCAGAGAACATCACGGTTAACATCTCCCAGGATGCAATGTTCACCTGCCAGGCTGAGGCATATCCAGGCAACCTGACCTACACTTGGCACTGGGAAGACGAGAACGTCTACTTTAAGAAGTGAGTTTGGATTCTGTTTTCGGGTCTCTCTCTCTTTCTTGTCTGGTCTTGCTGAAGGATGCGGTCTTGCTGAAGGATGCGGTTGGGAACGGGGCATGTAGGGTGAGCAAGCAGCCTCAGCTCTCTTTTCAAAGGACTGCACACTCCAGCAGGAGGCCCTTGGAATCATCCACTAACAGTTATTCATTTTTAATTAAGTGCATTTGACACATACGTTTGATGGCAAGGTTTGATGGAAAGGATCAACCCCCTTTCCCAATGCTGTGATCCTGATTGAATTTGCCTCCCTGTCCAAACTAGCTGTTCAATTGTTGTAAAAGCCATGGGAGTTCCCAAGTATGACTCTGGTTTTGTGCTTAAGTCCTCTGTGCTGTGCTGCAAACCTGTCAATATCTGGTCAGGAGAGGTCTGCCTCTTGCCCATCATGCAGTTCACATTCAGTGGTGTTAAATCATTCATAATTGAGCCTAGGAAGCTGCCATTTACTGAGTCAGAGCCTTGGCCCATCTAGCTCAGGACTCACCACACTGGCTGGCAGCAGCTCTCCAGGTTTTCAGACATGGTTATCTTCCCAGCCTTACCTGGTGATGCCCGGGGATTGAACCTGGGACCTTCTGCATGCAAGGCACATGCTCTAATACTGAGCTATGTTCCTTCTGCTACACACTGGATATCCCCCTTCTCCCTGAGCCTGCCGTTGCTCACTTGTCCTCTCTTTTGCTCCTTTTCCATTGCAGCGACCTAAAGCTGAGGGTTCGGATCCTGATTGATGGGACGCTGATCATCTTCCGAGTCAAGCCTGAAGACGCTGGAAAATACACCTGCATTCCAAGCAACAGCCTGGGGCGCTCGCCATCAGCCTCTGCCTACCTGACTGTGCAGTGTGAGTGTGTTTGTCTGGGGTGAATGGAGGCTGCCTGGGTGATGAGCTCCCAGACACAGGAGGACAGTCAATGACATGCTTACTGGCATGAGAAATGTCGGCAGCGGCATCCCTGTGCAGCCTCCCCGTAACTTTTTACGGGCACTGAGATGACTGTGTTGGCACAACGTCAGCCCAGAGAGTGGAGAATAAATTGTGCCTAAATTACTGGGACTGACGAGGCACAAGCTGATCAGTGCGGTTGCTGGGTTAATTGCTTTGTTTAATGCAATGCTACCTAGCCCTGCCATATTGTACCAAGCAGCAGATGCTTCAGAGTTAGAGTATCATATGAGTATTAGATGTCCCCGGGGAGGGTTAAGCTGCCACTCCTTGCCTAGGCAGGATGCACACCCATCAGCTTTTATTTAATTCTTTGTTTTTAAACCAGTGCATGCAATCTGCTAGGCGCTTGGCCAGCATTGCTTCCTGCAGCCCCCCACCCCCCAAACAGGACACAGTTTAACCCCTCACTCTCTCTCTCTCTCACACACACACACAAACACGTAAAATGTTGTCCTGCTCTGCAGGTTATGGCAGCCATGCCAACTGCAGTGTGAGGAGCAGCAGGCTGGCCCAGGCAGACTGGCCGTGCATCAGGGTTTAATGGGGCGGTGGGAGTGCCCTTCAGGCTGTGATTCAGGGAGCACCTGTCCCCTCTCTGTTAAACTCACCTGCAGGGGAAAGAGGGGAGATGTGCTTCACAGTGCAGTTTAGCAAGCTGCTCTGTGAAGTGCCTCCCCCTCTGCTTCAAAAGGGGCTGGATGTCGGGGCGAGGGGAGAGGCAAATGATTGGTGAGGTGTAAAGGGAGGGGGCTTTGGTCAGATGTAGGGGAAGGGCAGTTGCCAAAGGGGTAGGTAGGATTGGCGGAGCCCCTAGAGTGTGCTTGTGTAAGTGTATACATTTGTTTCCAGGGGTTTTTCAAAAGCTGAACTGTAGGTGAGATACCGCACTGATCCTTGCAAACTCAAGTGCATCAGAATGGTTTTATATCTCTGTTACATTTGTTTTGTCTCAAGGTGGCTGGTGAGAGCTGTGCTGCGGCTCCCAGACCCAGCCGTGTGAGTTGGACGTTAACCACAAGGCTGAGCTGGAAGGGACACAGTAGTTGTGCAGATGCCCTGGCACACTTGGCATGCCACTGCCTCTGAGAAGGAAGTTGGGGATCAATAGACCAGCAAGCAGCTTGGGAAAGGGCAGGCTTTTGCCTCCAAGGTGAAAGCCCAAGGCATATAGTAACAACCAGCAGTATTCAGCAGGCACTGCCTGCAGTTCCTTGAAGTGACCCAGATGTTGGCTCATGGGTCATTGCTGTGCACTTTGACCACATATGACCACTTGCCCAAGCTAGTGCCCTCCCAGATACTTTGGACTACAACACCCATCATCATTTTTACAATTAAGTGGTATATAACTGTTGTTAAATAAAATAAAATAGTGTCGCATTTGCAGTTAAGTTAGTGCTAGCCACAGTTTCCTTGAAACCAGGGTGTAACACTGGTTACTTCTAACCATGGTCTGTGTTAACCTTGGTGCAACACTACACCATTGCTTAAAAAGTAAACCACAGACAGGAGAGGGATTAATGCCAGAAAAGTGAGGAGGAGAAAATGACCGCGCCTGCAGCATGTTACACATCTCCTAACTATGGTTACATCTTTGCCCAGAATTAAA
This sequence comes from Podarcis pityusensis, assembly GCF_964106645.2. Lineage (NCBI taxonomy): Eukaryota > Metazoa > Chordata > Lepidosauria > Squamata > Lacertidae > Podarcis > Podarcis pityusensis. Next base: position 20,607,846 of record NC_138040.1, on the reverse strand, counting down.
ACCTCTTCCTGGTTCTGGGTTCACTGTTTGGACTTTGGCGCTTCATACGCATCTGCAACATGCTATGCACCTGGGAGGAAAGAAGCATCACTTTTAGGTTCCGGTTTTCCGGGTCACTTTTGCTCCAGTTCTTGTCTGGGAGGGAAAGCTGTCTCGTTCAGTGTTCCCCAAGTAGCTGTCAGATGGCAACAGCTTTTGGCCAGTCATTAATCAACCAACTTGGATGCTGTCCAGTGACCTAGAAGTGAAAAAGCTCAGTGTCCCGTTACCAATCCCTTGAGCCTATGTTGATTACATTTCCTAAGACATGGCACTAAACTGTGTGTATACAAATCAAGTTCCTCATTACACCCTGGATATGAATCTGGGTTACGATGCCACAGACGGCATCAGATGACCTTGATAAACGTTTCAGTCCTTGGTGGTTGTCAGCTGTTTGCAAAGTGTGATGGGCTGGGGGAGTGGTGTGTTTGTGTGTGTGCTGTGCAGTGCAGTGCGATCAGACAAAACCTCTGATTGAAAAATCCCTCTCCTTCTGGAGGATCTTACTCCCGTTCACAATTCATGTGCTGAGTGCCGCTGGAACACTGCTGCATGGGAATATGCAAGGCTCTTTTATGGATTTTAATCATTTGGTTTTTAATCTTTAATACCTCTGTTGTGTGGGTTTTTTCTTTTTTTAATTTTGTCCCTGGCAGGCTATCAAATTTGGAAAGCGAAAAGAAACGAACACAAAACCCTCTAAAGCCAGAATAATAAGGATTAATGCCCTCCCTCCTCCTTTTGACTTGTTCCCATCAATCACAGAAGCAGGGGGATCCAAAATCCCTGACAATGGTGGCGTCATTCAATCACTCTTGGTTTGACGCTAGGAATTACCCGCCGCCTTTTTTTGCTCCCCACCCCCATCACCCAAGGGAAGGGGAGGAGAAAAACAAAAGCGAATGACTCTGGAATTCCCAAATAGTCAGTGGACCAGAAAGCAGAGGATGCAAAAGAAGGTTATAGTCTCTGTTCTGTAATACTGCTAATTGGACAAGGCTAAGTAGCACAAGGGAGCAGACACAGGAAGATGTGGAGGATGAGATTTGGAGGACTATGGTGCAGGATCCAGGCAAGATGTTGCAATCAACCAGTTTTTGAACCAAGAACCTCATGGCAGTGTCCTGGAGCCCCTTGAGAGGAACCCAGTCACTGTTGTAGAAGGAAGAACATTGTTGCCCTCCTGGACTCTGGTGTGGCTCCGCTCTATGTCAGCTTATTGGTTCCTTCTGGCCTGGTCTGGCTATAAATACCTCCAGGTGAGGCCTGAGTTGTTGTCTAGGCAACAGACAGGCCTTGGCCTTGCCTGTGTGCTCCTCCAGCCTTACTCTAACTATTCCCTTCAGTCAGTTTTTGTCTTTCCCTGTCTGGTCTGGTCTCTGCAAACTTGCTTTCCTGTCCATTCTGCCTTACCCCCTTGTTCCAGCTCTGTGCTAGACAGATTTCTTGATTCAGGTCCTGACTTAGAACTGACTGTGCTATGCATTTGTCTCTGCCCCCCATCTCTGTCCCCCAGTGATTTTGAGGAGTACAAACAAGGGCAGAGGGAAAACACTGCTCTGGGATTTTTTCTTTCTTTTCAGAGCAGGAGTGATAGTGTCATGTGCTGGACCACATGGGTAGTGGACAGGCCCGTCTTGCTCAGGCAAGTTAATGGGGTGGTATCGAGGGTTTCAAGTTTTGCTATGGTCTGTGACAGATTAGCATCAGAGGAATGAAGGAAAATAGTGAAGCAGAGGCTGGGCACTTCTTTCTTTTTCTTTGATGGGGTTCCTGCTTCATGACACCTCCTTGCAAGATTGTTTCCATCTCTGATTAGAAGAACTGTTGCATTTCAGATCTGTTGTTAAAGCTCGGTATGTTTTACAACTTGAACTTATGAAGTCAGAACTAAGTATCACTGAGTCAAATGGATCTTGCTTCCAGAATTACAGTCATGATGCATAGTTGACCAATGCTGTGGACCCAGGTCTCCCCAGCCAAATTCCAACACTCTAACAACCACTTCACCACCCTTTGCCAACTCACTAGCCTAAGGATGTCAACTGATCCTAACAAAATGGGTATTGTGCTATATACACCTGCTATTTAAGGTGTACATGTGCATGGATTGTCAGTGGTGTCTGCATTTTTGAACTCTTGTTGGCTACGAAAGCTGCCATGATAAGCTCCTGCACTTAAAAATTGAATCCTATGCCACTGGTCCCAAATCATTCTGCAACTCATGTTTCAGCTCTGACATTCTCTCCAATAAACCCACACCCCTGTATCCACCACCAAGAGAGAGAGACAGAGAGAAATGAGAGAGAGAAGGGAAATAAAGGGTGTACTTGTAGGCACACTATGATGCAAAATTAGCCAATTGATGTCAATGATGCTATGACCCTGATTCAGATCTTGCTGTGAAGAAGCATCCTGTTGGGCGATGGCTAAGCCTTTTGGTTAATCCCAAGGTTCAAGGACCCACTGTCATGTGGTGAGCTAGATCATGCTCATTTGGCCTCAACTCTTAGGAAAAGGCCATAGCACAACAGTAGATCAGATGCTTTGCATGCAAATGGTCCCAGTTTCAATCCGCACATCTTCCCACAAAACTGGGGAAGACCAGAGAGTCTTTGCCAGTCAGTGCAGACAGTATACCAGCAGCCTCCCTCACAGTAAGCTTCTGATGTTTGTCAGGTATTTTCCCCGTCCTTGTTGTCTTTTATGTTCCCCCCACATGTGTTCCAAAATAGCCTCCTTTCCTTAGCGATGCAACTAAAGGTTTTAATACTGTCTCCTGTTCCCTTCCAATTATACTCCTCCAGCCGATCAGAGTATCCCTGCCAGAGCAGAGAACTCCCAGCAAATTACTTTAGGTTGCCTTCCTTCCCTTTATTTTTTTAAAAAGTAATATCTAGTTTTTAATATTTTAAAAAACCCTTCTCTGTTGGTTCACTGCATGTTCTGTCTATTACAGGCAACTTCTTTATCCAAAGCAGCAGTGAAACCTCTTGGGTTAACAACAACAGCTAGAACTAAAAAGGAAATGTGTTTTTTTTAAATAATGAAACTGAAAATTGATTCCTCTCTTATTATTGTGCTCAATTGAGAGTTCTCTGAATGTGGTAGTTTTCATATAGATAAATATATGTTTTTCCTCCCCCCACCCCCACTGGTTGCTGAGATTCCACCCAGTATTATAATACCCAGAGTTCCCTGTGGAGAGAGAATGACTGTTTTTAAGCAGTTTAAGGCTGTGGTATAGATATGGTATCTTTTTAATAACTGGGGGGAAAGGGATGAAACATGGAGCAATATCCAATGTTGTGTGAGGGGAAGCTTCCTTGCACAACGAGACTTCCTTTCTTCCCCTTGCAGCCCCCTTGCATGCCTCCCAAATCTGTCCCACAATGTCCCCCAACCTCCAGGAGTAGATTGGGGGGGGGGGGAGATGCAGGCAGGATGAGAGGAAGGGGAAGTATAATGCCGCTTACGAAAAGCTGGACTGCAATCATATACTCACTTACCTGGAAGTAGCCCCTTTCAAATTCTGCAAAACCTAGGCATGTTTAGAATTGCGCTGTTGAATATGTGCTCACTGAATCTCTCTTCTGCTTTACCCAGAATTCTTCTTCATTCTCCTGAGTGGGAGCTCCCACCTTACTGTAGCCTTGATTTTTATTTTATTTTAGGTGGCAGCTTGATGATGTACAACCCACCTTCCCAGCTATAAAAATAAAATAAGAATAACATGGAGAAATTGATCAAAATCCTTCCTTCCTTCCTTCCTTCCTTCCTTCCTTCCTTCCTTCCTTCCTTCCTTCTTTCTCTCTCTCTCTCTCTCACCTGGCGTAATGGGTGAATGCATCTGGCTGTTAACCAGATGGTTAGTGGTTTGAGCCAACTCTATGATTCTATGGTTACAGGGTTCATTGTATTTGAACAGGGACCTTCAAGTACACCTCAAATTCCACTCCATCTAACTCCCAGTGGGATGTACCAAAGCGGGTAACCTTGTTATCCCTTACCCCATTTTTAATTATAGCATAACTAGCCTTCCTCAAATTTTATGCAAACAACTTTGGGAAAGGTGTGAGTTGCACCTGCTAAATGTTGACTGGGAAAGGTTTATTTTACTTCTTGAGTAAGATGGCAAAGGATTTTAATGCTGACCGTGTGTGTGTGTGTGTGTGTGTGTGAAGATGGAGGGGGGGTGTGTGCCTATATTTCTCTCTCTCTCTCTCTCCCTCCCTCTCCTTCTCCCTCCCTCCCTCCTGACTGAAAAATGCTTCCATGCTCCTAGAGCTTAGCACAGATAGATTGAGATAAAACGTTTTTGGTGACGTAAGGGTCCATGTAAATGCTAAGTGTTGCTCTAATGGAACTGGCAGAGATAATGAGCACAAGGATAAAGGTCTCTGGAGGCCAGAGTTTTATGAATGTTACTGATTTAGTATGTGGGGTTTTGGACTCCATTATTAAAAACGTTGCTGACCTCTGTTCAATTAGGCCACAGTAGAAAGGTACAAGCTTGATGCTTGTCTGGAGGGTTCATATTTTAAAGCTCTTCATCCTTTCTGACTTATCCCATCCCAGATCCTGCCCGTGTGGTCAACATGCCACCCGTCATATACGTTCCTGTGGGGATACATGGATACATTCGCTGCCCAGTTGAGGCCGAACCTCCAGTTACCCTAGTCAAGTGGAACAAAGATGGACGCCCTCTGCACATTGAAAAGGTAGAAGGAGCTCTTAGTTGTGTGTGATTTTGTTTGTTTTAGGACTTCAGCTGTTTATTACTTGCATTAATATCTGGACTTTTCTTCAAGGAGCTCAGGGTGGTACGCAAGATTGTTCCCTTCCTGTTTTATCCCCACAATAGCCCTATGAGGTAGGCTAGGCTGAGATAGCGACCAACCTTCAGTAATGTCAGTGGGATATTTGAAGCTGAATCACCCCAGATCTAGTCTTGATCTACCACACTGATTTAATTATCCTGGTTGAAACTAGGTTTTAGTTGTTATTCCTATACTTGCTTAGCTGTGACTATGCCTTGTTGAACTCAATGGGTCTGCATCCAGTGTAGCACTAAGTTAATGCCTCTTAGCTGTATACATGTTCCAATGAAGAAATTCACCGTTATTGCACAAGCAAATGTATAAGCAGGTTGCTAGTAACCTTGTTGCATGACAGATGGTGCAATCTGTTGTGCAATGAATTTCCACTAGCACATCCTTTGTTGCACAACATTAAACCTCATCTGTCTGCTAGGGCAAGAGCCCTTGCCCTAGCAAACAGAGAATGTAAGTTACAGACCAATGGGACTTAGTTCTGACTAGATGTGCATAGGATTGCTGTTCATTAATCAGTTAGATTTTCTGATGAAAACTGAAAGTGAACAGTGCCCCTGCTCCATAGATATGTCCCTTGCTTCAGGTATAGCTATACATAGGAAGGTGAGGCATACAGTTGGTCAGAAATATATTTCTTACTGAAAAAGACACTTGCCCTTCTCCTGCTACTTTGCAGAACTCTTGGAAATTAAAAATGGGTGTCTTACCAGAAGAACATGTTCTAGCCCAAACACCGCATGTAGTTCTTCTTTGGTTTGGTTGGCCTCAGCTGGATTCCAACATGGCAGCCACAGCTGGAAAAAGCTGAAAAGTCAGGACTGGTCTTTTCTCAGGATCTTCTAGCTTCCCCTCCAGCCTGTGAGAGCCCCCACCTGTGTGTCCCAACCTACTGGTTGAATACCTGTCCTGTAAGGAATGCCTTTTGCCAATTAGTGACCCACTGATCCACCCCCTTCCATGTGATCTCTGTCAGTTTTGGCTAGGACACCCTTGTTGCATACGAAGATGCTGCACTTCTCCCCTCCCCACACCATGTGAAAGTCTCTTGGCATTTAGAAGAGAACAATAATTTGGATTCTTCAATCTAATCAACAGCAATCTCTCCATCTAGAGTCTCATAGGGAGTTTATTCCTCTTGTCACTGTGGGAGATGAGCATCATTAATCTAACACTGGTGGAAGTATAACGGGTCATCTGGCAGATATTACTATATATGGGATGCTTAAAAGATCCTCCTTAATGAGACTCCGTCCTGCTATTACCTTGGTTTGAAAAATCCTATCAAGGACTTCATTCTTTTAAATATTTAAACAAAATACTCAATATTTAGAGTTTCCTTTAAATATTAACAGTTTAAAGATTATATTCTGACTGTTTCTAATGGAGTGTGTGTGCAGGGAAGTCATCTACTAATGTGATTCTCAACTTCAGGTATGATAGTGTTGATGATCAGGGAAGGGTACAATCCAGCCAAAGCTGAGCACTTGGAAGCCCTGTAGATTTCCATGGAGAAGATACTTGTTATGTGCTTAGCTCACTCATTGAAATCAGTGAATGTTCATCACGCCCAACGTTTAGAAAGATCATGCCCACTATTTGCCCCCACAGACACATGATGTCTGTGGCCAATGTGGAGGATAGGAATCCAATGGGTTGGTCCAGTGCTGGGGAATCACTCCCGATATGGGTCAAGTGCCACGATCTCGCATAGGCCCACCATCGGGAGAGGTGTTTTGGCCCATCGGTCTCCATGTGGACTCCTAGACAGAGTCATCCTTTCTGGACCCCTTTAACGGGGTACTTGTGTGACTAAGGATCCAGCCCAATGCCTTATACGCCAAAGTTGTGACAGTTGCTATGAGGTAGGCGAAAGCAGGGCTTTTTTTCAACCAGAACTCAGTTCCAGCACCTCTTAGGTGGACACCATTGTCATTCTAAGAGAATGAAGGAGGTGTTCATGGTGAGTTCCTGCACCTTTTTTTCTAGAAAAATAGCACTGGGTGAAAGTCTGCAAGCTGGCCAGTTTGCTTGTAGAAGAAAATTGCTCCTTGGCCCCGAATATGTTGACTAATTAATTATAGCAACGTCCTTACTCCAACTTGCCCACTCCCCCACTGAGCAGGCCTCTAACTGTCTGGGTGGGTGGTAAATCATGTGTTGGTCAACCAAGAGGGTGGTCTGCTCCAGGTCACCCTCCTAAATACCCCAGGGACAGGCACGGCACAGCCCCCATGCCCATGCTCTGATTGGCTTGTGGGCAATATACGCTCTTTTAGAGGGTCCGGCTTGGCCAGGTGGAGGGTGGCATCAGGCAGCCACCCCCTCCTCAGCCATGCAGGAAGGTGGCAATATTCCCCTGTCTGGCTACAACCACACTGTGTGGCAAATGTCCCCCCACCCCCCGGAGCTCCAGCAGAATGGATTTCTGTAATGAGCAAGGTAGAAATGTATATATATGTATTAATGAGCAATCTGGAATTCAAGCTGAGCGAAGAAACATGTTTACCATAATCTTGTCATGGATTGTTTCTACCAAGATACAATGAGAAGTTATGTTCATAACATGTTGATAACTTATTATCGCATGGTGCCATGGTTGCATGTCTTTTAGGGGAAGGTCTGTTGCTTAGTGATATAGCATCTGCTATACATGCAGAAGGGGATGCAGGTGGCGCTGTGGTTTAAACTACAGAGCCTAGGACTTGCCGATCAGAAGGTTGGCGGTTCAAATCCCTGCGACGGGGTGAGCTCCTGTTGTTTGGTCCCTGCTCCTGCCAACCTAGCAGTTCGAAAGCACGTCAAAGTGCAAGTAGATAAATAGGTACTGCTTTGGCAGGAAGGTAAACGGCGTTTCTGTGTGCTGCTCTGGTTAGCCAGAAGTGGCTTAGTCATGCTGTCCACATGACCCGGAAGCTGTACGCCAGCTCCCTTGGCCAATAAAGCGAGATGAGCGCTGCAACCCCAGAGTCGGCCACGACTGGACCTAATGGTCAGGGGTCCCTTTACCTTTACCTTTATACATGCAGAAGGTCCCAGGTTCAATCCCCGGCATCTCCAAGCAGGGCTCGGAGTGAACTGTGCCTGAAATCCTGAAGAGCTTTTGCCAGTCAGTGTAGGCAATCCTGATCTAAATGGGAAGGAATTCAGTGTTGCACTAACACAAATGTTTCATCAGTGTATCCATTTCTGCTTGCCTGATGGAATGGTCCCCTGCTTACTCCCACTGCATGCTCCCCTGACCCCTCCAGAGCCAATGGGGGGTCACACAGGGAAAGGAGAATAGGGGGGAAGTCCCCTATTGGGACTCATTGTGGTGGCTCCTGCTACCGCACCTATGGTCTGGCTTGGTATAATGCAGCTTCCTGTGTTCCCCACATGGCTCTAGCACTGTAGCTCAGGTACCATCTTGGCTGCAGTCCCAGCCTGTTACAACTCCGAGTCAGCTGATTCCCATGAGCCAATCCCTGCCCACCAGGACCTTTTTAAAGCCGTAGCCTTAGTGTTTGCTTTGTATTCCAAGGAACTTCTCTCTGGTACAAGGATATTCCCTAAGCTCCTGCCCCTCCTGCCACCCTTGATTGGTGCTCTAGATTTGTTTTGGACAACTGGGCCGCTTGGATGGATACGAACTCCTCCTGTTCTCAGGACCTGACCACCAGAAATGACCCTCCCAGGGACCCAATGTTTGGCACGATGCTTTATTCAGAGGCATGAGATCTCAGATGTTTTTGAGCAGGCAACAAAGGATACCTCCATCTTGCTTTGTTTGCAAGCTTGCTGGGGGCATCTGCTTGGCCACAGCTGGAGAAGCAGCAGTGCACCCGATGATCCTTTGGTCATCCAGGAAGATAGTTAGGAAGCCTGAGCCCATTTCTTTTCTGTAGGGCCCTAGATTTCCTGCGTCTTCCCAGTCCCCGCTTTTAAACACCTAAACCTAAAAAATACATTTTTAGTCTTACTTACTGGGTGATGCATGCTGTAAAGTGCAGTGCCAGGGAGACCATGTTCTACCCACCACTTTAATTTCCCAAAGGAAGATCTATACATGGATACACATAGGTGTCATGGGCCTGCACCCAAAGCCCTCTACGTACCTAGCTCCTTCCTTGATCTGATCTGGCACAAATGGCTTCCCTTAAGTGGGGTGGGAACTGGGGCTGAATGTGGACCTTCACTGGCCTATGGAGGAGAGCGAGCATATGTTCCCTCGAAATTACAGTCAGTGGTAGCTTACTCTGGAATAAGTTGCCGTATGCTGGATCGTGGCCGGCACTCAGGTTGGTATGGGATGATTTTGCACCCTAGCCATCATGATGATGGGAATAATTGGTGATCCTAGGGTACTTTGTTTTTGTTGAGCGCTACTGACCTGAGCTATATTCAAGCTGATGCCAGGAGGAGGAATTGTCCATATCTCATTAGCAGGGCTCTGTGTCAACATGTTTCCCCGAAGCGATACATCTGTGCCATCCAAGTAGGCCAATTATGATAACTGACCGTCTCCCAGCAGACAGAAACAAAGGGATTACAAATGCAGTCCAAAATGTTGACAAGGGGATTTTGGTTTATGAATCCCCCCCCCCCAAATCTAAAGAACTGCTGTCCTGTTTTTCTCCTCTTCCTCAGCATTTGCTAGGTGTGATTCTTGAAGTTTTACAGCTGCAGCTTTGAATCTTCCTTCCTGCTTCCCTCCCTCCCCTTAGAAAAATAAAATAAAAAGAACTGTGGACCAGGGCCCACCAGTTTCTAACTCCAGTAATTCATTCTCTCTCTCCTATACAGTGCTTGGAATAAAGTAGCTTGAATTAAAAAAAAGTCCACTGAATTAGTTCAAAGACCTCTGAACGACACCTGAAAGTTGCTCCCATAACTTTTGAGTGAATTGAATGTAGATTAAGTTTTAGGGTGGAACTTTGAACAATTTCCAACTTTAAAACCTTCAACCTCTTACATGTGGGTTTTTTTTTTTTTTTACACTTTGGACTTTGGGGCCTTTAAGCTTAAATATGATAATTGTTTGAAGGAATGAATTAAGCTATTCACATCCCACTGTGTCCATATTTTGATGTTGTTGTTTTAGTTGTTTGAAGTACACTGTGTGCGTCAGCACAGCTGCTTGTAACATTGTGAATACTGAAAAGTATTTTGCCAATGATCATTTGGATGAACTTGAACTGAGCATGAGCCAAGATAGTTCATTTTGTAAAGGGGGACCAACATGAACTAGAATTAATTTCTTTTTGAACACGTTCACCTAGAACTAGAATTAGTTGCTTTTAAAAAAATGAACTTTCCAAGCTCTGACATTAAGGATCTGGCAGCTGCTAGGACGTTTCTGAATTAAGGATGAGCTGAATTGCTTGTTCCCATTCTGGAAAGTTTGGGTGATTTTACTCTGCCAGAATTCCAGAAGTTTGTGAAATTTGGAACGGATTCCCCAGTTTGCACTGAGGATGCCTTCTGTGGCCTTCTGCATCCAGAAGAACTTTACATGGTCCCAACACTTGTAACGTTGACCCCGTTGCTGCATTAGAGGTTTCTGGGCATAGAGATGGAGGCCTGTGTGGCCTGGGAACCAAAAACCTGAATCAGAACAGGTACCTGGACAGACTAGGCCCCCATTCCTGTATTTAATGTGTTGTGCTTAGACCTGGAACTCTTTAATCCAAATTAGGTACCTAGGACAGATTTGCTCTTAACTCCCTCTCCCATAATCAGCTCCTGGCCATGACACAGTCCATAGGCCTCCACTTTAAATTTCCTTAGATACCCATTTTATTTCACTTGCAGAAGTGAAACCCATGTGTCTGCAGGGGGTCAGAGCAGGGGAGAACTTCCAGAAGAAAAAAATGCAGAATTGGACAGGGTTAAAATGCTCCTTTCTCTCACCCCAAGAATTGGTCTTCCCCCTCAAAATGCAGCTACAGTAATTCCACTGTCTTAAAGGAAAAGTCTTTAAAACAGAATCCTACAACTACAAGTTATATTAAGTTTAGTGCGGGTGGCGCTGTGGGTTAAACCACTGAGCCTAGGGCTTGCCGATCAGAAGGTTGGCGGTTCGAATCTGCACGACCGGGTGAGCTCCCATTGTTCGGTCCCTCTCCTGCCAACCTAGCAGTTCAAAAGCACATCAAAATGCAAGTAGATAAATAGGTACCACTCCAGCGGGAAGGTAAACGGTGTTTCTGTGCGCTGCTCTGGTTCGCCAGAAGTGGCTTAGTCATTCTGGCCACATGACCCGGAAGCTGTATGCCGGCTTTCTTGGCCAGTAAAGCGAGATGAGCGCCACAACCACAGAGTCGGTCACGACTGGACCTAGTGGTCAGGGGTCCCTTTACCTTTTTACCCTGAATCACTAGGTGGTGCAAACAGCACTGTAGTGACATCTACTGACAAATGAAAAACATTACATCAAAGTATATATTGAAATGTCAGCTGAAGAGGACGGGTTCATTGCGGTTCCGGTCTATGCAGCATCTACACTTAAATATATGGCTACACATTCAACCAGATAATTTAAGCGGAGAGAAAAACACAAAACAGCCATATATCTCATATGAAACTCAAAACTGCAATGTGTCTAGTCTTCTCTCTTGCCTGTGCAGTTTTCTGGCTGGAGTCTGATGGAAGATGGCTCAATTCGAATAGAAGAGGCAACGGAAGAAGCTCTTGGCACATACACCTGCGTGCCTTATAATGCCCTGGGTACAATGGGCCAGTCCCCCCCTGCCCGACTCGTACTGAAGGTATTTATTTACTTTTTAAACATTAGTATATTTCTCTTTAACTGAAGAGGCTCACAAAGCAGCATACTCACAAAAAAAAGAGCAGTAGTGTGGCACTGCATACCCTTAGGCTTTTATTCTAAAAGGCATGGCACACAAGGAAAAAGGAACAGGGAGGGAGGAGGGCAGAACTCCCCCCCCCCCACAGGTCAGGCAGCAGTTCTTAAAGTGCTTATACCAATCAGCTTGAATGCAAATGGCCCACATAGCCTGATGGAATGGCTGCTGCCAGGTGACATCTGAGGAAAGGCTAAAGGTGTCTGGTCTCTCAACAGAGGCAGTTGAATTGTTCAGCTTCTCCCTCAAGCTCAGCAGCCATACGCAATAACTCTGAGGGACAGTTGGGAAGAGCCAGAGGCAGCTAGTATCTCACCTCTTGATATATTGCTGTTCTGAAAAGCTTGTGAACTATGCATATTGCACTGAGCATGTCTAACTTTGGATGCAATCCGCATCAACAAAATGCCAGGTGTAATGGCAAGACTTGCCTGTTATGAAGCTCTCCTGGCTGGGTGTGGTGTACGGGGGCACAGTACAGAGCCTCTCTGGGTGCCCCAAATCAGATCAGCTCAGCTAAAGTGAAGAGACCACAGGCTTTGATTTAAAGGAATTGTAGATTCATTCGATTGAAATGAGTCTGTCTGATTCTGTTGCTAATGTGATAGAAGACAAATCCCCAGCCCTTTTGAGCTCAGAGACCCCCTTGGAAGTCTAAGAAACTGCCACGGACACCACAAGTATCCATTTCATGGGGGTGGGGGTGGGGAACCAATGTCTGGTGATGCTTAGACCCCCCCCCACCCAACGAGCAAAATTCCTTCAACCTTTAAAAAACCCCCACAAAAAGCAGCCCCCTGTAATAAAATCAACCTAACAACTGCAAAATGCAAAAAAAGAGGAAGAACCTTTAATTTAAAAAATAAAATGGGGAGGGGCATGAGGATCTGGCAGCTACCTGGGGGGGGGGTGGTATCTGAGTGCACCATGATGCCTGTGGGGACCCCAGTGATAAGACATACTATAACAATCCACCTTCTAAGAAGCTGAAAAAGTCAGCATGCAAATGTCGAGGAGGAGGAGATGGTGCTGTCAGTTGGAGGCATCCAGCAGAGAAGATGACCAGTCAATCTGCCAGCGTTGGGCAGCTCTTACATACTGTCTCCATGAAATGGACAGTGAATGTGAGTGTGTGCACACGAGAGCATCGTGCAAACCAAGTCGAGCAAGCTGCATGCCTGCATGAGCGTTGTGAGCAGCTAAGCGTTGGTGGGAGAGAGTGTGCGAAGGGAGAACAAACACAGAGAAGGTATTGCACACCCGCCTCATCCGTGAATTTACATGGGTCAGTGATTGTATGTATGTCAATGTAATCTGTTTAACCATCTGGCTTTTGGCAGACTCATTAACTGGCTAAAAGTTCTGTAATTGGATGGCAGATTTTTTAAATGCAGGTTTCGGCTGTGCGTTCAATGAGAGTTGTTCGATTTTTTAATTTCCCCCACTCGCCTTTCTCTCCCCTTGCCTTCCATCCCTGGCTGCAGGACCCGCCCTATTTTACGGTGCTACCAGGCTGGGAGTACAGACAAGAGGCAGGGAGGGAGCTGTTGATACCCTGTGCTGCTGCAGGAGACCCCTTTCCTGCCATCGCCTGGAGAAAGGTACCCGGCCTGCCAGAAAAATCTGCAGTGCCTTTGGCTTTTGATGAATATTGCAGACAGAGAAGCCACACTCTGTCCCGGTAAGAGCAAAACTGCAGGTTCAGCTGCTTCGCTTCGGGCTGTACTACTGCCGCCCCCGTCCCGCAGGTGGGTGGGGGAGAGACCCAGCTCCTAGCAAGGAAGCCTTAGAAGCTGCAGAAACCTTAGCCAACGTCAGCCAGCAACAGCAGCAATTGCAAAATGAGCCGCTCTGTTTTATTCATTTCTTTATTGCATTCATATCCCACCTTTCCTGCGCAGTGGCAGTATCCTGCGCAGTGGCAGTATCGTAGTCAATGAGGTTAATCTGAGGCGCAATTATTGCTAATTGAAAACTTTTCCAGAAAAAAACAAAAACAACCTCATGAGATAGGTTAGGCTGAGAGGCAGCAACTGGCCCAAGGTCACCCACTGAACTTCATAGCTAAGTGGGAGTTTGAACCCTGGTCTCCCAGGTCTGATGCTCTAACCACTGCACCACACTGGTTCTCACTTGCCCACTTGCTCCACTCACTCCTCTGTGCCGGTATCTACTGCAGGTCCCCCTCCCCCTTGTGGACCCCTCCCTCCAGTGCTACAGTTGCCCCAGTGCAGTGCATGGGACAGACTTGCCTCTTTCTGTGCTAATATTTTGCAGCATACTGCCAAATCAAACCATGATTTGCTGGAGGTACAGATGAAGGAACCTATTAGTTTTGCTTCTCTCTGTTTTCCATTTTTCTACTCTTAAATCCAGTTCTCTACATTTACCCAGCAATTTGCATTTTTTTGGGGGGGGGGTCCTCCTGAAAATCAGGTCAGCATTTGAGTACAAATATCTTTTAATACACCTTTGTTTGTACTCAGTTTTTACTAATGTGCACATTTTTGCAAGCAATTTCCCCAAACACAATGCATTCTTGTTCATTATTTTAATGAGATATATGTGTGTTTATTCCCACTTTCCCTTAATATATACATTTTAGACGGATTGGTTGGGCAACCTCATTGCAGAATTTGGGGAAATGTGAATTTTGTAGGATAGCCGCTTTTTGTTCTGTGCATCAGCTTGAGATGTGCAAATTTGGTAGTTTCTCCTTAAAATGAAAACAAAATTAAAAATTCTCTCCCGTTCCTAGCTGGAGTACAGTCAGGAGGACACTCTCTCTTAACTACAGCAGTCTTTCATATGAGCATTGCAATTTTAGTGTTGAAAGGGACCTTGGGAGGTAATCCAGTCCCACTCCCTTTGCTTGATGCAGGAATCTTGCAGCCCTAAGAAATAGTAATCCTGCCTCTGCTTAAATACCTCCAGTGAAGGCATATTTCTTACAAGTAGCGTATAAGCTCTGAGTTTTCCCACCCCAAAACATCTCGTTCAGCTGCTGCCCACACTGGGTGTCCTCCCTCAAGCTTTGACTCTTAGCAAATGGACAAGGGGTTTCTCCCATTTTGTGTCTGCTGTGAGAGATTCAGCAGGGGGTAAGGTCCAAACCAAAGCCACCAAGTGATATCAGCTTTCCCATTTTTCTGTGATCTTCCATTTTGCATTCTCCCCATTCTGACTCTCTTAAGAGTCCTAGCTTACTGCTGCTTGCCTAGCTGTTCTCCACATCTGGACTTGGGCCCCTGAACTTCAGGGAAGGGGAGTGGCTCAGTGGTAGAGGATCAGCTTTGTGTGCAGAAGGTCCCATGTTCAATCCCACAGCATCTCCTAGTAGTATTGGGAAAGACACAGAGTTTGAAAACCTGGAGAGCTGCTGCCAGTCAGTGTAGACCAGGCATAGACAAACTTGGCCCTCCAGAT
Organism: Podarcis pityusensis; assembly: GCF_964106645.2. Taxonomy (NCBI): domain Eukaryota; kingdom Metazoa; phylum Chordata; class Lepidosauria; order Squamata; family Lacertidae; genus Podarcis; species Podarcis pityusensis. The sequence goes on along the minus strand of NC_138040.1, from coordinate 20,592,701 downwards.
GTTTAGGGACTACAACTCCCATCATCCCTGACCATTGGTCCTGTTAGCTAGGGATGATGGGGGTTGTAGTCCCAAATCTGGAGGGCCACGTTTGCCTATGCCTGGTGTAGACATTACTGAGCTGGGTGGACCCAGTGGTCTGACCCAGTATAAGGCAGTTGCTCATGTCCTCAGGGTGTCCTTGATTGCTGCTTGGACTGTCTGTACCTCCTTATAGCATCGCCTCTTCTTTCTTTTTGACAAGCAGAAGCAACATACACTGTCAGAGGTCAGGAGGGGGAGATCTGTTTTGTCCATTGCTGCAGCTAAAGTGATTCTCATAGCCAAGTGCCACCCTAAACATCATCCTACGGCCATCTTCTGGTGCAGATGCGGGAACCTTTGTCCCTTAGGGTATTGTTGAACTGCAGCTCCCATCATCCCCACCAAGCACAGCTGGTGGCAAGGGATGGTGGGGCTTGTAGTCCTGTGGTTCCCATACCTGTTCTTTGGGAAAGGGCACTGCCTGAAACCCAAGGGAAACAGAGTGATTGCCTCATCATGCAACCAGATATTAATAGGGTGAATGCAGGTGAGATCCATGGTGTCGTAGCTCCCTCTAGCGGCCTAAAGCTTTAAACTGAACAACAGTACGTAGAATGCAAAAGAATATCTATCTACCAGTGACCAGATCAGCTGTCAAGACCTTTTGACCCATTCCACAAAGAATTATGGTAACTGTAGTTTTGTGGTGTGGAGGATATTTTTTGAAGGGACCCTGAACAACTGCAGTTCCCAGGATTCCTTGGGTTGGGGGCCATGGACATTAAAACTGGCCTAGAAGTGGTTTAAAGTCATAGTGCAGATAAATGTATGCACTCAGTGTTTCATATCCCAGAATTCATCCATTCCGCCTCCCAAATATTACTGTCTTTTTTAAACATACATTACAATTATCTAAGGTTCATAGCTGTTAGGTAGGCCGCCTTCAGTTGTTGCAGAATTATGCAGGCATTCAGGTTACACAGAACACTTCATCTTTTTGTTGCCTGACCCCACTGCCCTGCATCCTTTGGAGGGTGAACATCTGCAGGGAGAAGCCTGCTCTACTCAAGTGGGTGCTTTGCCAGTGGGGTAGTAGAGAAGGAACATTTGGGTACTTTTTCCCCAGCCATCACAGCCATCACTACCAGTTGTCAGAAGCAGGTGCCTCTTAAGGTGACTGTTAGAAGAAAAATATTGCTCCCTTTCCCTTATGGGGTATCTAAGAGCCCATATAGAGTCCTTAAGTAGGTTCTCTAGCGGTAGGAGAAAATAACAGAGGCCAACCAGAGTATATTGAGAAGCAAAGCAGCTAGTAAGCATGATCCTTATTAAACTGTTGCAACAGGGTCCCCCACTCACCCCACACAGGGAGGGAGGAGAGGAACCTAGAACAATGATGTGCAAGCTCTTATATAGACATTTGAAAATTGCCTCCCCTGTAGCTCAAGACCACCCCCCAAAACAACATACATACATCACTGAAGGGGCGGTCTACAGCAGAAAACCTGTCGGCCAAGATACCTAATGGTCACTGATTGCTTTTATTTGGGCATCCTGGCCATTCTTTTGTGGTGGTAAATACTCAGTTCCTGAATCCAGGTCAGAGGCTCACCCTATTCATACACAGATATGGCCTTCAGACAGGATTTTTCAGCAAAAGACAAGGGGGAAGCTTTCCCATTTCCTTCCTCCTTGCAGAGAAACATTTGAGGTCAATTTGGGAGAGTCAAAATGGTTTCAGGATTGCTCTCCTGTACTATTTCAGACACATAGTTTATATACTTATGTATGTGTTTGCCTTGTAAATTTATGAACGTATGATATATATGAGATCTTAGAATTCCTATAACAGTGGCTAAGAAAAATTAATGCATCAACCCAGCTCCAAAGAAGAGTGGTAGATGCAGATTTACATGTGCTACTTCATAGATGTACTGGATTTCTGTTTTTATTATTTCTAAATTTGTACATCTCACCGTAGAGGAAGCAGACTATGGGCTGATTACCTGTGTCTCTGCTCAGCCTGCTGACCAGCTGCTAATTGTGAATGTGTAACTTCAGGGTCGTTCCTGCTCTTCTTTCTTACGATTCTTTCTCATTTAAACTGGACTTGAGCCAGGCAGCCCTTCAAGTAAGGAACTGTCCACTGTGAAGAGGGGCCCTGCCCAAACCCCCCTTTATCTGTGCAGCAGAAGCACCCTCATGCCCATTCCTTGCTCTGTCCTTGCCTGCTCCCTCATCTCTGCTGGTTCTCCAGCTCTGCCTTGTACCTCTTTGTGCTCCTTTCTCCACACCTGCCTTACCTGCTCATACCGCCTTTTGGGAGCTGATCCCTTTGGCCAATGATTTTGCCAAAGGTGCCTCCAAGTGTCTGCAGGAAGGGCCCAGAATCGCACCCCTCTCCCAGTTTGTGCTAGCAGCATTGGCATCATGTTGCCTCACTCTGCTGCCCTTGCGACATGCCTCTGAGTTGTGTTTTTTCTCTCTTTATTTCTCCTTCCTTTCCCCTGTGCTTTCTCTGTTGTTTGACCAAGGTAGGGAAGCCCAGTAGAAGCAAGCACAACACCCTTCCAAGTGGCAGCCTCCAGTTCCGATCTCTCAGTAAGGATGACCACGGAGAGTGGGAATGTGTCGCTACCAACATAGTCACAAGCATAACTGCTAGCACTCATCTGACCGTCATCGGTAGGTATGGGAATGGATTGGAAGCGTTCATGGGCAGGGCCAAATGGGGGGTGCCATGGATGTTTGTGGTTTTTCTTCTCCTGGAGTGAAAAATGTTGTATTTGCTATTGCGGATAACGGTCCTGAGGAAGCAACCATTTGCAAATAGTTCTCACTGAGCTGTGGGGAGAAAAAAACAATCAGCATGAGCAGTTGCACTGTTAAACCAATGGTGGTTCAGAATTGCGGGAATTAGACTCTAGTTCTCATTTAGCAGAGCTTTGTGGAAGACAGTCCTGGGTCATTCGACCTGTTAATTAGTTCTCTCAATTTCCCTTCTATAAAAACTATGCAAGACACTCTCTTTTAAAGTTTAAGGTCCACCAAGCCTTTGGCCAGGGCACAGCCTGACTCCCTCCTTTGGCAATCTTCACAGAGCTCTAGCCCAATGGTTGCCATCAATTTGATTTGAATTAATTTTATAATGAAATGATTTTAGAATGTTGTATTATTTTATTGTTGTTAGCCGCCCTGAGCCCGGCTTCAGCTGGGGAGGACGGGATATAAATAAAAATTTATTATTATTATTTAAAGCGCAAATAGCTTTTACTTAGTGTACTTGCAGTTGCAGATTAAATACACAACGCAGGTAGGTGATACATAGGTTGCTAAAACATCTTACATAGATTAAATTGTTACAGACGAAATCTGACTCTGAGGCAGATAGCAGCACAACGCAGCGTACCTGCTGGTCTAACTGTTAAGACTGTTCAACTAACTGCCATAAAGGTACCAACTGCCATAACTGCCACAGAGCATATGACATCACAGAGTTCTAAAGCTCTTGCAATTAACCCTTTACATACACATTATGGATGGTAACATTTCACAAGAATGACCTGCGAGAAATAGTCAGATAACAATGTGTAATAGTGTGGCTTGCAATAAAATAAAAAAACAAAATAAAATTACAGTGTTCAAAATACATTTCATGGCAGTCCCTTAAAGGTGCAATTTTTTAACAGGTTTTTCTTGGGGCGGGCGGGGAGAATGATTAGGCTAAAATTGAAGGAGTCAGGAAGGGGACCTTGTGGGTTTTTAGTAAGGATCCCCCTCCCCTTTCTCAACCATTGGAGCACTGTTTTTAAGTGGTGACTGAATTGCAGTAGTTGTGAAATAGTCTTGCCTGTGCTTTTTGAACCTTGGAACTATAGCAGTTTGGGAACCGCCCCAAATCCGATGGCTCTGAAAATAGCAGATCTGCTTTTGTGGACAAGTCTCTTGAGCAGATCAGGGCCGTCTTAAGCATATCTGGCGCTGTGGTGCAAAGATCCCTCCGCACCCCCCCCCCCGGTTTTCCAGAGTTGCTGACTTTTTTTAGGGGGGACGGCGCTGCCGGCGATGCTCCCAGCTTTGCGGGGCTGTAGGAGGCGGGCAGCGACTGGAGGGCAGCTCCTCTGGTGGGGAAGAGGAAGAGGCTGGACGTGGCGGCTCCTGGCTCAGCTGGCCACTTTTTGCCGTAGTGGCCATGGCAGGCGGAGGCTCCAGGCGCGGCGCTGCTTCGGCGCGGCATGGCGGAGGCGGGCGAGGACGGTGAGGTGATGCTGGGAGGCGCCACGTTCAGCCTCTGCCTCTTCCCTGGCGCCCTTTAGAACTTGGTGCCCTGGCGCCCTGTGCCACTAGCCTCTATGGGTAACCTTGCACCCTGGAGTAGGTGGTGGTGGTATCCAGGAAGATGGAAATATCTGTAATAAGGAATGCAGTTCTCTCTTGACCATTGCAATTGAAAGGGTAGGAAGAGAAATGGTGAACAAAATCCTAATGAGAGGTTACAACCAAACAGGACAGGATGTCTGAATGTTGGTGGCGAGGAGGAGAATGGAATAGAGTCAGCTGAGGAGGAGGGGTGGCTCATGGCTGGCTTCTTAGATAGAACACAGCTGATAGTGTCTCCAGAATAGGAAAAGAATGGATTAGGAGAAGGCATGCTGGGAATGAAGGGTATGTGGAGAAAGGAGAAGTGCAACGGAGGCTGATCTCCATATTTAGAAAGTCTGGCCTCTGTGTGTATGAAGAAGATACCCAGTTTTGGATCCATACTGGAGGACAAGGAAAATTCCCAGATACTGATGTTTCCTTGAAAAGAGCCAGCTAGCAAAGGTCTGGTGGCACCATCAGGTTCATAAAGGCTCCTAGCTGATGCATAATTGATCCAGCGCTGGGGATAGATAAAGAGGGAGGAATGATGGCAACTTATTTTAGAATCAGGGTTCCTCATGAATTCAAGGGTTTTCTTGTTTTTTGTTTTGTTTTGCAACATCTGCATAGTGTTGTTGACATTAAAATGGCAGTATGTATCCCCACCCATCTAATCCTTATTTACTATTTCTGGGGGAAATCTGATAAGTTTCTTTAGAAAACAACAGATATCACCTGTTAGTGCTATCTCAGTGACCTCATCTGGAAGCATGTTTTCTTGAAAGTTTGACTTGAGATAAAAGAAAATACTGTTCTGCCACCTTTGAATGAAAAAATGCCAATCAATCACCCTATGTTTTGGGTTGAGTGCTGTTTCCCCAACTTCTCTTTGCCTCTCTTTTCAATGATTTCATTGTATGGACTTTTCAACTGTCCCATCTGTTTGCTCTAGGAGTCAAAATATTTGAGCCTACAGCCCGCAGAGTGGCTAATGGATAATTGGAGGGAGGTGATGTGCTTCTCTGTGTCAAGGGAGGCTCATATTTCTTGGATGATCTCTGTGGCAAATGCCATGTCTGAGTCATAGATGGTTCCCAGGAAGAGAAGATCATTTTTTCCTTTTAATTTCATGCTCCAATGAACCTGTTGCTAAAATCTGCTCTTTAATTCTTTTTTATTATTATTTTTTAAATTTTATTTTGGCTATCTCTTTAGATGGGTTGAAGGGGAAGAAAAGGAGCATCCTTTCTTGTTGGTTGGTGCAAGTTTCTCACCTGCAAATGATGAGTCTAGACACATATATGGCTTCAGCCTCAATATTTGTCAGGGCCTAGCAGGATTCAGACCCCCAATTACTCAGATTTTGGTGAAGAACCATAGCTCAGTGGTAGAATATCTGCTTTGCATGCAGAACGTCTCAAGTTGAATTCCTCGGCATCTCTGAGTAGGGCTGGCAAAGAATCCCTGTCTGAAAGCTGCCAATAGCCAGTGTAGACAATGCTGAGCTAAGTAGCTCCAGTGGTCTGACCTTGTATAAGACAGCTTCCTATGGACCCACATCCTCTGTGCTTCCTTGATTACTGCTTTGGTTCACCTGCACCTTTCCAAAGCATTGCCTCTTTCCTTATACAGATAAGCAAAAGGGTAGAGGCACAATCCTCTTCCTACCAGAAGGTGGACTGCAGAGCCCTGTTCAGAAAAAAATCAAATGGGTGAGACTAGCAGACATTCCTAGGGAAGGATATTCCATAGTTTCGGGGCAACCTCAGAGCAAGCCCAGCTTCTCATATGACAATATAACCTCCAAACATATATGTGGAGGGGATGCAGAGGAGGGAGAATTGTGAAACCTCATAATTATTTGATCACTAAGGGGTTCTCTTTGGCTTTAGAATATTGAATTTTCCCTGGATCACACTCTATTTTATCTAGAAATAATGTGGAGTAGGTGAGCAGTCATGTCTACATAGACCTATAATAAATAATGTATCTTCTTAAAGATAATGGATGTGCTTCTGGAAGGTCCACAGGCCCCAATGCAGCACACAGACCACACTGATGCAATGGTATGAGCAGCTGAACCTCCCTGAAGTACAGGTTGCATGGACTGGTTGTGTATCCATTTTAGACATAGTGATGACCACCAACTTGGACAGCTGTAGAAGAGCATTAGACATATTCACACTGAATAACGATATCCATGGCTACTAGCCATGGTGTCTGCATTCTGCTTCGGCTGTTGGAGGCCTCTGAATGTCCATTGCTGGGAATCACAAGTGCAGAGAACTTCTGTTGCACTCAGAATCTGCTTGTTGGCTCCCCATAGTCACCTGGTTGGCCACTGTGAGAACAGGATGCTAGACCAGATGGGCCTTTCTCCTGCTCTGGGAGGGCTCTGCTCACATTCTCATGAAGTGACCCATGGATTTGTGTTGCTTCCAGTGGACAAAGACTATTGCACTATTAGCAGAAGAGGTTTCTGTCAAGGGTTGTGAAAAGAGGGAAGCTGCCCACTGGATGCTGCTGATGCTGATGCATTCCCCTGCCCTCAAATTAATAATGTCAAAATTACTGATGTTGCATGGTGACACCCTCTCCAAAACTAGGTTGCCATCTTTGAACCTGGTTGCTTGGCCCTTTAATTTCCACTTCTCTGTTCCTCTGCTTCTTAACAGCTATGTGCTCTCTCTTTATTTTGCCCTGGTACTTTGTCCTGATAAGGACAGAAAATAAGAAATATGAAGATAATAGAATGTATAATATAGGGCAGGCTACCTAAATTTAGAAAATTTGACTAAATTATCGTAAGGATTGTTAAACACACTATTGATCTCAAAACAGTAGTGATCTCAAAGATCATAGTAGTAGTAGCAGCAGCAGCCAGGGACTTTCAGGGCCAGGGACTGAACGTGGCCCTTCAGGCCACTTCAGCTAGCCCTTTGGACTCTGCCACACCTTCCCAGGCCATGCTCTGTGCCTTCCTCTATTGCTTTTACCTGGTTGTAATATGTCCTTGAGTTCTGATGGTACCTCTTGCTTGCTTGGAGGGAGAGTGGTCTTTGTCTGGCCACACCCACCGTTGACATGCGGCCCTTGGGAGATTTCCCATGCAGGAATGTGGCCTTCAGGCTGAAAAAGGTTCCCCACCCCAGTTTTAAAAAATAACTCTATAATTTGATGTGCAACAATATTTTTTCTAATCATTTCCCCTCAGCATCTTAAACAGTTTCATTCTTTTTTCTCTCCCCCTCTTCCCTGTTTTCAGGCACAAGCCCCCATGCCCCAGGCAACGTGCGCATCGCTGTTTCCATGACCTCTGCCAATGTTTCCTGGGAGCCTGGCTATGATGGTGGATATGAACAGACATTCTCAGTTTGGTACGGCCCTCTGTGAGTCATCCCAGCATGCTTTGCTCTCTGCTTCTTTTCTTTCTCACTCGGCCAGAACTCGGAGTTGGAAGGGGCCTTGCCCTTCTGAGGCTGGAGTTCCACCGAACAGCTTGTTTTTAGCCTGATGTGCTTGAATGCCAATCACTCTAAGTGAGCCAGCAAGGGTGTCAGGTGTACCCAACACTTCTTTTCCAAAGAGGAAGATTAGCACAGAATAGGGTTTTCTCCACCCCTCTCAGTGGTACCTATATCCACTGCTGCGAGGCTGTTCATGTGCTTTGTTTAATACACTTATCTCTTGTCTTTGTTTCCATAATGGAACTCAAGGTGTTGTAGGTGGGTTTCTGGGCACTGACCAGGCCCAGACTTCCTGAGGTGCAAACCAGAGATGATATCAAGCATTTGATTGGCCCTTGTGTGCTTAGCTTTTTGTTTTACCAAATAGCAGCCAAAGTGGGGAGCAGGGGCCATTTGGAGCAGAACCCCAACATTGGGGGAAGGGGGTGTTGGCACTTTGTCCCCACTGCTATCACACTCTTGATTCCCCCTCCAGCTGCTCTTTGACAGTTTTTCTCCCGCTCTCATCACATGAGAACTTGTGGACCCCAATGAATCTGAATGTTGGAAAACTCAGGACTGATAAAATAATGTCCTACTTCATGCAGCAGATAGTTCAACTATGGAACTTGCTGCCACATAGCTTGCGTCTCATGAAGTTGAATGCAGCCTGCCAGTCCTATATTCATGGTTTCATCAAGTGTTTCCTGTTTGGTTTTGATTCCTATACAAAAGATAGGACACCCACTTTTGTTTAAAAGTTTCTATTGAGTGGTTTCTCCCATTCCATAGTTTATTTTATTTTGTCATTTAGACCCCACCTTTCCTCCAAGGAGCTCAAGGTGGCATAGATTGTTCTCCCCCTCTCTGTTTTTTCCTCGCAACAATTGCTTATAGCTCATGATTTTATTCATGATCATTATATCCCAGGTCTTGTGGGGGATAGGTAGACAGATAGTAGCTACAATGCCTATCAGCACAAGCTAGCTCAGAGAGCACCAGGATTCCAAAGAAGGGAGCATAGCTCAGAGAGTAAACTGCATTCATGGCAGGTGGAAGACCCCAAGTTCAATCTCCAGTTAAAACCATGGTGGGGTACCTCTGGCCTTCCAGATGTTATAGGACTCCAACTCCTGTCAACCCCAGCCAGCATGACCACTAGCCAGATATGGTGGGAATTGTAGTCCAGCAACATCTGAAGGGCCACAGGTTCCCCTGCATCAAAACTATCAGGTAGCAGCAGGTGATTGGGAAGGACCCTTCTTTGCCTGAGACCCTGGAAAGCTGTTGTCATTCTTTGCTGGTCTAGATGGGCAAATTGGTGTAAGGCAGCTGCATGCCTTCCCATTTCAAGCTTTTTGCCAGATTAGGCAGGTGCTCAGATGTTGCTGCAGCACAGCAAATTCATTGCCTTGCACACGGCTTGGCAGAAAGAGGCCTCCAAGCTGATTGACATTCTGTCACTCTGTTGACTCTGAAGGAACAGCAGAGGTGAGAGTGACCTGCATTTCAGTTGTGTTTCTCATCTCAAATCCTTGGGGATCTTCTCCCCACCCTTTCTTCTCCTCTTCTTCTCCTCCCTCCTCTTGATGGTCCAAGCTGATCAGCTTAGGGGTGAGGATGGTGGGTTGCTGATGGAGCAGAGATTGGCTATGTGCTTCCCCATCATAAAATCTACTTGGCTTCCTGAAGAGGATAAAGGTAGCGCTTGAGAAAGTGGGGGTTATATGATTATGTAAAGAAACAAAACGTGAGAAGGAAGGAAGGAAGGAAGGAAGGAAGGAAGGAGAGATGGGAGATAGGGGTGGGATAAAGGAAAAGGGTGTTGTGGGAGGTGGAGGAACACAGATCAATCAAGGGATTAGGCTTAGAGTACAAAATTTATGCAGCTGCCTCTGTGATTAAAATATCATTGCAAAGGAACAATTAAACCATCTTCCCTCTGTGAGCTGCGTCTCACCTTGGAGGGGAACAGCCAGATTGCTGTCAGCTGTCCTGGCAACTTTTACCCCATCACATTGTTGAGAAACAGGGATATTTTCAGAACCTTTAAAACAAAATAGGTTAATTTTCTTTGGCTTGGGTCTGCGCAAGGAGTCCCCAGGGGTGCGGGAAAGGAGCATAGGCATCTGTGGCAGATGCTTCTGCATTAAGCCAGCTCTGTGGATACAAGATGCTTCCGTTTTTGGAAGGTTCCCAAGGCAAAGAGTAGCATCCCCAAAGAGCCAGTGTGATGTAATGGCTAGAGGGTTAGACTAGGATCTGGGAGTCCAGGGTTCAAATCCCCTACTCAGCCATGAAACTTGCTACTGTGTTACCCTGGGGTGGGGAGCAGTCACTGTCTCTTAGCCTAGCCTACCTCAGAGGGTTGTTGGGAGGATAAAATGAGGAGGTGGGGAGAGCTATGTCCATCATCTTGAGCTCTTTGGAGGAAAGGTGGGATCTAAATGTAATAAATAAATGATAAACATTTTTTCCCCTCTACAGGGAACCTGGTCCATGCTGACTCACCTGCTGAAGAAGCCCTGCATTTCTTTTACAGGGATCCCGGTGCCCTCGCAGAGGATTCTGGGGCATGCTTATTTCATGCAGGTCCCTGGTTGCGTCTCTTGAGCCTCTTTATGGCCCTGCGTGAACTGAGCACAGCCTAAAACATTCCCAGTGCCCTTCCAACATCTGTCATTGCAGGGGGAGATTGCAAATGACAGACGAGCTGACTTTCACCATTATTGATTCCCACCCTCCTAACTGAGCTTTGGGGAAGCCCAGAGTGCTCCAGGACATGGTTTCAAAGTCACTGCCCTAAGGAGTTGTTTGCTTCCATCTTTAGCAAAGAGTTGCAATTTATTACCCACTGGAGCCACTTATTGGTGCCATGCTAAATTCTTCCTCCCCTTTTAATTTACATCCTGGGATTCTCTTTCCTGCTGGACTCTTATTCATTTATTCTCCCCAAGTGAATTGCAGTTGGGTTTGGTGTTTTTTTGGTGTATGTGGTGCAGCTTGAAGCAGCTGGATCTTCCCTTTAGGGCAAGAAATGACAACATTTTCTCGGTCTATGGTTGTATTCCAACAGGGGTAATCTATCAGAAAGAGTCTGCCAACTGTGAGCAGACATGAAGCCTGCATTGGGGCAAAAGCAAAAAGTAGACCACCTCCTTTTTCTCTCTACCCTTGCCTCCTTTCTCCCCATCCGACAGTCTGCCAGGATCTGCCAGAGGTCTGAACTGCTTGCTTGCAGAGGGCTTTATTGATGTTAGTGGGAGGGCCTCATGCAGTTTGAGGTTGCCTGCCTGCTCCATAGGGCCTTATCCACTTCCACTGTTGTCTATGGGTTGTAATCCAAAGTCGTGCTAAATTAAAGTCACTTGGTGGTATACTTGTTGCACCCTTGAAATCTTTTGCCCCAGCGGAAAGTTGTCGCTCAAGAGAATGCATGAGCAGGTTGCTGGTAATTTTGTTGCATGACAAGTGGTGCAATGTATTGCACAGAGAGTTTCCACTAGCACACTGTTGTGTTGGCATCTTCTGTTGCATAACATTAAAAAGGAATGGAGAAGGTAGCAGAGTCAGATCAGCAGAGCAGGCTAAGGATCAGAGTTCCTGCATGCAGCAGGTGCTTTGCTGCACAGGCAAAGCTTGCCAACAGGAGATGTTACAGAGGAACAGGAAAAGACAGGGACCAGTCACTGTGAAGAGGGGCAGAGCAAGACAGACTGAAGCTGCTCGGACCTTAAAGGGACCCACGTCTTCCCAAATTGTTCCTTGGAAGGGCTCTGGTTGAACTCCAAAAGTGTTGGAGGGATCCTGACAGGCACAGTTGCCTTTGCCCTATGGGCTGCTGTCCAGATGGTCCCATTGTCTAGGCTTTTGTTGTGCTGCCTGGATCTTGCTCTGGCTTCACTTTAATCACATACTTGCACCTACTTCTGCCAGCAGCTTCTGCAGAAGCAGATGCTCTCGATGGAAACCTTACATAGGATCAGTGGTGCAAAGGAGAATTGTCAATTCAATGGGCCAACCCCATTTTGTTCCTTGAGGCAAAGGGCAAAAATTGTGGCTCCCTCAAGTTCATGTATAGAAGCTGACCAGATTAGCAGTGGAATCTTATCTCAATGCTGAACAGCAACCTCCACTGCCCTGAAGGACAGCAGGCTCACTTAGGGGGTGCAAACCTGGCCATATGGTGCAAACAGCCCTACCCAATCCTCACTCCTCAGCATCTGCTGCCTGCAGTTACTGCCTCACTCTTCCTTATGGTAGGGACAGCCCTGGGCAATCCCCATTGCCTTCTTTCAGTGCTCTGCCTTCCGTTCCATTGGCATCAGCAGGGCCTGGAATGCGACCAAAGTGAATGAAATCATTTCTTGGCCATGGTCCTCATGGGAGGTGCTGCTCAGGTGAGCCTAGCCTGAAGGCAGCATTTGGCTCTGGCATTAATTTGGCAGTCCCGCTGATGACGTATGAGTCAGCCTAGCCTCCCACCTGCTTATCCGTTAGCAGAGCTAGCACTGTGTGCCATGGAGAGGGCCGTCAGTAATTAATGTTTAGATTTGCCGTGACAAATAATCAGGGCTGATGCGGTAAGAGACCCATGGGTGCAGGATGGCTGGATGAAAACATATCATTTCCGATTATCATTGTACTGTTGGGGGCTGTCATCATTTCATTAGTTTACATCCGATTGGATGGAAAGATCTGTACCCAGGTTTAGAGTGGCAAGCAAAAAACCAATTTACATCTCCCTCCTCTTTTGCTGCAGTGGAAACAGATCAAGCCTTTAGAAACTTGCGCACAGACCTTAGTGGTACAAAATTGCAGGAGTGTGAGTGTGTGTGTGTGAGTGTGTGTGTGTGAAGAGAGCGAGAGAAGAAACTCATTACATTAAGTGTTGGGTGCAGAATTCAACTTCTTAGATGTCTCACCCTTCATTAAAATCAACAATCAGGTTTCTAGCCCATATGATGGTTAAAAACAGGTTTGAAAGCTTGTGGGCAACACCTGCTGCATTTGCAGGGATCAGGGGAGTCTCTGAATAAGATCTGTGGGAAGCCAGAGGGTGTGGGGTTCAGGTCTCATTTCCCCCTCCCATGTAACTAGTAGGAGCAAAATAAATAATGCAAATCTGGAGTGATAATGCAAATGTGCTGGATTGAGTCTGGCCACAGAATCAAGCATTCCTTGCCATGAAATGTGAGTCATGTTGGTGCAGAATTTTGTATTTAGCAGAGTCCTGGGTGTCATTGGATCCAACCCCAAGTAGCTCCATTGTTCATTAAGAAATTATCTCTCTCTTTTTTCCTCTTTCTACACTTTTCTTTTCTCTCTCTTGTTCTCTTTTTTCTCTTTGATTTCTTCCCTCTAAAGAACCCGCCCCTTCGATTGTCTTTCTTCTATCTTGCCAGGATGAAGCGGGCACAATTTGGACCTCATGACTGGCTCTCTTTCCCAGTGCCAACTGGGCCCAGTTGGTTCCTCATGGATAATCTAGAACCGGAGACTGCCTACCAGTTCAGTGTCTTGGCCCAAAACAAGCTAGGCACAAGCTCCTTCAGTGAGGTGGTCACTGTGAATACTTTAGGTGAGACTCAGAAGAGGACCTTGTTGATCCAAGGTTCCATAAACCAAAATGACAAAGCCATTTAAAAAAAGAATGAATTACTAGCAGTGTCGTACCCAGTGTTATTCTGGAATTCTAAGAAACCAGAAAGCTTTCAAGGGTTCTCCAACTGGTTCAAAATGGTGTCTAATTGCATCCAAGCATAGACAAAAACCTTCTCATTGATCTCAGGAACTGCCAAGCAGAATTTGGTTATGACATCTTAAGAAAGGGGGGGGGGGAGGCACATGGAAATTTAGTGCTGTTCTTACTCTCAGTAAAAGTAAAAGGTTGAGCCAAAGGTGTCGTGGAAGAGCAGAGCTTCGAGGAAGCAGTTAAGGGGCAGCAGAATAGGTGGCATAAAGCAGGTATTCTGAGGAAAACATTCTGGGCATATGGGACAGTAAGGGTGAAATGGCAGAGCTTTTAAAGCATGTGATGGGACGATGAGCTGCTTGTGTGTAAAATCCTAGTCCCTCAGAGTTTGGTCAAGTTTGCAAACCTCTGTCTGTAACGGAGCCCCTTAAACATGGCTCCGTCAGTCGCTGGCAGATTCCGACAGTGGTTGCTTTCGGAATCGCTTCCAACATAAAAGCTCCTTAACGGAAACACGTCTTCTGGACTCTCTGCGTGACAGTTTCCGGCGAGGAGTGGGTGTCCCTACAGGAGGTCCTGAAACCTCCCCACTGTTTTCGCTGGAAGTGTCTCTGAGCCATCCCTCCAGCTCCCTTTCCCTCAGCCCAGCTCCTCTCCCCCTACTGGTTCCCTCTTCAGCTGCTGAGTCTCTCCCAACCTGTGTGAGCCCTTTCACTTCCCTTCCTTCCGATGGCAGTTCCCTGACATCCACCTCCCCTCCAGGGCCCCCTTCATCCCCTCTCGCCCCCTCCTCTACGGGCGGTGAGGAGGCAAAACCCCGGAATGAACTTCCTTCATCTTCCGATGTCCCGAACACTTCTCTCCACCTGTTGCGGTTCCTGGTCTCGAAGTACTCCTCCTCCTCAGAGTCCATCTCCCCTTCCCCTTCCGATTCCGAGAATCCTTCCAACTCCTCCTCCTCATCGGTGGTCCCAAAGTATTCCCTCCGGAACCTCTCCACAGGCTGAGGTTTCCTTGGGAACCTTTGATGGAACGTTTCTATCAATACCTCGTCATTGATATCTTCTGCCATTACCCAAGTGTTTTCTGACTCCGGTTCTCCTTCCCACGCTACCAAATACTCCACCTGATCCCCCTTCCATCTGGCGTCGAGGATTTCTGCCACATGGCTGCTGCATTCCCTTTCTTCTATGACCGGTCCCCGAGTGGCCATCCCTTCTCGTCCCCCCTCATACGGTGACAGTAACGACCTGTGAAATACTGGGTGCAGTTTCATGTGGTTGGGTAACCGGAGCCTGAAAGCCACTGGGTTGACCTGTTGAATGACCTCAAAGGGACCCAATCTCCTGGGTCTTAATTTCTTACAACCTCCTTTGAACGGCAACCCTTGGGTTGACAGCCACACTCTATCTCCCACCCTTATGGTTTCACCTTCCCTTCGGTTCTTGTCTGCCTGCCTCTTGTATTCTTCCTTCGCCCTTTCTAAGTTGAGTTGGAGCTGACGATGGATTGCTTCCATTTCTTCTACAAAATGCTCGGCTGCCGGGACACCCCATCTCTCCCCTTCTCCCCCTGGGAAAGCCCTGGGATGACACCCATAATTAGCCAAGAAGGGGCTCATCCCTGTGGACACATTCTCGGCATTGTTGTAGGCAAATTCCGCCAGCGCCAACTTTTCTACCCAGTCATTCTCTCTGTCATTGACATAACACCTCAGGTATTGCTGGAGGACCCCGTTTGCTCTTTCCGCCTGCCCGTTGGTTTCAGGGTGCCGGGCAGTCGAAAAGTTGACCTCCACCTGCAGTAAGCTCATGAGCTTCCTCCAGAACCTGGAAGTAAATTGTTTTCCTCGGTCTGAGACCACCCTCAATGGCACCCCGTGCAACCTAAAAATGTGTTCTACAAATAACTTCGCTGTCTCTTCCGCCGTGACTGCATGCGAGCAGGCTACAAAGTGGCACATCTTTGTTAGTAGGTCTACCACCACCATGATGGCTGTTTTCCCCTTGGACTTCGGCAGATCAGTCATAAAATCTATCGACACTGCCTCCCAAGGTCGTTCTGGGGTTGGTAAGGGTTCTAATAGCCCCGCCGGTGCCCGCCTCTCCCCTTTGGCTCGCTGGCATTGCTCACACCCTCTTACATACTCCCGTACATCTTCCCTCACCTTAGGCCACCAAAATTCCCTGGTGACCAACCACATGGTTTTGTGTTGTCCAAAATGCCCCGCCGTGGGGCTGTCGTGCAACTGCTTGAGTACCCTCCCCCTTAAGTCTCCTTCAGGGATATACAGTGCCCCTTTGTAATACAAAGCTCCATTTCTTTCCTCGAAACCCCCTGGTTCCTCTCCCTCACCCCTAAGACCTCTGAGCTTATTCTGGGCGTATTCATCATTCTCTGTTTCCTCTACCAGTTCTCTTTGTCCCACCAATGCCGCCCCACACACCCAGCGGTCCTCTGGAATGACATGTCTCTCTTCGGGTGCTCCCTCCTCCTCCAAATATTCAGGTTTGCGTGAGAGAGCGTCCGCCCTAATGTTCTCTGGGCCTGGCACGTAACAAATCTCAAAGTTAAATTTGGAGAACTCCTGGGCCCATCTCACTTGCCGTTGGTTGAGCACTCGTGCCGTCCTCCAATACTCTAGGTTCTTGTGGTCAGTGCACACTTGCACCTTATGTTGTGCGCCAATTAGCAGGTGCCTCCATCTCCGGAACGCCTCATGAATGGCTAGTAGTTCTCGGTCATACACCGTGTAGTTCCTCTCGGATTTGTTCAGCTTTCGCGAAAAAAAGGCACACGGTCTCCACTCTGACTCCTCCTTCCCTGGCTGCAGAAGCACCGCCCCAATCGCTCTGTCTGATGCGTCAGTTTCCACTCTCATCGGTTTTTGTAAATCCACATGCAGGAGTTGTTGTTCCGAGGCGAAGGCCCTTTTTAGTTCCTCAAATGCTCGCTCCGCCTCCTCAGTCCAAACGAACTTCTTCTTACTGCTGAGACAGTCCGTAATGGGCGCCGTCAGGTGGGCAAAGTTTCGGATGAACTTACGATAGAAGTTCCCAAATCCTAGGAACCTCTGCACATCCTTCCTTGTTTTGGGTGTTTTCCATTCCAGCACCGCCTGGACCTTGCCGGGATCCATGGCCAATCCCTTGTCTGACAGGCGATACCCCAGGAATTCCACCTCCTTGGTATGAAACTGACACTTCTCCAGTTTCACCCACAGCTGGTTGGCTTGCAGCCTGCTCAACACTTCTCTGACGTCTCTCACATGCTGCTCCTCATTCTCAGAATACACCAACACGTCGTCTAAGAAGGCCACACAATTCTTGTAAAGCAAAGGCCCCAGGACGTGGTTCATAAACGATTGAAAGCACGCGGAGCCTCCTTGTAGGCCGAAGGGCATAACTAAATATTCAAATGCCCCCAAAGGGGTGAACATGGTGGTTTTCCATTCATCCCCCTTCCTTATTCGTATCAGGTTGTACGCCCCCCTTAGGTCCAGTTTAGTAAAAATCTTTCCCTTCCTGACCCTTGTCAAAATGTCGTCAATCCTGGGCATAGGGAAAGCCACTGGTTCTGACACTGCATTTAAGGCCCTGAAGTCACACACAAGCCTCGGCTTGTTCGTGTTTTTTTTATCCACAAAAAACACTGGGCTGCCCCCCACCGCCCTGGACTCTCTGATGAACCCTCTCTTCAGGTTCTTGTCAATGAACTCTCTTAGCTCCTGCATCTCTCTGTCTGACATGGCGTACAGCTTGCCTACAGGGAGCTGTGCCCCAGGGAGTAAATTGATTTGACAGTCAAAGGGTCTATGCGGGGGTAATTGGTCAGCTTCCCTTTCGCTGAAGACGTCGCGGAGATCTGCGTATTGTCGTGGTACCTTCACGTTCTCCGTTACTTCAGTCCCTGCTAGGGTGGCTTGGGCCCCTGCCAAACCCTTTCCCTCTTTGCAGTGTTCTAAGCAATGTGCTGAACCAAAAGAAACCACTCTCTGATGCCAGCCCACCAGCGGATCATGTAACGCTAGCCAGCTCATCCCCAATATAATGGGAGCTCCTCCCAAGGTGGCCACATTAAACGCTATCAGTTCGGTGTGCCTTGCCACCTTCATTATCATTGGGACGGTCTGCAAGCTGACTTCTCCTCCCAACAGCTCCCTGCCATCGATCGTGGTCACCTGCAGGGGGTTGCTTAAAGGGATCGTCTGTATCTGGTGTTCAGCTGCAAACTCTTTGCTCATGAAATTGCAGGAGCTGCCTGAGTCCAACAGCGCCTTTATCTTTAGAGGGTGTCCGTTTGGCAGCTCTAGCGCCACTTCTATCACTAGGGCGGGTTTAGGAGGTTCTGGCGTGGGCACTTTCACTGCTCTTTGGCCTGACTGCTGTGCCCCGACGGTGGCAGCCAGGCGTTGGCTTTTACTTGCTTCGGTATTTCTTCCTCTCTTCCCTCCACAGCTCCTACCATCCCTTGCCATTCCTTCCTCTGGGGGCAGACTCTGGCAAAGTGACCTGGCTGTTGGCAGAGATAGCATTTCCGGGCGCCTTTTCCCTCCTTCTTTCCCCCCTCACTGGGCTTTGAAACTGCGCGCGCGCGCGCTGTTCCGATTTCCATCGGCTCTGCCGGCGGGAAAGTTGGCTCTGGAATGTCTGGAATGCGGAACTCCTTCCAACGTTCCCCCTTCCCTTCCCACCTCTCCAATGCTCTCGCCTCCTGGCGCGCTCCTATGGTCAGCGCTGATTTGGTCAGCTGGTCCATAGACTCCGCCCTGGGCGCCCGGGAAAGTTCGTCTTTCACAGCCGAAGAAAGCCCTTCTTCAAAAAGCATTTGAATGGGTTCCGCCGATAGATCCCACCCCAATTTATGGATCAACATGGTGAATTCAGTCCAGTACTCACGGACAGATCGGCTCCCCTGTTTGCAAGCCATTAACTGTCTGCGGACCACTCCCTGTTCAATATCGCTGGAAAACATCAGATCCATGGCGCGAAAGAACTTCATCGTGTCCTTTAGGACGTCACTATTCGCTGCCATCAGGGGTCTAACCCAGTCTCTCGCCCCCTTTTCAAGATGCCCAATCACGAAAGCCACTCTTGATTCCTCGTCAGGGAATTCATCAAACTGCAGATTGAGGGCATATTGCATCTCTGTCCGAAAGCCATGATAGTCTTTGGGCTCCCCCCCAAACTTCTGCACCAATCCTGGTACCTTTCTGACGAGCTGGGTGTCTTTCCCCTTTTTGTCTGCATCCTGAGCCCTCCTCTCCTCAAGCCTCGCCGTCTGCAGCGCTAGCTGGACCTCCAACACCCGGTACCTTTCTTCCAGGCTTGGACCCGCTCCAGCTCCTGCTTCTCCGGTTCCGGCTGGGTTGCTCATGATGCCTTCTCCTGCACAAGCTGCTCACGAAGACTGTCGGAATGCTGTGATGGGACGATGAGCTGCTTGTGTGTAAAATCCTAGTCCCTCAGAGTTTGGTCAAGTTTGCAAACCTCTGTCTGTAACGGAGCCCCTTAAACATGGCTCCGTCAGTCGCTGGCAGATTCCGACAGTGGTTGCTTTCGGAATCGCTTCCAACATAAAAGCTCCTTAACGGAAACACGTCTTCTGGACTCTCTGCGTGACAGTTTCCGGCGAGGAGTGGGTGTCCCTACAGGAGGTCCTGAAACCTCCCCACTGTTTTCGCTGGAAGTGTCTCTGAGCCATCCCTCCAGCTCCCTTTCCCTCAGCCCAGCTCCTCTCCCCCTACTGGTTCCCTCTTCAGCTGCTGAGTCTCTCCCAACCTGTGTGAGCCCTTTCACTTCCCTTCCTTCCGATGGCAGTTCCCTGACAAAGCAGAAGTGGCCAAACACTTTGGCAAATGTGCCACAATTCCAGTGTAAAACACAAGACCCATCACCGCCCCCATAGGTTTCTTGTGTCTTTTTAAAAAATATTTCTTTTCCCTTCCCCTTCTATCCCAACATTTTTTTTTTATCTTCAGCATTCCCTGTCACAACTCCAGAACCCCTGGTGCTGGTTACTCCACCAAGGTGCCTAACAGCCAATCGGACGCAGCAAGGAGTCCTATTGTCATGGCTTCCTCCAGCCAATCATAGCTTTCCGATTGACCGTTATATTATGGAGTTTCGGGTTGGAGAAAGATGGGAGATTTTAGATGATGCCATCTTGGGGAGTGACAGTGACTTCTTTGCAAAGGATTTGACTCAGGTAAGTGGATGACAGATTGAACCTACAGTGTGGTGGTCTTTCTGGGAAATCATGGAGTGAATTAAGTGTGCAAGCTTAATAGGAATTCCTTAATAAGAAGGCTAGTAATAATAGACAAGTTTCCCTGAAAGACAAATTGTCTCCCAAACTGTTTATCTTTCCTTGCAATGTTCTGCCACAGAGGAGTTCCAGGCTGCTCTCTGACAAAAATGAGGTTCCGGGAAGCCTGCGCAGTGATGCATATGAGCTTGTCTGTACATCCTAGAACAGTGTTCTTCAAGACTGGGTCTCCAGATGTTGTTGGACTACAATTCCCATCATCCCCAGCCAGCTTAGCCAAATGTTAGGGATGGTGGAAGTTTAAGTCCAACAACATTTGGGGATCGAAGGTTGAAGAACATTATCCTAGAGCATAGCCCCAAATCTTCTGTAGAAGAGGTTCTACAAAAGACTGCAAAGGGTTCCTTGGCAAATAGGCCTTTGGAGCACCAGAAATGATGCTCTAATGGTGAAAATTTCTAACACACTGCTCTTTCATTTGAGAAGAGTGGTTGACATACTATCCATCTCTCTGAACTAGGAATGCCTCTGAAATTCCCATCCAAATTCCATTTTAAAAATTATGTATATCAGAATATCTCCCTGGATTTGGGACTTGCAAATTACCTGGTCTTGCTTCTGAAGTGGAACCAATGCATTAGTAATCCTCTGTGCTCCATTTTAAAAATAATAATAATTTTCTCTGTTCTCTTTTATTATGTTTAATTTTATGTTATATATTTTTACCAGTATAAGCCACCTGGACGGCCCTTTTGACTGTCGACAGGTGGGGTATAAATGGTATTGTGAATTCAGTTTTATGAAGCAAATGTTAGGTAATCAAGTGATATGTGTGTGTATATGTTTGGTGTTAAATGGTCCCTAAGGAAACCCACTAAATACGTTTTGGGGACTTAATTGCTTCACTCACTATCTCTTCGGAGACCCTAGAATACTCTGTTTTCTGACTTAACTACAGGTGTTGCAACCTGATGACT
Organism: Podarcis pityusensis; assembly: GCF_964106645.2. Taxonomy (NCBI): domain Eukaryota; kingdom Metazoa; phylum Chordata; class Lepidosauria; order Squamata; family Lacertidae; genus Podarcis; species Podarcis pityusensis. The sequence continues at coordinate 20,571,930 of NC_138040.1, read as the reverse complement.
CTAGATACTAAAAGTGGCTAATCTCCCTGCATGTATAAAGCCAATTCCTTTGCCACCACTGGGAAAATATACTGTTTCCAATTAAAAACTGAGTCCAACTGTCGACCACAGTTTGTGGTGGCATTCATTTTTCACGACAAATGTCAGCATTTGGTTGCCAGGCGATGTTTGATAATGCACATATTTCATGCCATAGGACACATGGTACGAGTTCAGAGTTCTGGCTGTCATGCAAGACCTCATCAGTGAACCCAGCAACATTGCCGGCGTATCCAGCACAGGTAAGGAAGTGCTTTCTCCACCTTCCATTAAGCTTTTTCACCAGCCAAACCTAATCTGCGGATGGGCAAGATCATCAGAAGGAGTGGGTCCTTCTTGAGAATGGCCTCAGAACTGAGGAATTGTCCTGGCCCTCCCTGCCAGATGAAGGATTTGAACTCAGTTTTGTTTTTCTGCCCAATTATTTAATGCATAGATCTGAGTGATACATAGAGGAGGGTAAGGCTACCAATGGCTACTAGCCACAATGGCCATGCTTTGCCTCCACTATTAGAGGCAGTAGTGCTTCTGAGGAGGGGAGTGTTATTTTGCTTGGATCCTGCTTATGTGTTTCCCTTGGGCATCTAGTTGGCCACTGTGAGAACAGGATGCTGGATTAGAAGTGCTCCTGGCCTGATCCAGCTTAACTTGTGGTTCTCTGGATCTTGTTGGGCTATTCCTCCCACCATCCCTGACCATTGGCCATGCTGGCTGGGGCTGATGGGAGATGTAGTTCAACAAATTCTAGAGGACCATAACGGACCTGTTAAATGTTCAAGGTGCCAGAAGCCTTGTTTTTTCCCCCACATGGAGGTGTGTTTCAGATGTTGACTGTTGTCCAAACCTCTTCAAAACTGCCTACCACAGCATGGCAGCATCAACCATTTCCCAAGGAAATCTCCTCAAATGTGTGTGGTGAAGAGATGATGGAAGTAATTCCATTTGTTTATTCCTACTCTGACGGTCTCCCTGCAGAACAAGTGCCTGTAGCAGTGTCTTAAGAGGCTCTCCTATTCTCTGTCTCTCCCAGACATATTTCCACAGCCAGAGCTGACTGATGAAGGCTTGGCCCGGCCTGTGCTGGCTGGAATAGTTGCCACCATTTGCTTCCTCGCAGCTGCCATCCTATTCAGCACTCTAGCTGCCTGCTTCGTCAACAAGCAACGCAAACGGAAACTTAAGCGCAAAAAAGGTGAGTCTGTACCTTGCATTTCCTGGAAAATTAAGACAATAATCACCTAGGTGTCAAGAGAGCCTTATACTCTGAAATCTTGAGGAAATGGTTCTGGGATAAACATGCTGCATTCCAAGACACTTGGTTTTCTAGGCACAGAATATGTGTTCAAACTATTTTCCCTCCACCAAACTTAGGCCGCATTTGTAAGGTAAAGGTAAAGGTACCCCTGCCCATACGGGCCAGTCGTGTCTGACTCTAGGGTTGTGCGCCCATCTCACTTAAGAGGCCAGGGGCCAGCACTGTCCGGAGACACTTCCGGGTCATGTGGCCAGCGTGACGAAGCTGCTCTGGCGAGCCAGCACCAGTGCAGCACACGGAAACGCCGTTTACCTTCCCGCTAGAAAGCGGTACCTATTTATCTACTTGCACTTAGGGGTGTTTTCGAACTGCTAGGTGGGCAGGAGCTGGGAACAAAAGACGGGAGCTCACCCTGCCACGGGGATTCGAACCGCCGACCATACGATCGGCAAGTCCTAGGCGCTGAGGTTTTACCCACAGCGCCACCCGCATTTGTACCATCCACTTAAAGCACCATGATACTACTTTAAACATGTATGGCTTTCCCCAAAGAATTCTGGAAGGTGCAGTTGGTTAAAAGTTCTGAACATTGTTAGGAGGCCCCCATTCCCCTCACAGAGCTACAATTTCCAGGGTTTTCTGTGAGGAGGAATTGATAGTTAAGCCATTCTGGGAATGGTAGCCCTGGGCCTCCTAACAACTCTCAGCACCCTGGACAAACTAACTCCCAGAATTCTTTGGGGGAAGCCATGACTGTTTAAAGTGGTATATCAGTGCGGTAAATGGATGGTGTGAACGTGGTCTTAAAAAGTCTCTCTACACCCCCACTTGCCTACTTTGGTATCCAGCTAATTTGTGTAATACTGTGTTTTAATATTAATGCATTGTGTTTTAATTGTTGTATCTTATCCTGGGACCTTATGGCAAAGTATGGTTAATAAATTGTAGTAGTAGTAGTAGTAATAATAATAATAATAATAATAATAAGAAGTTAGTTAAAACTAATGTGCTTAAGTTAGTCATGGCCCTTCATTTCAATGGGTCTATTAAATGTATGACTGTCATTGGATACAATCACTAGATATGATGATAAGGCCTCAAAGAGCTAACCTGTTTCCACAGTGTCAGGTTGTATTGTGGGGTGGGGTGTCGCATGACCAAACGTTTAATAATAATACCACAAAGCATTTGATGTCTGGAAAAAGGAAGTTGACCTTGCCTTCTCCCTGATGTGCTAGTTTTATATGCAGTGCTACTACAAATAAAACAGCATATAAAACACTGATATGCAGTGTTAGGGCATGCTCTCCCTGCTGAAATACAAGAGGCCCTATTGTATTGGCATTCCACTGGCTTCTGTAGACAAACCTGTGCAGACAAGCATTTCCCGGAACTTGAGCTTTGTGTTTTGTTTAAATAATATTTTTAATGGGCTTTTTTTCTTGTGTATTTTAATGATGGATGTTTTTAATGTTTTTTATGGAATTGCTTTATTGCACATATTGCATGTGTGTGTGTTTTATAATTGATGTTATACTTGTAAAGTGCTTAGAAACCATTTCGACATGTAAGCAGTGTATAAATTAATAGATGATGATGATGATGATATGTGCAGCAGCATCTGGTCATGTGGAGAAAAATTTAATGTTGTGAACATCCTGTAATAGTGGGGATACCCAGCTTACACTGGCTACAAGGGTGAGCTTCTTGTTCTGTTTTTCATTGTTGGAAAAGTAAGAAATAGGGTACCTCATTCAATATTGTCCTTTCAACTCTTTTAATTATTTCTCCCACACCCCCTTTATATTTTCCAGACCCTCCTCTCTCAATAACCCATTGCAGGAAGAGTTTAGAGTCTCCGTAAGTATCTCTGTGTTGTAAAAAAACAAACAAACAAAAACCAGCAGAAGAAAATCTATGAAATCATCAGTTAAAAGTAACCATTCCCTTTGAGAGTTACACTTCCCAGAGTTCCCTGGGAAGATGGATTAAATGGTTAAACCACCCTGAGAAATGTAAGAATAGAAGGGTTTCCTAACAACCCTCAGCACCCTTAACAAGCTTCATCTCCCAGAATTATTTGGGGGAAGCCATGTTTGTTTAAAGTGGTATTGTGGTGTTTTAAACGTATGACATGAATGTGGCCTTTGCAAAGGAGAAGTAATATTAATAATGATGTCCCACATGTCCCACCCTAACTTCTGCTTATTCATTTTACATCCAGTTAAGGGGTTTATGTTATTTAGTGCTCATACATCCTTTTACTCAAACTGTGGTGTTAATCAAACTACAGACCTTGGTCTCCTCTGTGATCCATTATTAAAATTATGCCCCCCCCCCCTTCTATGGCACAGGTTGTCCTCTGGAAAAGTGAGCCCCGAGAGCATCCGGACGCTCCGTCCCCCCTCCGAATCTTCCGATGACCAGGGCCCACCCGGCAAGCGGATGCTTAGCCCCAGCAAGGAGAAGGAGCTCTCCCTTTACAAGAAGACCAAGCGGGCCATCAGCAGCAAGAAGTACAGTGTTTCCAAGGCTGAGGCAGAAGCTGAGGCGACCACCCCCATTGAACTCATCAGCCGCGGGCCAGACGGCCGTTTTGTCATGGATCCTTCGGAGATGGAGCCCTCCCTCAAGACCCGCCGGATAGAGGGCTTCCCCTTTGTGGAGGAGACGGACATGTACCCGGAGTTCCGCCAGTCCGATGAAGAGAACGATGACCCCGTGATGCCTGCCTCTGTGACAGCCCTCAAGTCCCAGCTGACGCCTCTCTCCTCCAGCCAGGAGTCTTACCTTCAGCCACCAGCATACAGCCCAAGGTTTCACCGGGGCCTGGAGGGGACGGGCACCATGGAGAGCCGCCTCCAAGCCACTGGCCAGGCCAGGCCTCCTGCCCCCAGGCCATTCCACCACGGCCCGTATTACGGTTACCTCAGCAGCAGCAGCCCCGGCGAGATGGACCCTCCGCCTTTCTACATGCCGGAGGTCAGCCCCCTCAGCTCTGTCATGTCCTCCCCTCCTCTGCACCCAGAGGGGCCTTTTGGCCATGCCACCATCCCCGAGGAGAATGGAGAGAACGCCTCCAACAGCACGCTGCCCCTGACCCAGACTCCGACGGGGGGCCGGTCCCCCGAGCCATGGGGCAGGGCCGAGTTCCCTTTCAGCGGCCTGGAATCGTCACCCATCATGTTCCCCCACCAGCTCCACCAGTGCGAAATGGCTGAGAGCCTGCAGCCAAAGGCCAGTCTTCCTAGGGGACCACCACCTTCCTCGCTCCAGGTCCCCACGTCCTACCCTGGCATCCTGGCCCTGGAGGCACCAAAGAGCTGGACTGGCAAGTCGCCAAGCAGAAGCCAACCTTCCATGCCCACCGCCGCCAAATGGCAGGACAAACCTATGCAACCAATGGCGAGTCAAGGGCAGCTAAGACACACCAGTCAAGGCATGGGCATACCTGTGTTGCCTTACCATGGGCCGTCCGAGTCAGTCAGCCACAGCGGCACAAGCACATTTGGCCTGGACACCAGGTGGTACGACCCCCAACCCAGACCTCGGCCCAGCCCCCGGCAAGCCAGGAGGGCTGAGCCCAGTTTACATCAGGTGGTGCTACAACCTTCGAGGCTTTCCCCCCTGACCCAGAGCCCCCTCAGCTCCCGCACCAGCTCCCCAGAGCTGACGGCGCGGGCCAGGCCACGGCCGGGCCTCATCCACCAGGCGGAGATGTCTGAGATCACTCTGCAGCCTCCGGCGGCCGTCAGCTTCTCCCGCAAGTCCACCCCGTCGACAGGATCCCCTGCCCAGAGCAGCCGGGGAGGAAGCCCCAGCTTCCGGCCAGCCATGGCTTTCACTTCTCTGGCCACCGGCTATCCCCCCCCTCAGTGCCCTTCCCTGCCCGTGGAGCCCATAGATGTCTTCGGACAAATCCCCTCTCCGAGGAGGGGAGGGGAGGACATTCTTAGGCCGGAGCCGACACCGACAACCAGTTCAGGGTAAGTGTGTGTGTGTGTGGACATTGCCTGCTTCCCCTCCCCCCCAGCCTCTCTCTCCCTCCCCGCCTCACCTGCTCCCATCCCTTCCCTACAACTTCTTCCCCTGCCACCATCACCTGAATCCATGTTGAGGCACGCTGCAGCAACTTTTTTGGAGATGGCCTCCAGCTGGGATTTCTAGTATTATTTCCCCCTCCCTTCCCTAGTCAAGTTTTGCAGTGTTGGGCCACCCCCTGCCAATGTCCATTACCCCCTCAGCATGGGCGATTAGATCCATAGGGTCCCTGGCCTTTGGGACTGTTGGGAATTGTGTACTGTTGGTTAGCTCAAGGGCTCCCCCTTTCCCCCCCCCATCACAAGAAGTAAAAATATTGAAGCTTTCATTTTTGTTTGGGAGTCACGTGCCGGGATGAAATGAAGAGGGTGTCCAAATGTCTAAAAACTGTAGGTTCAGGTGGTGTTTCTTTTCGCTTTGCAACTGGGTCAGCGAGCCCCAGATATTACCAGTATTTTCCTCTTCTAGTTCCTGGCTGTTTACTTTCCTGGGACATTAAGGCCTTGAGGCCCGCTCTTTGCCTTCTTCACATCCTTCTTTTACCCCCCGAGAGGGTTTGTCATCTTCCATGAACGAAACATGGCCGCACAAGCCGCCTTTTTCCACAACATCTCCAAAAGGGGTGCTGCAGCCCCACCCACAAGACTTGGGCGAGGCGAGAGAAACAAAGACATTAGCCACATGAACAGCTTGTAAGGAGAGGACCAAAAAATTTAAAAAGTCAAAATCTACCCCAAACACACAGAAGTCCAATCAGGAAGCCGCCAGCACCCTCGGATCCTGTCCATGCAAGGGATTGCAGCTGGCCAATTACCTCCAGCAGCTGGTTTTCCAGGTACCAGGGTTGCACCAGGCAAAGCGTCTTCTCTTTCTTTCCGTTTCTTCCTTCTCCTCCCCACACCTCTGTCTTTCACACTAACTGTAGGTGCGCTCTCCTTCCATCCTTTTGTCTTTGTTCAAACAATTTTTTTGTTCTCCATGTAGTGGAGTTTGACTCCCCTTGCCCCCTCTCTTGACCCCCCAGCGTTGTGGAAATGAGTGGTGGTACCCTGCCCCCCGCCCTGCCCAAATGGCTTGATGGAAACATGTGTAGATCAATTTGGATCAGGAGGGAGAAGTGACTCAACAGCAAGCAAGGAACGAAGGGTGGGCTGGTTAGACTGTGGTCAGCCTGGTATGTGAACCCAAGCAGTGGTTGTGGTAGGGTCATTGTAGAGCAAAGGTGTGAGACTTGAGTATAGCGTGGGAAGCTGACTTTTCACCCCCCTGCCAAACATCCTTGCATTCTACCTATACTCTCTGGTACCTGGAAGCACTTAAGTCTTTGGAGACCCATTTAGCAAGGTTATTGGTTGCTGCTTCAGGAGATTGGACCCAAGGGATAGGAGACATGTCTTTGCGCTAAACGGCTGAAGGGCGCTGTAAATGACTAGCAAAATGAAAGCAACCTCTGTTACTTTAAACCTATGCTTGTATAGACAATCTGAAACCTAATGGATCCAAGACTTCCACTCAAAGACCACTTATGGGAACATATTAGGACACTCTAGAGCAGTGTTCTTGAATATTGGGCTCCCATATATTGTTGATCTACAACTCCCATCATCACCGACAATTGGCTTAGTTGGCTGGGGATGATGGGAGTTGTAGTCCAACAGCATCTGGGGATCCAAGGTTGAAGAACACTACTCTAGAGGACACGTCCACACTACAAACTTCATACCATTCTAACAGCCACAACTTCCCCCGAAGAATCATGGGAATTGTAGTGGTTTTTCTGCTGAACACTTCCTGTTAAGAGATCCCTAACCCACCTTTACCCTCTCACAAGTGTGTCAAATTTAATTTTAATGTGTCAAATTGCTCCCCATTAATGGCACCCCCAAACCATTCACTGTCCTACTTGATGTTGAGGCTGGCCCTACCCTCCTCATGCAACTGCAGTTCCCAGGCTTCCCTGGAAGGAGGAAATGAATGTTGAGCTGGCTTCAGGTCTGCAGCCTGAAGCTTTCTGCAGGTCTGCAGCTTTCTCTGTGTTAGCGCCCTGTTGTCTGTGCTTTGAAGCCATGCCTTCTATACACTTTCGCCATCCTTTCGTTTGTTTCCATTTCTTTTCCCCCTTTGTTTTTCCAGCATTGTTTGTTTGCTTCTTTTGTGTTTCGGTTTCTTTCCCCCTCACTTTTCCTTTTGGATTTATTTTATTATTATTTTTTTCCTCCTCCGTTTGACTTGCTGATGTCTTGTGGAGCTTGGCTCCTTGCGGGTGTTGATAACTGCTTTGTTTTTGATTAATCTCAGCTATCTGGGCAGTGTTGTCGAGACAAGCCACTCCTCAGCTCAATAGGTAAGGGCGATCAATGTCTGGAAGGATGGTGCTGTGGGGCGTGGTTGGGGAGAGGGGCATGGGAGGGGATTCCAAAGGAGGGGGGCTCTTTTCAATAACATATATCTATATATCTATACATTTCCTTTAAAGGGGAATAAGGTATTGCAAAACCCAGGACAAACCTTTGCATACTTAGTCTCTGTGGCTTTTGGGTTTCCCCGTTCTCTTGTACATCTCCCTCTCTCTATAAGCACAGACTCTATATCAGCCAAACTTTTTCGGGCCACTGACCCCTTGATTCCATAAACTCTTCCCCAGTGCCCCCTACTCTATAAAAAGCATTGCTCAGAATAGCAGTTTGCCTTAGTAACAATAAATTGAATATGTATCCAAAATCCAATTTAGTTTAATTAATTCAACAAAACTAATTAACTTGATCCAGTGATACCAGCAATTCAAAGTTAAAAAGTCATTTATACCTCTCACACCTCCCCCCTGCTGCCCCCTTGCTCCTCAAGAGTGTGCCCCATCACCAAGAAGGACCACAATAAATGGATATTAAGTGGAGTAATGTGACTGAAGCAGTGAGCTCAGGTTCTAGCCTAACACTTTTAACCGCCACACCAGTCAGAAGTTCCAAACCCCGTTCTTCAGAGACCCTCCCATATAGCTTGCTGTGTATGAGATTATATTACCCATCTCTTCCCTATACTTAATGAGCAGGCTGGCCTTACCATTAGGCAGAGTGAGGCAGCCACCTCAGGCAGCTGATTTTGGGTGTCATGAAAGGGCAGCAAACTGCTAACTCCCCATTTATGCATGCTATATTTGATGTGATGGTGCACATGCAACATGCCACAAACCCAGAAGTGGAACCTGGAAATGTGGAGCACCCTGGAGAATCTTCCTGGCTCACCAGCAGACCCTCTTTGGGCTCTGGGGAGGGTCTCATTGTGAGCCAGGAGGACTCTCCAGGGTGCTCCATTTACACACAGGGAAGCCTGGAACAAAATCGCTGCATAAATTGAGAGATGCCTGTATTTCATTTATAATTATTTTTAGTGATGGGGACAGGAAGCAGGGCTTTGGGATGTTCTGTCTCAGGTGCCAAAATAAGTGTCATGGCCTTGAGAGCTGCGCACCTTGACTGTCAGGAGCAGGAAGAGCCTATTGCAAGACCATACCCTCCAACTTTTTTCTGATGAAAATAAAGACATCCCCTGCAACATTTCTCCAGTGAAAATAGGAACATCCTATTCCATCCCCTCCAACATTTCTCCAATGAAAATAGGGATGTCCTAAGGAAACGTGGGACATTCTAGGATCAAATCAGAAACCAGGATGGCTTCTGTAAATCTGGGACTTTCCCTGGAAAATAGAGGCACTTGGAGGGTCTACGAGACCCACTGATAAAATCTCAAACTGCCAGCCTTGCGTGGCAACATTCCAAATACTGGATGAAAACTCTTTGTTCTCACCATTCTTCTTAGCAAAATAGCAAAAGCAGGGGCTTTGACAGAACCCCTAGTAGTCTGCTGTAAAGGCCTGGTTGGCTTTGCTTGCCCAAAAAATGACCACAAATTGTGCAGGCACTGATTTATGTCCTGCAACATTGATCTACTAGGAGTCTCTCCTTAAACGAGAGAGGCTGGGCATTTCTGCCCTGTGTGAAAACTGGCAGATGATAAGCGACTGCATACTCTGTTGTTATTTAAAAAGAGACTCCATAAAGAAGAGAGGGAAGTGATAGCTTTATGATTTGGGGTTGTAAAGTTGTCAGTGGGTGAAGCGTTGCTGGGCACTTTATGACCAGGTCAGTATACAGTCTTCCCCACCCGCAAGCACACACGCACACAACCCCACTGTTTTATGGAGCCATAAAAACTGAAGAGGGACATGGTTTATGAGATTTGTGCAGACGCCTTAGATCAGCTCACTTCCACGGCGGGGATGCAGACAAATTTGGACAGGCATCTGGAGCATTGCCGTCAGTGTCTCTGGATGACTCTCTCTTCTGCAACATAAAAAACCCAGTGCCGTCTTTTGAGGACTGGGGAATGGATTTCAATACAAGGTCATGCCAGGGGAACTGCAGGCCAAGTTACACTTAAGATCCTGGGTGATTTATTCTAGGCCTCCCCAATGGAAGGCCCATTAATACCCAGTGGCAGCTTGGATGGGACTGCTATACCAGGCCCCTTAGTCCACCCCCTACTGCAGTCTTTTGCAGCTTGGCACCCTCCAAATGTTTTGGGACTCCCATCAACCCCAGCCAATGGTGAGGGGTGATGGTAGGTGTAGCCTCAACAGCAGTATCTGGAGGGCCACATGCTCCCCATTTCCTGCCTTGGTAGATCACATGACCAAAAGATAGGAAGCCACTTTGAATCAGGTTGGACCATTTGTCCCTCTAGCCCAGATTGTCCTTTCTGACTAGCAGCAGCTTTCCAGGATCTTGGGAGGAGAGTCTTTATCATCACCTGCTACCTGAACTGTTTAACTGAGCCAGGGACCTTCTGCTTTCAAAGCAAAGACTGTGCCACTGAGCCATGGCCTGGTCTGATTTGCATTGTCATCACCCTCTTTTCAGTTTTTAATCTGGGCTGTATGTACAACACACACACTCAACATTCTGCACATTTGACAATTCAAATTTTACATCAGTGAAGTTTGCATGATGCTCTTATTTCATATAATTTATTTTGTTTTTGCTAGTTGTGGAGAGCAGGCTGCTAAAATCCTGTTGCACACACCTTGTCTGGCTTCTGGGAACTCAGCAGGCATTGCCCACACATTTTCAAAAATATATTTGTGTCCGTATGGGCTAGAAACTTGGCTTTTCATCATGAAGTTGAAAGCATTGGTTCTCAGATGGGGGCGAAGCACTGGTTCTCAGGAAGCTGAATTGTGGGTGTGCAGCACCCTGCAGTCCTTTAGGATATACAAAGCTATGTGTGTGCGCTCAGTTCACTGTGAATTTCTGTTAACCAAGGACAGGTCTCCTTGTCCCCTCACAGTTAATCTCATCACTGTAATGGGAAACCCAAAAACCACAAGGCCAAGCTGGTGTCCTGCGTGCTCTTCCCTTAAGTGGGGCAGGGCCTTCTGCTCATAGCCCTAGATGTGAGCCTAGGTGGGGGTTGGCCAGGACTTGCATATGCCCTGACAGTTGTCACTCTGGTGTACATCTTTTGGAGTTTGAGGACTCTTGTCTGTCTGTCTTTTTTGGAAGAGAAGAGTTTTCCCCTTTAAAGGCTGTCCATGTGCCAGTTCTCTGCATGCATTTCACACTCGCTCTGGCTTGGAGAAGTTGTAAGTCCTCTTTGTCTGATTGCTTTTTCTCTCTTATTTCATTATGATTTCTACCTTACGTTTTGCTTTCTCTCTCTTTCCTCACTCCATTGTTACTACTTTTTCCTCCTCTTTCCTTCCCCTCCTTCTCCTGCCTTCTCCCCCCCTCCCACCTCTCTCTCCTCACCTCCCAACCTCCGCCTCCTGTCCCTTGTTCCTCTCCCTTCTCCATCCCTCTCCTGTCAGCATGGTGAAAATCCGTTGTGTAGACAAGTTGTGCTGTCCCCCGCAAACCTGGTGAAGGGATGCCTTTATCTGGTGTGTGCCCTGCTCTTTTATCAGCTTCCTCCTTACCTCATTGCGCTGCTGCTGCTACTGCTGCTGCTGCTGGTGGTGGTGGTGGAGCCTGGCACGGCAGTAGGAAAATGCTTGGGGGGCAAGATGGGAGCATCTTTCATTGACTCAGCTTGCAAATGGCTATGCAGCAGTATCACTCAAGTGTAGGTCCTTCTTGGAGTTTTGAGGTGGCTGGCAATCCCTTAAAATGGAGAAGGAGGGGTTTCTGTGCTTAAAAGCTTCAAAATCCTAGAGGCTGTAATCCAGCATTTTGGGGAGAGACTCTATTTATTGAGGTAATGCTGTGCTCATTGTACCTTTCCAGCTCGGTGTTTCATTCCAGTGCCAAGGGTTGCCACTTCACCCTTACATTTCTTCCTCTACTCTTCCAACCTTCAGCTGGGAAGGAAGATCCAGAGAAATAATAGCTCCCGATTTCTGCCATTGCTGACTAGTAGAACTGCTCATTTTAGTTGTTCTTTGTTGTTGGCATTCAAGAAGAATACTGTGCCATGTAGGCAAACCATGTATCTCTTCCAGGTGTTTTTTCTCCTCTTGTCTTTGGACACTCTGGAAGGAAGCCATATTAGTCTTTTCTTGCTTTAGCCTAGTTTTCACCTATGCTCAATTAACATGAACTGGACATTTCAGGAAAAAGTTATCCATTTGAGCCCTAATTATATAGAGTCTGGGTAAGAATTTGAAATGTGGCTAACACACCTGGTACCATGTTTAGTTTTTGTAAAAAGACAAATCTATGGGCCATAACATTAGCGTTTATTAGGAAAGAGTGGGGTGAGACTCAACTAGGTTTACTCAGGGAAAACTCACTGAAGTGAATGAACCCAGTTTAGTAATATCCATTCATTTCAATGGGTGTGCTCTGAGTAAAACTTACTTAAATACTATGTTGTTATTGTTATAATAATTATTAAATAATGACATGTATATATTGCCCTTCATCCAAAGCTCACTGGGTAGTTTGCGACATAAAAACACATAATAACAAAATAATAATCATTGCTCGGCCCACAAACACATTTAAAAGGTCATAGATTGTTTAATCAGTCAAAGGCCTTGTTGAAGAGAAATGTTTTCACTTTGCATCTAAAGATATGTAATGAAGTGTCAGGTGAACCTTCCTGGGGAGAGCATTCCACAAATGGAGAGCCACCACAGAAAAGCCCTGTTCTCGTGTTGCCACTCTCCGACCCCTTGTGGAGGAGGCACACAAAGAATGATGATTCCAGGGTCTGAGTCAGTTCATATTTTACATTCAGAGGATCCCCAAACCATTCATCTCTTTAAAAGCTGGGAATAAATGACTTTGAATTGGTAACTTCCTTAAATACCCGAAGAGTTTCCTCTAAACCATTTTAATTTGTTCACAGCTGAAGATAGAAAACAGGGTGAAATGGACCATTAGTTTAACCATTGGTTTAATTTAGTATGGTCTTGTGTTGGCCTTCATTAGAAAGTTTCACTCCTTTAAAAAACTGTACTTGACATTTAGTATTTCCAAAGCAAAGCTTTTACACTATCTAATCTAGGTTATTCCATTAGAAAAAGTCTAAAATACCCAAATTAGGAAGCAGGGAGAATGACATATTTCCTAGACACTTCCAAGTATATACCATTATAAATGTGTTAAGGTGCTACAACACTATTTCTTGCATTTACTTTCATAGACACATATGGCTATCTAGAAATTTTTACAATTGATGTAGTCCATAGGAACATAGGAAGTTGCCTTATATTGTGTCAAACCCTTGGCCCATCAAGCTCAGTATGGCCTACACTGACTGGCAGCAGCTTTCCAGGATTTCAATCAGGAGTCTTTTTTCCTACTTTGAGATGCTGGGGGTTGACCCTGGGACCTTCTGGGGGTGCAAGATAGATGCTCTGCAGCTGAGCTGCGCCCTTCCCCTGAGAAGTAAAAAGGACTTACATTGCAGGTGATGTTGAAGAGTGGGTGACATTTCATCCATGTTAAATTAATTAGCCTCAAACCCTAAAAATGGAACCGCCACTGCAGGGTGGTCTGAATACCAAAAACTGGATACGGCACTGGATTTAGGGCAATGCCAGCAGTTCCCCTGCACAGGACACCGAGCCAAGGTGGCACAAAATAGTAACAGCAACATCAACCTGTATTTCTGTGGATACCTACTGAGAAGATCCATAAAAAAGCAACTGTGCCAAAAAGAATTACTGTGAAAATTAGAAAGATGGGGCAAGGGGTGCCAAATTTTGTCCTCGCTCAGGCTGCCATATACCAAAGTCCGCCCCTGCTGTGTATGAACAACACTAACCACCACCAACTTCAAGTTATGCCTGTGAACTTCTAATGTAGGCATCCACAAACTCAGCCCTCCAGATGTGTTGGGACTATAATTCCCATCATCCCTGACCATTGGTCCTGTTAGCTAGGGATGGTGGGAGTTGTAGTCCCAAAACATCTGGAGGGCAAAGTTTGGGGGTGACTGTTCTAATGGCTTATTATAGAAAACTTTTGGAAGCAGATTGCTGGTGAAGAAAGAAAGGCCTTTGCCTCAGCCAGAAAGGTACACCTTATACTCTAAATCTTAATCTTGATTGCATCACAGTGATACTGTTATTCTTTTCTTGGAAATCCTACCTAGTTTAGACAACAAACAAATGTAGTCTATCTCCATCCTTAACTGACAGGGATTTTTAAAAAAATGTTACAAAACCATCACAATTTGTTTTCCTTCTAGAACAGGCTTAGGACTCAAAAGTAAAAGGAATGAAAATAAGCCACACAAAGGCTTGTGTATGATTTAGAATTTAGGATTTTAAGTAAGAATGCAACAAATATCCATGATACGTTAAAAAAATAACTGGAATGCCAACCTTTGAAGCCTTATGTGCTATTGATTAGTGGCCTTCCTTCCTTTGCCATCTAACATTAACTTGTGGAAAAACTGAGCTGAGCTTCTGCTATCTTAATTAAAGTAAATATCCTGCATTCATCGTTGCAGATAAATACCCCAAATACAGCAACAGATTTCTGAACAGGTATCCCAGATTTGTGTAATAAAAAGGTGGGGTGGGCGAGGGGATTGATAACAGTTCACAAGTAGGCCAGTTGCACTGAATAGTGTCCAATATGGTGATTTTTTTATGATATAGTAGTATATAAATACTTTTATTAAAAAAATAAGTAGCTCAACCTAATTTATTTGTTGCATTTGTATGCACTTTTTCCCTCCATGGAAATAAAGGTGACCTATGTGGTTCTTGTCCTTCTCATTTAATGCCTACAAAAACCCAGTGAGGTAGGTTAGGCTGAGAGGCAGTGGTTGTCCTAAGGTCACCCAAGGAGCTTCATGACCGGGTGGGAATTTGAACCTGGTTTCCCAGGACCTAGTCCAGCACTTTAACCACTACACTACACTGGCTCTCCAGTGCTTTAATAGGGAATTGTGCTCAACAATAGCCCAGCACTCAGTGCAGATGTAAGCATGGCAGCTATTGGAATGGGCAAGAGTGGTGAGCCATAGGCTGGCATGATGTGCAATAGCACACCAGCCAGCCAATTCTTCATTAGGTAGTATCCAAACTAGTGTGTGCCATTACAAGTTGGAAAATCCTGCCAATGCAAAAAAAAGTCTATCCATTTTTGTACATTTGTCCTGAACATGCAGCCTGTCTTTTCACCAAAATAATTGGAGAGGTTTCATAGTCTTTCATGCTTAGAATGCTAATTTTTATGCAACTAGTATAGCTTACTTCTATATATATATATATATATCCATATTCTTATATATTTTAGGTTTATTTTGCCCCCCCCCCAAAAAAAATAGTCCATGCACACATTTCCTGAGTGTAGGCTGGGGAAATGTAGATCAGTAGAAAAGATGTACTGCAAATCACAAAGATGGCACAAAAATGTTCAAGGTGACTTGTTTTGCTCCCCATCTTATCTTATCTAGTCCTTGTATGAGGGAGATGTCTGATATGAACTATTGCATGGTGTTGAATATGTGTTACACACACACACACACAGAGAGAGAATTTTAATCTTTGAAACCTTATTATGAACGTGCTTCAGTTAGCAGCCCAGTATGCCTCATAATCTAACATTAACAAGGGAAAAACATAATCTGTTTCCTGAGCTGGGCTAATGCAGTTTTCTGGATTAGTAGTTTACAAGGAAGAAGAAAAAGAAACTTCATCACTTTAAGCTTGATTCCAAATGTTCTGCAGCAACAGGGAAATGCAAACTTGGGCTGGAACTCCTTTCTGCTGCCGTCTTCTGCGCCATTGACTGGATCTTGACAAATGGCCCACCACCACTTTCCATCGTCTCTTAAAAAACTTCAGATGGGAATGACTAATCTCTCTCTTTCTGCCATACTTTTCATACTTCTGCTGTTCGTGTCCCAGCTTGTTAATAACATTTTAAATTTTGCTGAAAATTGTGTGTTGGCGTAATTGTCCCAAATGGTAGGACACTCAGATTGGATATTCAAGACACATGTTAAAGGAAGCCTCTCAGGGTGTTTTTTAACAGACAGTGTTATTTTGCTTTCTCTCCATCTGCTTCTTTTGTTGCATCTCAAGTTTGAACATGGGAGTTAGGCTGTTATGGGAGGCAGTGAAGAACCTGGGATGCCATCGGGAAAAAAAGCATCTTTGAAAAAGCTGAAGTCAAGGAGCTGGAAAGATGTCCTACGTTCCCTTTGTTGTTGCTGTTATCTACCTATTTAAAGCTGGCCTTCCTGAAAGAACCCACTATTTGCAACCATCTCTGTTCCCTGGATCTTTTTTAAAACAGCGAAAACACAAGAGACGCTTTGTTTGCAGTGCAGCAGAACAGAATATGGAAGGAGATGAGAATCTGAATAACATTTCAAGAACCCAAGAGAAACAGTGAAGATAACATGTTGCTTCTATCTGTTCTACATCAACATTTATTCAGACTTCCTTCTTATCTCCATACCAGAAGTATTAGGTTCAATAAATATCTGCTCGTACTCTGTAATTCTGTATTTCGTCACTTTTTTTAACCAAAAGGGAAGAAGAAAGAAAGCTAGATAACATTTTTCCATTTACCTGGGTTTTGAGGGGTTGCTGCATTCCAAACAGTTAGCCTTGAGTATTTTGTTTCTCTCACAAAACTCTTCATTCCCAGTGCTCAGATTAGATAACAGTAGATAGGATCCTGACCCCCTTAGCTGCTGTTTTGAGAAATTGAGGTGGGGGGATTATATGGCTAAAACAGGGCTGGGCCTTATGAAATTTATTACAGCCAGCCAGTCTCCTCCTCATTCAAGCAGTGATCTGGCACAATATTTGCTACTGAGGACTGAAGCACAGAGCCCAGGACTTTACCAGAGCAACATGAAACTAGGCAATGGGTTTTGAGAACTGTGCAAGGCAACTTTTGCTAGGCTGGTGCACTACATGGGTTTTAGGATACAGTTATGCTGACTGAGGCTGATGGCAGTTGTACGCATCCAAAATGGCACCAGGTTGATGAAGGCTGGCATAAGGTCTGGCCCACAGAGTTTGTGTTTGTGTGTTTATATAATATATCTGCTTTGGAACATCCTCCCCTAAATCACATGATTCTGAAGGAGAAGAAGCAGGATGATACAGCAAGAATGGGGGGGGGGCGGTAATAAGAAGCAGAAGTAGAAAAATCAACAAAGAAATGAAAATATGATACTATGTTACACTACTGTGAACTAAGTGTAGCTCATTATATTTGCAACCAAATCTATCTATGTCTAGTCTAGTCACTCATTTATTATTTATTGCATTTATATCCTCCTTTTTCCCCCCAAGGAGCTTAAGGTGATGAACATGGTTCTCCCCTTCATAATTCAATCCCCTCAACAACACTGTGAGACTGAGAGGCAGTGACTGGTTTCCAAGATCACCTAGTATGCTTCATGATGTTTTGAACCCTGATCTCCCAGATCTTCATCCAACACTCTAACCACTACAACCACACTGGCTGTCTAGTCCAGCATTCTGCTCCCACGGTGGCTAATCAGATGCCTATGAGAAGCCCTGTGATGTGGCTTGCCCCCAGCAAAGGAGAGACTCGCCCCCTCTGTGGGTGCCAGAGAAGATTGCTGCAGCGCTATGCACAAGGAAGGGGACATTGACAAGAGAAGCAACTCTTTGTGAAGGTTGTCCTGGCCCTGGACTTTGATGGGTGTCCCCAAACTAAAGAGAACTTTGGAAGATTTTGCCACAGTTGCTGCCTCCACAGTGCATTCCTTTTTGTTTCTGATCCCCCAAACAGTCAAAACCTGTTTAGCTCCACCTACTTGGTCTAATGGACCAATTACCAAGACATTGCAAATGACAGGACATTCAGGGCACATTGGCAATGTTATGGGTACAGTGGTTCAGCTGAGGGCAGAGAGACATAATCTCTTTCAGTCCTTCACCTGATCCTTTAGGGCAGCGGTTCTCAACCTGTGGGTCCCCAGATGTTGTTGGACTACAACTCCCATTATCCCTGAGCTCTGGCCTTGCTAGCTAGGGGTGATGGGAGTTGTAGTCCTACAACATCTGGGGACCCACAGGTTGAGAAAGGCTGCTTTAGGGTAGGAGTGGGCTGATGGGACAAGCGTTTGAGCTAGAGCAAACCTGCCCTGTGGCAATCCAGAACTTGTGTTGGATGCCTGGCTGTCTATCTTGAAATAAAGAGAGAAGGCCTTTCAGCTCGCTTCAAACCCAGTTTGTCCAGAGAGAAATTCAGGAGTGGGACACTACATCCCTCTAGAACAAGGTGTAGTCAGCCTCCTGAAGAACATTCTAGAGATGGTATACCATTAAAGAGAAAGCCCTTATCTAAGAAACAATAGATTTAGCCCTGCAGATGCTGTTGGTCTCCAACTTCCATCATCCCTGATGGCCATGCTGGCTGGGGTTGTTGGGACTTGGGGTCCAACACAGGGCATGTGGAAGAAGCCCCATATTAAGTTCTACAGATTTTGATGGAGCAAGTATGCTTTGAGTTGTAGCTGTAGCTCCAGCCAACCCAACAACATGACATTGCCTATGGCAAAACCCATCAGCCAGAGCGGTGGTTGTCCAAAATCAGTTTGAAGTGTGACAGTGTAATGGTCTAGATACGTCCTTTGAGAGAGTCGTTGGTAGTCTAGGAGTTCTCCCACTTTCTCTTGTACCTTTCAAGACAGTTTGCAATGTTCATCTCCCTTGGACTTGTGTGCTGTATGTTTGTGTGGTGAATATGCAGAAATGATATCTCACTAGGACAAAACTGGGATGAATGCAAATGTATATTGGAAATCAAGTTCAGAATTTTATGACCTTCTCTCATTGCATCTGCCACCCGACACCCCATGATTCTTTCATGTCCTTCACCTTTTTGTGCTGTGGAGTTGGGATGCATCCTTTTGCTACTAAATTTTGGTAATTTGCCTCACCACTGTGGACACCTGTTATATGCCTTTTTTTCTTTTCTTTTGCATTTCCTCCCCTCTTAATTCCAAAAAGTGCCTTATTGGACATTAGAATTGACACTTTAATTATTCATTTTTAAAGATTGCAGATCATTTTAATTCAAGAGCCTTGGTGCTAGTTTTATTTCAATTTTTTCCAGCATGGTTCATTTCTAGAGATTCAGCCATTTGTAGGAGTTTGCTTCCATTTGCAGGAATGGCCAAGGGGTCGGAGTCCTAATGTCTTTTTTCTATAACCTTTGCCTGGTTCGACCTGAGCAGCATTTGTTGTGGGAGTAGCAAAAAAAATATATCAAACAATTCCCAAAGAAAGAGCTGGTAGGGTTGGTTGGGGAATGCCAGGGGTGTCTGGCAGTGTGGGGTGATAACACTAATATATATATATATATATATTCATGAAGAGGTGAGGGAAAAAAGGTTTCCCCTCCAGCACCAGTGTGGTGGTGTGGACCCTTATTTCACCTTCCTAGGACCCTCCTCATATTCCCCTCTCCTTTTCCACGGCAGACCTGACAGAGGTTGAATGCTCTCTTCCCAGCAGAGAGACCTCCCTTGAGACAGAATACGGCAGGGGGCCACTGATGGCGCTTGTCTGTTTTGTCTTTCTAGAAAACGTCCATCTCCAACCCGGAACGCTGCTGCACCTGAGAGGCTCGAAGCTCTGAAATACCAGCGGATAAAGAAGCCCAAAAAGTCATCCAAGGGCTCCTCGAAATCAAAAAAACAAATCAGTGAGTGCGAGGAACACGAGACTCCCGGCTAATCGTCCCACCCCCCGCCCTGCCTGCCCCTTGCCACTTTGGGCCTGGCACAATACTCATTGAAGTCAATGACTTGTAATGAGAATTGATTCCGTCTCTGGGCCTAGAGAAAGTGTGCTACTCTGTCCTGTTTTTTCACCTGTTCACGGGATCTTCAGAAGTGAAAGGTTCCACCACCCACCCACCCCACTGATATTTGCCTCCATCCCTTAAGCCAAAAGGTAGTTTGTAGCCCTTTTCACCTCCAGTTTGTATAGACCCTGAGCTGGTGTTCCCTACAGTTTTCCGGTGGATTTCTCTTTAAACTCAGCTCCTGTGTCTCATTTCCTTTTTCCTCCTACCCCAGTTCCTCAATAAACTCTCCTAACTCCTCCTCCTCCTCCTATTCTGCCCTCCTCTTGGTTACATCTTTATTTAAACAAAACCCTGCCTCGTTCCCAAGGATCATCCATCCTCTCAGCAATCCCATGAACATCTCACACCCTCTCTGCATAAAGCAAACCTTCCCACCCCAAAGCATTGCTTTTCTTTCCCCTGTTCTCCTACAATCACGCAACTTTTCATGTGCTAAAATAATACCTCTCTGCCTTGATTATATTTTAAGTTGTGTACTGAACTTCTTTTTTCCTCCTTCTTTTTGTTGTTGGCTTAAAAAGAACAAAGAACGAAACAAAACTGCTGATTGCCTGTGCATCCCACCATGATGCCTGTGCAAAATGCCTAACCACCCTCTTCCTCTGCCCTTGTCACCTTCCTCCTCAGATGGTTCTGCCTCCCAGGTTCAGCAACACCCTAACTCTCAGGTACTGTGGCCTGACGAAGCTGTCTGTCTCCGGAAGAAGAAGAGACATCCTCGCCAGGACCCCTTTGCCCGCCTCTCAGCACTGAAGGATGACCTCTGCCACCGGCAGGTTCCTGAGGACCAGACAGCCATTCTCAACAGTGTGGACCATGATGATTCCAGTGGGCATGCAACCTTACTTTAGAGTAGCACCAGCCAGAGAAGGGACAAGGGGGAAGCTGCGTGTGTATGTGTGGAGGGGTGGGGCAGGATAAGGGTGCAAATATCTTGTGATCAGGCAGAATCTACAGAGAAACAGTGGGGAGAGAAGAAGCTGATGCACAGGTGTGTGTGCACGCGTGTTTGTGGCTCATCCATACTGGAGGGTGTGGGCTTCAGTCTTGTTTTTGGGTACCAGCATGGGGGGCGGGAAGTGCCTAACAAAGCAATTAATAACTTATGGTGCGCAATACCCTTGTGTGGTATTTGATAGGAGTAAACGCAACATGAAGTCTTTGACCATTGCGGGGGGGGGGGGGCGTTTGCATCTCCCTGTAGCATTTTCAGTTGCAATGCAATCCGTTAGGATAGGCAATATCCAAAATGAGAGAGGAAGGGAGGTGGGTGGGCATGGGAGAAACATCTCTGCTTAAGCAAATCAGCTTTGTTTGGATCTCCTGCAGAGGATCAGGCAAAGGAAGAGCTCAGTGCATGGAGTTCTGTAGGAGAGGGAAATGGAGCTTCGAAGTCACCACCCTTTGTAAAAATATTCATCATAATAATCTGGTGAGCCTCAAACCTTCTTCTCTGTGCTGTGGCTTCCGTCTTATGTGTCCTGGAAGGAGGATGAGATTTTACAACTTGGTTTCCAAAATTATATATATATACAGTGGGGGTTGTTTTTCTAAAAGAAAAAAAAAGTATAGATACAGGATACAATGTATATTTATACAGTGTGTGTTTCAATTTAGGTAGAAAACACTGGGGGGGAGAGAACAAGCTTTCCTAATTTAGGGAGTGGGTTGGGAGTGATATAAGAATTACCACAGGAGTATCATGTGATGCAGTTAAGAAACCAAGATTTCAAGCTGAGGTTTATGACCCGATGGATTTTATTAATGTGGTGCAAAAATTGTAATGGAAAAATTACCAGCACACAAACACACACACACACAAACACGCAAAATCTGCTTGTTTCAACTGTCACACCTTTTTGATGTCTGAATATTCTGAGTGAAAGTACAAATTACAGTTTACTTTCTTATCTGTCAAATGAAGACCTAGAATTAGAGTATGTATTGTGTTTTGCACAGTTGAATCAATGTACACGAGAACCTTTTTAATTTCCACTAAAAAGGCTGGAAGGTACCTATTTTTTCCCCAGACTAGAAAAGAAGTTGGCAGCTTGTTGAAAAATTCTGGTATTTGCATTCATCTCCCTGATCATAGATTGTTGCAAATGGTAGGTTTAGAATGGCTAATTTAAAAGTGCAAATCCTGATAATGCTAGTATCTGTTCAGTAGTATACTATGAAGAAAAAGAGTCTTCGTACAGCAAAACCTTACTATATCAGTGCCTCCATTCACATAATGTCTGCTGAAGTGAGGAAAAGCTGTTTTAACTCTGTGTGTGAGCATTACTAGGCGAGGTTCTCTGTGATTTCTTATGCTTCCAGTCCTTTCCCAGACAGTAAATCAGGTGTGGTGTTCCAATGCAGCAGAATGCAGTGGCAGAGTCCTGAGGTGGTGGAATCCACAACACCACTCATGACAATAGGTTGTGGGTTCACAGCTAGGGGTGTCAGAGAATTCAGATAAAAATGGAAATGGGATAGGCAGTTGCTGATGTTCGCTTATTCATTCAGTGTATAGAACCAGAATCAGTCCACTGAAAATGATTGGTATTTGCTGCTGCTGCTGCTTCTTTCTGTTCACATACAACATGTAATTGATTGCATACCCCCCTTCCATTGGCATTGTGTTTCCATTCATTGAAATGATTGGGGTGGAATAACCTAATGGCAACGCAACTTGCATAATTAAGTTACATGATTTCAGCACCGCGGACAGCAAGTTGAATAGTGTAGTTTTGGTGGAAGTCAAACTACAGTGGAATGAAAACTTAGTTGCACATTATGAAAAAGATGCCCTGTTCACAACCT
This sequence comes from Podarcis pityusensis, assembly GCF_964106645.2. Taxonomy (NCBI): domain Eukaryota; kingdom Metazoa; phylum Chordata; class Lepidosauria; order Squamata; family Lacertidae; genus Podarcis; species Podarcis pityusensis. The sequence goes on along the minus strand of NC_138040.1, from coordinate 20,549,469 downwards.
ACAAAATTAGCTGCAAATACAAAATGAGCTCAGTGCTACTTTTATTTTTACAGCCGCTTTTAAAAACTGAATGAACAGAGGGGCATTCAGAATAGGTATCCCTTTATGTCTATAGCTCAGTGGCAGAGCATCTACTTTGCAATGAGCAGCTCCCAGGTTGAATAGTCCATGGCATCTCCATGGAGGCCACTGTCAGTTAGCATAGACAATACGAAGCAAGATGGACCAGGGGTCTGACTCAGTGTAAGGCAGCTTCCTCTATTCCTGTGAAGTGATAAGTCCATTCCGCCATCTCAGGACAGTTCTCTCTCACTCTTCTGCAGGAATAGGCCATGCCTCCGTGTCAGCAAGTGCCAACAGCATTAATCATGGGAAGGAGTTTTGGAATGTGACTTCTTATCTTGTTTTGCTGAGTGCAGAACGTGTTTCAAGTAGCAGCTAGTGAAACCAAATTCCACAGGCCTCTCCAGCATTGTTTGTTCATATGCATCTTGGCATCTGGCTTCACTTATACGATTTCCTTCTTTGTTTGATTCTTAAGGGTGTGTCCCATCATGCCATATTTCATTTTGCTTGTTAACACTCTAGAATAAATAATCCCACCCACTCATGCAGGTCTATATGCACTTTTTCCTCCTAGTATAGTGGGGCTGGGTTATTTATTTTACTTCTAACAGTACAAATGCACCCATACGTTGGCCATACCCAGGTGAACCGGTCTCCCTGGGAAGAGAAAGGTGTGTTGTTTATGGGGTGGGGAGTGGGGAATGGGACGGGACACTGGGGTGGTGTTGTGAAATAGTGGGGCTCTAGGAATGTGCAATAGCCAAGTTTTGATGGTGCTATATACCAAGCCTGAACAACTTATGGTCTGCCAACCGAAACTCAGACCCTCAGCTGTCTACAGTAGCCTGCTGAGTACCAGTATGGTGGTATGGTTAGGGTGGTGTACTACAACCCAAATTAAAATGAGGGGGACAGATGAATCTGTCTTTCACTTCTGTGTGTCTTTACCATTTTTTTTCTGTTCTGTTTCTGTATTAACAAGTCAGAGGAGTGTGAAATTGGGTGGATTGCAATGTTCTGATCACATCAGCCTAAGAGGTGTGGATGAAAGGTTGAACTCTTCAATGATGCTCAATGTATATCCCTCCTCAGTCACTGGTGACCTTGGGCCCCAGTCATACGCTCCCAGCCTAGCCTGCCTCACAGGGTTGTTATGAGGATAAAAACAGATGGTGCTGGGATATATATATATATATGAAGAAAGCAGGAGGTGAATTGTAATAAACCAACCCAGGTGTTCATTTAACCTCCTTTTCTCATTGCCTAGCTGGGACTGCAGAACCAGAAGGCCAGTTGAGCACATGGCAGGCCCACAGTGAGTGGCCAGCAGGCTGGTTTGGCTTGGTAGGTCACAAGTCACTATGCAGGCCTCATTTAACAAAATTAGCAGACAACCTGAACAAGGGGACTACAGGACTGGGTAAATGGTTGTGGGGCTGCATGTCAATATGTATGTGTGTGTGTGGCCAGGATGCAAAGAGCTGTTCTACCTACAGACTTGTGAACACCTGGTAGAAATTTCTGCTTTTTCAGTCAATTTGATTTTGAAACGCCTCTTCCTTTTCCCCACTTGGTTTTCAGACTTGCTTGCTAGGCAACCTGGGAGCAACAAAAATCAAGGCTCACTGGGTGCGCAGAAGTAATAGTAGTTCTTTGAATCCTGGCATGTGATAATAGAGTATGCCAGTGGCCTCGAAGGAGTGCCAGTCTTAGGGTACATCTGTGCTATAGACTTGTTTAGGAGTAATTCTCCCTTCCCAGGGAATACCCTCACCAGACTGCTGTGCCCAGGGTGCTTTTGGGGCAAGTTACGAGAACCCGGTAGTACAAAATCTATACAAGTTTGTAACATAGCTTTTGCTAATGCCATTTACAGAAAAGCTTGGTCCTCTCTGGCAAAGGTATGGCATATTGAAGGGGGTGGGCAGAACAGACAAGAAGCACAGCCAAAGCATGGATGGATGTTGTGAGCAGTTGTGATGCAGAACAGCCTTCTCCCACTTGGTATCCTCTAGCTGCTTGGGGAAAAGAACTAGTGGGTGCCTGTTTGATTGAGGTTGGTTGCCAGTGGTGCAACAATCATAGAATCATAGAATCGCAGAATTGTAGAGTTGGAAGGTATCATGAGGGTTATCTAGTCCAACCTCCTACAATGCAGGAATCTTTTCCCCAACATGGGGTTTAACTCATGACTCTGAGATTAAGAGTCTCATGCTCTACCGACTGAGCTATAGACTGTGACATCATCATGTGTCAATGTGAACTCTCCCTTGGGCTAGATATGATAGATGCTGTAGATTTTAACCGACTGCTGTAATTCTCGGAAGCCCTGCATTGTACTATGTTTGAAAATAGCATCTTCTCATTCCTACCTTTGTATAGTCAGGTTCAATATGCCTTTTCTTGACTGCACAAACCCTGTTAGAGAGGAAGCTATGGACTAATGGAGCAGGTGAGTGCAAGGTGGGCTGAGAAACTCTGGGTCACAGTTTCCCTTTCCTGGTTCTGTTCCAAGCCTGAGGTTACCCAGTCAGGCATGCATGCAGCTCAGCCACCTATGCCTCAGTGCCCCCCACTTATAAAGTAGGGGCTCGCCGTACTTCAAAGCACTTTGTAAGACCTTTCTGATTAAATCCGCTAATGCCAAGTATTGTTAGTAGTACAGTTCCTTCATATTAAAAAGTAACAACTTCTTCCTAAGCAGCAAGAGCAAATAACTTATTTCCAGGTTCTTCCCTGACTGATGGAGTGCTCACTGCCAAATCCTGTGTGTGCTTCACTCAGAAGTCTCACTTCCTCCAGTGGAACTTTCTTCCAAGAAAGCCTGCTTAGGATTTGCAGCCCAAGGCCTTAGTTTGTCAGGTTTACTTTTATTAAGGTGGTACTTTGTTCTTTGAGAAATTCAGGAAATGAAAACAAAGTCCCAGAATGGCCTTTGCCACCCTTGGTGCCGTGCTGGCTGGGGTTGATGGGAATTGTAGTCCAAAACATCTGGAAGCGGCACCAGGGCTGGTGAATGCTGCTCTAGAAGTACTTTGTGCACTTGTTTACAGAGGAGCTCCCCTAGATGTGCTTCCTAGGGTTCATTTGGTTCATTTGAAATATGGGCGCCTGGTCGTTTTTACTGGTGTTGCTAAGTTTACAGATATTTTGAATATATGACGCATCCTTATAACAAGTGAGACTGTTGATCTTACCTAGTCCAGTATTATGACAGCAGCTCACCCAGGTCTTGGGTGGAGGTCTTTCCCTGTGCTGCCATGCAAGATCTTTTCATTTGGGATGGGGAGCAGTGTGAGATCTTAAGATGTATGTGTAGGAAGAAGATTAATGGGTCCCTCCCCCGCAACATTCCTTGTGCCATATATGTGAACATGCACTCCTTGTTAACATGGGGAGAAAGGCACTTTCAGTGCAGACAAAAATTCTGGTCAATTGTGGTTTATTTGCGTAGGCAAGAGGGGGCAGGGCTAGGAAATGCTTTCAGCCCCAAATGTGAAAATGCTCATCATTTTTCTTTCCCTAGAATTATTTCTGTAAAAAATGGCTTAGGATCTTAAGATGGATTCCCCATGTTTCTCCCAGTTTGAAATATACTGATAATATTTATTGGGGGCTGGGGAAATGAGCTCTTTTCCCATGCCCACCCTGTATTCATAAACACACCACCAGCTTTAAACATATGATAAACATGGAACCCACTCATTCTTCTTTTCTTAGGTATAAGCACTGCTGTGAGCCACTCCTTTTGCAAGCTTTCTCCGTAGTAACTTCCATGCAAATTCAATGGCAGTTCATGTCTGCAACTAGGCTTTCCCTTGACAAGCCCATGATGCTAAGGAAAACGTGTTGTGGCTGTTGCTCCCTGTAAGAGGAATGTGAGAGAAACCCTTGTGGTTGTGCTCATTATAAGAGGGGCCTGGGAAAGGAACATTCTGCTAGACTGCTTTTTGGCTTGTCTTCAGGCACACTAGACAGCCAGCTCAGCAAATCTAAGCAGGTTTGGGTCTTTTCAATGCCTGCATGCGAGACCTCTGATGCCCATGGACATTGCCTTGTGTTCTTTTGAAGGAAGGTGGGCAATAACCACCTTACTTCCAATAAAGTAAATAGGTAGTTCTGGTCAGAATCCAGAGAATCGTGCAACTGTGCTCACAGGAGGATTAGCAATTCAGTTTCTCACTCAGCAATCTCCTGTGCCATGTTTTAAAAACTCATATTTCATGGAAGGCTAGTTGTTATGGGATGGGTAAGATCTCACTAGGCACGCACAGAACTCTTTGAATTCTTACCTCTGAGTTCCAGAGGTCCCATATTGTCTCTTTCATTCCAAGAGTCTTATTTAATCCTTCCTGATGGTGCTATAGGGGGTTCGCTAATAATTCTAATAAATCAGCTGCTATAGGCACAACTGATATTTTAGTGTGTTTTGGCCAACCAAGGCCTGGACTAGTTTTACCATTAAAGGACATGGGAGAAAAGACTGAGACTGTTACTCCAGCTAACTGGTGTTGGTGCTAATTTTTGTGGGATTTTATTTTTATTTTTAAGGAGTGTTTCTTTACTTGCTTCTATCCCCAGTCTCAACAGTGAGGGGGGGGGGAGTAGTTGATTTTCAAGAGACTTTCCTTCATGTTCTTAGGGGCATTGAAAACATTTAGTTCTGTAAGAGGGTGTGTGGTTTCCTTCCATGATAAAATATATTTATGTGAATATGTGTGTGCTTAATTGTATGGACTTTAAAAATAATAATACTCATTTACCTGGCACTATTCAAGCTAGACAAAAACAGCCTGAGTAAGCCTCCATTGAACCTCAAAGAGCTTACTCTTGAGGAAGTATGTGTAGGAACTGCAGCTGGATTGCAGAAGGGCAAGACTGGTAGTTTCAGAACTGTCCAGATCATGATTCTGGGAGGTGTGTTCATTTCTAGTGAAAAATTGTGTGCACTTAATTGTTAATAATTCTTCCCCGTTTTGCGGTCCTTTTAGAACCACCTTTCATAAACTTCAGAGAAGTCTCCTTGGAATCTCTGAGAACCCAGGATTTTTTATTCCTATGTTATGCTAGGTGTTTCTCCTTTATCCCATTCTTTCCCCCAAAAAACAGTTTTTGTTGTCAAGGTCAGGATTTGTGTTTGTTGTTTTAATTTTGTAGATCTGTGCTTGTTTTGTTCTTTTAATTATTCTGAGGAACTCTGAGATATATTGTGCTGTTATTTCCATAGTAATTACTCTTTATGGTATTTGTTTACTAAATTTCCTGTGAGTCCCAGGGGATATAGCAAAAATACATTGTGAAAAAATACGAGACACCGGCAGCAAGAATGTCTTTCACTGTGGTATAAAAAGGCTTCTATCCCCCCCCCCTTTTGAGAATGTAAATGAAACACACTGATATTATCACTTCCCTTTCATTAAGTATTTGTATCATTAATATGGCCTATACATCTTGTGACACATCAGTCCAAAAACATGTATAGTGATAACCCACAAGCGGTTCTATAAACGCCTAAAACCCTTCCTTCCTTCCTTCCTTCCTTCCTTCCTTCCTTCCTTCCTTCCCTCCCAGAAATGCATTGTGGGTGTGTAGACTTGTCAGAATGGGATGCAATTGCTTTGGTGGACTGCACAGGCTTAGAGCAAGACTTTTCATGTCAGTATTTATTGAAGTGATTATGGGAAGGCTGTTTTGTATGTTCTGAACTCTGCTAGATTTTGACAAGCTACCCATTCCGAGTGACAGGATGGTCAAAGGGATTGTGGACTTTGCAGGATGGAATGGTATAGTGCTGTATTTTGCTGCAGATAGTATGCAAGTTGTGTTTCCAGAGAGGAAAACAACTGAGGAAGGGAAAGTTGATATTATTTTTAAAAATCTAATTATTAGTTTTTAAAAAATAGTTCAGTCAGTAACACATGCTTTCTAATAGCAGTTCTATCATCACTAGAACTAAAAAGGAAAGGAAAGGAAAAAGAAAATGGCATAGAAGCCTCCCTTGTGCTGTGAATATTAATAATGAAAATAGGATGATAATTTATTCACACCACCTTCCCTTGAAAGTCATCCAAAGTAGAGGTGCAGATCAAAAGTTGTCCAGGACTTTTTGGCAGAATAAAGTGGTGTTGGCTTCCTGCTTCCACCATCACCCTGCCATAAAAACATAATTAAGAGGTGCTTTGCTGGATCAGATGAAACATCCATCTATTCCTGTTTCCCACAGAAGTCAAACAGACTCCAGAAAGGCAGGGCTTTAAAAAAGGACCGTTCCTCACAGTTTATCCCCAGCATCCGTATTGAATGAATTGAAAGGTTCCACTCAGCTGTTGTGGTCAATGGTCTCTCATGGACATTGTAACCCCTTTTAATAAAGCCATTGCTAAACCCTGTGGAGCAGACAGGCTTGCACTGTTCCCTTTTGTTTTAGTCACTGTACTTGGGACACCCTCCAAGCACCCTGAATAGTGTGTTTAAATCCTGGGCATGGTGCCAGAACATTGCAGTTTACCCTCCGTAGAGACCCTCCGGCACCAGGCTCCAACACAGAACTTGGCAGTGTTGATCTTACCTTGATTTCTTTGTTTTAATTAAAGAAGGAGGAATGTATATCAGAACTTAGCGATATATACAGAGGAACTATAGGAGAAGCAGTTAGATGTATTTGCAGGAAACTAGTATATTTGCATGTAGAACTAACATTTGGTGTTAAAGGCTTGGTAGAGGGTGGGGTGGGGAGAAGGCAGTATGGGGGTGGGATGTGGGGCAGGTGGGCAGGTGGAAATAGACTCCAGACTGGATTGTGGGGTAGAGGTGTGTGGCAGTTTCTCCTCTGGCCTCTGTGTACGACAAGGATGCAGTTCTTCATCTGCACAGAGTCTGATGATAATAAGAATAATGATCGTACTTAATCATTGCACTTCATTGACACTACTAAATTATGGAGTGAAAAAAGGGATACTGAAAATATTTCAAATGTCTGGTATGTACATGAAGTTCCTCATGGTTCAGCTGTGGCTGTATTTTGTAGGGAAGTGCCCCTTTCAGAAAGGTTTTGAGCCCATTGGATTAGTTTACTGAATCAGGATGGAGAAACAGTTTCTGGAAGGCTTCTGCAAAACCTGTGTAACTGGAGATAATGGCAGGTCAAATGAATCACGATTTAGAAAGGATGCATCTTATCACACCACTGTTCTGCGAAGCACTGAGTAATTTTGCTGGTCTCACTAAATCTTTTTTTTTTTTTTTTTTTGGAGACCCTCAAAATCCCTCCAATGTTGTGCTTAATATTTTGCCTCAGGCTGCAACTTTACTTTCATCTTCCTTTTAAAAACAGCAACCACCAACCTTAGTTTGTCTCTAGGCAAAGACAAATAGACTCTCTGAAGCTAGTAGCATTTGTTTGTTTTTATCAGTATGTTGACTGAACTTCAGGATGCTCAATCTTCTGGTTGGAGTTTATTGACCCAAGGTATACTCAGTCACTTAGTGCCTTTTGACTTTTTTTTTTAGTTGAAAGGAGGTTGTAACAAATGACTACAAATGCATGTTTCATCAGAGTAAGCCAGTAAAATGGTGTTCATTAAATGATCGTAGCAAAACAGAGTCCCAGTTAACTCCTCTTTCGTGACTTATCTGAGATGGGAGGTGGGGAAAACTGACTTGGATCCTGTGATGAATGACTGCAGCATTGTTTTAGACTACACAACTTGCTTAGCATATCATCAAGGCCTGTACACACATACAGAAATGCTTTTCCACAGGACATTTGGTCAGTAGACTGTTAACAAACATTTTCTTCCTTGGTAATGCAAGAGTAACTGGTTATGTGTTTGCTGCTGTAGAAACCTGTTTCCTCCCCTCTATACACACACCTGTTATGTCCAATGTGATTGTGTGCTGTGTGGAATGCGGTGGCACAGTTGTCGTGTGACTCCTTTGGGTAGCACCAAGAAAGTTACTAGTGATGGGAAGAACAACTTTTCCTCCTCCTGACCATAGCATTTTGTGACATATTCTGAACTATTTATATATATAAAGAGACTATGAACATTTCCATGTTGTGTTCACAAAATGCAGGAATTAGTCTATTGTAGCCCTTTTTGAAAAGAAAAGAAAACAGTAGCAAACACCAGCCAGGTAGACATTTGACCCTAACCCTTCCAGTTCATGTGTCTTGATTTTTAGAATTTAGTTCTTTAGATGAATTCACCACACCCTTGAAAGTGGTGGAACACACTTTTGTCCCCCCACTTTTTAACAGGAAGAGGAGTACAGCTGCCCCCATTACACACACACAGGCCCATAAGGCTGCCCAATCCCTTTAACATTAACATTATGTCCTAGGCAAGGGATAGCATTTGTTTATGCTTGCCCTGTGTGAACCTTAATTCAAAGGTGAATTATAATGCACCCTGATGACTCTAAAGAATTGCACACCCAAGTAATTCAGTTTCAGCAGGCTTAGACCTTGTCATGTCTTCTGGAAATGATGCCTGATATCAGGTACATCACCTGTGTTTTTATGGCAACCTGTGTGCAGATGAGAAAGCCAAACAGGAATCGTTCTCCTTAGCTTTTGTTACATAAATGTTTATTTTTAAAAAATGTATCCTATGTTTACATGGTAAATAGGGATCAGGAAAACCAGAAAGCCCATTTGTATCTATAATATCGTATTTTGGGACGATAATTCTAACACCCTGCAGAAACTGAAAACTCAACATAGTAGTCACAAAAAGCATTAATAGAATGTCAATCCATAAAGTAAACATTCACTTATGGCCAAATTAAAGGCTGTCATCAGAGAAAACCCCCAAGTATAACAAGTTTGTTTAAAGCCATAATTTTCAGACCAAGCGGGTCCCATATTCATTTGGTCTTAGAAATTGTCTCAGTCTTCTTCAGGTGGCTGAGGAAGATACAGAAAACCCTTCATGAATGTGTGTTGCTGGTGGTGAATGGAAGACAGGAGATGAAATGCATTTGGCAGTTTTCATTGGACAGGACTGATTATTGAGACTGGATGAACTTGATGCTTGTAACTACGGTTTGGTGTGAAATCGAATGTAGTTGTTACTTCTTTTCTAAACTGATGACATTTATTGGGCTTATCATGTCATCAAGGGATCGAAATGGAGGTCAGAAAAAAGCACCCTCCATAGAGATAATTCTGAACACTCACAGCTGTATCCAGCACCAGTACCCAACTGCAGTTAATTGTTATTATTATTAATAGTCATCCTCTACAGGCTTTCAATGGGCCTGGCATTTATCCATTTTCCTCCCCCTTCCCACCACATGCATCCAACACAGAGGTGTGCTATATAGATTATTATAGGATGTATGCAGGTGAGGCGGTTCCCATGCCCCAAATCTTGAGGACTCTTGTAGTTTTGATAATGTGCATGATATAGGAGGGCAGTAAGCAGTGAGAGGGGTGGGGTAGGGTGGGGAGGAAAAAAGATGGGGGTAAGTGGGTTGGTCCACATTCTAAGGGGTAGGGCAGGGGAATCAGGTGTTGCAAGCATGACTTATGGAAATACCATGGAAGGATATCTTTTTTTAAAAAATGAATTTAAAAATGGGGGAAATGGAGGGGGTTGGTTATGGGAACTCCCTGAACCTTCCCTGGGTCGAAAGCTTGTTAACTGGCAGTCAAAAACTGCCAGCTGTATATTTTTTGGGCAGACTTTTAAGAGCGCCACATATGTGAGACTTTTGTGCAGAAGTCTTCTGTGGCTACAGTGAAGAGCACAGGTTTGGCTGGGCCAGTCTAGGTTGAAAATCTTTCCATGATGCATTGGGGAGGGAGCTCTGGGTTGCTACAGCAACTCCTGGAAGCTTCCAGAGGTCCAGAATGGAGGATCATGCCTTGCCTCATACAAAAAAACAGAAATCCCACTTGTGCATCAGAATTGACACCCCAGAGGAACCGGCAAAGATAAGATCCAGTTCCTTTGCAAACCTTTTGAATATGTGCTCTATGTGTATTCCAGAACTGCATTGTATATAAAAATTATATAAATACAAATTTGATTTCTATTTTAAGGGGGGGCAATGGGAATAAATAGAAGAAAACTATTTAAAAATAGCAAGTAATTAATAATGTGTTTGAAAGTTCAGAAAAGCTGTTAGAGGTGGAGTGAAGCTTAAAGAGCAGGAGCAGAGCAAGTATTTTTTTAAAACAAAAAAAATGTGTTTGGTGCTTAGGAATTCTACACTTCATCACTTGTCTGCATATCATAAACTATGTGGTTTGCTTTTTTTTTTTTTTTTGTCCCTGTGGTTTAGATTCATCCTGGGAAATATGTTGTCTTAGGATGAGTTGTTTGAGCTTTGATCAAAAGGCATCAAGATCAGGGTAGATCAATACCACAAGGTGCATCCCCTGCAGACTTGTGAAGATTATTTCCCTCTTGTTGGACATGACAGGGAAAATGAGCTGAGGTGCCAGAGTGGGCTGTCAGGCTTTCCAAGCAGTGCTCTGTGATTTTGCAGTCCCTTCTTATCCCCAGAGCTGTGTGCACTGTGATTCTGCAGATGTGCCAAGAAGCTACAGTGTAGCATTTGAGCTTCCGGAGGACTGTAGGCGTGTGTTTTAAAACACACATGCAGGGTTCTAACCCGTGCAATTGCAAAGATATGTTTTCAAGTCTGTGAGCAATATCTGGTAAAATCTCAGAAACTGGACGGAATCCTTTTTGAACCTAAGATTTCCAGTGGTCAGAGGGTAGGTCTGTTGTATCTTGTCCAGATTCTTCCCCCTTCCCAATGACCAGCAGAATAATTATGCAAAATGCAAAATATTGCAAATGGGCTTGGGTTTGCATAACGTAGACAGGTTCCAGAATTCTGCTTTCCTTTTGCAAAATCTCAGTCAGTGCAAAAGTTTGAAGGGCTTTTAAAAGGACACCCAGCCCTGCCTACATATTGCAGCTTATCTTTACTGTGAAATGCATTTAAGTTGTTGCTTCTTGTTTTGTCTTTTTTTTAATGCAGTCACACTAGTGTAGAAAAAAAATGATTGGGGTGGGTAATGGGGAGGGAATGGGACATATTTCTAAGGGAGAGGGTTGGTACAAAGAAATGGGATATATGATGCAAAGATTTTTGCCAGGCTTCTCTAGCTTGAAGTGTGTAACTTCCCTGTCAGTATTATACTTTAGACCTACTGTGTGGTTCTAACCTTGTGTGCTGGCATGAAATTTGCATCTTACCAGCGGCTCCTGCTCTGTAAAAGGGTAGAATCTGGTGCCGCTCAACTGAGAAGCATCTTCAGTTCAAAAATGGAAATCCCAAACCAAATACAGGTGAATATAGGTGAATGTAATCAATGCTGGTTCAGGTGGGGAAAAATATAATTAGGTAGTGGCTGTTTCTAAATTGTCCTCTCAGCAGGAGTGGTTTCCTCAACACTCACAACAGCACTGTTGGAGTGTGAAAGGTATGGCCACAGGGAAATTGTAGAAGGCCCCGGGATGCACTGAAGAACCATCTAAAGGTTTTTTCAGGTGGGAGGATCACCCATCTGCTGGTTTAAAGCTGCAATACTAATCTGTTAGGTGGGATGAGGAAAGTTCCATGAGAAACTGAGGGGCAAAGGACTAATCAACAGAAGGTTTTCATCCTACTGTGCCCCTCAGGCTGATCCTTCTAGTTAGTATCTGGTCCATCAATCTGGGTGGTGGGGGTGGTGGAAAGATCTAGCACAAAATTGTAGCCATTTATGAGTGTCAGAAGTGCTTACTCAGGAACCCAGAAAGCTTCAGCATTGCTGTCACTTGGCTCAGTAGGATCTCTTAGGGAAGCAGTTCACTAAACTTAGGATTTCCTAATCTTTGCTGTCCATCTGTCCTTAAGGAATTTGTATATAGGTTGGCCTCTATGCATTGGTGAGGTGGGTATGGGGAACAAAAGTAGGCTTAGAATCTGGAAAGCAAAATATGGTGGGTGGCTGCTTTCAGTGGGTTCCTGTCCACTATTTACTAAGCATCTTCAAGGCACTTGACTCTTCTCAATGCTGCAGGCAGAAGCAAAGTTAACGCTTATGCTCAGTGCAAGAAGAGTCTTCCTTCAAATTTCCTAAGAGACCTTGATGTGGGATGCCTAAGTAGTAGCTCTCAATAGGAGAGAGGGAGTGGTGGTAGTGGGGAAAGGAAACCATCTGTCTAGGCACTATATTACCTGTAGATTAAGTGGATCTCAAAATGTGATGCCTCTGCTGGTGCTTCCAGACAACATCTCCTGTTCTGTAACTGGGCTGGCCAGAGCTGGGATTCCTGCCTTTAGTTCTTCCAGGGAGGGTGAATGCCATTAAAGAACGAAGAAGTCAAATTGGCAATCAAAATAGCAATTGAGCAACTGGAATGGGCTGCACCAGAGTTGCAGCCACAAAACTTTCTTGAGGCTGTGACTCTTTAGCCTTTGGCAGAAGTCTAGGAGTCCTCATTCTCAGTGCTCCTTTTACTGTGGGAGGCAGAGGAGCACACATTCTGTGGAATGGCCTATCTCACCCTCTCAATAGTCAGACTGAACTTTAGAGTTGAAGTGTAGGCAAGGTTGCATAGCTTCCTCTGATGCTCAGTGGTGGTTCTTGGACTGAACAGTTCAGGAAGGTTGGTGATTCCTTCCACATGGGCAATGCCTCCAGGCAGGAGGGTTTTTTTAAGGCAAATCTTGTGGATTCAACCAGGTTCTTCAAGTGCTATCTTCTTGCTATAAAAACTTTGGAGGAAAGTTGGTGTTCATATTTAATTGCATTAGCTATTTTTGTGTCCACACAAAAGGATTACCACTACCACCAAAGACCTGGCAGGTCACCCACAGGATGTGGCTTTTTATGTGAGCACCTTTAGGCAACCCTTTATAAGCTGAAACAAGAATGTAATGTTCATGAGTAGGGGTGGGGGGTGGGGTGGGAAAATTTGGTTTGGTTTGCATTTTAATGCGACCCTCCTTAATTTGTACTTTCTGAAGCAATTTGCAAAGTAAAATGCAGTGATCCTTCAGAATTTGCACTTTTCCAAATTTTGTGATGCAGTTCTCCAACCGAATAATGTTTATAAAACTGGGTATGTTAGGGGCCCAGTGTGCCTAAAAATGCATATGTTAGTGAATATGGAATTTCCCCCCTGCAAAAACATGTTTATCCAGATATTTTCACACTAAAATTTGATGAATTTTAATGAAAACTTTTTAAAATCACAAACCGTTGTGGAATTGTGAGGAGCTGAACTCAGAGAGATTTGTCCATCCCATAATGGTGCAATGTTGGTTTTCTTTCATTTTCTGTTTTATATCTCCATCACACATATGAATATAAAAGGGCAGGTGTTTTCCAGTTTCAGCCTTTGTTCAGCAGGGGTTGCAAAGATGAAAGTGGAATAAATTTGAATATGTTTCTCTTTGGGAGGAGATGGGTGTTTGTCTCTTTTTAAAGGTCTTTTAGCTTCATCAGTTAGCAGCAAGCAATGAGAACATCCAAAAAGAAAAGACCTTTACCCCAGGTTCCACTTAACTGGTATAGCAGAATTAGAGGAGGACATGTGTATGTTATCTCTCCATCTTGTTCCACAATCACTTATAGGGCAAATATATATCTACGTAGTCGTAAACATCAACAAAGCACAGTTTTAGCAGTAATACTGTTAGCCCTCTGTAATGCCAAATGCAAGCCAGAGTCTTGCTGCTCACCTGATCCTGTATAGTATTTGAGGTATGAAGCTGGAGATGCCTGACTTTCTGACACCAGGACTCCTGGTTTTCACCTGTGGTATGGACTGTTACCTCCTGACACATTTCTGGTGTGAATTCATTGGGACAAATAATTTGGGAGGTGTTGGTTTGTGTGAGATTAATCAATACATTTTAAACAAACTTTAGCAAGAGAATGAGAACTGGGGTGGTAGAAAAAATAGCCCTGAGTGGGCCACGCGGAAAATGTCCAGTTACTTGTTTAGAGGGTATTGGCAGCATACACGGAGCTGGAGAGAGGAGTCAGGTGAACTGCCAGCCATCTCAAATGTTACCTTTGTCGCTCCTGACTGCTGTTCTCGTGCTCTGATAAGGCCAGCATAAGTCTGAAGAACCTCCCACTGAAGGTTGGTGGTCCTATGGGCACACTTTCCTTTCACTTGGTCTCAATGAGACTGCCGATGATTCCTGAGCCCCGTTTGTAAGATCATTAAGACTTCCGTTTAGGACAGAGCTTGTTTTGCAGGAAGATGGTCCATTAATACTCTCCATTCCAGCTACGAAAACTTGGACCTTCCTACCCAAGTGCATGGACTTGGCCTTCCCCAGCTGGAAGATCCTATAGAAGTGGCTTAGTAGATGAGACCTTTTTTTTCTGTAAGTAGCTTGCATCCACTTAACAGAAATGTAAGAGAGAAGCTATATCCCTGTCATAGTTTCAAAAAAGGAGAAAGCTACAATCAAAATCCTTTATCACTATCTTATATCACTCTGTGGAGACTTGGTCTCTGCAAATCTCTAACACTGTTCTACAAAAATGCCCTTGGTTTCTTCCATGTGAGATCCATGGGACTTTTCCATAAGGTGCTATTGCTTTTTTTAAATTTTCCTTTCTTAAAATTTTTGAGAATTTATTTAAATCATTAAAATTGTGCTTTTTCCCCTCTTTATAGTCTTGCCTACTGAATTAAACTGACTTTAACCTTTGAAGACCATTCAACCTCGATTCCATTTCTTGAATGTTGAGTATTACGATGTATAACTCACGTTAAGGTGCTTTTTGGTGCTGTTTCAAAGGTAGCAATTGCGGTGGGTGGGGTAGAGAGTGAAGAGATTGACTTACAAATAAATAAAACCAATAAGAGGGTACTCTCCTCCCTCCTCACTTGCTCCTTATCATTGTGTTTCTGTTCTTGGGTTTTTAAAATACTGACTAGTAGTCACTGCTACTAAAAAATAAAATAAAAAAATCTGTGATGTTGATTCCTGATCGGCACACTTCAACCTGTTTAGCTGTTAGCTATGGGAGTAGTGTGTAAACAGTGTAATGGTAGGTTGGTTTAATATATATCTATATATATATATCACTCAGTACAAGCCAAGGTGGCATGTAGAGGGTTAATTTTGAACTTCAGATAACTCAGAAGGATTAAAAAATTTAAAAAAGTAGAAGAAAAAACTATTTTTCAGTATGTCTGTTTTTTTCCTTCCTGTAAACAGTTTCAAAATAAAATCCAAGATACGATGGTGCTGTACCAAAGCCTTATACGAAACTTATTCCGTGCGATATATAATCTCTCTGTATCTTCATTGTTGCTCTTTGCCTCCATTTTTTTTGTAAAGGCCTCTAAAATACCAGCAGAAAGGAATTTGGACTGTGAGCTGGCCTTGGGGACTTTTGCCAGCATTGCTGCCTTGCCTCTGGGGAACAAGGAGCCATTTCAGACCTCCCAAGGAAGCTTTGAGACTGGAAGCCCAAGGATCTCATGCTTCCTTCCCCCCCAAATTTCTGAGACTCACCAGAAGTTGGGAGATGCAGCTCCTGATCCTAAGTCTGGAGGATCCATATCGCCTCCCCATATCAGGCGAGAGCCAGAAATGTAAGGGGCAGGAAGAACATGCCCTCCCACTTCCTCCCTTGCCTCTCCTCTTGACCATCTGAAGTAGATGAAGCAGGATGCAGGCTCAGCTTCTTGACTGCTGATGTTCCTTCTGAGGAATCCAAGTAGCCTGAATATGGAGGCAAAGGACTTCAGCCTCATCTCACCCTTTCCCAGGCCCTGAGTTTATAATGAAGGGCGGAAAGGGAGTCTAACCCCCCTCGACACACACATACACACACATATCTCTGGGTGCTAATTTATTAATGTTTGGTTGGAGTAGGCAAAGATGACCTCACAAGTTTCGGGCGAAAGCGCCACTTTGTTCTCTTCCTTTCTAGCGTTCCCTTTCCAAGCTGATGACTGAGCAGAGGATAATCAGAACACATGGCATGTCTGCACTACAGATATAAACCAGTTTATTGTCAGTTTTTAACTACCATGGCTCCCAGCAAAGGGACTCCGGAAAGGTGTCATTCCATCTAAAAGCTCCAAATCTCCCACAAATAATTTAGGACCCTCAGAAAAAAAAAAAAGAGTTGTGGGGACCATTACTGGAAGCCTTGAGAGCTGACTTGGATTCACACTGGTTTAAATGTGTAGTGTGGACATACCAAGTTCCGAAGCTCCTAAGCTCCTTCTCCAGGAGCCTGTGGATTAATAGTTCTAACATACAGAGATTTTTATCATTATTCTGCAGGTGGCAGAAACCAGTGTAGATTTCTGGGGTTCCAGTCACTTTTTTTGGTTTAAAACCTTCCAGCGTAGATAACAATGGCAGTGTATGTCATGTGGGAAAAGGAAACATTGACCATCCCTTCTGCTGAGATTCTCTCAGTCCCTTTTGAGGTTTCTGTCCTTCCTCCTATAAAGAGCTTCCCCACTTGGCTTTTATTGGAGACAACTCCTGGCCACATCTGGTTTGGGGGCTCTTAAGCAATAAACCCGCTCCTCTCTGCCATTGATGTTCACCCAATCCCCAGGCATTCTGGAATGCTGTCAGTTAATGGAAACTGTAGCCCCTGCCTTAAATGTGAACGATAATATGCCCTTAACCCTTTGACCTGCTGGTATTTTATAAGCCTTGCATGTTCATTGACTTTACTTCTCCCCTCTCTCCTGTATTTTTTTATTTTATTTAAGAATGTACCCAGTAAAGGAAATTATGGCAGTGTTACAATGTTACGTAAAACTAGCCATTCTGTAGGAGAATGATGGATTCTGGAATTGATTAAAAAACAAAAAAACAAAAACATTTAATTGCTCCACATGTAACATTACTCTGCTTCAGAAATGTTTTGTATTTTGATATAAATAAACATTTGCAAAAAATGTCCTGCTGCGTGATAGTTTTGCTTTTCTTTAAGTGTGCCTGTGTGCTTATTTCATTTATGAATCAATTCCTAGGAAGCATTTCAAAGTGATTTCACAATGCTATAAAGACATATATAAAACGATTGCACATATACAAGCAGTTAAAAGCATTGCCTATATAAAAATATATATACATAAAAGTAATTAAAATAATGGCATGCGTAAGAAGAATTTTAAATCCACTGCAGATGCTGACTGGGATAAAAATATTCACTTAGAAGTGTGCTGAAAGAGAAAACTCTTCAATAGGAATCATAGAATTATAGTCTAGGAAGGGACCCTAAGAGTTGGAAGGGATCCCAAAGGTCATCTACTCCAACCCTCTGCAATGCATGAATCACAGCTAAATAATCCCTGACAGATGGCCACTCAAACTCTGTTTGAAAACCTCCAATGAAGGACAGTCCAGCACCTTCCAAGGTAGCACATTCCACTCTCAAACAGCAATTGCCCTCAGAAAGCCCTTCCTAATGTTGAGTCAGAATCTCCTTACTTGTCATTTGAATTCATTGCCTTGGGTCTTCCCTGCAGAAAACATTACTCCATCTTCCATGTGACAGTCCTTTAGATATTTGAAGGTGACTCTGAAATCACCACTCAGCCTTCCCTTATCCTGGCTGAACATACTCCTTGGTTGCCCTCCTCCCAGCTTGTGAACATCCTCCTTAAATGGTGGTACCCAGGACTGGACACAGAATAGAGTGGTACTATCACTTATTTTCATCAAGACACTATCCTCCTAATGATGGTGAAGAGATAGTCAAGATGCATCTGCCTGAAATATAATGGGAAAGAGTTTCAAGGGGTTGGTGTCACCACACTAATGATCCAATTTCAATATTGTATGGCATGCACCTCCTGCGTGGGTGGTGTCTGGAGGACAAGGTCTCCTACAGAATGCAATATTCAGGGATGAGACTATATTTTAGGCATCCTGGTCCCAAGCTGTATGAAGCTTTGTACATCAGTGCCAGCGTCTAGACAGCAATGTGAACTAGTGAGAATGTTGAATTTAAACCAAGGAGATGGTGTTTAAAATCCTACTCAACAGCTCACTACTACTCATTGCACACAACCACATGCGAGAGACCCCTGATGCCTTTTCTCTTTTAAAAAGGTAAGAGGTACTGCTGCAGCGAAGAAGCATTTCCAGCAGTGGAAAATTGAGGTTGATGCTTAACTCCTTCCCTGCCCATCATTTATTCCCTCACACTTGTCCACTCCCCCCCCCCAAAAAAAACCCCTGATTCCCCTGCCCTCAAGGGTACAAATTATTTATTTACATTTGCAAACATGTGACTACAACCCCATGGGGCAAAATGACAGGCAGTACAAGGGTAGATGAGGCTTTCCTTCACCTGTGACTTCGCTGTAAATAATGCCTTGTACAGCTCCACAGCTGTGCAGTTGAGTCCCCAAATCCCTGTGTCTTTGGCCCAGGTGGCTAGTCTGGGCTTTGGAAGGCTTTGGTGATTATAATGTGCAGAAAAGCGATTCTCTTATTTCAGGCAGCAGATGCACTTCCACCGGGGAGGTTTAATGTGAGAACACAGACTCCTATCCATCTACGCTGCCTAAAATGCATGCATATCTATAGGACACCAGTGCTTTAACCTCATGGATGGACCTCAGACTAGATCAGTCAATTTTGCATGTGCTTAAAAGTCCATTTCATCCTATTCCACATTAACTTTTTTAAGCAGGAAAATTCATATTAAAATATGTAGTTTATTATGTCATTTGTCACAGTATCTTTAAATATGATAATTATTATCCCATGCATTTCTAAGGAGACTCTGACTAAACATCAGGAAGAAACTTTCTGACAGTAAGAGCTGCTAGACAGTGGAACTGTCTCCCTCGTGAGGTTTGTTGGAGGTTTTTAAGCAGAGGTTGGATGGCCATCTTTCATTGATGCTTTAGCTGTGATTCCTGAATTGCAGAGGGTTGGACTAAGATGACCCTTGGTCAGTGGCAGAGCTTCACACTCCAGCACCGGGGGGCGGAGAGCAGGCGGGGGCGGGGCTGACATGTGTCCTGGGGGCGTGGCACCCAGCGTGGACAGGGATGCAGCCCCAATGGCACCCCACCAGGATCGCGCTGCTGGGGGCAGTGCACTCCCCCCCCACTCCTCTTCCTCTGCCAGTGCCCTTGGTGTCACTTCTATCTCTACAAGTCTATAATTCTATGTTTCTAAGAGTTCTGCAGGGACACGGATGGCGCTGTGGGTTAAACCACAGAGCCTAGGACTTGCCGATCAGAAGGTCGGCGGTTCGAATCCCTGTGATGGGATGAGCTCCCATTGCTCAGTCCCTGCTCCTGCCAACCTAGCAGCTCGAAAGCACGTCAAAGTGCAAGTAGATAAATAGGTACCGCTCCGGCGGGAAGGTAAACAGCGTTTCTGTGTGCTGCTCTGGCGGCTTAGTCGTGCTGGCCACATGACCCGGAAGCTATACGCTGGCTCCCTCGGCCAATAAAGCGAGATGAGTGCCGCAACCCCAGAGCCGGTCATGACTGGACCTAATGGTCAGTCTTCTGCTTCTGCAACCTGAAGTTTTGTTTGTTGTTTTTTAAAAGTGGAATGGAGAAAGTGGACAGAATTTGTTTTCCTCCCTCTCTCATAACCCTAGAACTTGTGGACATCTGATGAAGATGAATGTTCAAGATTCAGGACAGATGAAAGAAAGTCCGCCTTCACTCAGTTCATAGTTATAGAATGGAACTTGCTCCCACAGGAGGTAATGTCAGCCGCTGACTTGGATGGCTTTAGAAGAGAAGTTGACAAATTCATAGAGGTAAAAGGCTATCACTGGCTACTAGCTATGATGGCTCCATGGTCAGAGACAGCAATGCACCTGAATACCAGTTGCTGGAAAACTGGAGGGGAGAATAGTGCTCTTGCACTTGTTTCCTGCTTTCAGGTTTCCCATGGCAGGGCACCTGGTTGGCTACTGTGAGAGAACAGGATGCTGGACTAGATGGGCCATTGGCTTGATCCAGCTGGCTATTACTACTACTACTATACTACTACTACTACTACTATTTTATTTTATTTTCTACCCCGCCCATCTGGCTGGGTTTCCCTAGCCACTCTGGGTGGTTTTCAACAGAACACTGAAAACAGAATAAAACTTCAAACATTAAAAACTTCCCTAAACAGAGCTGCCTTCAGATGGTCGGATAGTTCCTTGACATCTGATGGTATGACACCACTACCAAGAAGGCCTTCTGCCTGGTTCAATTTAACCTCACTTCTCGCAATGAGGGAACCGCCAGAAGGCCCTCAACACTGGACATCAGTGTCTGGGCTGAAAGATGGGGATGGAGATGCTCCTTCAGGTATACTGGGCCGAGGCCGTTTAAGGCTTTAAAGGTCAGCAACAACACTTTTCTTACATTCTGCTCTGAAATAGCACCTTGGAAGGAGTAACCATTTGGTGCCTTCTCTTTAGTTTTAATCAAAGTGCAGGATACTAGGGAGTCTAGCTCCTAAGCACCTGAAATCAGTGTGCTCACATTTTCTAAAAAATAAATCCCTTCCTATAACCTTTTAAAGACATCTTTCTGACTGGATTTGCTTAAAAGTAAAAAAGATTTCACTTAAAAAGTACAACAATGACCAGCTGTAGGCAGACTTCCCACCTTCCTGCACTTCCAGGAAAAACCAGCCTGGGACATAAGGTTTTTGAAGAATGAGCACCCAGGGAGGCTGCAGAATGCTGGAAAGATGGTTTGAAGAATGACAGTGAGGACACTCACAAACACCCCTGGGCAACCTCAAAAGTAATGTCATGAGAAATCCTACATCCACTCAGAGAGAGTGAATGAAGCTAAACATTGGAAGATTCAGGGCAGACAGACAAAAAGAAAGTACTTCTTCACACAGCATGTAGTTAAGCTATGGAATTCGCTCCCAGGACTTTGGTGGCAACTCTGCTCCAGAGACATCTCTGAGTAAGTACAGACATGTGTGTTTATTGTACCCAGAATCCTAAATGGACACCAGTGTGTCTTTAGAGATTTGACCAGGCACTTTATGACTTACCCTACCACCACCACCTGACACCTACACCCACACACCTTGGAACAGACACAATCGGTCCTGAACCAATCCAATAACCTTGGTTCTGAATCAGCACTCCGTGGATTCTCCAGAGATATAGCTCAGCCAGCCTTCCTATTTGATTTGAGGGAGGGAGGGGCAACTCTAGGTCAGCTTCCTTCTGTCTGCATGGGATTGTTTCCCAGAGGCGTTAAAGGGGAAGGACTGAGGCTGCAGGGCACAAAAGTTAATTTCCACACCATGCATTCAAAGTTAACTTTGCACTTTCAATTGTATCAACACACTTCTTACACTCTGGTAGGATATGACAGGCCGTACATTGTTTTGAAAGTAACATGTATTTGTTGCTTTTCTTGAAGCAAACCCAAACCCAAAGCAATACTGCGCCATCGTCCTCACACCACATCTAATACTGCTACTGCTGCTGCTGCTGCTGCTGCTGCTGCTGCTACTACTACTACTACTACATTATTTATATGCTACCCATCTGACTGGGTTGCCCCTGCCACTCTGGGCAGCTCCCAACCCAAAAATAGTAAAAACACATAACTGAGGTCCATCATTCCAGAAATCAAAGTCCATTTTTACTAAACTTGCGAGCATAGATAATTCCCAAATGCATTTTATGTTAATTTATTTTGGTCAATAACCAGCTGAAAAGGAGGGACACAATATAGTACATTAAGTACAATATTAAATATAGAATTTAAAAAACTATGTAGAATATAAAAAAGTGAGAAATTTAAAATCACTATATTGAAATGAGGCAGAACAACTTAAGGTGTTAATAATTTTAAAATTAGGACAAGATCCTCCACCAACAAGCAATTGCTGCCGCACAAAAAACAGTTACCCAGTATTTTATGCTGTTGGTGCACAACCAGTTTTTGAGAACTTTAGCTAAGTGCCAAATGAAGGTCATCCAGGTATCCTGTCTTACGCACCTTGCTGGCCCTGCTGTACTCAGTAAGATTCTCATTCAAGGCTAGTTGTTGGACATTCACAAGCCAGCCTTTCATGGTAAAGTCCACAGTCTTCCAGATTCAAAAGAATAAACAGCTATATTTATTCCACAATGAATCTGACCAATAAGTATCTGCCCTACCCCATCTCATTATGATGTCATGGTTGCCCGGACAACTGTTTTTTTGCGCTTAGTGACGCAATAATGTCTCCCTGCCACAAACACACAACTGGAATTGCAGAGGCCACACGTTTTCTAGGGCAGATGAGAACGGTGGTTGAGGCAAGGGAGATCTGGCCCTCGCTAAGAGTGCCTCAGGATGATCATTACCACATGGGGAGCGTACATCTTGTTCCGCAGGGCTTCTAGAACACCTTTCCCAGCTGACGATGCTCCAGTAAGGACACAGGAGGGGCTGTGAGGTTGTGAAGGGGGGGTTGATATCAGTGCTTTTCTTCTAGAAAAAGGGTGCAGGTACTGCATACCCTTGAGTACCCCCATTTTAAAAAAAAGCACTGGTGATACTTACTATAAAGTGACCCTGTTGAATTTCTCACTACCACTCATTTTCCCTTTTCCCTTTAAGGCTGATAACATAGTTGAGCCAGAGATAGAGTACGTATTGGAGCATTGGCTGAAGAAGGTGAGTGTAACGAATAGGGCTACGGGCTGAAATTGGGGGCAGGTAAGCCATAGCTCAGTGGCAGAGTATCTGCTTTGCATGCAGAAGCTCCCAAATTCAGTCCCCCCCATCTCCAGGTGTGTCTGGGAAAGTTTCCTTGTCCAAATCTCTGGGAAAGCTTTTAGCTTAGACAAACCTGTCCAGATATTTGGAATGTTGGTGTGTGTTTTAATCTAGTTTTAGTTTATTGATTACTTTGGGTTATTATTATTATTATTATTATCATCATTATTATTAAATGCTTTGAACTGTTGTTTTTACTAATAATATTATTGTTTCATTCTTTTTAAAAGCGGCTTGTTGTTTTTTAACCATCAAGCAGTGTATACATTTTACGAACCGAATAAAATTCAAGCTACCGCCTGTCAGTGTTGACAGTACTGAGACAGATGAAACAAGGGGCTGAGTTAATATTGGGCAGCTTTCTATGCTCTGTCCATGCAGACTGTTTGGAAGGAATTCGGATCCAGCACACAACATTAGCATGGAGACCGGGGACCTATGTAAGCACTCATCATGGGACTTAACTAGCCATATGAGCATGAGCATGCTAGCGCCACCCTCCTCAAACTCTGCATGTTCAAGGATGGTTGTCTGCACCAGGTTAGCCTTCTGCACTTAGGGAAGCTGTCGCATGTTTTCGAAACCACGTTTAACCAAGGCTCTAAAATGCAGAGGAGCCTAAGGGGTACAGGATGGTTTTTCCATTGTGGATAGCTAGGCTAGGGGTAAGCATAACTGAGCCACATGTGGATGTTTTCACTTCCACATGTATCTAGAACTGCTGTCACACGCATCATTCCCAAGTCTTTCCCATCCTGGTTTACATCAATCCATTGTTGTTTTAATCTGCACACACATATTTATTTTTAAGCATATTATCTCAAACCTATGCATTTCTAATTTCCTTCTCAATATCTGCATTTCTAAATATATTTTATTATGCAATGTGAAGGGAGGGAGAGAAGAAATGTTGATGTTCTGCCTTGAGTGAGTCTGGGCCTTTTTGGAGCCATGAGTTGCAAAATGCATTTTTTAGTTGGTTGGCCCTTATATGAGTGAGGGTTTGATCCTGCATAAAAGTTAGCTATGCTGAGGTCCTGTTCAAAGTCCCCTCTCTTCATGCTTTGCCTCCCATGATATCTAAATTGCAATCTCATTTCGGGGCAGAAGCCTGTTTCTTTTCATCTCTCTCTTCTTATGAAACTCTATGAAGTCAAGTGTCATTCACATTTATGACTTGGCATAAATCAGTAGTTGTACCTTGGAAGTCCAACGGAATCAGTTCCGGAAGTCCGTTTGGCTTCCAAAATGTTCGAAAACCAAATCATGGCTTCTAATTGGCTGCAGGAAGCTCCTGAAGCCAACCAGAAACCGCGGAAGCCCGTTTGGACATTCGGCTTCCAAAAATAGTTCGCAAACCGGAACAGTCACTTCTGGGTTTGGGAGCCAAAACATTTGGGAACTAAACTGTTCAAAAACCAAGGTACAACTGTAATGACATTAATGGTGACCAACCAGTTTTGTATGATAAATAACTTCACTTTGGGGGAGAATATGGTGGTAGCATGTGTGTTTGTGTTGCCTCTTAGATCGAAGAAGATGCTGTCAAGATCTTTAGGCAGAAGTCAGAAAACAGGTCGGACTGCCAGGTGGAAGGGATCAGAACTTTTCCTTCAGTTGGCCTAGATTTGGCAGCAGCAAGATCAAAACCAGAAACCTGGGAGACCTTTGAAGACAGGAGGCCACCAAGGGTGAGTGAGAGCTGCAGCAGTTTATGTGCAGATGAGAATGGGATAGAGAAAAGGAAGTAGAGGAGCAAAAATAGGCTGTGGATGCACCATCTATTGAAAGTGCACTCCCCCAAACATCTGGAAAACTGTATTGGGTCTTGGGATTGTGGTTCTGTGAGTGGTAAACTACAGTTTCCAGCATTCTTTTTGTGTGCATGGTGATGAATATTCTTCCAATGTGCTTTAAATTTATGGTGTGTATGCAGCCATAGCCTGCAAAAGCAAGTATTCTATGGAGAAATCAGTGTATTTCTGTCTGTGTCAGTTTCAATAAGTCCATTCTTCCCCTACTTTCTGCATAGCTTTTTTAAAAAAGAGCTATACAATGAATTTGCATTTAAATTGCACATAGTTTTATATGCACTTTTCCTTGAAATATGCAACTTGTAAGCTTTTTGTACTCATTTTCAACTCATTCCCCCCTTTAAAATAATTTTTTTTGGATCTTTGATCCTGTAAAGAACACCTTTTCAAATGTATTTTGACTGAACCAAACCTGCATTGCAAAATTCAGAGAAGTGAGTATGCAATTCCATGTGGAAGACTGGAATTTTCATGGCCCTCTAGCAACTAGTGTGGCTCATTTACCAGAAGTTATGTATTTTGCATTACCTCTGGAAGTGTATACTTGACTATGTCTCCAAACTATGCCTCCTAGAGCAATATATACATCAGGAGGCTTAGTTTGGCCAGAATCGAGTATACACCAAGATTTTTCTGGTGCACATAAGCAGACTTTTCATGTCACTGTTGCAGGAGTGTTCCAGCACAATACTTTCATCCAGTTCCAGCCTGGACCTGACAGATGACAGGACAAGGATCCAGTTTGTCCGATGGAGGTGAGCCTTCACATGAGTCAATGGTGTCCATTGAAGCGATGAGCAATGGCACTCTGAATGATCTGAGTGCACACTCTTGAACAGGGGTGGGACATTGATCTTTCCTCGAAATATGCAACCACAAAATAGTTTTGTAGTGTGGGAAACCTTTGGTCACCCAGATGTTGCTGAACTACAACTCTCATCACCCCAGGAAGGCCAGGGATAGTGGGAGTTGTAGTTCAGCAACATCTGGATGGTGAAAGGAGGACCTGCAACCCTTTAGATGTTAGTGTACTCCAACACTCAGCTGCCTCAGTCAGCAGAATGGCCAGAGACATTGGGAGTGGTAACCTAATAACATCTGCAGGCCTGAAGGCTCCCCACCTTTGATCTAGAAAGTGATCCTGAATCCTTTGCACTATGCTGGAATCCCACGGAAGATATGCAGATGATTCCACAGCAGGCAACTCAATGTGGAGAGGGGATCCAGAGGGGAGGAAACAGAAAACCATGGAGCTAGACCTCTTCAGATGTGCACCCAAAAGATGAGCAGAGCTGAGTTCAAGCATTATGTGTAATTTAATGAGGCCGTCTGAGCATGGCTACTTGTGACAACTCAACTGTATGCAAGACTCACTTTGAGAGATGAGTGGATTTTTAGCACTAGACCTCCTTGAAAACCTGGCAGGTTTGGTAAATTTAGCCCAGAGAAGAAGCAGTTAAAAGGGGAGAGGATTGCCATCTTCAAATATTTGAACAGCTGTCACATAGATGATGAATCAGATTCCTTTTCAGATACTCCCAAAGACCAGGACCTAAACTGATGGGTCCAATTGACAAGAAAATTGATTTAAACTAAATATTATGAGAAATTTCCTGACTGTGGAACAAATATTGCCTTTGATGGTGGTTGACTCTCCTTTGGAATGGGATTTTAAGAAGAGGCTAGATGACTACCTAATGATTTCCCCATTATCTTGATTCTATTCTGCTTTAATTGTTTTTAATGCTGCTGTTTTAAAATTATTACAACGTATCTTGGAACCTCATGGGGTAGTGAAGAACTTTAAGACTACTCTTGTTGTTGTTGTTGCTGTGGTTTCCTGGGCAGGGGTTGGACTAGATGACATATTGATGTCCTTTCCAACTCTATGATTCTATTTTTCAGTCACACCCGGGTGTATCATGTCACGAGCGATATGAGAAAGGATGCCATGCAAGAGAGGCTGGATAAAGTGAGCAATAGGTGAGACCCAGCTGGAAGGGCAAATAGCTTTTAGCAGCATTTCTGTTGCTTACACGTATGGGGAAGGGCCATAGCTCAGTGGTAGAGCATCTGCTCTGCATGCAGAACTCCCCAGGTTCAATCCCCAGCATCTCCAAATAAGATTGGGAATGTCCTCTACCTGAAATCCTGGAGAGCTGCTACTATCAGTGAGTGTAGAAAATGTTGAGCTAGATAGACCAATGCCCTGACCCAGTTTAAAGCAAATTTTTACACTCCTGAGATAACAATTCTATCCCTGCAAGTTCAATACAATACTCCCCTTCCACCCTTAACACCAGCTTCCAAAAATAATTCTTACCTAGTTCTGCCCCATTAGTATGAAAATAAATTCACTGAATCCTAGATGTGATCCAATGTGGAATTCTTTTAACGGTGCTCATATCAGTGAGTCTCTAACCCTAGGAGTGGGAAAATAGACCATAACATCTCTACACACAGTTTCTATAGTCGGAGTTGATCTGCATATGGATATTGCAATTTGAATCACATCCAAAGAGACTGGCAAGGGGTATTCCATTTAGGCCAACTAGTTTTCCTTAACTTCTGTTTTTACAGTGGTACCTCGGGTTAAGTACTTAATTCATTCCGGAGGTCCATTCTTAACCTGAAACTGTTCTTAACCTGAAGCATCACTTTAACTAATGAGGCCTCCTGCTGCCACTGCACTGCCGTAGCCCAATTTCTGTTCTTATCCTGAAGCAAAGTTCTTAACCTGAAGCACTATTTCTGGGTTAGCGGAGTGTGTAACCTGAAGCGTATGTAACCCGAGGTACCACTGTATATTGTTTCATAGGGAACTTCCTTACATTGAGTCAGACAATTGGTACACACACACACACACACCGTATTTTTCGCTCTATAAGACGCACCAGACCATAAGACGCACCTAGTTTTTGGAGGAGGAAAACAAGAAAAAAATATATTCTGAATCCAGCTTGCTGTCCTGGCTTATGGGATAGCTGCGCGCAGCCTCTCCCCAGCAGTGGGATGAAGACTCCCCCAAGAGCCGTGCTCCCTTTAAAGAGTGTGTGGAGTGTGTGTGGAGCAGCCCTTCTCCCTCCTCGGGGGAAAGCCCCCAAGAGCTGCACACACGCTCCACGTGGCTCTTTAAAGGGAGCACTGAGCAGAGCCTCCTGCCTGCATTCGCTCCATAAGACGCACTTACTGTTTAGGAGGGGGAAAGTGCATCTTACAGAGCGAAAAATACGGTACACACACACACAAAAACTAAAAGTGTTAAGATAATTTCTCCATAGTGGTTGCTGTGATTGAGACAGAAGGGAGTTATTGTCAAACCCATCTTTCTTTGCTATTCCTCATATGTGCAAAAGAAAGCACTTCTGGAATGCTTAACTCACTGTTGGAGGGTGATAAGGGGACAATTGGTCCATCTAGTTCATTCTTGTCTACACTGACCGGGATTTCTAGCAGAGGTCCTTCCTAGCCCTGTTTGGAGATAAGAACAGAAGAAGAGCCTGCTGGATCAAACCAATGGCTCATCTAGTCCAGCATCCTGTTCTCACAGTGGCCAACCAGATGCCCCAATGGGAAACCAGCAAGTGAGATTTGAGCACAAGAGCCACTCTCCCCTCCTACCATTTTACAGCAACTGGCATGAAGAAATATTGCTGTCGTATTCATTGTCTCCAGGACATATGGATGCCAGTCAATGCCAGGCCTAATTATGCCTATGGGGTGAAGGTTTCCCAGTCTGGGATATGTTTTGAAGTGGGGGTTTGGTGACAAAGTGTGTGTGAGCTCAAGAGGCCCACCATGCTTGACCTTGCGTGTACTGTGTGTGGGTCTCAATCCAGGGAAGATTCAGACATGCTCCCCAAGTCCAGAATTGCCCTTGATTTCACCCTGTGGACTTATAATAGGAGGCAATGTGGTTGGGCTGCCTCCTCCTCCTTTTTCTGCTGGGCTTGCAGCATCTTAAGTGGCTTGCTGGCCTTCCAAAGAGCCTTGATGCCTTCCTCTCTAACCCCTTTCCCAGAGCTGCTCTATTGGGTAGCATGTCTGGAAACCTCAGTTTTATTGATGGACTTGCCACCTCACATTGCTGTGGCAGGCTGACGTGCTGGTGTGTTTGGCGCAGCTAAGTGGCCATCTCACAAGGGTGGTTGGGGGGGTCTTGTCCAGGGTTCCTGGATGTGCACCTTCAGCAGGTTTTTGTGCCCTGAATCACTACCAGCTCTTGTCCAGAATCTGCATGAGAGCAAGTTTGGTCTGACCTCATTTCTTTACCTCCCAGTGTCTCCAGGGTCATGTTCCAAGCTGTGACTGACCTGGACAGCGGCCCATCGGACACCAATCTCCACTTCTCAATGCCAGCGTATTAAGACACGGACAGGTGAGGTGCTCATCCCCAGCCCTCTGCCTTTCCCTCCATGGGATTTTAGCATTGCAAGGGACCCCGAGGCCATTTAACCCCACTCATTGCAAGAACCTGCAGCCACAGCGCTGAGATGTGGTTGCCTATTTCCACAGAAAGACAGCTGGCCACCTCTGTTCCACTGCTAAACAGCCCTTACCATTAGGACTCTTCTGTTAATGTTTAGCTCTAGGTACCAGCCATGATGGCTATGATCTGCCTCCACAATTGGAAATAGTAAGGATTCTGAATACTTGTGGCTGGAAACCACAGGTGAGCACAGTTATGCTCATGTGCTACTTGCAGGTTTCCCACAGACTGGCCACTGTAAGAGCAGGATGCTGGGCTGGATGGGCCATTGACCTAGTGGGCTGGGTCTGTGAGCTCTGTTCATGCCACCTCTAGTGCCTCCATGACCCTGAAGGATGGAGGTGTTGACAGCACTGGCTCAGCATCCAATTTAGTCTCTGTTGCCTCCCCCTGCAGGAGGAAACTCCTCACCGCCCAGAGGCAGTGCTGGGGTAGGGGAACTCAACTTCAGGCTGTCTCTGATTAGAGGTGCCTGATGCCACAGGGGTACTTTTCTGCCAACCTGAATTATCCCTTCCTTGGACCCAGCTTTCCATTTCCTGGATTTCTGTGGGCTCAGACACATCTTGGGATCTCACAGTCAATGGAATAGCATGGGGGGTGCCAGGGGGGCTGTTGCCCCGGGTGCACAGTCTGAAGGGGTGTATGTGAAAACCAGGCAGCCCCACAGAGATTCCTGCCCTGCCCTGCCTGGGGAGTGCAGAGGGTGAACAGCACCTTCCGTGCTGTGCCCCCACTTGGCATGAGAGCAGCCGTCCAGAGGCAGCATGGGTTGGGGAATGCAGTGTCAGGAGTTCAGCCTACACTCCAGTAGGACCCTGGCAGAGACACATGCCCAACTGGCATGTTCTCCCCCTCCTGGTTGATCGTTCGGGAGCTTCAGAAGCTTTCTTCAGCCCAAACATCACAGCGACCGATGCCAACCGACACCGGCACACTTAGGGATTCGCAGAGTTTGCGCAGTTGCGCAAGCAGCAACTCAACATTTTGGCTAATCTACTTTATTTACATATAAACACATGAAGCACTGCAACATGGCTCCTTCTCTCTCTAGCATCAGACAGCAAAGAGAAAAGGAACAAAGGACAATAGTCCCACTTCACGGAACACAGTAACACAAACATCCTGTCTCCGTCACTTCCCACTCTGTGGAGTCAAAACATATACCATCATGTGATAGACAACAATCCCATGACTGCAATCATGGAGCAGGAATTTTAACATGTGGGGGGTGCTCTTCACCCTCCGCACCCCGCCTGGTGCATGAGTGCCCATCGGGCATTGCAGGCTGGGCAAGCATGCTCCACCTGCTTGGCACACATGCACACACACCCATCCCAGGCACCGGTGAACAGTGCTACACCCCTGCCTACAGTCAATTTCCCCCATCCTGCCAGGACCCCCTTCAGGACTGCTCAGATCCAATGCCCCAAGTTGCTTCCATTCCTCCTCAGGATCCTCCCATGCCCTCCATGACATCTCTATGGGACTCATGACCTCAATGTTGTTGGACTACAACTCCCATCATTCTTGACCACTGGTCATACCGGCTGGGGGTTGATGAGAGTTGTAGGTCAATGGCATCCTGAGGATTACATATTCCGCATCCCTGATCTCATGCATACAGCTTGGGCAGCAATCTGGGGGAAGGAAAATGCAGAAGCCTCTAGTTTTTTTCCTGATCTCTGGATCAAACTCGAAAAATCATCAGTCGCTTAGTTAGCAATCTGAAACGTCTGTTGGGAAATAATGACCTGGTAGCAGCTCTAGCAGTGACATCTGATGTTTTACCTATGCAGGAGCACCATTCTTCCCCCCTGATCTTCTTCCTGTGCTTTCCTCCTCCCAGATTCCCTGCTTCCTTGTGGCTCTTGAGGAGAAGAAGGTGCCCTTCCTGCTCTGCCCTCTGGGTCTTCTTCTTTGGCTGTGAAAGCCCTGCCTTCTTGAAATGGCCAGAGAAACAGCCTGAATCCTGTGGAAGGATTTACTTACTTTTTTTTGCTTGGGCTATTATAAATGCCTGGCTTTGTGAACTGTGAATGACTAATAAAAAATTGCTAACCATTTAAACTGCTTTCTAAAAGGCAGGCTGGGCTTTCCTTTCATCCTTTTTTTTGGAGGGTGCAAAGTTATTAAAGGGTAAGTGTGCACGCAGTCCTGGTGCCCAGAGTTGGCACCACAGGGCATCGGCCAAGGCCCACATCCCTGCACAGGGCCTGCTGCTGATCCCTAAAGCCCCACCAGACCCTGTTCCTCCTCTTTGCTAAGGCTGCCTGAGCAGCAGTGTGAGCAGTGACAAGGAGGAGGAGAAGATGCAGACTCCATTTAAACTGCTGTCTCATTATGGGCTGCAGTGTGCAAAGGGCAACAGATGGGCAGTGGTGAAAGTGGCCAGGAAGTGGGAGGACATGGTGGTGCCTTAGCCTGTCTCTGCTGCTCCCTCTTCATGCCTCTTCTAATC
Source organism: Podarcis pityusensis (assembly GCF_964106645.2). NCBI lineage: Eukaryota > Metazoa > Chordata > Lepidosauria > Squamata > Lacertidae > Podarcis > Podarcis pityusensis. The sequence goes on along the minus strand of NC_138040.1, from coordinate 20,517,921 downwards.
CTGGGAAACCAGGGGGCAGGAGAGCTTGTTGTAGCAGGAGTGGAGAGACCCTGGCTTCTTCACCAGCCTGACTCATTTCTGCCTGTTGGCCTCTCTCCTCTTCAGCTTCTGCTTCTGGACTTCTGTCTGCCACATACTCTCCCTGCTCACTAAACCCTGTTGCCTCTTCAGCTTCTGACACCACCTCCTCCCAGTCTGCTCCCTCTTCTCCCTCCGTCTACTCATCGTTGTCCCACCACCAGTCCCTGGGCTCTGAGCCTTCATTCCTTGGGGTTCCCCAGCTGGTGGCTCTCGCCACTCCTCTGTGTCCATGACACCCAAACCCCACAGGCTAACTTAGGTAGGTGGGACTATACCCCTGCCAATCACCTGACATAATAATGATGGCAGGGGAATGGCAGGTGATTGGTGGTTGGTTGTCCAACTCCCCTCTCAAAGTTGTCCCATGGAGGTGGGGTTCCTGCTACCCTGCAGGATCGAGTTCAATCCTGCTTCCTGCGGGGGTAAGCTGCTAATCCAACTATGTCTCTGCCTGCCCCACACCTGATGTTGAATACAATATTCAGGTTTGGGGCAGGTGGGTGCAGTTTGGGGGAAATGGATTCATAGGCTGCATGTGGAGGTCTCGTGTGCCAGAGATTCCCCAGCCCATTCCCCAGCCCCTTTCAAACAAATCTGGAGCCTACACTAAATGCTGCAGTGGATTGCCCAATTGGTGGACCAAGTATGTTGTTAGGGCATCAGCAAAATAATAATGGCTCAAAAAATAATAATGAGGATTTTGTTTTTGAAAAACAACCAGCCAAACAAAAGTCCCACACCACAGTAGTCATCACGGGGAAATTCAAAGCTTTGTTAGACTTCCTTACACTCAACCACCCAATTTAAATTTTCCAGTTTGGCATTGTGTTTGTTTTGAATTACATATAGAAGGGGGCACTATAATATTTTCGGTTCTCAGGGCATCTATGAGTCTTAATTCAGCCCTGACTAACTGGGATCACTTGCACAGAATCCCACCAGATGGCAGTACAGGCTTGCAAGAGCAAACTTCTGGAAAAGAAACAGAGGAGGGAGGTTAGAGATGTGAAAATAAAATAAAGTGTCTTTAAAGTTGGCGTGTGGAATTTATTTTAAGGGGCATTCTTTTTGTCTGCATTCCCTGTCTTTCTCTTTCAAAATGTGCTATATCATTGGCCTGCAAGGCTGCTTCACACACACTGTGATTTCCCTAAGCAGAGATAACCTCAGCGGCTTCATGTGCACATAAAAAACCTAGGTTCTTAATTCAGACTATATTAATTTGCTCCAGTGAGCATACAGATAGTGACCAAAGAGCCAGAAGCACGTGAATTTAAAATTTATTTAAAATAGTGTGAAAATTTTTTTGTGTGTGTGTGTGTAAATATTCATTGAAAACACCAAAAGCATATTACAAAATGAACAAGTATTGATAACTCTTTTGTTGCTAAATGCTGGGAGTGCAGTTACCAACTGATCAACATAAAACTTAGTCTGAACTACTCTTTTGCCTTTTTCAAAAAAATACGGTTTGATCAACAGAAAATTAGCAGGTGAATTAGAGGAAACATTCTCGCCTGTTAATGCCTGCAGATCAAACTGCCATTAAATGTTCATGAGCATAGATACCTCACGAAAGTTGGCAACCGTGCGCTAGAGCAGTGCGGTTGGCGATGCCGCCACTGCTGCTGCCGCACACGCTTTCTCTCTCTGGCCTCGGGGAAACGAAGTCATTAAGCGATTCAAAGGGATCTTTGTTCCCTGCATGATTAACTCTGGCGGAGAAGGAGGGCAGGTGTCAGGAAACCGAGACGGAAGCAGCGGCGGCGGCTCCACCTGTATTCCAGGCACCACCAATTTTCGCGCTGAATTAATGGGAAAGCAAGTGGCAAAGACGTGGCCGCTCAGCCGTGACGGAGGCATTTGCGTAGCTAAATGGGCTGAAAAGAAGTGCTAATCAAGGCGTTTGTGGGTCACGGGTTCCGCAAGGCTGCTGGCGGCCTCCGTGGAATACTGACCAGAGGGCCTGTTGGGAAGGCGATGCTTGCAGCACTGAGAAGCTGCCCCTGTGTGCAGAATGGGAGGCCAGAGATGGTGGGAGCCTGTTCAGAGTTGCATGCTCCTGACCCCGATCCTTGAAGGTGCCTCCTTGCCAGATGCCTCTGAGATGCCTTCAGCAGCAACTCTCTCCACCTGTGATTCCAAGCGACTGGTACCCAGAGGCATACTGCCTACAATAAGAAAGGTAAAGGTAAAGGACCCCTGGACGGTTAAGTCCAGTCAAAGGTGACTATGAGGTTGCGGCACTCATCTGGCTTTTGGGCCAAGGGAGCTGGCATTTATCCCCAGACAGCTTTCCGGGTCATGTGGCCAGTATGACTAAGCCGCTTCAGACGCAACAGAACACAGTGAAGGAAGCCAACGCGCATGGGAACACTGTTTACCTTCCTGCCGCAGTGGTACCTATTTATCTACTTGCACTGGCATGCTTTCAAACTGCTAGGTTGGCAGGAGCTGGGACAGAGCAACAGGAGCTCACCCCGTAGCGGGGATTCGAACTGCTGACCTTCTGATTGGCAAGCCCAAATGGCTCAGTGGTTTAGATCACAGCGCCACCCTCATCCCATTCACTACGACAGTGGAGGTGGAACATAGGCACTGTGGCTAGTAGCTATGAATTTGCCTAAGCCAGCTAAGTTGGTGGCCATCACTCCTCCTTGTGGGAGTGAATTCCATCACTTTAACTATTTGCTGTGTGAAGAAGGACTTTCTTCTGTTGTTCCTGAATCTTTCGACCTTCTTCCTGTTGGGATGTGAATAGATGTTAGGAGAGGACATATTCATTAGATATTATCTTTCCTTCTTCATGTTTGTTTGTTTGTTTTGAATATTTTATTAGTTGAATATAAGAACAACATATAATCAAATACAGTTTTCCCCTAACCCCAAAACAGCCCCTTCCTCATGTTTGTGAGTTCAACAGAGTGCCATCCCTTTGCAGCTTAAAAGGGAAGGTTGGATAGGCTAGTTTTAGCCTTTTAGTTGAAGCAATCCAGGTGCATTAAGTCAGGCTGGATTTTCCTAGCATTTCCCCCTTTTCTCCCCCTTAAAATAACAATCACAGTGTTGTAAAAGGTAAAAATAAACATCTATTCATTCAGAATACTTGTAACAGATACAGCAGTTTTGTTCAGGCAGGCTTAAAATGGTAATTCAGTTACAAATACATACTTAAAAAAGGTAAAGGGACCTTTTTTAGGTCCAGTTGTGGCCGACTCTGGGGTTGCGGCGCTCATCTCGCTTTACTGGCCGAGGGAGCCAGCGTACAGCTTTTGGGTCCTGTGGCCAGCATGACTAAGCCGCTTCTGGCGAACCAGAGCAGCGCACGGAAACGTTGTTTACCTTCCCGCCGGAGCGGTACCTATTTATCTACTTGCACTTTGATGTGCTTTTGAACTGCTAGGTTGGCAGAAGCAGGGACCGAGCAACGGGAGCTCACCCCGTCGCGGGGATTCGAACCGCCAGCCTTCTGATCAGCAAGTCCTAGGCTCTGTGGTTTAACCCACAGCGCCACCAGCATCCCTAATACATACTTAAGTCTAGCTTAAAATAGTGCCCCCAGTTTGGAGCTCAGACATGCAGATGTTGTCATATTGCTGGCAGAGCAGAAAGAGTTGGAAAGAAGGCGAGGGTGTGTTCAGGCTGGTAGAATAATATATACTGTATAGCCTTTCCTGTCAAGGCACAGTGGGAGTGCCTCTCTCAGAGCTCTCTCTAGCAGGAAAACTCTGTAAGCTTCAGCTCCTATCATGTGCCTATCTAGCAAAACATGAATTGTTGCTTTGACTGCATTCTTAATAACCTACACTTCCTTCTTGGGAATGGGCTCTGTCTGCTTCGGGCTACAACTCTGCTGGCTGGGCCTGCCATTTACCAGGGCAGTGGGGGGTGGCGGCAGAGCAGGTGGTGGGGTTAGGGTTATGTGGGTGCACCGGTAGCCATGCAGGATTCATTCTGCTGGGCACCCATCCAACTCCCACCTTGCCATCCCACTGCCCCACTTTGCACTGCTCTGGTATGCAGGAGTGACCCTGCTGTTGGGAGGGCAGTGGGGCAGCCCCACCCCACTGTGCTGACCGCTCCTGGTTATTGCCACAGTTGGGGGCAGTAACACTTCTGAAGACCACTTGCTGGAACCCGTAGGAGGAGAGAGGCTCTTGCGCTTGGACCCTCCTTGCTTGAGGGTTTCCTGTGGGCATCTGGTTGGCCACTGTGAGAACAGGATGCTGGACTTAGCTCAGTTGGTAGAGCACGAGATGCTTAATCTCAGGGTTGTGGGTTCAAGCCCCATGTTGGGTGAAGGATTTCTGCATTGCAGGAGGTTGATGATCCTCACAGTCCTTTTCCAACTCCACAGTTCTATGATTTTATGACTAGATTGTCCATTGGCTTGATCTAGCAGGGATCTTCTTCTGTTCTGATGATGAAGCCATTTCAGGCCCAGACCCACCAACTCAAAATTTACGCAGAAAGGCTATGTAATTTAACCAAAGGCGGTATTTACCTAGTGTCAGTCGATTCTGTCATTCCTCCCTATCTGAAGCTGCAGAAGGTCATTAAAGCCTCCATTTGAAGATGAGCCTCAGGCCACGAGGGACCAAATTGCCTGTTACTGCACCCGTTCCCCCCTGCCCCCGCCTGCCAAAGGCGGACATGATAGCTGAAGGCACGCCAGCAGTGTATCAGTGAATTATTGATTGGTGTTAACACTGCAGCTCTGACAACACCATTATCGTCTTTGACTTCATGTTTAAATCATCCCCCCCCCCCAAGCATCTGCAATGCCACAATCTTTAATACCTGCCCAGGTGCTTCCTTCCGCTTCTTTGCTTGCCCCCCCCCGCCCAGTCCTGGACCCTTGTTTGAGGGGAATGCAAGCAAACAAATAAGTGAAAGTCGAAGTGAGGCAAGGAAAACAACATAGGAGGAGCCAGTGTGGTGTAGTGGTTAAGAGCGGTAGACTCCTAATCTGGTGAACCGGGTTCGCGTCTCCGCTCCTCCACATGCAGCTGCTGGGTGACCTTGGGCTAGTCACACTTGGGCTAGTCTCTGAAGTCTCTCAGCCCCACTCACCTCACAGAGTGTTTGTTGTGGGGGAGGAAGGGAAAGGAGGATGTTAGCTGCTTTGAGACTCCTTCTGGTAGTGATAAAGTGGGATATCAAATCCAAACTACTCTTCTTCTTCTTCTTCTTCTTCTTCTTCTTCTTCTTCTTCTTCTTCTTCTTCTTCGACAGGCAGCAGGTACAGGTGAAAAGGTCTCAACAATCTTCTTCCTGCAAGGCTGGTGGGGACATGGGCTCATGGAATTCCATGTTGGCCACCTTCAAAATAGGGCCACGTTGCAGATTTTGACTGAGGTGTTCCTTTTCAGAAAGCCACAGGCAATGGCTTCCTTGTCTCAAAACACAGGGAGGGCGGGTGTCCTCAGCAGGAGACAGAACCCAGTAGGAGCACTGCTGGCTCAGGCCAAAGGCCCATCTCATCCAGCACCCTGTTCTCACAGTGGCCAAACAGATGCCTGTGGGAAGCCTGCAAGCAGGACCTGAGCACAACAGCAGCGCTTGGCTCACCTGTGATTCCCAGCAACTAACCTTCAGAGGTTACATTCTCTGACAGTGGAGGTACAGTAGGACACAGCCATTGTGATTCATAGCCATCAGTAGTCTTGTCCTCCATGAATCTATCTAATCCTCTTTTAAAACCACTGAAGTTGTTGGCCATCAGTGTGTCTTGTGGCAGTGAGTTCCACATTTTAATTCTGTGCAGTGTGGAGTAGCACCTCTTTTGGTCAGTTCTAAATCTCCCAACATTCAGCTTCACTGGATGGTTGCCTGTCTTGGGTGGAAGGGACCCTGAGCAAGAATGTTCAGCACTGCAACATTTTGTTGTAGGTTCCACTGTCTCCCCCGCATCCCACTGCAAAGTAACTCTGCATTGGGAGAGTCAGGACTGTGCTCCAAATCCCCCTGCCTGGCTGTTCTGCTCCTTGCTAGGCTCCAGGTATTGGTTTGGAAAAGCAGCTGAGAGAGAGAGCAGGAACATAGCCAGGATCCCCCTTCCCACACCATAAATTGCTCTGAGCAGCTTTTATCTGCAAATTTAGGATTAAAAAAAAGAAATCTGAACAAGAAGCAGCCAGATTAAATAAAATTTAAATGTACCTGCACGTGACATAATGTTAGCTTGTGATGTAATGTCAAAGATGCAGCTGTTCCAGGGCCAAGCCTATTGCCCATTTTTTGCAACCAGATGGCACCATTGCCTCAGTTTGCCTTGCTTCCCTGCATGGCCTGTTAATGAGCTGAGCGTTACCCACAAGCTGTTCATTGACTATTCGGAACTTGCTCTTCTTCCCCTCCCTAGCAAATGACCCGCTGCAACTTTCCACCCAATCGCTACTTTCATCAGGGACACGCCTCTGCCTGAGCGGCTGTCTGCACTTGTTTAACTACAGCAACCAGTTTAGTGGCTGCATTTAACAGGGCACTGTGGTTGGCTTTCTCTGTTAAGCCATTTCATTTCCTAGGGCTCTAGAGGTAATAGCCCTGGATTTAAGACTGGCTATTTTACTGCATAAGGGGTGGCGCTGTGGGTAAAACCTCAGTGCCTAGGACTTGCCGATCGCATGGTCGGCGGTTCGAATCCCCGCGGCGGGGTGCGCTCCTGTCATTCGGTCCCAGCGCCTGCCAACCTAGCAGTTCGAAAGCACCCCCAAAAGTGCAAGTAGATAAATTACCAGTTTACCAGCGGGAAGGTAAATGGCGTTCTGTGTGCTGCGCTGGCTCGCCAGATGCAGCTTGTCACACTGGCCACGTGACCCGGAAGTGTCTGTGGACAGCGCTGGCTCCCGGCCTATAGAGTGAGATGAGCGCAAAACCCTAGAGTCTGTCAAGACTGGCCCGTACGGGCAGGGGTACCTTTACCTTTACCTTTATTTTACTGCATTTGCACATCGGAAAGTTATAAGAGCATTTCCCAGTGGGAGTTTGCCATCTTTTTCTTGCCTTATATCAGATTCTTTTGGACTGATGGTGCACACTAGCACATACAGGCTGTGTCGGAGGCAGCACATACTGTCAGCCACACAGCTTGTCTTTCAGTTTGCCAACTGACCTGGGGGGAAAAAAAGCCCCGGCTTGCTCCGGTGCATGTACAGTGGTACTTCGGGTTACAGACACTTCAGGTTACAGACGCTTCAGGTTACAGACTCCGCTAACCCAGAAATAGTACCTCGGGTTAAGAACTTTGCTTCAGGATGAGAACAGAAATCGTGCGGCAGCAGTGGGAGGCCCCATTAGCTAAAGTGGTACCTCAGGTTAAGAACAGTTTCAGGTTAAGAACGGACCTCCAGAACGAATTAAGTTCTTAACCCAAGGTACCACTGTACTTGAAGCTTGATCTGCAAAAATCAAGTGATGCTTTCCAAAGCATGCAGACAAAGGCCAATATTTGCTCTGAGCTGCTGCTACAGGCACAGCTATAGTAGACACCTGAAAAGTTGGCAACATTAGCCATCTCGACACAAGGTGTGTTGTCTGTGGCAGGGTCATAGGGCATTCCCAGGCTGTTGTTGTTTTCAGGTGGGAGTCTAACACATGCCTGCAAATTCAGGTGGCACGGCTGATGTTTACTTGGCAGTCTTGTGCAACAAACCCATCATCCCACAACCCCATGGCTTCTCCCCCCCCCCCACTTTCAATAAGAAGAGTATTTGAGAAATGCCCTGGAATGTATGAGATATCGCTTGCTTGGCTGTATGTCATATAACCTCTGTGGAAACGAATGAGGACCAATGTTTGACAAATAGAAATCATTGTGTAACCTCCCTGCAAACCTTATACAAACCAATTGGGATGGATATTCAGTAAACAGATAGTCTAATGAAGCTATGGTGATTTTTTAAAAATAAGCTTTTTTGAAGCACCCCCCAACCCACCTCCCCCCGGAGCATGTTGTTTTCTGCCACCTTTCCCACCTCCACCTTGTTTCCCGTAGCGATTACCAGCTTCGAGACAAGGCGGCAAGACTGGGGGAGGGGGGGTCATTCCTTTCCGATAACTATTTATTCACATTACCAGACACAAAAGCCCCTTTGAAGGTAGAAAAAAGGAGCACAGAATAGATGACACAAAGCGCCTTTTCTTCTTCTCCTGATGCGGACTCATCTTGCCCTGGGCTTTCCATCGCTGCTCATCTTCCTCCCTCCCCTCCCCGCTGCATGGCAGTCTGTGCTTTTGTTTGACAAATCCTGTTATCCAAGCCCAGAGCCCAAAGCAAGGGCAGCTGATCGCCTGACCCCTCTGCATTCTCCAGCGCGGAATGAAGACAGGCAATCACAACATGCCGGACAATGGGAAGGGCGGCCCAGCTTGCAGAATGGCACCTCTTTTCCTCTCTCCCCTAGAAACCACACATTGCAAGCTCTCTAAAGAAAGCAGTTTGACACCTGGGGGGCAGAGCCAACAGTTTGGGGTGGGGCTATGGGAGGAGTTTAGAAGTTTGGGAGTGGAGCTCAGCACAAAAGCTGAGCCACGCTCCCCAAAAGCAGAAGCAAACAGAAACCCAACTGGTGCAGCAGACAGTGTCAACTCACCAATCCAGCTAATATTGTCTACACAGACCGGCAGTAACCCTCCTGGGTTTCAGACATGGAATCTCTCCCAATCCTACTCGAAGATGCCCAGGATTGAACCTGAGACCTTCTGCATGCAAGGTAGATGCTCAAACCACGGTCGTTCCTCCAATGTATTAGTCCTGTTAGGTTGGATCAGAATGCATTTTGAGCAATAAGCTGGTCATTTCAGGTCAGTGATTCTGCTTTGGAGCTAGTCTGTCTGTCTGTCTGTCTGTCTGTCTGTCCATTTGCCATGCATGGAGGTCCTCCCTCCCATCCTCACAACATTGCTGTGAGGCAGGTTGCTGCCTGAGAATTGATGACCCAGCAAAGTGAGGGTTTGGCCTCTGGTGGTCTAGTTCCCAGCTCAAAACTCTAACTACTGCACCATGCTAGCTCTCCTCTAGAAATTCTGGAAACTGGATACAGTGGTACCTCGGGTTAAGTACTTAATTCGTTCCAGAGGTCCGTTCTTAACCTGAAACTGTTCTTAACCTGAAGCACCACTTTAGCTAATGGGGCCTCCCACTGCTGCTGCACCGCCGGAGCATGATTTCTGTTCTCATCCTGAAGCAAAGTTCTTAACCCGAGGTAATATTTCTGGGTTAGTGGAGTCTGTAGCCTGAAGCGTATGTAACCTGAAGCGTATGTAACTTGAGGTACCACTGTACAGGAAAAGGTCCCCTGCAGGAAAGCAGTTTGCTCTCAAGAGGGTGAGATTTAGACACCTGGCCTCAATACATGCTTCCCTTCCTGGTGAGTTTGATTCATGCACCGAAATTACAGGTGGGCATGATCCCTGGGCTCATGTGCCTCTTCCTCTTGTCCTGTGTAGCTCATAATTGCTGTTCAAATTGCCCCTGATGCTGTAGCCACCCTCCCCCTGAAATGTGACGATAATGCCATTGCTGCAGTCAATTTGAAGCACTATCTGCATAGGCAACAAGGCCACAGAATCCTTCAATCATTGTTTGCAGGGGAAGAGGGACTTCCATCAGAAATGGACAGGTGACACTCGGTTCTCAGGTATTTGAAAACATGAACTTAATAATTCTCTTTTTTGGATCAGATCCGTGTCTATGTGGCCCTGCAATCGATCAATCTATTTTCATCTCTCTCTCTCTCTCTCTCTCTCTCTCTCTCTCTCTCTCTCTCTCTGTGTGTGTGTGTGTGTCTCTCTGTGTGTGTTTAGAAGATCTCAAGCAGAACATAAAAAGGTGGGCTTACCTTGTTATTCCTACCATCCCACCCCAGAAAACTGGTAATCAAAGATATACTGGCTCTGTACATGGAGGTTTTCTAAGCGATCCCCTGCAGCCCAGAAGCAGCAATAAGCCGGGATAAACCACCATGCATTGATTTCTTCCCCATAAATATGTGCTTGTGCAAGCTGTGGCTTGAATAGTTTTAATTTAAACTAAGGGTGGCTCACTGTGATCGTGTTTCAGAGCTGCCGATCTGTATGGTTGCCATCTGGATAGGCAATTTTAAATTTGCATACCTTTAATTGAACATACACAAAGGCAAACAACCCCTCCCCTCCCCACAAAACACCCTCGAGAACTTCAAAGTTGTGGCAATATTAGTTTTCATCCACACACACCTAAACAGAAGAAACACACACACCAATACCCTACAGGTGCCAGGAAGGCATATATAGCCTGTTACAACGAGTGGAAAGAGTGACAAATGCGAAGGACATCTTTATTACTATTTATCGTGTTTCACTATAGGGCACATGGTTTCCCACCTCTTCATTTAATTCTCACAACAGCCCTGTGAGGTAGCACCGTCTTAGGGACAGTGACTGGCCCAAAGTCAAACCCAGTAAGCTTAATGGCAGAGTGGGGATTTGAACCCTGGTCTCCCAGGTCCTAGTCTGACACTCTAACCACTACACCACTCCGGCTGTCTTTTGCACAGTGGGCTTGATTCTATAGGCACATCTCCCACTCTCTATCTTCCAGCCAAGAAAGCAAGAGGCATGATCCAAGTTCAAGGTCACACTCCGTCCATGCAAGAACATTAGATGGGGGATGCAAAGCAGGACTGGGTGAGGGGCATGGCCTGGGGAGAGTCTTGAGGGCTGAATGGGGGCCACAGTCACTGACGGAGGAAGGGGGTGAGGTGGGTGCGGTCCATCCCGCGTGTCATCCCTGGGGGGGTGACTTTGCTGTGCCGCTGCCTGGGATGCTCACCACACCCCCATGGGTGGCTAGCCCTGCCCCTGGGTGCACAACATATGCACCGCTCTCGGTGTTGGAGCAGCTAGCTCTGCCTCTGGGCACAGTTGCTCTCCAAGCCTGAGGTTCCCCCTTCCCTGCTATGGAATGAATGCTTCCTCCCGGAAAATGACCAGAGCAACGCTGGCAGGAGGCGGAGATATATTGTCACCAACCCCTGTCGAAATGGCCCCTATTTCATTTTTTATCAGTCCTGCCATCCAATATTCCCTGGACGCTTTGTCTTTGCTTTGCATTTTATCAATATTACCGGCTGATCCTGCCATCCCCTCTCCATGGGTTTATTAATATTGCCTTCTGATCTGTGGGTAGGAGCTGTGTTTTATATTCTGGCACCATCTACAGTTCTTGCCAAGCTCGGACGCCATCTTTAATTAGATTTTTCTCTGTGACTCTGACAAACATAAACTGAACACTCTCTCCCTGCCCCCGCCCCACTCCCAATCTCTCCAGGCAAACACTCCCTTGCTGACTTTAGTATTCCAGTGCCATCACTAAACAGAGTTGGACCTAATTCCTCTGGTTCAAGTTGCTCCGTGGATGAATCATACAACACAATTCAGGATTTTTGCGGGGGAGGGTGGGGGCATGGAAATGATGGGGGAATGGTCACATCTTAAAACAAAGGATCTAAATACCAGAGTATTTTGGCAAAGGAGCACAGCTCAGTGGTAGAGCACCTGCCTTGCATCCAGAGGGCTGCAGGTTCAGTCCCCAAGAGCATCTCCACGTAGGGCTGGGAATGTTCCCACCCCTGAAACTCTGGCGAGCCAGTGCTTGTCAGTGTAGACAAGGGATGGGCCGGGGGAACCTTTTCTGTCCTGAGTGACAGCTCAGCCCTGGAGGGCCAAATTTGATAGGTGGGCAGTTACATCAGGTGACACTGAGCTTTGAAGCCCTATTGGAACTTCAAGACACAGCAAAAGGGCTGTTTGAAAGCCCTTTTACAAACAGCCCAGCGCTGTTCTCTGAACCTCCAAAACCCTGAGTGGTGCAAGGCTGTTTACAAAAGGACTTTCAAAAACCCCCACACCTCTCTTTGGCAGGGGAACAGGTGCATACAGCCAAAGTGAGGAGCCTTGGATCCTTCACTCACCAGCTGATGAATGGAGGAAACACTCTTGCTGGCTGCAGGGGTCCACTTCACCAGCACATTCCATGCAGGAAGTGTGCTGGTGTAGCAGCCCTAAGAAGGATTGAACTCTGTCTCCCTGCTCATCACCCAGTAGTGTCAGCAGATGGACAGGTGGGCATGGTTTGGGGGAAAAGGCCCCATGGGCCACCTTAGACTTCCTGGTGGGCCAAAGTTGGCCCACAGGCTGGAGATGCACCACCAATGGTGCAGACAATACTGATTTAGATGGACCAGTGAGCCTGACTAAAGCAGCTTTTAAAGTTTCTATGGCAGGACTGACTGTGGGCACAGATGTGATTAATGCAGAATGTGAACTTGTCCTGTTTGGGTCAACAATGCAGCTGGCCAATTAGAAAGAAATCTTCTGGCTCAGCCTTGTCCACCCTAGTGCCCTCCAGATATTGCTGGAGGCAGCTGCCATCATCCTGACCACTGACCATGTTGCCTGTGGCTGATGTAGCAGGGTTGATGAAGGGTGTGGGCTGGGAAGTGTCTCAAGAGCAACTGGAGACTTGGAGGGCCACATTTGGCCCCTGTGTCTGAGGTGCCCACTGTGACGGAAAAGTTTGTTTTCTGAGAACATTTTCTGAGAATGTTTTCTGAGTCATTGCCCCCCCCCCCCCGCCAGCAAACAGTTAACTAGCAACTGCTCCTGATCAGCCATAATTCCAAGGGAGGCAGTTGGAGTGGAGTGAGGAGTCTGTGTGTGAGGGATTTGGTCTGTGAGAGGGATTCTGTCAGGATGGTTCGTTCTGACAGGTGGTAGAGCTGAGGAGAGCTGAGAACTCTCAGTATACGCTCTAAGGTTCTGAATCGCAGAATCCTGTTAAAATGGAAAAGACACAGTCCCACATGGTGTTTATAGGAAAAAAGGGTCCTCAGAGGGAATACTCTGACAGGAACAGGCAGTAGTGATTCCGAGGCCAAGGAGGATTTGGGAGTCTGTAAGGGAAACAGTCCAGTTAAAACCCTAAGTCCCTGAAGTGTGTGTGGAGAACTCTGATCTATGAAAGTTGTGTAAAAGAAAGTAACCTTGAGCCTGAACAGCATACAGCCTATAACTTGAGACCGTATACATTTTAATAAAAAGCAACAGCACTGTTGAATAACCTCACGGTTTGTTACATTTCTGTGAGAGAGAGAGGGCTGTTGCGTCATTGCACCCACCCTAGCTTTAAATGGAAGCTGCCATATGATGGGGTCAATAATTGCCTGTCAGGGACCGGGCAGAGGAGGAATGGTGGAGACCACGTCCCCATCCTGACCCTCCCAGGGAGGAGAAGGAGGAAGACAGTACAGTGGTACCTTGGGTTAAGAACTTAATTCATTCTGGAGGTCCATTCTTAACCTGAAACTGTTCTTAACCTGAGGTACCACTTTACCTAATGGGGCTTCCTGCTGCTGCTGCGCCGCCAGAGCACAATTTCTGTTCTCATCCTGAAGCAAAGTTCTTAACCCGAGGTACTATTTCTGGGTTAGCGGAGTCTGTAACCTGAAGCGTATGTAACCTGAAGCGTATGTAACCCGAGGTACCACACTATAGTTTTACAAGTGGTTTGTGGGAGGTCACAGCTCAGAGGCAGATGAGGGGAAAGGTTGGGAGATAATGGGAGAGGAGGAGCAGGCAGAGCTGGAGCAGCAACTGGCTGACATGTTGTCATTAGAAAGCATTCCAGACCCTCCATCTCCCAGAACTTGGTGAGCCTTAAAAGTAGGAGAGCAAAGAGCTCAAAGACAGAGGGCACATTGCCACACCTGTAGAAGGGTGGAATGAAGAAGTGGAAGAGATGGGGGGTGGAGATTCACTTGGGACAACGCCATTATCCAAAAGGCTGGGTTCTGTATCCTCTCTCTACAAAGATGAAATAAAAAAGGACTGTAAGAAACTTTCCCTTGTCTTTATACTTTCCTGGGCAACCAGCCGGGAGCCGTTGACAGCATACTGACACTGCCCCAATGGTGGCGGCAGCAAAGTATTTGCCCCACCCTGGCTAAGGCCCTGAATATGGAAGCAAAGGTTCTGCAATGGTGCAGGTTCATAGGTGACCAATTCAGCCCTACCTTGTAAATGTAAAGGCCTAAGGCTCCAAGTCAGGAGGAAAAGCAATGCCAGCCATGATCCTGAGATTAAGAGTCTCATGCATTATCGACTGAGCTATCCCAGACCTCGCTTAAGTCAGGGCACTTCCAGGAGGACAAGGGCTCATGTCAGTCAAGATCATGTAATAACTAAGGTATATTTTCCCACCACCTGTAAAACACCTTTAGGCACGAACGAAGTGCCATGCTGTCAACCGCAGAGCAATAAAAGCCACTCCCAATGAATCTTGAGAAATGTATTTAAAGATTGGTAAATGCATTCATCCAACATGATCCAGCTTTTCCTAATTTGGTTAAGAAGTACTTGGGTTTGTTTTTTCCTCCTCCCTCCCAAACCATTTTCCTTTGATCTTGTGTCTTTTAGATTGGAAGCCTGAGGACAGTGGTCATGTTATTACTGATCTTTGCAAGCTGCTCTGGGAAGCTCCTTTGGCTGAAGAGGAGAAGACTTTAACTAATTAAATCTTTGGGGGCTTCAACAGAAACTGTGCTCAGCTTGGCTTGGCTCAAACTTTGAGGGTAACTGCACTGACAGTTGGAAGACCTGCTGGCTCCGTCAGAAGGGAGCATGAAGATGAGGGTTTGTAGATTTTTCACATCCAATAGAAGGAAAATGTTGGGTTCCCCCTCAAGTTTGCTGCTTCCTTCAAGCATGAAGGAAGGGAATTATTCTTCTCATATCCCTCAAATCTTTTGCCAGAGTCTGAGATTAAAATTTCATGTATTGATTTATTTAAGATGCTTGCATACTGCTTTTCTTAAGCTCAGAGTGGTTTACACGAGAATAGAACAATATTTAAAATCACATAAAAGATTAAAAAAAAGCTCAATAATGATTCGGATTTTACAAACTCTGTTAAAAAACACCCACCCTGCTAGAATCCCAATATGGGCTGTGTGGAAAAATCCAGCTGGTTGTAGAAAAAAGAGGGGGGGGCATGATTGTCTGGCTGGAGCATTTCACACTGCAACATTTTGTTACAGGCTCCAGTTCTTCATGTGTTGTTCATATGCTCATTCATGGGAAGCGGCTGGCCTCAATGAGATGTTGTCTGAGTAGCACAACCTGGACAAAATGTGTCCAAACTCTAATATTGTGTGTGGATGTTTCACATGAAGAAGTGGTGGTTGATTTCAGGATGCACACCCAATGCCTACACCCAAACCTGCTGACATCTGTAATCAATAAAGTTGTGGCCTGTTTAGATCCCAGTACTGCTGTCCTGTGTTTTCTCACAACTAATATGATGTTCAGCCTGCACCTTGCCTGCAGCTTCACCAGGTCTGGACCTGCAAGTCCAGAATTAATTTGAGAAAAATCACTAAATTAAACTGGAATTCAAAAGGAGGGGAAGGCAGGACAGAGGTCTTCTGCAGATGCCCTTTTTTTATTGGGCACTTGTGAAGATCTGTGCTCATGAAGGTATTGGGGCGGTTATGCCTCATCCCACTTTCGATGCTGCTTACATCTACAAAAAGGGTTAGGATGGACATGCAGTTCTATTTTCCATCTGTGTCCTGTAACATCCTGCTGAAATCTTTGTAGCTTTTTAATGCCACAAACGTACCGATTTATTTTTTTTGTAATAGAACAAAGCAAGACTCCCTCCGGATCACAATCTTATGGAAATGTTGGGGAAGCGTCACACTGCAACCAAAAAAGGGGAATGATTATGTGGATGGTCCTTTTCAATCTGCTCCTAGCATGCTATTAATGGGTCAATGACATGTAGGACAACACACCTCATGAAACCAACCAACCAACCAACCAACCAACCAACCAACCAACCAACCAACAAACCCATCAGTCTGGAGGGCCTCACGGCAAATCAAAGACATAAGGAAGAACTGAAACAGATTCAGGCCTGCAACAGATCCAGATGGGATCATCTTGCTGTAAAATGCAGGTATGTGACAAAAGACTTAACAGGTGGAGGAGCTTAGATCACGACCTAGCTAGGGTTGAGAACATTTTAATCCACTCCTATGTCACAAGCACAGGCATTTATTTCAGCAAGAGAATAAAATGCGTCTCTTATTTGCTTTAATTCACTTAGCTTGATTGCCTAATGAAGCCCAAATTCATTTTATTGGTTCATCTCAACTTTGGTTTATTTCATTAAACTTTGTTTTAAAGAACCTCTCATTTGCTTTATCAGAGCAAAAGAAACAAACCTAATCAAGAAGATTTCAGCTTGGTTAAACAAGCGGCTCAACAAATTATAAGGTTTTACTTCAGTCCGGGGGGGGGGGGGGATGATTTATCCTGCCACCATTCCACGAAATGTGGGAGAAGCACCAGAACAACTTTTGGAGTGTGCGAATTCACCAGGCACAAAGCAAAGAAGAATATGAGAAAGGGCCCATCTGCTGAATGGGCATAAAGGCTCATCTAGTCCAGCACTGCTTTCTCCCAATAGCCAACCAGATTCCCTGATGGAAAGCTCACAAGCAGGATGTGACTGCCATGGCACTCTCCCCAGTTGTGAATCCTGACAACTGGTATATCAGAGGCATAAAACAGTGGAGGTAGAACACAGCCACCATGTTAAACAACCATTGATGATCTTATCCTTCATGACAGATGTAAGGAGGTGGTTCTGACTTGCATTTGTCACAGCCACCACTGTTTGCATTCCACTGCAGGTCACTTTCTGCCAAACATCACATTATTTGTCTCGCTGCCTGCTGTTAGATGTAAATTGCATATGCTGTGTGACTATTTACATCACTTATGTAGCTTGCATTCATCTCAATTTAAAGGAAACATCACAGCAATGTAAAAAAAAATGTTAATCATGTATCTGTGGACTTAAAAAAACAGCAACCCAGCAACAAATACTGATTGCATTCTTAACAGTTCTGGGAAGTGGGTATGTGAGAGAGACCTCTGTTGCTGATCTTGAGAGTGCGAGCTAGTTAATAAGGGTAAAAGTGATAGTCCAGTCATCTCAGGCCCAAACCACTTAAGACTTTTGAAGTATAAATTCTGCACTTTAAATTGGAGCCAGCTACTGGTCCCCCCCCCATTCCCCTGAGTGCAAAAACTCCAAACCCCAGACATTGGCTTCCAGCCATGTCTCAGCATCATGTAGATCAGTGTTCCTCAAATCGGGGTCCCCATATGTTGTTGGACAACGAATCCCATCACCACTGATGGCTGAGGAACACTGCTAAATAATTTTTAAGAAGTATTTTTGTTCTTGGTCATGTCTCATCAGGCAATATTCTCCTGTAGGATGACAATGATGGATATATTTGTTCATAATATATGAATGCCCCGCTATCAAAGTTGTGAATATTCATGTACCCAACAGAGCCACAAAAGTATTTCTTCATAACACTCCCAGGAAGTAAACCCCTCCCCATGGACTTCCTCCTTTGCCACCTCTCTGAACCTGAGCAAAACCCGGCCAACTCTTTAAGCAAGGCTTTAGTCTGACTTTAAATTGACTTTTCTTTCCTAAGCCCTGCGAGGGTTTTCTGAGGCTCACAGTCTTCGTTGGGGCTTTTAGGAGTCTTTAGTGGCTTAAGACAAAACTACGTTGGCCCTAATCTCTCGCAAAATGCACAAGGCATTTCCTACCCACCCCATTTTGTTCCCTCAAGCTTTTAGCCTAAGGTTTTCCTTTCCAGTTGTGTTTGTCTCAGAAATATATATATATATATGCCTCAAGAAATCCACCCTTTTAAAATACCAAAATCCTTGGCTAAGAAGCCTGTGTGTGGCAAGATGGGAAAAGGCTTATCGTATTATGGAATCCAAGTGCCCTTTTGCAGCAAAGGCGACAAAGAATCGATGGGCTGGTTTATACAGTTAGCAAAGTCAGCAGTGAAACTTTCTCCAGGATTCTACCACTCCAGGCTTCAGTGGGGGGTGGGGCTCTTCCTTCCTCAAAGTGGCAGAGAGGCGAGACAGGTAACCTGACAGAAATACATGTGCTCTTTTTCTAAGCCCATATACACCACCACCACTGAGTCTGCAACAAAGTCCAAGGAAGAACTTTATCACTTAATTATATCGATCCCATGAACTGGCTTACATCCTGGTTCTATGTTTATTTACTTACCCACCAGGGTTGGTTCTGCTGTTGGGGAGGGTGAGGCAGCTGCCTTAGGTGGCGCATGCTGGGGATTGGGGAGGTAGAGGTGAGGTGTTGGAGGATGGGGCTGCAGAGGTCATGTGGCTTGTGACTGCCACATAGCCTGCCTTGCACCACCCAAGCTATCCAACATCCTTCCGGAGCAGTAATTTTTAAGAAGGATTCTAACTGCCAACCCAGTTGGTTTCTGCCTGTGGAACTGAGGAGGTACCATTTTGCCTCTTGTTTCACAAAGCCAAATGCCTCATGCTGACCCATAGCAAGGCTCTATTGCAGATATTAATATTGCACAGTTTTAAATAATTGGATGCATAAAACTGATTCCTCTTGGAAATAAAAATTGTCCAGCTTTACTAACCAGAACTTCTTCAAAACAGGTACAAAACAATCAACAATGCATCCAGAAAGTTGTACAAAGCAAATGCACATTCAAGCATAAGATCTTCTTCTTAAATACATAACATAACTATGATCAGAGCAAAAATCAAAGCTCTGTCTTTCCCACAGCCAGCTTTCCTGGTGAAGGCTATTTGCTCCTGGAAAGGCATCATGATTACAACCTTCCCTCCCTGTGCTTGGGAACAAAAGACAAAGGCAACTCCCTTTCAAAATGGAGATTTGCAATTGAATACCTTAATCACGTGATCTAAGCTTAAACACTCATGTGAAAGCTAGCAGAGAACTTCAATAGTTAATTCCTTTATCCACACAGATATTGTTTATCGTTTAATGTTGCTGCTCTCCCCAAAATTGGCATCATTTTTTTGCTGACAGTTTCAACTTTCCTCCCTAAACTTTGACCTGCAAACCCCCCCTTCCCAAATGGGTAGATCACTGCCAGCTTTTTTTCTGTGAGTAGATCACAGTCTCTTGGGAGTTGGGTGTCCCCGCTGTACAGGATTGCCTTCAGATGGCTCAAGGATCGGATAACTCCATCCCCTCCAACATGTCTCCAACAAAAATAGGGACATCCTAAGAAAAATTGGGACATTCCGGGATCAAATCAGAAACCAGGATGGCTTCTCTAAATCAGGGACGTCCCTGGAAAATAGGGACACTTGGAGGGTAAGGAAATATCTTAGGAACTGAAATTGACATATTTGCCCATCCCTACTCTGGACACCGGCTGCTGGGGAGGGTTGCTGTTGCAACTCAGGTCATGCTTCAGGACTTCACGAAAGCATTTGGTTGACTACTGTGAGAACAGGAGGCTGGACTAGATGAGCCTCCAGCCCGCAGCTCATCTTATGGTTGTTGCTTTGCCATTCTTCTGGGGCATTGTCATTATACGCCTGACTGGCAGAATTCCCAAGGCTGTCCCTTTGCCTTGCCCCCATCACTACTAGGCTCAGGGCAGCTTCTCCCTATTTAACTGTTGCCATTTGCAGTGGCAAGCCTTTCCTATTTGTGTAGCCCATTAGCAGCTGTCAAGAACCTGAAGTGGCCTCCTCTATGGAAAATAAGGATGGAGCTCTGTATCCCTTGAATGTGCAGGTAGCTGAATCTGACCCAACACGGCAGACTCCGCAAGCAGAAACTTGTAGGGGAGGTTGGATTTTTTTAAAAAAATTAATGAGGGAGAGGAAGCTAGCAGAAGAGATGGTAATTGCAATGGATTGTGTCTCATCTGATTATGGTAATAGTCTGTTAGGCTTTAAAAGTGGAAACCGTGGCCTCTCGTACGGGTGAAAGATGAACCTCGCAATCCTGCAAGGCAGACCGGCTGGCCCAGAAGCTAAAGCATCGTCTTGTTCATTATGAATCATAATGAATAATTAACTTAATTCATTACCAGAAGATGAGAAGATGGGCCATTAGCGTATCCTCTTGGAAAAAAAAGAAAAGACAAGACAAAAGGGCGAGTCTATCAATTGGTCAATCACGACTGATAAAAATAAAACCTTCAAGCTCTGACACAGGGTATGGGTGATGAGCACAGCAATAGACAACAGAAGGCCTGCCAGATGTGGTGGGATTACAGAATGGCTGTTGCAGAATGCCTTCCCTGGTGAGGTGCGCCTGTCTCCTTCATTATTAACTTTTGGGAGGAACTGGAAAACATTCCTGTTTACCCAGGCATTTGACACCAGATGGCCAAATACTGAGAGATACACAGACTACGTTGAGCTAGGACCTCTTTGTTTAGGATGAAACCCTGTAGAAGGAAGCAATGGGGGTTAACTGATATCAACATAGAACTAAAACTGCAGCCACTAGCTAGACTAAACTCCGGCCTTTGGAAATGGAGGCATGGCTGACTTGCTTTCCAGACCACATCATAAAGGTAAGTAAAAGGCCTTGCTGCACCAGCACCCCCTAGGGCCCCATAGCTCCAGATGGATGAGGCAGATTGGCTTCAAAAGTAGCACTTGTCCTGCCTCAGAGCCTCGAGAGCAAACCTCGGGGACAGCCCATCATCCTAAAGCATGTCACCTGGCTGAAACATACCTAACCGGCACCCAATTGCCAGAAGTGACTCAAGTTACATATAGAAGCAACACAGTAGGTCATCTAGTCCCACCAATCAGCGGTTCAGTGTGGTGAAAATACCAACCCACCCGTCAAAATGTGTGTTGGGCAAAAGGTCCTACTTGGCCCCAAAGTGAGAGCTGGTGTGATATGGTGTAGTGGTTAGAGTGTTAGACTACTGTATGTCTGCTTACACAACCATACACTTAAAGCATGTGACTGACCCCAGAGAATTCTGGGGACTGTAGCTACAATTCCCAGAATTCCCTGGGAGGAGAGATTGACTGTTAGACCACTTAATTTATTAAAATTCATAGATATCATATAGTATCTTAAATCCACACATACAAAGAAAAAAAAACCTTACATAAATTTACAGTTAAATATTAAATTACTTTTTCCACATATTTTCTAACTAAACTAAGATAAAGTAAAATAAAGTAAAAATAAATAAATAAATAAATAAAATAAAATAAAGTAGACTCCCCATCATTTCCCAATGTAATTAATGTTTGTAATATTGAATGTACTTAGACCACTCCGGGAGCTGTAGCTCAATGAGGCATAGCTGTCAACGTTTCCCTTTTTTAAAGGGAAATTCCCTTATTCTGAATAGGATTCCTCGCAAGGAAAGGGAAAAGTTGACAGCTATGCCACGAGAGGATTGTCTATGTGTGTGTTGTGGGGGGTCTCCTAACAACTCTCAGCACCCTTAACACCTCCCAAAGCTCTTCCAGCTTCATGGCTAGATAATGGACCCAAAAAATGAAGAGCAAAAAGTGTCCCCCAGGCAACTGAAAAGTGCTCAGCATCTCCTCCCCCCCCCCGAATTCTCACCCGGTGTCGTAACTGCCATCAAACATGGCTCTTCAGATTCTTTCTGTATTCAACAGGAGGTGAAGATTTGTGTGTGTGCACGCATGCATGCGTGAGTGTGCGCGTAAGAGATAGCCTTCTGGGAAGGAGGAGGAGGAAATATTGTCAGAGCTGGGAATATCTTCCTCTTTTCTTTCTTGGCTCCAAAGAAAATGAGGATGTTACAGTTAAGTAGGGAGCTATAGTTCAAAGCCACCGGTGCAGAACATATAAACAAGTCCATTGCTTGAACGACATCCGCGTCTCCTCGCGCGTCGGGGCCTCCTGTATAATTCATGAGCCAGGGCCGCTTTGCGTAATTCACAATTAAGGCCCAGCCAACGAGCTTTCATGTTTCCTGTTGCGCTCCCTCAACTTTTTGTGGTTCCTAGTCAACAGTTAGACAAGCTTGCCTGAGATGGTCTGCGGGGAGACACAGTATTTGTGTATTAGTAGGGAGCTTATGAATTATGTAGCCACCGTTGGTAAGCCAAAGGGATCGGCTGCTGCAACAAGCCAGCTGGCTTTTGAAAAATAGGAGAGAGAGACAGGGAGAGGGAGAGCCATATTTAACTGGGTATGTTATTGATTTAAAACACACACACACCTGCATTTCAAGGAAGAATGGGGATTTGGGGATAGGGAAAAACACCTTATAGATTTTTAAAATTATGATTTCAGCCCAAGATCCTTCATTCTTTCCCTTCGGACTGTTTAATCCCTTTGGATTTACCGCAGTTTTGCTGTAGCACAGCCTTCATGAGCAAGGGATTGCTCAAAAGTACATCCCCCTTCTGAATACTTCTGACACTTATTCTGATGGAACAGGATTCCAAAGGAGCTTTACTTGAAAGGCCAGCGGGGTTTAAAATCCCCCTGACAGCAGTAAGGCGAGTGTCTCCTAGCCTTAGGAGGAATTCAGAATTTGATGGAAACTGGTCTGATCTGCCCCATCTGGGTTTGTCAGTGGTGAGTCAGGATTCTAGCTTTGTCCCAGCCTCCTCCTTTTTGTTGGATTCTACAAGGGCAACACTGAGGTGAAGGAGGAGGAAGCTAACAGGCAGTGCCACCCCCTGGACTGGTTCTAGGTAAGAAGGCAGGCAGGGTTGGAGGTAGCTGAGGGCAGACTGAGCTCGATGGGGCAGTGCCTGACTCCCCCAGTGGACCAACTAGGTTGCAAATTTAAACATCCCTTGGCTTTCAGAGGTTGTTCTGATGCAGTTCATAACTCAATAAAAGTTTTAAAATAAAAGGATTTGTTTGTATGTATGCTCACAGATTAATTTATTTTTAATTGCATAGTGATACTGACATGGGATGGAAAGAACTTATGACACCCAAAAATAGATCGATTTTGACTCCTATTTATTCTGCATCCAATGCACTCCCACTGCTGGTTTGGGAAATGGGATACACATGATGTCAGCCACTATCTGTATTGATCGTATATCCATCCAAAATACTGCATTTTGATGCATTTCTCCCCAAACTAGCTTCTATCTGAGTTGAGGAAAAGAACAGCCTAGCTGCATTTTTAAGGAGGTAATGTGTAGGCAGCCTTCAATTTTTGCCCCTCCCTATTTCTCTTCTGAAACTTGCTTGCCCTTGCAGCTGAGCACTTTCCAAAAGCAAATCAGGGTTACATTTTCAGGAGGGATGGGGGAGGAATTTGATTCAGGTTGCACTTATGTACCACTTTTGGTGCATAAGAGGAGCTTGCTGGTTCAGGCCAGCACCCTGTTTTCACAGTAGCCAAACAGGAAGTCCTTCCTACAGGAAGTCCTAAAGCAGGACCTGAACACTCTTCCCCTCTCACAGTTGCCATCAACTGATAGAGGAGGACAGTCATTTGTCAATCCATAATCAAAGGTGGAATTCCATTGAGGAGAATTTTAGAAACATCTCTAGTTTGTACTTTAATAGTGGTGGGGGAATACTTTCTGAAGCCCCCCTCCCAATAATTTTCAGATCTGGATTCAGGAGTAATAAGGTAGGAGCTGCAACAACAGCAACCCTATTTTTTAAAAAAGTGCTGTGCTTTTATTATATGTTTTTAACAGATTTGGTTATATATTGTTTAAATTCCATTAGGGTTTAATAATTTTTATTGATTATCTTTTATGTGTTTTTAGCTTTCTTCATTTTACCCATTTCCTTTTATTTGTGCAAGTCGCTTTGAGTCCCAGCCTGGAGGAAAAGGCAGGGTATAAATAATAGCAATAGCAATAGTAATAATAAGGATGATGATTTAAAAGCATTTATATACTGCTTAATATTTCAAAAAAAACCTCCGAGGCATTTTTGTGGGTTAATTGACAGGTCTGCTCTAGAGGTTTCCTTCCTATGCCTTCCAACTTGCTGAGGAACCCTGAGAATTTTAGAATATATTTGACAGAGTTT
Organism: Podarcis pityusensis; assembly: GCF_964106645.2. Classification (NCBI taxonomy): domain Eukaryota; kingdom Metazoa; phylum Chordata; class Lepidosauria; order Squamata; family Lacertidae; genus Podarcis; species Podarcis pityusensis. The sequence continues at coordinate 20,493,920 of NC_138040.1, read as the reverse complement.
ATAGAATTAAGGCATTAAAAGAGAATGTCTCTTGCTTCCTGCCACCCCCGCAACCTTAAGTCACAGAGGGCCCTTCCCTCCTGGCTCTCACTTTCTCCCAGTGGAAGCAAAGGTTAGCTGAGATCATACAGCCAGTTGGATGCCCAGATTCTGACTCCCTGGGGCTAATTATGAAACAACATTAGATAAAAGTCAACATATGTTGTAAAAGGCACTGTGCTTCACCGCCTGACAGTTCGTAACAATGTGCTCTTGTAACAGCTGTCAGGCTGCAGTGCTAGAAAATGAGTAATATGCTGATTTATGGATATCGGTTCTGCCCTTGCATTCAGCTGCCACGAGAAAAAGGCGCCCTGCTTAGTTCTGCAGCGACGAAGGAAGGAAGGAAAGAAGGTGCTTCTGAAAGATATCTCAGGTATCTGCTTTTGTTTACACAGGCCCTTTTCACTGTCTCAATAATATCCAGAATGTTGCATTCCTATGCTGCCTTCCTTGAAAGACTCCAAAGGAACACTTCCTTGCTTCCTCTCCCTCATCTTATTCTGCCTTACGTCACTCACCAAACTATGCCCTGCCTGCATTGTGAATTAAAGATATGTATATTCACTTATCCAGCCCACAGGTCAGCATCTTTAGGGCATGTAGATCCCACCCTTTCTTTCTTTCTTTCTTTCTTTCTTTCTTTCTTTCTTTCTTTCTTTCTTTCTTTCATTTAATTGCATTTATCTCCCACATTTTTTCTCTTATTCTCACAACAACCTTGTGAGGTAGCTTAGCCAGAGGCAGTGACAGGCCCAAGGCTACCCAGGGAGCCTCATGCTTGAGTGGGAATTCAAAACCTGGTCTCCTGGATCTGAGGCCAACGCTCTAAGCACTGCACCACACTGGCTCTTCATCGGGGCTCATTGTCTTGAGGTGGGTGCAACCTCAGGTGCCCCCTAGGGGTGAGGGATTGCACAGTTTCAGAGGATGCTATTGAAGATCTCTGGCTATTACATCCCAGGATGTAATACATCCCAGGATGGCCTGTCATGGGTATGAGAGGGATGCTGCATCTATATAGCCCAGGGGTTGGGTACCACTCTCAGCCCAAGGACCACATTTCCTTCTGGGCAACCTTCTGGGGGCTAGATGCCAATGGAGGGTGCCACCAGAGGCTGGAGTGGGTGCAGTAAGGAATATACATTTTCCCTTTCTACAGTAGGCTAGTTTCTACACCCCTTCCTCTCTCTATCTTCCACCTGGGCAAGCAAGTAGCATTATCAGAGTTCAAAGGCACAATCAAGTGAGGCAAAAACACTCAGGGAGAGTGTGAAGTGGGGCTGGTGAGGGGTGTGGCCTAGGGAGAGGGGGTATGGCTGAGGAAGAGTCTCAAGGGCCAAATAGAGAAGCTTTAAGGGCCACAGGCCAGAGATTCCCCATCTCTGATATAGTCTCACCTTGGAAGTTATTTCCTGGTAATTTCTTATAGATCTTAGGAGGCCTGAGATGCTGTCAAAGCACCTTTTTACTAAATTCAGCAAAGCTGAAGCAAAACCCTAATCTTGCTCCTATGAATCTGCATTGCATTCTCCACAGAGCTGTCCAGGGTGCTACACGAATCTTACCATCCATTGCACTGGTATGACCTGCCTTGGTTTGCTTCATCAGATCCCCTGGTTTTGTCATGCCTTGCCTTGCTTCTCCTTGCTCTGTCTTGCTGAAACCTGGAATTTGCCCAGTTTTGCCCCATGGAAAAAGCTTTTTGCCTGTAGCAAACGAATTAGGGAGAAGGCTATGCTAAACCTGTCTGTTGGATTTTTATATTTTTATTTTTTACATAGTGAAGAGGAAGGACACCCATACAGTCCAAAATTGTCCCACCCACAGCCTGCATTTTGAAAGTCCCAGCTTAAGTCCATGTCGGTCAGAGGAGACCACAGGATTGGGCTGGATGGGCCTGTGGAATGACTAGGTGTGTGGCAACTTCTTATGTTCATGCCCCTTGCCTGCTGCAGTGGGAGAATACTGCCCCACAATCTGCTTGGAGTGGTTAGGGGACTTGCATTCTCAGAGTGGGTGAGAAGAGGCACAAATGTTTTCTGAAGTATGTTTAACTCATTTTGTCCTGTATTCCTGCCTGGAAGAGACAGTGCCTTGCAATTATTTTTTAAAACCCTATTTTTAACCAGCCTTCTCTCTGTTGCACAGACTGCTATAGGTTACTGAACTAAAATAACATCAAATTTACCTAGCCCATATGTTCTTCTTCTTTCTCTTTGAGAAACACTTCATTGGCATTTTGGAAGAAATCCAGACTTATGCTAAACTTGTTGCTGTTTACTTCTTCAATTTTTGTTTGTGAATTTTACACTGACCTAGGCACATTTTAGAAGATGGGGTGTCAATAAAGATCATTCTAAGGAAGGTGTTAGCAACTGGAAGCCCTGAGCCAAATCTGGCACCCAAAAATACTCTCTCTCTCTCTCTCTCTCTCTCTCTCTCTCTCTCTCTCTCTCCCTGCTGTTCCCAACTGCCAGCCTAATAAGCAGTGAGGCACAGAGAAGAGACACATTTCACAGCACACCTTTTTAGATACATAGGAAGCTGCCTTATACTGAAGTTAGACCATTGTTCCAGCTAGCTCAGTATTGTCTACACTGGCTGGCAGCATCTCTCTAGGATTTCCAGCTGGATTTTCCCCAGCCCTAGCTGGAGATGTTGGAAGCTGGACCTGGGTCCTTCGGCATGTGAAGCTCATGGTCTACCACTTAAACTAGGTTATACCACTGAGCTAGCCTGAGGTGACTCCTAGCCAACTAAGCTCACACACTTGATGTCCAAATTTCATCACTATGGCTTAGTTTTCACTGAGGTACCTTGCCTGTGCCTGGGACTTGGCTAGCATCCATCTTGTGGCAACCCCCCTCCACCCATTTCTCAGATGAGAACAGGACATGCTGCCTGATCCCCATCTTACATGTTGTTGAAGGATTTACTCTGTTTGCTGCTCTCATTTTCTCTGCAATGGTTTATCCTCTGTTGCTGTATATAAGCCAACATCATTTTTGTTCTTTTGCTCAAATGTATTGTAATGGGTTTTTTGCTTTCAGACTTTTGTGGGTAGGAGCATCGCTGTGGGTTATCTAAACCCACAGGGGTGGGGATTCTTTTCAGACAGAGGGCCACATTCCTTTCTGAGCAACCTTACAGGGGCCACACACCAGCGGTGGGCAGAGCCAGAGTCAAAATTGAGCAGGGCAATAAATGCAAATTGTATTTGTGTACAGTGGGTTAATTTCTACAGACAATCTCACTTTTTATCCTTCATTCAGGCAAGAAACAGGCATGAGTTCAGAGGCATATTCCATTCAGGCAAAAACATTTGGACAATCTTCAGAAACCCATTTCAAAGCATTATCTGGCTTGACAGCCCGATCCAGTTTCCCAACTCCTTTGGGATGATTTAGACAGATATTCACCGCCTTGCTGAAAACCAGCCCTGAAACATTTCTTTTTGCTTTTGGGCAGTGTCATCTGTCCCTTTATAAACCTGCACTCCACCTTAACTTATAAACTGTAACTTATAAACCTGCACTCCACCTGCTCATCCAAAGTGTGGCTTTCTGAAATTGACGTATCTTTCCAAGCTGTGAATAAACCTAAGCAATTGATTGACCTGACCTTCCAAAGTGCTTCATGGATGCTTGACATGCTTGGTACTAGTGTGGGAGGCAAACGAGAAGAATCTTCTGCAGTTTCTTCCTCTTCATAAACTGATATTTGCCAGCCCTTATGCTTCCCCTATTTCCTAAGTGAATAAATATAATAAAAATTTTCCTTATACATATTCATTATTTACTAACTTGCTTCCCCAAACTCAGTTATCTTGGCTTCTTTGTCTGATTTCTCTTGGGGTTTCTTTTAATATGGAGATTCTGTGTAAATATTTAGCTACATTAGTTTATCTAGTTCTATTGTATTCCTTTCTAAATATAACTTCTAAATTCCCCAAACCAGAAATCTATTCCAGGCTGACTTCTTCTTCTTCTTTTCTTTTCCTTATAAATAGTTGACTGTATCCACCCTTAATGATTTTCCATTTGTATATAGAGATCTTTTGCTGAAAGTGCTTTTCAAGATGTTGCATTAGCGGTCTTGTTCTTGCCGATCAGTTTATGGGTTCAGCATCACCCACATGTTTCTTCATGTTTCAGTTTTGGGTTTCCTGTATCCCAAACTGTTTGCTGTAGTTCTTCCGGTGAATTTAGTCTATGTGTTTACTCTCAGTGATAACAAGTTTGGGCACTACAGCTGTCTTAGTTACATCTAAGTTCTGAGTGAATGGCCAGCTAACCCGAATTTCTATTTGAAGGGAATATCCACTGGCTTCCTAAACCCTTTCAGGTTGTATCCAGTACAGTGCTGAGTAAATTGTCCCACTACTTGCACAATGGGATCCTTGTGCTGATGGGACATGTTAGGAAGATACTGCCTTTTGAAATGATAAAGTGGAGAACAGAGAGATTTTGTGTAATGCTTTACAAATGCCTCCAGACAGATTCCTTACCTACTCTGTTTCTGGAATCCCAAGCCTGTGTGTGTGTGTGTGTGTGTGTGTGTGTGTGCGCACTTTAAAATCCACCTGCCTACTTTAAATTTGAGTTAATAGCATTTGGGCTGCCTTTTTCTCCAAAGTGTCAGTTGCTCACATCTTTAAAATGCTCTTTATGTGTTCAAGGTGCTGGCTCCAAACAAAGCTTTATTTTCCCTCTACAGAAGAGAAAAATGCTTTGCTTGGAGCCAACTGCACGAATCCAAACTGCTTGCTCCAAATGGACATCAAAGCCACTCCTTGTAACCGCCAATCACCTGACTGGCAGTTGCAACAAGCTTTTTTGAAGGTGAGCCCCCAGTGCAAATCAGCTGATTGGCATTGATAGCACATCTGCAAAGGAGGTTGCCGTGAGTGCAGATCTGTTGGTTGGTGGTTACAGCTACTGCTTTTGAACTTTTTGGCAGGTGTCTGATTATTATGATGTCAGGTGATTGACAGGTGGGCACTGCTGCTCACCTGTCAAAGTCAGCCTAGGGGAAGTGGGGAGTATTACGGATCCAGCCCAATAGCCAGCTGTAATTCCTCACCCCTGACTCTGGGGCACAATTCATCTGGACTTGTCTCTTATTCGTCTGGCTGGCAAATTTTGGCAGAATGTTTCCTTTGGCTGCCTCTATGTGCAATATGACACTATCATATTGCACAAGGAGGAGCGTGGGATTAAAATCGCTTGATGGCTGTCTGTTCTTGTCTTTCTGAAAACGAGGTCCTGCATTACTGATAGCTCACGCTCCATTCATCTCACTCAGCCCTGTTGATGGAACGTTGAGTTATGGACCCCGTTCAACGAGAAATGCAACCTTGTAAGAGCTGCCCTGTATTTCTCCTCCATACCAATATATCAACGTTTAGCTGAATGAAGAAATGCATGAGGAACATAGAGAGGTGAATGGCTGCCTGGTCTGAATGTGATAGATCACTTTGCATGTGTCAGATTGGTTACCTACCTGCCATCCCAAAAAGGCACTTGCTCTGACCCCATGCAAATTTATTGGGGATTAAATCCTTCTCCAAAAATCCTTTTTTTTTTTAACAGTTATTCATAGGTAATGTTCAATGAGTGTTGTGTCTTGTGTGCCTCTGTACACCATACTTGAGCCATATGAATCACATTGCTATCCAGAGGGGCTATAGTACAACATAGAATAATAGAACTGGAGAGCTGGAGAGGTTCCCAAGGGTCATCTAGTCCAACCCACTGCAGTAATCTTTGTGACACCAATTAGACCTAATTGGGGTTCTGAATGTGGTGCATAATATACAGTTAAGGCAATTACACAGATGCTTGGCAGCCATATATTGGAAAGTGTAAAAATAATATTGTATCATTTGGGTGTGCGTGAGTGTTGGTGGGGGGGAAGCTTGAACAAGACACATTCATTGGGTCTCTCTCCCTCAATTAGTCTATTATAGGTCAGTTAGCTAGAGCATGGTGCCAATAACGCCAAGGTTGTGGGTTTGATCACCGTATGGGACACATGCATATTCTTGCATTGCAGCAGGTTGTTCTAGACCAGCCTTTCTCAACCTGTGGGTCCCGAGATCTTGTTGAACTACAACTCCCATCACCCCTAGCTAACAAGGCCAGAGCTCAGGGATGATGTAGTCTAACATCTGGGGACCCACAGGTTGAGAATCAGTGTTCTAGACGATCCTCAGGGACCCTTCCAACTCTACAATCTATGATTCTATTATTCTCACTGCCAGTATCACCATGTGTTTGCTTGCCAGGCCAATGGCAACCATCCTTCCACCTTCTCAGCAATGTTGTTATTTGCTTGCTCATTCCTCCTGGGTCAGAACAAGCTGGCTGTGATGCTGGAGAGGAGGAGCAGGTCCAGGAGGGGGCTCTTCTCAGTGGAGTCCCCTGATGGATTGTGGGCCTTCAGCAGGTGCCCAACTATGTTGATCTATGATGCCAACCCTAATTTCTTTGCAAGAGCAGCTGGTGTGCTTCAGACAAAATGAACATGCCACTATTTTGGGAGGAAAGGAAGGATTGGGGAAGAGTTGTGGGTCAACAGAGCATCTGTTCTGCATGCAGAAGGTCTCAGGTTTATCCACAGCATGACCAGGTAAGGCTGGGAGAAACCCACATCTGAAAACCTGGAAGACCACTGCCAGGCAGTGTAGGCAATACCAAGCTAAGTGAACCAGCGGTTTGACTCGGTATGAGGTAGAGGCTAGCTGTAAAGCAGAGCCACTGATCTGCAACTTAACAGGACTAATACATTTGGGGAATGTCCCAAGTTCAACCCCCAGCATCTCTAGGAAGAGCTGGGAGAGGCCCCCATCTGAAATCCTGGGGAGATGCTGCCAATCAGTGCAGGCAACACTGGTCCTAATGGACCCAATGGTCTTCTGGCTCAGTAGAAAGCAATTTCCTACAATCCCTGCTTGTGGGTATAAACAGGAAAGATTTTGCAGATGAGCCCTGCTTGTGTGCTTCATGCAACGCACGTGTCACTCTCGTCAAATGCCCGAGAGGTGGTGATTCTTCAGCATGAAAGAGGAACGCAGACCATCACTTCGGGCTACACTTCATTGATAAGAATTGACCTGCCTTAGCAACGGGCTGGCCAAATGATTCCGCTGCCCTGTTTGAAGCCTTTATTACTGAAGTGTCTAGGAAAATGCTATTAGCTAGTGGCCAATGAAGTAGCAAAATGATCCACCCTTTCATGGAGCTGAGTGCTTATAAAATATGGAAATGAGACAAACAATAAAGGGCACCAGACACAAAGCTTGTGCTTCTCATGGGCCAGAATATAAAATAAAATAAAATAAAATAAGCTCCATGGCATTTGCAATGCAAATCCCCCTTGTGGTGCCTTAATAGCAACAATAGAGAGAGAATTAAGGTTTAAATATAGCTTCCCACACAGGGAAGGGCACAAACAACAAGGCATTGACTGGGTCAAAGATCTGATTGGGCTCATTTATGCTGCCACACTGTTTAGATTTCTGACAGCAGCTTCAATAAAAGGGAGAAGCCAAAGATGGGAAGAATCAGATTTAATTTCTGCCACCTCTCGAGCCTCTATTTCAATCTGGGAAGGGCTTTTGTTAGAAGAAATAGAAGGGATGGAGAGAGATAAGATTCTTGGGGATTGTTGGCGGTTCGTACAGCACAGTTGATGTACATGGTGTGTTAAAGAGGAGCATAAGCAAGCAATGTAGGTCTCTACTCCCTAGGATGATACAGTCTAAATTTCACCTGTCAAAGGAGAGGAAAGGAAGAGTCCAAGGTAAACAGCTCAGGTTGGATTGACTCAGAAATGAACATAGTTCTCTCCCTCCTCCCCCGTAAATAGTTTCACTTGTTTCCCAAGCCAATCTGAGATTTGGAAGTCACTCGCCCAATCACCTCTCCCTCCCTTGTTCCCAACACACACACGGCTTGGTCCTGGCACTTGCTGCCAGGGGGTTGTTGATGTTTGAAGTTAGCATAGTCACGGAAGTTGAGCAGAACACTGGATCCCTGCTGGAGAAGCACCCTTTACCCTGTATGAGGATCTGAGTTTAAGAATGTAAGAAAGCTACATTTATTGCAGGGAGGTACATACTTGATAGGGAAGTTCCTGGTTCTGGCCAACTGAGGAGCTACAAAGAGTCATGCTTGGTCTTTCATGCCAGAAGGAGAGCCACACAAAGATGTCTTTGAAGGCAAGAATGCTGGAAGTTTCAGGGCAGACAAAAGAAAAATGCTTCTTCATGCAGTGCATAGTTAAACTACGGAACTCGGTTCTGCAGGAGGCAGTGAGGGCCACCAACTTGGATGCCTTTAAAAGAAGACTAGGCAAATTTATAGAGGACAAGGATATCAATGGCTGCTAGCCATGATGCTATGTTCTTCCTCCCCTGTCAGAGGCATTATGACCCTGTATACCAGCCGCTGGCAACTGCAGGTGGGCAGAGTGTGGTTGGGCTCATGTCCAGCTTGTAGGCTTGCCACAGGCACCTGGCCTCACACTGTGAGAGAACAAGATGGTGCATTAGATGAGCCTGGGACAGCAGGCCTGTCTTATGTTCGTATGAAAGAGGAGGAAGTAGGAAATTAGGTTCTTCTGAAAGACAGGCAGCTGAAATCATTTCCCCCCCCCAGTGAGGCTTGGGAAGCACTTTCCAGATGTCTCCCAAGAATTGAGAAACAGAGATGGATCACCCACCCACCAGTAATTCCTTCTTCACAGGAAACCATTCACAGGAGACAGCGCTGATCATAATCCAGTGAAAACACTACATTTCAAATCCATGATTATAGCATTTTAGTCAGTGAGTCACACCAGTTAACCAATTAATGCTTTTAAGTCCTTGTTATAAGTGGCCAATTAATGGGGGTTTTTTTTGGGGGGGGGGGTAAGGCTTTTTTTTTTTTTTTTTGCTTTTGAGGAAGAATGTTGAATAATTTCTTAGAAAAACATCTAACTCCATAGAGCAAGGGGTGTATCTTATTAGAATGTCAGCAGGGAAGGCTTCATCCAGTTATGCATTGTGTACAGTAGCTTCTTCTTCTTCTTTTTTTATTAAAAAAAATACTTCCATATTGGGACTACTGGAATGTACAGCTAACTTTACACCTTGAGATTTGAGAGAGGGCTGTTGTTTTTGCTTGCTAGTGTGTGGTTCTCAGGTGCTAGGATGGCCATCACAGTGAAATCAAGTTTTGGTTTCAATGGGGATGGCATGTAACAAGGTGTGTGTGTGTGTGTGTGTGTGTGTGTGTGTGTGTGTACAATGGATCAACAGAACTGCCTGCATTTTTGGACTCTCTTTGGAGGTGCAGTTATGGGGGCCTGTTATGATGAACACTTTGTAACTCACCCCTACATCTTTGCTCAGGTTCTCTTCCCCTGGCCCCTTGCAAGCTGCTGCCAACACCCTAACCCTACAATTGAGGGGAAGTGAATGTGTGGAGACTTCAAGGAGAAGCCTAGCAAGTCTCTTTGCTCAGTGTGCACAAGAGGGTGTTTGCCTCAATTAGCCTGCACACTGTAGCATGGCAGAAGCATCCCCCGCCCCCCTTTCCCCCTTCTTCTTCCAAGAATTAGTCCTCAGCGCTCTGTCAATTATATTCTCTGAATCTGGCACTGTAATTAAATGCCAGCTGACAGTAAATATCAAACTGCTTGCGAGCTGTTGTGAAATATAGACAAGTGGATTCTTTGATTGCTTTTGGTAATCTGCTCTTTAATCTTTAATGCCAATTAAATGCAGGGAGGCAAGCGCCAGCCTGGTGCATATCTGAACAAAGGTGGCAAGCTGAAAGGAGGCAGCGGGTCTCCCACTTCCCTTTAATGATGGCGTGGATTTTTTTAAGGGGGTGTGCAGCGAACCACATTACAGGAAATGGGGATCCTCTGCTGTGAGGGGGTAGCCTTCCTGCCTCTGAAAACGGAGCATTGATCCATTCTTAGCCATTGTGATCCTAAGTTACATTCTGAATAAGAGTCGTTTGGCTCTCATGTTCTGCTTGCTCAATGGGCATCTGGGTGGCCACTGTGAGAACAGTGGACTAGAGGGGCCATTGGCCTGATCCAACAGGGCTCTGCTTATGTTCATATAAGAAGAGCCTGCTCAGTTGGGCTACACACCTATCTAGTTCAGCATCCTGTTTTCACAGTGACCAGCCCGATGCCCATTGGACATCTCCTGGTGCTTAAAGGTAAAGGGATCCCTGACCATTAGGTCCAGTCGTGACCGACTCTGGGGTTGCGGCGCTCATCTCACTTTATTGGCCGAGGGAGCCAGCGTACAGCTTCCGGGACATGTGGCCAGCATGACTAAGCCGCTTCTGGCAACCAGAGCAGCGCACAGAAACGCCGTTTACCTTCCTGCCGAAGCGGTACCTATTTATCTACTTGCACTTTGATGTGCTTTTGAACTGCTAGGTTGGCAGGAGCAGGGACCGAGCAACGGGAGCTCACCCCATCATGGGGATTCGAACTGCCAACCTTCTGATCAGCAAGTCCTAGGCTCTGTGGATTAACCCACAGCGCCACCCGTGTCCCTTACTGAATACTTAAAAAACAAAATTCCAGCAGCCATTTTAATTCAAAGTTTGATTTGATCTTCTTAGCTGATCCCCCCCCCCCACTTTTATTTTTGTATTCTATCTCTGTGAACCACTTAGAGGCTCTTGTCATTAAATCATATATAAAAATTATTTGCTTGAACTGGCACCACAGGGAAATCATGTGACCACTGCCAGTGGTATGTGTCCTTGCCTCTGGTTATTTATGGAAACCTGACTGATAAAATCACTGTTTGACAGTAGAACACGCTACCTGAGAAGGTGGCATACTCTCCTTCACTGAAGGATTTTAGACAGAGATTGGATGGCCATCTGCCAGGGATTCTGATGACCCATGGGGTTCCTTCCAGTTCTACAGTTCTATGATTCCATGAGAATCCCTGCTAAAATGATACTTCCTTCCTCCTTTCTCTGCTACCTCACCCCCCCCTCTGGTTGCTCCAGTGGAAAAAAGAATAATTACTTCTCAGCAAAAGCCCAAAGGGAAAGTCCATTCCCAGTTCTGTTTTGAGTTGTGTTTTTCTCTCTCTTACTAATAGGTTGGCAGCTGCATCTGATGGGCATAGCAGCAAGCGAGCAAAAGGGTATATTATGGCTTTTGGGGTGGAATCCTGCAAGCGAGCGGCTGCTACCATTTGGTGTGTGGATATAAAACAGACTGATCAGACCATTACTGGGCAACAGAAGGCATGTAGTTGGTCTCCTACAATCCGGCTACCAGTTATGTCATGCGGCCTTTGGCATTTTGGTGGAGACGTTGGCTTACACCCCGTTCCACTCCACTTTCCTTTTTCTCTTTAGTCTATGGGTATCTTACAGTGCCAACTACCAGGATCTCTCACTGAAAACTTTCCAAGGCAATTTACTCCTGCAACTGGTCTCCCCTGGCCCTAGCCAGAGCGCTTGCTCCCAGCCAGCTCCACATGCCATTTGCAGAGCATTCTTTTCTGCGGGGAGGTGGCCAGGAAACCCATCTATGAGTGAAGAAGTCCATTCCCTGCATCCCACCTTTGTTGTGGTGCACTGTGTGAATCCCTCTGCCTCTTTGGTATGGGGATAAATAATGATACTGATGTATCTGTGGGGACAGCAACCAAAGAATGTACATGAAAGTGGTTTAGAGTGTTTTAAGTGAACTAATTCCTGGAGTGCCTATCTTTATGCAGCACCCAAACTTTGGAACTCCCTGCCTATTGACAGCAGGCAGGCACCTTCACTTACCTGTTGTTGATTTTAAGCTTATAATGGCTTTCTGGAATTGTCGCTTTTACCTATTATTGAAAATTGCATTGTTTTATACATTTTCTAACTGCTTTTGAGGGAGTCCCCCCCCTTACAATCAAGTGGCATATTAATATTATGATATATAAAATGGAACTAACTCATAAATATTCCAATAAATAAACTGGGAAGCCTGAATATGACTGATAAATATGTAAATTTATACGTATGAAGGAAGCCTGCCCTTTTCATGTTAGGCTTGAAAATTGCAGTATTGTGTACTTCCGGGGTGGCGCCATCGGTAATGGCGGATTCCCTCTGACTCGGAGGGGACTGGCTCTGCGGGAATCGGGTCTGCACCGCTACGGCGAAGCGGGGACCCTTCAAAAATCACAGGCGGGTGAAGCCTGTGACCGTGGGACTCGGCGGGCACCTTTTGCGCCCCCCCAACTTGCAAAGGAGCCCGATTACGGGTTCCGGAGTGAAGCGGGGAAGCGGCGCGGTGCTGTGAGTCAACTGCTTCTTCCGTGGAGCGAAGCCGCACAGCTGTTACCGGAGAGCGCTACCTTTTTCCTGTGACAATTGGACTACAAAACAACGATCCGTGAGTAGGTTAATTCGGGAAATAAAGGAGAGAAAAAAAGGAAGTAATTGGATACCGAAGCGGAGAGGCATAAGCAGGAAGTCTGCCTTCCGTTCTTTGTAAATAGAGAAAAGCAATGAACTTGTAAGCTAAAACCTTGAAAGATGCTTGAAAAAGACTATAATTCTATCATCTAAAACAAGCAATTTCCCCCCTTGACTGCAGGAGAGGAGGGGGGAAAGGTTTGAACTGTATTTTCCTGTAAAAAGAGAGAAAAGGAAGCTAAGAATCCACCGCTTAAACCTGGGAACGGACTGCCAATGAAAAATAGAATGGCGTACTGTGAAATGCGCTGTTGGTGAAAGTACTTTTTGACAGCTAACTCCGCAAGTCTGATACAAGTGAGATACAATATTTCTGGCTGGTTTTCCCTGGTTTCAAAGTAACTGGAAAATAACTGAATTTAAAACTGTCGTCTATTTTGTGAGCTGGGGGATTAAAAGAAAAAGGACATTTATTTTAAAGTAACAACTGTTGCCTGTTACTGTGTCCCCCTAGAGGAAGTTTGAGATTGCTACAATAACAACTGGGCCAGGGGAATTTTCCACTTCATAACAAACTCTGATCGTGGGACTGACCTTGAGTATTATCTAGACTGTTATGGCAAATGGAAAAGAGAAGATAGATTTGCTTCAGGAAAAAGCAACGAGGTCTGGTAGAGTGTTACGCACAGATGTTGGGCTGCAGCGAAGAGCTTCAACATCTGGCCCTCCTGGTTTACCAACAGGAGCTGCATTGGCACAATCTAAACCCAAAGGAATGGCTTCCGAAGATGTTTTAGCTCAGGCACTTGGCAAAATTAATGAATCTTTGGAAAAATTAAGTAAACAAGTAGCTGAAGCATCAAATAAAATTGATCAAAATACCACAAGCATTAACAATTTGGGACAGAAGGTAAATACTAACACAGAAACTATTGAGAAATTACTACAGGAATCTACTTCGACCCGAAAGACAGCTGAAGAAGCAAAGGAAATAGCAGTTGCTGTAGAAGAGAAGTTACCACCGATACACAAGCAACTGGAAGACCATAGGTCAATACTGTCTATGATTGAATTGAAAGAGAAGCAAACGAATTTAAGAATCAGGGCTGTACCCGAACTTGAGAAAGACAACTTGATTGATTTTCTTATGCAGGAACTTGCAGACTTTTGGAACCCAGATTTGGAGAAGGATAACTTCAAGATAGTGAGTGCTTTTAGGCTTGGAAGAGGAGGGAAGAAGAACAGGGTGAGAGACTGTTTGATCACCCTCCGAACAAAAGAGGAGAGAGATAAAATCTTGAGTCTGCACTTCCAGAAGACTTTGGTAATACATCAGTCAAAAGTGGAGATATTTAAGGACATTCCGAAATATCTTCTAGACCTTAGGTCCAATTATAGAGATTTGGTTGCCCTGCTGAGAAACAACAAAATCATCTTTAGGTGGGAAGTCCCCCAAGGCCTTTCTTTTAGCTTCAAAGGAAGAAAGATAAAAATAAGATCAGAGGACGACAAAGCAAGATTTTTGAGAGACCACGGTGAAGACCTGCAGAAAGAAGCTGGAGAAGAGCCAGGAATACTAGAAAGAGGAACTTTAGACATACCAAAACTACCTTTTGAATTAAGAGACTGCATGGAGAAGGTGATACCACCTACAGAACAGGAACAAGCACTTGGTGCAGTTGGAGGAAAGTAAAGTAATTACATCATGGCTCTGCAACTACTAAGCTGGAATTGTAACAGTTTGAATTCCCCTCAGAAAAGGAAATCTGTGTTTCATTTACTAAAAAAGGAACAATTGGACTTGATTTGTTTACAGGAAACACATGTAATAAGGCTACACAGGAAAGTATTGATTAATAAAAGACTGGGCCAGGAATTTATTTCTTCGGCTAAAGTTAAAAAAAGAGGTGTAGTGATTTATGCAAAGGAGAGACTATTACCGAAATTTATCTTCAAAGATGACCAAGGAAGATTTGTGGCAATTGAAATTCAAATACAAGGAGAGAAATTTTTAATAGTAGGAGTTTATGCACCAAATGAGGGGAAATCTGAATTCTTTAAAAAGCTGCATGAGACCTTGATGGACTATTTGGACTATAATGTGATTTTGATGGGAGATATGAATGGAGTGGTATCTACACATATGGACAAGGCGGCACAAAGACAGGTAGTCACTAAGGATGGTAGACTACCGAAAACCTTTTTTGAGATGACAGACAACTTGGACTTAGTCGATATTTGGAGAACAAAGAACCCCTTGGCTAGAGAGGGAACCTTCTTCTCTGAAGCCAAACTGAAATGGTCAAGAATTGACCAAATATGGGTAACTAGAGGAATGGCACCAAAGACAAGAAAAGCGGAAATCTGCCCAAAAACTTGCTCCGACCATAACGTTGTTAAGATGGAAATGAAACTAACACCAACCGGTTCCTTCAGATGGAGAATGAATGACACCTTATTTAGAGATGAAGAAGTGATTAAGAAGGCCCAAAAAACCTTGAGAGACTATTTTGAGATAAATATGAACACTAATGTTGAAAAAAGAGTAATCTGGGACGCAAGCAAAGCTGTTATGAGAGGGTTCTTGATACAACAGAATTCATTAAAGAAGAGAATCCAAAATGAAAAGAAGGATAAAATATTGGAGAAAATAAAGGAAAGTGAAAAGAAATTGAGAGCAAAACCAAAGTCGCAAGAGATCTTGAGAGAAATAAAATTATATCAAGTACAATACATGAAAATGATGAATCAGGAGATAGAATGGAAAATTAAACAAATGAGACAAAAGACATTTGAGTCGGCTAATAAATGTGGGAAATTATTAGCTTGGCAAATGAAAAAAAGACAAAAATTAAATACTGTTACAAATTTAGAAGTGGAAGGAAGGAATATACAGAACCCAGTTGAGATTAGAAACTGTTTCCAGAGGTACTTTAAACAATTATATACACAAGGGCCACAGAAAGAAATTGACGTAGACCGATTTTTGAAAACAAATGGATTACAAAAAATTTCTCAAGAAAATAAATTAATGTTGAACTATAAAATAACTGAACAGGAGGTAGAAGGTGCCATTCAGAATATGCAACTAGGTAAATCTCCAGGACCGGATGGATTGACTTCTAGATACTACAGATCTTTAAAAGAATGGCTAGTACAACCTTTAAAAGAAGTCTGTAACGAAATAATGGGAGGAAAAAGGGCACCAGAGTCGTGGAAAGAAGCGTATATTACACTTGTACCGAAAACAGAGACTGAAAAGACTCAGCCCAAGAACTACCGCCCCATATCATTGCTCAATGTGGATTACAAAATCTTTGCAGACATTTTGGCTAAAAGACTAAAAAGAGTGCTAGTGGAAGAGATACATAAAGACCAAGCAGGCTTTCTCCCGGGTAGACATCTGTCTGATAATGTGAGAAACATAATTAATATTTTAGAAAAATTACAAGTGAACATAAATACTAAGGCAGTTTTGATATTTGTGGACACGGAGAAAGCTTTTGACAACATTTCTTGGAGTTTTATGAAGAGGAACCTACAGGGGATGGGGGTAGGCCAAGGTTTTGAAAACGGTATAAGTGCAATTTATTCAGAACAAAAGGCTAAATTAATTGTAAATAATGTGGTGACGGAAGAATTTAAGATAGAAAAAGGGACACGACAAGGTTGCCCAATCTCCCCATTGCTTTTTATATCGGTCCTGGAGGTTCTGCTGAATATGATTAGAAGGGACCGGTTGGTTAAAGGTATACAAGTCGGAGCTAAACAGTACAAGTTGAGAGCATTTGCAGATGACTTAGTATTGACGTTACAGGAGCCAGAATCTAGTACTAAAAGGGTTTTGGAACTGATTCAAGAATTTGGTCAGGTTGCAGGATTTAAACTGAATAAGTTAAAAACTAAGGTTTTAGAGAAAAACTTAACTGTGATGGAGAAAGAGAGGTTTCAGAATGAGACAGGTTTAACAGTGGTTAAGAAAGTGAAATACCTGGGGATTAACATGACAGCTAAAAATGGGAATCTATTTAAAGACAATTATGAAAAATGTTGGACTGAAGTGAAAAAAGACTTAGAAATCTGGTCAAATTTAAAGCTTTCACTGCTAGGCCGTATCGCTGCTATAAAAATGAATGTATTGCCTAGAATGCTGTTTCTGTTTCAAACATTGCAAATTTTGGACAAAATGGACTGTTTCAAGAAGTGGCAGAGAGACATTTCTAGATTTGTCTGGCAGGGCAAGAAGCCTAGAATAAAATTCAAAATACTAACGGATGCAAAAGAAAGAGGTGGATTTGCCCTGCCAGACCTTAAACTTTATTATGAATCAGCAGCTTTTTGCTGGTTGAAAGAATGGCTGCTTCTGGAAAACGCAGACATTTTGGACTTAGAAGGTTTTAACAATGTATTTGGGTGGCATGCATACTTGTGGTATGATAAGGTCAAAGCACATAAAGCATTTAAAAACCATATTGTCAGGAAAGCATTGTTTAATGTTTGGATAAGATATAAGGATCTACTTGAAAATAAAACTCCAAGATGGCTGTCACCGATGGAAGCGAAGGCTCTGAAAAAGCTCAATATGGAGGCCAAATGGCTGAAATATTGGGAAATTCTGGAACAAGAGGGAGATAAACTGAAATTGCAGAGTTTTGAAAAACTAAAAAATAAAGTGCGAGATTGGCTTCATTATTATCAGATAATGGAGGTATACAATCTGGACAAGAAAATTGGCTTCCAGGTGGAAAAATCAAAATTGGAAACAGAACTGTTAGATCCCAAAACTAAGAATTTGTCAAGAATGTATAACTTGCGGTTGAAATGGAATACTCAAGATGAAACGGTGAAATCTGCTATGATTAAATGGGCACAAGATGTTGGACATAACATAATGATGGCTGACTGGGAACAGTTATGGACCACAGGTATGAAGTTCACGGCATGTAATGCCTTAAGAGAGAATATTATGAAAATGATATACAGGTGGTACATGACACCAGTCAAGCTTGCAAAAATCTATCATTTGCCCGACAATAAATGTTGGAAATGTAAAGAAACTGAAGGTACATTCTTTCACCTTTGGTGGACGTGCCCAAGGATTAAGGCTTTCTGGGAGATGATTTATAATGAAATGAAAAGGGTATTTAATTTATTTATTTTTCAATAATTTTTTATTAAATTTTTAAACAAACAAAAAAAGGAAAACAAGACACACAATACAAAACTTAACAATAAAAACACAAAACATAACAATTAAAAACAAACTCTCTTTTCCATTTCCAATTTTAAATTACTTATTTTCTGGACTTCCTCAAACCTCCCTCTTTTGTATTCCAATCTACATTGTTTGTCCAGCAGTTTCTTTTCCACTTTTTTAATCCCAATCTTTAATTTAATAAAACGTTAAAATATATAACTTCAACTTTTTTAAGCCTAATCCTTGATCTTAATGTCATACAACTTTAAATTTTTCCCTTTTATTATCAAATTTCCATTTCTTTAAACATCTTTAATCTTGATCTTTAATCTTAATCTATCCTTAACTTTAACCTGTACAGCTGGAAACCACTTGTTTTCAGTCCAACATCACTCTAACATTCCTTAATTTTGCAGTGTTTCTGAAGATAGTCTTTGAATTTCTTCCAGTCTTCCTCCATCGACTCTTCTCCCTGGTATGAAAAGGGTATTTAAATATACCTTTCTGAAGAAACCAGAGGCCTTTCTCCTGGGCATGGTCGGCCAAATGGTGCCAAAGAAGGACAGAACTTTATGTATGCTACAACAGCAGCAAGAATACTTATTGCAAAGTATTGGAAGACACAAGATTTACCCACTCTGGAAGAATGGCAGATGAAGGTGATGGACTACATGGAATTGGCGGAAATGACTGGCAGAATCCGAGACCAGGGTGAAGAGTCGGTGGAAGAAGATTGGAAGAAATTTAAAGACTATTTACAGAAAAATTGTAAAATTAATGAATGTTAGAATGATGTCAGAATGAAATTAAGTGGTTCTAGCAGCAATGTCATAAAGGTGTATGAAAAAATGGCTGGTTAATAGGTGAGAATTTAAAGCAATAATATATTAAGTTAAAGGACTAAGACAAAAACAAAGATGGAAAGGAATTGCTGAATTAACCAATTGAACCGGAATACAAAAAAGGGAGGTGAGAGGAGGTCAGGAAAGCAAGGAAATGAAATGTAAGATACTAAAGGATAAATTTGTTTCTAAGTGTTCTTTCTATATATTTTTTAATATACTTTGCATTTTGTATGTTTTTTCTCTTTTTTTCTTCTATATTTTTCATTGTCTTTTATGTATTTTTTTGTTTTTGAAATCTCAATAAATATCATTTAAAAAAAAGAAAAGAAAATTGCAGTATTGTAAAATGTAGATATTTTGAGAATCTGCAATGCACCTTTGCATAGGGAGAAGCAGGGCCGTTTCACACACAATATGTGTTAAGTGTACACTTACAAGTCTGAATGTGACAAAAGGGTGTTTGAAAACACGTATGTCGTTGAGTTCTGCTCCTCAGATTCACTACAACTCCTTTTTTTTTTTTTTTTTTTTGGTAGCAAATACAGTTTTGGTGCAGTAGAACGTGTGGAATCACCTCAAGAAGGTGACTCATTGAAAGGACGAGTGGGTTTTGGAAGAGCACCCAGGAACTCTCAACTGAGCACAGGGAGCCAACTCCCCTGCGTGACACTCAGCCCAAGCTGTAGCCTGTGTGTGTTTTTTCACCTCAGAATTCAACAGCGAATCTATTCAGAGCTCCTTCCAGAAGGCCAGAATTAAAATTTGAATAATGAATTCTGTTTTAAGGCTGAGAACCTCAGAATTCCATCTGCAGCAAGATTTGAAATAATTGCGGTGGATAATTGCCTGGTACCTCAGCCAGAAAAATAAACAAAACAGTTGGGGCTCCGGGAACCGCGAGCAGCACCCATTTGAGATTTTTGTGTGTGTTTGGCATGACTGCATTTCTGAAGATCAGAGGACAAAGGACACTCAGCCATGTGCTTATGGGGACACAAGAAGGGGGAGAAACTGCAAACAGGACCCAAAACCAAATTGTTTGGGACAGTGAAGAGCTTAGGATGTCTTCTATGCCAGTAATCTTTGCTGTGCAAGAGGAAATAATGTCTCCATTGTTTCAGGGGTTGGAATGAGTTGTGTGGCCACATCCGTATGGACGAGGGCTCACTGCTCCTTACTATAGCAACCCTCTAACAGCCACAGGGATTCAAACACCAGACCTTCTGAGAGCTGCAGCTTAACTGTGCACTCTACCTGTCTGTCTGTCTGTCTGTCTGTCTGTCTGTCTGTCTGTCTGTCTGTCTGTTTTCCCCACCTTTTCCCCAGAAGCTCAAGGCAGCAAACATGGTTGTGGACCGATGCACAGTGTGCCCTGGGGATGAGAAAGGAAGAGGCACCAGGTAGATGAAAAAATGGATACATCAACATTCTGGAATTGAAAATGGGCCACAACTTTATTGATCACAGATGTAGGTAGGGCATTGGCTTAGGCATTGGGTATGTATCTTGAATCAGCCTCTGGCTGAAGTTTGGGCAAAGTTGTGCCTGGGTTATGGGTCAGCTCAAGCTGCAGGTCAACTAAGCTGCCTCCCCCAGGCCAGCATTGAAAGTTAGATGGTCCATCTATTCCCCAATTTGCTTCAGGACAGAAACTTCCAGCCAGACCCCTTTACCGGGGTACCCTGAGATATTGCCCCTGCTTGATGCACCAACTAACCCTACCCTTGAAATAGACTAAGGAATCAACCCAATGCTTGATCCACTCTAACAGCCACACCACACTTCCTATCTGTCAGCATTGGGCTGTGGACAACAGTCAAAATCAAGAGTACAAAACCCCTGGCCTGGGGACTTAATGCAGCCCCCGAGTCTCTTTTTCTGGCCCTTAGGAGTCTCCCCAGCCCTACTCCTTATCAGATGTTAAGCATCTCTTGGTTCCAGCACCATTGCTTGCCCATGTTGTCTCAGCTTGCCTCTTGGCCCAGTCACCTTGCTTTGACCTCCATTTAGATGTCTTGCAAGCCCTCTGGGAGCAAGGACAGTGAATTCATGGAAGGCAAGCTCATTCACCACTATTAGGCATGATGGCTAATTTGAGCTTTGCCAATGCATGCTGCTGAATGCCAGTTGCTGTGGAGCAAAAGGCAGGGACAGGCTTCTGCCTCCACACCCTGCTTTGTAGCTCAGCTGTAAAACATTTGTCTCCCACGCACAAGGTCCCAAGTTCAATCCTTGGCATCTCCAGGTAAGACCAGGAGATGCTTCTTTGTGGAAACCTGTAAAGCTGAATGATACTGAGCTACATGGACAAAAGGTTTGACTATAAGGCAGACTCCTATGCTCTATCTGCCTGTTACCTGTTGGGAACAGGATGCTGCGTTTAATGGGCCTTGGTCTGATCACTATGGGCTGCTTTTACCATTTTAATGTGTGGCACAACATCAAAAAGCGAAGCTCCACTTGTTCCTGCGGTGATTCTAACCTCTATGGAATGCATTCATTAGCTGAAGAAATCCTGTACATATACGCCTCCCCCCATGTCTAAATTTCCCATGCAGTAAACTCTGTACTGTGTAATCAGAACATCGATAATGGAAACCTCCTGACAAATGAGTTGAGGATTCTGATTCCAAGGGAAAAGTTGACTATGCGGCGATAGTGTTATTAAATAGTGTTTAGGCTCTGCTTAATTGGGACATCACTGGGACTCTGACATCCAATAATAAGGACAGGGGGAAGCTGATCTGACAGCTCGTTAACACTCAATTAATGCTGCTCTCTACCAACACAGCAGCAAACTTTTAAAAAATGTATCTTGGCAGTCAAGGCAGAATCAAAACGGCAAACACAAGGCCATCCCATCCTTAAGTGTGTACTCTGATTTCTATATGTTGTGGCATTTGCTTTGTCTGTGCATGCAGCACTCCAGTAAAAAGGAGACTTGGAGAATGCAGTTTGTTTTCGTTGAGTGCAGTGACTTCATATGGAACAGAGCAAGTAGACGTTTAATTTATACATGCAATTAAAGTCCTCCAAGACTTGGATTATTAATTCTCTTGCCCAGCTACGTAACTTGTGGGGAGACACACTCACTCTCTCTCACACACAGATTTGTGCCTACAGGCACAGACGGTCACATGGGAAACCTGTTGCATTCTGAGCATTCGGCTCGGCTTAGTTTGCATTACGAATGATTTTCCTTATTGAAAGGCGGCTGGCGGTTTTGCTTTTCTTCAGACTGGGCATGGTCCGATCTCGTGCCCCATCCAATTAATGCCTCATTGGTTTTTCTGCTTTGAATACTTAGTACAATATTGTAGCAAACATCTTAGCAGACAACAGGAAAGAGAAGTGGGAGGGGGAATGCAGAAAGATGTGTTTTTATACAATTAAGAGTTCAAATCTGAGGAATGGAAATCCCCATTCCTCAACTAGCAAAGCATAGCTCATTCTTCAGCACACAAGAAAATAGTTTCCCCCACATTCACAGCTGCAATTTAAGGGCATAAGAAGAGCCTTACATGCAAAAAATGCATCTCTTCCAGCACCCCATTCTCACAGTGGCAACCATCATTTTCCATAGAAGAAATAATTTCCCTTCCTCTCTCAAGTTCCATCAGCAAGACCCCTCATTTTGTTAACATGGCTGCATAGCAATTAGCAGATCTCTGCTTTCTAATGGTGACTGGTGAGCTCTGTGTTCCTTTACAGCATGCACCTCAAACTATCTGATGTGTTGGACCAGAAGTTCCCCCACCTCCTAGTGTCCAGGGACTGCTACCATATTTGGTCCATGAAGTGTCCCACCCAACCTGGATTGTGATGGAGTCAACACAGACAGAGGCAGATTTAGGGGAACATGAATGGTTTGGTCACACTGGACGCAGAGCCTGAGAGGTGCTCTTGCTCAGGGGGCAAGAGGCTGGGAGGTGCGGATTTTAGTGTTGCACAGGGCAATGCTGAAATTTAAGACCCTAAAGCCCACCACTGCCACAGACCAGCAGCCAATGGTTTGCAGACTGGACCACAACTTTGAGTAGATCTGGTTTTCATAATTCTTCTGAGGATTCTGTCTTTTTTTGTTCCAGGGTCCTGGCTTTGGCATTTCTCCCTCCTTCCTGCATCCCTTCTGGGAGATGTTAAAGTATATTTCCTTAGCAAATTGTGTGACACAGCTTCAGCTTTGATTTATGGCCGAGGTGTTCTTCTTCGCTGTCTTTCTTCTACTTCCTTGCTTTTTTCTGCCCTCCGCCTCCCCCCTTTCCCCTTATTACTACATTTCTGAGCTCAATCATGCAAAAAATCACACAATTACATAGATTTGGCTGTCTCCGGTCTCATAACACCTGCCCTGCTTAGGCTGGCCGTTAACTGTTCAATTAGACCAGCCGCACAAAAGATGTGCATTGGAATAATCCCACCTTAACTTAAAAGCCATTTTTGCCCTTGTCTGGAGTGCTCCTCAGAGAGAACATTACAAAGCTCTTTTCCTCTGAACACATCAGTACAACAAGCGCTCAAGGCTGTGACTTGGGGATGGCTTTACAGGAGCAGTTTGGGGCATATTTC
The DNA here is from genome assembly GCF_964106645.2 of Podarcis pityusensis. Classification (NCBI taxonomy): domain Eukaryota; kingdom Metazoa; phylum Chordata; class Lepidosauria; order Squamata; family Lacertidae; genus Podarcis; species Podarcis pityusensis. The sequence goes on along the minus strand of NC_138040.1, from coordinate 20,470,830 downwards.
ACTCTGTGTGGCATTCATGCCAAGCAAAGATCTGCCTATAATGATGGGGGTGTCGTTGATTAATCCCCCTCTTACATGAGTGGCGGGTGCATGTGCATTGACAAAAATGGCAAAAACCAAAAAGCAATCTACAAAGGATTGCTATGTATCAGAATTTTGTGTGTGTGTGTGCATGTGTTTTGCTAATGACCTGGAGGAGACAGAGAAAATGCTGCATTAACTATATTGACATAGTTGTATGTACAATGGTAGCAGGAGTGCTTTTTTTAAAGAAACAATTTTCAGAGTCATTAAACAACCATCCCTCTTCCCAGGAAACTCTGGGAATTAAAGTTCCGTGAGGGGAACAGGGGTCTCCTAACAACATTTAGTGCCTTGGATTCTTTAGGGTAAGCCATGACTGTTTTAAATGGTAGGATACTGCTTTAAACGTACAGTGCAAATGGGGCCTCAGACAGGGGCAGGAAACATATGACCCCCTGGCTGTTGCTGGAACTGCAACTCCCACCAACCCTGACTCACCATGCAGCAGCTGCAGTGTACCAACACTTACAGTACTCTGTCAATGAGAGCACTATTGAATGCACAGTAAAATGACAACCTCCCACCTACAACTTACAGTTTAAAGATATGGAAGAAATGCTCACAGGCATTTTGCTATGCCTTGCCGGTTCTTCGAAGGTTCCTCCCCCCACCCCCGCCCTGAAAACAGGAGTTCAATTCCCACCTGCTGTTGCATCCTCATGGGACATGCTGATGCAAGTTCTGCTTTCAGTTTCCTACAATGTGTGGGGCAGTAGGGAGGGCTGATAATTATATTTCCTTCCTCCTAGGTGTGATGTCTGAAATCTTAGATCAGTCCTTCATTGTAAGGGGACTTATTATCACTTATGGGGGTTGCCTGGTAATAGAGGAATGTTGGGGACCAGTGTCCTGGGAAGTATCCAAAATAATTCAGGAGCCCATGGGTTTCTCACCCTAGATGGGTTTATTCCCCCTCTTTGAAGGCTCAAATGCTAATAGGAAGACTAGGGCTCATCCAGACTTCCTTTTGTACTGGGTTTACAGACACAGGTCCATGCCATTGCTGTCTTCTTTTTCTTTTGCCCCACTGCTTTCCCCATAGAAAACTGCTCCTTACTGCTGAATTGGAACAAACAGCAATCTGCCAAAAGCTCAAATTGCTCTTTGCTCCAATTCAGTGTATAGCAAGGTCTAGATACCTCTATGCTTCCTGCACCTCTCTTTTCAGGTCTGCTTTGGACAACTGGCCATTCTCACCCTGATAAAAAATGGACCCGCAGAATATGGCAATTGGAGGAAACTTTCTGCCACCAGCTCTAGAACTGCCCCACTAAAATGTCCACAAAGGGCAAATAATTTCTGTATCAGGCCTTAGCATAATTGGTTCCATGATGATGATGATGCCAAATTTGCCTGGGCTGATCAGCTGGGCCGCTGCAGGAATCTGCACAGATGCACACCCCCACCCCTCTCATTTGTGTGTGCTGCTAAAATCCAGCAGGAGGCTGATGGTTTATGCAGCTGATAGTAAATGAAAGTTCCCTTTCCAGCAGGATTAGTTTGGTGAAGTAAATCTGCTGAGGCTCTGGAAGTGAGAGAGAGTGAACGAGCAGTGAAGACAAGGTGATTTTTCTCTTCCTTTCCCCTACCCCCTCGATCCAAATTGCTTTAAAAAAAAATTTCCACACACCAAATAGCGGTTCCATTAGGAAATCAACCTCCAGTCCTGCTTTGCCTAGAAGCTGTGTTGATGAAATATTAAGCACCACCCCGACAGGGGCGGCGGGGATGGAGCTGATGTAATCAGATGAGTAGTTAAAGGTCTGGTTTCCGTTTGAGGACACCCGTGATTGATTGGCCCCTGTAAAAATAAATAACACAGCTCTTTAGATCTATGTAGTGACTTTAAATATTTAATAAATCCTGCATGGGTGTATGTGAATGATAAGTCCTCACCTGGCACTCCTGCCTCTGATTCTAGTGAGCAGATTTATCACACGTTGCCTTTTGGAGTTGTTTGGGGCGGTGGCAGCGGGGAGAGATTTCAGAGCTGACTGACAGGCACAGGCAATGTGATTTAAAATTTCTGTCCCGTTATTATCCCTGAGAGGTGTGATAGGGAACTGGCTGGCTATCAGCCTTGTTCTAACTCTGAAGGAAAGGATGGCGGTGGTAGCACAGGGATGTTGAAATCGACTGTGGGACATCAATCATGCCCATGTGCACGGTGGAAAAAGGGCTGCAGCTGGCAGCAGTGAGCAAAAAATTAGTTCAGTGATGGGACAAATGGGCCGCTCCCACACTATGGAGTGATGGCCACTGACTGGGATGGCTTTAAAAGCAGATTAGACAACGTCATGGAGGATAAGGCTCTCAGTAGCTACTGGTCTAGACGAATATGCAATCCTTGCAATGGATTATTGTAACTTGCTCTACGTGGGGCTGCCCTTGAGACTGACCCAGAAACTCCAGCGGGTGCAGAATGCTGCGGCGAGACTTCTTACGGGGTCCTCTCTGCAAGATCACATTCACCCGGTGCTATACCAGCTGCACTGGCTCCCGGTGGAGTACAGGATCAGGTTTAAGGTGCTGCTTTTAATCTTTAAAGCCCTATACGGTCTAGGACCCTCGTACCTACGGGACCGCCTCTCCTGGTATGTCCCACAGAGGAATTTATGGTCTTCATACAAAAACATCTTGAAGGTCCCAGGCCACAGAGAGGTTAGGCTGGCCTCAACTAGAGCCAGGGCTTTTTCGGCTGTGGCTCCGATCTGGTGGAACGCTCTGTCACAAGAGACTAGGGCCCTGCAGGACTTGACATCTTTCCGCAGGGCCTGCAAGACAGAGCTGTTCCACCAGGCCTTTGGCCAGGGCACAGCCTGACTCCCTCCTTTGGCAATCTTCACAGAACTCTAGCCCAATGGTTGCCATTGATTTGATTGGAATTAATTTTATAATGAAATGATTTTAGAATGTTGTATTATTTTATTGTTGTTAGCCGCCCTGAGCCCGGCTTCAGCTGGGGAGGGCGGGATATAAATAAAAAAATATTATTATTATTATTATTCTTGGAGGCAGGCTGCCTCCGAATAATGGCTGACAGGAATCCAAAGTGGGGAGAAAGTGCTTCTCCGCGCTGCGCATAGTTAAACGATGGAACTCACTCACACAGTAGACAGTGATGGCCACCAACCTAGAGGGCTTTCAAAGAGGATTAGACAAATTCATGGAGGAGGAGAATATCAATGTCTAACAGCCACAATGGCTGTGCACTGCCTCCACAGCTGGAGGTATCAATGCTTCTAAATACAAGTTGCTGCTAACCATTGGAGAGGAGAGGACCCTTGTGCTTGAATCCTGCTTGCAGGGGTTTCCCACAGGCACTGGCTGGGCACTGAGGACAGGATGCTGGACTAGATGGGCCATTGGCCTGATCCAGCAGGCTCTTCTTATGTTCTTAGAGTGCTGTTGTGCTCAGGTTCTGCTGGTGTTCTTCCTGTAGCCATCTGGTTGATCACTGTGGGAACAGAATGATGGATGAGATGTTCTTTAGCCTGATTAAGTAGGTAGACTCTTCTTATGTTCTTAAGACATAGGAGCATGTGTGTATGTGGTGTGGCACGCAAACCCCACTGCTAAATATATTTCATTGTGCCTAGAGTATTCTACACTGGTTGAGTTTTAATAAATGGGCAATGGTTTCTAAATACCGAATTAAGTAGTGTACTCAACTACTTAATACCAAATTATTATTATTATTATTATTATTATTATTATTATTATTATTAGGCTTCAGGCCAAACGAGGCTTCTCAATGGTTTACAAAGTTTATAAAACAGTTTCACAATCATTAAAATATAAACACCTTTCATTAAAAGGTACAATGAAACAATTTCATTAAATGCCACAATTAAAACAGAAGACTCAAACTGAGAGATCAAGAAGAACGCCGGTGTAAACAGATGATCTTCAAAAGCCGGTAGAATGCCAATGCAGATGAGGCATCGTAATTTAGACAAGACACTTAACTGGAGCTTAGCAGGTCTTGGTCTGGTCAGTGTCTGGACGAGAGACCATCTGGGTAAGGTCTTGAGTCCCATAATGATAGGCTGGGTATAGTATTATTATTATTTATTAATTTTTTATATACGTGCTAAATAAAATAAAATATGGTTCCAAGGTGGGATGGGCCAAGGATTACTCTGGAGTTTGTTCATCTATATACAACCATGAATGCTCAAAGTTTCAAGGAAATGTTTACATTTTACAATTTGAATCAGATTCCTTTAAGGGACTGGTGCCAGGGATTTGTGACACCTGACTGGCGACTCAAGCTGCCTGCAGCCCAACATCATGACATATATAAACAGTTTGAGCACAAGTGGTCTAGAACAGCATGCACTGCTTTGTAACCAGGAGGCTAATTTAATGCTAACTATGTAAAATTTTGTGCTTTTTGCATAATCCATTCTGAAGTTGTGCCCCTTCCAATTTCTTGGCACCAAATTTGGAGTTAATTTGTTTTTGGCAGGTGTGTATCCAGTCTTTCCAAAAAGAAGACCTGGGCATGACGGGTGCGCTCTCTGCATCTGAACATTTCCTAAGTTTGTAATTGATTGGCACCAAGATGGAATAAAACAAGGTGGCTGGATTATTGATTGATAGATCTTCCTGCTCTCCAGCACTTTATGAAGTGAGGCAAGTACACTTCTTTTCCATCAAGGGCTCACCGGGCCCATTATGTGACAGTGATGGAGTCAAATGGACTGTCATGCCTCCATGTGGTCTGGTGGCATGCTCTGCCAAACGAGTTCTGAAATCTCATCTTCAGAGCAACACATTTCCCCACAGCCACATTCAGATGACTTATAATGTGCAGCTTTTAAGCTGCCATATCTTGCTCTCAAAACCGTTAAAGCAACCAAGTTTTCATAATTAAGTAAGCACTTGCAAATCTTCAGAAGTAAACAAGGTTGTATTGGGCCAGCAAAATATGTATATAGTGGTACTTCTAGTTAACGAACTTAATTCGTTCCGAAGGTCCGTTCTTAACCTGAAACTGTTCTTAACTAGAGGTGTGCTTTCGCTAATGGGGCTTCTTGCTGCTGCTGCACCGTCAGCACACGATTTCTGTTCTCATCCTGGGGCAAAGTTCTCAACTTGAGGTAACTCTTCCAGGTTAGCGGAGTTTGTAACCTGAAGCATTTGTAACCTGAGGCATTTGTAACTCGAGGTACCACTGTACTGAATAGGTAAGCATGAGGCACACATTCAGTGTTTATGGGTGTGTTCAGATGTTAATCCAAGAAATTAATAAATGTCAGGATCTAGCCAATATTTGGACTATTAAAGGGAAGATTCTGGGCCAGTGGAAAAACTCAAGCTAAGCTTCCTTTCCAAGCCAGACCCTCATCTGGGATATAGGCATTAACAGAAAAGGTTTCAATGAGCCACAGCAAAGAGGCTTTGGACTTGAGTTTGGGCAGACTGGATTGCCAAGGTGATGAGGAGGGGACAGGCTGTGCTCACAGGAAAAAATGTGCCTCTAAAAAACTAGGCTTGGGATAGCAGAAGGATGGGGAGGAATTGTTTGGAGCAGGAGGTGCTGGGAACAAGAAAGGAGGACAAAGGCTGGAACCATATTGGCAGATGATTGGAGATGACAAACTGGAACATGTGTGGAGGAGGGTGACCAAGAGGATCAAGGCTCAGGAAACCAAGCCTTATGAGGAACAGCTGAGGGAATTGGGTATGGAGAAGGGGAGACTAAGAGCCACCTTCCAATATCTAAATGGTTGTCATATGGAAGATGGAGTTGGCTTGCTTTCTCCTGCTCTGGAAGCTAGGACCCAAGCCAAAGTATTCAAGAATGGAGATTACATCTAAACATCAGGAGGAAGGTTCTAACAGCATGAATGATAGAAGTCAATATAGCTATGACAAAAATGGATATTCTTTCTCCCAGCTGTAGATGCACAGGTGATTAACCCACACACCTCTCTCTGCTCCCCCATCTGCCCCTGTTGCTAGTCCCGAGACAGTTACTCGGGCCATTGGATCTTCCAGCTGTGAGATTCTCTGCAGCTTCTACAGAAGGAGGTCAATTTGAGTCCGTTTGCCAGATGTTCCCAGATGGAACAAAACAGGCCCTGTCTGCTAGGCAAATTGCTCCAGCTGCAACAACACTCTCCCTTGAGCTATTGTCATGCAGAGACCATAACAAGAACTCAAGAACTGGTGTGTTTGTGTGTGTGTGTGTGTGTGTGTGTAGACAGGAGCTCCTAGCTGAAAACGCTGACAGTGTGGTGTGCAGTAACAAAACCAGACCACTTGTATCTCCCAGCTGCAAGCTTTCAGGAGGGCATAATTTGAAAACCAATCTCCAGGTAAAAAGGGGAGAAGAATTTCCTTCTATTAAATCAGTTGCTGGCCATGGGGAAGCGTTTAGAGGAGCAGGGGAGACTCTCTGCTAGTTAGGTTGCAAAACAGCCAGTCTCCTGACCTTCAGGGCACAGGAATCTAATGTTGCAAGTGAAAATGTATTTGCAAACTAATTAAAGGAATGCTTGCCTTTGAGGGTGTTTTCTCTCGCTCTTCCACCTGAATATTCCAATACTTGATATAGCTGGCAGGAGAAGAAAAGGGAAGCAGGTGAGAGCTGGTGGCAGTCACAGTTTTAGGATGTGGTGGCCGGGGAAGCTGTGTATGTGGATTGTGTGTTCTTGCTTTATTGGCCAGGCTACGTGAAACACTTCTGCTCACAACAGGCTGTGGAAATTGATCTGGCTGGACCCAGATGAGTGTCTGCTAAAAAGGGTTGCAGATGGAGAGGATGGCTTCTTTCCTCTCCTTGCCACCCAATTTCCACACCTGCCCTGTCCAAAGATGAAACAGATTGTCCTTGGGTGTTGCGTGTGAAGAGGGGAGGCAGAAGGTTGCTGCTTGTTGATATTGATGGGCTGCTGCTGCTGTCCACCTGGGTCCTCGAGGTGCTGGCTTGGAGAGGTGGCACAGCTCATCCAATTGGGGAATAGCTTTCCCTTTGTTTTGGCTCAGTAAAAGATGATGTGCTTTCTCAAGCAGTGCATGTGTGTGTATATAGAGGAAAAGGAGGAACCTGTCAGTGGTGGGAAACCTGGTGTGCGCCAGATGTTGTTGGACCACAACTGCCACCATCCCTGACTATTGGCCAGGCTGGCTGATGGGTAATGGAGTACAAAACGAACTGGGCCACCAATTCCTCATCCCTACCTCATGTCCAAAGGAGGAGTTTTACAGACTGATGTGGAAATGGAATGGAATTCTGGATAAAAACATGCAAGCGTAAACTGAACTGGAAATAGAGGGATTTGCCCACCCCTCACTGCTCATTTTGTTATAATTAGCCATGATGTGCTTACCAGATTCTTAATAATAATAATAATAATAATGTATCTGAAGACGTGTACATGCACACGAAAGCTTATACCAGGCTTCCTCAACCTCAGCCCTCCAGATGTTTTTGGCCTACAACTCCCATGATCCCTAGCTAGCAGGACCAGTGGTCAGGGATGATGGGAACTGTAGTCTCAAAACAGCTGGAGGGCAAGGTTGAGGAAGCCTGGCTTATACCAAGAACAAACTTAGTTGGTCTCTAAGGTGCTACTGGTCCCTCCTTAAGGTTGTTTATCTCCCTCCAGGTAACAAAAAATGGAAGTGTCTGGGCAGAGGTGGGAAATGAAGGACAAGAGTTCATTTGTGCCCTTGTCCGTCGCTTCTTAGCTTGTGAAACAGTGCTTGTGCCATCTGCTCAAAACCCACAGAGAGACAGTGTGACTTAGCTGTTGGGGGTTGCTAGATCCTTCTCCTGTTGCTATCCCACACCCTCCCAACCTGCGAAAAGCTTTAGCCTCACTGCAGCATGAGGTTGGGGGCTCTTGGAGCTACAAAGTTGTCATGCCAGAAATGATGCTGATGGTGGTGGCAGCTGAATTTATTAATTTGTATAGAGTTGGAATGGACTCCCTTGGAAGGTGGTGGGCTCTCCTTCGTTGGAGACATTAAGCAGAGGTTGGATGGCCATCTGTCATGGATGCTATGGCTACTGTGAGAACAGGATGCTGGCCTAGATGGCCCCTAGACAGTCTGTTCCAGCAGGCTTTTCTGAAGTTCTTATGATAGCTGGATTGCAATAGTAAGCCTGTGTTGTGTGCCTGCCTGCTAGCAGATGTAGCAACTGGGCAGCCCTTGAAATGCTGTTTGTACAGATTTTCAGAAACCACAAAGCAAAGTACATAGAAGGCCTGTGAGTTGCTCATTTCTTGACAGGTGCTCAATGATATTTTCTCTTTAAAAACTGAGCTCGTTGTCTGAAGCAGTCTAACACAGCTGTAATCCCCTCTTTCCATGATGGAGAACTTTGACACTTAGAGGCACACATGGTTGAACTTTGATCTTTGCTTTGGGTGGATTATAAAAACCCGATTACATATAAAATTGGGAACTTAAAGCAGGCTAGTGATTTTTCAATATTGAGCTGGGTTATCTGAAATAAAATGAGAGTTTAAAAGGACTTCTTCACCTGGGCTGATCTTACAGGTGCATTACTCAAAATCTGAGGTCCATTGAGTCGATCCCAGAGCAAGTTTGGGTGAAAGTGGAAACAAGCAGAAAAGGACTTTCCACAGAGAAGTATGTTATATTGAGAGAAATGTCAGTACAGCAGCATCTCCAGGAGGGATCTGAGAAGGTAAATTACAATGCCAGTGAATGTGACTCCCTACTGGTTGAGTAAAATTTATGCAGACAGTGAACATGTGCTGGAGGTGAGGTCTTGAGGCAGCCATCTTTAAGGCTATTTGGTAGCCATGTCCAATAACATGACTGTTCCAGAGGAAGATAATTTATGACATCCACAATGATTCATTAGGCCATAACTCTCGAGCATCCTTCTCCAGCTAGAGGTGCCTTCCAGAGGGTTTGGACTACAACTCCCATCATGTAAGACCAAAGGTCATGCTGACCAAAGCTGATGCAAACTGCATTCTGAAATGCCCAGAGCATACCAGGCAAGGAAAGGCTGCTTTTGCCAATTTTGCTTGGGATATTTGACTGCAATGACAACATGAGTAAACAATTTCAGAAGAGGGGGAACAGAAGGGACAAGGTATATTTCTAGATGGGCGACGTGTCCCACATGTTAAGATCTCTGAAAGGAATAGTATATATTAATAACAAGAGTCCAACAATGGGGGTGGGGGGCAAGCTCCTGGTTTGCTTACATGGGGAAATGGCAATCTGGTACCTCTGGATACATACTTAATTCATTCCGGAGGTCTGTTCTTAATCCTGAAACTGTTCTTAACATGAGGCGCTATTAGCAAAAGCGTGCCTCCCGCTGTGATTTCCGCTCACATCCCAGGGCAAAGTTTGCAAACGGGAACAACTACTTCCAGGTTAGTGCAGCTCGTAACCCGACGCATGCACAGCCAGAAGCGTTCATATCCAGAGATACCACTGTACTGAGTCAGACCACTGGCCCATTTATCTCAGTATTGTCTACACTGACTGGCAGCAGCTCTCCAGTGGTTTCAGATGGAGGCTCTCCCAGCTCTACCTGGAGATGCTGGGAATTGAATCTGAGATCTTCAGCATGCAAAGCAGATGCTCTACCACAGAGCAATGTTAAAGGCTTGACTTTTAGCAACTTTTGCACATGGTCAAGGTCAATGGTGGCATCAGTAATGGGTGTGCATACATGTGGTCTGTGGTGTGTCCTTTATTTGCAAGATACAAATAGTAGATTGCATAAGAAACAGCTGAAGCTTAGCTGTGGTGGGCTCAGGGGGCCTCTCCGCCCTCAAGAACTGCCAGAGCATGGACGCCTGCACGATCCGGGTTTTATGCTGTTGAAATAAGGAAGTGTATGCATGGGCTGAGAGAAACAGATGTTCTCCCTCAAGGGCAGTAAGCGAGCAGTCATCACAAGTACCGGGACTCTCATTAGGAGCAGATGGGCTTTGTCACCCTTTCTCATGCAGGCATCCAAGAGAGACTGATGAGCGATCGTGACCTTCAGGCTCTCTCCATGCGCTCTGGTGAATGGGTTTGCATGGGACAATGCATGGCAGCTCAGAGAGGTGCACTGGAACGAGCACTTAAAATGCAGTGGTGGAGATGGGCCTGGGAGGTGCTTATGAGAAGCAATGAGGAGCTGCATTAATCAGTTCTGCTTAATGAAGTAAGTAAACGAGGCATCAAAATCAAAAGCCAGCCTCTGTTGCGGGACCCCTGCTCATTCATGCTGAGTACACTTCCCTTGACCATTCCACACAGTGAGTTCAATGAAGTCCATTTTTATCTCTCATTTTTTCTAGGTATATATTCAGTTCTCTACATTTTCCATGGCAATTTGCAGTTTTAGTGTGAATTTCTCCTGGTGATGTCAGGGCTTGTCTCGTGCAGCACATGTGATTTTCCAAAAAGAGGCTGGTCCATTCAGTCAAATGGCACACTGCCACGCGAAGCTCAGTCTACCTTCAGCCCATCCACACCTGCCTGACTTCTTAGTTAAAACCAATCTGCCAAAGAGCAATGGTCTTTCCCAATTTAAAGGACACAGAGTGTTCTGTGAATCTGAGGGAACAATTCACACGAATCTCAAAAAGGATAATAATGGCACATGGTGGAGGGGGCATCTTGCCTCAAGCACTGTTAGACAGATACTTATCTGAATTGGCTCATCCATCTGGGCTTCACCCAATTTATTTTGTTGCTCCTTTTTAGTAGCAATGAAGTCAGAGAGGTAGGGCAATGATAAAGCATTTGCCCTGCATGCAGAAGGTCTCAGGTAGGTCCTCCACATCTCCAGGCTGGACTTAGAAAGACCCCTGTTTGAAATCCTGAGGACCATAGCCAATCAGTGTGGACCATACTTCCTCCACTCCCAGATATCATTGAAGTAAATCAAACAAATGGATACAATAAAAATAATAGAAGAAACAGTATTAGGTTGGTAGAGTACCGCACATTGTACTACTGTGGAGAGTCAATCTTAAAGAATCACAGAATTGTAGAGTTAGAAGGGACCATGAGGGTCATCTAGTTCAATTCCCTGCAACTGAGGAATAAGGTAAAGGGACCCCTGACCATTAGGTCCAGTTGTGACCAACTCTGGGGTTGCGGTGCTCAGATTGCTTTATTGGCCGAGGGAGCCAGTGTACAGCTTCCGGGTCATGTGGCCAGCATGACTAAGCCGCTTCTGGCGAACCAGAGCAGCACACGGAAATGCGGTTTACCTTCCCGCCAGAGTGGTACCTATTTATCTACTTGCACTTTGATGTGCTTTCGAACTGCTAGGTTGGTAGGAGCGGGCACCGAGCAACGGGAGCTCACCCCGTCGTGGGGATTCGAACCACCGACCTTCTGATTGGCAAGTCCTAGGCTCTGTGGTTTAACCCACAGCTTCAATTCCCTGCAACTGAGGAGTATTTTGCTCAAATTCCATAACCCTGAGATTAAGAGTCTCATGCTCTGCCAACTGAGCTACTCCCACTCCTGTCTTGTGTGTCTGTATCTGTTGTATATAAGATAAAATCCAACCAAACAACATTTAATCTTTCAGGGTCCTCCAAACCTTTGGCAGCACATTTATGAGTGTGTTGTTTTTCCAGCTAATGCTAAATGCCACCTATCTTTATACCAAAGTGAAAGTCGCAAGTCCTTTAAGTTTTTCCATTTTGGGGCAACTGAGGTTCTGGCTGCCACCATGCAGTGCAGACAGACAGTGCTGAGCTAAATGGACCAGTGGTCTAGCTCAGTATAACTCAGCTTCCTACGTTTGTAGTAGTTGTTTGTGCAAGATGACGACAAATTGTACTGGTTGAATGGGAGGAAGAGGAATCAGCTGCAGCTACTGAGTAGGCGAAGCAGAACATGAGAGGAACACTTGTCAAATATTGCTGCCCATTTGGGTTTTGCCTTCCGTGGCACAGACGCCTTTGATAATGCTTCTGCCTGCATTCTCACTCTCTCTGCCCAGAAGCCCCCGGCTAAGATAGGTGGAGGTTCCTCATCTCGTTCACACCAGACACCATGCAGGGAGAGAGAGCAACACAGGACTCATTTTCCCTTCTTAAAATAAACACACTTTGCCCTTTCTTGCAACACATACAAAAAGAAGCTTTTTCAATCCCATAGGGTCCCCTCTTTCCGCAACCCTCCCGTCTCAGTTTTACAACTGGAAATGTTTGGGAAGGATGATCTAAAATAAAAAATAAGAAAAGTGCGCGCCCAAGTTAGCTCATGAAAGCATTGCATGGAATGAAACAAATTAAATAGTCACCCATGGAGAAGAAGGGTATTGGAAAAGAAAGGACAGCAAAAAGATGACTCCAGATCAAATAGGCAGGATGGAGACGAAACTCGCCAGCCAGCTCAGGGAATAGAGGCCTAGCATGGCAGTGAAATAATTGTGCCCCTCCAGATGAAGACTTCTGATTTCTTACATGCGTCATCTTCCCTCTGTCTCTCTTTGTGGCAATATTTTATCTGGGAAACTCTGGGCCTCTTTCACTGGAGCTTGGAGAAGAGTTGATTAATTAAGGGTGAGATGCCTTGCACACAGATGGTCCCACTCTGTAGGAGATGGCTGCAGAACTGCATAAAAGAATGAAAACTGAAGGCTGTAGCTTCTGTCTCTTCCCTCCCCAGCTTCTGACTTAGAAATAGACACACCCACTGGAAGTAACTTGCAGGCACACTCACACCCAGCACAAAACACAGAACCAGCTCAAGGATGGGAATTAGATTCAGCCATTTCCCACTCTATGTGACTAGAGGAAAGGGTCTTATTATTTTCTATGACCCTTTCCTCTAGTCACACTCACTGCTTAAAATTAAGATAGTAAATTTTAGGTAATAAAATAGATAGTTTAGATAGCTATCCAATATTTTAGACAGCAAAATGTGTGTGTGCTTATGCTGCTTTTCAGAGTATCATGTCCAACAGTGACACTACAGAAAAAACCTCTGTAATTTGTGGGGGAAGTCAGCTCACCTGTTGCTTATGTCCTCTCATACCACTTCACCAGCATGGGCAGGTAAGGAAGGGAGTATTATTATTATTATTATTATTATTATTATTTTACTTAACTTACCAGGTTTTATTATTATAAAGGTTTTATTGAGAAAAGTAACTCAAAGCAACTTAACGACAAGAAATAAATAACACATACATTGAAACCAATGTAAAACAAAACAGAGAGATCTAAAACTCATTCAGCTGAATGGACCTAAATCAGCTGCCTTCATTAATTTCAGCAGTTGTCCTCTGAGTATGACTTACTTTGTATGTAACCCAAAGCTCATAAAGAGCTGAGCCTTGTCTTGGAGAGGGGAAGAACCGGCGGAACACCCACCGAGTTTCTGTTGTTTTTAATAAGCCAAAACAAAGTAACAAAGAGACTGAACCTGGCAGGAGAAATATCTGCTCTTGAGCAAGGTTCTGAGAGCCTTCCATCTCAACCTGTGCCAAGAATCTTATTAATGGCCTCTCAGGTCCAAAGGCCTTGCAGATGGTTGAGTGGCTCTGGATGCGATAAAGAGAGTAGATAAGGAGGCTATAGATTTGGTGTTGCCAGGTTGATCCTAGCCAATATTTAAGGCAAAGCAACCATGATGTCTACTCATGATGCTTGTGAGGTAGTTTTAAAGATGTTGGCAAACTCAACTAAAGTCAGACTTTCTCACTCTTCTTGCAGTGTTTTCCACTGCATCCATTAAAGCTTTATTTTGGGTCAAAGTCAAGAGCATCAGAAGGCTGGTGTCAGTTTGAAATGAATCTGGATTTGGGATCTTGGAGACCTCCTTGGCTAGTGGTTAGGAAGTTCAAGCCTGAGGACCAAATGTAATTCTCCAGTCTTCTCTGTCTCATCCTTGGGACTCTCCCCAGGCCATGCCTCATCACTGGCCATGGTGTATGCACTTCTTGACTCCTTTTGTCTGACTAAAGTGCTTCCTGGACTTGTGATAATGCCTGGATGGAGAATGGAGTGTTGTGCATGTAGACTTTTCTGTAACTTGGATGGAGGAGGGCTGAAAAAGATGCCCCACCCTTGTCTTGGACCACTATGCAGTGTGATGCAGGGCACTATTCAGAAGACACTTTTTTGGTCTTCATCACCATGAAGGGAACCTCCTCCCTTCCCCCACACACCTGCAAACAATTTTGATAAGGCTCACAGTATTTCTCATGGAGGCTCTGCATATCTATGCTATGAGATCTACACATGGAAGTGGTTCAGGTGTACATTGGATTTGCATGGAAGAAACCTGGCCAGGGACTTGTGGTTAGTGGTTAGAGCATCTGCAAAAGGACCTTGGTTCAACTCCAAGCATCTCCAGGCAAAGCTAGTAAAGGCCCCTGCCTGAAACCCAATGCATTTTGTTCCAATAGATTTCAGCTTGAAAAGCAAACTTCTTATCTTTTAAGCTATAACATTTAATGGAGAATCACAAGTGTAGATAAGCTAAAACACCCACACCCATGAAACCCAGCAAAATAAGCCTCTTTTATGGATACAATAATAATACTTAACATTTATAGTATGAATTTCATGTGCCAAAAACATTATCTCCGTTATCTTTAAACGAGTCCTGTAATGTAATTCAGTATTATCAACCCCATATTACTAATCAGAGGCTGAGGCTTGCCTGAGGCTACCTTACGAATTTGTGGATGAGATGAGATTTGAACCAAAGCATCCCAGTTCACTGCTCATTCATTTAACCACTACACTGTGCCATTTCCTCCCACTGCATTTCTCTGAGACTGTAAGAGGGAGGGCTGTAGCTCAATGGTAGAGCATTTGCTTTGCATTCAGAAGGTCCCAGGTTCAGTTCTTAGCATCTCCATGGAGGGCTAGGCTAGGAGATACCCTGTCTGAAACTCTCGAGAGCCACTGCCAGTGAGTGTAGACAATACTGAGCAATATGGACTGATGGTCTAACTCAGCTTCCTATCCTCCTATAGTTTTGCAGGAATAGCTCCTGCAGGAGTTCCATCTTCAAGGCATCAGCATTTTACTTCATTATATTCTCATTCTGAGGCACACTGTGTATCAGATGAATCTGCCTTATGCTGAGTCAGACTACTGGTCCAGAGCTGTCAACCCTGACTGGCAGTAGCTTTTTCGAGTCTCAGGAAGGTGTGTTTCCTATCACCTCCCACCTGATCAGCTTACCTGGAGATGCTGGAGATTGAACCTGAGACCTGCTCCTTCCACAATGGCTGCTGTGCTATAGCTGTGACTCATTCAGGAGAAAGCGTGGGCAGCTGAAAAAGCTCTCCACCAGTCTTATATTGGGTCTGGCTTGTGATTGATAACCTTCTTTGCTTGTCTTCCCAGGCAAGTTGTAAAAGCTGAAGATTTATCACATTATCTGGCGGATGACCACTGCTGGTTTAATGATACCCCAAGGCATTTTGCTGCTTGAGACATAGATGGTGTCCCTTCCGCTTTCCATATAGAGAGGCTGACTAGGCTGCCAGTTACGTCAGACTTCAATCCTGATGATGGGATAGTGTCTTCCACCATGCCTGAGGCAGCAGGCCAAATCAGCGGGCTCTGGACAAAGGGGAATGACTTAGGGGCTCAAGAGGAGAAGCAAGGAGCTGGTGTTGCTGCCTGATGGGCGGGCCAGCCCTGATGATAGCAAATGAAAACAGGAGCTGAAGCATTTTGGAAGTTGTTCAGGGGAATTCTGTGCTAGATGTAGCAGCCTCTGTTGATATAACTAAGAGCTGTGCAATATTAAGTAGAGTTGCTTCACCGCACATTATACTCTCCTGCTGGCATCAGCTCTGAAGTTAGCAGAAGCAAATGTTGCAGCTGCACCAGGCTGGTGGGTTAGAGAAATTATGGTGGCCTGATTCCAGGTGTTAGGGCTAGGCAAAGACGTGTTGTAGGTGTGGTTTGTGATGCACCAGAACATGCCCTCCTACATTCCTCAGTTGAAAATAGGGACACCTTCGGCACCTGTGTTTCTGCCGCCAGGAATTATAACTCCCCTACAACTGACCCTAATGGACCTCCCACTTTTCCTGTCCCTTCCAAGCCCCTACACAGAGCATTTCCTATCAGAAGAAGGGTGAGTGCCACCACCACTCCATAAATGGGACACAGCACACATGTCCTCCACCGTCCTGAGAAAACCCCTTAATCCAGATTTGATTTTATTCTTTGGTAGATGTACAAACTACACACCACACACACACACTAATAAATAAATTTTAGAAAGGGGCAAGATTAGACACAGATGCACAAAGTATTATTACTATTTTAAATCAGGACTCCTTGCACTCCATTCTGTTCCACTCCCCCTTTCTTTCTGCCTGAGGCAGCCCTGCCCCTCAGAGCCAGTGCATCATGCAGGGCTGGGCCACGGTGTTAGCAGCCTCTCCTCATCCTCGTCTTCTCTCCAGCAGCCACTATAAGCTGTCCAAGGGAGGAAACCAGCAGCAGTGGCCATGGAGAGGCAACAGGATGCTCCCTCGCAACCGCAGCTGCAGCCACCACATGGGACAAGCACCAGTTTCTCCTCCTCCTCCCCAAGCTTGGCAGTGCTGGCACTAGTGGGGGAAATAGGGACATTCCGGAATCAAATCAGAAGCTAGGGTGGCTGTTGTAATTCTGGGACTGTCCCTAGAAAACTGGGATGCTTGGAAGGTATGCCAGAGTGCACAAGAACATAAGATGAGTGCTGATGGATCAGGCCAAAAGTCTGTGTAAACTAGCATCCTGTTTTCACAGGATGAGAGAAAGTCACAAGCAGGACCTGAGCACAAGAATGCACTCTCCTTCTGTGGCTTCAAGCAACTGGTGTTCAGAGGCATACTGCCTTCGACTGTGGATGTAGTACATAGCCTTAAACGCCAATAAATTGTCTAATCTTCTTTTAAAGTCATCCTAGTTGATGGCCATTACTACATCAAGAGGGGGCAGGAAACAAATGCCATTGTTTTGCTATGCACTGTGTGAATATGTACTTCCTTTTGTCCAGTACAGCTCCTCCGCTGCCTTTTTCTGAGACCAAATCCCATCAAGCTCTTCCATTGTGGGGAGTTAGAGATAATTCAATCTTGCATACTAATGTAATCTTCTCATTCCAAAGAAGCTCGTCTGACAGATACTTTTAAGAAGAGATGTGGGCTTTGAAAAGCGCTTGATGGCACTGCCTGTAATTAGAATGTAATTGGCGTAATTGAGAGCCCAAGGCCCTTTTGTTAGGGCTCATCTGCATATTTTTAACATTTTGTCGAATCTTTGTTTGTTATGGGTCTCTCTCTTTCTCTCTCACCACCCTTCCCATGTCCCTATTTGTGTATCTTCTAGCAACTGTTGCTGCTGGCTGGAGATAAATTCAATTTAATCACTGCTCTCTTTGTGGGTTTGCTCTGTACCTTGTAGCAGAGGGCAGGGGGTGCCAGAGGTTTGCTGGAGTGGGAGGAACAGATATCGGAAATAACAGTGTGAACAAATTTATATCAAAATGGAGTTTACTGTGCAACTAACCTTTATAATCACAGCTGGAACATTAACCCTTTGTTCTCTAGAGTAGCAAACGACTTCCAAAACTTGATGCATATAATTTTAGAGGGGTAGCAGGTGTTTACCTCTTGCAGCAAAAACAGCAAATACACTGGTGGCACTTTAAATTCTGCTGGTTTGTTGTGGCATTACCTTTTTGTGGAGACAAGGTCACTTCATCAGGTGGCTTTTAGAATGTCTTACCCCTCCTCCCTAATTCCTTTCAGGCACTGGTTTTCTTTCTTTCTTTCTTTCTTTCTTTCTTTCTTTCTTTCTTTCTTTCTTTCTGAATCCTGTTTTCCTTTCCTATTGGTCATTTTAATATTGGTCCTGTGTTGCTATTGGTCACTCCCCTTGCCCTTGGCTGATTGGCCATTATCCTCTAGGGCCACCATAGAACCTTCAAAGGACAATAGAACAGCCACACTAGATCAGGGACAAAGATAGCTTGGGTCTTAGCCCTGGAGAAATATCTTTGTGTGGTCCTATCCATACCATATATTTAAAACACATTTCCCTTTAACCACCATGGCTTCCCCCAAAGAACCATGGGAACTATAGTTTACCCCTCACGAAGCTATAATTCCCAGCAACCTTAACAAACCACACTTTCCATTATGTGGGTAGGTGACAGAATTTGCTTTTTTTCAGGGAAGGGGTGCACCAAACATAGGGGTTCTACCTTAAGTAATTGTGGCAGAGGTAGTGTCTATTATTTCTTCACTTTACTGTGATGGCAGCAAGGACAGGACAATTCTGATTCTGACAGCTCAGTCACTGTTCTCTTAACCCAAAAATGACATGAGAAGAGCCTTGCTGGATCAGGCCAGATGCCTATAGGAAACCCAGAAGCAGGAGCACGCCAGCACTTCCTCACTTCTGCTCCAAAACAATTGGTTTTTTTAGAGGCATATTGCCTCCAACACTGGAGGCAGAGCACTGTCCAGGATGCATTTTCATTCCGGATGCATTTTCATGATGGCCCCCAGTAGCAATAAGCAAATATGAAGATAGTATAAAAATAAAAATAAAACAGAAGAGCAGCAAGAAGAAGAAAGAAACCCCTCCAGCAGCATTAAGCCAAGTCTCAATGCAAGGCTATCCCTACCATTTGGCAAAGTGTGTTGACTGCCTCATTCAGCAGATTCTAGGAGGTCTCAGCCTCCCTCACCAGATTACCATTCCCAAGGTGCACTGAGGAAACTACGAAAATTCGATTGTATAAAGCCAATACAAGTTTGAAACATAGACGTACACTTTGTCTTTGTTCAGACCATATGTTGTAAAGTTTGTTCCTCTCTAATGAGGGGCAGAACAGATGAGACGTCCAATAGGAGAATTGATGGATGCTAAGCTGTGATACGGTAGGACGCAGGTGGCGCTGTGAGTTAAACCACAGAGCCCAGGACTTGCCGATCAGAAGGTCAGCGATTCGAATCCCCGCGACGGGGTGAGCTCCCATTGCTCGGTCCCTGCTCCTGCCAACCTAGCAGTTTGAAAGCACATCAAGTGCAAATAGATAAATAGGTACCACTCCAGCGGGAAGGTAAACGGTGTTTCCGTGCGCTGCTCTGGTTCACCAGAAGCGGCTTAGTCATGCTGGCCACATGACCCAGAAGCTGTACGCCGGCTCCCTCGGCCAATAAAGTGAGATGAGCGCCGCAACCCCAGAGTCGGTCACAACTGGACCTAATGGTCAGGGGTCCCTTTACCTTTACCTTTAAGCTGTGATACAGAACAGCTTTTGTTAACTTGGGCCCCCCCTGCTGCTTTGGACTACAACTCCCACCAGCCCCAGCCAGAACAATCCTGCTGGATGGGGCTGATGGGAGTTGTAGTCCAAAACACCTGGAGGGTGCCATGTTGGCCAAGGCTTTTCTAAGTGTTGTGGGGATAAGTGACACACCATCTGGTTGGGGTTTGGTCTCTGTGTTTTCAGATACTGTTTTCCCTCTGATTCAATGAGCCTCTTGATCAGTCGTATGAAATTATCCAGGTGCTGGTGGCAGGGGGAGTGAAGACCAATCATTTCTTTATTTTTAAATCTGTCAGGGATTTGAGGAAAACACTATTTGTGCTCTCTTTTCAAATAATAGTTTTTGATGCAAAATAACATATTATGAAGAATTTTGATGACCAATACTACATTTATCACAATGATATAATCAGTCTTCAACCTCATGGCTGATTTAGTCAATTAAGTTTTTAACCTTCCCTTTCTTCAGTGGGTATTTTAAATGCGGCGATTTTAATGAAATCTCATCTACCCATTCATTTATACACACATTTTGTCTTGCTTAGTTCCTTTTGTATGCATAAATATAGGCTGGGGTTTTCTTTTTTCTTTCTTTCCCCCTCTCTGCACACACTCCATTATTTTATTTTATTTTCCAACCTGGAAATGAGGGGCAAGATGTTGGCTTGAAATGACAGGCTTCAGGAGGGTGGAATTTTCTGAGAAAACCAAATGTTTTGATTTTCTCAAAAGAGAAGTGACGTCTCTATTAAGGGCTCCAATTCTAAAAGTGTCTCCATCCAAGCTGTGTTTCAGGCCACAATTACCTGTGGGAGCAAATGATGGTGTTTAGGCCTCCTAACCTTGGCTCAGAATGGCAATCAGGCGGTTGGGTAAATGTCACTCTTTGTCCTCCAACTAATTGCAGGATCACAAAATAGATGCTGTTGCAAAATTCGCATCTGTAATATGTGGCTGACATTCAGGCCCTGAGTAGGAACCATAGGCTGCTCTTATTCCTCTACTTCAGGGACAGGCAGATGGTAGATGACAACAGGGCAGAGGTGGCCAAAAGATAGGGCTGCATCTCAGCGTGGTTCTCCAGGTAGCTTGCAGGTTTTGACTCCCAATTGTTTAACAGTAGCAGCAACAAAGCTAAATCGGGCTGCTGCAGTGCTTGGTGGGCTAGTTCAGCTTATTGCTCGTTCAGTTTATGAGCTATCCATTAAGCTATCAATGGCTACTAGCCATAATGGCTCGGCTCTGCCTCCACAGTCAGAGGCAGAAATACTTCTGAAGGCGGGTGGCGCTGTGGGTTAAACCACAGAGCCTAGGATTTGCCGATCAGAAGGTTGGCGGTTCGAATCCCTGCGACGGGGTGAGCTCCTGTTGCTCGGTCCCTGCTCCTGCCAACCTAGCAGTTTGAAAGCACGTCAAAGTGCAAGTAGATAAATAGGTACTGCTCCGGTGGGAAGGTAAACAGTGTTTCCGTGCGCTGCTCTGGTTCGCCAGAAGTGGCTTAGTCATGCTGGCCACATGACCCGGAAGCTGTACGCCGGCTCCCTCGGCTAATAAAGCGAGATGAGTGCCGCAACCCCAGAGTTGGCCACGACTGGACCTAATGGTCAGATGTCCCTTTACCTTACCAATTGCTGCAGTGGCGGACTTTGGGCTTTAAAATTTCAGCAATGCCCCATGCAATGCCAACATTCAGTGCCCTCCCCACCTCTTGCCTTCCATTGTTCATCATTGTTGCGGCACTCCCTTGCAGTGCCCTCTCGGCTTGGCACCCAGTGCGGGTGAACTGGTCATGCTCCCCTAAATTTCTGAATTTCTGGAAACCACAAGAGGAGAGAGGACCCTGCTTGCTGGTTTCCACAGGCATCTGGTTGGCTACTGTGGGAACAGGATGCTGGACTAGATGGGGCACTGGTCTGATCCTGCAGGCTCTTCTTATGTTCATAGGTTAATTATGTTGCATGCAGAAAGTTCAAATTTCAATCCTTGGTATCTTCAAATTTCTGTCTGAAATCCTGGAGAGTCACTGCCAGTCATAGAAGGACCAATGTACTGATTCTGTATAAAGCAGCTTCCTACTTCTTCTCACATTGGGGGAGAAGTGGTTCCTTATTAATTCTTGGAAGTGGTGTGTATCAGTCACCATGGCTCTTGGATAACAAGATGCCTCTTGTTGTCAACAAACACCTACAGAAAAGCGCTAGGGTGGGCTCAGCCTTGGCTGAGTTCCTTGAGCTACCACTGTGATGAAGGGTGAAATTCATGTTTTGCTCATCTCCCGAAGTCTTAGCTAAACCAAGTATAAATATCACAAAGACATAAGGGAGGTAAGGAACACAAGAGGAAAGGAGGTGGGGAAGAATTGAGCTATAATGGTTAGTAGAAATCCTGCAAAGGCTGCATACCTAGGTTTTGCAGCAAAGAACTTCTAGAGGTTTCATAGCCCAAGGGTGGAGTTTAACTAGAACAAAGTGGGAGAAGAATTTAGCACTAAAGGGGGAGATCTAGGATTGTACATACCATTAGGATATAGGTTCCATGCCACAGTTGCTGAGTGTTAATACAAGGGTATGCAAAAGGAGTTCCGAGTGCAAATGTCTGCTGGAAGATTCTAACAATTAAGTCATAGCAATGAGTGCTAATGTTACTATTGCTGGTGAACAGCATCTCAGGCACGAAACTTTTGCTATCAGAGCTTGTAAGTCAAATCAGGATATGCCCAGCATGACTTGATTAGGTAAGAGTTCAGACAGGAAAGAAAGGCATTTGCATTTTTTTAGTTCTCACGCCACTGTGCATAGTGAGCAAGAGTGTCTCACTCATCAGTAGAAACCGAGATCAGCAAATCCAGCCTTCTTGCCCTTGATGCCCCAGGCCTCAAGGCCTCAGGCCTCACATATGACTTACAGGCAACACGGGGATTTTCAGAGTCAAGGTTCCAGGGGCATACTTTAGACGACAGTGTGGCTGAACTTATTGGCAACATTGCAGGTCTAGTGGCCATTGTGAAAGTAGGCCTGGGATCAGGTGTGGCACAGCTGGGCAGCTGATGATGGGTCTGAGCCCCAAGGAGGACCCATCACTAACCTGGCCATGAATCTGAAATGCTAGCTACATAACTCCTCCATGGTTTGAATCCATTTGAATTAGAGTGGTTATAATTGGTCAACTTGGAGCAAAAACCCAAATATGAGACTTGACAGAATTTGAAAGGATAATATTTATTATCAATATATAAAAAATATTATTAAAGTATAAAACACATATGTGTGTGTGCGTGTGCACATGTATATGAATAAGTTGGACTCAGTATATATGGTGGAAATATCTCCTTTAATGTTTGTGAAAGTCTCTGGAATGGAACATAATTTTTCATTAAACACAGAAAGAATTGCTTTAAGATTATGTCTGGGGGCTATATTACCCTGGTTATAACAAATAAAATAAACAAGTATTATTCAAAGAATGAATGGAAATGCCACGGACGTAGGTGGTTTTTATCATATTTAGTGGCAATGTGCAAAGACAAAAAAAAGTTCCTGGGAGCTGATTAAGAATATTGTGGAGAGAAAAATGGAGGTTGTGTAAAATACCCTCCATGAAGGACTGGTTTAATAAGTTATGGAACTGTGCTCTTTCAGCAAAATTAACATCACAGCAAAGGAAGGAAAACAGAGTTGGAATAAATTTATTGACAACTGGGAATGTTTTATTGAGTGCTTCTGTTGTAGATCAGTGAACCCAAATATGCAGTTTTGTTTTTCATTAATTTAGATTGATTATTAGTCGTTTACTATGAGAAACACTAAGTTATTGAATTATTACTCTAGTGGTAGTAGTAATAATGGTGATGATCATTACATACTCATTTCACTTATATTCCACTCCACTCCCTATGAGCTCAAGGTATGTGGTTCTTCTGCTCCTCATTTTATCCTCACAACAACGCTGTGAGGTAGGTTAGTCTGAGAGGCTGGTGACTGATCCAAAGTCATAGGATATATGCATATTTAAATGAATATATACATGTGTCAAGTTTTTTCACCTGGGGAGTCCTATGGTTTGCTAGTGAATTTCTCCAAAAGCAAAATTTGGAGGAACATTTTGAGGCTCCAGCTTAACTGAAACACCTGATGAATTTTAATATGATGGGTGAAATCCTCAGATGGTGTTCTGTGCCATCCTAGCCAGGACCAATAGAAAAGGTGTTTGTCCAGCAGTGCTCTGGTTTTGCCATTTACCTCTCACCAGCTGCTGAGAGTCTCAAAATGCTGAAGAAGAAATGTTATATAGTGGGTACATTTGATACGAGTCTTCCCTCTGGTAGAGGTGCCCCCATATGGCACCTGAAATGAACTTTTGAGGTGAATGTAGAGGTTCTGGCTCGGGGCTTGGGGGGGAGGGGAGAGAGAATAACCTGAAGATTATTAAGGGTAGCAAGCAATTTCCATCAGATTAGTGAAATGTCCCTGGGGTTTCTGCATGCTCTCTTTTTTGAGACATCTACTCCTTTAAGGTGCCTGGTTTGATGCCTTGGACATGATGGCTGCAGGCTTGCTTCCCTTCCAATCCTTGACTCTGGCTTCTAGCCTGATATACTTGTATTTCACTCACATTCAGTACTCTGGGGGTAGTGGAGAAAAGCTGAGGATTTCTAGCACCATTAAGTATTAATAAGAGAAAAGAAGACCAAGATAAGCATCTAAGGGTTATTTCATGGTTTGGGGATGATCCAAGATCTTCTCCCTCTCTCTCTCTCTCCCCACATCCTTCAGTCTCTCTCACCTTGACATCACTTTATTTAGCAGCCACTATAAGAATGCCTATTTTGGTTTTGGCTGTAGATGATTGTGCTGTTGCTCAGTGGAGATAGATTTTATTTTTAAAAAAATATTAATAATTTACTTCATATTTTTAAACCTCATGTCCCATATAGAAGGCCCAGAAGCAGGTGTGCTGAAACATCTAACCTGCTGGACAAGATTCACAAATATTCAGAAGAGAGAAGAGAGGTGCACTGGAGGGGAGGAATCTGCCTACAGTATTTAGGCTCATTTACATTAAAAGAACAGTCTCTACATATATTAAAAACATAATAAACTGCCTTCAGATGGCTCAGGGCCATAACTCCATACCCTCCAACCAATGAAAATGGGAACACTCTAAGGGAAAGTGGGACATTCCAGGATTAAATCAGAAACTGGGATGGCTTCTCTAAATCTGGGACGTCCCTGGAAAATAGGGACACTTGGAGGGTCTGGGGGTGGGGAACTTGTGGCCTGCCAGTCATTGCTGGACTACAACTCCCATCATCCTTGACCAACATACATGGCACTCCTGGCTGGGGCTGATGGGAGTTGGAGCCCAACAGCAGCTGGGGGGGGGCACAGATTCTCCATCCCTGTTTCAGATTAATTATAGATAGTGCAATGGAGGGGTGGGGTTACTCATTTCTACAGCTGTTATATTTGCACCAAGGAATCTCATTTTTCTCTTTCTCACATGTCAGATATGATGTGGGAAGACAACAAGAAGGTGCTTAGAACCAAGTTTCAAGCAAGTACCTTGAGCTGTCAAGCAGGCAGGCCCAACCCTTAGGTCTGGCAGTACAGATAGTCTGGAGACCTTCAGCCTAGATTGAGAAAAGTAGCAGAATTTAGGAGCTTTGTCTATCAGACAGTGGCATGAGATTGGCTTTAGGGGGGAACCTGACTGGGATTTTAGGCCAGAAGAATTATTGGCTGTGATGCAACTGTCCTAGTTGGAAGGGTCAGCAATGCCTTCTCCCTTGTCGGCTAAGGATGGCAGAGAAATTTGATTTTGTTTGCATTTTAATGAGAAATTGACTAATCCATGCTTCTCAAACCAACATGTGAAATGAAACACAGTTACCCTTTGAAATTCACACTTCTCTGAATTTTGCAGTGCAGTTCTCTAGGGATGATGGGAGTTGTAGTCCAGCAACAAGCAATGGCTGGAAGGCTGCAAGGTCCCCATCCATGCTTTAGAGCTTGAAAGCAGTCAGTTCATTGTTTGCTTCTGTTTCAAAAAGCTTCGCTCGTCTGAGCTGTGCATGTGTGTTAAGTTTGGTCACTGATTCCTGTTTCCTATCATTTTGGCTGCTTTCCTTTCCTGCTGCTGCCAGCCGAACAGAGCTGACAATATTTAGGAGGGGAAATGTCAGCACTCACAGCTGGCCTCCTCCACTTGCAGATCTGACTGTTGATCCAGCAAGGGCAGCAGTCGGAGCCTGCTGACACTAAGCTCAATTCGTTCCTTACTGGTGGGAAGGTACAGGCAGGATGCAAGATCTTAGAGACCATTGCCATTCCCAGTAATAAAAGACAGAGAAACCTGAGTCTGCTAATGTTGAGTTTCTACAGGATTGATTTAAATAGTTGGCTATGCCAGACTGTTTTGAGCTGATGAATCAGCTGTGGCTCCAGGAAGAGAAATAGCATTGGTAGTTGGTGGAACGGACAGGGCAGAAGGCAGGAAGGCTAACAGTAGGTTGAGAAAGAGCCAAGTGAAGACGGAGCCAACTGGAGACACGGTCACACCATACAGTTAAAGCACCAGGATGTCACTTTAAACAGCCATGGCTTCCCCACAAAGAATTCTGGGAGTTGTAGTTTGTTAAGGCTGCTAAGCATTGTTAGAGGCTCCTATTCCCCTTCCAGATCTACAGTTCCCAAAGTATGCCAAGAAGAGGAATTGGTTATTAAACCACTCTGAGAATTGTAGCTCTGGGAGGGGAAAAGAGGTCTCCTAAGCACTGGCTGAGGAAGAGGAGTGCGGGGGGAGCGCATCACCCCCGGCAGCACAATCCCGGCAGGGTGCCATTGCGGCTGCCCCCCCGCCCGCATTGGAGCCCCGCCCCCGCAGGCGGTGCGTCCCGCCCCCAGGACACGCGCTAGCCCCACCTCTGCCTGCTCTCTGCTCCCCGGTGCCAGAGCATGAAGCTCTGCCACTGCTCCTAAGAACAGGCATAGGCAAACTTGGCCTTCCAGATATTTTGGGACTACAACTCCCATCATCCCTAGCTAACAGGATCAGTGGTCAGCGATGATGGGAGTTGTAGTCCCAAAACATCTGGAGGGCCAAGTTTGCCTGTACCTGCCTAAGAACTTTCAGCAGCCTTAACAAACTACACATCCCAGGATTCTTTGGGGGAAAGCCACAACTGCTTAAAGTGTTATCGCAGTACTTGAGATGGTGTGAATGTGGCCTAATTCTACATCCCCACCCCCATGCTGAGTTCTACATGGGCAAACCTGAGATTAAGGAGGAGGAAGCTGACAACCAAGACCACCCATAAATCAGAAGGCTGGTGGGCTTGAAAGAATCAAGAGTCTTGAAGACTGAGGTTGGTGAGATGGAGCCACATGTCTCCTAATGGACTAACATCCATTGAAAACTGTTTGTGTGTGTGAAACACCTAAGCTCTGGAAATATAGTGGGTGGGTGGGTGGGTGGGTAGCCTGTGACCCTCTGGATGTTGCTGGACTACAGTTTCCATCTTCCCTGACCATTGGCCATGGTGGCTGCAGCTGATGGGAGTTTCAGTCCAGCAATGTTTTCCAGGTCCCATCCCCCCGTAACATGTTAACATTGCAATCCACTACATGTCTAGTCAAAAGTTAAATCCCATTGAGTTTAATGGGAGTTGCTCTCAGATAAGTGTGTCTAAAACTGAAACCTTACACTGCAATCCAGTGTCGACTCAAAAATAAACCTCATTAAGTTTAATGAGATGTATTTCCAGGTAAATATGCATGGGCTTTCAACCTAAGTCTATTTTTCGAAGGAAGGAGGAATAAGTGCATTCTTAGGTAAGCTGGAATCTTCAGGGGGCCAGGAAGCAGAGCTTGTGTGAAGAAGGCATTTAAATAGTTTGCCTTGCGGGGGTGGGGTGGGGGGTGGAGTTTCTTGCACAATGCACATTCAACCCAGAGAAAGACTTGAAAGTGACGTTTCCCTCTTTCTATTTTTTCCCTTTTCCATTTTTTCCTCAAAGAGTAAAAGGGAAGAAGGGAAGCTCTCGTCAAAAATAGAAACTAATAATGTGGTATTGAACCATTCGTTTGACAGCTAATCTTTCAAACCTGATTCTGCTTGGAGAAGAGATCTTAAGGTGGGGGGGGGGCAAGTGGAAGGAAGGAAGGAAGGAATGGAGGAGGGATCCATGTTTTCAGCTCACTGGAGACAAGAGGAAATGTTTTGCTTGCATTTATTTGTTTTTAAGTGGGCTTTCATTCCTCTTGGACAAGCAGATTTAAGAGAGAGAGAAATGTAGACTGGAAAAGAAAAGAAAACCCTCATTTCCCCAGATACCAGAAGGAAGGAATGGCTAGTTCCAAGAACCACAAGGCTTCTGTGACATAGTGACAGCTCCAAATTGAGTCTAGCTTTGCCCCTGACCAGCTGCTGCCATACACATCCCATGGTCCAGACATTTATCTGGCATGTGAATGGATTCTAGAGAATCTCCATTAGGCTCTAGCCTAATTGGGGTCCACCCTTGACATGCCAGACCTCAACACAGGTACACCCCCTTCACACACATTGGCCAAGCACCTCTATGACAGGGGATTGGAGGCAATGGGGGCAGGGCTCACGCACATGGCTCTGCAATCTTCCTCACAGAGTCATCCATCCAGTTTGTGTCTGTTCATCATCTGAACCCAAATATATCATGAATGGGGAGGAGGAGGAGGAATGTTAACTCAACAAGTGTGTTGCTTTTCTGCAGCAGCCTCATGTGAAGCACTGCTTGGGTGATAATCAATGGCTTTGCTCTTGTATCAAGAACCATGACTGGAACAAATGGGTACATAAGAACCTTGCCTGGTGGATCGGTCCAGCCTCCCGCTTTTATGGTGGCAAACCATAAACCTGCAAGAAGGACCCAATCACAAGAGCCCTCTCCCATCCTGTGATTTCCAGCAACTGGTATTCAGAAGCATTATTCCCTCCAACTGTGGAGGCACATCATAGCCATCATAGGTAGAAGCCATTGATAGTCTTCACCTCCATGAATTGGAGAGGAAAAGGCAGAAATTAAAGGCTGTGCACTTGTCTAATTGTTTGTGCTGAGAGAGCCTAAAACCCCAAACCAATCAACCTCCACACTTTTGCTGCTTAAGTTTAAAAGGCAGTAAATATATAACTTCAAACTCTTTGCAAGCAAAGCGCTAGAGCTTGGATAATTTGCTTGCTAAGTGCAAAGGGTGTGTGTGTGTGTGTGTGTGTGTGTGTGTGTGTGTGTTTGTGTGTCTGTGTGTCTGTGTGTCTGTGTGTGTGTGTGTGTGTGTAATTAAGCTCCTTCTCCTTCCCCTGCAAAAGGCTGGTCTGGGTGACAGTCAGTATGCTCAGATACAACCAAAACCCTTGCCTGGGATTCTTCCCCAGCCCATCCCTCAAGCAGCTGGCAGCCCCGTCCGCCCACTCCATCTTCCTGAGCCTGCCACCCTTCTTTTTAATGACCCTCTTCCGCAGAGCAAATGAGGCAGCGCTACCGATCCCTCCCTCTCGCCTGCAAACAAATTAGCACTCCATTAGCTTAATGAGGGCTCTCCCAGCCTCCCTCGACAGGATGTTTGACACTCTGCAAGCAGGTGGAGGGCTGGGCTGGGCAGTGGCGGAGGTGGGCTTTGATGCAGCAGTGGATCACTGCCCAAGCTATGATGGCCTGTCCAGGGAAGAAATGTGGGCATTGATCTACAGATTTCTTGATGAAGTTCCTCTTTTTTTGCTGGGACTGTCACCAGTGGTATGAGTCACAACACATTTGCCCTTAATTGTCCCTAATGGATCACCCAGTGGCTTTCAAGACCTCAAGGTCACTCTTGGTTCTAGGCTAAAAACAATAGTTGCTGGCCCATTCAAGCCAATGGGGCATTGCCCCATCAACCTCAGCCAGCCCCAGCCAGTCCTACTTGTCTGCTTTCTTACTTAAGTCCAGTCCCTGGCTTTGAGCTTCCTCCTCCTTAGTTTTAGTGCTGCCATTGTAGAAGTCAGCAGAGAGGAGCATGTGGCAACAGGAATGTTTTGAAGAGCCTCCTGAACATTACTTAGGAGAGAGGCAGACACGCCTCACCAGGGAAGGCATTCCACAAACTGGGAACCACCACCAAAAAGGCCCCCTCATGGTTCAGCACCAACTGGGCAGCAGCCAACGGTTGCACCAACAACAGGACCTTAAGGTAAAGGTAAAGGGACCCCTGACCATTAGGTCCAGTCGTGACTGACTTTGGGGTTGCGGCGCTCATCTCGCTTTACTGGCCGAAGGAGCCGGCGTACAGCTTCCGGGTCATGTGGCCAGCATGACTAAGCCGCTTCTGGCGAACCAGAGCAGAGCACGGAAACACTGTTTACCTTCCCACTGGAGCGGTACCTATTTATCTACTTGCACTTTGATGTGCTTTCGAACTGCTAGGTTGGCAGGAGCAGGGACCGAGCAACGGGAGCTCACCCCGTCGTGGGGATTCAAACCGCTGACCTTCTGATCAGCAAGTCCTAGGCTCTGTGGTTTGACCCACAGCGCCACCCACGTCCCACAACAGGACCTTATCTGCCAGTTATAGGGCCTAAGATGAGAGATTGAGAGATGCACTCTTTGAGGTGCTAGGTCCTAAGCTGTTCAATAATAATTGATTAAACCAAGCATGAGAGAGGATTGCAAGTGTGCAGGAGGGAAAGAATGGGGTGGTGGATTCTTTTTGAGTTGCTGCTCTGCCACTGCTTTCTTCTGAGTTCTTAGGCAAGTCACTTAGCCCCATGTGTTTTTGAGAAGGGTTCTCCAAAAGGAAATGTATTGAGCAACAGCCACAGTGTACTTTCTTTGCATCTGTTCCAGCTTACCCACCCTATCCCCTTCTGCACGTCTCTCCGGAGCTGATTCTGTAAATTAAGCAGCAGATGAGAATCAAGCAGCATTGGCTTCCTTGAAGTCTTTGTTTGTTGACAAAGTTAAATTTGCAATTTCATGGTTTGGTTACAATGAGTTTAGTTTATAAGATGCATGAGGCACTGCGGGAGGTTTGAGTGGCTGGTGGCATGGAGGAGAGGAGGAGGAGGAAAGAAGGGCAGGGAAATCCCTGCAAGTCAACAAACACTTGAGTGTGGAGTCACCATTCTCTCTCACAGAGGCATCTGCTCACTGAAAATCCTTTACTGCATCTCTGCACCCCAATGACGAGCTGATTTCTCCGGCAACGGTGCAGGGATTAGAAGTATTAAGCCATGGCTGAAAGAGTGGGTGACTTTAGAGGACAGCAACCTGCAGACAGCCTAGGGGAGAAGTATGTTATTAATTTCCTGGAATTGGAACCAAATCAGTGACTCAAATGGGACCCCCCCAAAAAAAAACCCCAACCCCTCCTGCTTTCTTCCAAAGATAGATGCAAGATTGGCATGAAGGCTGAAATCACCCTGGTACGCATTTCAGAAGGCTGATATTCAGTCAACCCTGGTTTAGTTGCATGAATGTCAAGGGATGTAGGAAGCAAAGGCACATTTAGCACAACCAGTTCCACCGCACTGGGTGTCGAGCCTAGGGGGTGCTGCAGGGTGTCACAACTATTACATCTTGAACTGGGCAGAATGGAAGGTGAGAGGCGGTGGAAGCACCAAATTTTGGCCTTGAACAAGGTGCTGTTGAAATTTGAAAGACCAAAACCCACCCCTGTGGGCAGCAGTTTCACATGAACTAGGAGCTTGGAAGCAGAAAAGATTGGACAAACCAGATGTCAGTACTGAATGACACATCCACAGGACAAACCTCATTCCCACAGGGGGCAGTGATGGCCACCAACTTGGATGGCTTGAAAGGGGGATTGGACAAATTCAAGGCATTTGAACTTGCCTTAGGGCATGCGTAGCTGTCCACATTACATGACTGGAGGGCTGCACTGAAGAATTCAGAGAAGTGAGATTTCCGAAGGACGACTCTTTCGGCTGGCATATTGTTTCAGAAACTTCATAATGGGCAAATTCACATTTAAATGTGAACTGAATCCAGTTTCTCCCTCCTCTCTGGCAGCCACCTCATTATACCAATGATGCCATTTGGAAATGTTGCAGCAAGCTGTTCCCTTTCCCTTAAGAACATAAGAAGACGACTCCTGCTAGATCACGCCAATGGCCCATCTAGTCCAGCACCCTTTTCTCACAGTGGAGAATTGGATGCCTGTGGAAAACCCACACAAGAGCATCTCTCCCCTCCTGTGGTTTCGAGCAACTGGTATTCAGAAGCAACTGTGGAGGCAGAACATAGTAGCTTCTACCAAAGGCATCATGACCTTTGAAGAAGCATGAACTCAGGATGAAAAGGAGAAATGAGCTAAGAGGAAGGCATGTTTGGTAAACCCTCACCATGATCGGCTCCCACCTGGAAACCTATGTCAACCTGTGGAATCCAGAATTGGCCTCTGCAGTCACTTACAGACATACTGTTAAGACCATGGTCTTGATAGACAATCTTACTTGGCTATGAGCGATCACCAAAGAAGAAGCCCATTAGATAGCTCAGTTGGTTAGAGTATGGGGCTGATAATGCCAAGGTTGCAGGTTTGATTCCTGTATGGACCAGCTGCATATTCCTGCATAGCAGAGGGTTGGACTAGATGATCCTCAGAGTCCCTTCCAATTCTATGATTCTTTTGACTGAGTTCGCCCTTAGAGGTATCAGCACAATCTTCCTGGGATCTGGGGCTTTTTATGAGCATCGTGTCATAAGCCATCGGAGCTCTCTCTCTCTCTCTCTCTTTCCAACCTCCTTAGCAATTGGAGCATTCATTTTCCTTCCTCCAGCAGAGTGACTCAGAAAACTGCAGCCAGACTCAAGTGGCAAAGTGGCAGGAATGTTCTAAACAAATATTAATCAATTAATATTACATGCAGGGGAGACTCGGAGGAATGCAGGAAAGGAGGCTAGCCAGAGGGTATGAAACCACCAGATATGCAGCGTGCCTTGTAGTTGCAAATCCCTCAGAGGCATGAGCAATACCCGGCGGCGATCTCCATCAGGAAGTCCCCCTCTTTTGTTTATTATTGATGAGGAAAAAAATGTTGTTTGGTGCAGTTGATTGATTTACTTGACTGCAAGATCGGTGAGAAGTGGTTGGGTTTTCCAGGCTGCTGTATAACATTGACAGGTGGAAGGGAATGGAGGGTGGATAGATCACAGAAAGGACAAAACTCAGTGTGGATATACCGAGCTGCAAATTGCCAGAGTTTTCCCCCGATGTAAAAATGCTACCAGTCACTTAGCTGTTTTCACAAAGCGGATGGAGAATGAGAAGCGTCTCCAGGCTGAGGGAAATTTATCTGCTTCGCATTCAGGAGGCCCTAGGCTCAGTCTCCAAGTCCCATGATTTTTGTCCTCCCTTCCCTCAAACAAGGTGGGCCCATTGTGTAAAGGGCACATATCCGGCATGACTTGAGATACATGATGAAGCGAAGAAGGTAAGTCTGGTGGGGCAATGAAGATGCTCATTGGTGAAGCATCTGCATCGCATGCAGAAGGTCTCAGGTTGAACCTCTGGCATCTTCAAAACCTTCTCTGACATCCTGGAGAGCTGCTACCAGTTAGTGTGGACAATACTAAGTTAGATAGACCAATAGTCTGATTCAGCATGAGCCTGAATGCTCCTATCTGCTTTGCAAGCAGGAGGTCCCAGGTTCAATCCATGGCATGCTTAGCAGCCGGTCTGATATCCTGGGGAGCTGCTGCCAGTCAGTGTAAACATTATGAAGGTATTTAATTAATTTCATAAAACTTATATGCTGCTTGTTTATAAACGTAAACAAAACTGCAAAACAATTTACAAAGAGAGAAAGGAACAATCAAATTATCTGTAAAAAGCAGTTACAGAACAACTGTGGCAGGGGGTATTTTTGTTTTGTTACTATGATATGTATTTATGTGTTTTTGTATTGCAAACTACACTGTGATTCTTCGATGAAGGGTGGTGTAGAAATTTAAGAAAGAAGTAAATAATGCTGCATTTAAAACATTTAAAAAACAAAAAGCTAAAAGCTAAAAACCATGTCAGCGTTCTGCATGTCTGGGTAGATTTGCCTAAACAAAAATGGTTTTAGCGAGCACCCAAAAAAGTACAGCAAAGGCACCTGCCTTATGTCAATAGGCAGGGATATCCAAAGTGTGCAGTACTGCCACACTAAAATATTGATTGCTTGCAGATGCAAATCTTGCACTATGTGGTCGCTTTAACATTTCCAGTTCCACAGATCAAAGCACTCAAGTGGGCATGTATGGGGAAAGGGGATCTTGATAGACCAATGCTTGGTCAATCAATGGTTTGACTCAGCATCAGGCAGCTTCCTCCGCTCCTTTGCTACATGAAATGTTCCACCAGCAGGATACATGCATGAACCAGAACTTTCATTTACTGCACTACTTGTTATCTGTCCCCATTCCAACCATTCGTCAGAATAAATGATCTGCACGTCAAAAGCCCGTTCTAAACCGGCTGACCCTCCTCTATCTCTCTTTGCCCTGCAAAACCATTCCGCGTCTGTGTGAGTTTGCTCTTTTGCTACGGTGCATTCAGGCTCTTGGCACCCCGCTGCGGACATCGCAACAGAGACATCCTGATCTAGCAGCGATGGCCCATTCCTTTGTCCAATTAGACCTCTGGATGACACTTTGCGCAGAAGTGGCAGATTATTTTCTTTAGCTGTAGCCCTTCAATGCCATCACATTAATCATCATTAGCTCCGCTTCCCCTCGCACACAATGCGCCCCCCCATCACCCTCATCCCCGGCCTGGACAGGATCAGTTGCGCAGTGTTCTTTGGAATTGCACTGTCATTGCTAGCTCATTAATATCCGCTGATTTGAATGAGGTGGCTGACCCTCCTTTGTTAACTGAAGCCCAAGTAAGGCTCTGCCGATAAACAATGCCATCTGAAAGGTGCTTGCCCGCCATCGGAGGCCTTCTCCTGATTAAATTTCCAAATGTCAGGCTGGAAACAAGAGCTCATTAAAAGTGCATCTTTAAGAAAGAAAAAAAAGGAGGAGGAGAAGAAACATAAATGAAGGGGAGGGGTGCAAACCCCAACAACCTGACTCTTTCCAACGCCACACGCGGAAAAGTGATTACGGAGCATGCTTGATTAATCAGGTGTGGAAATTTTTAGCACCTCTCTGGTAATAAACAATACAACGCCCCCAGCTGCCTGCTCTTCCTGCCACCGAGCAGAGCAGAATGGCCAATTTTCCACTTGTCTGATGTGCGCAGATCAGATTTGCATTGATGGTAAAACTTTTATGGCGGCAGCGAGGAGGGGAGGGAGGGAGGCAGGCAGGCAGGCAGGACGGTTGGGAGAGCTCTTCGTGGCACCTTCCCGTAGCCAGCAGCTCATCAGCTTCCCCGGCTGGCGGTTTGTGTTAATTGCCTCCCTCCCACCAGGCTGGAGATTGCAAACAAGGCAACGCACTGTCCGGGAATACATTTTACATGCAGATTTCAACGTGATGCGGTGATTGTTGGTTGGAGGGGGAAGCGTTCATCTGTTTGCTTTGCATTTGCTGATCAGCTTAATCTTTGCCTTGCAAATAATTGCGGGGGCCGAGCGTTCAAGAGGATGGCACTTTCTCCCATGTGACCGTCTCTCTGCCCTGACATCATCAGCCAAAGCCCTGATTTGCATTGCACTGTAATGGCAAGTGTGGCAATCTCTCACATTCAGCCCCTTTCTTTCCCCTGCAATGTGTATTTTGCAGATTTGCAACAATTCAATAGGTTGCAGAATTCCCTGGATACAGAATTTCAACCCTGCATTTTCAGAAAAACACCCAACACCTACAGTGCTTAAATGCTCCCCCCCCCCCCAATGTAACTGGCATTAAAGGAGCCAATGTTTTGATGGTTTTTCTTAGCTACATCGGACCACCCAAGCAGATATCTGCTTTTCTCTTGAAACACAATCAAAACCTGGTTTCTTAAGAGGATTATCAGGTGTCTGTTTGAATTATTGGGTGGGGGGTGGAGGAGTAAGGCTAAGTCAGTCCTCAGAAATGTTCATTCATTTGAAAGGTCAGCTAAATCAGATTTATTCATATTAGTATGCTGCTTTTATCCCTTTAACTTTCCCTTCCTAATTATTCTCTTCTTTCCAAGTATTATATTATACAGCATACAAAAGCATCTGGTGAACTCAGGTTTAACAGTTTTATATATTTCCCCCCTTCCATTAAAAACATACAGATCTATTTATGTTTAGATTAAGGTTTGTTTCAAAATGAGGCACAACCTGAAGATGCCCCCTGTGTATGAAAGGGCACCTTTAAATCCAGCCTGATAGACTAAATGTGCTACGTCTCTCCTTCTAACAACCAACTCAGGTGACATGTGACAACATGATTGTAACCCAAACTGGGCCATGAAGAAACTATAGATGGAACAATTTGTCAGTGTCCATTTTTCTCTAATCTCCTGCCCACCCCCCACATCTTAAGTTCTGTTCTTCTCTTATTCACATCAATTTGCAAAATTGTTTTCCGTCATGGAATTTCAACAGTGCTTAAATGTGAAACTCTCTCCCTTTTAATGCAATTTTACCCAATATATACATTTGTGCAAATGAAAATTCCCTACCTTGATGCATTTTTTGCGTCTTACTTTCATTGATATATGCATTTTTATGCACACTTTACTCTGGTATATGCATTTTTGTGTATATTGCTTGGCTGGAAAATTGCAATGCAAAATCCATACAAGTGTGGATTTTGGGAAGCAGGAATTAGGTAGGCTTGCCTTCACAGAATCAAATTTATCTCTCATTCCTATGAGAAACACAAGGGAAGGATCATAATGTTTGGGGGAGTCCCATGGTTTGCAGAACTAAAATGGGGGTGGGGGACCCTCTTCACAACCCCATGAGGTTTCTGCATGCTCTGTAGCCATGGAATGTTCAGTGTCACTGGAAGATGAAAAAATGAAAACCAAGGGATGAGGATGAAATGGCCTTGTGGGCATGGCTGGCTTGCTGGAGCCCTGAGTGGAAATGGAAGCACATTACATGTGGAAGTACATTGCAGCGTTTTATTACAGACCCCTCTTGTCATCAGTGCAACCTATGAAAATGGGTTGTTTCCCTGGCTGGCCCTACTCAGAGTAGGCCCATTGAAGCTAATGGTTATGACTAACTTATGTTCATTCTTCACAATGAGTGTGCTCCAAGTAGATCTTTGTTGGATACAACCAGATGTTACAAGACCAATCTTCCAATCAGCCATGTGGTCAGTGTGTTCCCCACCCCACTGAAGACATTGCTGTGAAAATGAAATTTGGGTTTTCAGACAGAGAAGCAAAGACACATTGCCTGATTAAACTAATGCGTATTGATATTTTCCCCTGTTGATTTGTCTTCGTAGGCTGTTTAAATTGCATTGTTATAAAAACAAAAGAGAAAGAGAAGGGTATGAGATTGATCAATTTTTTTTGAAGTTTTTGACATTGGAAAGAAAAGTTCTTTTGTATTTTGCTTCCTCAGAATTTTCTGGTTAACACCCAGAGAAAGCAGTGTTAAAAAATGTTGAGCAAATAATTATGTTAAAATGTCAAGCACCCATTATTTCTTAGAGAGGACAGAGGTTTTGATTGAGCAC
Organism: Podarcis pityusensis; assembly: GCF_964106645.2. Classification (NCBI taxonomy): domain Eukaryota; kingdom Metazoa; phylum Chordata; class Lepidosauria; order Squamata; family Lacertidae; genus Podarcis; species Podarcis pityusensis. The sequence continues at coordinate 20,433,848 of NC_138040.1, read as the reverse complement.
AAATCAATTTTTCTCCCCCTGTGCCATAAAATTACAGACATCCAAGTTTTGTTTGGTGATTTACTTCCACTGCTGCAGGTTTTTAAAGTGCCTTGGTAGTTCTGCTTGTTGTTTAATTTTTGATGGATGTTAAATGCATCCTCCTAATTCTGGCAAAACAGGAAAATTATCCAATCATTTCGCTTTCCTAAAAGAGAATATTTTATGTTAGCTACATCCCAAAACACTTTGCAGAGCTACAGTTAAATAATGCAATTGTAAAAAATTAAATATTGAATAATCACCAAAGAAGCTGATAGTCAAGAGGTATTGAGGAGACTCTCCCGACTGTGATTTGAACACCAGTGAAGTAATACAGTAAAGCAAAGAGAGCTTCCCCCCCCCAGACAGAAAATCTTGCAAGAAAATACAGACAGAAAAAGATGTGTAGGTGTAAGATTGGGAAATATTTATATACACATATGTAGTCGATGAGTGAGTTGGAGATGGACAAATAGCTTTATTCCCTATCCTTGCTGTTTTTGCATTCCATTCTTTTTCTGATTTAATCTGAGGTTTTGGGTTGTGGGGTTGTTGTTTTTTTTAAAATCCATATGAAAATTTGCATTTAAATACGTAATGTTAATTTTGTTGTTGTTTTTGAAGCCAAAGGTCACGATGACAAATATGCATAGCAACCAATCAGTTCAATATTGCAGAGTTAAAATTCCAAAAGTTGCATTGTAATATAAATTGATCGCTGGGGTACAAAGAAACTGGCTTGTATACTGCAGTGGAGAAGGCTGTAGTCCTCACCTTAATTTAATGTGGCCTGCAGAGATGGAGTTTTACACACACACACAGACACACACAGAGAGAGAAAGAGAGAGAGAGAGAGAGAGAGAGAGAGAGAGAGAGAAATGGAGCACACGCTATAAAAAGGTAAAGGTAAAGGACCCCTGACAGTTAAGTCCAGTTGCAGACGACTCTGGGGTTGTAGTGCTCATCTCACTTTACAGGCCAAGGGAGCCGGCGTTTGCCGCAGACAGTTTTTCTGGGTCATGTGGCCAGCATGACTAAGCCACTTCTGGTGCAATGGAACACCAGAACCAGAGCAGCGCATGGAAAAGCCAATTACCTTCCCACCAGAGCGGTACCTATTTATCTACTTGCACTTTTTGGCATGCTTTTGAACTGCTAGGTTGGCAGGAGCTGGGACTGAGCAACGGGAGCTCATCCCATCGCGGGGATTCGAACCGCTGACCTTCTGATCGGCAAGCCCAAGAGGCTCAGTGGTTTAGACCACAGCACCACCCGCGTCCCTACAAAAGGTAAAGGCAAAGAACCCCTGACAGTTAAGTCCAATCGCAGAAGACTCTGGGGTTATAATTCTGCAAATGCCACCCACTTTGGGCTCTTCCCCACTCACCACCAGCTCCATATCTCCACAGCAATTGACAGCAAATTTATCTAGCTCTCCTCTTCTGATCTTTCTTGCTTCCAAGGCAAAAAAAAGACACTTGTTGTGCTGCATCCATATTAGCATCGCTCAGGAGAAAACCAACAGATCCAACAAGAGCACTCATTCAAAAACTCTCCCTGGGATCTATGCACAGAGGGCAAATTAAAATATAAAGAACCAGGCCATCCATAAATATGTAATCTTTGTTCCATTGTTGACTTTTTATAACGTCTGTCCAGTGCTTCAGCCGGCATAACATGAAAGTGAAGTTCAAAAAGCTTGTTTCTTATTGAAGTTGACATAAAGTTAGAAAGCGAGTTTGCTCTGAAATGTTCATTTCTCAAGAAGTGGAATCAATGGGGAGAAACGTGAGGACTTGCCTGACCACCAACCCCTCCTGAAGTCCACCCAGAGTACCCCTGTCCCTCAAAAGGCATATTTAAATAGCAACTTAACTGTATTTTATCCAAAACAAACATTTCAGAATTCATTTTGATATTGTTGCATGTCACCCCAATCTCCATCTGGTCTGAGTTCCCAGGGGTTCCAGGTGTTTCCATTGAAAATGAGGCACAGTGGAGACTGTGGTGTCTTTATGGTATATGGTTTATTTACACATATATGCAACCTGAGCCTACGATGGAGGGTTTCACAGCATTGACACCCCAAGAGGGCCTTATTTTCCCTATAGCCGCAGTCTTGGATTCTAGCAGAAATCAAACATCGTTCTGTCTCTCTGACTTTCCAGTCTGTTGCTTTTCCACTTCTAGATTCTAGCTCACATCACTCAACTCTCAACTCTGACCTTGTGTCTTTCTAACTACCAGCCAGTTGAGCAAGGGAGCCCTCCATATTTGCCATCTCACACAAGGCCTATGACCTAGGCTATCTTCTCACCAGGAAGCTAGTCTGGCTATTCCAAGAATTAGAAGGGGCCCCAGGCATTCAGCCTAACCCCCTCCCTAAAACATAGCAATATGTTTTAGAGCAATGCCCAGTCAAATATAGTGGAAAACTTAAGTTCCAGCATATCCAGGATCTGCAGGTCAGGTCAGTTCATTTTGGAAACCACAATGGTCAGACATTCCAATTGCCAGAGCAGATTTTGTGTCTACGTGTTTAGAGAAAAGGATTAGGCCTTTTGCTTCTAAGTAACAGTTTCCTTTGCAACAAGTGCAGTATGTCTATGTAATATGGATGCCATTTTATTTATTTATGTCCTGTTCTTTATCTACTGAACTCAAGGGAGCACTGATGGGTTTATGAAACACAGTGACTGCATCCCAAGCCTGCAGACCCAACTCTTGGCCTCTCTAAGTAGTTCTACTCGAATACAAATTCGTACTCTCCAACATTTTTCCAATGAAAATGGGGACATTCTAAGGAAAATCAAGAGATTCTGGGTTCAGATCAGAAACTGGGACAGCTTCTGTAAATCCAGGACTGTCCCTGGAATATAGGGACACTTGGAGGGTCTGTAAATTATACCATAAGAAGTGGCCCTTGCTTTGCTTCTAGGACTCCCTTGAAGAAGCTGGGCTTGCAGTGTGCCCTTCTTATAGGATCAGCAGCTTAGATAGCATTTTAGAGTCCCTCCAGCTTTCAGAAGGCCCTCAAACAAGATACCCTGAGTGGGCACACATCCTCCTCACCCATACCCCCACTACACAATCACTTGCCACCTCCCTCCCTCTGCTCCCAATCTGTCCAACCACCCAGAGCAGGAGTGGGGTGTGTGTCTTTTTTTCAGCTCAAGGGCTGCATTCCCTCACGAATAAACTCCTGGAGGCCACATGCCCATGGTGGGTGGGGCCAGAGAGAAAAAATGGACAGAGCACCAGATACAAACCTTACCTTGGTACATTAGGTGGTATTCCACTCGTGCAAAAGTCAAAGGATTACACAAATACACAGACCACATTTCTCCAATCTCCAAGCAAGCCAGGCTTGAGAAGGGTTGCAGAGGAGGTCTGCTGAAGGGTGTGTCCTGGGGAGAGTCCTGAGGACCTATAGAGAAGCCTGGAGGCCTGCCTTGGGCATCCAGGCCTAAAGTTCCACATTCCTGCCCTGATGGAGAGCATGAGTCAAGTGAAGATCACTGCTCTACTTCTTCACTCTTGATGATGCTTCCATGCTTAGAGAGGAGCAGGCAGTGATAGCACAGCAAGGAGAAACAGTCAGGAGTCTCTGGCAGTGCCCCCCCCCCTTGCAGTGGTGGTGATCCTCAGATGGTATCTGGTACTGGCCTCTGATGCTGTTGTTTGATTGTTGAACAAGATTGCCTACTCTGGGGTGAGCTGGAAGAGACTGAACTGAATCAGAATGTTGTTTTTGTAGTTTAATTGCTGACACATTTCCCCTGAGGGAAAATATAGATGTTCAGGAAATGTGGAAATCAGTGTAGCAGTAAACTATTCTTAAATCCATTGTGTGCTACAGCCCTGTAGGTTTCTGACCTATCAGGCAGAGCATGTTGTGACGTAATAGCTAATGAGCTGATCCACAAAAATCTCATGTGAGACTGTCAGCTAACTTACAGATGTGATACAGCTGTCTGAACAGAACAGGAACCCCCCCACACACAGCTGTCCTGTTTTCTTGCTTTCAGAAACAGTGGCTTAGGTGCCATGGGTCATGGAAGATAAAACACCCATTTCTGCAGCTGCACCCATGTCTCCAACATCATAGAGCCACCCAATCAGCATGAAAGGGGAGCTTTTATTCCACTGAATGCCCCCAAACCAAGAATTTAGGAAGACTGAAAGCACAAGGTGCTTCAGTTTCAAGAGAATGGTGGTGCAAGGTCTGTTGTGTACAATGGAACTTAGTGGAAAACAAAACTAAAGTCACTCCAAATGAAGCAATTAGAGCACTCCAAATCATTTGCCTATGTATGTGCACAGAAAATAATAGATCTAGCTGAAAGGCATTGCAATGTGTTGTTGTATTGTATAATCTTAGAAGGCTGAGGGGTGTGGCTGTGAAGGGTGTGTGGTTCTGGCTATTATGAAGAGGCCCTGCACTTCTGAATTTGACACTACACTACTGTTTCTCATTGAGTGTTGAAAAACCGTGGATGGACACATTACCTGCACTCAGCTGATACTGTTTTTAGTTGCACACTGTGGGTGAATAGGCAACTTTTGCACTGGACTCCTGTGCTAGGCCAGCAAGAAACTGCTGGACTCAACTCCTGGATGTGCAAGGAATAAGGCCCATCTTGTAGTCTTCATGGAAGCATCTGTAGGAGGAAACAGGATACAGGACTTGATGGCTTGATCCAAGAGGAAACTCTTATGTTATGATATATAAATATGGGAAGTTGCCTTATACCAAATCAGAGCCTTGGTCCAAATAGCTCATATTATCTACTGTACACTGATCAGCAGCATCAGACATGAGTCTTTCCCAGCTTTACCTGGAGTTGCCAGGGATGGGCTCTTTTGAATACAGCACAAGTGGTCCACCACTGAGCACAACCCCTACTTCCAAGCTCTGGCTTGTGCTAGACATAAACCAGGTTAGGGAGGAATATGGCCGTGTACTGTAAGCTGCTTCCCATTCTAGGGCCTCTCACTACAGCAGAAGTGAGCCTTGTAAGTGGATAAATCACTAGGCCAATCTTCAACACTGTGTCATCAACCCTATCCACAATATAGCACAATCCAAAATGGCCATTTGATTATACCATTGTCATATTTATCATTTCTGCAGTGTCTCATCCCCCAACGCAGAAATAATCTTTACAGTTCTTTTGTCATTTACTCTCTGAATGACAACTCTACTCAGCTCCAAGTTTGCAACCTGCTCCAGGTCTGCCCATCCAAGTTTTAAGGCTGGTGGAGTAATTTTGTTCACCTAGAACTGGCAGGCATAAACTGTGAACCTGGAATTGAAAAAAGGAAGGTTGTCAATTCACAGAACAAGGCTGTGCCCAGCTGGGTGGCTCAGGGTTTCAGACAGCACCTCTTGGGTAGCATATGGATAAGCACTCAGAAGAGGTGCTGCTTGCCTTGAACAATAATTGTGACTTTTGTATTTTGAGATCCTTATCTGGAGGGTGTTTTGAAATATAGGCTCCTGGCTCTCTCCATCGGCTGCTCTGGAGAGGGCCTTGTCATCTGCTGGCTGGCAGTGTGGGTGTCTTCTCACATGTTACTTACTGCAAACTCACTTGTTTTTAAATGTGCCAGATGACAATGTAAACAGAGCAGCAGTTTTCCATCTGATTCATTTCACTCTCTAGTCCTTCCATTAATAAATTCCAGTGGTGAGTGGGAAGCAAAAGGGGAGGGGGATGTGTCTCTCTTTCTTAAATGACAGCTTGCTCTGCTTGTTTGTTCATTGCTGGCATCTGATCATTCCCCTCCTACTAGTCCAAGTAATTATAATGCCAGAACAGCTGCTTCACAGATCCTTTCTTCCAAGCCAGCAGGAATATGGTGCTTTCGTTTTCATAGCCAGCAGTTCTTGCCTGTGAATCCACTTTTCTGCAACTGGTAAGCAGTACAGCTTGAGAGATCTGCAATCCTGCACACTTTTTCCTTTGAGGAATTTCACAGGCCTTCTTAACAAAACTTTTGAGTTTCTCTTAAAATCCTTCAGAAACAACCTTGACATGGTAACAGAGATCTTCCATTGAATCTCTTCCATTGATCTTCCAGCCGCCCTCTCAGGTAACAGTCCTGGTGCCACTCACCTGGGAGTAAGCCATTCCATTCAATAGGACTTTTGTCTCAATAGACATGGTAACAGTGGCAGTTGTAAAATATATGCAAAAATCAGCCAGTTGGAGGCCTCATTTCAGTCAAACCCTGCCACTGGGGAGAGGGGCTAACTTTAATAGTCCATGTTGTGATGGAACAGAACCCTTGGAAATTTCAGTTTTGCTCCATTAGGATAAATGTAAACACTGGCAGAGGAAGGGGTGTGGGGTGTGTGTGTGTGTGGGCCGCCTTGGGTGTCATCACTGTGGGGTGTGTGTGACAAAATGACAAAAATAAGAGTTTAAAATAATAATAATAATAATAATAATAATAATAATAATAATAATAATAATAATTTAAAAAAAATTGGGCTCATGAAACTTTTTAGTTCAGCCAACAAATGTAACGAAACACGGCTGGCACTGGGCGCCACACCACGGGGGCTGGCACAGGGGGCTGCAGTGTGCCCGGGCCACGCGTCTCTCCTGGGAGTGATGTGGTGGCTTGGGCACCTGCAGGCTCCACGCTGCCTAAAACGGCAGCGTGGGACTTGTGTCTGCCCACTGCCTCTCCCTCAGCCACCTTACAGCTGAGGGGGAGGTGGCAAAGAGGCTCCATGCAGCGCGCCCCACCCCCATGGGCAGCTTGCCCCGCCCCCTATCCGTACATCCCCTCCATACAGGATTTCTGTGACACACATCCAATGGAAACTGTGTGCACGCATTAGCAGAGTTCAGCAGGAAGCCAGACTGTGTAGGAATGTGGTATCATGAAGATCTTTATTATTTACAGCAAATTAAAACAAAATAACATGGCTAGTGTGAACAGCATCTCTCACACAAGTCTTGTCTGTCGGAGAGAAGAGAACAAAGAGCAGTATTTCAAAAACTTTACTTCCATTTCCACAGAAACAACAGTAAGGAATGTAAACAGTGGATCACATGATCCAGCGATGAGAGAATGAAATACTGACACTCCCATGGGCAGCTCACTCTGCCCCTGGCTGCAGGATGTGCGCACTGCACCGGGTACCTGAGCAGCTAGCTATGCTACTGTATGTAAAGTCTATCAATGTGGGACAGACAGGTGAAGAAACCACATCAGTACTAAGGGAAGAGTTTGGATTTGATATCCCACTCTATCACTACCCAAAGGAGTTTCAAAGCGGCTAACATTCTCCTTTCCCTTCCTCCCCCACAACAAACACTCTGTGAGGTGAGTGGGACTGAGAGACTTCAAAGAAGTGTGACTAGCCCAAGGTCACCCAGCAGCTGCATGTGGAGCAGCGGAGACACGAACCCGGTTCACCAGATTATGAGACTACCGCTCTTAACCACTGCACCACACTGGCTCTCCAGTGGGAGATTGACTTAAAGCAGGGGTGGGAATTGTATTCAGTGTAGCACTAAATTGAAATGACTTAGTGGTATACTTGTTCTGCTTTCAAAATATTTTGCACTAGTGGAAGGTTGTTGCACAAGAAGATACATGAGCAGGTTGATGGTAACTGTGTTGAACAAGACATTGCTCAATGAGTTTCTTAAGAACATAAAAAGCTCTTAAGAACATAAAAAGAGACTGCTGGGCCCATCTAGTCCAGCATCCTTTTCTCACAGTGGCCAACCAGATATCTGTGCGAAACTCACAAGCAGGATTCAGGCGCAAGAGCACTCTCTCATCCTGTGGTTTTCAGTGGTTTTCAAGAAGCAAGTGGTTTTCAGAAGCATTACTGCCTCCAGCTGTGGAAGTAGAGCATAGCCAGCATGGCTAGCAGCCGTTAATAGACCTCTCCTCCATGCATAATCCTCTTTTAAAGCCATTTAGATTGATGACCATCATGGCCTCCTGCGGGAGTGAGTTCCATAGTTTAACATTCTCTAGTTTAATGTTGGATTCTTCCATTGTGCAACATTAAAACTCATCCATTTGCGAGTGCGAAAGCCCTTGCCCTGGCAGACAGGGAGTGTTGTATGTTGCCAAAAGGAAGCTGATTTCTACCAAGTTAGAACATTGGTTCATTTAGCTCAGTATTGTCTACACTGATTAGCAGTGGCTCTCAAGGGTTTTCAGACAAGGGTCTTTCTGCCATACCTGGAGATGCTGGGGATTGTACCTGGGACCTTGCACATGCATAGCTCATGTTCTCGGCCACCTTTTCCCAAGTCTATGCCCTCCAGATTCTAAAGCATGCTTTGACCCTGTATCACAGTCCTAAAGGGATGAAGAGGCCATAGTTCAGCGGCAGAGCATCTGCTCTGCATGCAGAAGGTCCCAGGTTCAATCCTCACTGGTTCCAGGTAACACTGGGAGACAACATTGTATGAAACCCTGGGAAGCTGCCTGTCAGACATGGTCTGATGGTTTGACTAGTTATCTTCCTGTGCTTTATAGGAGAAAGGAATCATGGAGGAAGGGAGCGGAGAGACTGCGACAGAGCCCAGTCTTCTAACAGGTCAGTGTCAGGGCTAGAATCTGTGCCTCAGTTTTTCCAGGCATTGCAAACGTTAGATGCTCTTCTCAAAGCACAGCCGGGAGCTCCTGTGGCAAAACCAAATTTGAAACGGAACAGGGATTACACAGTAAACAACTTAGCCAGTTTCATGGGCACGCAGACATGCATTCCACACATGCATGCACACCCTTTGAAGCCGAGAAGAGGCACAGATCTCTCCAGTTGGCAGAATGACATGTGTTATGCTGAATATTAATATGACATCACAGCTGCGGACCACCTGTGAGCATACCTGCCAATAAGCCACGGAAATAAAGACTGCAAACCTATTCATGTTCAAAAAAAAAATATGCGCAGAAGGGAAAACAAAAGTGTAAGCTCAGTGAAATACTATAGTTTAAAAAGGAGCTGGTATATAAGACAGGGGAGAGAAGAGGCAGCTGCAGCCAGGAAATCTCTTCATCAAATCTTACCAGCCATGATCTCAGTAACAGTGCTGCTATATGCCTGTTTACTCTGATGGAAGTCCCATAGTGATTAGTGGGGTTTACTCTTGTGGATAAGGACTGCAGCCTCATCGTGCAAACCTGCACTGCTTGCTCAGAAGTATATGTCATTTTATTCAGTGGGACCTACTCTCAGGTAAATGTGCATTGGATTGCAGCCCCGGGGACCATAGGATAGATACTATTGCTGAGCCTAAGGATCTCACAATTGCAACAATAATTCTGACCCACAAGAAAACAAAGGTGATGGACCGTAGATAGCGGAAAGGCATTTTTTATTTCAAAAAGGAAGTGTTGTATCTTAGTGGCATAGCATCTGCCTTGTATGCTGGTACAATCTACATCATCTCCAGGTAGGACTAGGAATGCTCTTTGTCTAAAACCAGTCAAGGTAAATAATATTGAGCTGGATGGACCATTGGTCTGACTAAGTATAAGACTACCTTGCACACAGAAAGTCTCAGGTTCAATCCCTGGCATCTCATCAGGCAGTAGGTGATGGGAATGTGTCCTTCAACTGACGTTCTCTGCCCAATTCCTGGTTTAGACAACATTGGTTTAGATGGGCCAATTCCTTACCACAATGTAAGGAAGGTCTCTTGGGCTCCATGATCACTGCAGATGGTGACAGTAGCCACGAAATTAAAACACGCCTGCTTCTTGGGAGAAAAGAAATGACAAACCTAGACAGCATATTAAAAAGTAGAGACATCACCTTGCCAACAAAGGTCCGTATAGTAAAAGCTATGGTTTTCCCAGTAGTGATGTATGGAAGTGAGAGCTGGACCATAAAGAAGGCTGATCGCCGAAGAATTGATGCTTTTGAATTATGGTGCTGGAGGAGACTCTTGAGAGTCCCATGGACTGCAAGAAGATCAAACCTATCCATTCTTAAGGAAATCAGCCCTGAGTGCTCACTGGAAGGACAGATCGTGAAGCTGAGGCTCCAATACTTTGGCCACCTCATAAGAGAAGACTTTCTGGAAAAGACCCTGATGTTGGGAAAGATGGAGGGCACAAGGAGAAGGGGACGACAGAGGACGAGATGGCTGGACAGTGTTCTCGAAGCTACCAGCATGAGTTTGACCAAACTGCGGGAGGCAGTGGAAGACAGAAGTGCCTGGCGTGCTCTGGTCCATGGGGTCATGAAGAGTCGGACACGACTAAACGACTAAACAACAACAACAACAACAAGGAAGGTCTCAATGTTGTAAAATTATTGTTTTGAAGGGAAGGGCTGTGGCAGAGCATGTATTTAGTAGTTAAAGGTCCCGTGTTCAGTCCCCAACATAAGAAGAACCTGCTGGATCAGGCCAGTGGCCCATCTAGTCCAGCATCCTGGTCCCACAGTGGCCAACCAGATGCCTGTGCGAAGCCTGCAAGCAAGACCAGAGCACAAGAGCATCTTCCTGTCCTGTGGCTCCCAGCAATTGTTATTCAGAAGCAGTGCTACCAGTGACAGTATTTCCAGGTGGGAAAAGATTGCGTCTGAAACCCCATGAATGCAGATCTAGGTGGAACACTGGTCTAACTGGTCTAACTCAACACTGCATGTTCTTAAGAGGACTCAGATGCACTTCCTCCAACAGGAAAGTAGCATGTGATTCAGACTTTATATTTCATTTTGCATAGTCCTAAACGTGTCACTGCTACCGTTGTGCTTTTAAAAGATTTTTTTTTTAATGGCAGAGCTGTGTACGTATGTATTCTTTTGGCCATAAATAATTTCTAATTTGCATAATTCATGGCACATTGTCTCAGGATTAGTTGTTTCATGATTACACGTAAGACAAATCGCTCCATAGCCTTGGGCTGATTCCACAAGGACCTATACTAACTCAGAAATATATATATATATGTGCAGCATTATTTAATGGTCAGTACCAAGCAATATTCTGTAATGCAGACAGTGCAGTGGAAAACAACAGCAGCAGAAAAACCTCCAGCAATAACAGCAACAAACTCCAGTTACTGTGAGTAATAAGCTACAGTTGACTGAATAATGATAACTTTACAGCAAGTGTAGCAATATGCAGTTTTGTCAGCTCCTGCTGTTCTGGCTATGAGTGGGAAATATTAATTGGCAGCTGCAGTTTATTTCATAAGCTACTGATAATAAATCTCAAAAACAAATAAAAGGAAAGAAGGGAAAACAAACTTCATTGTGCCAGGGCACTTTTCCAGCACTGTTCATTGAAGCAGTAGTCTGCGGTCATTTTGCAGAAGCTGTGCAGATCTTGGGAGCACAAAAACATTTCCCAGTGTGGTTTAGCAGTTTTAATGTTGGAATAGGACCTGGGAGACAAGGGTTCGAATCCTAACTCAACCAGGAAGCTCATTGGCTCTCAGTCTAACCTACCTCACAGCATGTTTGTGAGGATTAAATGAGAACCAGGACCTGGGAGAACAGTGTACAAATTTCAACTCAACCAAGAAAATCACTGGGTGGCCTTGGGTCAGCCACTGTCTCTGAGGTTAGCCTGCATGGCAGGGTTCTTGCAATGATGCACACAGGCAGGAGGTAGACCGGACACTCCTCCTTGAGCTCCTAGGAGGAAAGATGGGGTCTAAATGCAGTAAAATAAGAAATAAGAAATGGCACACAAAAAATGAGTTCACTGTAGCTACATTACTGGGATGGAAGTTTATGCGGAACACCACGCAACACGTAGTTGGGCCCTCTGTGCTCAGTCTGTCTTCTTGCCATTTGACAGTTCCAGGCAGCAGATGCTTCAAAGGAAGGTACAATTAGAAAGAAATACTACACCCAAGCCGGCCGTTCTATGCTACATCACAGCGCAGTAAATCACAGCATATGATGGCTCAGTAGACAGAGTGGAAAGAAGCAGAGGACCAGGGGAAGAAAGGGCACTTGCTTCATAGGCTTTTTCTTTTTCTTTTTGATCCAGTCCGTTGCTGGAAAGGGGCTCTCTTCCTCATCCACCGCATTTCCCCCATTCCGGAAACCTGATCTGCTTTCCTCTATTTCTGTGCAACAATGGGAGGAAGAACATGCCAAAGAAGGAAGAGAGAAGGCTCTGTGGGCCTCTCAGCTGCTTTAAGGCCCAAATGAGAAGTCTCCACAGACAACTCCAGTGCTGTCTAAAATCAAACGACTGTAGAATTGGAAGGAACATCAAGGGTAATCTAGCCCAACACAACTTAAAACATTGAGATCGGAAAAAGGGAGAAACTGAAATTGACATATTTATCCACCCCTAAGTCTCCATTTTATATCACCAAAAGTGTTGGGGCACCTTAAAGGCTAACACATTTATGATGGCTGGAATGTGTGCAGAGGAGGGCAGCCAAGATTATCAAGGGTCTGGAAATGAAGCCTAATGAGGAACAGTTGAAGGAGCTGGGTATGTTCGGCCTGGAAAAGAGGAGATTGAGGGGAGATATGATAGCCCTCTTCAGATATCTAAAAGGGCTGTCACATGGAAGAGGGAATAAGCTTGTTTTCTCTTGCTCTGGAGGGTAGGACTCAAAACGAATGGTTTCAAATTACAAGAAAGGAGATTCTGATGAACAGTGAAAGCTGTTCAACACTGGAACAGATTACCTCAGGAGGTGGTGGACTCTCCTTCCTGGGATATTCTAAAGCAGAGGTCAGATGGCCATCTGTCATGGATGCTTTAGCTGAGATGTCTTCATTGCAGGGAGCTGGACTAGATGACCTTTGGGGTCCCTTCCAACTCTACAGTTCTATGCTTCTATTATTCTAACCTTTTGTGGACAATAGTCCAAGCCATCAGATGCCATGGTTTTGCAGAATAGGGAAGGCTGTGTGTATGATAGCACTATCACCCCTCCCTCTAGGACCTAAGTATGACATTGTGTCTCTGTGTAGCAGCACACCTTAACCTTTCCCTCCTGAACTGTGTCCCACTTCCCCCCAAAGTCCCCTCCATGGCTTCTAAGTGTGAAAGTAGAATTCCATTGGCTGTAGTAGGAAACAGAGTAGAAGACTAATTGCTGCATGCAGGAACAGGAGGCTGTGAACTGGACAGGGAGGCCCCTTAGGCCACACCTTTGGCTCAGTGGTCTCTCACCCTGCACAGGGTGCTGATGATGATGTGATGGTGATGATTTACTGCCCTTAGTGGGCATGGTGGCATCTGATGATGTTACAGGTGTACAGTATGTACATGACTGATTCCTCCCCAACGAGGTCGCATGTGGCTTATTATAAATCCCTATTTGATAGTCCAAGTCAATTTCTTACTTGCAAAGCCCCTTTCTTCTCCCAGTGCTGTGCAAAGACTCATCCAGGAAAAGTCCTTATAGAGATGGAGGAAGCAGCAGCTCCTACGTGCAACATTACCATTTGCCTTGCCCTCCATCTCTGTGAAAACTCAATTTCCACTCTTGATCAGATGAGTCTCTGCACAGCTTTAGGGGAGGAATGAGTGTGTGTGTGAGAGCGGGAGAACTTAGGGAAGAGGTGGGTGGGGAATCCACAGGGAGATTTAAGGAGAACAGCGCTTGAATCAAAGTTATAATTCAATTTTGAAAGCATTGATTAGATTTCAAGTTCTCTGTGTTCTTTTATTCCTGGAACTTTGCATAGGCACAAGGGCAATTTAACAAGACATGAGGCATGTGAAGAACAGTGATCCATGCTGCCAAGAATCTCATTTAAAGAGCTCTTTAGGGCATGTCCTGGCCTCTTCCCGTGCACATCAGCAGGACTTCTGCCTGGTCCTTATGTCCGGAGCAAAGGGGGCTTAGAACACAGCTTTCCAGACTTTTCATGCTGGTGACACACTTTTTAGACATGCATAAATTTGCAACAGAGTAATTCAGTTTTACTAGCAAACTGGAGGTTAAACGAACCCGTTTCCAGCCCTGGGAGGAGCATAGGGAGCCTTCACGAGACACACCTGCACACTGCAGCCAACATACATGTCACAACACACAGTTTGGAAAGCTCTGGGCTAGAAGGTTTGTGTGTCCCTGACTGGGATGGCCAGTTGGTCAATTTCAGTTCTTCTCAGCATTTGCATCTTTCAAAGTCCTCATGAAAATTCTAATATACATACTTTTAAATGTAATTTTATGTAATATACACATTGCCACCCCCCCCAGGGCTATTTCTCAAACAGAACACATTTTTGCAGGCTATTTTCATGAACATATGCATTTTAATGCACACTTTCCCCCCAGCAATATGCATTTTTGTACACATTACCTGGCTGGAAAACTGCAAAATTTAGAGAAATGCGAATTTTGAAGGTTGGTTGTGTTTCGGTTTGCATATGTTTCAGAATGTGTGAATTAGGAATTATTAGCCTTTTAATGCAAACGGAATGGAAAGTATCCCCCACTCCTAGCTTGAAAAGAGAGAAGGCTATGAATGGGCATATCTTTATTCGGGGTTCCATCAAACCTCTGGCGACCAATTGGTTCCCCAGTGCTTGGTCTGGCCATGAATACATTTTCATTCATCTTTACTTGAGAAACAGCCAGATTCTGGCCTTTTCTAAATGTCTGCTGCCTGCTTTCCTGACTATTCCTCAGATTCACTGGCTACCTGTCTAGGCCTCCTGACCTTCAGTATCTACCACAGCATTTCCCTCTGGGCTTTGGACCAATTTAGGACTCATATTCCAAAACGGTGCACTTTTGGTCTGCTGTGCTTCAGCAGTAATGTATTAGCAGCTGGTGTACCAATACAACACATGGGATAAGAATCTTCTAAATGGCACATCAGCCTCACATTGGTCTTTATGCCAGTCTGGTGTAGTGGTTAAGAGCGGTAGTGAACCTGGGACCTTCTGCATGCAGAGCAGATGCTCTGCCACTGAACTATGGCCTCTCCATCCCTTTAGGACTGTGATACGGGGTCAAAGCGTGCTTTAGAATCTGGGGGGCATAGACTTGGGAAAAGTGGCCGAGAACATAGCTATGCATGTGCAAGGTCCCAGGTACAATCCCCAGCATCTCGAGGTATGGCAGAAAGACCCTTGTCTGAAAACCCTTGAGAGCCACTGCCAATCAGTGTAGACAATACTGAGCTCAATGAACCAATGTTCTGACTTGGCAGAAATCAGTTTCCTTTGGGCAACATACAACACTCTGCAAGGGGAAGGGCTTTTGCACTAGCAAGTGGGTGAGTTTTACTGTTGTACAATGGAAGAATCCAACATTAAACTAGAGAATGTTAAACTATGGAACTCACTCCCACAGGAGGCCATGATGGTCATCAATCTAAATGGCTTTAAAAGAGGATTATGCATGGAAAAGAGGTCTATTAATGGCTGCTAGCCATGCTGACTATGCTCTACCTCCACAGCTGGAGGCAGTAATGCTTCTGAAAACAACTTGCTGGGAACCACAGGATGAGAGAGTGCTCTTGTGCCTGAATCCTGCTTGTGAGTTTCGCACAGATATCTGGTTGGCCACTGTGAGAACAGGATGCTGGACTAGATGGGCCCAGCAGTCTCTTTTTATGTTCTTAAGAGCTTTTTATGTTCTTAAGAAACTCATTGGGCAATGTCTTGTTCAACAAAGTTACCATCAAGCTGCTCATGTATCTTCTTGTGCAACAATCTCCCACTAGTGCAAAACATTTTGAAAGCAGAACAAGTATACCACTAAGTCATTTCAATTTAGTGCTACATTGAATACAATTCCCACCCCTGCTTTAAGTCAATCTCCCACTGGAGAGCCAGTGTGGTGTAGTGGTTAAGAGCGGTAGACTCGTAATCTGGTGAACTGGGTTCACACCCCTGCTCCTCCCCATGCAGCTGCTGGGTGACCTTGGGCCAGTCACACTTCTCTGAAGTCTCTCAGCCCCACTCACCTCACAGAGTGTTTGTTGTGGGGGGAGGAAGGGAAAGGAGAATGTTAGCCGCTTTGAGACTCCTTTGGGTAGTGATAGAGTGGGATATCAAATCCAAACTCCTCCTCCTCCTCCTCCTCCTCCTCCTCCTCCTCCTCCTCCTCCTCTTTTTCTTCTTCTTCTTCTTCATACATTACATGGGCAAACACTTTTCTCACCTTCCCCCCTGTTGTATGTTAATTGCAAGGAACCAGTATGACACACATATATAGTAGGAGTGCCTCATCCTTGCAAGGAATGAGTATGATATGTATGTCATGAATTCTGCTCATATTGACCCAGAGCAGATCCCAACATATAGTTAGCAAAAGAAAAAGCATAAACACATTGCAGGATTCCCCAAAAATAGACCAGAGGCAATTAGCTTCATCCAGCAGAGTTTTGCTACTGAAGGCAAATGAGCTTTACGGCTCAAATCCATACATCTTCAGGATTGGCACAGTCCATATGAAATCCAGTTGAAGCAGACTTAAACTTACAATAAGACTAAAAGCTCAACACTAAGCATATTATGTACAGAGCACCACACCAGAAGGAAAGAGAGACAGAAAGTGAAACTCAGGCTCCCTCTGGCCTATAATTATAGTCAGCATGACCTTGACAGAAAGAGAGAACAAAACCAGTTTAAACCAGCTGTTCAGCTTCTCTGAAGGAATAACCAAAACATCGGGAACCTTCTGCTTGTTTCTAGGCAGAATAGAAGCTTGCTGGTTAGTTAGAAACTTCCAGCTTGCAC
The DNA here is from genome assembly GCF_964106645.2 of Podarcis pityusensis. Lineage (NCBI taxonomy): Eukaryota > Metazoa > Chordata > Lepidosauria > Squamata > Lacertidae > Podarcis > Podarcis pityusensis. Next base: position 20,417,160 of record NC_138040.1, on the reverse strand, counting down.
TAGCTTGTATCACAGAGAGAAGCTTCCAGAACCCTCTTGAATAAATAGAATAGGAAAGATCTCTACACATCAGGTCAATACCTTCTGTACCAAAAAATGCAAACTGACAATATATACGCTGTAAATGAGATAAAATGGAAAGAGCTATGGTGTGTAAATGGGTGGGTGTTAGGCAGAATCACACAAAAAATGCCTCCGGTTTTGTCAATTTGGAATGAGGCTGGAAAAAGTGGTGAAAATATTTGCTTATTCAGAGTAGTGGTAGGAAGTATTGCCCTTACTCTGATTTGGCTTTGTGAAATTATCAAGTACCCAAATTGGATTAGGTTTCCAGATGATGCTGCATAGCTATTTGAAATGAAAGCAATACTTCCTTCCTTTACTCTGATTTGAATTTATGATGTTCACATGCCTGATGACATGATGTATTTTAGTAACACGATCCCTGTTGACTAACATTGAAGATACTCTTGATTTAGATATGCATGAATTATTCTATTTCTAGTTTATGTAACTTTCATATGTGTTCATTCACAAATCTGTACTGTCCAGTTTCCAAATCAATTTGAACTGTAAAAAATATGCAAAAAATGCATTTTAATATATATTGAAATAGCATTTCAATAATAATAATAATAATAATAATAATAATAATGTCAATATAAAATTTCTCTCAGAATTTGCATTTCTAAATGTATTTTCAATCAAAACAGATATTTTGGGATGGCAGTTTAACATATCTTTAACACATTAGTCTAGGAGTTACAGAACCAATTAGTTTACACCAAAGTTTACAGAGATCAGTTCATCAATCATCCCAAACCTGCATTTTTGTTTTAACGTACCATATCTTCAGATGGGGGGGGGGGGGTTGGGATTCACAGGCATTAAACAGTAAGAGGGTAAGAGTTTGGAAACTTTTTGCCTTGCTAGCCTTCTTCCCCCTTCAACCTGAAAATTATCATGGGCAAAAATTTGGTGTAGCCCTAATATATATACAGAGAGGGAGTTATTCTTGCTGCAACACAAGGGCTTCCTAACGATCTGTTACCTATCTAAGACAGATTGCTTTTCATGGTTCGCTGGCCTCAGTTCAGACATTCATTTTAATCAATAGAGCAGTCAACAGAGAGAATAGATTTACTTGTTTCTGGGTGTTTTTTTCCCATTTAATTGAATTTTTTCAAGTGATTACCAACGCGCACACACACACACACACACACACACACCGTATAAATTGCAGAATTTTGAAAACAATAATGGTTAAGAAGAAACAACAACCCCAATAACTTTACTTTATGTAGATTAAAAGAGGGGGAACCAAAAACCTTAATATGCGTAGGCTAAGTCAATAGTCAGCAGACAACTTTGTAATGTGATATACGACCTCCCCCATGCTTGGCTTGCAATAACTCTCGTTGGGATTAATGTGGCTGTCCCACATGGACATCAAAAAGAGAATATAACGTTGGTCTATAATTAACACCGTTAAATCCTATTACCCAGAACAGAGGACCCCATCCATCCCCATATAACTCGCTGTCACTTTGGCATTAAACCCTAAAGTCTCACTCATGTGTCTTTCCATGATCTTATTGGCTCTGGCTGACCCTTGAACAACTTGGGCCAGTGACCACCAATTGAAATGCCTGGCCTGGTGACCTTCCCCCAGCTTGTTCAGAATTGGGGTGGAACTCAGGTCACTGAGCTTGGCTCTTGCAAGCTTCACTAAGGTCACATTTACACCACGCATCTAAAACACACCCAGCACATGAATCCTGGGCACTGTGGTTTTCCCCCTTCACAGAGCTACAATTCCCAGCACCCATAATAAACTACTGTTCCCAGGAGCCTTTGACAGAAGCAATGTGCTTTAAATGTGCATTGGATGTGCTTTAAATGTATGGTTTGGATCTGTCCTAAGACACTCAGGCACCTTCTGAGAAAAAACTCCTGAAGTCTATTTCTGAGAGCAGCACCCATCAACCTGAGTTTAATTTAAAGTATAACACCAACCTACCAAAAGATCTCCTAGTTAGTGGTATATATATATTTTCCCCTTCTTGCCCATCCCAGCAGTGGAGCAATCCAATTGGGTCCCTGGGGTGGCACCCGTGGGGCGGGGCCAGCCAGGGCAGGACACTTTGCTGGGCCTCCAAGGAGTCTGCCTGCCTCCTCCCACTCAGTCTGCTCTACAGCTGAGGTGGAGGTAGTGGGCAGACTGTTTGGGCAGCGTGGAGCCTATGGGTGCCCGAGCCACAGTGTCACTGCCAGAAGAGACTTGTGGCTCGGGCGCACTGCAGGTCCCATGGTGAGTGCCACCCGGCAATTTGTCACCCCCCTCAGTGGTGACACCCGGGGCAAACCGCCCCCACTGCACCCCCTTCCTCCACCCAGCCCATCCCACCACTTGAGAAGCAGCAGCTTATATTATATCTGCGAGGAAAATTTCACTTCTACTTTCTAATCTTTGTGGAGCATATCACACCACAGCTACAGATGGATTCACTCAAGACTAACAAGGTAAGTCAGATCCACTCATTTTTAAATTTGCCATTAAGCCCTAGAACTTAATCACTCATCACCGCTATTTGTGCCAGTTCTTCAGACACCTGCCTTGCAAAAGTTAGTTTAAGCACAGGGACCTGTCTTATGTCTTCCACTGTGAAATCAGATACAAATAATTCATTCTACTTCTCTGCAATCTCCTTTTCCTCCTTTGGCACAATTTTGACTCCCTTGCCTTCCAAAGGTCCAACTAGCCAGTTTCCTGATACTAATATATTTAAAGCATTTTTTGCTGTTGTTGGCCAGCATTGCCATTAGTTAAAGATGATGAAAGTTGGGGGTCCAACTATATATGGGGGGCGACAGCAAGCTCTTCATCCCTGCTACAGTTGGATGCCAGAAATAGGGAGAGGAGTTTTGCTTCTCTTAAACTGGCCTTTCTTTGAGTCACAGTTGCCAATATTGTACTTTGCAGCTTGGTCGAGTATCACCCTATTCAAACACAGCTGAAATTTGAGACCACCCACTGGTCCAAGGAAACAGGGAAGGTATATTTTGGGTATGAAACTATGAGTTGAAACATAGTTTCCCCAGAAACATGGAGAAAACAGGATGAAGAACTTGCTTGTTTCCACAGAGGTGCCTTCAACTTGCCCTCCTCCCATCTATTCCTTCCTCTCATTCCTACTCCAGCTCACTGGCCAATCCCTGGAAGCCTTGTTTTACAGTTTTCCTCTCTCTCCTGCACTTCTCACAACATTTAATAGAAAATATCCCAACCTTTTCCCATTCCAGTTGCAATAAATAAATGCATTTGCTTCACTTGGAGGAAGAAATCCCATGGGGTTTGTAAATCTGGAGCTCATGTTTTCCCAAATGTCGTTTCGGGAATGCTGAATGCTGCTGCTGGAGTGCTCCTTTCATTCCTTCCCCACCCCACATGGGAACTTCTGCTAAAGAAAAACATAAAATTGAGATGTTTTCTTCCTGATTATAACTTTAACAAACCTGGTCTCCCTGAAGCTTCATATTTTGAATCCAAGGCCCCGAAGTCACATAAATACAAGGAAGGAAGGAAGGTTTTAAGATAGACAGAGAGACCCTGGTGCTCCCTGCAAAATGAGATCGGATTTCCCTTTAAGCTCTTTTTAATAGCAGGAATTATGGAAGATTGGTGTTTACCAGTTAATAGGTTTGTGAGCTCACTCTCTGGTTGGTGCCCATGGTGATGTCGTTTACACGAGTGTTCTGGCGGTAACCCCTTGAGGGCGCAGGTCTCTTAACAAATTAAAGTTGAACCCCCAGCTTATTGCACCCCCCTGCACATAATGAATTTCCTCCCCTCCCACTGCATTGTCATTCATTGTAATTTCTGACTCACTCCAACTTTGCTTTAAGAAAACGTTTGCTTCAGCCTGAAGCTCAGATCCAGTCTTTTGTCCCCCAATGCATGGATGCAGAATGGTGACAAATTACCACACACCTGCAGCTGGCATTTGTGAAATTCTTTTGACTTCTTGATTGGGTGACTATAGATGGAGGGTCATTGTGTGCTGCCCAAGACACTGACAGAGAGAGAGAGAGAGAGAGAGAGAGAGAGAGAGAGATGGGCCTTCCTATCTCTGAGTGAGTGCATGTGTATGCCAGCATGTATGTATCTTTGACAGTGTGTGAGAGAGCTGCCTGCCTGCACAAAGAAGGGAGATCCCAAAATTGTTGAGCTTTTTTTTTAGTGATTTTATAGTGATTTTAAGCTTTTTTCATCGCATTTTCAGTGTTTTCCCTGACACTAAATACCCCCCTGATGCCATTTTTACACCTGAAAACCAGGACATGTCAGGAATTTTCCTGATGTATGGCAAGCCTAGTGAATGGGCATGAGTAGGTGAGCATTGGCCATGCTTACTTTAACAATGCCCACTAGAGACACGCAGCCCTTGGTGGCGTGGCTGACTCCTAATGCAACTCATAAAGGTTGGTCACCGCTTGTTCAGAGCATCAGGCTAAGACCAGGGAAGCTCCAGCTTCAGAGCCACAAAGCTCACCTGGTCACTTCAGGGCTGGTCACTTTCACTCCACCTGACCTACCTTAACCCCTGTTGTAAAGATAAAAGGGGGATGTGTTGTGGTGGAAGGAGAACTATGCATGCTGCTCTGGTCTTCTTGAAGGAAAGATGTTCTTGAAATGCAATGAACAAGATGCCTAGACTTCTTTTGGATTAGAGCTCGCCCAGAACAATTAGTCACACATTTGTCTGAACTTACTGCATGATAGCCTGCTGCCCCCCACCTTATTTGGCCAGAAGATACAGAGAGCCCATACAGGCAATCAAGCTACCCCAAATAAGGGCTTTCAGTTTGGTCTAGCTTGGCCATTCCTATCATCCTGCTGGTGATGAGGGGAATTTTACTGTAGTGTAGACATAAAATAAAATTGTTGTCTGCGATCACCCAGGCAATAATTGTATCATGTTGGTGAGTACCAAGGAATGCTGGATCTACTGGTGTATCTCTGGGTGGTTTGCAGTAGATTGGCAAGAGTTTTCTTATTCCTAATTGCTAGGAGCAGCAGTAAAATGACTCCCCTAACCACTCTAAATTATACTGCTGAAATGAAGAGAGTTTGGAGTTTCTGGGCTTAGTAATTCTAAATGTAGAATTTCCCATGCCCTGCATAGACCTAGATCATCTGAGGAATTTCTACTTGTGGTACCACACCCTACCTACAGAGTATCATAGGGCAGTGACCTAATAAAGGACATTTTCAGCTGTTGCCCCTGTACTGCGGGATGCCCTTACCTCTGCCGTATGTGAAGCAGCAACTATCTCTTGCCAAGGAGGCAAGGAAGTGAAGCAGAATTTGATCTGGTAGGATGCACCAGCACTCTGATCATGAATAGTAAACCATGAGGACCCAGCACCCTGGCTTATCATGACATGCAAATGTGGCCATAATTGGAGTGAGAGAGAGAGAGCAGTGTTAGCTTGTTTAAGCACAAAGAGTGAAAGGTCTCTCTCTCTGAGGGTGCTTGTTTTTTGACTTTACTTATGCCAGGGCTGAGGAATCTGTAGCTCTCCTGATGTTGTTGGACAGCAACCAACACCATCCTTGTCCCTTCGCCACATTGGCTGGAGCTGCTATGAGTTGGAATCCAACAATAACCGGGGGGCCAAACATTCCCCATCCTTGACTTATGCCACCATGTGTAGGAACGTAGGAAGCTGTCATATTCTCAGTAGAACCATTGAGTCATCTAGCTCAGTATCCGCTGCACTGGCCAACAGCAGCTCTCAATTACTTCAGATAGAGCATCTTCCCCAGCCCTACCTGGAAATGCTGGGAATTCAACCTGGGACCTTGTACATGCAAAACAGATGCTCCACCCCTGAACTATGGTCCTAACCTATCTAGTGACCTCTCATTCAAAGGAGATCAAACCTGAAATGAGCTGCCCTTGGATTGCCACCAGCCACTGCCCAGGGAAGTGAGGATCATGGAGCAGTCTCTAACCTGGATCCTCTCCTACCCTTCTGGTTGCCATGGGTAATGAGAAGTGAAAGTTCCAGGCAGGGAAACAGCTTCAGCACCGCCCTGTCCACCCCCACATCATCCTGACTTATTGCATTGTAATAAATTGAACCATTCCACTTCATTATTTCATATTTGAGGAGATTTATAGATTGTCTTGGTGGCTGAAGAGTCAGTGATTAAAGGCAAGGCGTGCTAATGAGTGAGCCGGCACACAAAAGCCATTTAATTAATGCACAGCCCAGGGGCTGTAAACGGCTTGCTGATAACAAACCTTGTCCATTCAGGACCCGAACTTACAACTTCTTACAAGAGGGAAGGCTTGCGTGGCAATGTGGCTTCGGCATTCAAGTGGCAATTAGGGCTAACAAAGCAATTTCTCCCCGTCATCTGTCTCCGAGATGTTGGCAAAAGCCCCTTTCGTTCAGCTTCCTCCCTTCTACGGCTCTTTCCCACACAATGTTCCGTGCTCATGAATAAAACTTTCTTTAAAGCCTAAGACAAAGCAAAGCTAAAGTGTTGGAGGTTTTTCAGTTTAGGGAGGAGGAAAAGAAACGAAACTGAGAGTAAGAACAATAGAGATCTAACACATTACACCTGGTGGGGAGGAAGTGGATAGAAAATATTATTTTTTTCTCTCCCTCTCCCTCCCATTGTACTAGACACTGGGAATCACCTTGTGAAGTTGATTGGCAGTAGGCTGAAGAAACACATTTTTAAAGAGAACTTTTTCAAGCAATGCATTGTTAATTTGTGGAACTCACTGCAGTAAGAATGAAGTAAAAGGCTTGTGGTGTTTTTGGCGAGGCATCATTTTCCTTACATCACAATCACACCATACCTCTAAAGCACTATGATGCTGAGTTAAACAGGTGTGGCTTTCCCCAAAGAATTGTAGCTTGTTCGGGATGCTGCGAGTTATTAGGAGACCACGATTTCTTTTGTGGAGGGACAAGCCCCAGAGTTCCCACTGGAGAGGGTTTATTAAAGATACCTCCACACCCTTTCTCATACAAACTTCACCTGGATGGAGCCGCAAGACTTTTGACTTTGTAAGTGAAGCCTTCACCATGAACCACTGTTGAGAGATGCAAGGAAGCAAATGCAGACATTGAAACAGTGGGCTCACAAATTTATTTAATCTCTCAAACATCTGCGAACATTTCCTAGCATTACCAAAGAAGGTGAAGCAATGGTTGTTCATTCTGGGAGGGGAACAGGGCCCCTTATCTGTGTTATTTCTACACCCTTGGCCATCTCCTGACTGTGGATTCCATGCCAGCCAGCAGCAGATTGATTAGCCCCAACATTGATTTCCAGAGGGCAACATGCAACCATCAAAGGCAAAACTTCAAGTTTGTGATTAGTCTGTAAATAATGGACACACTATAGCTGATGACGAACAGTGTCTCTGCCTTATTTATGAGATAGATTCATCCAGTCTCTTTGGGTGGCTCTTAAGAGACAGGAAGCAGAAGTTCCATCTTGTTCTGATGTCTTGTTGGGCACAACCAATGCATCTCCCTCTCCCGTGAGATCTCCATCAAGTGTGTTTAGATGTGATTTTTCAGCATGAAGGAATGAGGATGGAGAGCAAGCCTTTTTAAAAAATAACACAGAGGGGAGGGGAAATGATCCTACCCTGCACTTTGCCAATTTAATGATATTTACTTGGCTGAGAGATGAACGAGATGGATGAGAATTTGTGGCTCTGTGCAGGGCGAAAAATCTAAGTATCAGAATAGAGAGTGAATCAATCACCTTTCTTGCTTCCATGGCCAGATGGGTTCATCAGTTAGCCACTGCCCCCAACAGGGCTTATAAGTTACCCCTTGGCTGAGAAACAGCATGTCAGGCAGAGCATGCTATGTCTTCTCCAGAGAGATTGATAGCCCACCATAAATGGAAATAGTTCTGCTTAAACAAAACCACGATGTCAACATGAAGTTTCATGCCAGCACTAAATTCTGTGTTTTCTTAAAATGCTGCCAGGGCTGGGCCATGGACACAGTCTTAAGGGGAGCAAGGATTCAGAAACTATGGGATGAGCCAGGAGTCAGGACCAAAGAGTGCCATGTGTATACCTGACCTGGTAACAGGCACATTCATGGATGAACCAGACACCTCACAGGTTGAGCACTTCAGCAGCAGGCAGGGTGCCCTGAAACCAATGCTGAGGATCCTTTTGAAGGGTCCTCTGGGTTAGGACCATCCAGAGAACCCCTGGAGCTGTCAGAGAAGGTGGGCTTCTGATACTGCATGCACAGACTATTGTTAAGCTCTTGGAAGTGCATATAAGTTTACATCTTAAGCTCCTGCACTCAATACTGCTGTCCTTTCTTAGGCGAAGGTATGAGTAGGGATAGCCAACTTGGATGACTTTAAAAGAGGATTAGCTAAATTAATGGAGGAGCAAGCTATCAGTGGCTACTCCTGCGGATGGCCAAGCTCTATCTTAGTCATAGGCAGTATGCTTCTGAAAGCCAGTTGCGGGATACTGCAGCGGGGGAGACTTCTGTTGCTCACAGATCCTGGTTGGTCACTGAGAGGACAGGATACTGGACTAGATGGGCCTTTGGCCTGATCTAGCAGGCTCTTCTTGCATTCTTAACAGTGGCTGCTCCACTATATCTGTATAGAAATATGGCAGGGAGATGTTCTAAACATTTTTTTAAATCTGTTGCTTGGTTATCTATTTGATGCTTGCATTTATTGTTGATGGATTGGACTGTACACATTATCTGCTGTAGTTATATGAGTTGGCTGCGATGCAGATACGAAATGTTCTAAGATTTAGTTTTTGTTTTGCTTTTTTAAAAAGTTGTAAACCATCTTGGGCTCCCTCTTGGGAGGAAGGGGGGGGTCTAAATTGGACAAATAAATAAATAAATAAATAAATAACCCTCATAATTAGCCAGAGTGGGTGGTGTTAGTTCAGGGAAGAAGGTACTTTGCTGAGAAGGCTTCCACCTGCAGTTAAGGGGTTTGCCACACAGGGCAGCCACACACCGATACAGTAGCTCATGACATGATGGTATCAGAGAATGAAGCATGAGGGTCAGAATCGCCATCCAGGGATGCACACTTCTTTCTCAAGAGATATTAAGCATAAAAAGTGAGACTAGAAAATATCACAGTTGCAAGTACAGATTTCGAGTTGGTTGTCACATGGATGTACATCACTTAACGCCAGTGGCGTGGCATGGGGGGGCACAGGGATAGTTGCCCAAGGCACAAAATTGTTAGGGGTGCAAAGTTTCAGCACCCGCTGCTGCCTTAATACAACTGTGCACTTCCATCATTGGGCACCACTGAAAATTGCTTCTCCATGTGAACCAGAAAGAAACTTCTCCAGACAATGGAATGACTTCTTTTCTTTTCTTTGCAGCTGTGATCTCATGGATGACATGGATGCACTTAGGCAGTTGAATGTGCATGCATATTCCATACATTTCCCTTCCTCCCATCTCCCTCTGCACAGCCCCAGGCGCTGGCAATCCACACTATGCCACTGCTTAATGCAATTGATTCTGTGCATTCAGAGATGTGAACTTCATTGAAAAGCATTGTGAGACAATTAGTGATGAGTGGATTTATCCTGTTTTCCTGATCCATGTGTTCTGTTTGCCTTGCCATGCACTGCTCCTTAATCCCAATTTTAAGTAAGGAAGTATCTATAATTAACTCTGGAATTGGAGCATGAGAAGTTTGCCTTTGGTTTCTGTTTCTGTAGATCATTTGCATCTCTCCCCTCCCCTCTATGTTGCTGATAGGCATTTATGCATTGATTAAGTCATGCAAAAAGGCAGGCTTGATTTGCTTGTACTTGAGATTTCATCAAGTTTCCTTTTGTGCTGTGTTTTACTGATGCACCCTGGTGCTCCTGCTTGCTGATAAAACATCATGCAAAAGTAATTGCGATGAAACCCCACATACAAATCAACCCAAGCTGCTTTGAAAGTTTCAGCCATGTGAATGTGCACTTTAGTAATGTGATGGTGGGGAGAGCATAAATAAACAGAAGGAGATGAAAACTGCTGAAAACTCCACATTTGCAACACTATGTAGAAAATTTGGAAATAAAAAAAACGGGAAATGACAAAGTATTCCTAATGCAGCAGTTCCATTTTGGAAGCAAGATAGATAGCTTGGAATGTGAAAATCTAGGAAGAAATTCAGATGAGAAGAAATCTGGAAGCAGCCAGGGAGATAATTGCTATTATGTTCCACCCCAATCTTCAAGTATCAAGAGACTTGAACTTTAAAGTGGAATTGGACAGATTTACGAGAAATAAGACTATCAATGACTACTAGTCATGATGGCAATATGCTATTTCCAGAAACGGACACTATCTGCCTCTGAATGCTGGGGAACAGCTGTGGTAGAATCTATTGCCCTGTTTGTGGGGGCATCCTCTTGGCCACTGTGGGAAAAGAGATGCTGCAATAGGTAAGCTTTTGGTCTGATCCTAAAGGGCTCCTTTTGTGTTCTTATATGCTCTATGATAGAGTTCCAGTTCACCCTTGTATTGGGCAGGCACCTTTGCCACATGCTGCTCCCCTCTAGAAGAGGAGAGATTATCTCCCCACAGGGAAGAGAATGGTACAGCCATGTGCGGGCATTTGTCCCATGCTCTACCCTGCATTCTCCCATCTTCTCTTTGAGACACCCATCCTTTTGCAGTGTGAGCTAGTCACCCTTTTCGGTGGCCTGAGGAGGAATATTTTGGGTGACAGTAATTGGCTTGTGTCACCTCTTTTTCACCCACTTCGCACTGCTGGGTGCTGTCTGATTGATTGGAGTGGTGTCCCCCCCCCCAATTTGGTTGATTAGTATTTTGCCTGGGTGGGTGAGTAGCTTTTGTAATACATCTGATTAATATCTGAGTCAGAGTGGGGCTTAGGCCTGGCAGACACATTGGGGTGAACATTGGCCAATGGGCCACAGTGTGGTGAACATTGGCCAATGTGCATGCTATGAAGGGGGGCAGGATTTTCCTTGGGAATCACTGTGTGGTCATAGTAGCTGGCTCAGGAGATGGGAGTTTACGATCCTTTCATTAATACACCTCACCTGCTCAGACCTCATTGGTTCAGTTAATGTGGTTCAATTATATTGATTTGCAGATCCTATGGTTGTTATATTTTAATAAATATAACCAGTTGGCCCAACTATCTTGTCTCAAGTCTTCTTAGGTGTGCTGGCAATAAGCATTTATTCCCTTAACGCTATTTCAAATTAATTGTCGAAATGTGGTTTCTCTTATTGCCACAAATTAAACTGAAGCAAATTTTCTGGATACTCTGGAGTTAGTTCAAACTCCACATTAGATGTAGATCAGGCATCATTACTACATGTTGGGGCATGAAAGCCTCTATGTACATACACATTTCTCTTTGTTTCAGACCCGTCTAGCTTCCAGACTGTCTGGGATCTCTTCCCAAATGGACCTGCCAGGACACTTTCCCCAAATCCAGTAAAAACAGAGAGAAAAAGGTTTGCATTTTTAAAAAAGGGTTTGCCTATGACCCTGTATAATTCTCATGAAAGCCACATCTTCTCTGATGAATTATATCCTCTCTCCTTTCCATTGTAGGCATTTTGGAGAAAAATAGAGCCTTTCTTCAATGGATGGGCTGGCCCTGAATGTTTGCACAATGCTGCACTTGATTGCTGATACATGTCTGCTGACTGCACAGTGGACTTCATTTTCCAGACCTGTCAATCAGGCATCTTTATAGGAGAAGTGAGGAGAACATAGAGCAATGGGGACGTAAGTTAAAGGCCTGACAGCTCTAGCAGAGAGCAGTGACTGGAGCCTTGAGCACTGAAAGACGTTGAAGCATTGTTTCTCAGAATACAATGATTCACCTAAAACACCTCCTCTCTTCCTGCAGGGGCCTGTCCTATTGATACATCTAGGGAGAGAGAGGCAGGCAAGCACTCTTATACAAAATACAACATGGCACTCTGCTTTTTGTCAAATTTAGCAATCCCACTCATTGTCCTTGAGGATGTGCTTGACAGAATGAGAGTCTCCCTTTAGAAAATAGATACCCTGTAGAGTCAGAAGGAATTGTAGCATATATCGCACAGAGAGATCTGCCATTGTGGATCAGTCCAATGATCCATCTAAGCCAATATTCTGTCTAGCTCTTCGTTAGAGCCGACAAAACTTCATTAAGAGAGCTGTTAAGCACCCCAGCCTTGCTCCTGCTGCTAGCAACAGCAACAGCACCGCAACACAACAGAACACAAGACAAGAGAGACATAGGAGATACAAATAAATAAATAAATAAATGGCAGAGTTTCAAGTCAACATGATGATTCAGGGTGGGTTCCCGGGTTCTCAACCCTATTTAGGACACATTCTCATGTTTAATGGATCTTTTGAGAAATGTTTATTCATGGCAATGCATGTCACAGAGGGTGGTGACATGAAAATGGGCATTTTCACCATTGCCCCTGCATTGGGCGATGTCCTCTCTGCCACATGTGAAGCACTATTCACCATTCACTTCAGACATCTTGCAAAGAGATACATTATTGCTCAGGCTTTTTCTGACCATAAGACTGGACCCCATTATTTGTGAATTCCTGTCTTTATTATACTGGTTTTTTAAAAAAATTCTTATATTGTATTTCTGCATAGTGCTTAAGATATGTTTTAATATTAAGAGGCCTAAAATGATTTTAAATTAAATTAAACCAACTCTCCCACTCAGAGTCAGCGGAACTTCTAAAGTGCTGAGCATTAACTAGCTCCATTGTAATTTAGATCCAACTCTTAGGCATTTGGGAGGAAGTAAAATTAAGAACAAGTTATTAAAAGCATTTAAAAGATAATTAAAATGAACAGGAAGCCATTTTTTTTAAAAAAAAATACAGTTCCCAGAATTATTTGGGGGAAGCCATTTGCATTAAATGTTCTTTAAATGTGTAGTGTGTGTGCATCCTTGTGTTGTAACAAACTAACCTGGCAACCTCTCTAGAATTCAAAATACTAGGGAAGCTTCCCTGGGCAGTTAATAAGAGTCCTGCACTGATGACCATAACAGATACTTCTCCCTGGTTTTTATGTATCTCAGCTGTTCTGGTGAAAGGTTCCAAGGGTCGAAACTCAGTGATAATTCCATTGTAAACTGAAAGGCTGAGGGATCACAAGTGATAATTCTTAATACTTGCACAGGAATTTATCCACCTCCTTGAAGCATGAGCCAAGCCTTCTGTTAATCCACCCAAATGCCGCCAGTTCAATGCAATGAGCAATTAGTTAATGTTTGTGGAGTTCTTGGCAAACATTGGATTCTAATTGGTATTATCCGTATCTACACTGAAACATTTTGAAAGAGCCCAGTGAGGTTAAATGGGTTCATGTGAAAACAGGCTGTATTGGCAAGGTTCCATCCTTTATTTATTCATTTGCTTACAATTGTATTGATTTTTAAAATGAAAAACATAAGCAAAAGACATAACCACCACTGTATTACTTTAGAAACATCCATTAATAATAGCTGTATTGACAAAGCTGACAAAGGGAATAAAAAAATAGCCAGTCTGTGCAACTGATCGAGAAGAGACTCTGCAGAAACTGGAATTTGCGCAAGACCTCAGGTCCTGTCCTGGCCTTGAGATACTCTTGAATATGGCCTCGTCCTAACCCTGCAGCTTTGTGGACTCAAACTGAATGTAACAGGGCAACAATCCATATAAAATGAAAAGGGGTCTGTTAGTTTTTACTATCTGTATTTTAACAGATTTGTCTTTGTATTGTTTTAATTCTATTATCGTTTAACTACTTTTAAACTATTTTCTTTTACATGTTTTTAGCCTTCTGTGTTTTAACCATGTTGTTTTAATTTTTGTAAGCCACCTTAATTCCTAGTTCTAGGAGGAAAGACAAGCTACAAATAAATTTAACAACAACAACAACTTTTGATGAAAAGGAGCATTGCAGAGATTGGGGGTGAATATCACCCCACCACATCAGTTAAATGAATATACAACATATAGCGAGAAACTGAACCTTTAGTGCCATTTGCCCAATCCTGTGGAATACTCTGCCAATAGTGACTGAGCAGGCACCTTCTGTGCTGACTTTTAAACATTTGCTGAAAACTTTTCTATTCCGTCAGGTCTATGCAGGCAATTAAGAATACATCTTTCCACAATAGTTAGTTGAGGTCCGGTTTTAATATTTAGTATACAGTTTTTATTGTATGTTTTTATGTACTGTTGTAAACCACTTTGATATTTTTTCCTATGATATTGAGGAATATACACATTTTTACAAATGAATAAATGACACAAAGAACAATGTGCTGCTAAAATGGAAGTTCCCCCTCTTTTGTTTTAGCAAAAGTTTCCATGCTAAACCATTCCTGAATCCAGAAGTGGGGATTTGTTTTTGTTGTTGCTGCTTTCATTATAAAAGCATTTTTACTGATTCAGGAAGGGTTTTGAATGGAAGCCTTCCAAACTGAGCAGGATTTCAGCCGATGAGCAGGGAGTTAAATCCTGTCCCTTTGTCTCCATGCCCCTGTTCCCTCCTGGGAACAGGCACATGCAGCCACCACAGTATTGGACCCGACCCTCCTGCCTATCAGAGAGTGTCACAACAGTGGCATAGCTGATGAATGGGTCAGTGCGGTTCAGGGAAAGTTGCCCCATGGGCCACCTTGCACCCTTTGACAGGTCAGCATTGGCCTGCAGAACAGAGGTTCCCTACCCCTGCTCAAGAGCAGCAGAGAGAAAGCCTCCTCTATTGTCTCAATGACAGCCCTTCCGATATTTGCAGACTTGCAGTCACATCTCCCTTTAACCTTCTCTAAACATACCAGGCTCTTTCAACTGTTCTGCACAGGACTTGGTTCAATATCCTGTTTTACTTTGCTCCATCAATTTGAGCTGTTTTCTCCCCATTCCAGTAGCAGAAATGAGTCATGCTTTCTTTCTGTTGCCCAGGGGAGAAGTTGTTAAACCATGTTAAATGGGGGAATGGATGGACATCGTGGCTCCCCATGAGTCCACAGGCTTAAATAGGTTGATGGTTCATGCATTAGAACAGTGGTGGTGAACCTATGGCACTCGTGCCAGAGAGGACACTCAGAGCCTTCTCTGTGGGCATGTGCGCCGTCACCCCAGCAGGGCCATAGCTTCCATGCTGGTGGGGGGGGGGGGAGGGAGGAGAAGAGGGCTTGTGCACGCTGTCCAAGCCCTGTGGCACCAGGGCCTGATAAGCAAGCGAGGGGCTGAGCAGGCATTGACTTTTTTTTTAAAAAAAGGTTTTATTGGTTATTTTCACATAACAAATTATTTTAACAATTGTATTGTTTCCCCATTTCCCCCCTCCCACCCCCACATACCCCCTCCCCCCTACAACTTTCCTCAGTTCCTCTTTCTGATTTATTTGCATATATTGTTCTCTGCATGTTATAAAAACGTAAAAATCTCTAAGTTTTCCATCTATTATGTTAACAAATAAATTGTGCATGTTTATTCAAAGCCTGCCAAGGAGTCCAACGCATTTTGTTGCTTTTTAAAGTACTTTGTAAAAGGTTCCCATTCCTCTTTAAAGTCACACTTGTCCTTGACACGTAGATTGTGTGTCGAGCAGGCATTGACTTTTGATGAGCCAGGGCCTGCCGCCAGTCTGTTTTTCCTACTCAGGAGTAAGCCGCCTTGAATTCAGCAGGACTTAACTCCCAGGTCAGTAAGCATATAAAGACAGCAACCTAAAAAGGGGTTGCTGGGTTTACATGTTCACTGGGCTTTCCCACGGAAGCCAACAAGAAAAATTCATTCAGATTTGAACTGTATTTAGTCCCCCCCCCCCCCCGGTGGTGATGTTCTTGAGCCAAAATGAGAGTACCCCTAAACATTTTTTTAAGAAAAAAAGTACTGTGTTACACCATTAAATTATATATCAATGGAAAGATAATTTAATGAAGAATGTAATGCAGTAACTTTTATGAAGGATTATTCATTACAACAACAGTCATAAAGAAGAAACGTGTAACACAGAGAAAAAATGAGATATACCGGTTAAATTGCCATGCTGGCACTTTGTGATAATTAAGGGGGGGGGTATGGGTTGCCGTTTGGGCACTCGGTCTCTGAAAGGTTCACCATCACTGCATTAGAACAATGAAACACAGAAAGGCAAAATCAATAAAATACACAAATACAGAGCACTACATCTTTTTTTAAACAGCTTGGAATAAGGGTTTTTTAAATAGTTTATTTAAAATCAAGTAGGGGGTAACCACTGAAAAAGTCCTGCCTCTCATGTCAATTCAGCAAACCCAACTGTTTGTTTGTTTTTAAAATCCAGCATCCATAATTTGCTAAGTAAATAAAAAAAATAAACAATTAAATGATTTTGGATTTCTTTTTTGAAGAAAAATAAAATGTGCTTTACAATTTCCCACCAAATCATCCCTAATTATTAAGCATCATCATTTCTCTCCGGAGTGCATATGGCCGTGACTGATCTCTTAAGTGTGACAAACACAAGAGTGTGAAGCAGCAGCAACAACAAAAAGTGCTAATGTTATTCTAGACGTCATCAACAGAAGTATAGTGTCCAGATGAAGGAAGGTAATAGTACCAGCGGCGTAGTGTGGGTTGTCAGCACCCGGTGCAAGGCAAGTAATTTGCGCCCCCTAACCCGGGGCAAGGCAAGTAATTTGCGCCCCCTAACCCGGGGCAAGGCAAGTAATTTGCGCCCCCTAACCCCTAGCCTGCCACCGCTGCCAGCTTCTTCTTGCTGCTGCCTGGTCTGGTCTGGTGTGGTTCTCTCCCACGCTCAGCGCTGCGCTGGGCGGCCGCTGCACTGTCCCTCCCCCAGATAGTCCCTCGCTCTCTCTCCGCACCGCACGCCTGGCACCCACCCCCTCCACAGTGGGCAGCGACCCAGCGGCTCGAATCGGATTCGCACAGCCAGCACTGCAGTGAGAGAGAGTGAGTGAGCCAGGTAGGGGCAGAGAGCTGCGAGTGCGAGCGCGCCCCCCCCAGATGTTGCGCCCGGTGCAGCCGGCACCCCCTGCACCCCCCATGCTACGCCACTGAATAGTACCACTCTATTATGCCTTGGTCAGACCCCACCTCCAGTATTGTGTCCAGTTCTGGGCACCAGAGTTTAAGAAGAATATAGAAAACCTGGAAAGTATGAAGAGGAGGGTGACCAGTAGGATCATGTGTGTGGAAACCAAACCTTATGAGGAACAGTTGAGGGAGCTGAGTATGTTTAGAATGGAGAGGGGAAAATGTAGAGGTGATAAGATAGCCATCTTCAAAAATCTGAAGGGGTGTCACATAGAAAATGGAGCAAGCTTGTTTTCTGGTGCTCTGGAGACCCAAACCAATGGATTCAATTTACTGCTGCAGCAACAAGAACAACAACAGCAATTTATTTGTACCCTGTCCATCTGACTGGGTTGCCCCAGCCACTCTGGGCAGCTTCCAGCATATATAAAAGCATTAAACCTTAAAAAGTTTCCCTATACAGGACTGCCTTCACATGTTAAGAGCAGTTCCATAGTGGAACAGACTAGCTTGGAAGGTGGTGGACTCTCCTCCATTGTAGGGATTTAAATAGAGTTTGGATGGCCATCTGTCAAGGATTATTTAGCTGTGATGCCTGCATTGCAGGAGGTTGGACTAGATGACCCTTGGGATCCCTTCCAGCTGTACAATTCTATGACACTTTGTAATAAAAGAGCCCCTTTAAAGTAGGCATAAACTTGGATGGATTCAGGCAGAGAGAGCTTCCCCGCTCTAAGTACAATATCGGCGGTTGCTGATTGCTTGTTGATGAGTTCTCTGTTAGCTCAAATGGAATAAACCATTTGAGAAATCTCTCCACTAGGCTGAGCTTCATTTGTCCTGTCAATCTGGTGTTCACCTCTTCACACTTGCATTTAGCACCATTGATTTATCAGAGTGCAAGAATATTAAGAAGCCAAACATCTATTCCCAGTTATAGCTTCATCTTCCCAGAACTTTTGGGGACAAAGCGGAACTGTTCTTCTCCACCAGACAGTGGAGATCTGTCGAAAGCAGGTGACCTACTCCTATTAAATGCTGCCATAAAAGAGGGGGGAAATATTGCAATATGGATCATGGAAACTATAGGAACTGCAGGCAGTTTCTAAATTTGTACAGATGGCATGGTTTTTGAAACAATAATAACAATTCCAAACAAGACACAATTGCAAAATATAGAGCATCCAGCTAACTTGGGTCAAAATCCAAAGAAACTTCACAAGATGTTCACAGAGAATTTAATATTTCTTCATAGTAAAGGGAAATGGAAACACCAACTTATTTAATATTCTAAGACGTACACTTTTCTGCGAACACCTTGACTCAGGTACACTGGAGTCCCAGCACCAGCTTGCACAATGCCTCGAGGTCCCTGATATCTGCTGACATATGACACCATTCAGGAGTCTGTGAGGAACCGCAGTGAGAAGGGAGGAGGAAAGAAACCCATGGTCCATGAGCACAACTCTGTAGTGCTGAAGATCCAAGACATTGATTTTGGCTGTGCTCCTTTTACACAAACATAACCTTCTCCTCTGGCCCATGGTGGACAGATTCTGTAATTCTATTCCCACCTCCAAATCTTGCCCTTTTCTGTTTTTCACAGGTCATTCTGGTATACCAATAGTTGCACAGGCAGGTGTATGTCTGTGGCGTGTGAATGCGGTGGAAATAATTCAAACTGGAAGCCAGTGTTGGGTGAAATCAGGTCACAACTTTGTTGGTTGAAAAGAAGGCAGGCTGGGTTAACATGGCAATTGGGTGATGACTGATTCTTTCTCACATTCAGGCCTTGCCAATTCCATGGCCCTTTGCTTGGGGTTATGAAGTGCCCAATCTCCACCCTACCACCACCATGGGAATTGTCCAGTGTTGAACCCTGGCATGGTGCAAGCAGAGTGTTCAGGGTCTCAATGGGCAACTGGGGATAGAGATTCCAGCAATGCAGGGGCCCTACCCAAGCTTAGGGGGTGCCTTGAACCAATCTCCCCCCCCCCCGAGACCCGTAAGGGGGGCCCTTTCCCAAGCTTTCACAGAGAGAAAGGTGACAGCCGCTCAAAATGAGGGTCAGTTCAGAGTGGGAGGGAAAAAATCTAACCAGTGACGTCAGGCACTTCTGGGCACCATTGCAAAGGCCAGTGACAGAGAGAAAAGTGGACATAGCAATTGATGCAAATTTCACCATTGCACAGTAGTCTAGTTTCCACATACAATCACATCCCCTCTCTATCCTCCATCCAGACAAGTAAGATGCATTGTCAGAGTTCAAAGAGACATTCAAGCCAGAGGAAAAACCAATGGGGTGCAAAACATGGCCAGTGAGGGGAGTGGCCTGGGGTGAGGGCGAGATAGGCATCTGAAGGCAGCCCTGTTTAGGGAAGCTTTTAATGTCTGATGTATTACAGCATTTTAATATTTTGTTGGAAGCTGCCCAGGGTGGCTGGGGAAGCCCAGCTAGATGGGCGGGGTATAAATAAATTATTATTATTATTATTATTATTATTATTATTATTATTATTATCATTATTATTATTATTATTATTATTATTATTATTAGTTTCGGGGCTGCATATGGCTTCTGGGCATGACAGCTCTAGAGACATCATTGGAAACAAATGTAAAATTGAGCTGTGTTCTCCACCTAGCTGACTCCACTCTGCAGCCCCTCTCTAAAACGATTAGCAGCTTAACAGATTTCTGCCTGCAGAAAGCAATGTGTTTTGGTGGTTACGGTGTGGTATAACTGTTAATAGTCTTTGCTTTGTACTTTTTAAAATACTTTTTATGTTTACAATGTCATCTATGTCTCATTTGGCCTCTTTTATCCCCTAAAATGTTTGATCCCCTTAGATTACCAGCTCCTTGGGGAGAGATCTAGTCACATTTAGAAAGAACTACTACACACTATTCTGACCCCTTGGGATGGAGTGGCATATTAATTATTTGTCTTTCTCTTCTAATAATCCCTCTTTTTAATAGGAAAAGGGATGTAGAACATTATTACAGAAGTGCTCATTTCTGAAAATCAAATATGATCCCATCCTCTAATATTGCAATTATTTCCAGAAAAGCGTGCTTGCGGGCTACAATTGACATCCCGCTCCAAGAACATAAGAACATAAGGAGAGCCTGCTGGATCAGACCAATGGCCCATCTAGGCCAGCATCCTGCTCTCAAAGTGGCTACTCAAAGGCCTCTAGGAAACTCACAAGCAGAGTTTGAGTGCAAGAGCACTCTCCCCTTGTGTGGTTTCCACCAACTGTGGAGGCTGCGCATAGCCATAATGACCAACAGCTCTCTCCTCCATGAATTTGTCTAATTCTCTTTGAAAGCCATTTAGTTTAGTGGCCATCACTGCCTCCTGTGGAGCAAGTTTCATAGTTTAACTATGCGCTACATGAAGAGGTCCTTTCTTTTCTCTGACCTCCGTCTTCCAACATTCAGCTTCATTGGTTGTCCACAAGTTCCAGTCTTATGAGAGAGGCAGAAAAACCTTTCTCTATCCACGTCTCCATGCCACTCCTAATTCATCATGATCTGGGTTAAATGACCAGCTGGCAGTACCAGTCACCCACAACTGATCCAGTTTTGATTTCATTATCTTCCCCAAAAATTCAGCACTGATCCTAAGAGGTCTGGTTGGTGGACTTAGATCTTCCAGACTGGCAGCAGGAGCACACGGAGCACATCTGTTTCAAGCTGATACTTTAATGCAACCTCAGCCACCACTTATTCACATATCTGTCTTGAGCCACACAAAATCATTATAACAAGGACAGAATTTGAGTGCTTCCAGCCTATCACTATTTTGGGGTGGGATTAAATCACATGCCACCCAATTCAGGTCTTGCAAATACAGATGATTGGGAGGGCTTTGCAACAAACCTGTTTCCCCAAAATATGAGACTTTGGCCATGATGGGGAGATACAGTGGAAAGTATTAGATAACGCTTCCTTTGATGCACCATCATCTAACCTCCCCACAAACAAATTGGGATGAATGTTCATTCAGTAGCCAACATCCTCTGATCTCCCTGCAAAGAAAATCTGGAGGAATGAACAATAAGCAGGTGCTCTGGAACCACCCCCTCTGTTAATAGGACTTTATCCCTTCACATTTCTCCTTTCAAATGGCAAAACAAACATAATTTGCTAATAGTTTTCTAAGGATTTGGAATAGTGGGTGTGATTTTTCAAGATTGGTGGGGTCCAGAGTTCACCATCAAAGCCTGGCCTTCCTCAAACTTCTCAAAGTAAACAAAACCAGCAATACATTTTTT
Source organism: Podarcis pityusensis (assembly GCF_964106645.2). Taxonomy (NCBI): domain Eukaryota; kingdom Metazoa; phylum Chordata; class Lepidosauria; order Squamata; family Lacertidae; genus Podarcis; species Podarcis pityusensis. The sequence goes on along the minus strand of NC_138040.1, from coordinate 20,395,796 downwards.
GGCAGCTTCTGCAAAAAAGAAAAGCACTTCAGGAGTGAGTGTTCAGTTCAAGCATATTGGCAGGATCCAAAGTTTTTTCTGCAATTGTGTAGATGAATAAACACAGTGGCTGAATTATTTATACGCAATCTGAGACCCCCACTGGCCTGTGCATTCCAGAACCTGACCTGCATGGATGACTTCCTCTGGTGCTGAAAATAAGTCCACAAATTGTACTAGCCAGACCATTAGCTTATTTCCACTTGACAGCAATGCCACCAGAGATAATAGCTCCCTGGTTCAGAATGCAAATCTTGGTGATTCATAGTGCTTGTTCTAATCTGAGGGAGGGATTGTGGCCACCGCTCCACCACCACCAAAGCTCTCTGGAGAGCTCCAACATCCACACATGTAATTTTCCCAGAGCCCTTGATTTTCAAAAGGTGCCTTGGGAAAGCCAAATTCCCAGGGTGCCTGGCTCCAGGGTCTCCACTGTAGCAGGGACTCACTTGCCAAAGAAGGAAACAGGGAGAAGGAAGGAAGAAACAAGGGAGCTTTCTCTTGCTCCTGCTACTTTCATCACAGCAACAGTAGGGGAGACATTGGTAAGTGCAGCCACAGAAGCCAAGATGGTTGCTTAAATAATGCATATGTTGCAGCACTTAGAACATTCAAAAGCATTATATAAATCCTACAAGTGGCATTATTATCAGTATGACCAATACCTGATTCTGGACCTTGAAGCAAGGTAAGGAAAAGTAATCTGCAACTCACAGAGAAGATTTCCCTCTTAATTAAATCATAGCTTCTTGGCAAGTGGTACCCAAGAGCATCCTTCTCTTTGACTCTGTTCCTGCTCCCCTCATTGTTCCTCCTTCTTCTCCCCACAGTCCCATTCTGCGTCCTGATTTTAAAAGCTTCAATGATTATCAGCATAACCCTTCTCCTTTGAGAGTCTCTCACTTCCTTTCTCAACCATGGTGACATCGTTTGAATTTGGCTGGCCTTAGATAGCTTCTTCCCCCGGCCTTTTCCTCCTTCCATCTCAGATTCCTGAGCACTACCCACAAAGTCAAGTCATCCCACATATTGACTTTTTTCTTTCTTTTCTGAGCGTCTGACCACATTTAATTCCTTCAGGGAGGTGGAGGCACTGAGCAAAGATGAAGCCAGAATGATTGGAAAAACTTCATAGGGTCTCACCATGTTAGCTGCTAGGCAATTATCTGGCAATTAAGCAGGGCTAGGGTAAAGGGAGGGGCATTTTAGAGGTGAGGTGGCTCTAAAGTTAGTGCAGAATGTGGCTGCCTCAGCCTCCTTATGGATTAGGGGAGCTGTCAACATATTGTTACCAGTTTGAGGGAAGGTCTGGGTGATGCCCCGACTCTCTTCTAGTTTTGAGGGTCCTGTATCTGTTGGGTCTTTTCCCCACCCCTCTTACATAGCTGCTAAGTAGCAGATCAATAGCCTGAATGGGTGGACTGAGCTGGAAACAGACTGGAAGCTGGACACAGAGAGGCATAATTGCTCTGTGCTGAATCCAAAGCTGTAACTTTGATTATGTCTCTCCCATTTGTTTATAATATTGATTTTGCATTAATAAAACCTTTAATTTTTTTAAAGTAATGAACCTCTAAAGCCATTCATAAGGAACAGGGTGGCCATGTGTCCTACTTTGCAATGGGCAGTCCTCTGTTTGAAGTACCATTAGAAGGCCGTCTTCTGTTGGAAGGAATCATCCATTAAAATTGCTTTCTGACGATTCCAGTTTAAAGAGGAATAACTCTTTTGTCGGTGTCTGCCCCAAAATTGTCTTGTTGCAATGAAAACAAGTGAGTAGGAAATTAAGTTACATATTCACAATAAAAACCAATAGCTTTGTGTACTGTTTTTGTCTTGGCATCTATGGTTTCAAAACAGCAACAAATAATGCTTTGGAATCGTATCCAACCACACAGATTTTAGAGAGGCAGGTGGAAGAATCTGAGCCATTGTTATTGTTTTATTTTGTTTCCTTAATTTGTTTTATCAATTATTTGGGCTAGGGGTGTGTGTTGATCTCTGATGGCATCACACAGGCATTGGATAGGGCTGGTGTGACTCATTTACTAGCCTGGTAATATATCCCTTTGATGCACTATGCCAGCTATCCAGTAAGGTTTTGTTGAACATTATACAGAATGAAATATCATTCTCCCTCCCTATTCTTTCTTTCTCTCTGCTGTGTGAATGGCGTGAACATAACCAGATGCCAGTTACGAGGATACATTGTGTGTATCTAGGGGGCACTTTTATAGTTGAGAGTGTTATTAACTATCACTTATCCTCTGTGAAGTGGCGTAATTTTGCTTGGCAAAACCAAGTAAAGCCTGTTCTGGGTAGCTACCTTGGGGTTTGCACAGACTTGATACAAGGCTGGATGCCGTTATGCAAAGAGAAATAACTTTAACTGAAATGCAAGATGGAAATTAAGAAAACAAATTGTAAACCACAAAGTTATATCTAAGATAGATATAGCAAATGTACAAACTGCTCTTGAAGTGCCTAGCATTGGTCTACAGGCAGGATATAAAGATAATATGCCTAACAGTATGAACAATGAAACATATGCTTATAAAAAACTGATGCGTTTCAACCCAGACAGGTCCGTTCTAGTTGTAAAATGCACATCAATACTAATACAGTACATAGCTTCTCCAGCTGAACTGCTTTAAAGTACAATGTGTAGAAAAGGAAAATGAAGATTCATGCTACTGCGGCATTTGCAGAGCTGCAGTTCGCTGTCCACTGGCAGGGGCCGTATGGCTCAGAATCCCGGTCGCAGGGAAACACAAGTCGGAAGAGTGCTGTTGCATCTGGATGGCCACTCTAAGAACAGGATGATGGACTGGATGGGCCCTTGGCTTCCCAACTTATGTTCTTATGATCTTATGAGAGTCAGTGCAGTGTTCAAATCTAGTTACAATTTAACATAGAAAGAAACCACAATCCGATATATCACTAAAAAGGTGTTCAAATCCGTAAGAGAATCCATACTGTCAGAGAGAGATGCCAACCTTGTAAAGAATGGATACAACTTAGTTCAAAAGTTGCAGACAAATACCAATTATCATAGAGTAGCAACAACACTCTCCCTCTTTTGTGATTCCCAATAACTGGGAATACAGTCTCTGATGGTAGGAGAATCTAGCCATCATGGCTAGTAGCCATTAATAACCTTGCCCTCCACAAAAAGTACTCATTGTGTCCTTAGCAATTGCTTCAGCAGTCAGATGTCCAGTTCAGGTGTATGCTTCTATCCTGGCAGCCTAGATAAGGAATGAGTTTGTTTACATGCTGATGAGCTTGAGTCTGCCAGAAGCACTTCTGATGGGCACCCTAACTGCCCTCCCCTGCCATTCACAATCTTTTCCCATTCTTCATGCATCCTCTCATTGGAGGAGCCTCAGAAGGATCCCCCTCCCAGAGCAGCAAAACCATTCTAAGCATCTGCAGGGGTGTGTGCTGTGCGGGTGTAGCTTGCCAATGTAATTATTAAATCCTCGAATACTTGTTGGGAGGAACTCTCTGTAGAATCTACTTAATGGACTCTTGCCAGATGCATCTCTGTGAGCCAACAGCATGGTTGCCAGATTCCTTCATTAGTCCTCTTCCCTCAAAAAAGATTGGCCCATATTCCACAAAATCATGATCCCATGGACCACAGTGGATGCTTTTCATCCAGACACCACAAGTCCCATATTTTTGAAATGCTGATGTGGTAACGCTTGCCGAGAATGAAAGCCAGAAGCCCCTGCGGTTAATTTTCAGAGTAACAGACAGATGTGAGGTTAGCAGGAATCCAAAACATGAAATCCAGCCCTTCCAAACTTGTTTGCTGGTTGGAAAGGGCATCTTAAAAACAAAACAAAAAACACTTTAGCAGTTTTAGAGTTCTAGGCCTGAGTTTTCAGCAAAACAAACCTGACATTTCTCAAAAGAATTCTGCCCCCCCCAAATTTTTTTCTGAGATTTTCTTTTTCTTTTTCTCACCCCCCACCCCTGAAAAAAAATTCTTCTGCTTCAACTTGTAGTGGAAGTCCCCCCCCCCCCCCAAGACCTTAGGGCAGTGATAGCCAAACTTGGCCCTCCAGCTGTTTTGGAACTACAATTCCCATCATCCCTGACCACTGGTCCTGTTAGCTAGGTATGATGGAAGATGGCCAAATCAGCTGGAGGGCCAAGTTTGGCCATCACTGCCTTAGGGGGGAAAGAAACAAAATGCTATGCTACTGCTTCTGCTAGTGGTGATTCCCAGCCCCAGTTAACTAACAGAGAATTTCTCCAATAAAAGTCAATGGAATGTCACCATCCCAAATTCTCCCCCCCCCCAACAAATAGGGTAAAGAATTCTGGGGTGTTATCTGCATATAGCTCTAATTTGTCACAAAAATACACTAGGATTCATTTCCTACTCATTTCTTAATTTGTGATGGAAGGGAAGTCCAGAAAGGTTTAGAACATAGCCAGAGTTACGACTCAGCATTGGTGGTTGAGCTTATTGAGGTTATTAATATTGTGCATATGGAAGCAGTAGGATTAATAAAAACTGACTCTTCTTGAAATAAAAATTGTCCGGTCCAAAAATTTGGTTCAGAAGTTTTACTTCAGAACTTAACCCCAAAACAAACTAAATAAAGTTACATTCAGATAGATGCATAATATCATATGCTGATTCCAGCACAGGTAAAATATATTAGAATTATGAATATCTTCCATCTAGAGCAAAAGACAAAGCTCCGTCTCTCTCCCAAAGAACTTCCATTAGCCTGAGGCTAAGAGAATTATCTTCATTGGCTCCAGAACAAAGACAAAGACACCCAAAATGGAGACCTACAGATTAACATATGCATAGGCCTACAATTATATCCCTTTCCATGCGATCTAATGTAACATCTTGTGACAGAGCCAGCAGAGATACAGTCTCATTTAATCATTAACTGTTAGGCTCTCTAACAGATCCTTAATCTGTTAGGGATGTGGGTGGTTCTGTGATCTAAAGCACTGAGCCCCTTGGGCTTGCTGATCAGAAGATCAGCAGTTCGAATTCCCGTGACAGCATGAACTTCCGTTGCTCTGTCCCAGCTCCTGACAACCAAGCAGTTCGAAAGCACACCAGTGCAAGCAGATAAATAGGTACCGCTGCGGCGGGAAGGTAAAGGATGTTTTTGTGCGCTCTGGTTTCTGTGACGGTGCTCCATTGCACCAGAAGTGGTTTAGTCATGCCATTCAGGGGTCATTTACCTATACCTTTACCTTAATACATAAAGGTAAACGTAAAGGGACCCCTGACCATTAGGTCCAGTAGTGACCGACTCTGGGGTTGCAGCACTCATCTCGCCTTATTGGCCAAAGGAGCCGGCATACAGCTCCCGGGTCATGTGGCCAGCATGACTAAGCCGCTTCTGGCGAACCAGAGCAGCGCACGGAAACGCCGTTTACCTTCCCGCTGGAGCGGTACCTATTTATCTACTTGCACTTTAACGTGCTTTCGAACTGCTAGGTTGGCAGGAGCTGGGACCGAGCAACAGGAGCTCACCCCGTCATGGGGATTTGAATCGCCAACCTTCTGATCGGCAAGTCCTAGGCTCTGTGGTTTAACCCACAGTGCCACCTGCGTCCCTACCTTAATAAATACATGATTATTAATAAACTACTATATTCTGTAAAAAAAAAAGTCATTCCAAATATCAATATATTTATCCAAACAAAGTCTGAATCTATAAGCAATCCGTTCATATGTTGCAAGTGTTGTCAAGCCATCGATCCATTGATTAAAGGGGACCCTATTCTTCCAGTTCATGAATACCAGTCTTTGGCCATAGATAGGGCTCCTAGAATCCATTTTCGTTATCTAGTTTTCAGTTTCCATATGAAATTCAGGTACTTAATGAATACATTTCTGTTCCAGTAGGCATTTAAGTAAGTTGTTTTATGCCTTTTAACAGAACTTATGGGATGTAGCCAACTAATTTCCACTCAAAGTAGACCTATTGAAATTAATGAACCAAAGCCATTAGACATGATCATTAATTTCAGTGGGTCTACTCTGAGCAGGACTAGCACTGAAAACAACCCTATGTTCTTATCTATTGTTTTTGTTTGTGATATATGCTGATGAGTTGTTGTATTGATTCTTTTGTGACCATGTATGGTGAAAAGAGATATGCAAATACAGGAAATAGATAATAATGAAAAATCTATATCTATCTACACAGAGAGAAAGAGGTATGTTAAGTATAATTGTTTAATTGTACTTTGAAATAGAAAGTAGCCCTGCATATGTCTGTATGTGTAGTATGTCACAAGGCATGGGAACATCCATTGAAGCTAAACAAGAATGACAGAGTTGTTGTTTAGTCGTTTAGTCGTGTCCGACTCTTCGTGACTCCATGGACCAGAGCACGCCAGGCACTCCTGTCTTCCACAGAGAGGAAGAGAGCCTATGGTAAAAAAAAAAAAAAGGTAAAGGACCCCTGCACAGTCAAATAAAACAATGGGGTGTGGCGCTCATCTCATTTCAGTCTCTGAATATTGGCTAGTATTTCTGATGGCCACCATTCCTCTCCACACAAGAAAGAAATGGTCAAGGAATTCCTGAAAAGATTCTAGCTCTGGGGCATCATGGAGGATGTTAAAGGGTGGCCCAGTTGGAAAGATGCTTGCTGTTGCTGTTAGCAGTATAAACACACACAAACAGTTAAGCAAAAACAGAGAGGCTGGACTACTCTCACTGTTAATGGTGGGAAACTGTTGGATAATTGATCCTCCCTCTGGAGAAATTCAGTTAAATTCTCTCTCCCCCCCCATCCCAATTTCTTTGCTCACTAACAGGATAGGTTTTTTTTTCTATGTTGAGTTTTCGAAAACAACAACATACAAAAAAGACAAACAATTAAGAAATGAGACAACTACTATGTGGAGAACTTCATATCAGAATTTTAAAAAGCCCAGAAGGTTCATTACACTTTTGCAGACACCATAATAAAATAGATTCTGCAAAGGGAAGCCTCATAGCCATAGGATAGCTCCACCATAAAGAAGCATGTGATATTAGGGACCTATGCAGTTTGCTATTTTAATTGATAAAGCATACAAATGGTGGTGCCCATACATGGTCTTGTTTTGTAACCCCTCTTAGAACCCCCCTTTGATGGGTTAAATACACAGACAAGCCAGTGTCCCACATCCTCTCAAACCAGCCATCCCTAGACGAATCCGATGCAGACTTCCAATATTTGACTATTTCAGGTCTGGCTGCAGGATGAAAAATTTAGAGAGGCAATTGAACACAGTTCAGGGGGGCGGGGGAAATACACAGATCATTACAACCCCAATAGCTTGGAGCAATGTCCCTTAAGGGTATCCTACACATTACAAAGTTCCCAAACAGAAAGTGCCTCTTTGTAAAAATAGCCTACAACCCATATGTGGATTGGCATGTATGATGATAGCACAGTTATGGACCACAGGTATGAAGTTTACGGCATGTAATGCCTTAAGAGAGAATATTATGAAAATGATATACAGGTGGTACATGACACCAGTCAAGCTTGCAAAAATCTATCATTTGCCCGATAATAAATGTTGGAAATGTAAAGAAACCGAAGGTACATTCTTTCACCTTTGGTGGACGTGCCCAAGGATTAAGGCTTTCTGGGAGATGATTTATAATGAAATGAAAAGGGTATTTAAATATACCTTTCCGAAGAAACCAGAGGCCTTTGTCCTGGGCATGGTTGGCCAAGTGGTGCCAAAGAAGGACAGAACTTTCTTTATGTATGCCACAACAGCAGCAAGAATACTTATTGCAAAGTACTGGAAGACACAAGATCTACCCACTCTGGAAGAATGGCAGATGAAGGTGATGGACTATATGGAATTGGCGGAAATGACTGGCAGAATCCGAGACCAGGGAGAAGAGTTGGTGGAAGAAGATTGGAATAAATTTAAAGACTATTTACAGAAATATTGTAAAATTAATGAATGTTAGAATGATGTCAGAATGAAGTTAAGTGGTTTTAGCAGCAATGTTATAAAGGTGTATGTACAAATGGATTGTTAACAGATGAGAATCTAAAGTTATAATATGTTGTTAAAGGATTAAGACAAAAACAAAGAGGGAAAGGAATTGCTGAATTAACTAATAGAACTGGAAGACAAAAAAGGGAGGTGTGAGGAAGTCAGGGAAGTAAGGAAATGAAATGTAAGTTATGGAAAGATCGATGTGTTTTTGTTTTTTTAAGTGTTTTCTATCTTTTTTCTGTATTTTGTATTTTTTCTTTTTTCTATTTCTCTTTTTCTTATATATGTAACTTTTCTTTTTTTTGGAAACCTTAATAAATATCATTAAAAAAATAAAAATGATAGCACAGGTGTGTGGTTTGCTTTGGATGTGTGCAGCACACTCTAGGGAGTTGTAGCCTATCCTATCTTCCCTGCACAGGTACATTTGTTGAGGAAATCTATGTGTGTGTGGTCATTACTTGATTCCAGTGAAGAAAAAATGCATGAAAGTGAAGATGGGAAGGAAAGAAAGAGGGAGAAATCAGAACAGAGCATCAGAAGCATGAAATTGAGGAGGGAGGATGACGCAAGCGACTGACTTCATTTCTTCTCTCTCTCTCTCTCTCTCTCTCTCTCTCTCTCTCTCTCTCTTCTTCTGACCTGTTCATCCCCCATGGTTTTGTTCTTTAAAAAAAAACAGTTTCCTGTTCCTGTGATTCTCGCCTTGACACCCAAATTAAAACTGAGAAGGGAGGTGTCACAGTGCAAAGCCTCAGATCACTCCCTGGCATGCTGACAGCACCTGGAGGCCCCAAGGTGAGAGCTTGCGCCTTGCTGAGCCATCCCTCTTCCTGCACCAAATAAACGATCTGCTTGCAATTGCTTTGCTCTCGCAATGTTTTAACTCACAGGTTTGATATCCCTAGGAGAGCTTCCCATACCACCATTTATACAGAGTAGTAGGGACTGCTAGGCAGACTGTAGAAGAGAAGATGGATCTTCCTTAAGGATTGTCAGGTGAGAGCTCTCCTAGGATACAGCATTAACATTTGGGGGGTAAAAGTATGTGGTACAGTCCTCTAGGGAGAACATCACTCCGGAATGCAGGTGGGGTTTGGATGTGGTTCAATTAGCACAACAGGGAAAGTATAAAGGTGATGATGATGACACAACTCCTCAATGCATTTCGAAAAGTGATCCATTCCCAGGATGGCTATACCAGGATGAGTAGGAATTATCCTTCTTACTGTGCTGCAGCACAAGCATTTTAGGAATTTTGCATTGTCCTTTGCTTTAGAATCATAGAATCAAAGAACTGTAGAGTTGGAAGAGATCCCAAGAGTAATCTAGCCCAGCCTTTTGCAGTGCAGGGGGTTAAAATGTTTGGGTTTTTAATTCATGTTATCTGCTTGTATCTTATCTTCCTATGACACTTATATAAAAAGACTAAAAAATTTAAACAGCAGCAACAATAACAATGCAGTTTTGCAATATAGATGATTACATAGTAGTTACCCAGGAGGTTTTTGTTGTGCCCCCAGGGGTCAGCAAACTTTTTCAGCAGGGGGGTGGTCCACTGTCCCTCAGACCTTGTGGGGGGCTGGACTATTTATTTGGGGGGGGGGGAATGAACGAATTCCTATGCCCCACAAATAACCCAGAGATGCATTTTAAATAAAAGCACACATTCTACTCATGTAAAAACACCAGGCAGGCCCCGCAAATAACCCAAACATGCATTTTAAATAAAAGGGCACATTCTATTCATGTAAAAACACGCTGATACCTGGACTGTCTGCAGGCTGGATTTAGAAGGCGATTGGGCCGGATCCGGCCCCCGGGCCTTAGTTTGTCTACTCATGAGCTACCCTAAAGGTGTGCTAGGAAACCTCAATGTGGCTCTAGCTGAGTCTTAGGAAAATGTGTTAGGAAGCATCAATGGTTCTAGCTGAGTCTTGGAAACTTATGTCCCACCAAGCTTAAGAGTTGTAAGGTTGTTAGTAATTAAAATCAATAGCACCTTAAAACAGGGATGAGGAACCAGTGGTCCTCCAGATGTTGGACTCTAGCTCTATCAGCTCCAGCCAGGATGATGAATGGTGAGATGATGGGGGTTGTAGACCAACAGCCATTAGTCATTAGTAGACCATGGCTATTAGTCCCTCAGTTTGACAACATAAATGACTAAGCGGTAGCTGCCTAGGAAGTTTCATTGTGTCCTCCAGACACCCTAAAGATGTGCTAGGAAATATCAACATGGCCATAGTTGAATTTTGGAGAAAAAGCCAACAGTTCTAGCTACATCTTGGAAAACCTGTGTCCCACTAAGCTGAAAGCAAGACACTATGGCTCCTGGCCAGTCCATCTGTAAACCTTCTGGGTCCACAAAAAGGGGGAGGATGGTCAAGTTCCAGTCAGATCCTCCCACTTGACTACTGGCCTGTGATTGGTTTAATGGACCTTAGCAGGGATAGGAAACTTGCAGCCATACCTGCAGACCACAAATCCCTCCATCCTTGATGAACCGCCATGCTGGAGTTGGAGTTCAAACAAATCTGGGAGTTGGAGCTCAAAACAATCTGGAAGTCCACAAATTCCTCATTCTTTGACTGCAGTCTAGGCAGGCCAGTTTTAGCTGTTCCATTTCTTCCTTTAGGCGCATTCCAGCAAAAGTCTCATGAAAATCAGGAGGACTTAATGAAATTGCAACTTAAGCCCCATTCTATTACTTTTAATGGGAATAGTTAGCTTCCGTTGAACTGCACCCCTTGTCTTCTGCCTAAAGCTCTTGGTTGGCAGCCTTGGAGAAACAGACATGATACGTAACAGAGCAGCAGGGATGCTTAAGGAGCTAAATTTATTTCATTTTCCAAACTGCAGCTGAAAGATGAAGGGGAGTGGTGATGGAAATAAGAGGCCATTAGGCTGTCAGTCATCGCAGAGCTTTATAGGAGCATCAGCAGTTCATGTTTTTCTTTATTGAGACATTAGGCATGTCAAGACCAGTGATGTATGCCTAGATGAGATTAAATGGTTAGGAAGGAGGAGAAGGGATGAATGAGGAAGCAAAATGATTCTTAGAGCCAAATCCTTAGACCTGCTCTACCCATGGGGAAGAATAAAGTGTGTAGGATCTGGAAGTTGTAGATGAGTCCGTACCACTTTGGGGTGCTGCTGCTGCTGCTGCTGCTGCTGCTTCTTCTTCTTCTTCTTCTTCTTCTTCTTCTTCTTCTTCTTCTTCTTCTCTTTTTAAGAAAAGAAAATAACTTTAGAATTTTAAGAAGAGACTACTAGATCAAGAAAAAGCCCATCTAGTCCAGCATCCTGTTCTCACACTGGTCAACCAGATGCCATAATGGGAAGCCTCTCCCATTGGAGATAGCACACAGCCATCTGAGTAGTGGTGCAAGATTCCAATGGTTTCAGGCATTTACCCAGGGTTTGGTTTCCTTGGAATGAAGGACATGATGTCGTTATGATGTATGGTTTATTTACACATATATGCAACCTGAGCCTATGATGGAGAGGCTCACAACATCAACACCCCAGAAGGTATTGCTTCCATACTCACAACCTTGGATTCCAGCAGAAATCAGGCATGGCTCTCATTCTCTCACTTCTGCTGACTTCTAACCCAGCTCTCACACACTCAACTCTGGCTCTTGTCCCGCTTACTACCAGCCAGGTAAGGGAGGGGAGCCCACCCATATATTCTCTGACACAAAGCCACTTCCTTTTTTATACTAATAGCAATGCTTAGGCCCACTAACTCACCAAGAAACTATTCTGGCTACTTCAACGACTAAATGTTCCACTAGACTGTAACCCTTGCTAGAGCCAAGATCCCAAGAATTACAAAGGACTTGGGCATCATGCACAACAATAGCCTTATCCTACCATGAATTTGTGTGTGATCCTTCCATCCGGTGCTGCCAAAGTCTGGATCTTTTATTTCCTTTTCTGCTAGGAGTTGAATTAAGGTATTGTATTGGTTTGTGTGCAATTAAGTGAGGGCAGAAATGGCTGGAACACCAGTCAAATCACTCCTACCCACCCCATGAATCCAGCTCAGATTCCCAGTTTTTTTGGTCCTTCATTCCCTGTACTTTTTACATTCACTTCTTCCCGCTATGACAGCTTCCCTCTCTTATCTTCTTTCTCTATTCTTGGTTTAATACTATTACTCTTTGGATAGGGATGGGGGAGAAATCCAATTCAGTATACGTTTATAGGCAAACATACATAATGCACAATTTTTGGAACAATACATGAAACGAAAGACATCCTTCAAAATGAATGCTTCTCCAGACAAGTAATTTGTACAAAAATACATAAACTGGGGTAAAGTGTGCATATAAATTCATGCATTAGTGAAAATAACATACAAACAAAAAGGAATCATATTTGCGGAAACTGCTTTGCTGTAATGTTTATGTTAGTAAAATTTCCATACGAAAATGTGAATATTAAGAGAAATTCACCCTAAAATGTGTTGCTGGATTTTCACGAGACTATTAAAACATAAACTGACTGGGAAAATGAGAAATGCAAATAAACCAAAATCATCAGATTCTCTCATCCCTATCAGAAAATGCCTGGCCCCCTTATTGGCTTAAGAAAGCTGGGTGTGTGTATGTGCTAAGGTCAGGGGGAGTCAGAGCTTGAGGCTTGAGGATTTCAGAAAGCACCCCTTATCTCCTGCCCCTACAATTTGAGCACTGATCAGCCAGCAACCTGATTCTCCCATCTGGCCTTGCTAATCTTGCCACCAGTTTGGCCCTAAATGTGCTTGAATAATGCCTTCCATCCTCCCCGCTGGTTGCTGCAGGATCCAGCCTCTTTTGTCTTTCCCCACCTCTTCCCCTCCCTGCCTCCTCAAAGTACCCTGCCACATTCCCTGAGAGCTATCCAGCTCTTTCAAGAAAGTATATAAAAGTATCTTATTATATATTCTCCTTGGCTGGCCTGTTTATTAAGGGAGCTAATTCCCCTGTCTTGTTGGAGGAAAATATCTTCCTTTTCTGTCATACTTCACTCGATCTTTGTCCTTTTTGTTTAAGAAGAAGAAGCGCCGCAGGCTTAGAGGTGGTTTTGATATTCTCAAAGTCAATGTCCCATACCGGTAAGAACAAGATATAATCTATGTGTGTGCCGAGGAGGCGTAAAGTTACCTGAATATAAAGAAGGACTTGCATCTCTGGAACTGAGCCGGGGGAATCACTGTACAAGCAAAACTTTCCCCTTATCGCTCATGTGTGAATTGCTCTTTCTGCTGTGCTGATCTGGAAATATCATGTGGGTGTTTTGCACTTTTGTTGGCCAGTCTGAACCATCCCCACCTTGGTATATTTGTTTTCTCAATCTCTCTCTTTTTGATTTTCAGTTTTTAACAACTGAATTACAGCTTCTTCTTCTTTTTACAGCCATCCAAACCATATCTATGTATAAAGACAGCTGTATTTCTTAAACTATGGGACCATGACTAACATTTACCTGTAAAAGATTCCAGAAAGGGATTCTAACTGAATGTTCTCAAATCTGATGATTTGTTCAGGAAATGTTGCTTTTTTTCTGCTTATAAGTGCTGGGTTTTCATGGTTGTATCATTTACCTCTGTATGCCCATTGCATTGCTTACCTGCGCTGGAAAACAGTGGTTTGTGTACACATCATTTGGGAAATAATTTCAAAATGATTTTTTTTTAAAAAAAGCATGTAAAATACAGAAAATAAACACCTTTTAACACCATCTATTGCTTCACAGGAGCATTCAAGATAATTAAGCTCAAAGTCCCATTTCAAAAATGTCTGGAGCCTGGAGAAACTGGCTGACTGGCCTATTGATTCCACACAAGAGCCCAGCATGCAGGAATCCTCTTGGGAGCTGTTGATTTTGCAACTAACTCAATAAAGGCATGCCAAGTAGTGATAATTTTTCAATTTGCGTCTTGAATAAATGTGCCTTACACAGTTTTCCCAAGACAGCTAAAAACCATATTTTGCCATATCACTCACCCTTCAAATGATTCTAATGTCTAGTAATCAACATCCATGTTGTTGTTGTTGATGATGATGATAATGATGATAATAATAATAATAATAATAATAATAATAATAATAAACTATTATTTTATAGATGTCATCCTTAATTTGATTGTCTCAGATGTTGAGTAAAGACAGTGTTGGGTTAGGTAAGAGATCCTGGTTTGTTATTTGGCTGATTTTAATAAAGGTTATGTCCCAATAAGAGGCCATTTTGGGGAATAGCTATAGCTAGGGTTGCCATATTTCAAAAAGTGATAAAAAATCAGTGAGCTTTTTTTGGCAAAATGTTGGCGATTTCCACCCAGACAGTGTTCCCAACACCTCAGATGCAAAAATGTCTTGGGTTGACCCTGAGCACGAGTTGCATGCAGAAGGTTCTAGATGCAAAGTGACATTTCCAAGAGTCCATGAGATCCAGAAAAAAATTCCAGATGCCAGGGAGTAGAGTAGCAGAGAGAGAGAGAAGAAGAAGAAGAAGAAAAATATGCCAGAAGAATGAACTGTCTGCTGCAGGAGCTGCATCAATAGTTACGGGTGCTTTGGGGATCAGGACGCAAGGGAGAAACGTGCTAGGAGGAAGGCACACTTGGCAAATCCACACCATGATCACCTCCCACCCAGAAACCTATGTCCCCACTGTGGAAGGATGTGTGCATCCAGAATTGGCCTCCACAGTCACTTACGGACTCATTGTTAAAACCGTGTTTATGGAAGACAATCTTACTCGGCTACAAGTGATCGCCAAAGAAGAAGAAGCTTTGGGGAATAATTGGGGGGGGGGCAGGAATGGTAATTCTAAGGAAATTTCAGACATTACGGTGGGTGGGTGGGGCTTTTAAGAGCATTCTCTAGTTGGGGGAAATGGCCTGTCATTGATTTTTGGAGAAGCTATATGGGCAAAACAGTGAAGTGAAATGCAAAGTGTTCTAATAAGACTAGTGCAATGAATTGATGTGTGCCCCCTTCCATCCCTATATGGCTGATTCTACAAAGCAGCAAAGCAGGCCTGAGGTTCAGGGCCTGGGTTCTGGCAGGCACCCCACCAAGGACATATATGGAAGCTAGATAAATTTTTCAAACAAAACCATCATGTGACTTCCCCTTTCCTTTTAACACTGGGTCATTAGTATTTTAGCATTTGGAATGGTGGGTGGAAAAGCTGCTCTTTAGTGATGCCACTAATGACTGGAAGGGATTTTTAAAAGGGTTTTCAGTATGGCTTGGCTTGTTTGTGTGAGTTACCTGGTATTTTCTTGGTTTCCTTACCCTGGCTTGTCCCCAATGTAGTGCAACTTGAACATTTCTGCTTATGCAGGGGGATGTTCTCCTCCCCCCATCACCATCATTTATTTATACGCCTTTCAAACCATGTTCAAAGAGGCTTAGAACATCAAAAAAGTACACAATTCACCCCAACATTTGCAAAGTATAACCAAACTTAAGTAGTCATAAACAAATGAAAACATGCCAAACAATAAAATCAAACCAGTGCCACATAATAAGGTATAAGAGTATAAGGCCACACAAGTATAAGACCAATAAGAGCAAAAATGAAGCATCTCCAAAGTTACATCTTGATCCCAGCAAAAAATCCTGAACAATACCCTTCCCTAACAGCCTCTTGGCATCCTGAGCAGCTGTGCAGGTTTTGAAAAAAGCAGCACAAAGTCTTAGAGGGGTTCCTACCACACCCTGCAGAAATGGGAGTGATCACTGCAGCTGAGTCCAGGGAGGCATCACTTGGGAGAGGAAAAACATCTGAGTAGCAGGGAACTTGGGTTCTTGATGATTTCAGACATCCTGTCCCTTGAGGTTCTTTGCATCTTATGACTTGGGATATTCTGTATCGCAGCACAGCAGATGTATGTGGGTGACAGTCAACAGAAGAAAGACGACTGCAGGTGCTTAAGTACAGCGGGTAAACTCTCATTTAAAAGAAATGATGCTCTAAGTAGGGGGGGACACACACACACACAGACACACACATCACAGTCCTAGTGTTTATTATCCAAACTAGCTGCCAGATCTGTGCGGACGATACCTTCCGAATGATCCTTGCTGATGCTTTTTCATTTCGTTAAGCAGGTTTATTAGTCCAAATATTAGTAACAAAAATACGACTTGCCTGCTAACGACTCAGTAATGGGTTGCAGTGGGATAATATAAAACAAAGGAAAGTACACATCTTATCAATGCCTTCTGGTTCACTCCTCCACCCTCCACCATGGATTATGAGTTTGCTTCCTCATTAGTGTGGTATGATACATTAGCTTTCTGCTTCTCCATTACTTCTATCTCCCTCCCTCCCTCCCTCCCTCCCTCTCAACTAGAAGGAAGGCTTTGAAACTGTAGCCTTTATTAATTTTATTTTATTTATTGCATTTATATCCCACCTTTATCTCCAAGGAGCTCAAGGTGGCACAA
The DNA here is from genome assembly GCF_964106645.2 of Podarcis pityusensis. Lineage (NCBI taxonomy): Eukaryota > Metazoa > Chordata > Lepidosauria > Squamata > Lacertidae > Podarcis > Podarcis pityusensis. The sequence continues at coordinate 20,379,303 of NC_138040.1, read as the reverse complement.
ATGGTTCTGCCCTTTCTTAGTTAATCACCACAACAACCCTGTGAGGTAGGTTAAGGCTAAGAATCAGTGGACCAAAGCCCTCGACAAGCAAACCTTGACATTCACTTCCTCACTCTGGGCTGCTCCAGACTGGTGTTTTGTTCTGCTTTTGCAGATATATTTTGCAACATGTAATTGAGGCAGTAAAAGGGCATCAGTGGTGGATTTCTCCTGGACTGTCCACACATCATTTCGCTTTATGAGCTGTTCTGTGATGCTTCCCCAATGTTGCTATGTTATTGTAGACTGAAAGGGTGCTCTTGCACTACAATACAGTAAAAGAGGGACAAACAAGCAAACAAATAGGAGAACATTTGCGGCATAAAAAGTTGCTGGATTTCAGAAGGCTGTGGGACACGCACCAATTAGGAAGGCAGCAATATGTCCACCCCAAAACTTTTGCAGGCATAAATGGTATTGGAAGCAGGATCACAGATAGCCACTCCATTACCAACATGAGTACAGATCATCATGAGTGCACAATAAAATGGACATCTGGGGCAGCTTCCTGTCCATGCTGAAAATCCAAAGATGTGGATTTCCAGATCTCTTCCTGGGTCAGGAAAGGAAACATTTATAGAGAGCAGGAGAGAAACGTCTTTCAAATAAACCACCTTGCCCTTTAAAATATGTTTGTCTGCACCCTGCTGGAGCAAGAACCCAGTGGGCGTCACTGAGTTTCTCTTTTTAGGTTCAGATTGTATATCTATTATCCAGTGAACAAGTTGTTCCCGCCTCCCTCTGAGTCATAAATCGAACCAACTAAAAGTTTGCAATAATTTATTGTGCTTCTAAATGAACAGATTACAGCATAAAATGAATGTTTGTAAATAAAATGAGAGGTTGCTGAAAAGTAAGAGACCAACAAGGTTTCCAGATAGATTTTCAAAAGTTTAATACAAACACTTTTCTGTCTCGTCAAGGTTGTTCCTAGTTACCAAATGTTGATGGTAGCAACATTGGAAGAGCCTGCTGGATTAGGCCAAAGGCTCATCTACTCCAACATGCTGCTGCCACAGTGGCCAACCAGATGTCCGTTAGAAACCCATAGGCAGTATTTTAGCTCAAGGACACTCTCCACCCCTATTCAAAAGTTTCTCTGCCTCCACCTATGAAGGCAGTAGCTGTTGATAGCTTGCTCATCCAAGAGTTTTGTCTAATCTTTTTTTCTTTTTTCTTTTAATCCTAGAACACTCACCTTTGAATGGTTCATTAAAAAAAAGTATGGTTGGAAGGGACCTAAGGATCATCTAGTGCAATTTCCAACACAGGGGTCACAGTCAACAAATCCTTGACAGATGACCATCCAACTTCTCTTTAACAACCTCCAATGAAGGAGAGCCATTTCACTGCCAAACAGCTCTTACCACCAGAAATTTCTTCCTACTGTTTAAGAGGTGGTTGCTTTCCCATTTTCTGGACATGAATTTTCCAGTCTTTTAATAAGTAAATCCACAAAGTTAGGGATGAAGATTTTGAAGTTCTCCTAACTGCCCCCGATTACTTTTGCAAGCACTATAACTACATCCATAGCCATTGCCAAGATTTGTTCAGAAATAAAGGTTAGATCCTCTTTTTCCATTTGCTGGTGGCCAACTTTGTCCATTGTACCAATGCCTTGGACCTCATGTCTTCCTTTTCTGTTTCAGACTGAGTACATAGGCAGGGCTGGAGGAGAAGAGAAAGGATTCATGCAAAGGCAGAATCATCTCTAAGGCCATCATGGGGAGCCGGGGGAGCTCTAAGCTGAATACAGGGAGCCAGGCAGAGATGTTATTTCAGAAGGAATTTAGAGCTCTTTGAGACCTGATAAAGACTTATTCCTAATGCATTGTCTCTGGGAATGTTGGAGTGACCTTGGCTCTGATACGAGCTGTGGTAATGGAGGCAGCACTGAGCTATGGTGTTCTGATCCAGGGGTTTCTGGTGGGCAGTGGTCTTCTGGGGTTTCTACTAAGGGAATTCTCCCCTGTGTGTATGTCAGGGGTAGCCAATGTGGTGCCTTCCATATGTTGCAGAACTGCAATTCCCAATACACTTGACCACTAGCCTGGATGGGAATTGTAGTTTAGCAACATCTGGAGGGCACCACACCCTGCTCTCTTGATCTCCCAGTGTGTGTCTGCCTGTCCATCCATCCATCCCTCCATCCATTCATCCATCCATCTTGTTTAAGTAGTTCATTTTTCTGTGACAGGTTGTATGTATTCTTTACTTTTGCCTGTGGGCAAACTTTCCCCTTTTGTTCAGCTCCTCCCCTCCTTTACTGTAACAAGGTTTTTTTAAAAAATTCTTATCTGAACCCTTTAGACATACGATTTTACTGAAGGCTTTGTCTCCTCTGCCTTGTTCACATTTTGTTTTAAGTTCCATTGAGACCTCTGAGATTTCTGAGCATTTCCCTCCAGTTCCATTAGTTTTCCATTGCTTTCTCCTTCCTGCTCCACTAATGATGTTTTAAAGGCTCTAACTCTGTCAGTTTTTGAGACAAGGCAAGTAGTTGACACTGATACACTTGAGATAGCTTATATCTCATTAAAACAGCTCATCACTGTTCATTCTTCCACATTTCTGAAGTGTCGGTGGTATCCAGTTATATCATGTTGCATGAATGTGGAGTAGTAAATATTTCAAGTTGCTTATGCAATACATTGGTACCTTGGATTAAGTATTTAATTCGTTCCGGAGGTCCGTTCTTAACCTGAAACTCTTCTTAACCTGAAGCACCACTTTAGCTAATGGGGCCTCCTGCTGCTGCTGTACCGCCGGAGCACGATTTCTGCTCGGAGCACAAGTTCCAAAGACATTGATGATGGAGGCAGCTTCCAAAAGGTAGAAGCTTCCACAGAGAAAGAGTCGCTGCAGACAGTGAGGCCTCCACCCATGAATCCAGAGGATATAGCTCTGTCTCCCTTATCAAACACAAATTATTCCTCCCACAAATTACTGGCAGACCAATAGAGTTCTCTTCTACTGCTGTGCCAGGTTGCTTTTCCAGCAGAAAACTTGCTTGAGTGATAGAATGCAACTCCTTTTAACTTCTCTGCTGGCTCCTGAATATTTTAATTCCATACACATCTTCAGATCACTATAGGAGTTTATGGGCTAATAGCCGTAAATAAATAAATAAATCAATCACTATAGGAGCAACATTTCCAGGGCCTGGCAGAAGTCTTAAAGGTGAATTTCGGTGCAGAGGGAGCTCTCCATTGTCATGACTCTCAGTAAAACTGCAGGCTTTGGCCTGACTTCTCAGTACAGGTTAATTCCTTGGCATTTTGCCTGCCTCCAGGCCACTATGCCTGGCACACAGTTGCAAATGGTCTTATTAAACTATTTGTATCAAGTGTGACACACTGGAGCAGCCCCCCAGTACCAAGTACCTCTTTCAGGCAATGAAGACTGGCTTGCTTTTCTCACGCAAGTTTTTCCTCCCTGTGCATTCAGAATGAACTTGATTTGATGATTGATTGGGAAAGAAATCGAAACCGCAGAACAGCACTCCCAAAACAATTTGACCAAGAGTCCCTGACATTCCTGGAATTACTTATCTGCAGTCAATAATTCCTTCAGTTTTGAGTTCCTTGTCAATTTCCCCTTTCTGGCCCTTTCCTTCTGCGAAGCTGCAGTGTTTTTGTTCTTTGAGAAAGATGAGAGACCAGAAGGTGAGAAACCACAATTATAGGAGCCGGAATTTTGTAAATATCATGGAGTTCCCATTGATATGACCAAATGTGCATTTTTTTATTACAAAAATCTGTAGCGTAGATTTTTGACTTTATTTATTACATTTATATACTCCAAAATCCCTAAGCAGTTTACATAAAACACAATAAGATCATTTAACTATATAAATATCACAAATTAACTTGAATTTTCTAGAACCTCATATATTCACCTCTCAATGTGGAATCACATAGAAAGAAGTATCCCAGTGACTGCTGGGGAGTTTTTAAACCCTGAAGCAACCACAGACAGTCATGTAATGAGGCTCACCCTTCCAGATCACTTGTTCTCCACTTTGGGCTTTAGCTCTGGGTGGGAAATGATCTGGCAGTAGCAGGGCATTTGATCTGGAGAGAGGAAAGAGGAGGGGGAGAAAGAGAGAGAGAGAAAGAGAGAGAGAGAGAGAGAGAGAGAGAGAGAGAGAGAGAGAATAGTTGTTCCTGCCCACTCCCAGATCTTGCCCTTTCCACTATAGCATGTGGCCCCTGACATATTCACTCAAGAGAAAGTGGCCCTTGACAGAACTCCCACCTCTAGTATACAGTGCCATTCAGTGCTGGGACTCCACTGGAGCAACTGCCATGCATCCATTGACCTGTCCATGGTCCTGCAAGCCTTACATATGACCCTCTTTCTTCTCTTGACCTACATTGGCTTTTTGTTTCTGCTTACACAGATTATACTGGACTGTCCTTTTCATCAAAACCAGTTTTTGCTAGTGCCCTTTATTGATGACTGGATTCCTGGCTATTGATGGGTGGTCTGCTGCATCAGCACAGGACAGTCAGCACACGTTGCTTGAAATTCCTTGGACGTTTCTCCCAAGCAGGAAACTTCTGATGTATCTTAAAAACTCACCTTAGGTGAAATTTGGTGGAATCCTATGAGGAAGTCAGTAGCTGAAGCCACACATTCTGGACAACCAGAGGAAGCATTTCAAAATGTTTTGAGTCCCGCTGCCACCCTGAGCCACAATTACCTGGGTTGTGATGACATTAGCAAATTTTAAAATAGTTTCTAATGTTGTTTTTAATGCTGTGACCCACCCTGGGATGTTATAGAAAACAGCGGGCAATATATAAGCAAATATTTTAAAAATAGATATACATCTGCTAGTAGTTGCCTCCCACAATGAGGTGAGGGGAAGTGAATGATGTGATGATCTATTTACAGTGGTACCTTGGGTTAAGTACTTAATTCATTCCGAAGGTCCGTTCTTAACCTGAAACCGTTCTTAACCTGAAGCACTACTTTAGCTAATGGGGCCTCCTGCTGCTGAGCACGATATCTGTTCTCATCCTGAAGCAAAGTTTTTAACCTGAGGTACTATTTCTGGGTTAGTGGAGTCTGTAACCTGAAGCGTCTGTAACCTGAAGTGTATGTAACCCAAGGTACCACCGTATTTAAAATAATGTATAGGCTGCTTAGCAGTGTACAATAGGAATTGCACATTAGTTCTGATTCCTGCATTGCATTCCAAATCTATGATTCGAAAAGGGAAGGGATGTAAGAGGGACAGAATGTAAAATCAGTTAAAGTTAACCAAAGATAGCTCAGTTGGTTAGAACATGGTCTGATATCACCAATCCCTGTACGGAACAGCTGCATATTCCTGCATTGCAGAGGGTTGAACTAGATGATACTCAGGGACACTCCCAGCAGACTCAGAAAGGCTTGCTTAAAATGCTTCTTGAAACAACAACAACAACAGCAACAACTTTTCAGCAAGCTCTGGAAGTTCAGTAGGGAGGAGGCCTGTCTAATCTCAGCTGGGAAGAACTTCCACAGAATTGAATCTACAGCTCCTGGTGAATATGAACTGTTTGACGGAGTCCTGGGGGACAACTCACAGTTGCTCCCTCGAAGGCCTCAGTGGCCAGGCAGAGATATAAGGAACTAGGCTGTGCTTAAGGTATCCTGGACCCAAGTTGTTAAGGACCATGTAAATTAATACAAGAAGCTTAAGCTCAGCCTGGGCTTGTGAAAGCATTTTAGCCCCAGATTTTGGTGTCAATGGTACCCTGTCCCCACCAGCATTCCAGCTGCAGGGTTTTGCACCATCTGGAGCTTCTGAACCAGGACTCCATAGAGTGCATTGGAATGGCTGAGTCTTGAGGCTGCCAAAGCATGAATCACCAATGTCATGACACAGGTGAGTGTCTTGCTGCACTTTATGTGGGAAGGACTTGACACAGAGAAGGGATTTGCTCCTAATGTACAGTTCTGCTGTGTACCACCAAAGGGTTTGCTCATCATTGCAGCAAAAAGATGCTACCTTTCCCTGCCTGATAACCCAGAGCCAGTATATCTTCATGCCCCTGGTTGAATCCTCTATGCTGCCTGCTACGAATCCTCCCTGCTCCCTCTCTCCTCCTCCTCCTCTGCTGCTGCTTCTCAGAGCATTATTAATCTGCTCAGCTCCATCTTTGCTTCACAGCGCCCATACCATATGCAAATCTTTGTCTGTCTGCATGTGCAAACAGGAGGCTGACCAAATTGCCTGCGCCTGCAGGTCCCCATAAAAGTGACACCATTGGCAGGTTGAATGGGAGGCAGGGTGGGGAGGTTAGAAAGGAGCAGATGACTTAAAGCCTGAGGGGCATCTGTTGATAGCCTTCTCTCTAATTGTATGTTAATGAACTTTCTCTTAAAAGGTGGATTTATTGGCATGCTGAGGGTTGGGTGCTAGACATTTGCCGCTAAATCTCCAGGAGCCCCCAGGCTTTAGTCGGCTTTGCCAAGATACAGTTTTGCTAATGCCAACTGATCCTGTTTCTGAGCTGCAAAAGAAAGGACCCGCTAAAAACTGGTGCCTGGATAGATTTCCATGTCCTCTGTGAGATTTTGGGGTTTAAAGCAAGGTTGAGCAGAGGAGCAGAGCATGGTGGGCACATACCGCAGGAGAGGGGGAAGCGGAGTTGCATATTGGATCAGCTGCTGTCCACATAACATTTCAAGCTCTGAGATTCTTAGAGCTGCCACCAAAGTTTGCTTAATTCCAGGTGAATTTGCAAGATCAGTTTGGAGGCCCCTGCTCAAGAGGAAAACCAAGGGGTTTTGTCAGAAGCTGAAAATATTTTGGTGGGGCTATCAGAGTTTCTTGAGGTGTTTCTCTTTTCCTTTTCTTTCACATATCTCTATTGGGGGCCCAATACTTGCTTGTCAAGACATGTTGTGGGTGTCATTGCCATTTGACTCTCACTAGAGGAGAAGTGATGGGACGCAGGTGGCACTGTGGTCTAAACCACTGAGCCTTGGGCTTGCCGATCAGAAGGTCGGCGGTTCGAATCCCCGCAACGGGGTGAGCTCCTGTTGTTCGGTTCCTGCTCCTGCCAACCTAGCAGTTCGAAAGTATGTCAAAGTGCAAGTAGATAAATAGGTACCGCTCCAGCGGGAAGGTAAATGGTGTTTCCGTGCGCTGCTCTGGTTCGCCAGAAGCAGCTTAGTCATGCTGGCCACATGACCCAGAAGCTGTATGCCAGCTCCCTCAGCCAATAAAGCGAGATGAGTGCCGCAACCCCAGAGTCGGCCACGACTGGACCTAATGGTCAGGGGTCCCTTTCCCTTTCCCTTTAGAGAAGAAGTGACCTTAACTCATTGGTAGACCAGATAGTAAACTAGACATTCTGCATAAAGGTCCCAGGTTCAGCCCTCCCAAATCTCCAACCACGGGTTCTCACGTAGCAGGTGATAGGAAAGACCTGTACTTGAAAGAACTGTTACCAAATAGGGCAGACAATATTGGACTAGATCCACTTCTCCAACCTAGTGCCTACAGATATTTTGGACCACCAGACCCATCACCCCTTACCATTGGCCTTTCTGTCTTGGGGCTGATGGGAATTGTTGTTCAAAACATCTAGATCTCACCAGGTGTAGGAAGGTTGGGCTTGATGAACAAATAGTCTGATGTAGCTACCTATGTCTCTGAATACCAGCACTGGATGTCATCTTTGGTATCCAAGATTATGGGGCACCTTCAAGCAGTGAACAAAGCTGGTAAAATAAGAGTTGTCACCACATTTCATTCACAGCAAAAGTTTAAGATGTGGAGGAAATGACCAAAGAATGCTGAAACAAGCAAAAATGTTTTGATGAGATGTGTGAAATATTTGGGATCCTCCCAAAACAATCTATGGTAGCGTCCCAAATTCTGATCTTACTTTCTTTCTTGGTTTTGGAGTTAGGGACTATCCAGTTTTGCTTCCAAATGAGAACAGATTATTGGATTTAACAGGGTGCATTCCCAATTGGACAGAGCTTTCATTTCCATTAGTTTGTCTGTATATCCCCCCCCCTCCATCAATGATGCATATGAACACATTAATGAAACGCTGCAAAATAAGAAGTGATCTTGATATAATGGCTGATATTGCTGCAGTGTGTGTGTGTGTGTGTGTGTGTGTGTGTGTGGTGTTTTCCAAAGCCATTGAGGCACCTGTCCAAGCAGACCCACTTTGACAGCCATATTTTATTTTATTTTGAAAAAAACCCCCACAGTTAGCAGAGCCCTGAAACACAACCCACCCCTGCGCACACCTGATTCTTCTCAGGCATAGAAGTAGCCAAAAATGGTTAAAAGGCTGAGCAGACAGGGAGCTGACAGTCGCTCTGCAGAGGGCCACGATTGCTCCTGACAGGTTTATCAGCAGCCAAGCTTGCCTGCGATGAGATGTAAAACATGGGTTTCATTTCCAGAGCAGACACTGCTGCTAAGAAGCCGTTAGACACTTGAGCAGACAGCTTCGGAGCCAGAGTCCTTTCTAAAGGAAGTGTCACTTGCTGCACACGTTGGAGAGATGGCCCCGAGGGATGTGTCCCCCTCCTTGTATTTTCCAGCTCCAGACATGACAATACCTTCCAGGAATATGGTTGTCTAGGTCAGCTAGACATACTGCTTCCTGGAACACATGAAGCTGCCTTAATGGTCAAGTCAGACCATCGGCCCATCTAGCTCAATAATGTCTACACTGATAGGCAGTGGCTTCCCAAGATTTCAGATAGGATTCTCTCCCAAACCTATTTGGAGATACTGGGGATTGAAACCAGGCAAATGCTCTACCACTAAGCCATGGCCCATCCTGGAAGTGGAGGCAGAATTTTTGGAGTACACAGCGAGGTGGTTCAGAATGTGGAGCTGGTCAGAAAGGGTAACATAAAAAGGTGCTTTCTACTAGATCAGATTATTTGTCTGCCTGGCACACTATTGCAGCAGAGGAAGAAAGCCCACAACCCTGGTAGTAACTCCTCCTTTGACCAATGGGTGGGGCTAGATTGGTCTCCTGCTTTATGTCTGAGCAGGGACTTGAACCCAGGGCCTCCACTCCACTAAAATAATATCTTTAGGCTCCCAGAAATATCAGATAATAGATGCCCTGGTGCTCTGCCTTGACTCTCAGGGATAGAGTATGGGCATGGATAAAGCTGTTCTCCTTCAGTCTCTTGGGGAACCATCATATTTTTTGCTCCTCAGGCTGGAGTTCAAGGGTTTGGGAAGCATTAAAATAACAAAACGCAGGCCGCATGTGAAAATGCTTCTGAGCCAGTGTGGTTCCTCAGGTCCTGCTTTAGAAGTTTGATGTGTGGGAACTGTGTTGGGAACACCATTTTGTAAAAACGCTGAAATGAAGATGTGATTGGAAAGGCTGAGTTTTGGGAGCGCCAGTCACATACTTGCATTCCCATAATCTATCACCTAAATGGGTTTATAATTTGAGAATGTGTGCATACTTACTGGAGCTGCTCAGAGTCAAGCAAGCTGAAAAATCCTTGGAGATATTGCATGCATTCAGAGTTCCTTGCATTCAAGGATATCCTGTAGTTGCTTTACAAGTAGCTATGGTGTGGATTTTTGTTCAACGAAACGTGGGGAGTAATTGATACCTTTTTCACATACCCCCAAACTGTAATTTTTGCTCTTGGAGTAAAACCACTCCAAATAGCCTTCTGAGATTTCACAGGATTCATGATTGCAGAAAGGGCAACCTTGCCTGAAATTTTCATCCAAAAATAAAAGGTCAATTTTGGGCTTAAAATATGTTTTTTATTAGAGATCTCAAGCCCCTGGACCTATCTGTCTGTAATTAACCCTCTATGGAGGATTAACCTTCCCTGAAGGGAGATACTGTGCCCACAAATTTCATCCACTCCTGTCAAAAGGGAAAAATATGTTATATACATTTTTCCTTGGAAACTCTTTGTTCCACTTGCACTATTCTACATCTGATCTTAGCCAAAAGTCTGCTTGTTTTAGCATCCAGCCTCAGGAAGACTTCTATGAACACAGGAATGCAGGAATCTACCTTATACTGACACATCTAACTCAGTATTGTCTGCACTGACTGGCAGCAGCTCTCCAGGATCTCAGGCAGGAGTCTCTACCTGGAGATGCCAGGGATTGAACCTGGAACCTTCTTCTTGCAAGGCAGATGCTCTACCACTATGGCCCCATCTCTCCACTCTATTGCTTTCCATTGGGTCTAACTGTGGCAGTTCAAAAATATTTAGTAGCTGCAGAGCTCTGCCAATCTACTCTTTCTCTCTCTTTGTGTGCCCCTGCCTTTCTCTGACCTCATAAAACCTTGCCTTTCACAGGCCCCCTGAACAGGAGGTTGAATTGTTTCCAGGCATTTGCTTCAGCCAGCATAAAACTCTGCTGTGATTCCCCTGCACAAAGGAGCCCTCTGTCCATGGAACCAAAGGACCTGCGATGCTGAATCCTAGACAGACAAGAGTCCGCAGTCCTCTCTCTGTTGCCTTGACATGCTGGGCCCTCCATGTATGTGGTGCTTACAGGCTTGCTGGCACGTGCTCACCGCTCACAAACAGAGATGCAGGGCAAAAGGAGGAAGTGCTCTCTGTCACCAGTGAGAATAGATGGCTGAGGGTTATTATAGAACAGCATATTTCTCAAACTGTGGACTTCAACATTGCAGCAAGCATAACCCTCCAGTGTCGGGGAATAGCTACCACCAGCCACTCCAAAGAGTTTCCTTTAAGCTCTGTATCAAGTTTGGAAAGCAGGCAGGTTTGGATTTTTTTAAAAAATACAGAAGAATCCCAACCCATAAATATTCATTTCTTGCTCTTTTCACCCTCAACCTTAAGTACACTTCTCCAGATTACCATGTCAGTTTGTGATTATTATTTTTTTAATCCTCACATAAATTCACCAGCATTTTAGTACAAAATTCTATTTCTTTGTGTATTTCTTAAATTTATATGCCAAACTTCTCTGAAAGGAAACCAAGGCATCAAACACTTTTGTGATTAAAAAAGAATTGAAAAGGAAATAAAAGCATATTTAACACACACACACACACACACACACACACAAATGAAAACAGTTAAAAACAGTAAAACATCTAAAAGAAGTTTAACCAAACCATGTGTCTGGATAGGCCCACCTAGGCATAATTTTTCAGCAGGTGTCTAAAATACAATGGTGATAGTGGCTGCTTGATGTCAATAGGCAGGGAATTCCAAAGTACAGGTGCTCCCACAGTAAATGAATGACTCCTTACAATCATGGAACAGACACTGTGTGGCATTTGCAAAAGTTTATGATAATACACACGCCTGCATGCAATTTTGCCTAACATACACATTTTTGCAAAGCAAACTCCCCATATATAATGCATTTTTGCATATCACTTCTCACTAATATGTGCATTTTTATGCACATTGCACCTGCATATATGCATTTGTTGTACATATTACTTGACTGAAAGCCCGCACTGAAAAGTTCAGAGAAGTGTGAATTTCAAAGAACGGCTTTGTTTTGTTCTCATATTGCTTCAGAAAGTGCAAATTAGGCAGATCCATCTTTAAATGTGAACTGAATCAAATTTCTTCCCTATCCAAAAGTAATAGTAATAAACTGGGAATAGAGAGAAAAGAGGTGAGAGAGGGAAGCTGTCATAAGAAGCAACTGCAAAAAGCGCAGGGATGGAGGGAGGGATGAAAGAAACTGGCAGTTTGGGTGTGTGCAGAGAGAGCATGTTAAGCATGAAAGGAGAACAAGAAGGGAAATTACAGGATATAAGTAAATTACTTTGAGAGACATGCAGACAAGAGGGAAAATATAAATTCAAAAGCCTCCTCCACTTAGAGCCTCTGGATAAGAAAATTCTGCCTAAAATGGGGAGGCTGAGCTGTGATACCTCCAGAACCAATGTCTGCACTTAACCTGAGGAAAAAATGAACTATGCAACACTGTGCCTCCATAGGGGAATGTGCTTTTCTGTCCGAAAATTGTGGCTTTGGAACAGAGAAAGACCATTGCTTGGCACACACAAGATCCCAGTCTCAACTCTTATCCAAAGCACAATGCCTGAGATCTTCAGAAAAGGGAGAACGTGGTTTTCTGTTAGATCAGCTGCTCTGATCCATGCAACATTTCAGGTTTTGAGATGTATGTTATGGCCCCTCAAGATTGCTTAATCCAATGAAAAGTTTGAGGTTGGAGGATTGTGAAAAAAGGGAATGAGAGTCAGTGAGACTAGCAGAACGACTCCAGTCATGCACACCCTTTTTTAAGAACTGCAGAAAACAGGTTTAGGCCAGCCGTGCTGAGTAGAACCCAAGTAAGTTCTACTCTGAGTGGATCCATTGAAATTAATGGACATATTGACTTCTCTGAGTAGGTCTAGCATTGGCAACAACTCATTCTGGACCTACTTCTACTGAGACCCATAGTTTAGTGGCAGAGCACATCCTCTGTATGCTAGAAGGTCCCAGGCCACACCCCACAGGTAGCTTCTGCCAGTCAGAGCAGAAAGTACTAGGCTAGATTGATCAGCAGCCTGACCCATTATCAATCAGCTACTGATGCTCATGACTTTTATAAAGGGTTTCAATTCCCTCAACCACTATATCTCAAGCAACTAAGTCCCCCTCCCTCTCTTATCTGCCCCTCTACCACAGCTGACCAACAAAAGTCATGATCTTCCAGGAGCTGGTGCACATAGCAATTAGGGCTCGAAAGGACTTGCTTCCAGAACAGAAAGACCAGCCCCTATTTCCGCCCAAAAGAAGCAGTTTGTCCTTTTGGTACAGAAAGAGAGTGTACACTTCAGAGTAATGAGAAACATCAGCCATTCACCAAGCCCCTCCATGCATGATATTTGTGGCAGCAAACATGTCCCTCACACTTGATGTGCTGAGGTGGCTCTCATTATGTGGAGAGACCCATGGGTTCAGGAGGATCGCTTTACAAGGTGAATTCCTCCCTCCCTGTATCTGCAGCCTTTTTCTTTCATGTTCCTTGGGATTTCCCCAGGGAACTATCTGACTTGTGACAAGAGCAGTCAGAGACAAAGAGGCTCCTTATTTCTTGCCATGGTTCAGCAAATCTGGCTTCCACCTGGAAATCACAGGGGGGATTTTTTTAAAGGCTGAAGGTGGGGGATGCAGGGTGGGGAGGCAGTAAAATAACACACTGGAAACTCACCAAATTATAAAAAATACTTTGTTGTGCTTTTTAACGTGTTTGTTCTTTTAGGAGTAGATATTTTCCCTGTTGCCTGTTGGAATGATCTTAGCAAATCCACCAGTTCTCTGACACGGCAAGGGGGTGAACGCAAGGATATCTATCCAAATGGGTGGTTGGCACTGAATTGGTGATGAGAAGTCATCATCATCATCTATTGCCCGCCTTTCACCCCAAGGTCCCAAGGCAAGTTACAACAATTAAAGAGCAACAGTGAAAACAGTTTTAAACAACACAACCACAAAAATAATCTACCTCTCCCATGTTGCATACTGGGAAAGGTATTGCCTGAAAGTTGAGAGGAAGGAAAAGTTCATGTACTGTGTTTAGAAAATCCACAACATTTCATCTGAAAGAACCCCACACACAAGCCATTTCTCCCAGGAACCAACTTCATTGAATGATAGCACTGCTTTAGGGGGGGGGGGGTATCAGTGCCTCAATGACAACAGTGCCTGTTACTCCAGGGTCAGAATCATTTGCATCTCTAGCAACTGGAATGCATCCCATAGCAGCCTTCCTCAGTCTGTGTGACTAATAGTCAGGGGTGATGGGTGTTGTGGTCCAAAACAGCTGAGGGTGTCAGGTTGCAGAAGGTTGTCCTGAAGAAAGAGAGGCTGCTCTGCTTAAAAGGCCTCATCAGTTTATTTGCATACCAAATGAACAATAATAACATTTTTTAAAAAAAACAACAAAAAACCAGAGATCATCATCATGTGAATTACTGCAGAAACACCAGTTGGCAATGGCTGCAACTCCTTTCTTGCAACCAGCAGAGGAAACTCAACATGGCACCCCTTTGTGATGTACCCACAGATTGCTCCGAAAGCAATGTTTCAGCAATTGCATGTTCATCCATATGCACCATATAACAGAGCCCTGGGATGGCCAAGTAGCCCCACTCATGTGCCTTAAAAAGCAGACGGGTATGCAGAAATAAAGCAAGGCAAACTTATATTGGCATAAATATAAAGCAACAGAGAAAAGCCAGCCCATTATATATCTCTGACTTCTGTGCAAAGCATCAGAATAGGGGCATATTTTTTTCTTTTTCTTTTTAATGCCAGCAGTCCTATTACAGGAATAATTATGTAAAAGCCCACAAGTTCCCCACACTTATCATTCAAGTTTCATCAAGCAAAAATCCCCACCCTACCTATCTGTAAAATATCCCGAGATCCTTGGATGGGAGGAACAATGTGTGTGATATCTGAGGCTGTTTCAGCTTGCCTGACTCCAAACAGCTCCTATAAATATGAACACATTCAAATTATAAACCAATTTAGATGATGGATCATGGGAATACGACTGGTGCTCTCAAAGCACGGCCTTTCCAATCACATCTTCATTTCGGTTTTTTTTTTAGGGAAAAGAAATCATAATCTTGACATGTTTATCATTTTGAGTCTGCACCAATTATCTCCGAGGGTTTGCTCTGTAACTTAAAGATTGTGATCAGATTTTTATGGGAATCGTGGAGCCATTATTCCTCCAGCTGTACGTGAACTTGAGAAACAATTATGGAGAATGATTCTCTTTGGATTACTATTTGAGTAGATATGCTCAAGTCTATTATTATTTAAGATAAGGAACTATCTAGTTGGGTGGGTAGGGTTGTTGTTGTTTTGTTTTTGCCTCTGTAGGAAAGTAGAGACTTTGGTTCATGTGCAGCAGAGGTGAGGAAACTCTTCCAGCCGCAGGGTCACATTCCCTTGTGGGCAACTTTCTGGCACTGCATGCTAGTGGTGGGTGGGGTCAGAAGCAAGACTGAGAGGAGCAACAAATAATAATAATAATAATAATAATAATAATAATAATAATAATAATAATTTTTATTTATATCCTGCCCTCCCCAGCCGAAGCCAGGCTCAGGGCGGCTAACAACAATAAAATAATACAACATTCTAAAATCATTTCATTATAAAATTAATTCAAATCAAATTGATGGCAACCATTGGGCTAGAGTTCTGTGAAGATTGCCAAAGGAGGGAGTCAGGCTGTACCCTGGCCAAAGGCCTGGTGGAACAGCTCTGTCTTTCAGGCCCTGCAGAAAGATGTCAAGTCCTGCAGGGCCCTAGTCTCTTGTGACAGAGTGTTCCACCAGATCGGAGCCACAGCCGAAAAAGCCCTGGCTCTAGTTGAGGCCAGCCTAACCTCTGTGGCCTGGGACCTTCAAGATGTTTTTGTTTGAAGGCCGTAAATTCCTCTGTGGGACATACCAGGAGAGGCGGTCCCGTAGGTACGAGGGTCCTAGGCCGTATAGGGCTTTAAAGGTTAAAACCTTTTGGTTAACACCAAATGTTAATCTTGCCTTTGTGCAGTGCAGTTGGGTTGTTTCTACATGCACACACCTCTGTCCTCTATCCACACAAGCATGATCAGAGTTCAAGGACAAATTCCAGCCACCAGAAGCACTCAAGGAAGATACAAAGTAGGGACAGAAAGGGGTGTGGCTTGGAGAAAGCCCCGAGGGCCAGATGGGGAGGCCTGGAGGGCCACATTCAGCCCCAGGGACTGAGATTCCTGCCACACGTTGCCAAATCACCCCTTAATACGTGGTACCTGGAAGCATTTCTACCTTGGATCCAGTTGAAATTCGGCTGTTGTTCCCCAAAGGCCTTTTGATGTTTTATTTTTTCTATCCTTGTTTTACAGCTGTAGCTGTTTATTTGTTTTGCAATTGTATATTCAATTATTGTAACCCACCCTATTGCGCGGTGAAGAGCCGGTAATAAATCTAATAAAATAAATATTAATCCACATTGTGTCCCAGGAAGTCTATGACTCCAAGTGACCCATTATAGGCAGGAAGAGCATTCCCAGGGATCACCTTTGCTTTGGAGAAACAAAGGGAGGAAATGCCAACATGTGTTTTTTTGGAAAAAAGGGGGGGCATTTTTATTGCCTATTTGAGCAGTCGGCATTGGCATGTGATGGAGAAAATCAAGGTGACTGCCACAAAGGGAATGGTAATGTTCAAGCAGTTGGGTAACATCTGGCGCCTTGATAAGATCAGCTGAAGAACAAAAGTGAAACTCTGCCACAGCCGTGCAATTCCAGCGCTTCCATACAAGTTTGAAACCTGGCCAATTATGCAGAGAAATTGTAAAGAGCCTGGGTAGAGCAGATGCACCAGGAACAGATGAGAAATAGTGTAAAGATTGGAGAGGGAAATAAAGAAGGATGAAAGAATTTGGGAGGTGTAGATTTCCTGCTTTAACTGTTCAGTGCTTGTTGTTATCCAACATGTGGAATGGCCTATTTATCCCCACTTCACAATGAGGCTTTTCCAGGAAGAAATGAAGCTTCTTGTTGCACTTTTCTCTTGCCTTTTCCTTTTCTGTATCTCAAGACAGCTGGGACCATGTGCCAAGAGCCGGCTGAAGACTGCAACTTGCAGGAAAGGATTTGGGTCCAAATTGTTCCACCGCCAGAAAACTCTTAGATGGCCTTTTAAAGATTGCATTAATATCAGTGGCGTTTGGTGAATTTTTTCATAGCAGAACAGATAGGGCCAGAAGTGCCAGCTTGTGAGGGCAGTTGTGTGGGGGGGGGAGGGGACAATGCTGCCCATGTGACGTCGCTCAGTTGAGCATCATGCCTCCCCACCCCCATGCTGGGCAGAAGCTTCCCATGCTTTGGGGAGGAGGTGCCAGGGTACCATTTATGGGAAGAGACTAGTAACCCTAGTCCATTGACCGCATGCCACTGATTTATTACCCACCTGTTTCTTCAAGGAGCTCAAGTTGGCAAGCATAGCTCTCCCTCTACTCATTTAATCCCCAAAACAACCCTCTGTGGCAGCTTAGGCTGAAAGAGAGAGTCGCGAGAGAGTGTCTAGCCCAAGGCAAGAATAGTTTGATTCTGTTTGCATTTCTTGTTATCTCTTACCTTTTGGTCCATTTAAAGACCCAATATTTGCTTGTGTCTGGATTCATACAGCTCTGATAATATGCATTCTTAAGACTATTAAGTTGTTTCTTCTCCTGCATATTTTCCTCGCGGCCACAATGCATCATGGATTTTGTAGTCTTCAACCTGCAAAAATGCTTGGTGGATCTCAGGCAAGACATTGGCAACAATTTACACCACATTGCCTTTATTTTAGTAAGCAGGAATGAGGTAGGTAGGTCAGGGAACACTAACACTGTTGGCTCTCCATTGGCCTGAGAGGGCTCTTTCACTCAAAATGTTGTATAAAGAATTTTGTTCTAGTGTTCTAAAGTTGTAAACTGCCTTGGCAGAAAAATGGCATATAAATAAAATAAACAAACAAATCCTCATAGCAATGAAGCATTTGTTTTCCCTTTTGAGAACCTTGGGGACATACATAATTATTTGGATATCTTCTATTTCGACTGTTCTGGAACTGATTGATGTATCGCAGACTGAAATTGATATGGATCTCATCTGGCATGCTAATTCCTTTGGGAGGGTACTGTATTATTTTTTTTAAGCAACAACACCACCCTGTTCTTTGATCGTTAGGCAACGAAGGGGAGAAAAATCCTTTATATACCTGGCCTATTTTCCCTTTGATCAATTATGCGGTCGTAATTGTTTTGATGAATTTTGGTGAAATGTTTATTCAGGTTATTGATTTATTGTTGCTTGTTTCATGATCAATGCCTACAAAATAAAATAGAAATGTTTCAAACTGGGCTCACCTTTTAATCTTTGAGGAGAGAGTAAAAAAAAAAAGTAAATCACTGGAAAGCAAACTCCAGGGAAAATTAATTTTTTTAAGTCTGAAACCGTTAAATGAGCTAAGAATTGTTTAATTTGCCCTCATTCTAGCCTGTTCACAGAACCTCCCATTATAAGCAAAGATCCCCTGGCAGCATAGATTGCTGTGCTCTTTTGGATATTTCTTCTTGAGCAGAATTCCCAATGGAATTCAAGGGAGGGATGAGTGGGAGATGGAAAAATCTAGTGAAAATTATTGTTGTTGTTGTTGTTGTTATTAAATATGCCATACATGACAAATAAGTTGTAGTTAGAAGAAATGTTGCAAAAAATGAGGAGTTATATTCATTTGTATCAACATTTTATTTAAACTCCCAAATTTTAGAAAGAACGTTCCCTCCTGAAAACCTAGTTTTTAAGAAAAATGTATTTATTTAACTTATTTATTAACTGCCCTTCACCAAAGATCCCAGGGCAGGTTGTAACATGATAAAACAATTATATAAAATATAGACAGTAAACAATTAACAACACCATCAAACCAAACATATACAGAAATGAAATAACCATTCTGTAAATATACAGCATTTTTAAGTGATCTATTTAACCAATACTTTGTAGTGAAATTTCCTGAATGGGTTTCTATACATAAGCTTTGAACTAGACACCCTTGTACAGTGGTGCCTCGCAAGACGAAATTAATTCGTTCCGCAAGTTTTTTCTTCTTGCGAGTTTTTCGTCTTGCGAAGCACGGTTTCCCATAGGAATGCATTGAAAATCAATTAATGCGTTCCTAGGGAAACCGCTTGCCAGGCTGGCGGTGCGGAGAAGGGCTTTTCTCCCCACCGCAAGCCTTCAGGACAGGTACGGGAACAGAGGGGAAGGCGCGCAGCGCTTTCCCTCTGTTCCCGGGGCTTGCGTGGGAGGAGGGTTTTTCCTCCCCACCGCCAACATTCAGAACAGCATTCTGAATGTTGGCGGTGGGAAGGAAAACCCTCCTCCCACCCCAAGTCTTCAGGAAAGCCATCCGAAGCTGGGCGGCGGGAGAAGGTGTCCCCGCCCCCCCGCCCAGCATCGGAGCTTCGTTCCGATGCCGGGCGGCGGGAGGAGGCGTCCCCCCCCGCCCGGCATCGGAGCTTCGTTCCGATGCCGGGCGGCGGGAGGAGGCGTTCCCCCCCCCCGCCCGGCATCGGAGCTTCGTTCCGATGCCGGGCGGCGGGAGGAGGCGTTCCCCCCCCCCGCCCGGCATCGGAGCTTCGTTCCGATGCCGGGCGGCGGGAGGAGGCGTTCCCCCCCCGGCATCGGAGATTCGTTCCGATGCCGGGCGGCGGGAGGAGGCGTCCCCCCCCCCCCGCCCGGCATCGGAGATTCGTTCCGATGCCGGGCGGCGGGAGGAGGCGTTCCCCCCCCCGCCCGGCATCGGAGATTCGTTCCAAAGCCGGGTGGCGGGAGGAGGTCCGAGGACAGTGGGGAAGACGCGCTGCGCTTCCCCGCTGTCCCGGAGATTTCCCTATGGGCTGTCGTCTTGCGAAGCAAGCCCATAGGGAAATTCGTTTTGCGAAGCGCCTCCAAAACGGAAAACCCTTTCGTCTAGCGGGTTTTCCGTCTTGCGAGGCGTTCGTCTTGCGGGGTACCACTGTATGTGACATCCAGAATCCCACCAAAGGAAGTTCATTTTCCGCCCCTTGATATCCTGTCATCGTAAATTGTTGAGCAGAGTATCTATTCCCCTCTGTCCATCTGTCTATTGGTTTTATGCTGTAGCCCATTAGCCTACTCTTCAGAGCACCACCTCCAGCATAAAATCAATAGCAATTGCAAACTCTCTCTGTTCGGCTCACATACTTTTTAATTGATCTGATCTAAATTAAACCTTCCTCACAAGCAAACTCCGGGGGCCCGTAACTTCTCTTTTTCAGCTGTCCTTTCATCTCTTCTCCACACATGTCATTTCTACAAGAGTTGATCGCAACCTACGTAAGGTTAAGGCTCCCTTCGCCATCAGTGAATGATATTTGGCATCTTAGGACAGCTGAGCACCAGCCTCTGCTGAGACAAAAGATACTAAAGTATGGGTTGCGAGGTAGTGCAATACAGTCTGTGCAGAGTGGGAGGGAGCTGAGTACATTTGTCCCAGGCCTCAGAGGGTTAAACTGGCCAATGGGGGGGCGGCAGGGAGCATCAGTGGCCTGTCAGAGTTACACTTTCATGCCAAGAACACCCCAAGCCTCCCAGCTGACCAGGGGCTTAATGGGCAAAGTAGCCATGAGTGAAATGCCCATGTCTGTCTGTATGCACTGCAAGACTCCATAGTAAAATCAGGACCTGTGTTACTGCGTACCAGTGTGTAGTGTCAGGTCAGATTAGGCACTGTCGCCCCAGGCCAGGTTCAATACAGTAGAGAAAAGGAATGAAGAAAGTGGGCAGATAAACGTTTCTCTCCCTCTGTTTACTTATGAACATCCAATGAAAGAAGCGAAATGTTGGAAGATTCCAGACAGATCAAAGAAAGCATAGTGCTACCTCGGGTTACATACGCTTCAGGTTACATACGCTTCAGGTTACAGACTCCACTAACCCAGAAATAGTTAAGAACTTTGCTTCAGGATGAGAACAGAAATCATGCTCCAGCGGCGCAGCAGCAGCAGGAGGCCCCATTAGCTAAAGTGGTGCTTCAGGTTAAGAACAGTTTCGGGTTAAGTACAGACCTCCGGAACGAATTAAGTACTTAACCTGAGGTACCACTGTACTTCTTCATGTGGCGCCTGGTTAAAATATGGAAATCACTCCCACAGGAAGAAGAGATGGCCAGCAACTTGAATGGCTTTAAAAGAGAACTAGAGAAACTCACGGAGGCGATGGCTGTTGATGGCTACCAGCCACAATGTCTATGCTCTGCCTCCATGGTTGCAGGCAGCAGTGCTTCTGAACACCAGTTGTGGAAAACCACAGAAGGGGAGAGGGCTCCTGTGCTCACATCCTGCTTGGCGGCTTCACACAGTTGGCCACTATGACCATAAGATGCTGGACTACAAGGACCAATGGCCTGATCCAACAGGTTCTTCATATTTTCTTATGTTCTTAATAGTCTGCTGATCATATGACATGGGAAGCAAGGGTATTTTGATTCTGAGAGCTTCAGAACTAACAGATCTTTGCTAAATTCCCATTACACTTGGAAAAGGAACTTGTGGGCTTCCCGGTGTCCTTGGACTCCAACTCCCATCAGCCCTAGCTAGGTGGGGCAATGACTGGGGCTGATGGGAGTTGCAATCCAGCAATGTCTGGAAGGCCGCAAGGTCCCCACTGGCTGTGCTAAAGCATCCCTTAAATGTAAAGGTTAATGACTGTTCCTCCATTCAGAAATCTGGACTTCTTGCTCTGGAAGGGGTGAAATTTTCAGTGTTTCACAGTGTTTCCAGCTTAACAAACCAGACCTTTATATTCCAGCCTTTTCCTTTTACTGTTGCACCCATGCTGAGGCTTCTAGTCCAGGTGATGCACTCCATTTTACATGTGAATAGCACAGGTAATGAAGCTCTAGGAGATATTTTTGTTAACAAATGAACACCTACCGGATAGGTTGATTTTGAGCAGTGGAAGGGGTGGCAGAGGGCAAATTCCTCCTCGCTAAGGAATCTTCTTTGCAGCATTTGCATTATGAGCTACACAGCCAGGTCTGACATTTAAAAATCCAGCATTTTCGTCTTTGTGCCTCTGAAATACCAGGATGAATCATTTGCTATGGAAGTGATCCCGGTTTGTTCTGATGCAAAGAGTCACAGGAGAGCCACAAGAACACCTTGGGCTGATCATACATCCAGATAGACTTAGCCTTCTTTGCTCTGCATAGTAGCAAATAAAAATAGTGACATAAAAACAGAATTATAGGAAATGGCAGGGTTGGGTTCTTTTTTTAACTATCACAGTAGTATTCCACATCTCTTCACAACAACCTTGGGAATCACGTTTGGCACTGGTTCGCCCAATCTCCCAATCCTGGTCCATCCCTGATTCTCTTTCTAATACACTGCATAGAGCTTGCACTTAGAGCCAGGTGTCTCAGTAGCATAGAAAATGCACAGAACTCCAGTTTTCATATAATCTCAGTCTTCAGGCAAGTATCTAGTCCTTATGGCTGTAAAGATAGTCCTGAAAATGTGCAGGAAGAGACACTCACAGCAGCTTCCATGGTGCTCTAGATACACATGCTTCTAGCCTCTAGGTGGCTGTCCACAGATCTGAGCCCTACGGAACAGTTGCAGCAACAGTGGGGGCCCTCTACTCCTCCAGCTTATACACCCTCTTCTGACGGGTAGCATGCCCACAACCTGAGGCTTCTCCTGCACAGAAGTGGTCACTACTCTTCCCTTTTCAAGCCCCTCCTTGTTCTAAGACAGTGGGGAACCTACCGACTCATCCCAACCTTGCTGGTGGCATCCCAACCCATAAATCACTGGTTCCTCTCCTGGGTCACTCACCTGGTTCCCTGCCTCCACCACACACTCTTTGGAGCCCTGCCAGTCCCTGCCAGCTGAACTCCATGCAGGCTTGGGCAAAGTGGTTGATGAGACTCTGTAGAGCTTCCTTGGAGTACATTGTCAAGTAGGCTGAGTCATTTGCAAACAACATCTCTCAGATAAAGATCCACCACACTTTTGTCTTGGCATGGAGATGTGCCAGGTTGAACAGACCCCTATTGCTCCTTTAATGGATGTATACACTGTTGTCAGTCAAGCTGAAGGCGTATGAGAAAAATGAGGAGAAGAATATGCCAAAGAGAGTTGGAGCAAGAACACAGCCCTGTTTCTCACGGCTCTTTATAGGGAAAGCATTTGAGGATGAGCTGTCATACTAAACAGTGCCACACATGTTCTTGAGGAAGGAAATGGTCATCTGGTGGAGCTTAGGATGTGGGCATCCTATCTTATTGAGCAGTGTGAAGAGTTCTTTTCTGATGTTGACATCAAAGGCTTTCATCAGGTCTATGAAGCTAATGTACAAGGCGTGTCTCTGCTCTTGGCATTTCTCCTGAAGCTGACGCAGGGAGAAAATCATGTTTATTGTTGACCTCTGAGCCCTAAAGCCACATTATTACACGGTTAGTGTTAATGTTAGTGCTATGCTTTCTCCCCACTTCCCTGCTGGTGTTTGATCTAGCAGGAGTT
Organism: Podarcis pityusensis; assembly: GCF_964106645.2. Classification (NCBI taxonomy): domain Eukaryota; kingdom Metazoa; phylum Chordata; class Lepidosauria; order Squamata; family Lacertidae; genus Podarcis; species Podarcis pityusensis. The sequence continues at coordinate 20,356,194 of NC_138040.1, read as the reverse complement.
TAGATTTATTACCAATTTATGACTGGACCACAAACAAATAAGATCACTCATACGGTGACTTCAATTTGGCCCAGGACCTCCCCTCACTTTGCCATGCCATTGCCTCTCCCTCCTGCATTTTTAGAGATAATGAACCAGCAGCTTCAGGCAGTTTTGTTCTCTTAGAAAACTTTGTTTTGCAGATAGTTGAAAATGCATTTCAAACTTCTTTTCTAAATAAACACCCCCCCCCCCCGCTTTCCCAACCTTACAGGTTCCCATTCCTGCCTCACCAACTACTTACATTGCATATGAAATAGAAGGAGAGGGAAAATTACAGGATCTCCAAATTGGCCAGAATGTGTGAAACATATAACATAAGAGCAGATGGCACACAGCACAGTGCGTCTGAAATATCTATGCAATACCATTTTAAGCGATGTATTAACCAACCGCTCAGCATATGGAAAACACTTGCTCTGCAGAGATTAGGAGAGGGGAGGGGGGCCAAAACCTCCCTAAGGCACCTGCTCATGTCTCCACCCCCACCACCTCTCTCTCCGTCTCAACATGATTCTTGGTTATAGGGTCTGTTCTTTGTCTCACAATATCACAGCAATATTTACTTTCTTCCTCCAGTTCAGGCTTGCCACTTTCCACTTTATTGGATATACTCCATGTGTTCCATCTTCTTCTTTTTTGGAAGCACTGGGAGATGAAACCAAGAACTATGCGTGTGCTTAGAGAAGTTTTCACCAGTTTTCAGCTGTTTTGAGATGACAGCTTCCTCCACCCACAAATTGACTCAGTTTCTGTGCTTTGAGCAGAAGCCTGATTTTGGAAGAGGGAAATCATGAAGATCAAGTAATGGAGAAATTTTTTACTGAATGATACTGAATTACAATGCCCACTTCTTTAGAAGTTACCCTGATTGAACTTAAAAGGACTTGCATCTGATAACAAAAATAAAACCAATTTTAAACATACAGTTACAGTGGTACCTTGGGTTACAGATGCTTCAGGTTACAGGTTAATTCGTTCTGAGGGTCTGTTCTTAACCTGAAACTGTTCTTAACCTGAAGCACCACTTTAGCTAATGGGGCCTCCTGCTGCCGCTGCACCGCCGGAGCATAATTTCTTTTCTCATCCTGAAGCAAAGTTATTAACCCGAGGTACTATTTCTGGGTTAGCGGAGTCTGTAACCTGAAGGGTCTGTAACCTGAAGCACCTGTAACCCGAGGTAGATAGATAGATAGATAAATTTATTGTCATTGTCCGTATATACACAGTATACACAACAACGAAAATCAAACACCCACCCAAAGACCGGGTTCACATACACATTTGCACGTATCTCCAACACTCTCATCCTATTCAGACATAATCTATAAAAACATATCATACTCCAGAATGTAACATAACCTATTAAAGGCATAACATAACCTAAAAACCTGTCTCATTCCTTCCTACTCCCTGCTTGCTATTTCTTGCAACTGGCCCTGAGATCATTATTTAGTGCAATCAGAGCTCTTGGATAGAAACTATTCAGAAGGCGTGTGGTTCGTGTTTTCATTGTCCTATATCTTCTGCCCGAAGGCAACAGTTCAAAGAAGTTGTGAGCAGGATGGGTGGGATCTCTCAGGATATTGTGTGACTTCTTCAAAGTGCGAGACGTGAAGATCTCATCCAGGGTTGGTAGTTGGAGCCCAATAACATTCTGGGCAATTTTAATTATTCTCTGTAAAGCTTTTTTATCCGTTTCAGAGCTGCTCCCATACCACGATAATATACTATAGGTTAAGACACTCTCGATGGTACTGTGATAATAGGACAGAAGTAGGTGCTGAGATAGATTCAGTCCCCTGAGCATTCTCAGGAAATACAACCTCCCCTGCACCTTCCTCACAACCATATTAATATTTGCAGTCCATGAGAGGTCCTCAGAGATGTAAATGCCCAGGTATTTAAAACTACCAACCCTCTCCACCTCCTCGCCATTTATGTGCAATGGTAAAAATACACTTTTCTTTCTCCTAAAGTCAATTATGAGTTCTTTGGTTTTTTTGGTGTTAAGCATAAGATTGTTTTCTTTACACCATTGAATTAACCCCTGTACTTCTTTCCTATAAGCAGTCTCATCGTTCTCACTAATGAGCCCCACCACTGTTGTATCATCCGCAAATTTGATGATTGTGTTGGACTTATACAGTGGGGTGCAATCAAATGTGTACAGGGAATAGAGAAAGGGACTTAGCACACATCCCTGAGGGGCTCCTGTGCTTAATACTAGAATAGAAGAATAGTAAGGGCCCATTCTCACTGTCTGCGGCCTATCAGTCAGGAAATTCCTTACCCACAGACAGATCTTCTGATGTATACCCAAATTGGTCATTTTAAGAAATAACCTGTCTGGCAGAATTGTATTGAAGGCAGAACTGTAGTCCACAAACAACAGCCTTGCGTAGGTTCCCTGTCGTTCTAGATGACTCAGTACAGTATGGACAGCGATGGAAATAGCATCATCAGTAGATCTGTTTCTTCTGTATGCAAACTGGAACGGGTCTAGAGTGGATGGAAGACCAGCCTTAATATGATCTAGCACCAATCTCTCAAAACATTTCATAACGACAGATGTTAGGGCTATTGGTCTATAGTCATTGAGAGATACCACCACTGACTGCTTGGGGACTGGCACTATAATCGATGTCTTCAGGCAGGTAGGGACAGAACCCTGCAACAGGGATAGGTTAAAAATGTCCGTAAACACACCAGCTAATTCTGCAGCGCAGTCCCTAATAGCCCGTCCCATGATTCCATCCGGTCCAGCTGCCTTCCTAATGTTAATGCTCCGAAAGGCACGTTGTACGTCACAGGTCTGTAATAAAAATGGTTGTCTATCAGTAGTAGTTTCTGATGATGTGCTGGTAGCCAATGCTGTAGTGACGGTAGTTCCAGTTCCCACCTCAAAGCGACTAAAAAATTGATTCAGTTGATCAGCCAGGTGCGCACTGCTGCTAGCCAGTTCGTTTTTAATATTTTGCCCTGTAATTTGTCGCAGGCCTTGCCATACTCGACGAGGGTCGGAGCTCTCAAAATGTTTTTCGATCCTCCGGCAGTACATAGCTTTGGCGTTCCTAATGCCCTTTTTCAATTTGGCTCTGGCTTCTCTATACTGTTGCGCATCACCAGAGTGAAAAGCAGCATTTCTTGCCTTTAACAGAAGATACACATCCCTGTTTAGCCAGGGCTTGTTGTTAGGGAACACCCGTATTTGTTTGGTGGTAGTGACAACATCAATGCAGCTTTTAACGTAGAACAGTACTGTTGAAGGTACCACTGTATAGTGAAACAACTACCTTAAAAAATCCATAATTAAAATGATAACAAATGATAACAAAGAAACCCATCAAATAGCATAATTAAACAGCTGAAACAACAAAGCAGGAACTTCAAGTCAGGTGATCAAGGAAATGCTTGCCTAAGCAGGTATCTTCAAGAGCCGGTGGAATGCCATTGCTGATGGGACCTCCCCATATTTCAGCAGGAAGGCAATTCCACAACATGGGCACCATTAGCAAAAGGATTGCCTCCATGTTACAACAAACTGATAAGGTCATGGCAAGATTTCTTGATCTTGATGCAGGCATTGGATAGGAAGGCGATATTTCAGGTAACCTGGTCCAGAGTTGTTTCAGGCTTTTAATGTAAGCAATGGGATAATAAAACTGGTTTGTGACTATGATTCTTTGGCAGGCTGAGTGACAACAACTTCCCTCTCCCGTTGCACTGCTCTGTTTTCTCTTCACTGCAGTGTTTTCTTTGCTTGTATTCTTCCCCTCTTTTAATCTATAATCATCTGTCCTTAGGTGAGACACACAGCATGGAAGAGCTCGATAGTCAGCAAGTGTGTGTGTGTGTGTGTGTGTGTGTGTGTGTGTGTGTAAAAAAAAAATACAGGGAGGGGCACATAGAAATACAAGGAAAGCATAAAAGGAGAGAGTAAACCGGGGGGGGGGGTATTTTTTTCCAGTCTCCTCTTCTTCCAACACTCTCTTTTATATTATTTTATGTTTTAGGAGAAACCCTCTGTTGCTAAATGATGTCTGAATTATCCTTGAACCTGTCTCCTACCTATGGATTGGCAACTTATGGTGCATGCTGTCCTCCCTCCCCGCTTCTCTCTCTCCTTTTTAGCACCGTCCCTCCACAGCATCACCCAGTCATTTTGATCAAAGCTACTACGAAAAGGCTTGCTTTCCACATCCCATCAGTGCGTCAAAGGTAAATGGAAATTTTGCCACAGGTGACAGTGATAGAGTGTTTACACTGGATCAGATGGGCAGAGCAGAGCCATGGGAGATATTGGAGGACCAGTGGCTGGAAGTGTGTGAGAGGAGAGAGGTTGATTTCAGCCTGCAGATGAAGTGTTTTGTACACTTCAGTCGAGGATAATTACTGTGATCAAAGATTTCCATGAGGGTATCATACACTCCATCTTCTGCTCGAGGGGTGTGTGATCCTGCTGTCAGCTGATGAGGATCAAAACTGCTGTTGGTGTGACTCCCCACCCCCACCATGGCACACACATAGACATCTGAATAGTTCTTGCCAGCTTTGTAGAACCAGTCAATCACAGCCTTGCTCTTGACCATGCGTAGGCAAACTAAGGCCTGGGGGCCAGATCCAGCCCAATCGCCTTCTAAATCCAACCCGTGGACGGTCTGGGAATCAGCGTGTTTTTACATGAGCAGAATGTATCCTTTTATTGAAAATGCATCTCTGGGTTATTTGTGGGGCATAGGAATTCATTCTTTCCCCCCCCTCAAAATACAGTCCGGCCCCCCACAAGATCTGAGGGACAGTGGACCGCCTCCCTGCTGAAAAAGTTTGCTGACTCCTGCTCTTGACCATGCAAGGTGTAAATGCTCCCTTTCGGAGTCACAACTCACAGTTGTAAAGCACAGAATGCTTTGCAGGCATACGATCCCAGTTTCAATCCTCAGCACCTCCAGTTTAAAAGGATCTAGAAGCATGTGATGGGAAGGACCTCTACTAGAGATGCTTGGCAGGCCAAGAGACAGTTTTAGATTAGATAGGTGGATCAGTGCCCTGGCACAATGGACCTTTTTTGGACATCATGATAAACCACATTTTATAGTGATGGGGACAAGTCACAGCGAGCTTCAAGCTCACTCACACACTTCCCTCCGCTCCTGCAGCACAGTATAAGTAGGAGGTTGGTACGGCCTATCTGTCAGGCAGATATGCAAAAATCCCAGTAGAGCAGCGGATATGTCCTTGTTATATGAGAACCAAAGAGGATCTCATACATTACATGTTGTATTGTCCCATCTATTCGGCCTTCAGGGATGCGATGTTACAAACTATTCCCAAATCAATAGTCAACTCTGAGGACCAAGTAAAGTTTTTACTGGTGGACGCTGATCCACGGATTTCTCACGTGGTAGCGGTCTTTGTGGTGAAGGCTATGAAAACTAGGGTATGGTTCCTGGATGAAACGGTGAGGTCCCTCCCATTGCTCTCCTAACCTGTTGTTGTATCTTCTTCCCTGAATGGTGGGGTTTATTGGGTAGTTTCCTTGCTGGGACAGCATGGCATGAATTTTAGCTTACTTTTATAATCTTTTTGTTTATCTTTTAATAATGTTTTATGGTATTTTGTGTAAAGGCATGGACCTCACAAATTTAATAAATTTGTTGTTGTTGTAAGTAGGAGGTTGGAATGGCTGCAATCACATATAATACTAAGCCATAGTTTAACATAATGAGGATGGTCTAGGACAGTGTTTTACAAACTTGGGTGTCCAACTGTTTTTGGACTACAATTCCCATCATCCTTGACAATTGGTCATGCTAGCTAGGGATGATGGGAGTTGTAGTCCAGCATCAGCCGGAGACCCAAGTTTGGGAAACCCTGGTCTAGGAGAAGCACTGCTGTAGGCCTGCATTAAGATCCCTACTAGAAAGCTGTGCAGAACCTTAGGACGAAAAATTTCCAACCGTTTACTTAATAGCTTATGTTAGGAGCTTGGATTCTAGAGCAAAGCTTCAACAGCTGATATACACACTATGTGTGATGATTCTTCCAGAGCATTTTTAAATGCAGTTGTAGTTGCTTGTTCATGGATTGAGGCTTTTAGGTCCAAGGGCAGAGGCCAAAAGTGGCTCTAAGCCTCTTGAGTAATCACAACAAATACTCTCAAAACACATTGCTTGAGTATATTTCAAGGCTAAGCCATTGAATTTTGCAGTTAAACTAACCCCACTTGAAATCTTACACCTGTACCCAGTAAACCAAGAGCGAGTATATTCACAGTACGCACTCTAGAGCTTTGAGGTGATGTAAGATAATTTCTGACATCTCTAATTTCAAACTGACGTAGTAATTAGTCCCTGATTGGAACTACCGCCCCATTCACTTTGTTCTGCTTTTGCATTGAACAAAAGTTACTAAGTGCACTTAGCAGTATGCTGATTCCCTTTTTCCAGACGTGGCCTCCTCCCACTGCAGAATCAATAGCAGAACTCTTTCCAGTTCTGCTTATTTGTTTAGGCCTTCACACTTCCAATTTCCTGTGCTCTTTCTTCCTTTCTGCTACATTTCAAGATGAGAAGCAATAGGACATATTTGGAAGGTATCTTCCTCCCTCCTTCCCTTTTACTGCAATGGTTATGGTTAATTAGCAATGCATTTATTATAGTATAGAAATTTAAATAATATGTAATATAGTGTGATTTTTAAAAGAGAATATTATATTATATGAAAGCAATACTTACTTATAATTTTAATGCAGAAACACCTAAAACTGAGGGGTGAGGGATAGATTTGACTGACATTTAAAGGTGAATCTACCCAAGTCACACTTTCTAAAAGAATATGAGAACAGAAATACAGCCATCTCTTGAAACTTGCACTTCTCTGAATTTTTTCAGTGCAGTTCTCCAGCCAAGTAACATGTCCAAAAAAAATGTACATACTAGGGTAAAATTTGAATATAAATTCATGTATTATTGAAAATAGCATTTTAAAATGCATTATATTAGGGAACATTGGACAAAATTGGACAAAAATGTGCACACTAGGCCAAAATATGTACAATAATGAATATATTAGGAGAAAATCATGTTGAAATACTGATGAATTTTCATTAGAATTTTAAAAAGTAATCATAAACTCACTGCAAGAAGTGAAGTTACAGGGAACCAGGCAGAGGGCCTTCTTGGCAGTGGTGCCCTCCTTGCTGAACACCCTCCCTTCAGATGTCAAGGAAATAAACAACTATTTAACTTTTAGAAGACAGGTTTTTAAGGACTGATGCTTTTATTAGGTTTTTAGATATATTGTAAGTCGTCCAGAGTGGCTAGGAAACCCAACCAGATTGGTGGAGAATAATAATAATAATAATAATAATAATAATAATAATAATAGCAGTAATAATAGTAGTAATAATAATAATGTGGAAAAGAGGAGAACTGAATTTAAGACTGGAAAAATGAGAAATTGACATTGACATGTTTGCCCATCTCTGGATGCTACTCTGTTTTAGTTGATATTGGAATATAGAGTGTAACATGTTTTGTGTAAACCCTGTTTGACTATTTGTTTGTATGTTTTTAATCCCTTACAAATGATTTAACTGCCTTGCCTGATCAGACAAAGGGCTTTTTCAGGGTATTGGGAAGATGTGGCCCCCGGATGCTGTTGGACTCCAGCTCCCAACATCCTTGACCATTGGCAATGTTGGCTGAATCTGAGTCAGAGTCCCACAATATCCATAGTTCCCCAGACTGAGGAAGAGTGTGTTATTGGAAAATGCAGCATACTTTTGCTACAAAGCAAGCAAGTGCGCTTGGGCGATTTACACGCACACAGACATTTGCCACCACTGGTACAGTAAGCTATTGTGTAGCTGTGGGATTTCAAATGCACAAAGTAAGGGGCGGGATGTATGCCTATTAATATGAGCAGGTTGGGAAAGAAGAAAATAAAGACTATAACCAGGATATAATGCTCTTAAAGGCTTTCAATAGCCTGGCACTTTGAGACATGAGCAATATAGTGTGGTGTATCTTCTTCCGCACTCCAGCCCACTTCTTCTTTATCCTCCTCAGCTGCTAAATACTACTTAATCCATTCATACGGCTCAGCCTGATTGTTCTCGGTTTGCTGGAGCCATATTGCTCCGCTCCGCGGAGCTCCTCATTTCCCTTGCGTTTTAAGAGCCTGCGTTGTGCTTTCTTTCTCTCTCCTCCTTCCACACTCATGCTGCCTTTGGCTTCTCATTCGTGAGCATGGGCCTGCTGTGGCAGGTGGCCTTTTAACCAGCTTCCTCTGTCCTCCATCAGCTACTACCAGCTATGACCAGACTCTACCATTGGGAACACCTTCCTGTTTTGCATGTTGGAACATCACAGTACCTGCTTATGACACTGATCATCAGTTACAAGTTCCAGGCAAGCTCATCTACTGGGTGAATGCTTTTGCGTCCATGAAGTAAGGTTTGATCTGTATGCATATGTGATTGCAGCAAAAAGGTGCAAATCTGGTTTCCCTTCTGAACTTCTCAAGTTCCGTTACAGCCATATTTTCCATGCAAAAGCTCATCCTCTAGGCCAGGGGTCTGCAACCCGCAGCTCTGGAGCCGCATGTGGCTCTTTTACACCTTTGCCACGGCTCCAGGGCGGATACTAGCGAGGGGAGGAGGCGCATTGTGCGCCCCGACACACCGCACTGTGGCGGGCGCTGTACTGGCTGTGACGTCGCATGGGGGTGGTGCGTGTGTTAGTCATGCACCGTCCTGACGTCACCTTCCCGCCCGCTGTCAGATTGCGGCTCCGGAGATATATTTGTTTTAAATGTCGCAATGGTTTTGCGGCTCCCAGTTGTTTTTTCTTTTTGTCTTAAAGGTTGCAGACCCCTGCTCTAGGCAAAGCAGACCTCTTAGCAAATGGTCATAGGTTGCAACTTCAGGTGTGACCAGATCCCTTAAGAGGCCTGCTGAGTGACAGGTAGGTTGTTAGTGTGCCCATTCACCAGCATGTTCTGTTTATTACTCTGGTGGTTATGTGAATTCAGAGAACATTTCTTTTTTAAAAAAATAACATCTTTGGATTGTATGAATTGCAAATCAATAGATGTTGCATTTATATTCTAACAAGATTTCAAGGAGAAATGGGTAGCCATTCATGGGAAGAGAAAGAGAGTCAGACAGACAGACACAACCTCACAGACAGGCAGGGAAACAAAGCCAGAAAGAGACAGGAATGAAGAGTGTATGAATCCCAGGCACTGATGATCTCAGCTGCATGAACTGTGCTCAGAAATGTACTGGGAGCCAATGTAGGTCTTTCAGGACTGGTGTTATATGGTCCCGGCTGCCATTCCCAGTCACCATCTACATTCTGGATTAGTTGTAGTTTCTGAGCACAATTACTCCATTCAGGACCAGGGAGTCCCTCACACCTGCCCACACCCTACCCGCCAGAAACATTACTTCTGTCTCTTCAGGATTCACCCTCAATCTGTTAGCCACCAACCATCCACCACCCACCTCTAGACACTCATATAGGACAGTCACTGCTTTCACTGGCTCTGATTTACGGTAAATGAGAGGTAGAGCTGGGTATCATCTGTGTACTAACCAACCCCACTAATGATCTCACCCAGCGGCTTCATATAGATGTTAAATAGAATGGGGGAGAAAACATGGCCCAGGGGTCTGAACACTCACCCCCAACACCACTTTCTGGACACGGCTCAGAAGGAAGGAGCAGAACCACTGCATAAGAGTGCCCCCAACTCCCACCCACCCTAAGGTAACAACCCCACCTATGGTAACAGCTCAGTGCCACAACTACCGTATTTTTCGCCCTGTAGGACGCACTTTTTCCCTCCAAAAATGAAGGGGAAATGTGTGTGTGTCCTATGGGGCGAATGCAGGCTTTCGCTGAAGCTTGGAGAGCGAGAGGGGTCGGTGCGCACCGACCCCTCTCGCTCTCCAGGCTTCAGGAAGCTATCAGCAAGCCTGGGGAGCCCGCAGGAGTTCTCTAGTAGCAGTCTGCTGCCCGGAGTGCGGGGCGCGCTGAAGCAGAGCGCCCTGCGCTTCGGGCAGATATCGGGCAGCCCCACAAGCTCGGGGGACAGTGGGGAGGCGCAGCACCACCATCCCGCTGTTCCCCGACCTGGTTTGGATTCCCTGACCTGGTTTTGGGGGGGAAATAAAGGAAAAAATGTTTTCCTTTATTTCCCCCCAAAAAAACTAGGTGCGTCCTATGGGCCGGTGCGCCCTATGGGACGAAAAATACGGTATATATGTGATTAATGCATGTCAGCTCAGTACTACAGTGTTAGTTGTCCAGTGCTACATCTAGAATTGCTGACATAATTTAGAGTAACGGAGCTACTTTTGCTTGTATATAACTGTATATATCTACATCCAGACCTGCTTTACTGAGCCTTATCTTCTGCAACAGTAAACTATCTGAACCTTTCTCTGCTTCTGTGTGGGTATCTCATCTCAGATCGCCAACAAAATAGTTTATCTATCTAGACCAGCATAATGTCCTCTAACTGGAGCAGCTTTCCAAGGTCTTGGGAGAGGCCTTTCCATGTGCAGTACCTGCACACCCACTTCTGGTCCAGCTACATCTTTACCTGCCCCACACCTGAGGCTATGTATGATGTCAAGTATATGGTAGGTGGATATGGCTTGGTCAAAAATAGCACCACAGGCCAAACAGGGAGGTCTGGCAGGCCCTATTAGGCCCACAGGCCAGAGGTTCCCTGCCTCTGTTGTAGACTGTGGTTCACATTCACATAATCCTCTTCTGCCCGAGTGTGGTGCTAAGCACACCATCATATCACAGGGCAGCACAACCAACTTCTGCATATGGGACTTGCAATTTGGGGAAGGGTTTGAAAAAAAGTCAGAACCCCAAGGAACCTGCTGGGTTCCAGTAAGTTCACAGGGAGAATTTGGACCTACAGTTTTAGGAGAGCCCAGTAAAGCTCATTGAATCCCAAGAAACCTGCTGGTTTCCAATAAGTTCACAGAAGGAATTAAGTCCTACAATGTTGGGAATACAGTTCTGAGAAGCCAGTGAATCTCCTGCAAACACAACAAATTTTGGGGGCTCCAATAAATTCACAGGTGAAACTTTGGTATTTGAACTCTACTCCAACTTACAGAGTTTTGCTGGCTTTCCATCAATGTCTTTCAAACCTTCTCTTGAAAGAATCGGGATGGCTTCCCCCCACCCCGCCCCATCATTGCTTCCTGTGGGCTTGTGGATGCATTGTTGTGCCTTTAAAACAAAGCAGATGGGGGTGGTGGATGGGGGGGTGGTGGGAAAGCAACATGAAAGCGAAGGTATCTTTTTCTTTCAAGGAAGATTTAAGGCTGTGTATTATATTCCCCAGACGCTAAAAGGGTTCCACAGGTAACTAGGCATTGAAGAAGCTTTAAAAAAGAATAATAATGTGACAGTAAAAAAAAAAAAAGCACCAAAAAGGAGGAAAAACCCTCTTGTGTTAAAATGCACTCAGCAGACCATAATGTCTCCACTTGGAGATGGCACTGCCTATCAATTTAAATATGCATTTTAGAAGCTTTTCCTGCTATACAAAAACAAATATCCCCTGCTGCCGTTGTCCCGAGAAGCTCCATCATTGAAATACATATTATTATGTACCCCTACAGCTCTCCTCATTCCATCTTTTAGAAACATAAAATGGTTTCTTTGAGGCCATCACTTTACTGTTGAGTGTGTTACCTACATAAATGCCTTTATTGCCATACTTAAAGAAGCCATGAATACTTTAGGGTGGGTGTGGGGATAAGGGGCCTACGGGTGGACAGCAGTGGCTAATAGCATGCCTCTTGGAAGCTTGCAGCAGGGCATGGGAACAGTGGGGCAAAAGAATGTAAGATGAGCTCTGTTCTGTAAGGCTAATGACCCATCTAGTCCAGTATCCTGTTCTCATAGTGGCCAACCTGGTGCCCACTTTGGGATGTCCACAAGGAGGACCCAAGCATAAGAGGACTCTCCCCTCCTGTGGATTCCAGCAGCAAAGTATAGCCAGCATGGCTAGTAGCTATCAATAACCCTCTCCTCTAATGCCACCTTTTTGAACTAGTTCTAAGTAAGATAGCAGGGCAAGTGGGGGCTGGCTGAGGGTGGTGGGGCAGACCCCATTTGCCTTTATGGACCAGCCTCCACTGTCTGAAGTCAATGGGTCTGGGGCTGAAATGATTTCACCATAAGTGCATAAAAAGAGCCTGCTGGATTAGGCCTGTGGCCCATCTAATCCAGCAACCTGTTTTCACAGTGGCCAACCAGATGTCCATGGGAGACCCACAAGCAGGACTGGAGCACTCTCCCCTCTTTGGCAGCATTCAGGAACATTACTTCCTTGGCTATTACATGTCCCCCAGCACTAAAGATTCAAAGTGCTTGTTCTGATCTATAAAAACACACACAGCTTGTGAATCCAGTACCTAAAGGAGGTAGGGGAAACCTGCAGCCCTCCAGATGTGGTTGGACTCCACCTGCTGCCAGCCAACATGGCCAATAGTCATAGATGATGGGAACTGCAACCTAGCTTGGGCACTGAGATCATCCAGAGGAGTGCGGTTAATTGCCCCCTGTGTTACAGAGTCCTGACTGGTCTCTGCTACAAACTGGGCATTTAGTGTCGCCAGTCACATGCTGCTAAAGAATCTCCCAGTTTACTCCCAGTTTACTCTCAGTTTACTCTCTTAAAGACATTTTTTTATGTTGACAAGCCTTTTCAGATGTTTTATTATTGTGGGTTGGTGGTTGTTGTTGTTTTAAGATTAGCCAGTCACTTCAATGGTCATAGAACTATAGACTTGGAAAGAAGCTCAAGGGTCATCAAGTCCAATCCCCTACAATGCAGGAACCACAGCTAAAGAATCCCTGACAGATGGTTATCCAATCTCTGTTTAAAGACCTCCAACAAAGGACAGCCCACCACTTTGCAAGGTAGTGCTTTCTGCAGTTGAACAGCTCCAAGCACCAGAAAGTTCTTCCTGATGTTTACTTGGAATCTCCTTTCCTGTATTTTGAATCTCCTGGTTTTGGTCCTACCCTCTGGAGCAGCAGAAAACAAGCTTGCTCCATCTTCAATGTGACAGCGCTTCAGATATTTGAAGATGCTTATCATACCACCTCTCAGTATTCTCCGATCATCTGTCTTGTGTTTTAAATGTGTTTTATAGTTTATTGTTGTAAACCACCCCAATATTTCATTATTTGCAAGTATAGAAATTCTGTTATAAAGGAAATAAATCAATCTGGAAGGCCACAGATTTCATAACCCTGACCTAAAGGAACGTGTCATCTCATATGTCCCTCTGCATACCCTAAGATAATCAACTTAGGGCTTTTCTAAGAATGGAGAGTTATAATAAGAGAGATGATCTTTTCAGTGGTGGCCCCACGGTTGTAAAGCACTCTTCTGAGACAAGCCTACATTATCATCTTTTCAGTATAAGGCACATACTGTTTTTGTTCAACCTGGCCCTTTTGCCATCATTTATGATATTTAACATCTTACAGCTGATACAGAACAGAGTTTAGTCTCTAACTTTGACAGTGTTTTCATCTTTACCACAACATTTTCATTGCATCCCTTTTTATGTCTGCCTGGCTGCCTATTTGGTGCTGATGCTATTTCATCTGCTTTGATATGTTATTGTATTTGATCTGTGCTGCCTGTGTGAACTCAAGCACTAGGTTTAGGCAACTTATACCTGTAAGCAATAAGCAAGCACATTAAATAAAAGTATGCTGCCTCTGAATGTGGAGGCTGTATTTACTTATTGTGGCTAACTGATATGGCTATCTTCCATGTTGAACTATATCATGTGGCAGTGAGTTCTGTAAGTTAATTATGGGGTATGCAAAGGAGTGTGTCCCCACCCCACTCTTGATGTCTGGCCGAATTTTAACATGTGCTGCTTCCCCCAAAGGCTGTGCCTTGATGTTGTGAAAACCTCCACCTATTACAGGCAAAAGTGGGCGGAGCAGCAAATACAAAAGTTACCTGTGTACAGCATTTATTTATTCATGTTGTTGCATTTATATCCCAACTTTTTCTGCGAGGAGCCAAAGAAGGTGGTGTACAGGACTCTCCCCCCTTCCTCATTTATTCCCCACAACAACCACCTGTTGAGGTAGGTTAGGCTGAGAGTCATGGACTTGCCTCGAGGCAAACTTCATTGCTGCATTGGGATTTGAACCTTGGTTTTCCAAGTCCCAGTTTGACACCCTAACCACTATGCCACGCTGTCTCCCTACAATGCACAGTTTTTCTGTCCTCCATGCACTAAGCAAGGGTCATTATCACAGACTGAGGACACATTCCAGCCAGTCAAAAAAGCTCAAGGTATGAAGCAGGTGAGGAATGGAGTCTGGTTGGGGGATGATACCCAACGACTATCTAGAGAAGCCTGGGGGGCTGCATTTGGCCCTCAGGCTTGAGGTTCCCCACCCCTTCTTTGAAAGACACTCAGGGAAGGAGAGGGGGAGAGAACTTCCCACAGGTGCAGCTTTTCTCATCACTGCATTAGAACGAGGAGAAGAGCCACACCTGGTATAATTCCCACCTCCATATTATGCTTGGTTAATGCTCAGGGAGCAGCCATGAGGGAATGAGGAGTGGTATGACTAATCCTACACATATTGCTTTGACCAAGCAGGCATTAAATAAAATATAGGCTGAGATGGGTTTGGTTCCAGGGCTGGCCCTGTTCACTATCTGAGGTAGACCAAGAAATAATGCCTCACCCACTCACAAAAGCAACCTGAATAGGAAGCTGGAAAACCATCAGAAGAAATGCTGTCTTCTAGAAGAAGAAATGCGCACAGGACTGGATGGTCGAAAAGAGGTGATGAATGATGGGCCAGAGACTCCAAAAAAGACAGCACATAACAGGGGAAGACTACCGAAGCTGCTCCCTCAGACTACACAAATTGCAGAGTTATCAGGTGAGAGGAAGAAATGGCAGTGGGTCTGGGTCCCTCCAGAGAGGGTTTTCTGTGAGGCATTAGAAGAAGAAGAAGAAGAAGAAGAGTTTGGATTTGATATCCCGCCTTTCACTCCCTTTAAGGAGTCTCAAAGCAGCTAACATTCTCCTTTCCCTTCCTCCCCCACAACAAACACTCTGTGAGGTGAGTGGAGCTGAGAGACTTCAAAGAAGTGTGACTGGCCCAAGGTCACCCAGCAGCTGCATGTGGAGGAGCGGAGACTCAAACTCGGTTCCCCAGATTACGAAACTACCGCTCTTAACCACTACACCACACTGGCTCTCATTACAGCAGAGGTGGGGAAATTCAGGTGTAGCAGGTGAAATTTGGCCCCCAGTCCTCTCTGTCTCACCCTTGAGACCTTCCACAGACTGTCCCAGCCCTGATTTGAAGGCTTTCCGCTGGGCTGAAATGCCACTGAGCTCTAAGAATGCCTCTTGCTTGCCTGGATGGAGGGTAGAGAGGGGTGTGTGGATGTGTGTAGAAACTAGCCTGCTGCACAAATGTAACATTTACCTTCATTGCCCCACCTACGTTTGCCTCTGGCACTACCCAGCACTGACTGGCATACGGCCCCTGAAAGGTTGCACAGAAGTGAAAGTGGCCCTTGGACTGAAAAAAAGTTCCCCAGTCCTCTGTTAGATTTTCATGGTGGGCAGAAGCACAAAGCTTGGTGCTGCCACCTTCTCTCACAGCCAGTTGCAGACTCTACCCTCTGAGAATAACAGGTACCACCCATCGCCTAAATATGAAGATGGCCACCTCACATAGGCCAGGCCTCACTTTATTGCCCTTTGCCTGAGCTCCTGTCTACATACTAGGCACAATGATCACCTTGGACCTCTGCTCTTTTTTCTTCTCCCTTTTTCTGTAGCTTCAGTTTTATTAGTGTTTCCCCAGAGAGGTCTTCTTCTTCTTTTTTTTTTTAAAAAAAAGAAAACTCATTTTGTTCTTGAAGTTGTTTCTTTCTGTATCTCTCCCAGATGTTTTACTCTAAGCTAGGGTTCAACAATGTGTGCCCTGCACATGTGGTTGGACTGCAACCCCCAACATCCTTGATCATGGGCTATGTTTGTAGGGACTGATGGGAGTTGGAGTCCAGCAACATAAAGAAGTTCATGCTGTTGACCAGGCATAGGCATCCTTGGCCCACCAGATATTTTGGGACTACAACTCCCATGATCCCTATCTAACAGGACTAGTGGTCAGGGATGATGGGAATTGTAGTCCCAAAACATCTGATGGGCCGAGGTTGCCTATGCCTGTTGTTGACGGTCCCTGTCCCAAGCAGTAACTGTTGAGGTCAGCTTGACATTTTACTTTAAAAGACACTAGCTGGATCTAAACATTTTTTTTTAAAAAACCCAAACAAAAAAACAACAACCCCCTGCCCCAAAACCAAGTCAACAAATTGATAGTGAAAGTTGGCAAAGGACTATGCATCTCTGCCTGGAAGTTGCTGCTTTCAGTGGCTTCTAAAATGTCTCCAAAGCAAAAGAATCTGCTATGGTTCTTCTCTCTCTGGATACACAGGTACCTCAGATTTCTCTAAAAGGGTGGACAGCTGCCTCAGGTGATCTCTCATTTCCTGATAAACCTCTCCTCATACTGCCATGATTTGCTTCTTTTGAAATAGAAATGTATGGTTTATAGCACACATGCCCTTGAAACCAGGCTTGCAAACCACAGTTGATTCTGGTTTTTAATCCTAGTTTGGCTGGCTTGTGCAAACCATACTTTGATGGTTTGGATGCAACAGGAAACTATTTGTTAGCCAAACCAGGAAGTTATTAATTTTTTTTAGACTTACTTTACTTTATATTTTATTCTTTTGTCAGCAACCACTTGCAGCACAATAGTTTCAAGGATGTTACTAATAAATCTGACTGTGGGAAGGGAGGAGGCTACATGCAATCTAGAGGTTCAAAAGTATTCATTTATTTCCACCTGGCCTCTTAGTTATACTCTTTTAGAAAGAGGTCAAGATGCAGCAGGAAGGCTGGGTGGAAGAATTGTTAGTTTATTACAATCAGAGTTTTATACAACTGATTAATAAGGT
The DNA here is from genome assembly GCF_964106645.2 of Podarcis pityusensis. Lineage (NCBI taxonomy): Eukaryota > Metazoa > Chordata > Lepidosauria > Squamata > Lacertidae > Podarcis > Podarcis pityusensis. Next base: position 20,339,085 of record NC_138040.1, on the reverse strand, counting down.
CATACTGCTTCGACCATTCCTTATCTCTGTTGGAATTATGGAATTATGCAACTGTTCTCATTATACATTACTTGTATTGTATTTATATTTTTATTGAAGTAAACCACTCTGGGGGCCACTTGACTCTGGTGGCTTATGACATGGAAACCATTTAAAATCATGTAAGAACATAAGAAAAGCCTGCTGGATCAGGACAGTAACCCATGCAGTCAACATGCTATTCTCACAGTGGCCCACCAGATGCTTCAAAGGGAAACCTGCAATCAGGACTCAAGCAGAAGAGCACTCTCCCCTTCTGCAGTTTCCATCAACTGATATTCAGAAGCATTACACTTCTGCGTGAAGAAGTGCTCTTTTTGACCTGTCCTGAATCTCCCAACATTTTCTAAATCTTCCACAAGTTCTAGTGTTATGACAGGAGATACACTTTTCTCTATCCACTTTCTTCATGTCATTGTGTCATCTCTTACTTAGCTTTTCTTCCACATGCTGCAACCTTTCTCCTAGCGGAGTTGCTCCCCCTTGATTCTTTTAGTTGTTCTTTCTGAACCTTTTCCAACTCTGCAGTAGCCTTTCTGAGGTGAGGCAACCAGAACTGTACACACTATTCTGAATGTGCTTGTAGCATAGACTTGCATAACGGCATTAAGATACTGCAGGTTTTATTTTGAATTCTTTTCCTAATGACCCCTAGCATGGGATTTGCCTTTTTGACAGCTGCCACTGGGTTAGCATCTTCATTGAGCTATCTCAATAACCTCAAGATCTTGTTCCTGGACACAGTTCAGACCCCATGTGAAATTAAGATTGGGGGGGGGGGAGGTCATCACTGTACACTAGTATACATTGAATTGCATTTGCCATTTTACTGCCCATTCACTCAATTTAGAAAGGTCCTTTTGGAGCTCTTCACAAATTATTTTTTTGCTTTCAAGGACCTGACATAACATAGCTGTAGTCACATATAAAACAACATAGTTCAGTCATAATAACAGAAGTGAAATATTACAGTTCTCTATCATTAATTCCTTTTACAATATCATAGCCAAACATGTCACCAAGACCCCTCACTACAAATAATCCTGGATGATAACAACGACAAACATTAAAAGACCAGCTAAGAAATAAGAAAGTAGAGCCCCACTTGTATATATCAAGAGAGAGAGCCTCATAGTTGTGGGGCCACCACAGAAGGCCATGTCCTTCATATGTGTTATCCTACCTCCCCCCCCCCAAACTTCTGGAGGGCTGTACTTTCCCTGAGTGTGGGTGTTCCCAATGTGACACCTGTGGATGTAATCACACCTAGGTGCCCATGAAGCCTCTGAGATCCCTCCTCACTGCCTCCTAGGTCATAAGGTGATGAGAGTGGTTAACCTTTTCTCTCTTGAGCACTACATACATCTGAATGAGGAAGTTGGAAAAGCGTTGCTCTTTCCCACTTCCACTTTCACCTCTCTGGGTTTTTCAAGGCTCAGATTAATTCTACTCGATCTGACTTTTACCCAGATATCTTGGAAAACTGAAATGTGTGCATGTTATGCACACATGTCAGCTTTGGCACTTGGTGTGTGTGTTCGTCTGGGAGAGAGAAGTGACTAGAGGGATTGCTGTCCATGGAACTCACTCAAAAATCCAAACATGCCCATGAGCCTAAAGAGGTTGGTGTGTAACTCTGTCTTCTAACTCTCTACTCTTCATGTGCTGAATCCAGTTAATGCTTAGCATAGTTGTAAGCATGTTCAAAGTGTGTTCAAAGTGGAGTTAACCTCCCCCTAAGGAATAGCAGAGGCTGATCTTTGCTGGCAAGCAGCTGGAAGACGGCCGCACTCTGTCTGACTACAGCATCCAGAAGGAATCCACCTTGCACCTGGTTCTACATTTAAGGGGTGGCATTTAAACTTACTGCTTACAACCACCCAAGTAAACTTCACTGCACTTTGTTTCATTAAAGCTGTTGCATCCCCCCCTACCAAAAAAAAAAAAAAAAAAAAAAAAAAAGGAATATGAGAATCTGATTTTTTTTTAACCTGGTCAGACTACTAATCCACCTGCTAATTGATCTCTTTTTTAAAAAAATGGAACTTTTTGTGCACAAAACATACTTTCTACTATTTAATTGATTAGCTACTGCATTTATTTATTTAATTAAAGTTTATACGCTGCTTGATTGTAAAAGTCTTCATAGTGACTTACAAGGAAAAATAAAACAATAAAACTAGCAGCAAGGACACTTAAAAGCAGCTAATTAAAAATATATATACTTGTAGTTATATTGATTACCATTTTAAAATACTACAAAGAAAAGGGAAAGATATGAAATGCAAATTTTAAGCTATCTGGGCCATCCCCTAGTATAGGGACTGGACCACCTGTGGAACCCCCCCCCCCCCCCGAGCATGTTGGAATCCCACCTCTTATCAGCTCCAGCCAGCAGAGGGATCAGGGATGATGGGAGTGGTACCTCAACAATTGCTGGAGGGCCACAGGTTCCACAGGCCTGCCCTAGTATGTTCATTTACAGCTGCAGTCATAAAAGTCTAAGAAGTTATAAAGTATACATAGAGTTATGGAGATTTCTGATGGTAATGATGAGAGTTTGCGGTTGGAATGGGAGACAACTGCACCATTTCCTCACTGATAGTCTTTCTCCTCTGTACCACAATGTGTAATATGCAAATAATGCACAGAGAGGTGTCTGCAGAACATATTTCTCCAGGTGAATTAGGCAAGCATCATCTATTGGGATTGGGGGTGGTCTATAAATTTGGCACAGGTGCCTAGGAATTTGAATGTTTACTCAAGCAAGGCAGGGCGGGCATTTAAAGATGTTGCTATAGCTTCTCTCTCTCTCTCTCCTCCATCCAATCATGCATTTAAATTTGGGTCCTACAACCCATGCTGAGCCTTGATCCAGGCACTCTTTGCAATTTTAAAATGGTTTCTACTAATTAGCCTAACTCAATCAGGAGCATCGAGTAGGGAGCGATGATATCTGTGACTGTATAAAATTGAATTATGCTGAAATAGTTTGCAAGCTTGAAAACCACATGTAATGTCTTCATCGGGCTTAGGGGAATCTATGCAAACTAGAAAACAAATAGACTCGTTTTTATGCACTTTTAAAAGCAATTGATTTTGTATTAATATATATTGTTGGTCAGTCTGTGGATGCATTACAGGATAATTTTTCAACACTGCATTATATTCTAGATGTACTATAACAAATTAAGTAAATTCCTGTTTTGCCCACTAGGTTATGCCTCATATAATTTAAGAAATGGAAGTCAGTTCTTGCAGATATCTGTATGCAGTTCTTCTTGAATATGGCAATGTGAAACAGTACATGAACATAAGTGATGTACCTCATATTTTTAATAGCTATTATTGAGTATTTTAGTATCTAAGGAAAACACTTGTACCATTGCTGCCTTACACATGCATGAACACAATAGCCTAGCTCAGACACAATGATTTCAGTCTGACAAGCCATGGTTTATTGGACGAAGAACAATACTTGTTCTTGTCTGCTCTGATTACTTGCCTCACTCTTTCTTCCCTCCCCTCACATGACCACCTTCAAGGAACATGCTATGTTAAAAAATATTTCCTTTGACTACTGACTGAATTTCAGTTTGATATTAGGGCTTCTCCACAAGTGATAGTTTCCCAGTATGGATGTCACCAGAAACTGTGGTTTAGCAGCAAAGTGTCTTGCTCAGCATGCTAGGGCCTTTCTGATACCCGGGGTGTTCAGCTGCTATGTTCAATGAGTACATAATATGTTTCTGTGTACACAATATTTAGGCTGTACAAATCAGCAGGTGTATACTCTTTCACACAAACCCTTGTACATGTGTAGAGATGGCTCGTGCTTTTGTTCAGTGTAACATGTGAAGTAGCCTATGGAGTAGCTAATACAGTTCAGTGTTGAGCAAAACAAATCTGCTAAAAGGGGCTTCTTCTGCCTACAGAAAATGTAAAAGAGACAGAGACCGTCTGTAGGCAGCTATTAACAGTCCTTTGCTACCCTTAATATATCTGCTGGTTATACGTACTGTATGTTTCTCCAGCCATCTGATATATGCTTGTTCACCACTTGGGTACAGCTCCCTGGATTTCTCCTTTCTCCTCCGTGGGATTTATGCACTCCCAACGCTGATGCTTGCAAAACACTCCATTCAATTGTATATTTGACTGAGTCGCTGGTGGCAAGATGGAAAGCTGGTCAAATAGTGGGCAACTGGCACACAGTCTGCATCCTAACATGCCTGGCAGATTGTCAGCGGCGGCAGCAGCATCAACAAGTTGCATTTCCCTCTGTGGCATCTAACTGCAAGGAGCATCCCCAAACCCCTCTGCCTGCCTGCCTGCCTGCCTGCCTGCCTGTGTGTGTGAGAGGGTGAGTGAGAGGGAAGGAGGGTGGGTGGCAGGAAGGAGCTCGGAGCTACAGGGAGAAATAAACAAACATCCAATCCACAACACTGACAAGAGTCTGCTTCCTTTCTCCGTTTCAAAGCCGCTGACCCAAGACCTCAGCCTGGCCAAAGGCTCTGTGTCCCCCGACACACTTCCCTCTCTCTCCCCGTGCCCTGCATTGGGGTACATCTGGAAGTAGGGGAGGGCACAGCAAGGGGCACCAAAGGGAGCAGTTGGCAGTGCCGTTTAACTCCCCACAGTGTCAAAAAGCTGCAGAAGAGCCAGAGAATGTCACTCAGGAGACCAGAACCAATGAATGCCTGGTAGGAGGTCTGTTCTCTCTCCCCCCCCACCCCCGTACAGACTGGTAGTGCTGGTTCTGGGGCTTCTTCTGCTAGCGTGTTATGTGCAGGGTGGAAAAAGAGAGGGGGAGAGAGAGAGGGAGGGAGGGGAGTGGGGGGAAAAATCAGAGACACTGACTGCCTGTCCCCATCTCTCTTTCTCTCTCTCTCTCCAACTCGCGCTCCCTCCCTCTGCAAACATTGGATTTAAACCTACTCAGAATTCAGCACGGAGGAAAGCAGCCAGCCAAGCCGCTCCAGACTATTGCAGCTCCCCCAAGATGTATCATCCCGCCTGCTGGATCGTCTTCACGGCCACAACTGCCCTGTTCTTCATCCCAGGTATGCCACAAGGAGGGACGGTGACAGGGGAATCCCTCTCGCTCCCGTATATCTCTAGGCAAGAAGATGGACCAGACGAGGAGGGTTGAAGAGGTGGGGTGGGGTGGGGGACGCGTTTTGCATGCCACAGCGATACAGACCTGATGATTTCGCCCAGATGTGCACATTATGATTATGATTAGTTAGGGGTGTCCCTCCCCCCCCCCGGTCACAGCACTAATGTGCCACGTTTTGGGATGTGCATGTAGAGGAGGTGATTGGGATCAGAACTGGCGCTTAGTCCTTCAGGGATCTTGCCACTGTTTCCTCACAGAGGGATGCTGTGCCGGCATCGGACAGCAGCTGCTCCTGCGTTGTGAATAGGAGATGGTACTTTCCCTGGGATTTGCATTATCTGCCCACAGTGTTTGTGTGTGTGCTTGTGCTTGCCTGCAATGGCTTTTTGGAGAAGTCTTTTACTCCCAATCCCAATCTTCTCCTCCTCCTCTTTCTTCTCCATCTCCTCTGGGCATCTTTCTTAGCAAATTGAGTAGGGGGTGATGGATGGTGATGTTGGAGATGGTTTGGGAGTGTTTTCCCTCCCAGGCTCAGCACCGGTACCTCATTTCCACGTAAAGAAGTCCACTGCCCTTCTCTTGTTTTCAGATAGCAAAGCCCACTGGCTTTTATACAGTGATGGTGGTAGGAGTGAGGTTTCTTCTTCATCCCCCAAACTGACCAATGCACACACACACGCACACAGACACACACACACACACACACACCAGCTGCTAATTGTTTGGGCATCAGCTACAGATGCTGCAGTGTTGGAAGACAGACCAGGTGTTCTTGAGTTTTCTTATCCAGAAGGCATCATTGTCTCCTGCCACCATCACAGCGTTTACTGAAGACTTTAGGATCCCTCGGCTGCCTCTTGCTGCAAACCCCGGTCTGAATAGGTTTATTGTAATTCAAGCTCTAACTGGCTCTGGGCAGGAGCTCCGCAGACAGGCACTTAGTGTGGGGAGCTGAATACGCATCTGAACATCTGTCCCAATATAAAATAGAAGAGCAGGGTGGGAGGGATGGGGACCGATAGAGAAGGAGTTGTGCCTTATATGTGTTGCTGAGCTGTTGGGATTGTCAGAGTTCTGAACATGCAATGCCCTCGGAAACAGCTTCAGCAGTCTGTTACTCTGAAATATACACATATTTGAAATGCACAGCAGGAGTGTGTGTTGCACTGGGTGTTACAAGAGCATAGGCACAAAATCTATACCACATCAGTATTTTTGCAAACAGACTTTTCAGCACAAGCCTGACGGTAGTTTTCACTGTGGTGGGAGGCGGATTTGAGCCACAGCTAGGCTTGCATGGATTTACTATCCATGTGCATCACAGTTTCCATCAGAGGCTGGTTTGTGTAAAAACTTTATCCACATTCCAAGACCCCACAAGCTTTGGATGTAGGTGTGCAGGCGAAGAGCACAGGGACAGACATGCGTGTTGTATTTGGTATAATGCATTCTCATGCCAATAGTTTGAGGAAATGCATTTGGCACTTAAATTACAGAGGGGTGGGTGGGATGTTGGGGTGGACAGAGGGACAAAAGGCACAGAGCTCTCCACCTTCCAGTGCAAAGGCCACCTTCCACTCTTCAGTTTGGCCATGGTATACAGAAGTGGCTCTTGAATTCTAACCGGTGTGCATAATTCATCATGAGGTTGGGATTTGGTTTCAGTTTTGTGATAAACTACCATTCCTCTGGCATCTTGATAATGAACAACCACCTAACCAAAGAACGCTATTTCCAAAAAAGTCACTGAGGACACCGTATCTGGGTAATGTCAGAGTATGAAAGCTGAATGGGGAATTTTGTTTATTTTAATGAGAGCACACATTTCTTCTTGAGAAATTCAGTTTTAGGACAGTTGAGAAGTTTTTTTTTTAAATAAGTCTTTTTATTTTAACAGCTTCAGATGTGATATGGGGAGGGAGGGGGCTTTATTAGCCTTGAGTGCAGAACTGAAGTCTCCTGGTTTCAGACTCCTTGAAGGGGATGTGAGATTAATGGAGCTCTAGCTACCTCTGAAACAGCATTTCCTGCATGACGTTTGTACACTGACCAATTTGCACCTCAGCACTTGAGATTCAACAACTCTCCTAAGCTGCATGTTGACCAATGTTTACTATCCAGGGTTGATTCAGTGCAGTACCTGGGAGACCATGAGAAAGAGCTGATGTAGTGTAAAAGCTGATATAAGCATGAGCTATGAAGCTGGAAAGTGATTGGGTCAAATTGCCATGAATTCACTAGTTGGCCTTAGGCGAGCTGTGATACTTCAGCCCTCCCTTCTGCAATATTGCTCCATGGATTACATTACTCTATTAACACACGTGAAGCTCTTTGGATACTTTCAAGCTAGTATTTCAAGTGAAGTGCTGTTGTGATCTTAGCTGGTGAATGTAAACTTGTGAATTTAGATTTATCCATAGGTCTCTTCATTAGCAGGGGAGCTGAATCTTAGAATATATGGATTATCATTTCTGTAGGCTCTTCCTATGCATCACTTAAAAAAAAAAGCTCCAGGGGTAGGATATGGATTGTTGAGCAAGCGTATTCACTGTCCCACAACTGACACAACTGTGGGGAAGGGCCATAGCTCAGTGGTAGACCATCTGCTTTGCATGTGGGAGGTCCCAGTTTCAATTCCTGGCATCTCCAAGTGAGGCTTGGAAAAGTCCCTACCTAAAACCCTGGAGAGCAACTGCCAATCAGTGTAAACTATGCTGAGTGAGATGGACCAATGGTCTGACTCAGGCAGCTTCTCATGCTTCTATGATCCTAACTTGTTTTGCCTGTGGTATTCCGACTAGATGCTCAGAGGTGGGTCCTTCTGGAGATCAGTTCCTGCCCACTCCCCGCCATATTTTGGGGGGCCCCCTTTGAGACTGAACTGTTTTGTAGGAGGGATTCAGTTGCATACTACCAAACTTAAGCCTCTGGCACCCTTGTACAACAACAAAACCAGCCTTTTTGTGGTAAGGAAAGCAATAGGGAAAATGCACTGCAAAACGTGGGGTAAAAAAGAAACGATGGAAGAGGTGCCAAGAAACCTCCACTTGTTGAGAAATCGGCATGAATACTTAATAAATTCAATGCTCAGTAAACAGCATACATTGTATAACATCCATGTAAACAAACCAGAATGAAAAAAAGTAGATGTTGTGTAACCTCCATGCAAGTTTTGTGCAAACAAATCAGAATGAACAAGTTGTTTAGATGTCCTCTTAATCATACCTGGATGTTTGTTTGAGATGAATGAAACAATGAAAAAAGAGGCTTATAAGATGTTTGGGGTGAAGGGAAACTGGAAGGTTCATGTGGAAAATACAATAGCCAAGTCATTATTAGTCTTAATGGCTTCACTGTGGTCCCTCCCTCTGATTCCTTGGTTTTTAATTATCTTCCTTTTCAGTTTGGATGGCGCTTTTAGTCCTCTTACTTCCCAATAGGACCCCATATATTTTCTCCCTGCCAATTTACTTTTTGCAGAGTCTGAAGACCTGAAAGGTTAATGTAATAATGAAACCCTGACCTTGTCTGGTCACAGGAAGACTCTTACTCCATAGCTTTGTAAAGGCAGAGAGGTTTCCATCTTGGAATAATTTGAAGCTAATGCTTTCCTCCCTGGAGAGACTTTCAGAGAAAGAGGACTGCGTGCAGCCAATGGTTTTCCAGACAGAATCTCTGTGATGATGAGAAGGGCAATGGATGTTTTTTAAACTGAGTTAAAGAGCAGCAATAGAATTGGGAAGGTTCAGTTCATGTAGTCTCCAGTTAAGGCAGAGACAAAGAACCTGTAGCCTTACAGTTGTTTGGAGTCCAACATGATAAGAATTGTAGTTCAGCAACATCTGGAGAGCCACAAAAGAACATCTGGAGAGCCATCTGGAGAATCCTGTGTACCACCTTGAGTTCCCTGAAGAAAAAGGTGAGATATAAATGCAAGCAGCAGCAGCAGCACAAAATGAAACAGTAACAAACTTGATAGGTCTCTGCTTCAAGGTGCATTCAATCCAAATGTCAAAGGGAGGAAAAGGAGTGAAGATAGCAAGGTAGCAAGAAGAAAAATGTGAGGACGTGAAGATCAGCCCATATAATCACAGAATTGTAGAGTTGGAAGAGACTCCAAAGGTCATCTAGTCCAGCCCCCTGCAATGTAGAATGAAACCGTTTTCTTCTGAAGCCAATGGCATTGCTTCTCATTCCCAAATATGCCCCCCTGAACCTACTGGAAGACTGTCTAGAAAAATAATATGCCTTGGCCTCTAGGCAGGTGAGTGTGTTCCCTGTTAAACTTGGCTCAGTGCAAGGATGTTGGTCAGAAACAAGTCTATAGATCTGAAAGTCTATAAGCTGTGAAGATTGCCTTGTTTGCAGAACTGTATTTGAACCTGTATTCCAAAGGCTTAAAGGAACCAAGAGGGAAAGAGCTCATCCATGTTGATTGTATCTTCTGTTGCTAAGATATGACACCAGAAACGGATCTGCTATTTCTGTGCATGTGTTGCTAGCTTCTCCATGCCCAAACCTTTGTTCCAAAAGGGGTTTAACCTGTCCCTTTTCTGGGAGCTTGAGTAGAGTTCTGCTGCCTTAGTGATTCCCTCTTTTTTGGGCCCCAAAAGTTTTCATTAGTTTCTTGTCTTGCTCCACAAGTTTTGCATTGGCCTCTAAATGATATCTTTTTCTTGTCTTCTTTCCCCCTCTTCTCTGTCTCCCCCCAGCAATTCTGTCCCCTCCTCTAAATGGGGAGGGCATTTTTGCCACACTCTCTCCCCCCTGGAATAAGAGGAGATATAGTTTCTCACAAAGGGAGATATGTGGATCTTCATGTTGGTCATATAGGGGGGAAATGGCAGCCCAGTTATTTAAACTGGCTCCATCCCTCATTCTTCATTCTTCTTCTGGTAATGCCCACCTTCTTGGCCTTGGCAATGTGGGCTCTGCGAGTCATCCTTTTTGGGGGTACTGAGTAGGAATTTGAGGGGAGACATTGCTTAGTTTGGGGGTCTTCTCTTTTTTGCCTATTTTGCACTGTTGGATGTTGCCCACGTGACTGGAGAATCTGGCTAAGAGGAATTTCACCAGGGCAGGTGAGAGGACATAAGAAATTATTGAGGGCTTGGCCTAGCAGGGGCATTGAGGTGAATGTTAGCCAATGTGGCCTCAGTAAGCATGTCAGGTTCTTACACCCATGGTGCATGCAGCAAGGTGGAGGACGATTTTCTTTTAAAACCAAACCTCGCTTTGTGACTACAACATGCAGCTGGAAGTTTGCTCAGGAAACGGGAGTGATGATATCCTCCCATTTATTGCAACCCACCTGCCCAAATGTGTTTAATTGGGTTAATTAGTTCAATTCCATTGATTTGCAGATTCTCTCCTTGTTTTATTTTAATAAATGTAACCTGTTCACCCATATTATAGTTTGTATTGAGTCTTCTTTCTGGTGTGATGGCAAGGAATTCATTGCGTGCTGCTCCCAGATCCCAGTACAAGCAGTTGTGCATGGATAGGATACTCAAGAAAGGATACTTGGTGTCACTTGAAACATTGTCAAGAGAATCAAGTGGTAGAGGCAGAAGACTAAAGAAGATAGAAGGCGTGTGTGTGTGTGTGTGTGTGTGTGTGTGTGTGTGTGTGTGAGAGAGAGAGAGAGAGAGTCCTGATTTGCACATCACTTTAAACCAAAATAAAACTAAACTGTGGTTTAAATGTGAGCACAGTGCATTCCAGCATGCTGATGAAATGACTTGGCTCCTCCTCTTGCTTCTACTAACCTGCTTGGGAAATAAGCCATGGTCTATTACACCTAAACCTGGGCTTCTACTTGGCTTCTCTACAAACAAGCATTAACCACATTTTGTGGTTACCGCTGATGCTTTGTTTTGGGTGGAAACCAACCTGTCTGAGGATGGATCTAGGCACATCAAAGGAACAATTCAGTTAAATGCGTTGTAAACTCATACAGGGAAATCTGGTAGGGAAATACAGGACTCCACAGTGCTATCTGGTGTTACTGTGTTATATCACATATAGAACACATATAAAATGCTTTTTCCTTACCAATCTAGCTGAGTCCTGAATTGGGACATAACACTAAGCCAGACCATGGCATGGTTCCTCGCAGTGTGCAAGAGCAGGATAAGAGAGAAGGTCCCACAATTTCAGCAGTTTACACTAGCGCACTGTGCATTCACATTTTAACCATGGTGTGGTTTAACTATGGTTACTTTAAACTGATAGGCAAACTGAGCCTATATGTGAGATCTCTCTCTCTCTCTCTCTCTCTCTCTCTCTGTATACACACACAAACCTGTGGCTTGTAATCTTGAAAGTCATTTGATTGGCCCTTAGGAAGAGTGATCAGCCGAAGCCCAATAGCAGCAGGTAGGATGGCCAGTTTGGCATTGTGAAGAAAGAGGATTTGCACCACCAAGAAAGAAGATGAAAAGGAGAGAAATCAGCATAAAATTTACAAATGGTACCTGATACGCATAAGTGCAAATTTAGAAATAATGAGTATAATTTAAATAGAAATACATCTCACCTTAGTGGGGGAGGCACCAGATGACTTTCATTCCCATTCAGTCTGCTGACCAGTTGCTGCTACCAGCTCTTTCTTACCTTTAAACCAGTTGGGCAGCTCTGGAACAGAGGACACCTTCAAACAGAGGTCTGTATTCTGGCAGTTATTCAAAATAGAGGACTGTACTCTGCAAAGCAGGAAACACAGCAACTCTAGTGGTGGGGAACAGGAGGAATTACTTGCCTCCTGACTGTTAGGCAGGAGCAGGACTTGCAAAGGGTCCTGTCCCCATCACTTGACCAGAGTGGGGGCAATTTTAGGCCCAAGCCTCACAGTGGAAGGCCTGTGGCTCAGTGGGAGAGCATTTGTTTTGCATGCAAATGTCCCCGGTTCAATTTTATGCCAATGGGCCTTTGAAGCTGTTTAATTAGCCAGTCACAGTGATGCACATTTGAATTGTTTTTAAATTGAATTTTAAATTGAATTGTTTTTGAATTTAATTGTGTGTGTGTGTGTGTACACACACACTGCTGTACACCACCTTGAAATTTTATGATATGGCATTGTAGACATACTTGTACAATGGGATATAAATGAATGAATCCCTGGCACCTCCAGGTAGGGCTGCGAGCATTCCTATCTGAAACCCTGGAGAACTGCTGCCTGTCAGTGTAGACAGTACTGAGCTAAATGAATCAATTGACTTATTGGGTACAAGACAGCTTCCTCTGCACAACACAAGCCTGAGAATAAATCACTGGTATCCTCCTCCCTCTGGTTCTGCCACAAAGGAGGAAGGGGGTGCGCCTTTAATTTGTGATGACATTCAAACAAGCACACCTTTCCATCTGTGTAACCTGACGTGGGCACAGCCCAGGAGAAGCTTCGGTTGATTGCATAAAGTGGTCTTTAGGCAATTGTTAAATGGTTTTGATGGAGCACAGTCCCTAAAGGGAGATGGAGGCAGTCCCTAAAGTAGATGTGGAGGATCCAAGCGGGCTCAGCACTTTGTAGGTCAAAGCCAGCCTTGAATCCTGTGAGAATCCACCCTGTGCCTTTCAAGAGGATTTCTGCTTCGTCTTCAGTGTCTAGGGGCATGTGTGCTCCTGGAACAAACAGAAGGGAATGCCCCCAGCTGTCACTGTGGCAGTATTCTTGGTTGGTGCAGTGACAACCGTAGCCTATGGATTTGCTACAATGCTCACCTGCCTCGGCGGGATTAATTAGTTGTTTGCGAGACTCTTTGAAGATGCAAAGTGCTAAGGCTGATCTTCAACTTTGATTTCTGTCTCCTGATTTTTGAATAATTCTTCTGAGTAGGGCAGGTCCCCTGAGTTTCCTCGCTTGTCACCTCCTCCTCTGCTAAGATGCCAGCTCCTTCCCCACCCCAAAGTATCTTCAAGGGTATGTATAAGTGTCTGCATGCAGATAGGTGCCATGCTCCCTGTTTGTTTGTTTGCTTAGTTTATGCCATGAGGAAGTGCATCCAAGTGTACCCCACTCTCTTCCTTCATGCCTGCTAACTCCACATTGGCTGCCACATGGAGGGCATTTTTTGAGGGCAGAGGAACAGGCTCCATTGCAGGATTTCTTTCCCATTTCTGCCCACTCTGAATCTATTGCCAGCTGCGTATGTCAGAGCTCCATAGTGATGCTTCTGTGCCATCCAGAATGCAGAGGCTGGAGCATGTAATTATGCAACTTTGCACTGCCGTTGGTTCCCCCAGCTGTGCTCCTAGCCTAATCAGGGTCATTCAGCATGACACCACTTAAAGCCCTGGGTAGGCTCTCTCACCACGAAAGACTGCTTTGTTCTGTGCTCACAGACAAGTACACTATGTGTGGGGATCTGAGATCAAATGTCAGTTCCTCCAGGACGTTTTGCTCTCTTCCACCTTGCTTTCAGCATGTGACGACTGGCCAAGTTGGGTTGGGAGTTTGGCATCTCCCCAGCGGCAAGCACGGATGAAAGGACATCCCGCGGACCTCGCATGATGAACCAGACTCATGCCGCAACTCACAACTGAAGCAAAGCGAGGGGGCACAGATATCCCTTACTGACATCTGACATTGGGTGGGCTTATTGTTAATTTGTAGTTTGATGGGTACATGGTGCATCCTGATGGTTACTGTTTTCAGGTGGGATTCAGTCACATACCAACAAATTCAGGTTGCACAATTAAAGTTGTTTTTGTGCTCTTGCCCAACAAATCTGCTCCTCTCCTCAAAGCTAGGACTTTTTTTTTTGTACTAAGGAAAGTGCACCAAAATCTTGAGAATAACAATTGTTCGAGGCAACATTGTACAACATCCCCGCCAACAAATTGGAATGAATGCTCTGTGCACAGCTGTAGTCATCTAACCTCCCAACAAAGTGGGTGCAAAACAATCAGAATGATTGCTCGATATTAAGCAGGTCACCTGGAAGTGACCCTGGCCACTTGTCTTCATGCTGGTTCACATGTGCTGGTACACCTGTGCTATCATTGGCTGTTGCTTGCTAAGTCTAGGGTCGTCTAATAGAAATGCTATCTCATTTAAAAGCAATGCATTTTGGAGTTGACACTGGATGATGCAAAAATGATTAATATGTGATGACTCACAAGGGGCATACTTAGGGGTTGGCCAGGTTGGCTCCTACCAAGGGTGCAGGCCACCCCCCCCCCCACAAAAATCGTACCACTCCACTGTGGCTTGGAGTGGCTAAGAGCCTGCTTGCCCTCTCCCCAGGAGGCCATGCTCTGGGTCATGTAGGAAGTCACTGGCAGAGCATGAAAGGTGATGAAAAGCAAACTTGTTGAGTTTCTGGTTCATGGTCTGGTGGTGGTGAGGAATGCCAATACATCTCCTTCCCAATGCTGCAAAGAAGGCTAGGTATGCCTCTGATGCCTCTTGCATGCATACACATCATTGTTTGCAACAAATAAACACTGGAAGCTGCTTTGAATGATTAGGTATTCGTCCATCTAGCTAGTGTAGTCTAGTATCACCAGCACTGGCTCTCTAGGGTCTCAGGAAGAAGTGTTTCCCGCCCCTTTTATCTGAAGATGCCAGGGGTTGAACCTAGGACCTCGCTGGATGCTGTAGTGAGCAGCTAGCTCCCACATACAACATCAACACTGAGGTCTGGATGGGAAGTTGACAGTTAAATGGCTAAGTAAGCAGCAGAGCAGCCTTTGTATTTAATAAAGCTGTGGCCCTCGTTCAACCCATATTGTTGCCTTGTGTCTTCATTCCGGATATGGGAGCAATGCACCATTAACTGAAAATGTCGTCTCTTGAGAAATACTCAGCAGAGCTTTCTGTTACAGCCAATTTTGCTAAATCATTGGGACTCATTTTGCAGAAGACCATAGCTTTCAGCTATGTCAAACCTTTTCAGTTATGCCATCCTTGCTAGTTAATTAATATGGCAAAGTGATATTAATCCGGGTCCACACTCCACAGAGCTATCATCTCTTATCCACTGCTGGGCACTAGAGTGACAGGAAGTTGCCACTGATTAGGCATAAGCCCATAGAGAAGTACCCGGAGCACATTTGTTCCACTTTAGTGTGATTTCAGGACAGGCAAGGGGGTCTTAAAGGGATTTTCCATGCTCTCTTAAAAGTCTAAGGAAAGCAGTTCATCAGATACGGTGGGCATCAATCCTCCATCTGTCAGAAACTGCAAAACAAACATATCTTGGCAACTCTTGATGTTGAGACAACAGACTGGCAACTCTTCTATTACAGCTTGCAGCTCAGCCAGTAAAAGGTATTAGCCAACAATAAATGTTATGAGTCCAGCTGCCCTTGCATACATCTGTTGCATGTTGGTGGTTTAAGTTGATCATTTGGGTTTATATTGCTCTTTGCAAGGTCTGGTGGTCAGCTGATGATTGGGGCTAGGAAAGTGTGCAAATGCAGGTCACCTGACATCCATTGTAACATTGGGTGATTGGCAGGTGGGCATCCCCACCTACCTATCAAACTTGGCCTGTAGTGTTGGGGGTAAGAATCTGGCCCACCAGCCAGATTCTATTACCGACTCAGCCCTGACCTAAGAAAACTAACTTTATAAAGCTTGCCTGCCTAGTGACTTGGATGTGATTCTTTGTCTTTATTGATGGGTATGAGGATAGCCGATGGGTCTCAAACCCTCAGTGAGTTAGGGACTTACCCTGCATGCAAAGACAGGCTCCGGTGGATTGAGTGGATGAGACCAATAGTCAGTCCAATAGTCAAGAAGGCAGTTTATGCATATTCTGTAGAGGGAATTGAAGGGCAGATGGGACTTGTCAACCTGGGAAGGCAGACCATTTAGGAGAAGAAAAGCTCTGGTCCTAAACCTCCACTGCCTTGTGGGATATCTTTGAGAGAAGAAAAGGTTAAGGAATAAACCCTGCACAAATCTGCAGTAGAGTCCCTGAGGTGGTTGGATGTCTCCTTGTATATGTCCTTCTGGCAACTCTTACTTTCAAGTTGGTGCCAAATGTATTGGTCTGCTTTCCTTTGGACCACATCAGCAAGGCCAAGAAGGGGGTTTAGTCATGTGGACAACCAAAGACCACCATACACACTGCCCAGGATTGCATCCCAGGAAGTCACTTTGGTGTTGCAAACACAGTTGTTTGACTTCACTCCTGGAAGCACAGTCCATTGTCTCTTGAGGCAGCCTTGTGTGGCTAGTACCCTGAGGAAGCTTGACTAAAAAGGTTGCTTACCCAGCTACTTCTCACAACCTTTTGTGGAGAGGAACTATCAGAAGGCAGCTTTCTTTATGCTTGGTGGCTTCACCTCATCTGCATCTGCCACATGTAATGATGGAAAGCCATCTGGTGCTGTCTTAGCACATCTCTGAGTGAATAAATAAAGAAAAGCACAGATCAGATACAGGGCAGATCTAGTACTTGGAAACTGAGACCATTTTAAGGTAGACAGCAGGATAATGTCCCCCTAGGTCTCACCTTAAACATTAAGATTTCTTCACTATGAGATAGTTCACTGCATTTCAGAAAGTTTCTCTTACTGTGGGTCCCTGTATGTTTCGATAAAACTGCGGGCTTTCATTAAATCCATGCACGACTTAGGTCTTCATTTCAGGATGTGTGGATTATATGTTTGCTGCTTTACCATGAGGATGTCGGAAATGTAGCCCTTGTTGAGTTAGCCATAGCTTTCCTCTCCTTTGGATAACTTGCACCACCCACCCATTACTGAAGTGCAGGAGTGCACACAGGCAACAGCACAACAGGAATTTTTGATGCACTCCTATTTATCACCGCAGCAAGATTATTATTTCACAGTGACCATTTTGAAACCTTTGAGGCTTTCAAGGGATCTGCTTGCAAATCATGCTTACCTAAGTGACTTCCCAGCATTCTCAGTAAACTTGGACCTTTGCAATGTTTCAGTCTTTTCTTTCTGACCCAAGAAGACCACTCTTGTACTTATGATTTTGTGGATGTCATGATGCATGGAATGGTATGTAAAATAAATAAATAAATAAAATGTACAAAAATAATAGTTTTTAGCCTTGAAACAAGCCAAACAATAAAACAAGATTTAATATGAACAAGAGTGAAGTGCATTTACACAAAAAGACCTGGGGCCTTTAATTACAGCAAACAATTGCTCCTGTTGAATGAATTGATGTGGTGGTGCAAGCCTCACTTGCCCTCCTTGCGAATATCCAGAGTGGATTGCAGAATTCATTGTGCAGCTCCAGGACCACAACTTGCTCTTTGCAGAGCAGAATGAAGCCACTCCTGGCTCTGTTTATTCTTCATTTGAGAGCTGAGCAAGAAATAAAGAAGCATAAAGATTTCCAAGCTCAGGATACTTGGAGTACCCACAAATGTCTGACTGCTGGAAGCTGGAAGTGAATCATTAAGAATGAATTGGTTGCTCCATGACTTGACTGCCCTACTCAATGCACTAAACTTTCTTTGGGATTCTTTGGAGTGGTTTTAGAGAGAGTGCAAGGACAGGTGAGTGAGTAACTTCCAGAAAAACACTTTGTGAGCTGGAATATTGCAGCTAATTTGAATAGTTAGGTGACTAATATAATTAGCATTTCATGTTCAAGAACATGGTGGATGTCAGGTTCATGCTGAATTTCTTACCTTATGTATTTATGCACTTATTCTACAGTGTCTTATTCTGAAATGTGGGAGGAACAAAGTCTGTCAGCTCATGGCAAAACCCTGCTAATATGGATACAGAAATCACAAGAAAATAGAGGGTTAATTTCAGGTTTCTCTTTTGCTTGCACTCTTGCATCTGAAAAGTCCCTTCTGTCCCCAGAAGGACTAGAAGAGGGAAGATTTGGTTCCTTCATATTGTCTCAATTTTGAGTGCTAAACATGCTGATTCACCGTGCCTGAAACCTACATTTGGAGATATTCTAAGTGGAACAGCAATAAAGTGGCTTAGGAGAGACAAACTTTGTTAAGAAAAGATGCTGTAACTGTGGGTTTCTGTAGACCAGGTGACTAATATTTTCTGTACACAGGCATGTTTATTTATGGCTGTATTCACGTGGTCATCTATTCCATTTTCCTTATTGTAAATTTGCACATTGTATTTGAGCTTCCACACAGCATAAAAGCCATTTCTAGAAAACTAATGGAATATAGTGCACGTTTATTGCTCCATGTTTCATGAATTATCTCCACGTGCCATGATTCCAGAAATAATCATTTGCTGCCTCCTTAACTTGGAAGATTGTGGGAGTTTTGCAAGAACTTGTCTCCCTCCTCTAACCTTTTCTCTCCACTGCCTTTCCCTTAAGTGCCTGGTCTTCTTCATCCGTAAGCAAAGGGCTCCCTCCCTGCCTGTCCTTTTAACTGATGTGAGCTGCTTTGGGAGACAACCATTGTCTGACAAGCAGGACAAAAATACAGCAAATAAATTTGAAAACAAAAGTTAATCCCAACCAAGTTCCATTGACAGATATGGCAGTTTGTCAACACTAATTGGTACTATATGGTGGAGAGGGTATGTCACTGTTTTTCCTATCACACATCCCATACCTTATAATTGTAACAAAATATTTAACTGCATATTCCCTTATTTTATTCGACATGCTCACCTGGCTCATAGGTCCATGCCATGGCAGTGCACAAGTTGCTGCTGCAGACAACCCAAATAAACTATTGTGAGCAAGCGTTGAAGTAAGCCCAGATGGTTCTTTGCAGTGCTTTTTTTCCCTTTAAAATAAATGTTTAGGGGTACTCTCATTTTCCTGCTCATATTGAAATACTGCCCCTCAATGAAGCCAAACTTAGATTCACAAAATGTTTAGGGGTATGCGTCTCCATGTGTCCCCCCAGAAAAAAAAGCACTGGTTCTTTGAGAGCAAATTCTGCGTAGCAGAGCAGGGCTGGTGGTGGATATATTTTCTATCTAGCAAGAAAGTCAGGTTTGTTGCTGCTTTTGGCCTCAGTGGCTGCAGAAGACAGGCAGAGAGAGAATCACGGACATTTTCACCCCCCAAAATTGCTGGAATATCTGTGTATTTAAATAATAAAATGAGCCTTTTGTGTAGGGCATTTGAGAATGAGATCTGAGTGGAAACTGGCGTAGTGAGGAGGGAGAAAGGGGACCCTGGTAGGGATGGTGGGGGAGAGGAATTTGATTCCATTTGCATTCAAAGGTGGAGCTATCAAATCAACACTTTCAGGAACAACACATGAACCAAAACACATCTATCCTTAGAAATTCACACTCCTCCAAATTTTGCAATGCAGTTCTCTAGCCAAACAATGTTTACAGAGCATAGGAGCAAATGTGCATAAAAATGAATAGATTAGTGAAAGCAACATAAAAAAATGCATTGGGGGGGATTAATCGCAAAAATGTGTATGTTGGGAGACATACATATTAAAATGCTGTGTAAAATTGCTGCAAAAAGTGGGGAGCCAAATTTAAGACTTGAAAAAAGAGAATCTGAGAGAACCAAAGTGGACAGACCCTTCCATCCCTAGACAATGAAGTATCCCTCCCTCCGTGGCTTCCATGGAACGTTCTCCTGCTGTCCACCTGCCAGCCGGTTCTGTCTTCTCTCTTGGCTGTTTACTTCTGCCTTTTGTTTCTTTTACTTGTTGCTATGCATGCAGCGTATAGTAGGAACTCCTGTGAATATAGGCCAGGCTTTGATTGTTCAGCAGGCTGGAAGGTGATGATTATAATATTTGACAGGAGAGAAGGGAGGGCAGAGAACTCTTCACGCTTTCACATCTGCTTTGTCATAAGAAAGATCTTGTAAAGGGTCTTCGAAGGATGACTTTCTCCCTCCATGCAAATCATGTCTGAGTATTAAAGTCAACGATTTTCTTCTAAAGAAGCGCCGCATGAGGTTCACCGGTTTGTTATCACACCTTGTTCTAGTGTCCTTGTGCAACGTGTATGCTAATTCCTTGGTTCGTTGGGTCAGTTTATTAAAACAGAACTCCCCATTTTGCCCAGAGAGGGTGCTCTTAGAAAGATACCAAGTGAACGTTGTTCTATGCTTCTGACCTGTCTACACTACAAGTTTCAAAGAGGGGTCAGGCCTGTTTAAGTGTTGTGGTTCTCAAATGAGGATCCCTTTTCTAAAGGGTTGTAGGGATCTCTGGTGCAGCTGTAGGGGCCTCAGGGTCCTTTAAGGAGAAGCTATGATAGTTGAAAAGCAGCACATGGAAAATGCATTTCAACCTGTTTCAAATTCTTATTTGTAGCTATATCATCGATGTCAGAGCTAAATAATTTATTGTGGTATTTGGATGCCATGAAGTTTGGTGCTTGTGTCTCACCACCAGCATTTAATAGTTTTCTTTTTTGACCACCAAATTGTTACAGTTGGCAATAAGCATTTGAGTCTGACCCATTAGGAGCATTACAGCAGGCTAAGAAGGTGACATTATTGATCAGTAGGTGGCACCCTGAAGCCACATCATTTATAGCTGTGGCAAAGGCAGCATGGTCCAATTCTTCCCTTCCTCTCTGTTTTATTGCTTTGCCTTCAGCTAAAGAGAGTTAACTCTTTTCACCTTCAGCATCACTTGTTTTATCTTCAGTTGATGAGCTATGGTGCCTAGAAGTTACAGGGCACTGTCAAGGTGAAGTCTTCAAAATAAATCTCAAGGATCTTGTGTTGGCTAGTCTAGGTTCAAAAATTCCACTGCAGTCACATCCATCCATGGCTCTGGACAACTTGCCATTTTGAAGCCTCAAGCCTTCATCTGTTAATAGGTATCTCAGCCATCCAAGGATTGTGATAACCCTTTTACAGTGGTGCCTCGCAAGACGAAATTAATTCGTTCTGCGAGTTTTTTCGTCTTGAGAGTTTTTTCGTCTTGCGAAGCACGGTTTCCATTTTTTCAAAAAAGTCTTCAAAAACCTCAAAAAAGGCTACCACACCGCGTGCTATGAGTTGCTCCTCAAAGTCAAGTCGCAACTGCACCTCTTCAAGCAATGCACCCTGTATTACTGTAACGGTTTTAAGAAAAAGGAAACAAACTTGCAAGACGTTTTCCTCTTGCGAAGCAAGCCCATAGGGAAATTCGTCTTGCGAAGCAACTCAAAAAACCAAAAACTCTTTCGTCTTGCGAGTTTTTCTTCTTGTGAGGTACCACTGTATTTATTAATGACTCATTTGGCTTTTTTACTACCATATCACAAACTTTGTTTTTATGAGAGGTAATGTCAGAGTTGAGAGACTAAATTGTGAAGCAGGAAGTCCCTTTTGTAATGCTTTCATCTGCCAGGAACTGATTATGTAGCCTTACAGTGCAATTCGAAGTGGGGTTGAGTGTGTGAGAGAGTGGCAAATAGAACGCTATTTCCAAAATCCTGCTCATTTACCTGTGTTGTCTAATTTCCACTTGATCGTCCATGTTTATTTATTACTTATTTATTTCACAAAACTTATATACCGCTTGATTGTAGAAAAACCCCTCAAAGTGTTTAATATATACTTGAGTGCAATGGCTTTTGGTAGGGCTAATGACATTTTGCCTCCATGGTGGTACGTTTGGATTTGGTTGAAGAAATGTCAAGGCAATGAGACCACAGCAAATTTAGTATTACCAAACCACAAAAGCAACCTGAGTCAACAAACCCCTGTGGTTGTCAGTCCATGCCCCCTGTTATCTTGTGGCTTGCAGGGCCAGGTGATGCAGTCTGGCAAATTGTGCCCCTCCTCCTTTGAGGGGAAGCAGGGACTTAGCTCACCAATAAAACATTATGAGGATAAAAGGCAAGGGCTGTCAGGGCTAGAACCTTTTGAATGAGCAAACTTGACATAATTAATCAGATGTCAGAACCTCGAAGCAAAGAAAGCTTTGATAGGCAGGAAAAGCTGTCAGATGCATAGTTCTTCTCCTTGTGGCATTTTTCTATCTGTCTTAGTCCATCCATCCACCTAGCTTTTCTGCATCCTATCAGCATAGGGCCAGCATCATGCATGTATAGAAGACCTTCCAGTCCAATATCTGAACACAATTCTATCAGCTTTTTCTGAAATGATTATGCACTTGCACTCTCTCTCTCTCTCTCTCTCTCTCTCTCTCTCACACACACAGAGAGAGAGAGAGAGAGAGAGAGAGAGAGAGAGAGAGAGAGAAGACATAGCAAATAGGAAATATGGTATTGGGCCAACACTTGTTCCAGTATCTACATCATTCTTCATCGTAGCTGAAAAGTTAGTAGACTGGAAAGGTGACAGATGCTCATCAAGAGAGCATACAAATTTGGTTTAGGGGAGGAAATAATGTGTGACTCTTAATGATCTAGACTCTGTTTAATCAGTCAGTAGCCTTTTTAATGAAAGCAAGCCCTAGGAACTAGTTGTGCTACCAAATTTCATATAAAATGAAACTATGAGATGAATCTAGAGCTTCCCACTTGAGTAAAACATCTGAAGAATTTTGAGGAGAGTTAAAAGGGGTTGGCAAAGAGTAGCATCATCTCCCCAGATGTATTTTGCTCATCTGTATTCAGAAGATATTTTGTGGACTGATTGATTGCACTTATATCTCATCAATTTCATAATCCCGGGACAGGTTACACAAAACAGTAAAATGAAAAATGGAATCTAAATAATTAAAATATGACAAAAAAAATAAAAATAAAACAAAGCAACAGATTCACAGCAGGCAATCTACAACTCAGCATCAGATTAAACCGTAGTTAAAACTCCAGCTAGCAGCCTTCTCATGTTGAGACTGTAAATTCAGGCCTTGATCCAAGAAGTCCACTAATATGAATGCATGAGCTTCAGCTTGCACCCTGATGCTTATGTCATTCTTAGGCTGATGTTTAGAAAGCTGCTGTTGGGAAAAGCACATTAAAAACACTGCTGTGTTTGAAGATCTCCTCCTAATTTATCTGTATGTGGATCAATGGTGAACCTATTTTGTGTCTTGGTGTAGAGATGTGGCTGGGTTATGATAAATACACCACAAATTCTGGAACTTGCCTGCTAACTGTATCTACTTTGTTGGTGAAACAGAGGCACATTGTCTGGGAAATTAAAAGTTTTAAAGGGTAAAAATTGGGGTTGGGAGAACAGAGGCAGTGTTCAACCTTCTGACCACCTCATAAGGGAATCGCCTAGACTGCAGATTCTGAAGTGGACCATTGATGTGATCCAGTTCATGATCTGCCTAGATCAGATGAGGTGAATCCAGTTTGCAATCTGAGTAAGGTTGATTCCTTCTCTATTGCTAGCACTCACACACTTACATAATCCAGAGCTTAACAATGTCAACAAAAGTTGGTTCTGGGGTGGTGCTCTGATACATAATGAAATATGTGGTTCCTGCTAGAATTTGTAAGTTTCCTTGAGACTTCTATTTGGCTGCTGCTGGGGACAGAGTGCTGGATGAGATTATATCTTCATCTTATCCATCAAAGGCAGTCATATGGCACCACTGGGCATCCCTTTTATTGTGCTTTTATGATTATTTGTTCA
Organism: Podarcis pityusensis; assembly: GCF_964106645.2. Classification (NCBI taxonomy): domain Eukaryota; kingdom Metazoa; phylum Chordata; class Lepidosauria; order Squamata; family Lacertidae; genus Podarcis; species Podarcis pityusensis. The sequence goes on along the minus strand of NC_138040.1, from coordinate 20,315,473 downwards.
CATTATGGTATCAGGGGTGTTACATGTTATCAAACTTTCAACAATATTTGCAGCTTCAAATATTTGGAGATGGGCATAATGCTTCATTTCCATTCAGTGCATGTCTCACAGTTTTTCTGCTAAAATCCTGTAACCTTTCATAGCACAAATGCTCCAGGGATATTTTGTCCAGCTTTTTCTTATGCTATAGTGCAAGAGTGCCCACCAGATGGCAATTTATTTATGCATTTAATCAATTTATATTGCACCTTCTTCTCCTAGGAGCTCAAGGTGGCAGACATGGTTTTCCCCTTCCTCATTTATTCCCTACAACAACCCTGTGAGGTAGTTTCGGCTGACAGACAGTGACTGTCTTAAGGTTACCCAGTGAAATTCATGGTAAAGGGGGCATTTGGACCTTGATCTTCCAGGTCCTAGTCCAGCACTCTAACCACTACTCTACACTGGTCATTTGTGCTTAGTGTGATAACATCAGGGAAGTATCACAGAACAACTAATAAAGCAGAATGATAAGTGGATGGTCTAGTATAAATCCACCACTAATGTATCATTATTGTATCAATGATGTGTTGAGTAATATACCTGCAAAACAAGACCAACTACTCTGAGGCTTGTATGTTTACATGCACCAATTCTCTATATACAGGCATGGTGTTGCTATTTTTAATACAAGAAAACATTTGTAAAAAACAACATCCACAACTGTAGCTTTGGTCTGAAATGTTAACTGCTAGGACAGCATTCCTGCTAATGGTCAGGAATATTTACATAAGCCTTTCCCCTTCATTGGCTTTCCTTACCTGTGGCCTGAGTCAGAATCCCCAAAGACCTGTGGCTCATCTTCCTTTAGTTAAAAAAGAAGAAGGGGTATGTACGGAGGAGGAATTCTTAAAATGCCATCTCCATTCGGCCCCCCAGGCTCATGAGGAGAACGTGCTTTCCAATTTAATGAAGTGAGCACATTTGTCCTCCTAATGCCTGCCGCGTTCCTCTTTGTGAGACGCAGCGTCCGCTGGCTGCTTAGAGGCTTGCTTGCTCAATTCCTTTGCCAGCCTTTCCCTCTAGTTGGGATACTTCATCTTTATAAAGTAGCAATAAGTGGACAGCATAATATATTTCACTTTTAATAAGGTGTTGCCAGTCGTGCACACACTCCACAGAGCAATTAGTGTCAAAGGCGTCTAAGCAATGGAGAGGAGCCATAATTTGACTGTTTACCGAGTTAGAGGATTTATGGGCAGAGGGAGCAGTGGCTGCAACTTGGCTGGAGAGAGGGGAGGTGCTGCAATCAGCATTAGAAGTGCAGACCTCTTTAAGTTGCCTACGGAAAGGGTGAAGCTTTCCAACCTTTCAGTTTCCATTGCAAACTTTCCTTGCTGTGCAGTGCCAAACCTGTCACACAGGGCAGAAGTCCTTGTATTTTTTCTTAAGATTTTACCAGTTTCAATAAAGGAAACCTAAGCAGTCAAACAACAAACAAGCCCAATATTACATACCCTCCAATACTTCTCCGGTGAAAATAGGGATGCCGTAAAGGAAAAGGATCAAATCAGAAACTGGGACAGCTTCTGTAAATCCAGGACTGTCCCTGGAAAATAGGAGCACTTGGAGGTTCTGCAGTAACACACCCATTCTCCTCTTTCACCCTGATAAAAAGAAAGGAGAGGAAACTGGAACAAGCTGCCATACATAGTAAGGGATAAGAAAGACAAAAGTATGAGGACTGAACAGCAGTGGGAAATGGCTGGCCTGCAGGTATTCTTATTGTCTTCATCATCATTGTCTCTCAAGTCCACTTATGCTGCTGAAGCTCTGAACACAGCTTAACACTTAGGGAGGCTGTCAATGACTGCTAGTCATGGTGGCTATGTTCCACCTCCACTGTTGGAGGCAGCATGCCTTTGAATACCAGCTGCTGGGAATCAGAGGTGGAGAAGATGCTGTTGAACTCAAGTCTTGTTTTTGGGCTTCCCATAGGTGTCTGGTAAACCACAAAGTGCTCAACTAGATGGGTCACTGACTGATCAAGCAGGGCGCATCTTATTTTCTTAACACACATAAGCTCTCTTCACAAGTGTAAGAACCCTGAGCTTGTTCAGAGACTAAAACTGTAACAACAGCAATAAAACAAGAACAACACAGATTATAGAAAAGCATGGCTAAAATATTTTAAAAGATGAACCAGCATACCTAAAGAAAAACTTCCCACAGAGAGCCTTGCTGAATGAAAACACATTGAAAATACTTTCACAAGTATTGTGAAACACAGAGAGGGGCTTTATTGGAACTTCCCAGGGATGGAGTTGTCTTGTGAATAGGTTTTCTTGTTTGAAAAGAAAATATGCCTGGACTTTGATGCAAAAGATTAGGATCAGCATCAGTAATATTAATGGTTGGGCACCTGTCAAGTCCAATGCCCAATTTTGGGCGGCTGGGGGAGGCACTGACTTGAGCCTTCTTCCAAATGTTCCCTCCTCTTCACCATCACAATGTGTTTATTCATGTGCCTCTTGCTCTGGCCCAGACAATGGCAGTGCTGAGAAGGGCCAATAGTTGCCACAGCTGGCTTGCTCATTGGTGCTCTGCCTGGAAGCACACAAAGTTGTAGCAATGATATGGAAAAGGGGGATAATGGCAGCTAGTGATAAGGGCAATGAGGAGGTTGACTTATTGACAAAGAGTGTGGGTGGACGTGGAGGATATCTTGCCCAAGACCCCTCCCAAACCCGAAGCCAGTGCTAAGAAAGGTACCTTGAAGGAACTCAAACACATCTCTTTTCAGTAACTCTTTTTCTGCCAGTATCTCTTCCATTCTCCCCTCTTTCCCCCCCAATTCCTTTAGTCAAAGCACAAGGGCCCTTATGGTTCATTCCAAGACTGTTGGAATGTCCTGTTTTCATCAGTGGCCCATCCAGATGACTCCCAGAAGCTTCTAATCATAGTATCACGAGAACAGTCTTCCCCCTTATTTGCCACCACCATCTGTTATTCTGAGCTATGCTGCCTCTGGGTGCCTTCAGATTGTCAGTATTTTGTAGGAGTGATTCATAGCAAAGAATTTAGCCTTGCACAATTACAGTGGATTGAATAACTCTGTTGCCCTAACTGAAGAAACCCACTTTAAAAAATAATTTGACTTACTGCTGTTAGGAAAGTAATGGGGAAATGCATTGAAAAGTGTGAAATGAATTAATGGTTAACTGGGGGGAAAGTATAAATACCCTGTAAACCAATCAATATGGGTGCTCATAGCTGTATAACCTCCCAGCAAAAAAAGAAGGATGAATGCTCAGTAAAGACCAGATATAATCTAACCCCTGCATAAACTTTGTGCAGGCAAAGCAAGATGAATTCCCAATAAATAGGTTTTCAGCAGGAGACATGTGAACATGAAGGATCTGTTTAGCTGTCATGACGAATAGCCTTTATGGTTTTGCCTGACTCCTTTGTCAAAGCTATCTAAGCTAGTATCCATTGCCATACCCTGCAGCGGTGAATTCCACAGGCTACCAGCGATGCATTGTTGGAACATAGTACTTCCTTTTGAAAGGAGGTTCTCTTTGAAAGGAGATTCAATAAAAGTTCCAGTTTCTGGATATGTCCTCTGAATTGGAAGCCTTCCATTTTCACACCTCTATAATTGGTGCTATCTGTTAAGAGAAACTCTGAAACGCCAACCTGCTGGGGTCAGGTGGAGATGAATTGAATTAAAAAGAGTTGAAATTGGTTCGAGGCAGGCAGAGGGCCATGCAGGCTGCTACTCATTCTCTCTCCACCGGGGTCCTGATAAGCAGAGATGGCTGTGGCATCCCAGCCTCGCTGGCGGAGGTCTGCCATTGGTCCATCCACACCTTAATCTCCCCATTGAGGAGACACCTTTTCAATTGGAAATGAGGAAATGAAGCCCAGTGGCTGGTCCTTTTATCTGGTCAGCGGGGTGGGAGTTGGAGACCATGGTGTCTCGGCTGGGCCTCGAGCAGCTGTCGCTGGAGTGACCTTGTGGTGCTCAGACAGCATGAGGAAATGATACTTTTAATAAGAGTGAAGCTGTGAGACAAGCTGACACAAACAGGGGAGATTTAACGAGTCGGATGATGAGGCCACCTCAGCCGTAGTCCATGTGGTAAAATGAAATCCTTTTGGACTCTGCTGCAAAAGCCAAAGTGTTGGCATGTGGATTTAAAATGCCTCAATTCAAATTCTTCTCCGTTAAGCCTATGTCAATTTTGCAGAAAGCGAGAGTAGAGAGAAGGGGCTTAGACTTCCTTATCCACTTTGTTCTTACTCTGGGATAGCTACACAGACCTGGAGTCGAATTGACTCCAGGTTTATCTTGGCATAAGTGAGATCAGCATCAGGGTCCGTATTCAGCACTTAAGCAAATGCCAGGCACTGGGATATTTCTATGTATTTATTGCAGGGTTGAAAAGGAAGCTTTAAAGTCTTCCTTAGGGATGGATGAATCTGTCTGTTTCCACTTGTGTCCACCCATAAATCTGTTCCATCCTTTCCCTATGTTAATTTGTGTGTGTGTTTTTTAAAAAAACAAAAACAGAAAATCAGCACCAAAAAAGGACATTTAAAACCGCATCTTTTAAAAACATTTTCTGACAGACAATCTATTTTCAAACGTATTTTGGTATTATTTCATCCAATAAGTGCATTGGAATATTTGAGAACTACACATGCTTGCTTTGCCTCATTCTAGACCTTGCCCTACTTCGCCTCACCTTACTCTCATTGTCCTAACCTTGTTTTCCTTACCTTGCCAGAACCAAATATTGCCCTCCTTCATCTTGCCTTGTTCTCCTCAACTAAACCTGATGGTCAGGGGGAAAACAGAAGTGCTATACCTATGGAATTAGAATTAAATGCAGCTGCCACCACATGGTTACAGTGTTTGCTTGTTTATCTGCTGTAAGCATTTGTGTTGTGTATTTCAATGAAAAAATGAAAGTCCCTGCTTGCAGACTTACAATTTAAAAAAATATAGCCCAAAAGGAAAGAGAGATGGGGTGAGAAGAGAAAAAAACATACAAGCAAATTCAAAACTGGCCAACTTAACTTTACAAAGTTCTTATTATAAGCTTGTTATTACAACTGACCACAAACAACTGAGGGAGATGAGAAGATATCTGGGATCTTCTGTATGCAAAGCAGATGCAGCTCTGCTAGTATGATTCCTTCCTGTCTGTCTGTTGGTCGGTCCATTTCTGTCCTGTGACCAAGAGGAATGGCTGCTAGTAGATGATAGATGTGGGTGAGGAGGAGTTAAGTGGAGCTCACACACACACCACAATGGCATGGGTTTACACCACAGGGAATGGCTCCTGTGCCGCTAGAGGTTTATTTCAATGGAGCCCCCCAAAATAAATAATCTCCCACTGGGGTTGGAGGCTAGCCAAGTTCTGGTCATGATTGATGTGTGGTTTTGCATATCAACCCTTGTTATGACTTGCCGGTTGAAGACAGAGCTGATCAAATGCAGTTGCTGATCGCTCGTGCTGAGTCCTGGCTAGCAAGTCTCCTCTCTTCCCCTTCCTCTCAATCAGGGAACGCTGCAATGTATTTGCAACTCATTAGTAACACCTGTGATGCTCCTGGCAATGAGCCCTCAGTAGTGTGGCTTAAGTGCCGTTGCTGAATAACCAAACAGCTGGCAGCCTCTGTGGAAGGGGCTGTGGAAGGAAATGGATATATGCTTCCTGCTGATGCCTCCAAATCTGTGCAGGGGACAGACCGACAAATGGCCTGCCCAAGCGCAAGTTGCTGCTCCTCATTCCCCGACCTCTTGGCCCCCTGATCTTTGGCCACAAACTCCGGCATCTGCCAAAGCTGTAACAAGCTGCCACAGTCTGCCAAGCGCCATGCCCTCCTGCATGGTTCTGAGATGCTGCAACAGCTCCAGGTCCCTGCACAGCCTCTCTCGTAATTTATACAAGTGGAAGCTGATGTTCCCTTTTAAATTGACAAAGGCAGAGAATAGAGTCTAGGAAGCCCTCTGACCCCAGAGCCCTGGTCCATGAAAATTACAGGCACTGTACAGGGTGTTTCTTCTTGATGTACTTGCAGTGGAGAGATGCTGGTTAATTTGCCAGGACTCAGAGGTGACCCGGGTTTAATAAAGAGGATTAATGGATTTGAGCTAAAGGTCTCGGCTGTTTTGAGCTGATAGCCTTCTCCTTCCAAGACAGTAAGGCAGGCATCAGCTCAGCCTGTTCAAAGGCTTAGACTGTTCTCTTAAAGATGCACACTTCTTTTTTCATGGGAATAATTTCTTGTAGCTTACTTAACTAAGTGATTCAAATAGATATGATTTGCATACCCTTGGCATATTCACCATGGGTACGCAGATACAGAAAATTTATGTGTCTTCCAAGTTTCTACTGAGGCAGTTTGAAATTTTGGTACCTGTGTGTGGTGTGGGTTTCTTACCTGGCAAATTTTATTTTTTACATTGTAATTTATTGAGAAGTGTTCCATGTACTACAACAACAACATAAACAACATAACAAGTAGTGGATGTCATATGGAAAAGAAGAATGAATCTTGCAAGTTATTGTACAAGAGTTTTATGCATGGCTGATATGTTATTTAAATGGATCCTCTGCCACAAACACAACAAAGATATCATGAGATTTTAATGGTCCAGGCTATATTTTCAAAAGGTTAAAAAAAATAATAGCAACCAATGCTTGTTACTGTATATTTCTGGTTTGGGTACAATACTTTTGTGATCCTCTGTGAAACAGACCAAGACATCACAGTGTAGGTATTAAGCAGCTATCAGGGGTGAGCCAGGAATCAAGGCTAGAAGTCCCAGCAGAGGGGAGCACCTTGCTGTGTCAAGGTCCTAGCACAAACAGGAACCTGTTAATGAAGCGTAAGGCAAGGATGGCCAAATAGCCAGCTTGGGTGGGTGGGGCCAGCCTGAATCCTGGCAGTATTTCACAACTACAAATAAGTTTCAGGCTGAAGTTCTAATAGTTCAGCATCGTGTATGTATGTGTGTGTAAAATTTCTGTGAGGTTTAATGCCAAAACAGATTCTAAATAACCAAACAACCCCTGTGTTGCAAAGAGAACGTCAGCAGTGCCTAGGCAACACGATGACCATGCAATAGACAATCATTATAGAATTCCTTCAAACCATAACAAGTACAAAATGAAATCTTTAGTCTCAAAACAGTTTCTAAGGTTTCTAAAAACCCATTAAACAGGTGTTAAAATACTAATATTCATATTTAAAATACACAGTGAATTGATCCTGTTAAAATATAGAGCTGCTGCATGCAAAAGCCAAAGCTTTCTGGACTATTTTTTTTTTTTAAAAAAAACTCCATTTAATTGTATTTCTTACACTCACAACCCACCCTTCTTCCATCATGGAACTGAAGGCCATGTGCATGTGGTTCCCAGGGAGTCACTCATTCAGGCAGCAGCCTGATCTGGACCTGTTTCACTTCAGCAGGATGGTGGCATCACATGCCTTCAGACCACACCCTGGGTCCAGAGTTTCAAGAGGCACTTTCTGAGCCACTTTCCTCCTTTTTTCCATGTAGCTGGTCCCTCAAAATGTTGCTCTCTTAATTTGCACATAACTGAAAGATCATGGGACCTACAAAACCAGTGTACAGCATGTTACTTTAGCGGATTTTGAACACTGAGCAATGCTAAATCAGCCTAGAGCTGCTCTGAATAGGCACCCAATGTTGTGGTGGTGGTAGTGGTACTGGTGGCAGTACTGCAGCAGCACAATAATACCCAGTGGTTTTTTTTGGGGGGGGGGGACACATAACCCTAAACATTTTGTGAATCTAAGTTTGGCCTCATTGAGGGGCAGTAGTTCAATATGAGTAGGAAAATGAGAGCACCCCTAAACATTATTATTATTTTTTAGAAAAAAAGCACTGATAAAACCAAATAGTAACAAATAGACCATTACTATTTGTAACTGAGAAACAACTAACAAATTTAGTACATTTGCAAATATGGCAGATTTGTTACCTGCTGGTCACTTGTTGGTTATCCTTGCCCTTCCCCTCTTCATTATCTTCCCTTGCTGAAATCTATATAGTAAGCTCCTTAAGGGACCAGGGATCTGTCCTGTTCTTGTTTCTGCTTACAGTAACCATGATGCACTGGAAAAACTGATGTGCATTGATAAATTGATCACAATAGTTCAGGTTAATAGAGCTAAGGGAAGACTTACCATGATGAGAATTGCCTTGCAATATCAAACAGCGAAGCTGCAGAGTTCATGCTTCCAGCCATCTGAGTACTGTACTTGTCCTCTTCCCATAACTGAAAGCTGGAGTTTGTCTATGTAAGGCTTTGATTCCTACATTGCACGGGGTTGGACTGGATGAGCCTTGGGGTCCCTTACAACTCTACAGTTCCTGCATGAATCCTGCTCCCTTCCATGAATGTAGAGAGAAGTGGTGATTTCTTCTTTATTTCAGCATCAACAAGAGGCAATGGACAACACTTTAAATGTGCATGACCTCAACACTTTAGCACATGAGCAGAGAACTGGCTTGTATGGCTATGTGGGAACATGTGGCCCAACCGAGGTGTGTTGCTAAGTTCATGCTTCAGAGTATAGGTATTCTAAGGGCTAATGACAGCCAAACAATGTGTCTCCATGAGACTGTCAAAATTTATAACGTAAGCGTAGGAGGATGCACACATTTGCTGTGCTTGCTATTCCTTCCCTCCCTGCCTTGTGCTCTCTTCATATCCTTAGCACTTAGTGAGCTCTGACTCCCTTGTAGGCTCTCCTACTCCCCCGCTTCCTCACACCAGTGACCCTGAAGTCTCTAGAGATGTTCCATTAATAACTGAGTGGAGTACTCTTGGTGCCAACGCCAATAGGAAGTGTCACTTTTTCTGCCAGGGAAAAAAATGTTTCAGGCAATCAGCTAGTTGTCTTTGGGGGGGTCTTTTTTTTGTTGGCTGGGTGGAATAGATTCTCTCACTCAATATGCTTTTTTTTTTATTGAATAAAGGAACTAAATGATAGACTATGCCTCCCCCCTCCCCAGATGGTGTCTCCCCACTACCACCAGGCCCTTGTCCAGCAGGTGATTTCAGCACACACTTTCCCAGTGTTTAAAAAAACATTTCATTTCTGGAGTACAGTGGTACCTCTGGTTATGAACTTAATTCGTTCCGGAGGTCCATTCTTAACCTGAAACCGTTCTTAACCTGAGGTGCCACTTTAGCTAATGGGGCCTCCTGCCGCCGCCGCGTGATTTCTGTTCTCATCCTCGGGCAAAGTTCTTAACCCAAGGTACTACTTCTGGGTTAGCGGAGTCTGTAACCTGAAATATTTGTAGCCCAAGGTACCACTGTATTTATTTCTTGCACGCATAGTTCAATATTGTTTGTGAAGATATGCAGTTTCCTTTGAGAAAACATATTACCAAAACTATTGGCTATTCTAAAAATGTCTTTTATTTTATCTAGGCCCTAGATCAGAGAGGGGGAGACTTTTTCAGCTCAAGGGCCACATTTGACTTCTGGCCAACTTTCTGAGGGCCACGTGCAAGTGGTGGGCGGAGCCAAAGGAGGCTGAGTGATGAATGCAAAGTTTACGTTCTGTACACCATTCTGATTTAATCACATGCTCACACACCCCTCTCTATCCAGCGAAGCAACAGTCATTGTGGGAGCTCAAGGAGACATCACAGCTGGGCAAAAACACTTAAGGAGGGTGTGAAGCAAGACTAGTGAGGTGTGTGGCCTGGGGAGAGTGATGGGGACCAGATAGAGGTTTGTAGGGCCACATTGGCCCCCAGCCCTGTGCTCAATTCTAGCAAGGAAATGAATTCAAACATTGCTTGTGTGATATAGTCAGCAAGGGAACTGCCTTTCGATCTCGGAGGCCTGCATTCAAAAACTTTGCTCAGCTTATCCATGAGGCTTGTTGCATGCCCTTGGCCCACTTGCTATCTCTAACCTACTACTGCACAGCTCCGTAGGAAGAAGCTTCTCTCTTGACGGAAATGCAGGATGCTAATGAGAAAGCATGTGGGTGAAGGGCAGAATCCTAAGGCTAGATTAGGGTAATTGGGAGCCCTGATGCAGTTCCCAAAATAGCCACCCCCTTTCTCCAAACAGAAATGCATGAAACAAGGTACCAGAAAATACACATTGAGGTATCTTTAAAAATGTGGAAATGGCTCTCGCTGTCCTGTGTCAATCTGGCCATTGATGACTTTTATTAGATGAGCTTACAATGGTAGAATGGGATCTTACAGTGAAGTGGTTAAATGTGTTTACAGCCAGTGTGTCCAACATGCCTGAGATCAAACACCCTAGGAAGCCTGCATTTACACAGTATGTATCATACCTGTTGTTACTTTGGAAACAAGTTTGCTGAAGTAGGGTAACCAGGTTTGCATGCATCGGGAGACACAGGGTCCCAGTTGCCTAAACATTTTCCTTACAAGCGGGAGAAAGCCTGACACCAGGCCTTACCTCGCCTAGCTTCATTTCTCTTTATAAAACTGACTCCTGCTCAGAATCAGATGACCCATGAGTGCCTTTAATCCCCAGAGTGCTCTGGGGCAGGAAATGAATGAATTATATGCAGAGGCTGCGGAGGAGAATGATGTTTATTTTCATTTAAGAAGATTTGAATACTTAACACACACAGAAAATATCACCTCTAAGCAGCTTATCTAAAATATAATAAGAAATCAGAAGAAAATGCCTATAAAAACCAATAAAATGAACAGACTTTAAAAACAAGTAGACATAATAAACTTAGATTAAAAAGCAACCGTTTTAAAAACAATATGCATAATAAAATTAGATGCCTTGGTAGGGATCCATAAACAGATGTTTTTTAGCAAGCATTGAAAATAATACAACAAAAGTTCTGGTCTAATATTAAGCAGCAGGTCCAGAGAGTAGCTGCTGGCATATTCAAATACTGACTCTCCACAAGTGTGGAATGAACCTTGGGTGGCACTTATAAACTCAGAGAAAAGTGGCTGTGGGGATATATAAATTAAGATTACCCTTCAAGTTAACTGGTCCCAGCCTGTTGAGAGTTTTACATACTAGCACTAACATCTTGAATGTTCCCTTGTAACAAATGGGGAGTCAGTGCCTATCTTTCAACACGGGTGAAAAATGCTGACAGGGTCTCACTCCTATCAGCAATCGCACTGCAGCATTTTTGCACCAAATTCAGTGTTGCGAATGTATGATTCAGCAAATGTGCCTTAGTCCTGTTCGTCTGTCCTCCTAAATAATGCAGCCAAAACATGCTTTAGGACTACAAGTGAAAATGGCACCACCAGTAGAGTTGTGGAGAAAGAAGGGAAGTCACTGTAACTACAATTTCGAGTTCACACTGAATTTCCGGGGTGGGGGGATTCTTGAGAATGTTTCAGAAAAAGAAAACAAACCATCTTCGTTTGCATCTCTTTAAAAATACTCCTCTTTTCTAAACAATGACTTGGAAACTGGAAATAATGTTGTCCCACATTGAAAGGGGACTGTTTTCCAGCTATTTTAGGAAGAAAATAGCCATATTGTGAAGATGCTGTAAAAGGCAATATCTGGCTGTACCTCTTACACAGGAATAGGGAATCTGCAGCCTTCCAGCTGTTGTTAGAATATAGCACTTATTAACCCTGACTAGGGGTGGACAGGTCTGTCAGTTTTGGTTTCTCTCAGTTACTCATTTCCCCCCGTCTTCGGTTCTCCACATTTCCACATCATTTAGGAAATTGCTTTTTTAAGTCCTCATGAAAATTCATGAGCATCGTACTGCAAATTTCTCCTAATATACCCATTTCTATATTCAGTTGTGCCTAACATGCACATTTTAGCAAGGTGATTCCCCCCTGAAATAATGCATTTTTATTTTCCATAAAAAAATGCATTTTTGTATGTTATTTTCACTAGGACGTGCATTTGTCTGCACATTTTACCCTAGTATATGCCCTTTTGTACAGTTACCTGGCTAGACAACTGCATTGCAAAATTCGAAGAAATGTGAATGGCGGTTGCGTTTTGGTTTGCATTATATCTGTGCTTATTTCCTGGGGGAACGCGGGGGGATGCATACCCCTAAAAATTTTGTGAGTCTTAAGTTTGGCCTCATTGAGGGGCAGTATTTCAATATGAGTAGGGAAATGAGAGTACCCCTAAGCATTTTTTTATATATAGAAAAAAGCATATTATTCAGTAAAGGGCAAATCTGGTAGGTGCACCTTTAAATATGAATTGAATCAAATTTTTCCCTCATCCCTGTCTCTGGCCATTGGCTGTTCTGGCTGGAGTCAATGGAATGGCCACAGCTTCCCATCCCTGCTCCAACAATGCACTAAGATGAAATCCGCCCACGGTGTCAAGACCTAACCTGGATTTTTGTAAGGTAAACTCCATTAACTGTTCTACTTTCCTGTTGATGTTGTTGTTTTACTCTTCTCTCTTATAGCTGAGTTTTGTTCTATTTAGTTCCACCCAAAATGTTACAAAATCAGCCTGTATGCATCAGAGTTTTATTCTATTGTTTCCTTTGGACTATATAGGGAAGTGCATGATGGGGTTGGGTGCTGCGAGGTGTCTGCAAGGAATGTAAAGCACTTATGTTAGAACAGCTGCTAAGCTTGCTATTGATTTTAAACAGATAGCAGCAGGACCTCTGGGAACTGCAAATTGGTTGTGCATCCTAAGAGAGACTGAAATCAAAAAGAGATTCAGTACTAAGCAGATAGCTGGTGGATATATATATTCATTCTGGCTACAGGGTAATAGTGAGGATTGAGAAGAAGTTACATCGTCTTCTGATGTCAGACCACCCTCTTACAACATGCATATGCAGTTGTCGCAAAGATCACATAGATCTAAACAAGGCCCTCATTGCTCTGCACACAGTCCTTGTATTTTTCTTGTTATTGTTAATGGATAGCACCCTTGGTTGCATTGGCCATAAGTCTTTTATAGTAAGATCATGGACATTTTGTTGTGCTATAAAGGGAACTATGGAACTGGGTGATTTAATGTGCTCACGGCATGTTTTTTCCAACCTGCAGTGTTGTCTGTAATTTAGACCATATAGTGCCGTGTATTATTTAACTCTGAAAGCAATTAAGATTATGGCTTGATTATGTGTGAAAAGTGCTGTGTAATATGGAGAGAGAAGGGAGCTCTCTCATTTTTCTAGTGCGGTGCATTTTTTATATTTATTTTGCACATAAGGAGTGTAGTTCTCTGTGGGGGGAGGGCTGCTCAAGCCCATGTTTTGCATGCAGAAGGTCCCATGCTCAATCCTCAAAATCTCTAGTCAAAAGTATCATGACATCTGCCTGAGATCCTTGGGGTAGACAGAACTGATTATCCTTCCTTCCTTTCCATATATTTATACCTTGCCTTTCTCCCAAGCTGGGGTTCAAGGCAGCTTACAGCATTTAACAACAACATTATAAAATACAAAATAATAAAAAGAAATTAGTTAAAACCAATAATTAAAATAACATCAAAACACTTTTAAAACCAGCAGTTAGATGGTCATATAGTCTGAGCAGGTATTAGGCAGCTTTTTGTGTTTGACTCTCAGCCTGCTCAACACTTATGGAAAACTGGTACTTAATGTGGGATAAATAATAATAATTTAAATTATTATTTCTACCCTGCCCATCTCAGATACAGTTTTGCAAATGCCACTAGTCCTTGCAGATATTGAAGAAGCGTACTGCCAATAGCCTGTGAAGTTTCAGATGTCAAAGGGATGATGATCATATTGTTTAGTGGCCTTTGGAGTGCTGGAGATTTATAAGTGTGCACGACCCTTTAAACTGCGAGCACCTCATGCAACAAAATGACGGCCTATGAACTTTGGGATCAGTCTGCAGCATCAGCCATCAAAATGAATAGGTATTCAGTTTGTATAGATGGGCTTCAGTGCCCCTTAACATCTCAGGGCTGGCTTATGGCATTTTGTAGCCTTAGACAATAGGCAAGATGGAACTCCACTCAAGCCATAGATAGAAGCTGACCAGAGTGGCAGTTGAATCTTACTTAAACATGGGCAAAAGGAGAGCCACCTTCCCAAAACCTGAGTACAGTAGCCTAGCTTAGGGGGTGCAGGGCATACACATACACAGCTTTGCCCTCCAGCCAATGGGAATGGCTGATGCCTCATTTTGCTTAATGATAGGTCCAGTCCTATAGAGCCTCATCTCTTCCTCATAGATGCTGTCCCATAGCACAGGTTGCCTCTCCTTTCCTGTCCATCACCTCCTTTGATCATGTTCTTTTCTGCTGCCATTTCTGCATCCCTTCTGAAAAAAAATTAAAAAATCTCCAACGTTCTTTTAAATTCTGAACTTTGGAACACACGTGCACAACAACTCTACTACTTCAAAACTGAAGAGGCAATTTTCTTATTCAAAAGTATCTTAGTTTTGTTTCAGTAGCTATTGGGAAAAAAGTATTTTTCTTTCTGTCCAAGCAGACATATTCATATCCATTGTGGACACTGTCCCCTGCCCACCCCCTCTTGCAAAACATGAGCTTTTAAAGGGATGTTTTTAATTTAATATGAACAAATCTGAAATATGTACAAAAGTTAAATTCTGCTTTGAGCGAAAGGGGAATACCCAACAGGAGCCTGGGTACCACAGGTCTATTGAAATTCATGGACATTCAGAAGGGATTATTGGCACAGGAAGATCTGGAACACTGCACGGCTTGAGAAACTAATGTATAACTTTAGGAGTGTCAAAGGACAAACTAAATCTGACAGGTTCGCATTGGTCTGGTATGATTTTATTGCCTCTGTCAATAAAACAGACAATGATAGAGAGCCACCATCCCAATATACTCTCATAGGGGATTATTGTTATTATTTGTGTAGCCAAAGCTATTACAAAGAAAGATACATAAAAACAAAATATAATGCATTACACAATTGAAATAATGATTGAAACCTGACATACTGTCAAGTAGAAATTTGCTCCATTGGAGAATATAGCTTACCACCCCCACAAATATTTCTCTTTAAAATTGCTGCTATAAAGGCAAAACAGGCCACTTATTCATAAATGCAAGGCAACCTGTCCCCCAATAAACAGTTAGTCAAGTAACCAATCAATCTACCAGCTGAGAGATTTAAATCTTTGAACAAGGCTGCTCTTAAGTCCTCATAGATTCGGCAAACATTACCCCCAACATAGACCCACACACACTCTGTGCAGAATCTGGCAGGCATGTGGAATTATTAATTGCTTACAAACCTTAGACTTGGATTGGCAAGCACACAACTGGTCACACCTGAAAGGAATAATAGAAAAAGGCATATGCCTATATTGCTCAAAACCACCTACAGTCAAAACCTCCCAATGTACCTGAAATGATGTACATGCTATGTTATATTTGTTTTATGAATGTTGTTATTGTAAAATCAATGACAATAATGAATTAATGGGCATAAATTAGTCACATAAAGTAAAAGTTAATCACACCCATCAATTTCAGCGGATCTATTCTGAGTAAGGCTAAAATTGGATGCAACCCATAATTTTGTTTCCGTCTCAGTTCTATCTGGCTGTCCTCTAGCTTGTCAATGCGATCATTTCCTTGTCCCCTTTTCCACGTCCTCATTCCTGCCCCACCCCATCCAGTTAAGTAGGTTTACCCTCTTCACTAATAAAGGCAAACAAAAATTAAATCTATAATTATCATTACTAATTCCACTTAATTAGTCACAAGCCACCAGCCAAATTGGCTTTCTCATAATTATCAAATAAGCAGTAAGCACATCACATAGATTATAATTAACACTACTTAATTAAGACCTAATATACTACACACCCCTTTCCCTCAAAATATGCTTAATTGGGTTCACAACACTAGCAGCTGAAGAACCCCCTCTTTCCCCATCACCTCTTGAAAAGTTCTTTACATTTTCCTCCACCTCCCTGCCTTTCTCTTGCGCTGTGATGTGAGGGATGAGGGAGCAAAAGAGGAACATCTGCTTAGGCTGCTAGGCTGCAGCTGACAATTCACTCTTATTGGGACTTCCTACAGTAGGGAAAGGGACGCGGGTGGCACTGTGGGTTAAACCACAGAGCCTAGGACATGCTGATCAGAAGGTCGGCGGTTCGAATCCCCGCGATGGGGTGAACTCCTGTTGTTCAGTCCCTGCTCCTGCCAACCTAGCAGTTCGAAAGCACGTCAAAGTGCAAGTAGATAAATAGGTACCGCTCTGGCAGGAAGGTAAACGGCGTTTCCATGTCTGCTCTGGTTCTCCAGAAGCGACTTAATCATGCTGGCCACATGACCTGGAAGCTGTACGCCGGTTCCCTCGGCCAGTAAAGTGAGATGAGCGCCGCAGCCCCAGAGTCAGTCATGACTGGACCTAATGGTCAAGGGTCCCTTTACCTTTACCTTTACAGTAGGGAAGGAAATAAAGGAATGCAGTCCATGATTATATTAAGCCCAATGCCTAATGTTTACGGAGTTGCAAATTATGTATCTCCAAAAAAGAGAAGAGAAAACATCACTGAAAGGGAGGACAAAGGTGATGGAGATGCACACATGTGTGAATTTATATGCATAGATGCACATTTAGAGACAATGGCTATAATTTAAAAACAGTACAGTTTTCCCCTCGCAGAACTCCCACAAAGGGGGTGAGGGTGGGGGATTCTGCTGGAAATGGTAGTGGTGGATGGGAGTAGCAGGAAGGGGAAGGGTTAAACACCGCCCCCTGCAAATCTCGCTCTGCCCATTGCTGATGTATTAAAAGGACTAATGCTTGGTATATGCAGTTTGGGCCTCTGTCCTGCAACTAGAAAACCCTAGTGCCCAACATTACTTGACCTGTTAGGCCCCATTCTCATTTACCTCTAACAGCACTGGGGCTCTTTCTCTATGGCCCACATGCACACCATAGTTTTAAAGCACTACTATACCACTTTAAACAGCCGTGGCTCCCCTCCCCCAATGAATTCTGGGAAGTGTAGTTTGTCAAGGATGTTGGGAGTGGTTGGGAGACCCTTATCATCCAAAGGATTCTGGGACCTGAAGTTTGTAAAGGATAATGATCATTCTTAAGAGATCCTTATTTTCCCCTGCTGCAGAGTCAGAATTCCCAAAGTGATTTAACCATCAATCCCTCTTCCCAGGGAACTCTGAGAATTGTAGTTCCAATGGAAGGAAATAGGGGGTTTCCTAACAATCAGTGCCCTTAACAAACTACAGCTCCCAAATTCTTCTGTGGGAAGCCATGACTGTTTAAAGTGGTATTGTAGTTCTTTAAATGCATGGGGTGGATGTGGCTCTGTTCCACTGACTGAAGCTGGGATATATATATATATATATATATATATATATATATATATAATAAAAATTGGCGGGAATAGCACAGCAGGGAGATGATTGTTGTGCTGGGTTAGATATTTCTTGCCTGTTGTTCTAGCTGTGTGTGTGTTAACTGTGTGTTAATTTCAGGGAACTTGTTATATCTTATATAGTCATTACTATATGGTAATAGTAATATTTATATATTTGTTTACTTATTTCTATGCAGCTTTCCAGACCAACTTGACAATATAAGGATATACACTATACAATGCAATATCATAATACAGATTGTTAAGACGTCTAATGTAAGCAGCATTAAACACATACACACATCATTATCACCATCACCATCAGTGAGGCAAAAAGATGTTACAAGTTTAAAAAAGCAAAACAAACAGCAATAGAGTTAAAAGATGCCATACATTAACAGCTCACTTGTGCAAAAGCATCTTTGTTTTCTGAGAGTTCCAATAATGAAGTGGTTTTGTCTAGAATTCAACCACCTGAGGTTGCAATTGATACCTAGTTACTTAGGAAAATTTTTTTGATGGCAAGAGCTGTTCACCAGACTCTCTCAGAAGATGGCAGACTCTCCTTCCTTGGAGGTTTTTAAGCAGAGGTTGGATAACCATCTGCCAGTGATTCTTTAGCTGTGATTCTTGCATTGTAGTGTTGGACTTGATGACCCTTGGCGTCTCTTCCAATTCTATGATTTTGATTCTACATCCCACTGAATTCAGTGAGACTTACTTCTGAAGAAGCATGCTTAGCACTGTGCTGCTAGTCTACCATCTTAATTTTCCATTTGTGTAGACCATGTCTCATATTGTCAGATGCAAGAGGTCCAGCTTAGCTCCCCACCTGTGCTAGCTCCATTCTACATCAGACAGAGGCAGGCTGCGGTGTTGGGCCTTTCTGAAACAAAATGGGGGGGGGGTGTCGCAGTTCTCCAGTGCAGGAGAAGCCATTTCTGCACCAGAAGTCATTTCTGCACCAAGTAAAGTAATTTTAGCCTGTCATTTCCCTCCCTGACCTGTCCTGTATTTTGTCCGACCAAGGGTGGCAACCCTAGTGCATAAGCAAAACAGTCTGGCGGTTGAATACATCCATCCATCCATCCATCCATCCATTTTATTTGTATGCCTCCTTTCCATAGTTCAAACCATGCTCAAGGCATCTTACAATGTAACAGAAGTAGTCATAAACAATAACTAAAACATCAACAAATAAACAACCAAACTGAACAATTTCCACATAAATCATAGTAAGATCTAAAATAAAGATTCAAAAAGTTAATAACAGCAACAGCCTCCCTCCCAACAACCCCCCCCCCAAACAATACTCCAGCCCAAGAGTTTGCTCAGTAGCCTCAGCTTTTGTAACTGGATTCTGTCAGTGCCATTCCCTCCCAGCCCAGGTGGGAAAAGCTTGCAAGGCAGGGAGCAAGTCTTCCAGGATCAGGACTCACTATGATACTTCAACACTGGTGAAAGAACAGCATCTTCCATTGCTACTGAGAGCAGCAGGGTAGATTTTTGTGCGGGAGGAGGGCTTTATTAAAGATTTCTTGTTTTACAAAAGTATGTGCAATGTTTCTTTTTTAAAGGACCATTTTCTACAGATCAGTTTCATTTGTTGAGACATTAGTGTTATAGTAGGAAGAAAAGGGGGAAAGAGGTGGAGGGGGGCATGGTGAGTGGGGTGGGGTCAGGTGACAATGCTTCTATTCTACTTAGTGTCTGTGTGGTGTTTTGTGCCAGCGTCACTTGTGTGAGTTCTCTTTACTATTCACTTGTATTCCTTTGGTGGTGAGAGAGGTTGGCCTAGGGTGTGGTCAGTTGTCTTTGATTGGCTGTAGTGAACTTTGTTTTCATGTGTGAGTGGGGTGTGCGTGTGTTTTTGGATCAGGTTAGCCAGATTGATTCGAATGCTATTGGCGGGTTCTTGTTGTTGTCTTTTGGGGCTGTGTATGTGATAAAGGGTAACCATATCGGGGTGAAGATAAAGTCGCTCAGATTCGAGAAGAGGTAGACTCCACCGTGGGAGCAGGGCCGGGGCGGGAGAGTGCTAGAGTCCTGTCTAGTCAAGTTGTGTGGGATCAATTCCAATCTGTTACCCCCGAGGATGTGGACAGGCTGCTTGGATGAGTGAAACCAACCACTTGTCTCCTTGATCCTTGCCCATCCTGGCTTATAAAAGCTAGCCGGGAAGGACTGGGCGATGGGCTTCGTGGGGTGGCAAATGCTTCCCTCCGTGAGGGAGCCTTCCCAGACCCGCTGAAAGAGGCGGTTATTAAACCGCTTCTCAAAAACCATCTTTAGATGCGGCCACGATGGCCAACTATCGCCCAGTCTCAAATCTTCCATTCTTGGGCAAGGTGATTGAGCGCGTGGTTGCTGAACAACTCCAGGCACGCCTGGAAGAAGCGGACCATTTGGATCCCTTCCAGTCGGGATTCAGGCCTCATCATGGGACTGAAACTGCCTTGGTCGCACTGGTTGATGATCTCCGGCAGGCTAGGGACAAAGGTGAGAGCTGTTTCCTACTTCTGCTGGATCTCTCAGCGGCGTTTGATACCATCGACCATAACATCCTTCTGGACCGTCTTGAGGGGCTGGGAGCTGGGGGCACTGTCATACAGTGGTTTCGCTCCTTTCTCCTGGGCCGTGTTCAGAAAGTGGTGGTGGGGGATGAGTGTTCAGACCCCTGGGCTCTCACTTGTGGGGTGCCTCAGGGTTCTGTCCTCTCCCCCATGCTTTTCAACATCTATATGCAGCCGCTGGCAGAGATCATCAGGGGGTTTGGGCTGGGTGTTCATCAGTATGCGGATGATACCCAGCTCTACCTCTCTTTCAAATCAGAACCAGTGAAGGCGGTGAAGGTCCTGTGTGAGTGCCTGGAGGCGGTTGGAGGTTGGATGGCAGCTAACAGATTGAGGTTGAATCCTGACAAGTCAGAAGTACTGTTCTTGGGGGACAGGAGGCGGGCAGGTGTGGAGGATTCCCTGGTCCTGAATGGGGTAACTGTGCCCCTGAAGGACCAGGTGCGCAGCCTGGGAGTAATTTTGGACTCGCAGCTGTCCATGGAGGCACAGGTCAAATCTGTGTCCAGTGCAGCTGTTTACCAGCTCCATCTGGTACGCAGGCTGAGACCCTATCTGCCTGTGGACTGCCTCGCCAGAGTGGTGCATGCTCTGGTTATCTCCCGCTTGGACTACTGCAATGTGCTCTACGTGGGGCTACCTTTGAAGGTGACCCGGAAACTACAAGTAATCCAGAACGCGGCAGCTAGACTGGTGACTGGGAGCGGCCGCCGAGACCACATAACACCGGTCTTAAAAGACCTACATTGGCTCCCAGTACGTTTCCAAGCACAATTCAAAGTATTGGTGCTGACCTTTAAAGCCCTAAACGGCCTCGGTCCTGTATACCTGAAAGAGCGTCTCCACCCCCATCGTTCTACCCGGACACTGAGGTCCAGCACTGAGGGCCTTCTGGCGGTTCCCTCACTGCGAGAAGCCAAGTTACAGGGAACCAGGCAGAGGGCCTTCTCAGTAGTGGCGCCCTCCCTGTGGAACGCCCTCCCACCAGATGTCAAAGAGAACAACAACTACCAGACTTTTAGAAGACATCTGAAGGCAGCCCTGTTCAGGGAAGCTTTTAATGTTTGATGTATTAGAGTATTTTAAGATTTTTTTTGGAAGCCGCCCAGAGTGGCTGGGGAAGCCCAGCCAGATGGGCGGGGTACAAATAATAAATTATTATTATTATTCTTATTAAGGCATCTTCTTCTATTTGTCCCCGTGTTAGTTTCAGTTTGTTGGTTAGTTTTTCTAATAAGGCTGTTTCCCATACTATTTGATACTATTGGTCTATGCTTACTCCTGACAGGTCTCTCCAGTGTCTGGCTATGATGTTTCTTGCTGCTGAGAGTAGGTGGGTTATGAGCTCTTTGGGTTGTGAGAGGGCGTTATTGTCTTGTAAGATGTTTAGTAGGGCCAGTTCTGGGGTGACTTCTAATATGTGCTTAGTTATATTGCATATTTCTTGTATGATTGATGTTCAGAAGAGTTGGATTTTAGGACATTCCCACCACATGTGGAGGTATGTGCCCGTGGAGGTGCATCCTCTCCAGCATTTTGGTGAGGTTCTACAAGGGGTCTGTCACACTTTGCCTCCTGTTGTGGTTAGTGGACAGATGTTGCGGTTAGTGCCTGTGTTCCATTGGAGGTGAAATCCTCCCATATACCTATTCTTCCTATTCTATTCTACCTATTTTTCAACAAACAGAACAATAATCATATTTTACAGCCTTGGATTTAACTGTTTAAGAAGACTCATTTGCTTTCTCTTTTGAACTGCCTCTTTTTAATTTTTTTATTTATAGCTTTGATAGTCCTTTCAATTGCGTTGTATATTATGGGCTTCAGGTCAAGTGCTATGAATTAGCAAGTGGGTGCTTTCTCTGAACTTATTCTCTTTCCGTCCTCCCAGTCCACCCACCCGTACAGTGGCTTCTCATTATTCCTCTGGCTTCCGTTCTTTGTCTCTGATTCCCACTCCCTTTTAATTCTTTTATCAGTAAACATCTGTGACAGAAGAACCACTCCCCAAATATTAAATGGAGGCTGCTTCTGAATAACCAATTGTGTAAACGAGCCTCAGGAAGGCTATCCAGAAGGAGCGCAGCAATTAAGAGCTCGCTTGGGCCTCCCGACAGCTCCGATAACAAGCCTTTATATATAAAAAATACTTTGCAAAATTGAAATCTCAGGAAATGCCTTCTAGCCTGCCATTGTGTTGGCGAACATTCACTCCCTTGCTCCTTTCACTTATCTATGCCTCCCACCTTCCCTCTTCGTCAGAACACCTTGGTTAGAGAAAACCACCCTGATGGATGGCGTTTTCATGAGATACTGCTCTGCCCTTCCTATTATTTTTTTTATTATTGTTATTGCTCAAGCTGTGACCTCTTCATAATCCACCCCCCACTCTCTATCTATACCCGCACCGCAATAATAGAAGGCTTGAATAAATTATATTTTCAAAGGTTAAGGCCGGATTTTGGCGCTGAGCTCTGGAAATTGATGTCTCTTTTATTTTCTTAACCAAGCAGAGATGGGTGAGGAGGGGAAAAAAGAGAAAGAGAGAGGCCTGGCATGCTATCATCAGCATTGCTGCTTGCCTACCTGGAGCTGGTCCACCCCAGAGGGGAGGATCCGGCCCAGTGAAAAGCCCCTGCTCATATCTCTTCCCATCCCCTGCTGGGCTGTGGAGATAGCCCAGTCGCCTGCTGATGATTAGTGACATTAGTAGCCCCCCTGACAGTTGGAGCTGCTGTAGATGCGGATTTGTGCACTGCTTGATATAGAAGGAAAGAATGAATGAGCTAGGGACGTCTGCAGGGAAGGGGAAACAGGAGAAAAGAGAGATAAGAGAGAGATAAAATAATGTCTCTCCTACGGGCACAACATCCAAAACTCAGGATGCTGAATGATCCTGCTGGTGAATTCTATCCGTCTTCTGGCCTTTACTGTGCTTGCTTACTCCCCCCCTCCCTTTTTATTTCTTTCAATTATGTGATTTGATACTTCTGGTGGGAGGAGGCAGAGGGGACTCCTGCCTTAGCAATGGTATACAGACTCCATACCCCTCCATGTGCTACAATTTTCCAGGGACAGTCCCAGAATTAAGAAAGCCATCCTGGCTTCTCATTGGACCCCAGAATGTCTCCCTTTTCCCCACCAGCATCGACAACGCCAAGCTCAGGGAGGAGGATGAGCCAGCGCTTGTCCTGAGTGACAACGATGGCAGCGGTGGGATGGCTGCGAGGGAGCATTGCGTTGCCACTCCATTGCCACCGCTGCTGGCCTCCTCCTCCCTTGGGCAGCTTGTAGCAGCTGCTGGAGAGTAGGTGAGGAGGAGGAGAGATCACCACAAGATCTTGTGGATATTGTGGGTGTATGTAGAAACTAGCCTACATTACAGAGGTAGAATTTAAGGTTGTCGCTCCCTCCACTTGTGTCTCTGAACCTTCCTGCCACTGGCATGTGGCCCCCCAGAAGGTTATCCAGGAGAGAATGTGGCCCTTGGTCTGAAGCAGACTCCCCCACCCATGGTTAATTAGATATATCCCCCCCTTTCAGCTGTTGTGCTTTCATGGGTTAATAGCTGTGCAGCTGCCTGTCTCCGAATGATGCCTGGTGGCCAACCATATTTTACTTCCAACGGCACTGCAGGAGATAAAATATGGCAGCAGCAGGTGACAATTGGAGCTGAGCAGTAGTTTGGCTCCGAGCCTGTTACAGAGTCACTGCCGGTTAAACCTGCTCACTTTTGAGAGGGTGGCTGCAGCAATGCCGCTGTTTGGAAGCAAGCAAGGTGTCAGCCATAGTGGGTCATGCTAAGGCAGGTAGATGCTCCAGTATGTCAGCTGTTGATGCCAGGTCAGTCTTCCAAGCATCCCTGTCCCCCTCTCTGCTGCTGGCTGCTTTTCCATAAGCAAATCTGACAGTGTACTAGGAACTGAGTGCTTCTGTGCATAAGACAAGAGCACAGTGGTTGTTAGCCACAATGGCTATGCTGTGCCTCCAGAGTTTGGAGGCCGCAGTATGCTTCTGAATCCCAGTTAGTGGAAACTGCAGGAGGGGAAAGGGCTCTTGTGCTCAAATCCTGCTTGCAGGTTTCCAACAGGCGTCTAGTTGGCCACTGCGATAAGTGGATGCTGGACTACATGGGTCATTGGCCTGATCCAGAAGTCTCTTCTGATGTTCTTACCATGCACAGAGATGGATGAATTCCACAATTATGGTTTTTCTTATTTTCCCACTCTTAAGTTCAGTTCCCCACATTTGTACAGCAATTTGTGAAGGATTCTCTTCTTTTCTTTTAATCCTCGTGAAAAATCCTCAGCGTTTTAGTGCTGTTTGTAGACCCCAGAATGGTTTAACAATCAATCCCTCTTCCCTGGGAACTCTGGGAATTGCAGCTCTGTAAGAGGAACAGGGGTCTCCTAACAACTATCAGCACCCTTAACAAGCTACAGCTCCCATAATTCTTTGGGGGAAGCCATGCCTAGGGCTTGCCAATCAGAAGGTCGGCAGTTCAAATCCCCGTGATGGGGTGAGCTCTCGTTGTTCAGTCCCTGCTCCTGCCAACCTAGCAGTTCGAATGCATGTCAATGCATGAAGTGTAAGTAGATAAATAGGTACCACTCTGGCGGGAAGGTAAACAGTGTTTCCATGTGCTGCTCTGGTTCGCCAGAAGCGGCTTAGTCATGCTGGCCACATGACCCAGAAGCTGTCTGCGGACAAACGTCAGCTCCCTCGGCCTGTAAAGCAAGATGAGCGTTGCAACCCCAGAGTCATCCGCGACTGGACTTAATGGTCAGGGGTCCCTTTACCTTTATGCCTATTTAAAGTGGCACCATAGTGCCTTTAATATATAAGATGAATGTGGCCTAACTTGGATCTGACACATCACCAGTTGATTTTCCCCTTTTGAGTCATGGCACTTGATGACTTCTGAAAATCTCTCAAGAGCAGAACATTCTGTAGGGCACTCCTTTGGCCACTAGAAAGAGATGATTCAGTAGGCGAAGTGGCAATTTGTATGCTTTCTTGTCTCCAAGGACTCCTGCCTTGTATTCCATTTAGTGTTTGGCTCTGCTGTTGACAACACCAAGGATGAATATGCCAGTTTTCAAGCTTGGTTGACCATGAGGGAAATCCAGTCAGATTTTAAAGCTTTGCCCTACTTTGCGGGGAACAAGAGGCAGCTGCTAGCACCACTGGTTCCTTCTCTATACCAAGCATTGCTCTGAATTTACTACTAGCAAAAGAATTGACTTCCTAGCTCAGACCAATGGCCATCTCATCCAATATTCTGTTTACAACAGCAGCCGGGTGTGCACTTCTGGAAAGTCACAAAGGGAGTTGTCTATGAACCTGCTGTATCCCACCATTGCCTTTTGCTTTTCATTTGGTACTCATCATTTTAATGCTCTGGGGATGCTGTTCTATAATTAATATTCAGTTATACAATGAAATTTGCTCCCACAAGATGAAGTGATGACCACCAACTTCAGTGGCCTTGAAAGGAGATTAGACAAGGATAAGGCTGCTTCTCAATGACTGCTTCTCAATGACTGCTTCTCCCCATATGAACCAACCCAGACCTTGCAATAATCATCTGAGGCTCTTCTTCCTTTGCCTCCTCCACAAGAAATCTAGAAGGTGGCAAACAAAGAATGGGCCTTTTCTGCGGTAGCTCCTTGTTTGTGGAATGCTCTCCTCAGCGAGGCTCACCTGGCACCTTCACTGTATACCTTTAGGTGCCAGGCAAAAGCTTTCTTCTGTAGCCTGGCCTTTGGCTACTAGCCAAAATATCAGTGGCTACTAGCCAAAATGGCTATGTTATCCCTCCACTGTTGGAGTCAGATGTTGGGAATCCTCAGTGTACACACAGATCTGATTTTGTGCTTCCCAAAGGCATATGGTTGTTCTCTGTGAGAAGGGAATGCTGGACTCGATTGGACTTTGGTCTGATCCAGCAGGCTTTTCTTATGTACTCTATCTGGGCTTTGAACCTAGATGCTCCATTTAGGTAATATGATTTATAGTCACCGATAAAAAAAAAAAAGTTTTAGACAAATTCACCTTGAAGTATTCAAATTTTTTAAAAGTAAACTAAAAGTAAAAAAAAATTATAATCAATTTTTTTAAGTATCTGAAAGGAACTTAAAAGAAGGCAGCTTCTAGGAAGCTGTCTAAAAGCAACAGAAATAGTGATAAGCTACTAAATGGAGGCTATCTAGTTACAGTGGTACCTCGGGTTAAGAACTTAATTCGTTCTGGAGGTTGGCTTTTAACCTGAAACTGTTCTTAACCTGAAGCCCCACCTTAGCTAATGGGGCCTCCTGCTGCCACTGCGCCACTGCTGCATGATTTCTGTTCTCATCCTGAAGCAAAGTTCTTAACCCGAAGTAATTTTTCTGGGTTAGCGGAGTCTGTAACCTGAAGTGTCTGTAACCTGAAGCGTCTGTAACCTGGGGTACCACTGTACATACAGGAAGATGCCTTTTTTCACATTAGACTGTTGGTACATCTAGCTCTGTATTGTCTATCCAATGACTGGCAGCAAAACTCCAGGGTTTCAGACATGGAACATTCCCTGCCCTATCTGGAGATGCTAGGAATTGACGCTGGGGTACGGTATATTACACAGGTTCCCCATCTGTGGTTTTCATGAAAGTAGGCAAAAGAACAACAACAACCCTATCATTTGAGCAACTTTGGATAGCATAGACTTACTTTATGAACCAACAATATGATGTGAATATCAATAAGTACGGAGCATTTGCATGATCTGTCTGCTAAGATACCAGTTCAATGAGTCATACTGTTTGTGTGTATGTGTGAAACAAAAGAAATGAAACAAAGTAAGAGGCAACCACTGCTGTTAAAATTTTAACAATCAAGACTGTTAGGTTTCTATAGTTTATGTTTGTTATATTTATATGTATGCTTCAGATATATATATATATACCATTAGCATCCTATTACCTCTTGTTTATAACTTTAAGGAAAATCTTAAGGCTTGTGCCTTTGAGGCTTGCAAGAGATAACTCTGCATCATAAACTTCCTTGTTATCTCACAGAAGATCACCGGGTCACCACTGGAAACAGTCTATACTGTTCATTGCTCAGTATAACAGTCAATGTAGTGTTACTTAACCCAGAGAGGTCTTTGCTTTTGCCTAAGGTTCCCAATTCTTCTGCCCTCTTAGTATCTGGGCTATTTGCCTTCTGATGTCCTCTGCAAGTGGAGTCTCATGGGTACCTGCCAGGTCCCTTCCCAATTACAGTGCCCATATCTAGGTTTCTCAGCAGTGAAAAACCACTGGGGGAAGACCTTTAGCTCAGTGGTAGAGCATCTGCTTTGCATGAAGAAGGTCTCAGGTTCAGTCCCTGACATCTTCAGGTAGCACTGGGAGGAAAACCTGCATGAAACACTGGAGATCTGCTGCAAGCCAGTGTAGACAGTACTGAGCTAGGTGGACCAGTAGTCTGTTGCAGTATCTGCCAGCTTCCTATATCCCAGTGACATGTTTGGGCCTGGCCATCCTTGATTTCCTCTGCACACCTCCATTGCTGCCATCACTTGCTGCTCTCACAAGCCTACTCCATCCCACCCCAAATCAGGCACACCTCCCTCTTTAACCTTTCCTCTTCTGCTTCCTGCTTGTCCCTATTCACCCTCAAAGGCACCTTTTGTTTTGGGTGCTCTCCTTGAATTGACTTTTTTCTTGGACTGCTCTGCCCTGAGTTACTGGGCTTGATCCCATTCCTATCCTTTAAAAATGTCGACACCTACTAGAGAACCTTCCATGTCCTCTGAGCACTCTCTGTTTCACCTTAGATTGGTTTGAGATTTTGTAGTTGCTGCTGCTGAGGAATTGTGATTTGCAGAGATGATCTTGTTTAAAAAGCCTGGCCCTTCAAAGTAGTAGTGTCTGTTTTGTTGTTGCCTTTGCAGTCTGTCCAACCTCTTCCTCTTTCAATCGCTGCATTTGCTTTGTTGCAAAGCCTTGCAATTTCTTTTTCTGTGTATGTGTCGCCCTCCCTCTCATCAGTGCAGGAGATGACTAGTGTATCTGATAGGATACTGTATAGCATTTCCCACAAGGCAGCTTTCAGACTTGCAGGATACCATATTTTTCGCTCCATAAGACGCACCAGACCATAAGACGCACCTAGTTTTTGGAGGAGGAAAACAAGAAAAAAATATATTCTGAATCCCAGAAGCCAGGACAGCCAGCGGGATCACAGTGCAGTGATCCCGCTAGCTGTCCTGGCTTATGGGATAGTCACGCGCAGCCTCTCCCGGGCAAGGGCATCCCCCTGCCTGGGAGAGGCTGTGCGCGGCTAAGCCTCCCCCAAGAGCCGCGCTCCTTTTAAAGAGTGCGCGGGCAGCCCTTCTCCCTCCTTGGGGAAAAGCCCTGAAGAGCTGCACACACGCTCCACATGGCTCTTTAAAGGGAGCGCTGAGCAGAGCCTCCCGCCTGCATATGCTCCATAAGACATACACACATTTCCCCTTACTTTTTAGGAGGGGGAAAAAGTGTGTCTTATAGAGTGAAAAATACGGTATATAACATGTGGCTGCCTGTGAAATTTGTGGTAAATATCTCCCTCCTCAATTTTGTAGGCCCATTCATCTCCTGCAAACATGGGGGTATATTTGGAAATCTGGAAATAAAATAAAAATTTATTTGGAAGTAAAATAAAAATAAATCACCCAGAACATTAATCAGCATTTTAGCACACATGTCTCTTTATAAGCACATTTTTGTATGCCATTTTGACCATTGCACACATTTTGCAAGCAATTTCCCCCGATATGATGTATTTTATATGTTATTTTCACTAATATATTCATTTTTTTATGCACACTATCCCCTCATATAAATGCATGTTTGTAAATATTGTTTGGCTGGAGAACTTCATCCCAAAATCTGTATAAGTGCAAATTTTGGAAGACAGCTGTGTCTTTCAAAATTTGTTTAGGGAAATGTGAATCCGATAGATTCAGCATTAAATGTCAACCGGGTCAAATTTCTCCCCCATCCCTCCCCACTGAATTGTCATCTAATATGGGGACGTCACCCCACTACGACAAATGCTCAAAAGGGCACCAAATACTAGTAATAGTGTGTGTGTAGACATTTTTAATGAGCAAGAAGGTGCAATGTTGCATGATGTATGCTATTCTCTGAAGACTTTTAATATAACAGCAGCAGACAACTCAGGTTTGGCACATGTTCTGGTGTCAGGGGAGGATTTGAGGATTAGGGATGTGTAATTGTATGTAGTGCATGACAAAACAAAGCAAGTAGCAAGAAGGATTCAGTCACATTAAGGATTCAAAGCAAGCACTGGGCTTTCTTCTTTAATGCAGAAAGAAAAACAAAATATGGAAATCAGGTGGGGAAGACAGAGCCTGTGCCCCCCAGCCTACCCCTTGCTCTTTGCATTGCTGTTCTGTAGGTCCCCAAAGGAGGCACCTTCTTCTACTGATGTCCCTCTAATTGTCTAAACAGAATACGCACATTTTCTTTTTTTATTATTATCAACATTTGCAACTCAAGGCTTTATGGGTTGGGAGGGGGGTGGTACTCCATTTGGTCCTCACAACAATCTTGCACGGTAGGCTACTCTGAAAGAGATCAACTCATTATGATCTTAACAGACTGGAGAACTGGGCAAAGGCTAACACAATGAATTTCAGTAGGGACAGTTGTAAGGTTCTGCACTTAGGCAGGAATAATCAGGATGGGGGACAGCTGGCTTGACAACCATATGTGTGAAAATGATATAAGGATCTTAGTAAATTACAAGCTTAACCCTGTTAGTCCTAGTTAAGTTTATAGTCAGGGTTATTTTCCTTGAGAAGGTACAGGTTTTTGCAATTTTATGAATTGGATATGGTTTGCCATATACTTCTTTCCAATCACACTTGTCAATTTGGCCATCGCAGGGGTTCCTGCAGTTATGCAAGTATGTCC
Source organism: Podarcis pityusensis (assembly GCF_964106645.2). Lineage (NCBI taxonomy): Eukaryota > Metazoa > Chordata > Lepidosauria > Squamata > Lacertidae > Podarcis > Podarcis pityusensis. The sequence continues at coordinate 20,285,582 of NC_138040.1, read as the reverse complement.
ATAGAGCCATGCAGCAGGACACACAGTTCTGCGATTTGCAGGTGTTTATGGTTGCTTTCTTCATGCAGTAATCACAGTTGCAGGTATAATGGAGGCACTAATGATATTAAAACACCTGGTGTGGAGTAAGCCTTAGTATGGTTCTTTGGCGTTTGAGTGCGTTGCTGGCTGTTTCCAGGTAGCCTGTTGACCATATGGCAAAATGGGTGAATCACCCTGCAAATGTTCCAGTGAATCCTTCCACTTGCGCATGAGGATAGTTCAAAGGGCCTCTCACTATGTTTACTTTGATTCGGAGATTGCCTCATGCTGAAAGGTATCTGAAACAGTAATGCACTGTATTCCAGTAGTAGAGCATTGTATGCAGAAGGTCTGATGTTCCATCTGTGGGTATCTTCAGTTTGAGTTCTCTGGTATCAGGGCTGGGAGAGTCCTCTGCCTAAGACCTTGGAAAGTGACTGCCACTCAGAGTGATGACTTTCTCTAAGGCAGGCCTGGGGAACCTGTGGCCCTTCATATCTTGTTGGACTGCCACTGCCACCATCCCTGGCCATCACCCATGCTGGATGGAGCTGATGGGAGTCCAGAAACACTTGGAAAGTCCTGGCACCCCCAGGCCTGTACAATGCATAATGCATAAAATGGGAAACTTAACAAATATTGTTAAGAGAGTGAACTTGATCAAGGTAATGTTGCTGAGCTGGTTCCAAGGAATACAAAATAAATATGCATGAGAAATGGCAGATTCAGTTCTCAACAGTTTAAATGAAATGATAATCCTATCATTTATTTAATTGGGATATGGATTTTACAAGAGCCATTTAGCTTTTACCTTTTACTGGGTCAACGTCAGTTGTTCTGCAAGGTTTCCTAGTCCAGTAGACATTTCATCCAGTGTGATTTTACAGAAGAAACATTGAGTGACTTATCCTAACTCCACTGGTCCACCTAGCCTAGTAAACACTGTCTGGCAACAGCATTCCAGATTTTCAGATAAGAGTTTTTCCCTAGCCCTACTTGAAGATGGCAGGGATTGAACCTGGGACATTGTGCATGTTGAGACCTTCCATTATTGGGATTAAACCCAAACTCTTCTCCATGAGGTATACTACCAAGCCACCCCCTAAAGTTTTGATGCCTGATGAGGTTTTGATCTTAACATTTTTGCTGCAGAATTCTTTCAAGCTCTCTTCCTTGCTTCCAAATAAAGTGAAATAACGACGAAAGATTTGTTGCCGAAGAAGCCAGCTCGCCTCCCCAGAGGTGGGCTTCATGAAATGGTACAGTTGGACTGATGGTGGCATTTACTGCATTGTGCTTAAATGGTACGAATGATGCTGAGGCTGTTTGTGCTGCCACTGCTTAAATATAGACATTAAGCTAAACAAATGGATATAAAAATAAGGAGAGGCATGTACCTAGAGTGGCTGGAGTCCAAATGTGTCATGTTTCACTCGCAAAACATAACACTGTGGAGTGAAACCCCTTCAGGGGTAGAAGAGCCATCTGGCTTCCCATTTTGGGGGGGGGGGAGTATTGCCTGCTCTGTATTTATAAAGAGATGATTTGTGTTTAAAGCAAATATTATTTTTGCTCGCCAGCTTAAGCATCGTGAGAGACAAAGATACACAGACAGAAGCAGTTGGAAGGAAACTGTTTATGCATTTGAAAAGCAATTAATTTCCTGACTCTCTGGAAATGTAACAGGAGATTGAAAAGTTCTAGGAGCAGAGAGTTCCATGGCACCTTCCTAAACTGTTGGCATGTGCCTTTGTCAATGTGCCTAGTTTGTCTTGTGATGCCAACCAGGAGTGGTAGGGAGCATCAGGCTCAAGTGTAGCAGATGTTTGCTTGAAGGTGCTTGGGTTTGCACAACCTCCCCTCTTGCTTTCCCCTTGCCCCATGGCCAGGATCCAAAGAACCAAACAGCTGGCTCCATGCAACTTGTGTTTCTTGGATTTTGGACTCACTTCACCATTGGGCAAATGCTTGAGGAAACTGAGGATGTTCCAAAAGCTGTTTGTGATATGGCAAGGCGCAATAGCCAAGTGGGGTGGAGTGGGTGCAGCGTATTCTGCTCCCAAGGAGAAAGAATCTAAAGCCCACACTTGAAACTAGCTGTTCAGATAACTGTAGCTCCTTTCAGACCATCAATGAATGCACTGGGGTGGTTAGTGGAACAGAGTCACACATTCTAAGCCCTACTCCTAACATCCACACATTGATCTGAAAGTCTCCATAGAGCCTACATTCATCTAACTCTCCCTGCACGGAGAAAGCCCTACATGCATCCAGTTCCACATGCTTTGGTTCTGTCTAGGCTGTCCGATTAATGTGTGCACACAAACCTGCTCTGACACACCTGCAAGTTCAATGAAGCTTTGAAAGGGAATTACTTAATAACACTGAGCATGCCCCAGTACTGTGAAGTCCCAGCATTCAATGGCAATTAGCTCCTCCATTGAAATTAATGGGTCTAACTTTGCAATCCTAGCTCACTGGTAGAGTTCAAGCTTTACAGGCAAAGGGGTCCCAAGATTAGTCCCTGGCATGTCCAGGTAAGGATGGGAAAGGTTTCAGTCTGGAATCATGGAGAGGCTGTACCAGCTGCTGAGCTGCATGAACCAATGACTCAGTATAAGGCAGCTTTCTGTACTGTGAAAGTCCAAGGTATGTGTCATGTTAATTTCGTGGTGTGACATTAATCATGTCATTTGACACTGAGTGCATGATATTTTTTCCAGAAGTAGCCATTGTAGGCGTAGCCATGACCTGTCGAGACCCAAATATGGGCAGGGGGGTCTTTAGTCCTTTACCCTCTACTGTGTTGCATGGGGAGAGGTGAAGCTCCAGTTTGCTGCAGTGGAGCCTTACCCCCATGCACATTGCAAGTGTGGACCAGTACAGACTGGAACCCCAACAGGGAGCAACTGGGTAAGTCCCCCTATCATGCACCCAACATACAACAGGGTCTTGTTTTGGATAGAGCACCCTTTGCTGGCTATTTCTGAAAGGCAATGGTGCACAGGGGCAAACCCCATAATTAACATCCTATAAAATTTAGCTGTTAATTCTATGCAGTTTGGTGTAAGTCTGCACCAAACTGGGTAAATATGCTTAGGAATGTACAATCAAAATGCTTAGCTTTGTGGGATTTCAACTCGGAGCTAATGTCAAAGGAAGTGTGGAGGTTGGCAAAACATCAGAGGAATTTTGTGGAAAGCCCAGGGAGGTTGGATAAAACTGGTTAAATTCCTATCAGGGAAAGAAAGATATCACACATCCCCAGAATTGAAATATCCTTGCTTAGGGAAGACACATTATTTAACACTAGCAGCTTCATACCTAGGATTGCCTGGGAATTCTAAGGAACAAAAAAACACCGCAGTTTTGAAAATAGTGGTTAAAATTGGTGCAGTTTTGATTGATTCAGAGTGGCATCCACTTGTACCCACAGATGAAAACCTGCTCCTTGATCCCAGGAATCATCATGCAAAATTTGGTGACAATACCTTAATAGGTGTCCAAATGCAAAGAAAACAAACAACTTCCTAAAAATGTATAGTACTTTACAATATAAATTAAATGTGGCTATTAAAAATGCATTTTGTCTGCAGCTTTTTGAGCTGTCTAAAAATAGTGGTGTGAATGTTAGGAAAAGTTGACCCTAGGGTGACACTGAAAATGGTGTTGAGGGAGGGTGTGTGTGAAATAGGATGCTCTGTCAGAATCTGGCTAAATCCGGTATAGAGATAGACTATAAAATTCAGAAAGCATGTGGAGAAATCAGAAGTGAACCACCACATTTCATTTTTCTTTCACTGAGGGCAAAATGCAGGTTCCTTACCCAAGCCTGTCACTCTGGAAATAATCTGTGGCCAGGGATTTCAAACACCTACTCCTGTGATATTCTATTCTGACCCTAAACAAAATCAATAGCTTATTTCCCCCTCTCTTTCGTTCTCCTTTGAGAAAACAATATTTTTCAGCTCAGTGGAAGAAGAAGAAAAATATTCTGCTCAGTGTTGTTAAGATATATATATTACAACCACAGTTTTGGAAAGAGAGAGACCGTATGTGTATTCGAAATTTTTTTTTTTAAGTAAGATCCAAAGGGTCTCAAACAATTTTGTAAGGCTGCTTTATTTAGGATAATAGAGAAGCAGAACTTGCATGGAAGGACTGAAGCAAGAGAGAGGTGGGTGCAGTCTGATATACACAAGGAAGGGTCTTTGTTCCACAGGCGTTAGTTCCTGTTTCATTGAATTTCCAGTGCACATACATCTGCAGATGAATCTAGCTTTTCAGCTCCTGGAAAGTGCCTCATAATAAGGGGTTAGGGTGGTTCTCAGCAGCAAAGCAAAAACTCAGAGCTGCTTGATGCATGCCAGTTTTTGCAGCATGGATAAAATTTCTTTGTTCTCTCTGCAGTTTTCAACCAAGGCAGCAATAGTATGCCAGTCCCTGAAGCCCCCTGTCAACAACTGTGGCTGCTGTTTGAAAGGTCGCCTTCCCTCTCCCATGCTCATGGTTCCCTACTGGCAGGGGAGGATTTTCATCCACATGGTCCCCTTAGGAGAAGGGCAGTATGTGAATGGAGTCTGTACCTACCCTCAAGCACATGGGCATGCATGCAAACTGTAGAGGGTGGACTGGGCACTACCTCATCCTCAGCCTGCTGTTGGCTACCTCCTGCCTGCTCTTTCTTCTTACAACCAGTCCAAGAGGCGGCATGGGCTTTCAGCTTTCTCATCGACTTCAGTGTTGTCTTTGCAGCAGGGTGAAGGGTGGGGCCCAAACTAGAATGACTTGGCCACTCTGCCTGTCATTGTCCTTGGTGCCACTTACAGCTGGACCACCTTGCCTTCTGCCCCATCAGTCCCAGTGAGCACCAGCGGCATGGAAACTTGCCTGTGCTACTGCATGTGGTGGTTCAAAAGCTTAAAGCCGCCTTCATATGAAATATTCTCTACAGGGGCAAAATTAGCACACCGAAGGGGAAAGTCGTAAGCCAGGGTGGGAGAATCAGATGTTTCTGAATTGCAGCTCCCGTCATCAAACACTGGCCCAAGCTGGCTGTGGATGACTGGAATTGTAGTTCTACGATATCCAGAGGGCCACAGGCTTCCCAGCCTTGCTCAAAGCAAACATGCTAGTTTATGCATCAAGGCAGATCACTTCCATCATCAGAGGAAGTGTGCCACTTAATCAGAGGCACCCGGTTGCCCCCAAGATTGAGGGGGCCTGGTGCGACGTCACATCCTCCGGAGGAGGCTGAGCAGGGTTATTGGAGCAGGTTTCTGAAGTGTGATGTGCATTGTGAGTCACATCACGTTTGTGTGCCATGCGCCGGGGCCCCTCAACATTGAGGGGACTGGGCCCCCTTCAAACAAATATAGAGTTGGCGCGCCTGCACTGAATACCAGTTGCTGGTGGGAACATGAGCAGGAAAGGGTGATTGTCCTTATGTCCTGCTTTGAGCTTCCAATTTGCCCTCGTTGGCCACTTTGGGAACAGAATGCTGGACTAGAGAGGCCTTTAATAATATATAGCATAACGTGTAGAAAAAAAAGCTCCTCTCTTTCTCCAGACCACTTACACGCACTCATGCATGGAATTTTAATACAGGGGCAGCGCACCTTTTTCAATCTGAGAGCCGCCTTCCTTCATGGGCAGCATTCTGAGGGCCCCATGCCTCTGGTTAGTGAGTTCAGAGACAATGTGAAGCATTGAATGCGACTCTTGTGTCTGTAAGGTTGGTTATATTTTAAGCCATGTGGGAAGTCAGAAGTATCTGCACACTCACTCTTGTATCTCCCAATCCAGGCAACCAAGATATTGTCACAGTTCAAAGGCACATTCCATCCAGACAAAAGCACTTGAGGATGCAGAACACGGCCATTGAGGGGTGTGGCCTGCGGAAAGCCCTAAAGCTGAAATAAATATGCCTGGAAGATAACATATGTTTTCTGGGCTTAAAACTCCTCACACCTGCTTTAAAAGAGCCCGTTAAAGAAACCACATTGAACAACTATCAGCTGTTCATTCCGGAAGTACTTTTTTTTATAAAAAGTTTGTCAATAGTAAAAAACCAAAAAAACCCAAACCCCCACCCTTTTGAATTAAAATAAATAAATAAATTGTAATTTAATTTTTAATAAATATTGAATGTGTTTTCTCACTGACAGAATTTCAGGCTCTGATCAAAAAATAAATCTAAATATCTCCTCTGTGCTTACTCAGGCTCATATGTATGTATGTATGTTTATTTTTTTCAAAAAAATGTGTTTGATAAATATTTTACTCTATCAACAGGCAATACTTTGTTCTTGAAGGGTTTCACGGGGGGAAGAAAACTTGTGATGTGGTTTCACTTGGAATTGGTGTAAAATGTTGAAAAGCTTTGTTCAGCTGCAAAGCACCCATACTCTACAGTGCTTGAGTGAAACCGAGGGCTCATTCAGGCTGTCTTTTCTGCTGTGTTTCTAGGCACAGATCCAGCCTTTAAAGCTATGTTTCTGGGTGGTGGTCCCGTTCCCGTCCCCCGGCACTTTCCCCAGGAAAACCTGTATTTTACCACTAAATCTGAGCAAATGGCAATTGGGTTTTGTGTGGATTGCCATTTGATCTGATTCAGTGGTAAAATGCAGGTTTCCCGGGGAAAGCACTGGAAGGAGGAAGGAAAACAAAAAAACACTTGGACACAGAGTTTTGTAGTGCAGACCTGTTCCTGAAAAGTGCAGCACAAAAGGAAGTCTAGATGAATCCTATGTTATGCAAACAGGGAGAATTAATGCACTTTCCCTAGCTTTAGAGGGGTTTGCTTGGTACGTGTGTGGCCAGTGTGGCTGTGAAAGTTAATACTGGTAGAGAACAGATAACCAGGTCCAGGTTTGAAGGGGATCCCCTCCCTTCACCACTGGACCTTGGTGGTCTTACCTGTTGGCAGTGGGCAGCAGCAGCAGTTCTCCAAGTGGTTCCAGGTAGCTGGGTAGGCCAAAGTGCTTTTTTCCATTTCTCCCAGTGCCCCTGCTTTAGCATCACTCTTGGGCATTGTGGGAAATTAAAATGGTAGAAAGACTCATCTGGAACTCCAGTTTTAAGTACCGCACTGGTGTTTTTTGTTTTTTTTTAAGGGCTAGGGCAGATAATCAACAGTGGGGTCCTTCCAGACTGCAGGGGCCCTGGCATCTGTCCAAGAATGCCTGAGTATGGATGCTGGTCCTGCAGTCAACTGTTGGTCAAGTAGTAAAGGTATGCCTTTCACCTCTTGGCTAAGCTGTAGAAATAAGGGCGGACGACATGGGAGTTGAATGCATGTGAGCTGTGCAGGAGCAAGCAAGCAAGCAAGCAAGCTAGCAAGCTGCCAGCTAGCTTTGCAGAGGCTCTTTTTATTAGCAGAAGTCAACAATTGGAAACAGTAGTGAAACCACCCTGAATTTAACATATTTCCAGCAAGGCACATTTCTGGCATGAGTGATACACGTGTCAGACCAGGTGCTTCCCCCAAATGTTCCCCTGATACTTGAAAGTCTGCTTCACTCGTCATGCTCCAGCCAAGTGAAATATTAAGCAAAGCTTTCTGCGAGGGAGGAAAGTTCAGAGAGTGGGCATGGTGGCTAGACACGCAGTGGCGTGTCTTATGCTGAGGTGGGGTGTGCCCCCACGTTGCATCCGTCATCCCCACATAAGCTAGTCATCTGACCTCAAAACAGATGACCAGATGCAACACGTTAGTTTGGATACTGTCCTTGGTCTATTGAATCATGCTTGTATAGTAAAAGTCGATTTCCCCAGTTTGTGCATATATTACATCCTCTTTCTATAGTGTCTATGCATGCAAATTTGGCACGCTTCAGTATGTATATATCCCCCACTAATTAATGTGAGCTCAGTATCACAGTCAAGATCTGTCCATTAACTTTTTGCAGGAACTTGAAGTTCTCTGTAAGTGCTCAGGTACCCCATCTACTGCTTCCACCACCATCCTGCTGCCTTCTAAAGCAATGTTTTGCCACTATCCAGCTGCACATCCTAGGATTGCTCACTGCAGTGGATAAATGGGACTCCTATTAGCCTTCCCTTTATAGGCTGACAGGTGCAATCATTCTTGTAAGCTTTAATTACAGTGTTTAATTAAGCACAGTTTGAGTAGGCAGAAAAGTTTAAGGCTGGAGACCCGTCAGTACCTAGATGTAGAGGAAGTGGTTTTTTTTCTACTTTGAAAGATATACTGAAGTAGTTCTGGGAATCAGGTAGGCATGCAAAGCATGATAGTGTACCAGGCTTAAGGCAATGAGCTGCAAAGTCCTTGATTCAGAATTCAGCGGTAAGTGGACTAGGTGGCTGTAAGGAAAGCTTGTCTCCTTGATTTAATCTCAATGTCTTTATATTATGTGGATTATTATTATTATTAATTTGATTTATTAATTGTTCACTACAAAAAGTATCTAAGTGAGCAAAAGGCATAGCATAAAAACCAAAACAAATACATTACAATGCAAGTCACATAAATAGATCCAGCAAAATTTTAGCAGCAGAAAGCAGTTAGCAATAAACAACCACATATTTTTTCCAAAATCTGGCAAATGCTTTCAACTGGCACTCTCAGGTTGTTAATGGTGATGTCAGGAGGACCTCACTGAGGAGAGCAGTCCATAAGCAAGCAGCCACAACTAAAAAATATCCTGTTTTATGTCCTCTGAACCTTCCCCTAGAGGTGGCATCCAGAAGAGGGCCTTGGATGAAGAATGAGGAATGCTGACCTGCCTTACAGAATTGTGTAAGGATCATTTTATTTGGTTGTGCAAAGCAGCCTGTAGGACTGACTGGGCAGTCCAAAGTCATCTTGAGCTTGTAGCTGCCCCCGGCAGGACTGAGGGAGTTGAAATGCTGTCTGCAATGTAAAGCATTTTTGTCATATTTCCTTCTTATTTAACACCCCCCTCCTGATTTCTCTTGTTTGGAGTGATGCTTGTTCTGCCCTCCGTTTTGTCTCCCAGCAACATCAAAGCGCCTATGGAATCTCACAGCTCCTTTGCAAGCGTGTTTGCTACATGGCTTCATATTCATAAAAAACAAAGGGGGGTGAAATCAAATGGTTCCCAAAATAGATGTAAAAAAGAGTGGGGAAGATCATCCACGCTTTTGCAATGGGGCCCTTCTCTAGGGAGCAATTAGTCAAGGAAAAGTGGCTGGGCTGCTTCATCTCTCAAATTGCTTCTGAGTAAACAGATCTCCTCCTAACCAACTATTTCCCTGTTTTGCTTCACAGATATTTCCTCTTCACTTCTCAGTGGAATGAGTCGTTTGGATGGGCTCTGTGCCTTTTTGGTCTTGTAGCAAAATTATTACGGCCTGCTCCCAAATCTAGCTTGGCTGTGCCCATTTTAGACCAGTGCTCATTTTTTTGTGTATGTGGGGCCTTTGTGCTGTGCTCCTCTGCAGCAGTCCTTGAACCAGTGTTTTAATGAGTTCCCCATATTTATTTTTAGGATTGTGTTTTTATAGTTTGTGTTAATGAATATTACAGGTTTGTTGTGCATTACCCTGAGCTGCCTTAGAGGAAGGACAATTCATAAATATCTTAAATCAACCTTTGCCAGCCTGGTGTCCTCTTGACTACAGCTCCCTTAAGCCCTTGCCAGTGGACAGAAACACCGCATGGGGGTGCTCCATACAAACTCTGGGCAACTTAAAATCCACTACCTGAAGCAACTATAAGGACCATCATTGATATCTATCTCTCCCCTAATAAGATACAAGGGATCTCTCACAGCTTCTATATTTTTATTTGTTATATCTTTATCCCATCTTTCTCTAAGGAACCTGGAGGTGGGGTATTCAGATGTAACACCTTCAGTTTATTCTATGAGCCAGAGACTGGTTGACATAAAGCAGAGATGCTAAACCAGAAACCCCACCCTGCAAATGTTGTTGGACTCCAATTGTCACCAGCCCCAACCAGCATAAGCAATAAGCAAATATGGGATGGGAACTGGAGGGCAACGCCCCAGGCTAAACATCTTGACTAGAAATTTTGAGTCCATCAGTCAGAGAACTGCACCAATCCACTGCAGTTATTTATAAAAAAATAAGAACATGGATATATGTGCATCCAGAAGAGCTGTGGAAGACTTCTTTTTCCCAGCACCCTCACATTTTCCAAGTTCTACAGCTATTTTTCGAGAGTGTTTTCTCCTTCCAGCTCTTTCTAAATGGGAAAAAAATGTTTTCCTTTTGCAATGATTAGATGACTAATCAGTTAAGTGAATTGATTAAAAAAAACTTCTGATTGGTTAAAAAGTTTTCCCTGATTAATCAGGCAGCAGACTTTTTGTGTCTTATTTTTTTTTAAGTACTTTGAAAACACCGCTGGTGGCAGGTGCCACTAGCATTCAGTTCCCTGTCTTGTGCACGCATAAGTGGCTGTGCTGGCCCATGAGGAAAATGCCAAAATTTATTTTAAGACAATACCTTTATTAGTCCCAGCAATATGTTGCTAATTAGGGTGCTACCTTTTGACTTCTCCAGACCCCTTCATCAGGCTGCGAAGGCCAACAAGTGAGTGGGAGAGGGGTGTGTGCTGATGGTGAAGTCACAGCTGGTGGAGTCCAAGGTGAAATGTGGGAGTATATAGCAGATATTCAAAGAAAGCTGTTAGGTGCTATGCAGGTTTCCAGTTGCACCAAATTCCCTCCCCTCCCACATTTTACATTTCAGCCTTTTGAAGGGTTCCAAACAAAAAGTTTGAACCTTATTTTGTGACATATTGCTGGCCTAATATAGATTTATTTTTTTTTAAGCTGCAAATGCTTAGAACACTTTAAGCCATTCCTTTCCTAAATGAAAAACCAACATCTTGGATGGTTCCCTTATTCTGAATCAGGATTTGAGCACAAACCTCCCTGCTCTTAACATTCAATGCTGTATACTGTGCTGGCTTTGCCACCCAATACCGCTCTCATATCCCTCCAAACTCTTAAGACCCTGTGCTTCCTAAGTCAGAATTGGCTAACCTGTGACCCTCCAGATATTGCTGGATTCCATCTCCCATCATTCCTCACCATTCATCACACTGGCTGAGGCCGATGGGAGCTGGAGATCAACAATAATTGGAGAGCCACATGTCCCCCACCCTTGCTCTTAGTAAAGGATTAGCAGGCATAGGCAACGAGACCTTGAAATATGGTCAGAGCAATGCAGGCGTTAAGGATTGCTAATCAATTCCATCAGCTCTCTTTCCATTTAGTGGCCATCCTGGGACCACCCCCCCTCCTTCCTCCTTCCCCACCCAGTCACTCAGTTTGTCAGGCTCCCCTTTTTACTTGGTGATCACTGACGTGTTTATTTCCCTGATTAATGAACTCTGCAAATTAACCTCCACACTGCTGTATAATTACTATTAAGGCTTCAAAAATCACTTAAGCATTTCCGCTGCTCATGAGCCCATTCCATTTGGATGGCCGGCACTGCATGCTGATTTGCTGGGAGATACAGCCTGTCTCCTGACCTCCACATTTACAATTAATTATTGCATTTGGCACCCAAATTACCCCCAGCCTCCGTGTGCTCGGCTTTATCTCTCTGCACACACAGGGCTGGCTTTTAATTAAAGGCCCTCCAAATTAAATGAAAACAAATTCAATTATTACCTCTCATTGGAACAGCTTGCAGCATAGTTCCAGACTGTACTTCTTCAAGGGAGGATCCAGGGAGATTCAGTCTCCCATAATCCAACATAACTAAATTTCCCTAACTATTTTCCTTATCATCACTCACACAGCTCCATTGCCACCGGGTCAGTCTTGGTGTGGACTTTGCTGTTGTTGAACAAACTCTTTCAAAACTATATTCCTGTGCCGTAAACTTCTCGCCCTTAACATTCTGCTCTTCCCTGGGAAATAATTTTCAGATGCTCATGTTCTACTCAAATATAACAAAGTTGAGGAGCGGGGGAGGAAAGGAAAGCAAGCACACTCTCTCTCTCTCTCTCTCTCTCTCTCTCTCTCTCTCTCTCTCTTACTGTCAATATGGCTTTTCAGAAAGCTTTGACCCCAGTGGCTTCACAGGGACCCACAACTCAGGTCAGCTGAGCAGGCCTTGCTAAGAGTCTTCAAAATTTAAAGGGTAGTATCTGTGGCAAGGAATAGCAGAGCCTTTTGGGTGCTGGCTCTGGTTCTGTTTCCAAGGAGGCTTATTTACCCACGGGTGCTCATCTGAGGCCAGGCTTCATGTTTTCATAGAAATGTGCAGCACTTTGAGAAAACCTGCTACTTGAAAGGTACCTAAAGAGAAAATCAGTTTGAGGTTATTCCACAAAATCATATTCTTTTTGCTACAGTCTTCTGATCCATCTAGTGAAACAACATTGGGAAATGCCATTCTGTTTCTATCATACAGGCACTAGTCCTTATGGTCACAGTGTGGTTCTTCGAGAGAAGAGGATGATGCTCTACAGGGAGAATTAAATGCTAAAATGTGTGTGTTTGTATGGCAGGCTGGTGGTGGTCAGTGAGTGTTTCTGTGCGGAACACAGAAAGCAACAAATGTATTCCCTATGATTCTCACCTAAAGCTGTTGTCTCTTGGGAGTTCTGCACATTTATTTAGATCTGGTTTGTTTGGCTCCTTGGAGGTGAGCTGGTCAGGAAGTGGCAGACAGAGTTGGAAGTGCTTTGCAGCCTGCATTACAAAACTTAGGTTTGTGCTCTGCAGAGCAGAGAACTCCTGCTGTGTCGAGTTATTCCACATGCAGTTCTATGGTAATAGTGTGTGATTATATTTCCCTTTAAAAGCTATTTTCTTCTCTTCCCCCTGCCCCCAATTTCTGTTTCTCATCTCTTTTGTGTATACTGTACCAGAAGTCTTAGCTAATTGTAGTGAATAAGGCTCACTCTGCCGTGGCCAGAATTCCAATCTTCTGAGCAAAAGCATAGCCCCTTTCTCCCGCAACTAGCTTGACGTTCACCTTGCTGCATCCAGGATTGCATTCCTTTCCTGCCTGTATGCAATATATGCATTTGTTTTCTTGTGATGCACAAGTTGTCTGCCATTTGTACTCTGCACCTGTTGAAGTTTCAATTAGTGCTATTCATTTTTTTTAACAGCCCCCTGATCTAGAATCTCCCGCAATTAGGGGTGGGTGAAACTGCCACTTTTAGTTTCTCTCAGTTTCTTATGAGGTTCTGCTCTGCACATTTCCACATCGTTTTGTGAAAAGGTCCTCAGGAAAATTCACCAGCATTTTGCAAAGCAATAGTTTCCCCGAATATTATGCATTTTTTTTGCAAGCTATTTTCACTAATATATGCATTAAAAACACACTTCACCAATCTATATTGGCATTTATTTATTTTTTGGTACACATTACTTGGCTGGAGAACTGTACTGCACAATTCAGAGAAAGGTGGCTGTGTTTTCGTTTGTGTCATATTTCAGAATGCACAAATTAAATTCACCTTTAAATATGTACTGTGGCGACCCCCACAACATAACCTTCATTTGTCTGTAACTTCCCCCTTCCGTTCTTCCTTTTTTTTATTAGGCCAGCTTGCTTACTTAGTTTCCTGGGCCAAAGCAACTGGTCCTTAGCTTCTCTTCCCTTCTGCATGGTGCATGGATGCTACTAAGGAAACATACATACCCTGCAGTGATCTGTTAATAACCAAGCAAATATCTGCAAAGATCTGTTTAATATCCAATGCTTCAGAGGATCCCAACTGAGTGCAACAGGGAATCATTAAGTCAAAGAGCACTTTCTCCCTCTGCGTGGAGTGCAATGATGCTGAAAAGAAGGAAGAAATGAGATTCAATAGGCATGAATGGACGGGAGGGAGAGGAGAAGGGAGTGAGTGAAGCAAAATTGACAAAGGGAAGAGGCCAAAAAAATCCCACCAATGTCTGTTATACCCGCCTTCTGAAGTGGAAACTGTATTCTCTGTTGCAGAGAAGTTTCTCAAAGCAGGATTTTGTTGTTGGTTCTGCCCACAGAAAGTAAAGCAAGCAAGCAAGCAGTGGCAATTGCACTTGCAATGCACAACTATTATTCAGAGGCATCACAATCTGTATTTGGTGTTTAATTTCTTTGAAAATGGAGACAGTGATGCACAATTAAGCCAACTGCAGTGTGCACAGGTGGTTCAGACCTATAATGCTGCCTGTGTTCGAATGGGGAACATAACACATAATTACAGATAATAATGCACAGGTCATAATTATCCTACCATTACTTGCAACCATTGGGTTTGAATTGCATATCTGCTTAGGTGGTTAAATGTCCGAAGCATACTTCCTTGCAATGGAAATATCCACTGAAATAAAGAAACAGGCTTCACACTTTCCTGCAGAGAAGGGTTGTCTCTGAGAAGCCATGAGGAGGAGGAACATGAAACTGAGAAATGGAAAAGAAAAAAAAAGTGGAAATGAGAGCAGGCAAAGGAGAGAGAAAGATGGAGTGAGTTTGTCTCACTTGCTGATGGGATGCGAAGGGAGAGCAAGACAGTTTTGTTGGCATTTAATTTGTTCCACACATGCAGTCTGTGAACGCAACAAGATAGGAGAGGGCCAAAGGAGGGACAAAATTCCATGGCTTATTCTCATTGTTAGGGCAGCAGGCTGCGTGTGGGCTGTTCAGATAGTGCAATTGACAAACCCCAGCTTCCCTCCCCTGCTATCAAGCAATGTCTCAAAGATTATTAGCTGTCAGCAAGACATGGACACTCCCCCCCCCCCACACTTTTTCTGCTTTGGCGCACAGGTTCTTATTTTGCTCCACAAACTCTCTGGTGGAAAAGGTGGAGGGTTTGTTTTTGTTTTGTTTTTTTGCATTGCCCTGTGCCAGCAGTTGCCAAGATTTCAGCTCTGCGGCTGGGATATTGGTGTGAATGTCTGCACTCTCTCTCCCTTGCTCTCTTAGTGAAGGAAAGGTTTAAGGCAGGCATAAGCAAACTTGGCCCTCCAGATGTTTTGAGACTACAATTCCCATCATCCCTGACCGCTGGTCCTGTTAGCTAGGGATGATGGGAGTTGTAGTCCCAAAACATCTGAAGGGCCGAGTTTACCTATGCCTGGTTTAAGGACATCTTCTGAAGTCCAGTAATACAGCTAGTATTCCCTTTCAAGCACCCCAAGGTAGTATGAAATGAGAAATGTTGCCTTGAATACTGTTTCTCACCTAGCTGTATCTTCAGAGGCATCCCGGTAATGGCTTGGGATCTGTTTAGTTGTGAGATCGCTTTAGCCTATATATGCGCACTCAGCTGCTTTGATCTGTGGATCCGGCACTCCTACAGGTGCCACATAGTACTCATTCTGCACTTGTAAAAACTTATCTTTCAGTGTGGCAGCACCCACCTTTGGAACTCCCTGCCTGTTGATGTTGGGCAGGCACTTTCACTGCACTTGTTTTGGCTCCTGGAAGCCTATCCAGATATGTAATTATCTGGATTCTTTGATCTGCTTTCTCATTATTCTTTTTGTAAACCTTGAGGTTTTAATACAGGCAGCCCCCCGTTTATGTGCGTTCAATATATGTGCAACCGTGTATACGGGCATTGCGCCAAACCCGAAAGTGACCCAGAAACGTCACAAAGACGTCACTGAAACACCACCGAAAGGGCAGAACGGACTGTTTGCAGGCTTTTTCAATGAGTTTCAGTTATATGCAATTTGACTGTCACGCACGATGCCTTGGAACGTAACCCCCGCTTAAATGGGGACTGCCTGTACAAAACTTAATATACATATTGCGAAATGAAATACAATAAAAATAACTTGTGCCTGTCACCCTTCATTTGGGGATTTGGAGCAGAACGCCTCAAATGAACAGAATGGCTATGATTAGAAATTGAACCCCACTCAAGTCAGGGTCAGCATTCAAAGTCCTCCACATCCCCAGCTGTGTCCTCTAGTGGTTCATTGGTCTCCAGTTGGCAAGTTGGGACCTGCTGCTGGGTCAAAGCCTAATCCAAGCTGTCTTTCCAAAGAACCAGCTCCCCAACATTTATACGAGCTAGATGGAACTTTATTCCTTTCCTATGTCCTGTTTTAATCCTTCGTTTTCTGCTGCTTTTCTCGTGGTCAGTTCATTTGCACCCTGGCCTAAGAGATGGCACTTCATCAATAACCCCTAACACAACTAATTGATTTTCCTCCCCAGCTGTCTCCCTTCGGTGAGGATAAAAAGTCCCCCTCCCCCAGGCATCTGCCCCCACCCTCAGTCTTGGAAAAGAGGCTGATGGCTTTGCTAAGTGTGATTGGAACAGTTTGTTTTTTAGCTCCACGTAAGCACTGTGCTGGATTTATAGCATCTTCATTCTTTCTGAATCGACCCGCTGGGAGCCATTAAAGTTTTATTACTCTCCACGGCTCCCTGGCTGGAGCAGAATAGAGGAGATGGCCACTATGAGTGCTGTTCTTCCTGCTTGAACATTTTATGACTGTGCTGAATCCCAATCCTAAGGTTCCATTTTCCTATGCTGTATACCATAGGCTCAAAGATCACAAAACAACCCGGATGGTCGCTAGATTCTGCGCACAGATCTGTAGGCGCAGGCCATCCCCCGATTCAATATAGTTTGTTAAGAAAATTTCCAAACTCTGATCCACAGGAGACTCTGGGTCATTTCTTTATGGTACTCAATCTTAAAGTTTTTATGTGTTTATATGCCTACCACATGTTTAAACTTAAAATCCATTGTTGTATATTGTTTTAAATGTTTGTTTTGCTTTTGGGATTGTGGTTCCATTTGTGTTTCACCAGCTGGTCTCTGACTGTAATAAATTTCATGTACCATAGGTTCTAGAGATCTCAATCTCACTGTCTGACACACAGTAGAAGGCCGAGGAAAAGCTTAGCATCCAAATCTTTCTTCGGTGTCTTTGATAAAGTTGGTGTGACCCCCTGGATTCAAGTCTTGTGGCAAAGAGCCACAACAACTATGGTGGAGCATTCATGGGGTCGGGGGGGGGGGACTATGGGTGGAGTGATTTTTCCTTGCAGTCCAGTGGTACAGCCAAGGAACAGTTTTACCCCCTCAACTGCTATTTGTCTGTAGGTGTGGAAGGATCTGTAAGTTTTGGTTCCCTTCATTCCTCTTCCCCCCCCCCCCCCAGTCTTGAATTCAGTTCTCCATATTTTGCAGCAATTTGTGCTTGAAAAAGAATTACCGTGAAAATTCACAAGCATTTTAGTGAGAGTTTCTCTGAGTAAACATGTTATTTTATAGAGTTTTGACTAATGGAGGCACTTTTGCAAGCCTTTTCCCCCATGTATAGTACACATTTAATGTTATTTTCATTTAAATGTGCATTTTTATTCACATTTTCCCCCCAAAACATTTTTTTGGGCGTAAACATTTGTTTACAAATGAATTTTGAAAGGTAGCTGCGTTTCAGTTTACGTACTGCGAATATAATGCAAATGACAATCAAACTGAATTTCTCATCCATTTCTCCTCACTTGAACTAGGCCTTCCACACAGGTACACACAGAAACATAGAAACATATGAAGCTGCCATATTCTGAGTCAGATCATTGATCCATCTAACTCAGTATTGTCTGCACTGAGTCACAACTGCTCTCCAGAATTTCAGCCAGAATCTTTTGCCAGCCCTACCTGGAGACACCGGGGATTGAACCTGGGACCTTCTTGTGCAAGGCAGATGGTACACCACAGAGCTGCAGTCCTTCTCGACATACAGTAGCTGCTCAATGTAACAGGCAATGGTTACATTCACACAGCCAACCAAGTCAAAGAAATAGCTTAGTGTGAACATGCAGATAGGGTCATTCTGAACAAGGAGTTTGCACCCGCTTTGCTCTTCCTCTCTGAGAATTTTAGGTCAGCCATCATGGCAGCTAAGCCATTGTTTGGCTTAGCATGTCGCACAAACCCAGGGGCAGAGGAAGGGGGTGGTGGTGTGGGGCGGTCTGCCCCAGATGTCATGACTGAGGGGGGTGACAAAATGCCAGGTGGCACTCATTGCAGGGCCTGCAGCATACCCGAACCACGCTCCTGGGAAAGACGCAGTGGCTTGGGTGCGTGCAGGCTTCGCGCTGCCCAAATGGTCCACCCGCTGCCCCCCCCCCCCCAGCTATAGGGCAGCTGAGTGAGAGGAGGCAGGCAGACTCCTTGGAGGCCCGGCCTGCGCCACCCCAGGCGCCCGATCGGCTTGCTCTGCCACTGCCCAAACCCAATATCTTGGTTAAAGTCTCTACTCCCTAACCACAATCTATAGTCAAGGTTTGTTGGTGAAAGAGAACAGCCCTTGATAATGATTCCAGGTTCAGAGGACATGCTAAGCCAAACTGTTGTATACTGGCCTATAAAGACAGGGGAGGAGAACATGGGTGTGAGCTCGTCTCGGCAAACCAGAGCATTTGAAGTGTTGGCAAGCCACATTCCGTCTTAGTGCGGTATGCTAAACTGGCCGCTGATAAAGGCTCTCTTTTGTGTCACCATCAACTGTGCTTCTGATGATAATGGGACCAGGAGAAGTTCCTCACCCAAGCATCTTGGCACCTGGGCAGGGAGATATGATCTTTCTGGTATCCTGGGTCCAAGTCATACAGCCTTTCTAAGAAGTTTACAAGGAGAAACCAAATTTTGTCAAATTTATCACATTTTGATCTGCCTCTTATTACTCCGTGGCGTTAGATGTTCAGAAAGGGCAACATACTTATTATTATTAATAACAATACTTATTAATAATTACTAAATTATTATTAATTATTTGATAAGTAATGATACTTAGTAACATTTCAACACAGCATTCCCCAAATGGGGAGGGAAAATGGAGGCAGCGATTTACTAGGGAACTGCTACTGGAAAATAAAGACTATTGTAGGTAAATAGGGATCAAGAACATGAGCTGGGGATGAATTCGTAACTTTGATGCAGTGTGATTGTGTTGGGCTCCCAATTAACCACTAGCTGCCCCATTCACATAAAGTTTGCTTATCATACCAGTGTTGCAGTTTACATTCCTTAGTATTGTAATCTGGGTAGCAATTCTACCCTCTGAGAAAGTTGGCTCAAAATGAGGCATGTGTAAGACTGACCTGTTGAGCCAAACACAGCCTGTGAGCCACTTAATGAATGCTTGTCCCTGGAAATCAATAAATTTCCAGGGTCTGCAAAAATAAAGAGGTGGGTGTCCCTTGGCTAGAACCCAGGGCCGGTCCAAGGTATTTTACTGGCTGAGTTGAAGGAAAAGATGGCATCACCCTATTCGTTATACAGTGGTACCTTGGGTTACATACGTTTCAGGTTACAGACTCCGCTAACCCAGAAATAGTACCTCGGGTTAAGAACTTTGCTTCAGGATGAGAGCAGAAATCGTGTGGCGGCGGCGCAGCGGCAGCAGGAGGCCCCATTAGCTAAAGTGGTGCTTCAGGTTAAGAACAGTTTCAGGTTAAGAACGGACCTCCGGAACGAATTAAGTACTTAACCCGAGGTACCACTGTACTGACTGGTAGAGACATCTTCCACCAGAATAGAAAGTAGCAGACTATTTTAGGAGGCCTAAAATAATGGACGTGGGTGGCGCTGTGGGTTAAACCACAGAGCCTAGGACTTGCCGATCAGAAGGTCAGCAGTTCGAATCCCCACCACGGGGTGAGCTCCCGTTGCTCGGTCCCAGCTCCTGCCAACCTAGCAGTTCGAAAGCACGTCCAAGTGCAAGTGGATAAATAGGTACCGCTTTGGCGGGAAGCTAAACGGCATTTCCGTGCGCTGCTCTGGTTCGCCAGAAGCGGCTTAGTCATGCTGGCCACATGACCCGGAAGCTGTACGCCTGCTCCCTCAGCCAATAAAGTGAGATGAGCGCCACAACCCCAGAGTCGGCCACGACTGGACCTAATGGTCAGGGGTCCCTTTACCTTTAAAATAATGGTAGGAGCAGCTAGAGAATAATACATAGCCAGTGGAGTGTATTTGGCTTGGTGGATCACATGCTTTGCATGCTCCGCCTCACCCATAAACACAATCCAGAAATTGCAGCTAGTCTCTTTGAAATCACTGAGAAGGGATGTAACTCAGTGGCAGAACATCTGCTTTGCACAGAGATGGCTGCAGGTTCAATCCCCCGGCATGTCCAGGTAGGTCTGGGAGAAACCCCTGCCTGATACCTTGGGAGAGCTGCTGCCAGTCAATTTTAGATAACGTAGACTGTTGGTGTGTTGCAGAACAAGACAGCTTCCCACGTTCCCACTTGTCTTGATTGATTGCTTTCAATGGGGCTGCAAAACCAGGGAGGTTACCAGGCCTGTAGCTGGTGGGTTGTGTTTGGTTTGATGGGCGGCAGATCATGCAGGCCTGATCTGAAGGAGTGCTTAGTAGTGGTAGCAGAAAGGGTTCCTGTTCCTTTGACAAGTGGAAATGAGCTCCTGCATTTTCTTTTCTCAGCTCCGCACAGGCCAGGAGCGGGTAGTTTTGCCAGCATGTTTTCTAATTTAATTACTTATCCTTGTCTCAAATTGTTTATGGTACACTAGGCTATTTAATGTGCCATAAGCAAATGGCTCTTGAAAGAGGAAGAGAATTTATTTGTTTTAGCAAGCTACTCCAACAAAAGTCTATTTCCTCAGCTAATTAAGATTCCATTCGCTAATTTAAATGTTATGCTAATTAAAGCATAATTCTAAAACTATAAAAAAGGGATTTTTTTTTATTACAAAAGGGAAAAAAAACCCAGAAAAGGAAGAAGCCAGCAAGAAAGGAAAGCAGTTGGCCTTTAGGAATTACATTAAATTTATTGCGCCGTCGTTACAATTGTGAGTGGAGTAATTATTTCATTTGCTGCACAAGCCGTATTTGGTGGGGCTGCCTTTTATTCATCCCCCTTGCCCCCCTCCCTTATCACACTTCGGCTCATTAACACACTCCCCATCCTGCTTCTCTCTAATGGGCATCTTGTCTTGTGATGGTTTCAGATGAAATGGGAGTGTGATCCTTAAACTGCTTCTCCTCACGCTCCCCTCAGATGGACCACACACAGTGCTTTTCAGCTCAACTCTCTCTTTTTCCTCTCTTCATGCTGAAGCAGCCAACTTCTGAGAATCAGCTCTGCAAACGAGTCTCCTGGTCAAACCGACTTGGAGAAGTTCACATTGCGCCTTCTAATTACTCTATTTCTCCCTGCTTCTTCTTTTTTTGTTTTGTTTTAAATGCTTGACTTTTTTGTTTCCTTTTAATGAGGCAGCGTGTGATCAGGAGTTTCAAAACAACAGCCAGAGCCTCCTCAAGACTGTAGGGAGTCCACTGCCTCAAACTTCCTTGTAACGACCCTCTCAGTTCTGCTTCCCGGCAACCTGTTTATGGAGCATCCACCCTGATTTTTTGAACAAACAACAAGCACCAGCTATTTACTGAGCATTCATTTTCATTTGTTTGTGGGGGAAGGTTCCTTCTTGCTAAAAGCCCCGAATCAACCTTAATTGTGCAACCTGAATTTGTTGGTATGTGACAGAATCTTTCCCAGAAATAGCAGCAGTCTGGAAGAATCCTCATTAATGTTAACTAGGGGTATGACTAAGAAAATCAGCCTGCCTCAAGGATAGTTCTAGGCCAGCTTGGGCAAAAGGTAGATCAGGATCTACTGATAGCTCTCGTAGTGTTTTGAAATACAGTGGTACCTCGGGTTACATACGCTTCAGGTTACAGACTCCGCTAACCCAGAAATAGTGCTTCAGGTTAAGAACTTTGCTTCAGGATGAGAACAGAAATTGTGGTCCGGTGGCGCGGCAGCAGCAGGAGGCCCCATTAGCTAAAGTGGTGCTTCAGGTTAAGAACAGTTTCAGGTTAAGTACGGACCTCCGGAACCAATTAAGTACCATTGTACTGTACATTGGCAAGGATTTCCGTTGCTTTTAAGGTGGTAGCAAAAAATAAATAAAAAAAATTCCCCCAGGAGTGGATTTTTTTGTATGGAAAGGTTGTTGGCTCAGCTCATGGAGGGCTATTGATGGTGGCTATGCTCTCGCTCCACAGTTGGAGCCAGCGATACTTCTGCATACTAGTTGCTGGAAACCACAGGAGGAGAGACTGCTCTTGTGCTTGAATCCTGCTTGCGGGTTTCCCACAGGCACCTGTGAGAATGGGATGCTATACTAGATGGGCCATTGGGCTGATCCAGCAGGCTCTTCTTACGTTCTTAAGCTCTAGTACTCATAACAAATTCCTGAGCTCAGAAATCTTTTCTAATCTCAGTGGTGTGAGAGTCTAGGAGATCCAGGGTTCGCGTTTCCTTCAGAAATTAGGCACAGTGCAGACTGTGGTGTCTTTATGATATATGGTTTAATTTACACATTTATACTACCTGCACCTAGATGGGGCAGTTGCAGAGCATTCACATCCTATGATGGTCTGGCTTACCCCTTCAGGGCAGCATTGGATTCCAAGGACAGGAAAAAGCCATCCTCTCTGCCTGTCATTCCCAACTCACATGGAGTTCTACCCTCCTTCTATTTCTTGCTGCTAACCAACTCCAAGGACCTCTCCCCAGCCTACATCATTCAAAGTTTAAGCCCTAAACTTGGCCTTGGCCTCTGCCCACCAGAATGAGGGGACACTCCCAGTCTGACAGGAGGATTTATTTTTTAATCACCCCACCCTCCACAATACCCACTTCTGTTCTTTACCCTGAGGAATGCTTTGGCTGGCTTCATCCAGAATCGATGAACAATCTAGAATGTTATTTAGAAGTGTCTGTGAGCTGATTTCATGTGATCAGAGTGGGTCCTGATTAGACCTCGGGGTGGTTATTCAGAAAATATCTGCTATGTTCAGGTATGTTTATGTGTCATTCCTCAAAATACGTGGCTATCTCGTGTCTGGAAGAAATTATTTATTTATTAAAAATCACATTTAATGGCGTTGAGAACTCTAACATCAATCTTGGCAAAGAACCATTTTTAAAAGGAGAGGCTCCCTCCAGAGATTCAGCAGATTTGAACCTTACGATTGGGGGCCCTGATCCAGATTTACATTTGTTAAAGTTGTGGCTTGTTGAATAAGGCTGCAATCTTCTAACACACATTTAACCTCCGTATAGACGGTATGTTAGAAGACTGCAACCTTACTGAATTTACTGAGGGTTTCTTCTGAGTGCAGACGGCTGCACAATAAGTCTCCAAAATTTGGGGCAATGGGAAAAAGCAGTTTCTCTCCAACCCCAACCCCCACCCCTCTCCCAGAAAAACCTGAATCATGGATTTATCTTATTATCACCTCTAAGCATACTACAAATATGCCCAAATTAATCTTTCCACTTGTTCTTAAATGATGGTTAAAATGTATTCATGACATGTAAGTAAGTTCATAAGAGGAAGCTATTTGACTGTGGATCTATTTGTGTCATCAAACTGATATAACAAGATTGCCATTTTGGAAAAGTTAGGTGATAATGAGTCCCGAACTGCGTGAACAAAGCAGTGTGAACTGAGCACACAAAGCAGAATTGAAAAGAAAAAGATGCCTACTTACAGTACGTCTCCATCATTTTTTGGGGGGCCTTGTTTTATTAGGCAATTTTTAAAAAAATAGATTTGTGATTTTATTGCTTTAATATGAATATTGTTAGCTATTTAAAACTGAATGGGAAATATATGTTTGCCACTCTACTGTGCAAGGCAGGGGGTGGAGCTCAGCTGACCAGTGGAAAAATAAGTTATATCCACGCTCACAGGAGTCATTTGACATTCAAAGAAAGGATACTGGAAATATGATTTAACGTTGTTCGTCACATTGTGGTACTATAAAGGGGAGACCTGTGCATATTAAAGTGAAGTGTTTTGTTCTTCTCCTTTAAGTGACCGTAAATCAGAAGTCAAAGCCCATCAAATTGTAATGTTATGTTTTTATAATAAGTCTACTGAGGAAGACTTTGTCAAAACACATTTGGCCTATGAAGGATTTATAACAGCATGTTTATGCACATTCGTATGAGATATTCAATTAATCATATGGCCTATTAAGAGTTTATAATAGTGTGCTTATGTACATTATGGTGCATAAATAAGAGATGGCCATTTAATTGCAATAAAACATGTGGGTTTTTTACACATTTTATCTCCCCCTTTCGCCACTCATTAGGGTTCTATTTTAACATAGAATCATAGAATTGCAGAGTTGGAAGGGACCACAAGGGTCATCTAGTCCAACCCCCTGCCATGCAGGAATCTTTGGGCCCAATGTGGGGCTCGAACCAACAACCCCGAGATTAAGAGTCTCATGCTTTACTGACTGAGCTGTTGCAATAAAAAAGATGTATTTTCTTTACTGTATACGTTTTTACCTTTATCTGCTTCTCTCCCCCCCACCCATCATTCGAGTTTAGTTAAGCATGATTATAACCTTGCATGTTTGCATACCAACTTGGTATATGGCAGATTTCTTTGTTGCATTTTCCTATGTCCGAATGCACTGAAACATCATTACTGTCTAAAGACATTGCCAAATTTGAGGGGTTCCCAGCCCAGATGCTTTCCAGACACCCTGGACACTTTGCCCTCTCAATGGACACTCCCCCCCTTTTACCTTAAATGTGAGATGGATGGTGGTTGTTCCGTCACCACCCACACTCCTCATCTCCTGACCCCACTCTCACTTTATTAAAATTGGTTTTGCCACAGCTAATGTGGCAGCAGCGCTCCTACTCTCTTGGGATGGGGTGTCCGTCCTTAGAGCAGGATATGCTGGGTGAAGAGGCCTCAGAGAGCTCCTGTGCTATAGGAGCCAACCCCATGGGGCTGAGGTCCCTCTGAAGACCAGCCTCCACTAAGTTGATGAGCATTGGTGTGTGTACACCACATCATGTGATTGATTATGCAAGCCGAGGCTTACCTCCCCCACCCTCCAATATTTCATTCCAGTTGGCGCCCCTGCCCTGTGCCACCACTGGTTTGCTGCCAAAATCTTATTAGAAGTGATTTAAAACTGAATTTAAAAATTTAAAATGATTTAGAATTGAATTTCGGACACAATTTTAAATTAAGCAAGAGGGAGAGATGGGTGAGGAGTAGGGTGGGGACTGATCATCCTTATTTCAGATAAACCTGAAGTCATTTGGGGGCACATAAGCTTCACGTGGTCAGGGGCGAAGGAAGGCACCCGGTGTGGGGCGTTGGGACAAACCACCTGGCGGTGCATGCACAGTGCTGCTATGTGCCCCGCATGCACAGATGGGTGGTTTGCCAATGGCACCACTCGAGTGCCGTACGGACGGCGGCGGGATCCTCTGCTTGTGGCTGCAGCTCTGAGAGAGCTGGAGCTGCAAAGCCACACGCAGCCGATGGCTAGTGGGTAGGCTTGCCTTGTGCACTGCTTGCTTTTTGCTTGCTGTAGGCTTGGGAGTCACTGGTGGGGGGCAGAATGTCACCCCTGTCAGGATGGCACCCGGAGCATGCCGCACCCTCTGCACCTGCCTTGCTCCACCTCTGCACATGGTCCCCTGCATGATACGCAGCCCTAGACCTGTGTCCCTTAGTCTGCTACCCTACTCTAGCCTGGCAGGAGCTCACCAAGTTCCCAGCCAGGGAGGTCTTTTGCCTGAAACCCTTTTAAACAGAATGGCCAGGCAGCAGATTGAACTTGGAGCCTTTGACATGCAAATCATGTTTCTCCCTAAATCTGCTAAATTGAAGCCCTTTCTTGAGGCAGCTTTTCCTCTCCCTTTCCGTTCCTGCCTGCTCCACTTGGACTCTCCTTGATGGCAGGGGCTGCTCCCCAGGGATGCTGACTCAATCCACCCCTGCAGAGCAAGTTCATTTTCTATTCTATCTCTGCCTTTTGATAGCAGATTTGTCCGGGTGCAAAGAGAACCTCAGCTGCAAATCGATGCCTTTGGAGAAGAGATTTAACTGTGTGGAAGCTAGTCAGGGGGTCTTTTTTTTATTTACATATTTATCTTCACTCCCCTCCCTTTTTTATTGGGGGGGCATGGGGAGAAAAAGAAGCCAATTAAGATTCTCAGATGAAGCCAACAACTCCTTGGCTTCTGGTTGCTGTGGGAGCTCTCTCATCAGCACCGCATTAAATTGCCAGACCTGGGTATCATGATTATTATTGTTGTTTGTACAGCCTGGGTAAATAAATGCCATGTAGCGCTTCCAAATAATTGAACTGCCTCCTCTTCCTCAGCTTCCTCCCATACCACCTTTTCCACCTGCAGCATTGTATTGTGCTGCAAAACACCTGCTACGAACAACACAGAGATCCCTCTAGCAAGGAAGAACTTTTCACCTCCCAGGATAAAACCCTCCCCCTGAACCTCAAATTCCATCTTTCCAGTTTATAACTCATGTGTAGAAACTTTAAAGATGGAAATAAGAACAACAAACTTTATATCCGTATACTTGAAAAAAATGAGAACCGGTATGGTATAGTGGTTAGAGTGTCAGACTAGGACCTGGGAGTTCACTCTGAATGTCACTACAGTGGTACCTTGGTTGAAGAACAGTTTAGTTTATGAACAACTTGGATTAAGAATGCTGCAAACCCAGAAGTAGGTGTTTTGGTTTGTGAACTTTGCCTTGGAATAAGAACATGTTCCGCTTCCTGTTGAGTGTGTTCCATTTGTAAATTGAGTCCCTCATTGCTATGGAAAAGCACGCCTTGGTTTAAGAATGCTTTGGTTTAAGAACAGACTTCCGGAACGGATTAAGTTTGTAAACCAAGGTACCACTGTATAAGTGAAATTTCAGTGGAGGTTCTTTGGGGGCATTTCAGCCTGTATCTTGCTTTTGGATCCACAGTGGCTGGTGCCCCATAAGGACTAGTAGGGCAGAAAGCAGGGAGGCCAACAGTAGGTGGTGCCAGAGCCAATGACAAGGCAGACACAACCATTTTTTTTTTGTTTTGCCCCCATCCTCCTCCTCACTGAGTTTTGCAAGGGCAGCACTGAGACTGAAGAGGAAGAAGTTGACAGCTGTTGTCACCACCTGGACAGAATGTAAATAAGAAGGCAGGAAGGTGGCAGCTAGCTGAGGGCCGACTGAGGTTGGTGGCCACCCTCAGAGTTAGAGGAAGAAGAGAGAGCCATGTCCTCAGGGCACGACAATGTAGAAGCGGGTGCTGAGGGCTCCCCCATCGGTGGGGTGACCTTGGGAGCCATCTGAATCAGAGTCCTCCTTGGAGTGACACTGGGACATGGCTGCAGGGGGGGGGGGGGACAAGACGGTGGAAGAGCAAATATCTTCTTCTTGACCATCAGTGTAGTAATTGGAAAAGCCATCCTTTGAGGCCAACACAAGCACTTTTCTTGTTTTGCATTTCTTGAGTTTCTGTTCCTTTATTTCATAAGCTGTAAGGAGACATTAATGAATTTCTGAAAGGATGGCAGTGGGAAAGAAATCATTTTGCGATTATTACATTGTCCATTGTTTTGTCCCAGTAGGGAGGCAACCATCTAAAAACCCAGTTTTCATTTATTCACTTGACTCGATTGAAAACTTTTTGCTCTTTACGCACACGTCTGCATCATGCAGCTCTGTGAATGCATTCACCCACTGTCTGGATTATGGGACACAGACCCTGTAGTCACACAATTTTGGGGAATGGTATTGCATTCAGTCAGGTGAAAATATTTGCTTTCTTTAGACTACCTGTTGCTGAGGATTCTTGCTTAGTGAGTGTTGCTAGCCCTTTGAGGGGCAACATAGGGACCAGTTTGGATCTTTTTGAATATAGCCATTGAAAGAGGTATAAACCTGAGTTTCTGCAGCTTGCTAGCAAATGTGAGTCTTGCGGGGAACTCAAAAGTTACATTGCTTTTGGGAAAAACTGATCTTGCTGTAAAGGGCAGCGCTGTTGACTTTATGTTTTATTGATTGATTGATACATCTTGGAAATGAATTGTAATGAATTATTTATAGATGCTGACCTTATATTTTGTTTCATGCAACTGATTTGGTATTGTTACAAACACAGGAAACAGCCTTATACTACATTAGATGCTGTCGGTCCATCTAGCTCAGTATTATTGACACTGACTGGCAGCAGCTCTCTGGGATTTCAGGCAGTCATCTCTCTCAATACTACTTGGAGATGCTAGGAACTGAACCTGGGACCTTTTGCATGCTCAGCCCCTGAGCTACAACCCTTCCCAGTTAATCCTGATGTTGTCGTGAGCAACTTTGGGCTCCATTTACCACGAGAAAAGGACATACAAATACAGTATTTTTTGCTCTATAAGACTCACTTTTTCCCTCCTAAAAAGTAAGGGGAAATGTGTGTGCATCTTATGGAGCGAATGCAGGCTGCACAGCTATCACAGAAGCCAGAACAGTAAGAGGGATTGCTGCAAACCCATTTTAATAGCAGGTGTAATGCAGAGATTAAGCTGTGACTCGTAGGTCCCAGGTCCAAATCTTGTGTGTTTTATGAGCTCATCAGGTGACCTAGGGAAATCCCCTATCCCCTATATCCTATCTACAATGCGGCTATTTTACTAGCAGGGTTTTATACAGCTCCCTGGTAGTGCCTTTGACATGCAAATCATGTTTCTCCCTAAATCTGCTAAATTGAAGCCCTTTCTTGAGGCAGCTTTTCCTCTCCCTTTCCGTTCCTGCCTGCTCCACTTGGACTCTCCTTGATGGCAGGGGCTGCGCAGCTATCCCAGAAGCCAGAACAGCAAGAGGGATCCCTCTTGCTGTTCTGGCTTCTGAGATTTAGAATATTTTTTTTCTTGTTTTCCTCCTCCAAAAACTAGGTGCGTCTTGTGGTCTGGTGTGTCTTATAGAGTGAAAAATATGGTAAATAGGTGGTTACTGATTGATATCCCACCTTTTTCTCTGAAGCAGGCCAAAAGCAAGCAAACAAACACAGTGGAATAACAATAAAAAGTCCTAACTGCTATAAAACACTACATAACTAAAACATGCCTGCTGAAAAGACACTGGGTTGTAACTTCCACTCAGGGTAGATTCATTGGAGTGGACCTGCTTAACCATGTCTGTTAATTTGACTGAGTCTGCTCTGAGTAGGACTAGCATGGGATGAGGCCCATATGGTAGCGAGAACATGAGACTGCTTTCTTAGGCATGTCATCCCACTGACTGTGCACCACATCAGTGGATATGAAACTACCTTCTACTGAGTAAGGTAAGGATGATGGGTGCATCTAATTCAGCTTTAGTCTATACTAGGGATGTATATCCATATGTTGTTGGACTGCAGCTCCACTCAGCAGGACCAATGGTCAGGGATGATGGTAGAGCTGGAGTCCATGTTCCCCACTCCTGCTCTCCACTGACTGGTTGCTGGTCTCTGGAGCTTCAGATCAGACTGGAAGAATTTTCTAGCCTCACTGAAGATATCAGGGATTCAACCCGGGACTTTTTGCATGTGGAGCATATACTGTCCATGGAGCTCTTCTCCATGATGATGATGATGATGACGACGACGTGTGGTAGCTACCCGTTCTCTGCTCTACTTGTATATTCATCCATAAATAGATACTGCAAGGTTGGCATAAGCCTGGCCATTTTAGGGAACAGAGCCTCTGAAAGCCTGGTCTTATTTCCCTTTGGGCATATCAGGAATGTGAAACACAACGTAAGTAGTCACCACTTCTAGACTTAAGTGGACTTGCCCCCCCTCTTTGGATTAGGGGTGAGGAACCTGTGGCCCTCCAGATGCTGTTGATGGTAGTAGTACCATCAGTCACAGCCAGCATATCCAGTTGTCAGGGATGATGGTAACTATAGTCCAACCTCTTGAGGGTTAAAAAGGACCCCTGACAGTTAAGTCCAGTCACAGACGACTCTGGGGTTGTGGTACTCATCTCGCTTTACAGGCCGCGGGAGCCAGCGTTTGTACACAAACAGTTTTTCCGGGTCATGTGGCCAGCATGACTAAGCCACTTCTGGTGCAACGGAACACCAAAACCAGAGCAGCGCACAGAAACACTGTTTACCTTCCTGCCAGAGTGGTACCTATTTATCTACTTGCACTTTGACATGCTTTTGAACTGCTAGGTTGGCAGGAGCTGGGACCAAGCAATGGGAGCTCACCCCGCTGTGGGGATTCGAACCGCCAACCTTCTGATCAGCAAGCCCAAGGGGCTCAGTGGTTTAGATCACAACGCCACCCACGTCCCATTAATCTTGAGGGTTAACCACCTGTAATTAAGATGGCCACATATCTTAGTTCACTTAATTCAAAAGGTGCTAAACCAGCCCTGCTTCATTCGAGGATCCTCCTGCCCAATAGACTAGAACCTCCAGCCAGAGAGTCTGCTGTCACCCAGACCAATTGGGCTGAATTTACCTGATCAAGGACCTGCCTATTAGAATCTTAAAGCAATAGTTTTTTCCTCCCTCCCTCTGTCAGAATTTGCCACCAAAATCTACTGCTGCATAGGCTTGCATCATCGTTAGCAGTACCCGTCCTCTGACGCTGCCATGGAGGTCTCTCACACACATCAACAGGCATATATACAGCATTTCTGCATGAGTATTACCTTTGCTTACTCCCGAAGTCTCTCCCAATAGCTCATCAGCATTCACACTTCACTCTTGCCCAGAATTGGCCTTAAATGCCAGGTGTGTTTTCCCTCCCATATGGCAAGAAGACATTAAGCTGGTTCCAGGCAGCACTTTCCTGGATCTCCCGGTACCACCCACGCCTGGTATTTCTACTGGCTCTGCTTTTACCCAGCTGTGTGCAAGCCAGCATCCTCCCTGCTTAAGGGATTTTATGGAGAGAGGTTCTGGATTAGGTAGATTTGATAGGAACTGATAGCTTCTGAAAATGAAATTATTTTACCTGCATTTCAATTTGATTCTTGATGCCAATGAAAACTGTGTAGGGGGTGGTGTGGTGTAAAAATGGGAAGCGTACCCAACCCAGAGTTAATTAACTTGCAGTTTTCATCTGCCTTCTCCCACTCTGTTCTTTTTTAACCATTTAGCAAAGGCATCTTTAAATCCCAGCTTCCAGAAGGCATTAAGGAATAGAAAACTCAATGCTGACAGCCCCCCCCCAACTCTGCCGACACCACTTCAACTCTGATGAGCCTTCTGCTAACTACCTGATCTGTTATTTGGGGGAAGTGAAGTGGGTATTGCAGAATATTAAGATATTTGGGGGAGAAGCGGGGAAGAAGAAGAAAAAGGGAGAGAAATCACATCAGGACTGACTAGTTGGCTGCAGTAACAAAATTGCCATCGGCTGATGCATTAATCTCTGCGGCTGTCGGAAAAATTCTGTCAAACGTCTTCCTGGAAATTGAATACATTACAGCTAATTCAATCACACAGTTGGAGTGCCTGGCATTTCCGTTGGCTAGCTGGCAGGTTGGTTGGTCTTTGCCACCGGAGGTTCTGGGAAGGACGCAGTAGGAAAAACCCAAAGGGTCTAGGTGAGGGAATGGGCTTGGGGTTTCAGAATATGGTTTGTGTACAAAGATGGAACTGGAAGAGTGCTATTCTCTCCCCCCCCCCACTTTATTTATTTATTTATTTTATTTGCCAATGTAACAGGAAGAGAAAAGAAAAATGAAAATTCTAAAAAAATGAATAATAGGAACAATCAGCTTTTTCTCAGGGTTAACTCACGGGAACTCTGTTCCGGCACCTCTCAGGTAGGCGTCACTGCCATTCTAAGAGAACGAGAGAGGTGTTTGTGGTGAGTTCCAGAACTTTTTTTTTTTTAAAGCACTGGCAACAATTAAACAATAGCATCACCACTGCCAGCTGACACTGTCAATAAGAACAGCCCATCAATCCTGATTACAATATTTAATTTAATATAGGTAGTCCAAATAGGTTTCTAAATGAAACTGGTGATTGTATGTCATGCATTCAAACCTAGAAAGAGCAGTGAGATCTGCAAACCACCATGTGAAAGTTGGTGGATGTTTGTCCTCCCGACCCTGCAGCACAAGTCTTTTAGACACCTAAGATTGGCTCACAGAACCTGCTTTTGACATCCATCTGTTAGTCGCCACAGCTCAGGAATGTAATTTAAGAGTGCATGAACATCCTCAGACATCAGTGTATTTCTCCAAAGCAAAGTTGATTTGAGCAGCAATTTCTGACCAGAATGAAAACACTACTGGACTGAAATAGAACAACCAGCAAGGAGCAAATAGGTGCCATGTTTCTGAAAAGCAACAACAAGCAAATCCATTTTAATAGCAGGTGTAATGCAGAGATTAAGCTGTGAGTCGGAGGTCCCAGGTCCAAATCTTGTGTGTTTTATGAGCTCATCAGGTGACCTTGGGAAATCCCCTATCCCCTATATCCTATCTACAATGCGGCTATTTTACTAGCAGGGTTTTATACAGCTCCCTGGTAGTGGCATTAGTGTAAGCCTGCAACAGGATTTCTCCCAAGCCAGGAATGGGAAACTTAAGTCTCTCCAGATGTAGCTGGATTATGCCTCTTTACTGCCCTGACCCCTGGCTGTGGCTGATGTGAATTGTAGTCCAACAACACATGGAGGACCACAAGTTCCCCTCCAGGTCATAGGACAAGGGGAAAGAAGTGGGGGTCTGGAGAGTATGTTGTGATACGGAGAACAGTGCACAGTTAATTTACTGTGCCTGAATGCAACACACTTTTTGGTAGGCTATGTGTGTTTCTAAACAAAGGAAGACTCTAATGCTGGGATGGGAAACCTGTGGCCCTGTAGATGTTGCTGGACTCCAACTATCAGCTCCAGCCAGCATGGTCAAGAGCCAGGGGGTGGTAGGAGTTGCAGACTAACAACATTGTGCATTTACTGTGCCAGTGATGACTATGTAGGGGTGCGCAAATGCTTTGAGCATACCATGCAAGTACAGGAACAGAGCAGGCCAGAGAATCATAGCGTGCTGCTCTCAGCATCCTAAGAAGCTTGTCTTTCTTCCCCCCCTTTTTTTTGTTAAAGTGAGTCTCTAGCCCTTAAAGTTGCAAAGACAGACTTGAAAAGCAAGAGATTGATTCCAGATGGAACCTCAGAAGTGGGCAGGGATGGGTGGAACCTGGATCATGGTGAGGGGAAGTTGATTGCCTGACATACCTGTCTTGCTCTTCCCCAACAGAAGCAAAACAAATGATGTGAAATAAGCAAGTTGTTATTGTTGTTGGTGGTGTTGTCCATCTGTCTCAAAAGACAATGGAGTGTGCCTCCAGGGGTGAATTCAAAATGCTGTGTTAGCAGCACCAAAATAACCTGCCCAGGGTGCAAGCCTGGGCAGTGAGTATGGAGGTGCTGTGCTGCCCAGACAACAAAACCCCACTCTCAGCCTTGCGGAACAATATAAATATTCATATGTATATTTACATGATTTGCATATTTACATAAGTTGTGGAATCCAGCTTTGTATAGCACCAAATTTGGATTACCTTGATGCAGATTTACTAGCTGCTCCCCTTAACATGGAGGGTACATACCGTATATACTTGAGTACAAGCCGACCTGAATATAAACCGAGGCACCTAATTTTACCACAAAAAAACTGGGAAAACTTATTGACTCGAGTATAAGCCTAGGGTGGGAAGTGACGACAGCGGCAAAGGCCGCTCTGTGACTCTGTACATTGCTGTTCTGTAATAGAGAGGATTTTAAATCAATTAATTTAAACCAGCCATTTAAACCTCACTGTTACTTGACTTAACCCCTAAGTATCTCCCTAGTATTTACTGTTCCTATGGAGATGTTACCCAGAATAGCACTGCAGTGCATGTGCCATTGGCTACTTTCCACTTCAAATCATTGGAAATCCTCTCCCCCCCCAACCTCTCCCCCCCCCTTTTAAAAGACTTAGTGGTGCTAGGGAGAAAATAATAATATCAAGTGTAATAAACAAGAAGTGATGCCTTACAACCTCCTTTGGGAATCATCCCCTTTGTGACTTTGGTTAGAAGGTGGCAACAAACCATCGATTCCCCCCAAGATAAATGGCAGGGAAAGGGCTCGTGGCTGGGTGAATCAATGTATCTCTTTAAAAGACTACAACAAACTGGGCTGAAAGTTGAAAGGCGTTTATTGATGTGTTGGTGGGGAAGCGGAACATATATTTCTCTGTTCAGGCTGGGCTTTGAAATATCTGAGTCAATCCCTGCCAAGTTTCATAAAGCAGAGCTTTCTTTCCAGGAATACCCACCCTTGGCAAGATTACCTAAGCTGTGACAAGCACAGGCAAACATCATGTCTAAGCTGAGTTCATGTTTTCCTGGTGTGCGATGGGGGAGTGGGATTCTCTGTCTCTAACCAGTACCTGCACTACATGCTGTCAAATACCCTACTGGGACTGAGATACTGGAATGAGTATGACTCTGCCCGATCCTTTGGCCTTTCCTTCATTAAAGCAGCTAAGAGGAACAAAGCACCCACATCTGGCTATTAATTGGGGAAGATGACTTGATTAATGAGTATTATGCTAATGCGGGGTCAAGGGACAAGACCGTGTTTATAAAAGGCTGAGCCAAGTTAGAACCCCAGTGTGTTTTACAGCCAGACTTCTTCCCATCGCCTTCCAATTCTGCCTTTTCCTGTAAACCCATCAGTGTTTTATTTTCCTTGGTGACTTTTTAGTTCATAGGTTTCTTTTTTTATGGGGATAGAAATTTACTGCCAACCTGGTTTTCAGGTCTTCGGAGTATCTGCTTCTCTTGTTAATTTCTGTTGGGAATTTATCTGTCTCTCTCTCTCTCAGTATGTCTCACAAGTAACTCTATTTAACTTTCTCGCTCTCTCTATGTATAGATATGAAAGGGAGAAACCAGTAAAAGCAACACAGAAATGTGTTAGTCTTTAAGGCGCCACAGGACACTTTCTTGCTTTTGCTGAAACAGAGCAGCATGGCTTCCCCTCTTGAAACTGTTCTCAGTGCAAATAGTTTTGTGTTCCCTTGCAACTTAGAGCAAATGTAAATGCTCACAAAAAATCAATAACTATTCTAATTTGGCTGTACAGATTTCAGGCTCAGAATTTGAATTGTTATCTTTTTTAAAAGTATAACCGAATAGCACAGTGCTTTTTCACTTCATAGAATCTCTTGGTTGTTTTGACACTGGCAAATGTCAAATATATCTCAGGTTTGTTTTCAAGGCTAAGTATGGCTGTGCAGATCTGTTAATTTCAGCTTCTCTCCATTTCTCATTTTTCCAATCTTAAATTCAGCCCTCCACATTTCCGCATCATGTAGTGATCTTTTTCTTAAATTCTCATGAAAAATCACTGGGAACTGAGTGTGAATCTCTCCTGGTGCGCACTTTTATGTACAATTTTGTTTTAATATACACAATTTTTGCAAAGTTATTTCCCTTAAAATAATTTGTGTGTGTTATTTACACACACAAACTCTCACGTTGTTATAGACAATATATGCCCAAGTATATGCATTTAAACACATTACTTGGCTGGAGCACTGCATTTAAAAATTTGGAGAAGTTCAATTTTTGAGGGATGGCTGTGTTTTGCTTCTAGGTAGGTTTGCCTTTAACTGCTAACCAAATCTAATTTCTCACTTATATCTAGCTGAGATTCTGTGTGGTGAAATGATAGAGCATGTGCTGGGAAATGCCCTCAGCCAAATGCCCTCTTAGCCATGTGGCTTTAGGCAAAGCATTATTCTCTCCCTGCCATTATTACCTCTTTGTAATAGAGGAATAATAAGACTGGTTCTCCTTTCTTTTCCCTTCCCTTGCCATCTCACAGACTTCCCTAGCCTAGTGTTCTCTGCATATTGCTGAAATGCAGATCACATCAGCATAGCCAAAATGGCTAGTGATTAGGGATGATGGGGATCGTTGTCCAAAATATCTGAAAAGCCCCAGGTTGGGGAAGTCTTGTATAGGGGATTCATGTAATACTACTTGATAAATATATATAAAGTGTGCAATGTCCTTTTTGAGGTGAGACACCCAAACGATACACAGTTATTCAAAAATACAACCATGCCATAGATTTGCACAATGACATTATGGTATTGGCAATTTTATTTTCAAATTCTTCACTAGTGATCCCTAGCATGGACTTTGCCTTTTTCACAGCTGCTGCACACTGGGTCTGCATATTCATTGAGCGATCCATAGGACCCCAAGATCTCATTCCTGATCAGTCACTGCCACATTCTGAGCCCATGAATGTATATGTGAAATTAATAATTTTTGCCCAAGCATGCATCACTTTACACTTCTTTACTTTGAATAGCATTTGCCATTTACCCTATTCACTCATTATAAAGGTAAAGGGACCCCTGACCATTAGGTCCAGTCGTGAGCAACTCGGGTTGCAATGCTCATCTCACTTTATTGGCCGAGGGAGCTGGCGTACAGCTTCCGGGTCATGTGGCCAACATGACTAAGCTGCTTCTGGTGAACCAGAGCAGCGTACGGAAACGCCATTTACCTTCCCGCTGGAACGGTACCTATTTATCTACTTGCACTTTGACATGCTTTCGAACTGCTAGGTTGGCAGGAGTAGGGACCGAGCAACGGGAGCTCACCCCGTCACGGGGATTTGAACCGCCGAACTTCTGATTGGCAAGTCCTAGGCTCTGTGGTTTAACCCACAGCGCCACCCGCGTCCCTATTCACTCATTATAGAGAGGAGCTAATTGCCATCTCTTTTTGTTTTAGTGGTACAGTTTAGTATCACCAGGAACCTTGGGCAGGTCATGGCTCAACCCTAACTAACTTTAGATCGCTTATAACCAAGTTAAAAATACTTTGGTGGACTCCACTTTCAATATCCCTTCACTGAAAGAACTGATTATTTATTCCCATGCTCTACTTCCTCTTACTCTTCCCCATCCTCAATAGACCTCACATCTTGTTCCACAACTGCTAAGCTTACTCATGAATTTGGTGAAGTGCTTTGCTGAATGCTTTTTGAAAGTCCAAGTACATTGTAGGCTTATCTACACTTCTGTTTGTCGCGCCCCTTTCCCCCAAGAAAATCTCGTGGTTTGGTGCTGAATCAGACCAAATGGCAATGGGGTTTTTCTGCGGATTGCCATTTGTTCTGATTTATTGCTAAAGAGTGGGTTTCCTAGAGGAAATCAGTGGGGCAAAGGCAAAACCACATAGACTTGTGCTTTCTAGGCATGGGACAAGTGGAAGTGTGGATGAGCCCTTTGTCAACTGGAACCTTAACTAAGGATTTCACAAGTGTTGGTTACTTAACAGATTCAGCTGCCTTGCGGGGCTCTAAGCACAGGCCTGCAGCAGGATTTCTCCTAATCTAAGAGACGAAAGGGAGTCTGAAGGTTGGATAGCACACAGTTGATTCATTGTGCCTGCCTAATTTTACCTCTTCATCTGAGTTCTGTTCCATATATATATATATATATATATATATATATATATATATATATTACTATTCTCTACTATGATGCAATCTTGGGAACTAGCTGTTAAACAGATAGGTAAGCTAAGCCCTTCTGATCAAAGGTGTTAGCCCTGCCTTTAGTATTAGAAAGCTGGCAACAGCTGCTGATTTCCTTCCCGAC
The DNA here is from genome assembly GCF_964106645.2 of Podarcis pityusensis. Classification (NCBI taxonomy): domain Eukaryota; kingdom Metazoa; phylum Chordata; class Lepidosauria; order Squamata; family Lacertidae; genus Podarcis; species Podarcis pityusensis. The sequence goes on along the minus strand of NC_138040.1, from coordinate 20,248,140 downwards.
ATCTCACAGGTCAATACCACCTGCCTAAGGTCCCTCCTGAGAAATGCCCCACGTTGTCTTTGGTGGACCAGCTTATCCCACCGCAGAGAAGAATTAATTATGCACATCACAGATTTGCCACCACAGCTAGCCATCACGGCAGGGTATCCACGACTCTCTCTTTCATCCGGAATCTTGCAACTTCAAGGGCTTCTTAAAATGGCAAAATTGTAATTGACTTATCCTGGAACTGGCAAGTAGGTTTAATTTGACTTTGTGAAAAGAGAGAGTCTATGTTCCTTGCACTCAGAGTTGTTGCAGGGGAAACTTGTTTATTAATTAATTAAACAACCATGTTCATGACCCCTCAAACAAATGATGAAAAAACAAAAAAGTTCCAGGGCCTTGGCTCTCTGCCGTTGTGCAATTAAGCATATCCACCTTCCTACCTGAGTGCTAGTCAGACCCCAAAGTCACAGAAAGGCTATGGGGACAGACCACAACTCAGTAGTTTGCATGCAAAAGCTCCCAACATTTGCAGGCAGGCTGGGAAATACGGTATGCTTCTCTTAAATCCAGGAAAGCTACTGCTGCCCAATAGTCTCTCTCTCACGCATACATCCACATGCAGCTTCTTACTTTCCTATGGGTGTGTGTGTGTGTGTGTGTGTGTGTAGGCAGTTTGCCAAAGACAAAAAAATAACTATCTCTATTTTTTTTTTTAGTGGAGGTGACTCCAAAGATACTTGCCTAATGGAATGAGAAATTTGTGCTGCTGCTTTATTTAAAAGACAAATTGTTCTTCAACCCCTGTGGTAAAGTAGAACAGTGTTTATTGCTTCCTTCTGGCTTCTTGGCCACACTGCCATTTTTATTTATTTATTGTGTGTGTATGTATGTGTGTGAGAGAGAATGAGAGCTCAGGAGAGCAATGGCAAATAACTTGAACTTCTAAGTGAATATGTGTTTATAATGCAGAATGTTTGTTGGGAACTTTCACAATAATATTTTTTTTTATAAAAGAAAGAAAGAAAAGAAAACTGTTATAAGAAGGAATAAGGGAGTTTTACAAAACTGTTGGAAAGCTGGGTTAATGCATACTAATGACACCCAATCCAGAATAATGAGGCAAGAGGTTTTTTTACTTTAATAATGTGAATAAGTGCAGCATTCCATTAGGAAGGGTGTTTTTTCCCCCAACCCCTAAAACGATGGCAATGAATTTGAGATTTTCCTTCTTTGGATCAGAAACAAATTCTTACAGGTTTCAGCATTGGGCCTCATGTATCTGTGTAGTAGTTACGGTTGTTGTTGTTATAACAACATTAAGGTGCACAATATGAACAAATATATGTCAAATTAGCTGTTAATCCTTTTCCCAATCACCTCAGCACCCCACCATCTCTCATCTAACCACAGTCATTGAAAACATTCAACCCATTTATTTATTTTTACTGTAAATATGAGAATCCTCCTTGTACCTTATCTAGAGTTGTTTTTCACTGTAACAGTTATTACCTATTAGATTCCTTCTAAACAGGCTCTTACTAGTCTCATGGTCAGGTCACATTATTGTTTACATGATACTGGACTCACTCATAATGAGTTTTACAGAAATTACATGACACGTCCAGGATAGTTAACACTGGCATGGGAAACTTTTGAGTCGCTGTGTCTTCCGGAACTTATGATTCTGGACTAGTATGGGAGTGATGCTCCCACACTGGCAAGGAAACTTCAGAAGAGACCCTATGTTGTCCTCAAAGCAACCGAGGGGTCTTGTGTACTTCGAACCATCCTTTATGCTCAACTTGAGTGAGATAGCTCACCACACCTCTATTCTTCCAGCCTTCCTGAAACACAGTAGAAATATTCTGGAGGGCGTATTGTTCAACTAAGTGCTCTGTTGAGCCTGTACTGAAGGATCCTCTTACAAGCAGATAGGGAGAAGTGTTCAGAAATTGGAATGCTGGGGTGCATCTCATCTGACAAAGGAACTGGTTTCCTGAAATGGGTGAGGGCAAGAGGTTCCTGGGATGCTGGAACTGTTTAAGATTACTTACAACATTTACCCTTCTGTAAATTTTCTAACAGAAGCAACAACAAAATGGCTAGTCAGTGTGGCTCACACCGGTTAAAATCTTTGCTTTCTGTTTCATCCCTCTCTTCTCCAAGCTATTTGCATAAAAGGAGAGCTTCTCTGAAATACTCATGATGAGGGGGAATATGCAATTCTATGTCTGGGCCCTCTTCCTCCCTTTTCTTCTTCTGATGCTTTGAATACGACTTCCATACAGGTAGAAGTGGTTCACTTTGTGGGGTGGAGATGCTAGGCAAGCTTCCTGGCAGGTGGATCACTATTGCTTACCTGGAGAAAGAGAGGGAAGTGGGTGAATCTGCTGGGAGGACAGAACAGTATAAATACACCAGTGGTGCCAATCTGGCACTCCTCCCAATGTGGTTGCACTGCCCTGACTTTCCCACTGCTTTGCTAGTTCATTGTTGCATAGGATGCTGGGTTATTATCATTCTAGGCCCCCATCTAGTACACTTGAAATTTCGCATCACTTAACCAATGAAACTATTGCACACACTTTTCCCATTCTCCGAAAAATGCATAGTAGTGCAACGCCTGGTGTTATAAGGCTTCCTTCCTTCCTTCTCTTCCCCTCCGCCCACCCTTCTCCCTTTCTGTAGATCTGCAAAAACTGTCCAGCATCTTGCTGTTCAAAATCAGACATTTAACTGCAGTTAAATAATTCCTAAAAGATGAACAGAATGTATATTTGTTGTACTCTAAGATCTTAATTGCCAACTTTACACCACACTCTGATACAAGCCAGCAGAGGACAAGCCATGTGTACTTTTAAAAATACTGTAATCTTACTTCTACTGAAAAGAGGCACTCTCTAACCTTAAATGTCACAGACTTCCAAAAGAAGAGATTCACTGTTTTCCATAAGTAGAACTACCCCTACCATGCAATGGGTGGAGCAAGCTTGTCTGGGTGGCACCATGGGGAGAAGAATGGAATAGATGAAGGCAAAAATTGGTGTCTGAATGGTGCACCCAAATTGTCTAAGCTGTTGGCCCTACTGGCAGGAGGTGTGTGCTTATAGTGCCATTAGGCTTGTAATTCAGACAGCGGAATATTTTGGGCTGGCATTGTCTAGAGATGTAAGAAGGGATCGATTTCTGTTCTGCTGCTTATTTGTTGCATGCAAGTGCTGTTTCTGTTCTATTGCAGTTTGGCTTCTGACAGAAGTGATGTTTGAACCTCACTTAGTCACATGTATTACATTATAAACCACCCCAGGTCTGCCAGGAATCTGTCCATAACCATCAGATTCTGGCAGGCTCACAGTATTCTCAGCCGGCTCCACCTAGCTAGCTATAAGTTATGACCACTTCCCATTTTTAAAGCCAGTGTTATCAACCATGGGCAGTAGGGCCTCAACCTGCTATGTTCCACAGTATAACAGGCTTGTTTTCCAAAGCTGAATTTCTGCTGGTTGACTTACAATCAAATCATTTTCTCTGCTTAACTTTTAATAAGTGTGATTCAGGCCCCCAATTGCCTGCCAGCTGTCTCTGAAGCATCCTAGGAAATACTTCTTTGAGCAGCGCAGTGGAAACGGCACAGATGGCATCTCAGAAGCATGGCAGTACGTCCACCAGCCACGGCCTGGCACACACTAGGCCCATGCAAATGTCATGCAAATTGTGTGGGCTGTATATAAATATGTTATGCAAATCAGCAGTTTTCCCCTCCAACTCATGATACAATTCCAGGGTGACTCCTAGTGCTGAAAGATGAGCTTGCCAGGAAGCGAGTGGTGCAACCTAGTTAAGCTTAAAGCCCTCACATTCAAAGGTGTGAGGAAAATAATATATACAAACTTTAATTTACTAGGTTACTGGGAGGTGGTGGAGGGAGGGTGATGCCATCAGACCCAGAATTATGTTGTCATTATGTATGCTGCAGAAACAACCACTGGTCCATCTAGTTTAGTATTGTCTACAGTGGCTTTCTAGGATTTTAGCCAGTGGTCTCTCCCAGGCCCACCTGGAGATGCCAGGGATTAAACCTTGGACCTTTTGCATGCAAGGCAGATGCTGTAGCACTGAGCTATGGCTTTTCCTCAGCTCCCAATGGAGTGGTCCAGAGCATTAAGTAAAGGTTTTCCTCCATCCCAACAAGTGCAGATTCTGTCATCAACATTTATAGAAGATGCTAGGGACTTAACCTGGAGTTCCATGTCAGGGCACACTAAGGCTGAGCTCCTGAACCTGTTCAGTACACCATGTCTTCAGTTTGCCATGAACATTCACACATGAGATAAAAGAGCAGGACTTTCAACTCAGGCATGGAACAACCACTTATCATCCCCAGATGCTATTGTGCATGCCTGGTGTGAGCTAGTGAATTAATCAATGGTCCTACTCACATGCAATGCCTAATATGTAAAAGCTAGTGTTGTGGGAGAAATGTGATTCAGTTTACATTTGAAAGTGAGTCTGCCTGCTTCACATTTTCTGAAACAATATGCAAAACTGAAAAATAGCCCTCCTTCAAAATACACAATTTTGCAATGCAATGCAATCTTCAGCCAAGTAAATCGTACAAAAAATGTACATACAAAGGGAAAGTGTGCATAAAATGGAAATTAATCAGTGAATTTCTGAAAGATATATTTGCATGCCATTATGCCACATATACTTATATTTGCAAAGCAACATCCACCAATATAATGCATTTTGCATGGTATTTTGACTAATATATGGAAGCTAGCCACTAGTGGAAACATGTATCTGCTAAAGCAGAGTGTCCATTTGTTCAATAGAGCTCTTGCAGCTCAGTGTCCACTGCTTCTGACAAGGGATTGGATAACACCCAAATAGTTTGCCTTTCTCATTTGCTTTTCATATCTAAATGTTGCAACTCAGGCCAATCTCTGCTTTCATCTTCTTCCCCAGACCCCCAAAGTCTCTCCTATTTGAATTCAAAGCCATGAGAAATGAGGCACTTTGCGACAAATATTTTATATATCCAAATGATATTTTGTGGGACTCTGTAGCTCCCGCCTGCTGTGGCTCTGCCGCTCTCGGAGGAAGTCTGCCATCGTTGCATGCCCGTCATCTTGATGAGGCTCCATTTTTCCGAACGGATAATTCCCTTCCCTTTTTGAGCCATCTAGGAAAACGTTTCCTTCCTGGAAAGGCTGCCTTTTTAAAAGTAGGATCTCTCTGCACTGAATCAAACAGGGGGAAAGTAGGTCAAGTAGCAGCAGGCCCTTCAGAGGAGGGGCTGTCTGTCTTGCATTTTTTCCTAGCTTCCTTACAGCAGATGCATTAGCATGGAAAAAAAGAAACTTTCAAAACCAAGACTGACAAGATTTGGATGGGCACAGAGTTGTTGCTGACATTCCTCATGGCTAAGTGTTCTGTGTAACTCAGAAGCCTGCCGTCATGGCACTCTGCTTCAGTGCCTTCCTTGTGCTTCTGCTCCTTCGGCTCAGAAGGTTCAGTTATTTTGGGAAGCCCTGCAGTAAAATTGATTGAGAAACAGGCCCAGAGAATCTAACTTAACCCACAAAGAGATACATTTTCTAGGTCCTGGCCAGTGTCCAGTTTAAGTAATTGCATTTGGTTTCCCTATTATTACACCACAGCTTCAGCAGGATAGGTTGGGAACGATTTATGAATTTTTTAGACCTGCTGTGTAAATGTAACAAAGTTGATGTGAGCAGAAGATTTGTTTCCCCCTGGCTCTAGGCACCTGTTCAGATGACTAAATTGGAATGTGCCCAGCCTGACCCTTCTTTCACTTAATCTGGCATCCGCTCTACTTGCTGCTGCATTTATTCAGTGATGCTGGGAAGAAGCTTCCCTTAGGACTGTGTAGCACAAAAGGTGCTGTAGGAGGAGCAGGGAGCTCAAGAGATTTTGACAGGGGATGGCCCTGCCCTCCTGTCAAACCATGTGATGTCATGACGGCAGGTGGGCGCACTCCACCCATCTACCTGCCAAATTTGGCCGGTGAGGCCAATAATGTTCCCCCTCCTGTCTTCTAATATAGACTTTTTTTATACATTAGTTGGCTGGAGAACCGCATTGGAAAATTGTAGAAGTCTGAATGTGTGAAGAATGGTTGTGTTTCATTGTGCATATTGTCCTGAAAAGCACAAATTAAGTAACCTGTCCTTGAAACACAAACAGAATCTCTCCCATATCCCTGCATAGGAACAACCCGTTCTGCTGAATCTCCTGTACTGCTCTTCATCCAAAGTTCTGCCTGGTTTGTGGAGTTCCCAAGTAGAGCTGTCCTTAAAGCTCTACCTTGTTCTTTTGCATCCCACACCTAAGGTAAAGGTAAAGGTACCCCTGCCCGTACGGGCCAGTCTTGACAGACTCTAGGGTTGTGCGCTCATCTCACTCTATAGGCTGGGAGCCAGCGCTGTCCGCAAACACTTCCGGGTCACGTGGCCAGCGTGCAAGCTGCATCTGGCGAGCCAGCGCAGCACACGGAACGCCGTTTACGTTCCCGCTAGTAAGCGGTCCCTATTTATCTACTTGCACCCGGGGGCGCTTTCGAACTGCTAGGTTGGCAGTGGTCATATACAGTGGTGCCTCGCAAGACGAAATTAATTCGTTCCGCGAGTTTTGTCGTCTTGCGATTTTTTTCGTCTTGCGAAGCACGGTGTCGGGAAAGTTTTGGAAAAGCTTCAAAAATCACCAAAGTCTTTAAAAACCTCAAAAAAGGCTACCACACCGCGTTCTATGAGTTGCTCCTTGAAGTCAAGTCGCAACTGTATTAACGGTGTTAAGAAAAAGGAAACAAACTTGCAAGACGTTTTCGTCTTGCGAAGCAAGCCCATAGCGAAAATCGTCTTGCGAAGCAGTTCAAAAAACAACCCTTTCGTCTAGCGAGTTTTTTGTCTTGCGAGGCATTCGTCTTGCGAGGTACCACTGTAATTTAGGCTGCAGCCCAGAGGTTCCCTCATGCTTGGCACAATGCATTCAAAGAGTTCTGAAAGGGATTGTGTTTTTCATTCACTTCATTTATATGGTATCTTTCTTACAAAGCATCCAAGGTGGTTTGCATTTTATAATAATGCCATGGCCACTTCCGGATGTTTATTGAGCATTCATCCAGATTTGTTTGCAGGAAGGCTAGATGTCACCAGCTTATTTAGGGATCATTCCTCCTGACTAGTTTGTGGGCAGGTTAGGCAGTGCTGCGTCACAGCAACTGCTATGGTTTCCACTGCATTTCCTGTCACTTTTATTATTGGAAAAAGTCTGGTCTTTTGGGGAGGCAGGTTTGTTTTGCAAGACCTCCAGATCAGGCATAGGCAAATTTGGCCCACCAAATGTTTTGGGACTACAACTCCCACCATCCCTAGCTAACAGGACCAGTGGTCAGGGATGGTGGGAGTTGTAGTCCCAAAATATCTGGGGGGCCGAGTTTGCCTATGGCTGCTCCAGATCAACTCTAATTCTGCAAGCTGTATGTGATTCTGTCCAGCCCCCAAAACAGCAGCAGTCTGGAAGCACCCCATGTTGCCTAACACAAAAGAAAGGAGGCCGGAAAAAGAAGAGGAAAATGTCCATATTAAGATTCCAATTATTTCAAACTGTTTTGCAACAAAGTTATGTAAAGATCAGGTGTGGCTGCTATTGATGGATGTGATTCTGGGAGTGGTAAAAGGTAAAGGGACCCCTGACCATTAGGTCCAGTTGTGGCCGACTCTGGGGTTGCAGCGCTCATCTCGCTTTATTGGCTGAGGGAGCCGGCGTACAGCTTCTGGGTCATGTGGTCAGCATGACTAAGCCACTTCTGGTGAACTAGAGCAGTGCACGGAAACACTGTTTACCTTCCCGCCGGAGCGGTACCTATTTATCTACTTGCACTTTGATGTGCTTTTGAACTGCTAGGTTGGCAGGAGCAGGGACCGAGCAACAGGAGCTCACCCCGTCGTGGGGATTCGAACCACCGACCTTCTGATCGGCAGATCCTAGGCTCTGTGGTTTAACCCACAGCACCACCCGTGTCCCCTTCTGGGAGTGGAACCAAATGGCAACTGATCCCACCCAACCTGGCAGAGGAGATCTCATTGCTTCTCCTGCCTTGCAGATGCCACCAGTTAGAGTGGTAGATAACAAAGAATGTTCTGAGACAGCCATTCTGTAGCAATTTGCCTGTGATGGCTAAATAAGTGTGCACGTGTGTGAACTTGCCAGAAGTCTGCATGAATTCATGGACACATTCATGGAGGATAAGGCAGGCAGTGGCTATTAGCCAGGATGGCTATTCTCTGCTTTCATGGCCAGAGACTGAATACCAATTGCTGGAAACCACAAAAGGGGGGGGGGGACTCTTGTGTTAATACCCTGCTTGGGACATCTGGTTGGCCACAGTGACAACAGGATGCTAGAACCAATGGGCCATTGGCCTGATCCAGTTGGCTGTTTTTTATGTTCACAAGAAGCCAGTAGGGCTGCCCTGGCCAGCTTATATAAGACTATTAATATTTCTTACATAAGGTTATCTATGGCTACCAGCGATGATGGTTGTGTATTGCATCTAAAACCCAGTTGCTGGGAGTCGCAAGTAAGGAGAGTACAGTTCCACTCAGGTCCTGCTTGCAGGCTTCTCTCAAAGATTTATTTGGCCAGTATGAGAACAGGATGCTGGACTAGATGGGCTTTCTGCCTGCTCAGGCAGGGCTCGTCTTATGCTATTTGTTTGCTACATGTCACCCAAGGCTGACTCAGAAAGTTGGCACCCAGCTGGTATCTTTCTTTCCGATGCCCACACAGCTTTAATTTTCAGAGAAGGAGCAATTTCCCTGTGGCTTTGACTTTTCCTGGAGCACACACACAACATTCACCATTTGATGCAAAACCAGCAAGGGCATTTTTAAAGATGAAGTCTGCATTTATTTATTTAAAAAAAGGTAGTTATTTTGAGGGGGGATGGAAAAAGGGGGAAATTGTACAGGTGTAGGGTTTTGGTTTTTTTAAAAAAAATAGCAATTTCATGGCATCAGTGAGACAGCTGGAGGTGGAAGCGCAGAGAGAGACTAGAGCAGACAAGGAGGAGGAGGCAACCTTTACATAACTGCACAGAGATCTGTCTCCATTCACACCCTTGCAGCAAGCCATCTGCCAGAGCAAGAGGCTGCCTGGAGTCTGCTCCATTTCGGATGGCAGTGTTTCCTGAAGTTCTGATAGCTGTGCTCTGCCTTTCTTACCAACATCCTGAATCCCAGGATTGATTCTCACTCTTGCCCTCCCTCCTTGCAGGCAGTAGTGAAACTGGCAGGCAAAGAACAGGTGTGGAGTTTCAGGTGTGGCATGGCTAGATGGCTGCACAGAGTCTGCTGAGATAGTCACAGTAGCCATGAAGCAATTTGCACACATGGGGGGCATTGGAAGGATCCTGGATTCCTTCACTCAGCATTGCACTTTTATTTAGAGTCAGTATAACAGCAAATCAAATACACCTTATTCAGATCCTGCCAATTAAAGGTGTGTTGAGATGACTGGGACTTCTTTTTTTTAAAAGGTCTCAGTCTAAAGATGTGACTTCCTTGAAAGATCTGACTTCTGAGTTATTGGCAGCATTGAGTTAATTTGCTCAGGGGCTATTTCCTCTCCCCCCCCCCCCTTCTAAAAGCAGGGTGTGGGGCTAGTTGCAAACAGCAGTGTGATGGAGCATAGCAATTAGCTGCTTGGCAAACACCCCTGAGTCATCAGAGGGGAGGAAGGGAAGCAAAGAAATTGAGCTGCCAGGGGAGGATTCCAGCTGTGCTCGGGAAACCCTGACTGTGAGCAGGAATCAAATAATGAGAGACGGTTTCCTCTTCCCAGCTCAAGTTTAATTTATAAGTTTATTTAGCGACAGCGAGTGTCACCAAATGACAGAGGCAGCCCTGCAAAGTTCAGTACAAACACAGCCATTGTTTTTGTTAAAGAAGGTGCTGCTAGAAGATTCTTCCTTGCATTTTATGGTACTTCTGGATACGCAAAATTTCTGAAACCAGGAAGGGGAAAAGAATAAGTGCTGGGGAAAAACTGAAATATGGACAATACTTTCAAAAAGCTATTTTACTACTTTAATAACATAATGGCCTGGTTCACATAGCATGGCGAGTCACCTCCTCTCTACTCCCTCCAGTAAGGTCAATCTCAGTTACTTTTTAAAAATCATTTTATTTATTCATTTCATAAAATTTATATACTGCATGTAAAAGAACCTGAAAAAGGTTCCACCATGAGTTTTACAAGGGGTCTGTACAATTAAACATTAATTCTGGGAACCGTGAACTGCTTAATAGTGCAAGGCATAGAAATCGAAATATCACAAAGCCACCTGGATTTATTGGTATTGTTTCACTTCTCTCACCAACATTTGTGGCTGCGTCCGGTGCCCCTTCAATAGAGCTATACCAGGCTTCCTTAACCTCAGCCCTCCATATGTTTTTGGCCTACAACTCCAATGATCCCTAGCTAGCAGGACCAGTGGTTAGGGATGATGGTAATTGTAGTCTCAAAACATCTGGAGGGCCGAGGTTGAGGAAGCCTGAACTATACCATAATCTCATTTCATGGGACTGGAATTTAGAACATTTCCTGGTCTAGAATCCTAGGGGAGCACCCAGATTTTTTAAAAAAATAGGAAGAAGAAACACTACCACACACCAAAACCTTCTGGGCCTTGTATTCCACAGCTAATCCCCATTAGTCTCCTGATCCTATGAGCTGAAGATCGCTAGATCTTGGTATCGATGAAATGTCACAGAAGTCCAGGCATCGGAGATGATTTGCATTATAGAGGCTTAAAAGGTTTGCCATTTGACCTGCTGCATTAATGGTTTCCTTTGGTATTGGAGATGCCAGACTAAAATCAGGATGTGAAGTGAACTTTTGGATGCTGGTCATATGATTACATCTGATTCTCCTCTGAATCCTGTAATTGAAAAGTGCTAACATTTTATCGCCCGGACTCAACTAGAAAGCAAAATCTTTTTTTTTTTTTTTTAATTTCCTGTTACAGTAAATTGCCACCTCATGGGAAGGTGCCCTTAGATTTCAGCCCCACCAATGAATGTTTCTCCTCACTGCTTAACATCGCCCCAGGAATGAACCAACTAAAGTATTAGTTCAGGGTTTCCCAAACTTGACTCCCCAGCTGTTGTTGCACTACAACTTCCATCTTCCTTAGCTAGCAGCACCAGTGGTCAGGGATGGTGAGAATTGTATTCCAAAAACAGAGTTTGGGAAACTCTGCATTAGTTGGTTGATCTAACAATTAAGAATTACAGCCCTAATTTGAATGTTAGGGTTTCAAATATAGTCTTCTATTAAAACTGGCCTGGATTAGGGAAAGGAAGGACTGCAACATGTTCAATGATACACACTCTTCTGTAATCTGTACCTGAATGGGTACAATTGACCTTCCACTTCTAAAAGCGCATGAGCACATGCTGCTATTGGTCTACCTTGCTTTCGCCCTGGACACTGTATAGGCCCACTGTTTTGGTGAGTCTTCCGGGACTCAGCATGGTCTATGTAAGGAGGCTCAAGTGGGCTCTGTGGCCAGCACTACTTCTTATAAACTTCGGATTTATGAAGAGAAATCCGGTACTGCCCTCAGTAACAAATACTTTGCTTATGTCAAAGATAGATGACAGCAGTGTGCACTAGGTGGGTCTGCCCTTAAAGAAAGTCTGGGAATTTCAACGGGTGCAGATTGTGGCAGCTAGAATGGTTGTGGGACTTAGATGTTTGGATCATTTTATCAATTCTGTGTCATTTCTCTAAGGGTCAGTTTAAGGTGATGGTTTCAGAGGTGACTGGTTTTCCACAAGGACTGGTAGGGCAGTAGGCTGGAGGGCCAATGATAGGGGGAGATAAAGCCAATGACAGGCAGCACTAACTAATCCTGGTTTTCTCCCCCTCTCTTTTGAGTTCCATGTGGGGCAATGCTGACACTAAGGAGGAAGAAGCCAGCGGTCAGTACTACCCCTGGACTGGATGTAAGAAGTATAGTATAGTACAGTTTATTATACCATTAAAAATCAGTGTGCCCTATTTAATTCAACAAATACAACAAGCACTAGTATGGATAAAATACAGTAAAATAAAATAAAATAAAATAGTGAGAATGTAAGGATGCAAGAAAGAAGGCAGGAAATTGGGGGGCTGGCTGAAGGCAGACTGAGGTTGGTCGTCCCCTGCCCCATTTGCCCTGTTGCACCAGCCTCCACTGACTGGTATTAACCTTCAAACTCTAAAGCGTTTGGGACCATATACCCAGCCTTCTTGGTGTACAGCCCTGTGGTGCTAGGATTAGAAGATGGCCAAGGACTCTTCAAAGGGATACAAAGACTTTGCAGCCCATTTTTATTTCCCCCTCCTTCTTGTATTATTTCTCTTGAAAGCACCAGCAGAGAAAGCAAATTTCTCTTTCAACTCTAGAAGAAGTGTGTGTCCTTCACTGCTTCTTCAGTAGCAGCAGGTTTTTTGGAGAGTGCCAGCTATCTGTCATCTTATTGCATACACAAAAATGCCATTTGGGTTGCTAGGGTATTTCACTCAGTTATCTATTCCCCAGGAAGTACTTTTTGTTCTGCAAGCACATGTCATGCATCCTCAGCCCACAGTTGGGACTGGAGAGTGCTCATATTCCTACTTTCAAGGGATAGAGCTACAGTGGACTGACACGACACTTCAGGCAGCAATTTCGGCAAAACCTGTGTGCTAAGCAGGGTCAGCCCTGCACACAACTTGAATGGAAAAATTGCCAAAGGATATTTATTATGAGAAGCAGGGCAGATGATACACCATGGATGATCTGTTTTAAAGAAGTGTCAATTGAGTGCACCAGCTTGGAGTCAGGAAGGACTGTGCTATTTGTAATGACCTTTTTGAAAAATGAGTCCTCAACCTGTGGCTTTGGCCACTCAGACAGGCAATTTTGCAGCAATTATGCAGCCCTGGTCATATTCCACCTCTAGGCATGCTTTGCCTCTTTTCATTCTCTCTCCAATATGACCTCCCTAAAACCCCAGGGCACTTGCAGGGGGGTTCATTTCCTTAGGGCTGTATAAGATTGAAAGTTTATGAAATCCTGTGGAAGTGCAAGAAAAAGCTCGTACAAACCTGATTTGATTTTGAGCATGGAATTAAACACCTGGAGTGTTTATTTAATTTTTTAAGAGCAAAGTTCTTATCATAATGCCAGTGGAAAAATGTTGTCAGTAGGGATGAACAGATTCAGTCATTCACTTCCTTTACTGTTCCATGTCTTTGCTATCCTGCTATCCAGTTTAATGAACTAGGAGAAGTTATAAAAGTAATTCTGGAATCAGATCCTGCACAGTCTGCTACAATTTTCAGATAATTCTGCCTTCTCTTTCCCCTTCTGTGCTTTACCAGGGCTCATGCGCAAATTGATGCAACTGTGGAATGATGCAATCTTGATGAGACCATACATATGATTACATGAATATTCATTTTGTGCAGTCTTTGACTGATGTGCACATGTGACCTCTGCATATTAGAAACGTACCACACGAAAAGCATCTTAATGCAATTGCATGTCAACGGTCACAGCAGCATTGCTTTTTTGCACTAGGTTTTCTTTTCTTTTCTCAATACATCAGTAATTTAATGAGGACAAAACAACATGAATTAATTGCAGGCTGTTATAACCAGCAGATGCATTGAACAATAAATAAATAAATAAAATATTGAGTAGTCAAGGATTCTTAATGAACCAATTCTGCTTTGAAATCAAGACCATTTAGTTCGGAGTTCCGAACTCCAGGAACAAATTGGATGTGGATAATTTCAGGGACATCCCTACTGTTTCCATCAGTATTATCTTTATCACCACTACTACTTTGTAATCACAGTCCCAAAGCATTGATGACACCGATACCGATATTGATCTTTTCAATAATCTCCCAATTTGACTGGGTCCAGACAATTTTTGTCATTTATTCTTTTTCCCTTGCCTTTCTGTAAGTCTTAATCTTTATGTGAGTTCACTCTTTCCAGTAAGCAAAATGATATGTTCAGAAGGGGAAGGTTAAATTAAGGCTGCCAGGATTACCGGGATTTCACAGGAGGAACTGACATCCTGAGGGAATTTCCAGTGGTTTGTCCTGAATCTTAGGCATCAATCGAAAAATCTCATGGGGGGGGGGTTGTCATCTAAAAAAAAACTTTTAGGAAAGCTCAACAATTTCGGTGGTTTCCTTAAAAAAAAAAAAAAAAGCTCAAGAAATTTGGGGTTTTCCTAAAAAAAAAAAAGCTAAGCAACTTTTGGGGTGTCTTGGTCTTTAGAAGAAGAAGAAGAAGAGTTTGGATTTGATATCCCGCCTTTCACTCCCTTTAAGGAGTCTCAAAGCGGCTAACATTCTCCTTTCCCTTCCTCCCCCACAACAAACACTCTGTGAGGTGAGTGGGGCTGAGAGACTTCAGAGAAGTGTGACTGGCCCAAGGTCACCCAGCAGCTGCATGTGGAGGAGCGGAGACGCGAACCCGGTTCCCCAGATTACGAATCTACCACTCTTAACCACTACACCACACTGGCTCTCATATTACTTTTTGAAATATGGCAACCCTGATTAAATAGATGTATAGTTGCCTTCCTTCCTTTCTCATCCTCCATTTCTTATGTTTTTTTTCTTACTTTCCTCCTTTTTATTGGGTTTAAGCTGCAGGGGTGCCCAAACCTTTTTCAAAGAGGGCCAGATATGATGAAGTGAACCTGCGTGAGGGCCAACCTTTTTTTACGATTTCACCCCAAAGTTGTTGAGCTTTTTAAAAAAAAATTTAGGATTTGAGTTTTTTAATGATTTTACCCCAATAAATAAACTGCCACAGGAATTAGGCCCCCAAAACAGACTTTGGACATGCCTGGAAGGTGCAAGCTATGCAAAATGAGAGTTGGTGTTGAGTTACCTTTGCTGATAGACTCTACGTATAAAAGCTCTGTGTGTGCCAACTTGACTTTTATTAAATAAACCATTGTTCAAAAAGAAATAAAGAAAGGAATATCTCTGGTGTGAAAGTAGGGGCACCGAGAGAGAGAGAGAGCAGCCTGCGGTAGCTGAGGTAGGACTTCTGTCTAGCTCTTTGCTCCTACCAAACACTTAACAGAAACAGAACAAATTGTTCCATTTTTTGTTCTCTCTCTCAAAGTAAATGAAAGCCACCCCCCTACTCCATTATTCATTCAGTTTT
Source organism: Podarcis pityusensis (assembly GCF_964106645.2). Classification (NCBI taxonomy): domain Eukaryota; kingdom Metazoa; phylum Chordata; class Lepidosauria; order Squamata; family Lacertidae; genus Podarcis; species Podarcis pityusensis. The sequence goes on along the minus strand of NC_138040.1, from coordinate 20,232,900 downwards.
TCACTCGGCATGTAACAATCAATAGAAGCTCAGATAAGTGGTTGAAAAGATTACATTCTCCCTATATTCTATGCTAAGCTCTCTTATTTTGATATCTTTACTGAGTTTTGCAACATGTCAAAAACCAGCCGAAGCTAGCGATTCAAGAAACTTCTGGGCCTCTTTGAAACAAAGTTCTCTGCCAGTCACCTTGCACTCATAATACCCCTCTGTCACAGCCAGCCATTTCCCCCGCCCCAAATGTGTTGGCTTGTCTGCTGCCTCCTCCCACCATATTTTCATTGTGACATTCTAATTGTTTTGAACCATGACCGCAGAGCATTATGCACGGGATCGGCATTGTAATATTCTGGCTGTGCACTTCCCCGCTTTTATACCATAGCTCTGTTTGCAGGCAGCTTTCTGGGGTGCGGTTATGGAGTGAACAGCTGAGAAACTGTGGGAAGACTCAAATGGCACTTAAATTATATTTTGCTCTTTGATTTGCAAAGACATTTAGTTCAGTGGAACAGAATTGGAATGCAATTTCACTTGGCAGAGTTGAGGAGGCCGCTGCCTCAAGTACAATGGCATGTCTGTGGACAACAAAACAATGCAAGTGAACAAAAAACAACAACAACAAAACCCAGCAGGATTATGTATTCTAGGAAATTATTAAATGGAGTATATTGTAGAGCCATGTTTATCTGAGGAATATGTGAAACATATCTCTCCTCCACCCCACCCATATTTAAACCTTCTCATATGCTGGCACCTCATGTCTGAGACGTTGATCTGCAAAGGAGAATCTCATAAATTGGATGAGGGTTGTTGCTGCACCTCATATATACATATTGCATTACCTACAATTGGGCTCATGCTACTCTCTTTGTTTTTATAAGACATTAGCAGCAGAGAGCAGAGCTGCTCTTGTGCATTGCAAGCTTAGTTTCACAGGTGTGACTCACACTCAAAAGCATAATTAATTCATTAATTAATTAGTATACCCAGGTGGCTTCTAAATAGTTTACAAAAAACACACACACCAAAAAACCAATTGCATAGCTTTATTAAAATATACACCAAAATTAAAAATGCACAACAACTAAAATACACCATAATACAGTGCCATGATAACATAATTTTTTTTATAAATGATCATGGTTAAAATATGCAATATAACAATCCTCATTAAACCAACACAGTATTTAAAATAGGAGACTTGGGTCAAGAAACGAACAGAGTGCATATGTAAATAGGTGCATCTTCAAGAGTAAACAGGAATGACAGTGCAGATGAGGCCTCTTGTATTTCAGCTGGAAGTGCATTCTACAAAACCAACGTCACCAGCGCCACTGCAAAAGAAAACAACCCACCGTACAAATTGATGCAGTTTTCTACCACTGTGCATTGCTTGTGTATTGCACAAAATTCTATTTCACGCAATGCAGTAAATGGAACATTCTGCCTCAGGATGTGTGGTTGGCCATTCAAGTAGATGGCTAAACATTTAGGGAAAGTGATGGGGAACATTTTTCCTCTGAAAAGCTAGTGACCCACAGGAAAAGCATACCCTCCAAGTGTCCCGATTTTCCAGGGACAGTCACGGAATTACAAAGTCGCCTTGGCTTCTGATTTGATCCCAGAATGTCCCTATTTCCCCCACCAGTGCCACTGTTGCTGAGCTCTGGGAGACTCCACCCCACCTGTCCTATTGGTTTACTTTTGGTCAGGGTAATGACTCTGGCATTACCTGTTTTGTTTTTTGATGGCACCTAACTCAGCCAATCCCCCGAGCAATCATAGAACTGTATAGTTGGAAGGTACCCCAAGGGCCATCTAGTCCCGGCCCCTACAATGCAGGAATCTCAATTATAGCATCCATGACAGATGGCCATCCAACCTTTGCTTAAAAACCTCCAAGGGAGGAGACTCCACAACATCCCACGGGCATCCATTCTACCGTTGAACAGCTCTTACCATCAGAAAGTTCTTCCAGATGTTTAATTGGAATCTGCTTTCTTGTAACTTGAATTCATTGGTTCGGGTCCTAGCCTCCAGAGCAGGAGAAAACAAGTTTGCTCCATCTTCCATGTGACAGCACTTTGAAGATGGCTATCATAGTATCTCTAAGTCTTCTCTTTTCTAGACAAAGCACACCCAACCCCCTCAACCATTCCTCATAAGGCTTGGTTTTGAGACCCATGATCATCTTGGCTGCCCTCCTCTGCTCACGTCCCCCACATTATATGTCCTTAGCATCTGGTATTTGGAGACAGGGAGGCTTGCAGTTCTGTGGATTTTAATAGAAACTGACCCGATCCTCACCTCCTATACTAATAGGACATAATTATCCTTTGAATTTCACACTTCTTTGAAATGTGTTGTATAGTTCTGTGCTCAAAGAAGTGTACCAAAATACTTTACAAAATCTACATTTGAAGACAAAGTTATGTTTGCAAATGTGTATTTTAAGATAAGATATGTTTAGAAATGCATATATCATGCATTGGGAACAAACAGCCAGCTGGCCAGCTGAGGCTTAGCAGGCTTCTTAACTTGGCCTGGGAGGCTGTTTTCCCCAAGCCAGGCCCACCTGTCTCATAGCTGGCATCAGAGAGCCAGTGCGGTGCAGTGGTTAGGACCTAAAAGATCCAGGTTCATATCCCCAGCTGGCCGCGGAGTTCACTAAGTGACCTTGTGCCAGTCACTGCCTCTCAGCTTAATCGACCTCACAGGGTTGTTGTGATGATAACATGAGGAGGAAGAGAGACTATGTGTACTGCCTTGAACTCCCTGGAGGAAAGGTGAGATACAAATGAAATAAATAAAGGCTTAAGCCCAGTGTGGTAAGAACATGGCTGTCGGAAGCTTTAAAGTGTGTCACATTTCTCTCTCTCTTGGTAAGTGAGATTAACATCTAGCACCTTTCAAACTGGGTCCCAAATGGCAAGCCTGGCTGGGATGCACGGCAGCTGGGAATGCCCTTTCAGGCACTGCTGAGTGCCACTTATTTCTGCGTACATTTCCGCAAGCAATTCCTGTGCCTCTTGTGGAGGGAGGGGCCTCTCGCACATTTAATTTACGGCACCACCAAGTGGGTGTGTCTCCACGCAGCCTGCAGCCTATACATTATAGTGCCACGTCTGATCCTTCTGGGTAATGCTTGGAAAATACTTATAACTCATTTCCTATAAGTGCCTTAATCTACTGAGTAAATATTACTCCTTTTGTGCTCTAATCCCCAAACTGGCGTATATCTCCTCTTCCTGGCGGTTTTCCTTTGTGTTGATTTATGTTTAATAGGCTGTCATTAAGCCTCTTGTGGTTCTTCCCCTCCCCCTTTTCCCTAAGTGCACTATTTATTTTGTTAGGCTAGCTTCCCCCTCCTTTAAAGTCACATTTCTATTGTGCTGAATTCAAATGCATTCACATACATCCACTAATACTGCATCACGCCCCCCCCTTCATTCCTTTGGTGCTGCTGAGAGTAGATAGGCTCATGCATTTTCTTGCCCTGGCAGCTGAAGTTGCTGATCTTCTCCATACAGATGAGGTTCATTTGTTGCATCCTTTCCATACATTCTATCAGCTTGACCTAAAGTTGCCAACTAAGTGGTGGTGGTGGTGTGTGTGTGTGTGTGTGGCGAGGGCGGGGGGGGGGGGGGAGAGAGAAATTCAGTTCAGTTTAAAGGTGAAGCTACCTAATTCTCACTTTCCATAAGAGTACGTGATCTGAAAAACAGTTGTCCTTAAAAATCCACACCTGTCTGAGTTTTGCAATTATTCCTCCAGCCATGTGATGTGTGCAAAAATGCACATACTAGGGTAAAGTGTACATAAGAATGCACACATTAGTAAAAAAAATAGTGTGCAGAAAAGCATTATATTAAGGGAAAATGCTTTGCAAAATTATACGCAATTATATGAGAAATTCACACTAAGATGCATATTAATTTCTATGTAGCCTTTGGGGAAAATCTGAAGCTGATGTGGAAATGTGGAGCACTAAACCAAAGAATGGAAAACTGCCCATCTATATATTGGTCACCTATTTTGATGGTGGTGCTGGTGTCTGTCAGATGTTTTTAAGCTGAGCTAAGATTGCTGCTTCATACTTTATATATATACAGTGGTACCTCGGGTTACATACGCTTCAGGTTACATACGCTTCAGGTTACAGACTCCGCTAACCCAGAAATAGTACCTCGGGTTAAGAACTTTGCTTCAGGATGAGAACAGAAATCGCGTGGTGGTGGCGCGGCAGCAGTAAGAGGCCCATTAGCTAAAGTGGTGCTTCAGGTTAAGAACAGTTTCAGGTTAAGAACGGACCTCCGGAACAAATTAAGTACATAACCAGAGGTACCACTGTGTATAGATAGATAGATAGATAGAGAGAGAGAGAGATAGATAGATAGATGATAGATAGAATTGTAGGGTTGGAAGGGACCCCAGGGACCATCTATTCCAACCCCCTGCAATGCAGGAATCTCAGCTAAAGATCCATGAGAGATGGCCATCCAACCTCCATTTAAAAGCCTCCAATGAAGGAGAGAGTCCACCACCTTCTGAGGGAACCCTTTGCATTGTTGAACAGCTCTTCCTCATGTTTAGTTGGGGTGGGGCATTCAGGTCACCTTTCAAATAGTCACTGATAGCCATTTCTTCATCCAACATTTTCCCCACCCCCCATTATAGCCATACAAGCTAGACTTTATCCCCACATCCTATGTCTCATTTCTGAGTTGCTGCTGAAAGCAGGGGAACACTACATTAAAAAAAAAAGTTTCCTGCAGCCTTGTATGTATGTGCAGTGATGGAAACTCTTGCATTGTAAGTGATCACTTGTCAGGAGTGAAGCATTTTGACAGTCTCTGTGGGGGAGACTTTCCTGCCGACACAGCTGGCATTGTCGAAGCGCTTGTCCGTCCGTGGGTGGAAAGCGTACTCTGCTCCTGGTGGTTAGCCTCTTCCCTGCCTCCCATGACCTTGCGTTCCATTTAATCCTTGCCTCTTTCTCTCTCTCTCTCTTTTTTTCTGATTAAGAAAAGCTGTTCCCTCAGCCTTTTTGCAGTCAGATAATGGGCAGGAGAGGTGGAACGAGTGGGATATAATCTGTGAATAATCTATCCGCTGATTGACAAACACAATGAATAATTTATTTGCTGTGTATTACTCAAATGTAGATAAAGCCAGGGAAGTAATGAAGAAAAGAGGCAAAGAGACACCCTGAATAATGAGCCACTTTTATCATGGGAGGCGGAAGCCACCTGCATACTGGGGAGCCATTGAGGTGCCATGCACAACATTGGGTTTGGAATTGGGAAGTCTAGTTTAACTAGGCAGAGTCCCTGTTATTTTGTCCCTTCTGCTCTGCTTTTAACAGTAGTTCAGTAGTGGCTGGTGGTCACTGGGAGTGGTAGGGCTGGAGTCAGGGAGCCAAACAATAGGGGGAGCCAGAGTCAATGACCAGACATCTCTGCTGAGATTTACAAGGCCAAAACTGTCTTGGTTTCTCTGTAAATTAAGACTTGTGAGGAACTGTTTGGTAAGTTAGGTATGTTTAGCCTGGAATAGAGGAGGTGGAGAGGGGACATGGTAGCCATCTCCAGATATCTAAAGGCTGTCAGTGGGAAGATTGAGCAAGTTTTCCCCCCTCGTGCTCCAGATGGTAGGACCTGGACCAATGGCTTCAAGTTGCAAGGAGGAGATTCTGACTAAACATTAGGAAGAACTTTCAGACAGAGCTGTTTGCCAGTGTAACAGCTGGTGGTGGATGTTTTAAACCTCCAATTCAGATTTTTAAAGCAGAGGTTGGTTGGATAGCCATCTGTCATGGCTACTTTAGTTGTGATTCTCTGTTGGAAGGGGTTGGACTAGATGGCCATTGAGCGTCCATTGTAACTCTACAATTCTATGAACACTGAGACTATTGAGGAGGATCCTGACACCCTACAGCTGTACCTAGAGCTTTTCCCATGAACTATGGCACTTCCATTAGACAAAGGAGCTGCCTTATACTGAATCAGACCATTGAGTCCCTCCAGCTCAGTACTATCTATACTGACAGACAGAAGCATCTCAGTGTTTCAGAAAAGTCTATCTCTGGGCCCGACCTGGAGATGCTGGGGATTGAACCTGTGATTTTATGCATGGAAGGCAAATACTCTACCACTGAGCTACTGCTCTGTCCCTAAGGAGAGAAACCCTGCTGCAGGCCTGCGCTTAGAGTCCTACCTGGGAGCTGTATATAGCCCTGTTATGTTACCAGCACCTGTGTGCATCCTGAATGAGTAATCAAGATTCAGCAGGCAACATACCAGCCTTGCCCAGGTAATAAGCATTGTTGAATGTGCCCATGTTGCATTTACTCTGTAAGGACAATCAGATCCATTGTGGAACTGATCATTAAACCTCCTAAGTTTGGAGGAAGGGCGTAAAACATTTTATTTAGTGTACTAAACATCCTTCTTCTGAAGCCAGTGGAGGGTGGGGCATTGCAGAATGAGTGAACATCATTCAGCAATACAGCAATGAGAGAGGCAGGGAGGGAACTTAGACAGAGGGAACAGTGGTGTGAGAATCTGGGTGTCACAATTCCTCAAGAATGTGTCAATGTTTCATGTGTGAAATATGGGAGAGTATAGACCATCTCCTGCCCCCACCCCCACTCCTTAGAGTGGCAGCTGAAAATCCTGCTGCCAAAACATTTCCAGCAAACCATTCAAGGTTTTCAGACCTTGCTGTCAAAATTGCCGGGAAGTCTTGCCCAGGAAAAGAAACAGAGAAAGAGAGAGAGCCACTTGTGATTTGACAGTCTCCGGGTACATTTTGGGCTACTTCACTGAATGTGTCAAGCAGGCAATACATGCACAATCCATAAATGTCTTATTTAGTGCAACCAGAGGTGGGGTAGAGTGGGGGGAGAATGAGCCAGGGGAACAGAGGCTGGAGAAGAAGGCACTGCAAAAAAGAAAAAAGATGTAAATAATTGAAAGGTTTCAGCAGTCACCTCTGAGTTCGGGCATCCTCCAGGGATCTCCCCTGGCCTGCTGCTGGTGCCTTGCTGTGAAACCTAAGCAACTGTTCAATACCTGGAGTGAGAGGCTGTGTAAGGCAGGTTCAGGAAGAGGGTCAGATCGAAGAGCTGGAGAGGCAGTGCAGCGCTCTTGCTGTGCTTCCACAAATATATCGGCTTTGAAGACAGGAACCAGTACCTGCCTTGTTCCCTCCCTTATTTTAGTAGGTTCAAAGAGGACCTGGTATTCTTTGGGGGAAACCATGAGTGTTAAAATGGAATAGGTGTGTAAATATTTCCCGATTCCTCACCCTGTGTGTAGCTCAGACCCTCTAATTGTCCCTATTTTCAAGGGATAGTCCTGGATATACAGAAGGTTTATGATTTGTTCCAGAATGTCTCACTTTTCATTAGGATGCCACTCTTTCCATCAGAGAAATGTTGGAGGGTATGGAATTACCCTATCCCTGAGCCAAGGAGATAAGTAACTATACAATCATTGAAAGACACCTGAAGACAGCCCTGTAGAGGGCAGTTGTTTAATGATTAATATTTTATTATGTTTTAATATATGTTGGAAGATGGTCAGAGTGGCTGGGGCAAGCCAGTCAGATGGGTGGGGTATAACAACAACAACAACAACAATAATAGAATAGGATGTCCCAATTTTCACCAGAGAAATGTTGGAGGGTATGGTAGCTGTGGGGTTTTTTTATATATCTGAAGCCTATTTATAAAGCCAGATAAATTTCCAAGTTGTCTTTTGCAATGATGAAGCATATGGAAAAGGAGGGGGAAGACAGAGTGAGGAAGTAAAAGAAGAAGAATACACACTGTACTGTACTTTTTAAAACCTTTAAAAGGGTTGACTTTTTTTGTTACAAGCCATTTTAATTCTTTGTGCAAAGTTTCTTTGGGGAGAAGACTCTTCAGCTGCTTGCCTCTATTTTCAGTGATGGTTGCTTTGGGAAACTGTATACAGGCTCCTCCCTACTTACGTGGAGGTTACATTCCAGACCCCTGTGCACATACGGTGTGGAATCGCATAAAGTGGAGAACACCCTCTAAACACCCTTTAAATGCCCTCTCTGCCTCTCTCTCTTCAATCCATACCAAAAATTCTGTATTCCAAAATATATACAACTAGAATTGAAGCTCTGGAGCCAACAGGAGGGTGGAGGACATGCAGGGATAGTGGTTGCTGCTGCTGCTGCTGCTGTGCTGCCTCACACATCAGCTGTACAGTGGGGAGACTGAGTTATGTAAACAAAGTACAGCACCTCCAGTCTCTTTGGGGTTTCCTCTGTCCTCATTGACGTCCTATTTGGGCTCTGAATAGGGTCTGCTCATGAGTCACAAGGTCTCTCCAGCTGTCTCCTGCCATTTCAGGGTATGAATCGAATTATTTAATTATTTTGCGGTGGCACACATATACGCAGTATATACTTTGCAGGGAAATTCCCAGAGTTTTGTTATTTTTTTTCAAGTCTCCCCGTAGTGCTCTAACACCCTACATGACACCTGCACCTGCTGTGTGTGTGTGTGTGTGTGTGCGCGTGTGCGTGCGCATGGGCACATGTGTGCATAAAACTCACCTATCAGCAAAGGAGAGGCGAGAGAATTTCTATCCTTGCTGTTTCAAATAAGTCCCCCGTACACTGATAAGGTTAATTGATTTCCTTTTCCTTCATTAACAAAATCCAATTTTCACCTAATGAGAGAGAGCTTTGGTGTGACATGTTTAAATGGCAAAGTGACAAGTGCTGGGACTAGATAAAAAGGGAAAAGAAAATGTGGTGGTGGAAGGGGAAGTAGGGAAAGGCAATCCAAAATCTGCCTGACCCCCCTTTCTGTGCTGTGTTAAGGACACAGTTCCTTTGGACAGTATAGAGCAGAGATGGGGAACCTATAGCACTCCAGATGTTGTTGGACTCCAATTCCCATCAGCTCCATGGTCAGTGGTCATGGATGGTGAGGATTGTATCCAGCAACTTTTGGAAGCCTACACATTCCACCTCCGCTGTGGAGCAATATGGTATGAGGAGCTGGCAATGGGAGCAAATATCACAAACCGCTTTGGTCTTCTTTGAACATTCAGAAAAGCCAATGCAGAGGGCAGAACAGTGACCTCTAGAACAACCAGGGTCCAGAGAGCCATATATAGCCTCGTAGTGAACTTGGGTGAGTCCATGTCTGACAGTGAGTGGGTGTGGATTTTGAGTCAGCTATGCATTTCACCCAAATATATGCATATGCAGTGTTATGGTGATCATTTCCCCTTCCCTTAAAACTGCAATCTTGAGCTGAGAAACTACAGAGAAAGGGTGCCTAACATGTTTCCACCTGTTCTTCCCCCGCTGTAAATTGTTTCCTGTCTCATGCCACTTTCCCTTCTCCAAAGGGTACCAGACATATGTATGAAAGGGTGTCTAAATTTGGTGTCTTGTGGTGGGGGAAGTAGCCTGTGGAGAAAGAAATTTAGAGTGGAAGCTCTGTGGGGAGGGAATAGGCTATACCCTGCCCCATTGCTTCTCTGCAACTCCCCAAATCTGCTTCTATTTTCACATTAAAAAAAATTGAAAATAGGTAACTGCAATATAGAAGTTGTGTGTGTATATCTATATACAATTAGAGACTTACATATATATTGATCCAGTAAATAAGATATATCACAAAACTGTTAAAATAGTCAACACATCCTGGGCTGTGCCCCGTGCTAGCTCCCATTGAAATTGATTAGCTGATCATGCCCATTCATGTAAATTGCCCTACTCTGAGTAGGACTCTCATTGGATACAACTTTATTTAACCTTGAAAAGAAGACAGTGTCTGTTAATGAAAATAGAGGATGAGAGAATGTGATTTGATAATGTCTTGAACCTGCACATTCCAAAAACTATACAGGAAGGCCATTTTTTTAATTTATTTTAAAAATGCTTCAGAGGTTTGCAATGTACAATTTTAGTTAATAGAGCAGCTTCCTAAATTCTGTTATACCATTGAGATATGTTCAAGGTATCTGACCCCCTGCCCCCCGCCCCTGCTAAGAACACTATGCCCATCAGGGCATTGTAGGATATTGTTTGCTCCTTCAAGAACTATAAGCCAGTAATTCTGCAGGGACTGGGACATGATGACTACAGATGATCCTTATACCAGCAAATGACACACTCTGAAAGTCTCCAGCTTAGATAAAACATATGTTGCTTTGGGGCTTATTTGTATGTCTTTTGCTGAGAATCTCTCTCTCTCTCTCTCTCTCTCTCTCTCTCTCTCTCTCTCTCTCTCTGTGTGTGTGTGTGTAGGAATACATGACCCTGTAAGTAAGTGAGCGAGTCACTTCGCATCGGCATGATCAATCTCTCCACAGTCGAAGGCTATGAATGAGCTGGATGTGTTTTTCTCTGCTACTGAAGTCAATCACATTCAATTTTGCAGCATGCAGAATAGGCAGCTTCTATCAAGCTGTTGTGTAGCATGAAAATGACTTGCCAGAGTCAAATGAATATGACATTTAGGGGGAAGCATTGTGCTGGCTTTTGTTAGTTGCCCCTTTCTGCCAAAGTACTCACCCTTTGCTTGCCATAGCTCTGCCATTGATCTTGAACACCAATGGGCAGTTATGCTGTTCTTATTGTTCTTGCTGCTCCTTTCCCCCATCATTGCTGCCACCCACTTGCTTGGCAGATGGAGCCAATGAGGAAATAGACACTGGCTGCTACTCTCCCTCCATCTCATCACTGCAGTTCTTTGCTTGCTCCTTTCTTCTGGGGCAAAGCAGGAAGCAGGTGAGGAAGCAGGTTGCCCATTGAAGAGGAGGGGTAGGTTCAGGGAGCCCTTGTGGGGTGTTGGCAGTGCCAGATTACCAGATAGGTAGAGTAGGCACTGGCCCATGGGCCCCACACCTTTTAGGGGACCCATGACTTGATCCTGAAAGAAAATTACAATCAAGCTTTCTGACTTCAATGTTTTCCCACTAGAGTACATTCCTCAAGATGCGAAGCTTTCTCTGTTTTAGTGTGTTGTGAGTTTCTGTCGACTCCAGATCATAGTAGAAGATTTGCAAGCATTAGGAGATAATTTGTGAGGCGGGGGGGGGGGGGAGATTTTGACTGCCTAGGAGGTTTAATCTGGTATTGGGTGTTGGCCTTTAGCCAGAGTCCATTCATACTGAACCTTGACACCATCTACAATGTGGGGATCACAGAAGTTGGGCTCCTTCACAGAGCTGCTGTAAGGATTACTGGGATAATGTATGTAAAGCACTTTGGACTCTCAAAATACACTATATAAATGCTAAGTATTATTATAGACTTTCTTCTTCTAGTGTAATGGGCAAGTAAAGTGAGAGCTGGTATACATAATTTTATGAAGGAATACATTTTAGCTTTTCCTTTTGCACAGGAGAGAGGGCCTCCTCTCTTCCAGCATCCTCATTCAAACAGTGGTTACCCAGATGCCTCTGAGAAGCCCACAGAAATAGTTTCCCCTCATTGTATAGCCCCATTATCTAGCAGAGATTGGTGAAAGGTGTCAATTTTAGTTTCCCTCATATTTTTCAGTCTTAAATTCAGTTCACCCAACTTGTGCATCAGTTTGCAAACTTTGTTTTTTTTTAAAAAAAAAAATCCTCATAAAAATTGGCACACATTTTTATGTGTATTTCTCATTCTATAGTACAAATTATTCAAACAACTTCTCCTAATATATTTTTCTATGTTATTTTCACCAATATATGCATGTTTATATGCATGTTTCCACTAATAAATGACATTTCTTTAAATAAATGACATTAATAAATGACATTTTAATAAATGACATTAAAATACATTTTTTAGATGAAGAAATACATCAGAAAATTCTGATAGCTGCATTTCAGTTTGCATACTGTGAGAGAAAGTGCAAATTAGGTAGACTCAGATTAAAATGCAAGCTGAGCAGATTTCTTCCTAACACTAATGTTTAGAGTTTCAAAAAGCCATCTAAGAGCTCCATACATACTACCCAGGCTTGCACCCCACAGAGGCCACTTAGGTGCTGCTATTGCAGTGGTTTTACTTCATTCCTGGAGGTGCACTCCATTGTTACTCAAGACAAATGGATGTTAACTAGTGCAGGGGTAGCTAGCACAGTGCCCTTCATATGCCCTCTAGATGTTGATGGGCTCCAAATTCACATCAGCTCCAGCCACAATGACCAAGGATCATGCTACTTGGATAAAGGATGGTGGGAGCTGTTGTCCATCAACATATGGAGGAAACTGCATTGAATACTCCTGATCCAATGGCTTATCAGTGAATGGCCAAAGCACCCTGTTGATTCCTGCATGGAATCCCCTGCTGAAAAGATGGTAAGAAACTCCCTTCATTCTAAAAGGAGATTGTGGGACAAACTACTTTCTGATTCAGGGAGACTGTGAATCAAAACTGCATGCTAAAAGTGAAGGTTCCTGCCAGCCCATCGATTTAGGATCATCTGTAGGTTTTCATGAAACCTTATATTAAACAGTGATAAAACACCTCCCTTTTAGCAATTGATTCTGATGCACACCCCTTCTGGATTCTTGCCCAACCAAGTGGGATTTAGCTCCTGCTCAGTTTGGCTGTGCATAACTGTTCTCTGCTGGGAACAGGCATGCACAGCCAACACAGGATTTAATCCTGCCCTTGCTCCCATCAGATGGCACCATGATTGACATACGCTGATGGGTGGGTAGGTGTGGATCCTCTGATGGGCCAAGAATGGCCTTCAGGCTTCAATTTCCCTGGCCTGACTGTTGAGCCAAGAGGAAATAGATCTGCTTCTTTGTAGTGGAAGGAGTGTATGCACTGAGAGCTTCTGCAAAGCAAGCAAGCAAGCAAGCACCCCTTGTTTGAGACAACCTAATCTTGTGGAACTGGGAAAAGGCGATGGCTTGAAGTGTAACATGATGTAAGTTAAGATGCTTGTGTAAGAGGCTTCTCTCTCTTCTTTCTTCTCTCTGGACCCCTGAGGCATTGCTGACCTGCTTGCTTTGAACACTGATATTTGCCACAGAAAAATCCTAGCCAAAAGCATCTCTCCCCATTGATCTCTCAGCCCTGCAATACGACTGGGGAACTAGTTCTGTTGCTGCTCTTTAATGCTGCACAGAAAAACAAGCCGTGACAGCTGACTCCTAAGCTGAGCCTGCCTTTCCCCACATCCCTGCTTCTTGGATTGTCTCCTGGCCTGTCTTGCAGCTTTGAGGCAATGACTTGCTGCCTTATCTGACCCAGAAGGGAGGCCAGCTGTCAGCACACAAACATGGCCTTTGTTTGTTCTTAAATGAAAGCTCAGTTAATTAAAACGAGAAATCGCCTTTCTTTATCTGCAGCCGCTGGCCTGTGCACAGCCATGTGTGCTGGGTCCTGCGGTAAGCTCCAGTGAGCAGGAGGCAGTTGCTTTGACTCAGACTGGATCATGAGGACCTTTCTGACTTTCAACCTGTAGGGAACTACATTATTCCATGCCGTATTTTCTTCCAGAGAACCCCAGGGCACATTCCAAGGGATACTTGTGTATTGTACAGTACCTTGGGACATGCTGCATCACACAGTTCACTGGCCAAGCCTGTTGGGCTTCTTAGTCACTCCCTGTGAACTGAGAATGTGCCCGAAGAAATGATGCCCAAAGACATAGCCTGCAAAGGAACACAGGAAGCTGCCTCCTGCTAGCTCAGACTATTTGTCCATCTGTCCAATTATTGTCCATGCTGACCTCTTGGTGGCTCTCCAGGGTCTCTCCTCAATCACCCACTACCTGGTCCTTTGAACTGTAGACTCTGAGTGGGTGGGTCGATCTGAACTACAGGCATTTCCCCCATTTATGTGTGTTCTACTCGTGAATGACCATGTATATGTGGGGCGCCAGGAAATAAATAGAATCATACTAGGAAATGGCAGGAGAGAGATGGAGTGTTCTTGTGGTTTGTGAGAAGACCTTTTCCAGAGTCCGAAGAGGACATCAATGAGGGTGGAGGAAGCTCCAAAGAGACTAGAAGTGCAGCAGAGCTTTGTTTAGGCTGAGCAGCTTCTCCACCTAGCATCTGACATGTGTGGTAGTGCAGCAGCAGCCGCCACTTTTCTGTGCATCCTCCAGTCAGCCCCAGAGCTTCAACTCTGGTTGAAGAGAGTTGAGTTGAGAGAGATCAGGAGAGAGAGCTGGAAAGCAGGGGGAAATAGGCATTTAGAGGCTTTGTAGAGATTGGTCCCCAATTTACCATATTTTTCGCCCTATAGGACGCACTTTTCCCCCTCCAAAAATGAAGGGGAAATGTGTGTGCGTCCTATGGGGCGAATGCAGGCATTCGCTGAAGCCTGGAGAGCGAGAGGGGTCGGTGCGCACCGACCCCTCTCACTCTCCAGGCTTCGCGCACCTCTCTGCAAGCAGCGGGAGCCCAGCGCTGGGCTCCCGCTGCTTGCGGAGAGTTGCCTGCATGCTGAAGCCTGCGCACGCTGAACTCAGCGTGTCCAGGCTTTGCGGACCTCTCCGCAAACAGCGGGAGCGCTCCCGCTGCTTGCGGAGAGTTGCCTGCATGCTGAAGCCTGCGCACGCTGAGCTCAGCGCGTCCAGGCTTCTCGGACCTCTCCGCAAGCAGCGGGAGCCAGCGCTGGGCTCCCACGGCTTGCAGAGAGCTGCCTGTTTGGGGGCTGGGGTCGGGGGAAGCTCAGGCTTCCCCTGCCCCAGCCCCGCGCCTGGGGGGAAAATAATTTTTTCCCCTTTATTTCCCCCCCAAAAAACTAGGTGCGCCTTATGGGACGGTGCGTCCTATAGGGCGAAAAATACGGTACATGATTTCACTTATGTGTGTAGGGCCCCAGAGTGTAACCCCTGTATAAATGGGGGGACGTCTATATTGTTATCCAGGGGTTGTGCTCTTGCATACAAAGCATGTAATCTGCTACTGAGCTTTGGTTCTTTCTTTCTTTCTTTCGGGATTGTCATTGCTGGTGACCAAAGTGGAATCTCGATAATGATATGCATGTGAAATACCTCTGGGGAAATTAAGCTGGTTTACAGAACAAGCGTTGGGAGCTCTGAATGTATGAGGCTGCCTTGTACAAAGTTCAGGCCATTGGCTCATTTAGTGCCACTTCTGACTGGTGGAAGCTCTCTCTTAGGCAACTCTTAGGGCTCATCCACACTTTAGTTCAGCAGCACCTGGAGGGCCAAAGGTTTTCCACTTCCACCTTACTGAAAGAAATTCCTCCTAAAGTGGTTGCTTCAATGGCACATTCATGTATCATCTCTGAAAAAGCAATGGAAACTTACTTCCTGCTTCAAGCAAATGGCTTTAACATATATGCAAATTTAATCAACTAAAACAGAAAATTAATCAACTAACTAGCATTTAGGCTTGCACCGAAGAACCCAACTAGATGCTAAATGTTTTGGCAAGCACTCTCGGGAAAAGCTTACTGGGCTGCAGTAACTGTTGGATCTATACTAATGAGAACACTTTTTATGTAATCGCCTCTCCATACGCTGTAGGAAGGAACATTACAGCCTCCCAGCATCCAAATTTTTTAAAAGTTTAATGTGCCGTCCTTGATGAAGGGAACCACTTTGTCACATTAGCATAGCTGGTGGTAGGCACAGCTAATAAACATGAACTTTTCACCTCCCCCCCTTCCTTGCTGGGGGCACAGGCCAGCTGGCATAGCTGCTGGTGCCCTGGGTGGTTGGCACAGAGACACTCTTTCAGACAGAGACAGCCTGTCACTGGTGATATGCCAATCTTGGTGTTTAAGTATCACCTCTGAGACAAATTAAGTGCTCGAAGACCTGTGAAATTGCAGCATTTGCAGACTGTCATCTAGACAGTTGCATTCAGTGGGAGAAAACAAACTCTTCCAGGTCACAAGCAGGCAGGCTTTTGTTGCTGTTAAGATAGCAGCTTAACTGCTGGTGTCCGAACAACAAGCAAACTGTGTTTCTCACCAGCCACATAATTCAAATATTCTGTTGCAGCCCAAACTACACATTATGTGTAATTCTGTTATTGTTTTCCCCAAGGGCATTTGAAAAGCAAACAAACTCATGCAATCACAAAACTACACAAAATGTGTGGTTTAGCACAGTATTTTATTTATTTATTTTTTACCTTGGAGCAAATTTGGAACTCGGTTGAAACATCTGAGACATTTCAAACATCTGAGACCGTGACAAAATGACTTGCTCCAGTTTCCAGCTATCACTGACTTCCAATCCGCCAAAATAAGTTTTAAACACTGTTTCCATCTCTTTTTTGAAAACTTGATGTGTTTAGGAGGTCCAAGGTTCTAATCCCAGTATCTCCAACCAATTAGCTTTCAGGGCTGAGAAAACACTGCTCCCCACACCAAAAAATAATAATCTAGATTATTAAATTAGATGGGCAACAATAGGAACGGAATGGAAGAAAAAAAAGAGAGAAAGTGAGAGAAAGTGAAATTGACAGGTGCCTCCATCCCTAAATATGATTCTTATGTGCTGAGTTTTAATGCCGAGGTACTGTGAATTCACACATGTGGGAGGTGGCAAAGGAACATGAAGGACAATTGCCATCGTATCAAAGGCTTGCTTAGCATTGTAGGTTTGGGTTGTTTCTCGTTGGATAAATGAATCTTTAGGGTGTCCCCTTTGAGGCCCGTCTCCTGCCTGCACATATTCTGTTTCTGCAAGCAGAGTAGGGTGGGGGCAAGGGAGAGAATAAATGAAATGGATTAGAGACTCAGCTCCCATAATGAAATAGCAATTTGTCTTACGCTCTAGATCCAGATGCATTTGAGCTAACAAGCGGCCTGGCCTTGAGTACTGCAGAATGTTAAGTACCCCTCAGGTGGAGAGAATCCCCAGGTAGCTGAAAGAGGAGTGAGTGATGACAGAGGTGCGAGGGGGTGAGAGAGGGAGAGATAAAAGCCCAGTGAAATCAGCAGCCTCAGACTAGGTGAACCCTGCTGTGAGATAGCTATCTTTTGCACCTGCAGAATCCACAAGGCAGGCTAAGTGCTAGGGTGGGATGGAATACAGATCAAACCCAGTTCTGGGTCATTCACAGCTCCCAGCTGTGCTTTGGGGTGTTTTGGGGGAGGGTGGTGTGGGGGGAGAGAGTAAAAGCTCAATGCTTGATTCTTCTTCTTTTTTTGAGCTGTGAAGGAAATGCAGAAGCTGTAGGAATTGTAACTTTTGTCTTTAATCTGACTTCAGCCAATACAACCAAAGTTTGTTAACCCTTGAAGAAGCCTCTTTACAGAAGATTAAAAATAAGCTGATTTCACTGAATGGGCCAGACAAGGAAACATGAAGGCATATGCATTGCTAGATAATATCAATTTAATAAATAATAAGAAGAGCCACCCATTGTCAATAAAATTCTCTAGGCAGCTTACAAAGAAGAAGCAGACATCGTGTATTATTTCAAAATACAGCAATTAAAAACAACAGGAGTCAAGGGAAGGAGAAAAATCATTCCTTTTATGTTTCCTGTGATGGAGCAAGTACACTGTCTGGGAGCATTCCTAGATCCACTGTTGTCACTTGAAGCCCAGGTGGCCTCTACTGCAGGAATGCTCATCAACACCTTTGGTTGATACAAGAGAGGTGTCTACTTGTAGGGCAGGGTAGATTCTCCATTGTGGTAATTACTGTAGCACACTCAGTGTGAGGCTGCCTTTGTGACTGGTTTGGAAGCTAGGATAGAATGCTGTAGAGCAGGAGGTTGCATTCAATGCTAGTCATACCTAAAGAGGCCCAACTTCTTGAAGCCCTGCAGTGTCTTCTCATTCTCCTCGGGTAATCATGTTGGGTCACCAGCTCATTACCAATGAAGCTGGCCTTTGGATTGCTATTGTTATTATTTAATATTTATATCTGGCCTTTCTCCCAAGCTGGGAATCAAGATGGCTTACAATGTTTATAAATGTATCAGAACACATTTAGAACCTGCAATTAAAATGTGGTTTGCCATGACAGCAGCCCAGAGATCAACATTGTCTGCACTTTTGTTTTCAAAGGCCTGTCTGGACAGGAAGGTCTTAGCTTGCTGGTGAAAGGATAACAAGGATGGAACCAGGCTAATCTCTCTTGGAAGGGAATTCCTCAATATGGGAGCAGCCACAGAAAAAGTATCTGTATCATGCCACCATCAACCATATGCATGATGTTGATTGGAACAACAGAAGGTGGCCACCCAAAGATCTTAGCACCTGGATAGGTTCATGTAGCCAGATGCAATCCTTAAGGTATCCTGGGCCCAATGCATATCATTGGCAGCCTTTCCCAGACTTGGTTCCCCAGATGTTGTTGGATGACTGATGGACAGTTTCCTTCATTAATGGTCATTGGCCATGGTGGCTGGGGCTGGTGGGACTTGGAGTCCAGCAGCATCTGGGATTTGAGATTGAAAAAGTCTGGGCTAGAGAATTTTCTTTGATGCTTTGTTAAGTATTTGCTGCTGCCATTGAACTATTGGCATCACTGAAGGAATAGCCAACTTAATGATTCCCTCTGCCTTTTTCTTCCATTGTGAATAATGAAGTCTTGCTCACAGCCTCAAGTTCCTTAGCAGCTCCCCTAAAGTCCCCTGTAAATGGATCCCCTCCCCCTCCCCACTAACCCAACTCTGATAAGTGGAAGAAGAAAGGGCCTGTTGAGCTGGATGTGCTAAAAAAAAAAAAAGGTTCTGAGGAAATTAGTGGCAGGAAAAGGTCTTTCTTTATTTGGAATGAAATACTCCTTCGATTAAGAAGAGGACAATAAATGAGGCAGGGTCACCAGAGCGCTTTTGCTTTGAGCAGAGTGACTTAAGTCTAGCTAGGTAGCAAAGAAAGGTAAGAGAGAAAGCAGATTTTTATCTTATTTTTTCATGGCGAGATACAGACTTGATTATAAAAGCAGCAAGGGAGAGGAACTTTTTTTCCTTCCCTTTTTTAATTTAAAGAAGCCTAGGGATGATGGAGATCACATTCAATTCTAAGAGGAGGGAAAAAGAGAAAGAGAGAGAGAGAGAGGAGATGAGTATGAAATGAGGCTTAATTTTAATGAAGCAAAATTCTCCATTAAGTAAGAAAACAGTTGGCGGGGTGGGCAAGAGAGTGTGTATGAAATGGGGATGAACCTGACATGCTATTGTGCCTGAGAGGATTAATTTTACACCCCGTGATGGGTTGGAAGAAGGGAGGGAAAAGGTGGTGGATGTAGAGTAGAGGAATTTTTTGCTAAAGAGTTTTATGAAAATGACAGCTAAGAGAGGAAAATCAGGGGGTTTTTTTGGGGGGTGGGGGGGAATGGAACCTTGTGGTTAAAGGCCCAGCAATGGAGATCAGAAAAAGTGCATGGAGCCTGAGAAGATCTATGTACACATAGCTTATGTCTCCCCTGCCATTCCAGGTGTATAACAGATAGTTGATACTGTTATGGAAATCACCCTGGAGCAAGCCAACAGTAAAATACACTTAGCAAATTGGAATTAACTCTTTATTAGCAAAAACAGGATCTGCATACTAGTGTCAGGCCTAATGAGCACAGCAACTCATCTCCAGCAGATCTTGCCCCCGTGAAGCGGTTGCTGAGACTGAAGGTCTCTGCATCCCCACAACTGCCTAAATCCCCTCCTCTCCAGGGTTTCCCCCAAGTAATCTGAGACTCAGGACTGGATTAAGACCTTTAGAGGCCCTAAACACCACACACACTCACAATAATAATAATAATAATAATAATAAACCATAAAATAAAACAAAATTTTATTTTTTGAAATGAAACAAATCCTACAGTAAGATGGAAAATAATGTTTATTTTTGTATACTTCCACTTTATATATGACACATTTTCTCCTACATTTTCTAATTGCAAAGTCTTTGATCAGATCCTCAAAACTGATCTTACGTAACATACCTGCTTCTAAACTTAGTAAAGGCATCCAGCCTGTCTTCTTGCATAGTTGTTCTGTTGAGATTTTTTAATATACTTCAGCTAAGAAAATGAATGCTCAGCTGAGCAATTTTTGACCATTAATGGAAAAAAAAAATCTCACAATGGAAAATTTCTGTGGTTCCCCGCTTCCCTTGATGCCCTAAGCACCTGTTTATTTTGCTTAATGGTTAATCCAGTCTTGTTGAGACTGTGCCTGTGTGAAACTAACATCTCCTATGCCCTCTTCACACCTCTCCTAGTTCTGGGAGACCAGGGGGGAAGGGGAACTTGCTGCAGCAGGACAAGAAGACACTTGTGCCTTATCACCAGCCAGACTCACCTCTGCCTCTTGGCCTCCCTCCTCTCCTGCTTTAGTTTCTGCCGCTGATTCTGGACTTCTCCCTGCCACAGACTCCCCCACTCACTAATCCATGTTACCTCTTCAGATTCCAACACCTCCTCCCATCTCCTTCTCCCTCTTCTCCCATCACCAATCCCCTGGCTCTGAGCTTTCTTCCCCCAGCTGATTCCTCCCACCATTCCTCTGTGTCCAACCAGTTCGTGGCATCTGGTTGGAGAAGCATATTTTTAAGTTGTTTTAAACTCTTTTTAATATTGTATAATATTGTGCTTTCATGTTAATGTTGTGTTTTAATTGTTGTAATGCACTGTAGGGCGAAGAGTAGGTAAAAAATTGTAGTTGTTGTCATTGCCGTACAATCTCCCCTCCACATGCATTGAAAGAAGGTCTGAAAAAGGGGGGAATAGATCCAAAACAAAGACTTCTCCAAATGACCTGTTTATTGCACATCTATCCTAATATGCTTCCACAAAGGTTACATGGAAGCCTTCATCCTGATCTGTTTGTTTGGAGTTTATGTCTTTCTATCCATGGATCATTAGCTCATACTTTTTATTGCATTTCCCCATCTCTTTCCAAACCACAAAAAGACTCCTTATTGTGCCAGAGTGCTTTAATTGCACACGCCTAAATTTATGGTATGTGATTCAATCACTTCCACAGAATACTGACAGTGTGGGTGCACCTTAAAATCACTTATGGGATTTTGGATGGAGAATTATGGAAAGTCTCTCTGATATCTAGAAGGGAATGAGTTTAGGGAGATGGAATCTAGGCTATGTGATTTATAGAGGCCTCCCCCCCCCATAACCCCCCCCCACACACATTCACTTCAGTGACCCATGAGCTGGCACTGACTGGAGCACCAGCCTCCTGCTACTTTCTGCTTGGCTCAGTCACACAGATGGCAAGGAACTATTGGCGAATGCTTTCACTTTGTTTCTTCTTCTGGTTCCTTCTGATCATTTGTCTGTGCTTCTTCTTCTTTTTTGGCAGCAGAGCATCAATGTGGCAATCTCCCACAAACAGACTGTTTGGGGGAAGGAAAAAAACAACAACATTGTATAGCCCTCCCCAACCCCAACCCTGATCTTGGCTGCTCAGAACAACTTCCATCGGCTACAAAATGTCAGGCAAAGCTCTGCTTTCCCTGGCCACGTGGTGCTCATCATTTGCTAAACCATGCAAGCTTAATCCCCCCACCCCCACAAGCAGTGCGGCAGCATGCCTATTCTTTATGAATATAACATTAAGTAGGTGTTTTTTTTTAAAAAAAACAACACCCAAAAATCATATTTATGCAAAGCA
Source organism: Podarcis pityusensis (assembly GCF_964106645.2). Lineage (NCBI taxonomy): Eukaryota > Metazoa > Chordata > Lepidosauria > Squamata > Lacertidae > Podarcis > Podarcis pityusensis. Next base: position 20,211,322 of record NC_138040.1, on the reverse strand, counting down.
AGCTGGAGCCAGAGACACATAAGTGACGATTTGCTGGTTTGCAATCTACAAGTAAACAACAGGAGTCTTGAGAGAAGCAGGGAACAGGTGGGCCAAGTGAGGGAGGTGGGTGATGGCTTGGAGTGCTTTAGGATGGATTTGGCAGCCAATATGCCATTACTTTCCCCCAGCTCCATTCCAGTGGGAAGTGCAGGACAGGACTTTACAGCCCTGGTCAGCTTCACTGAAATGGAAAGTGGGTTCCGTGCTCAAATTGTAGGATACCAGATGGGGCTTCGCCCCCTTACCTTTGGCAAATGTTTACTTATGTAGATTTCTTTGAAATATTTATGATTATCATCACCGCCATCATTATTTCCTAGCACAAATACATCATTTACAACAAATTAAGTACAGCATATATATGAACAGATATATATGAACAGCATATACTGTAGAGCAAAAGGTCTGGCCTATTCTGCTTAAGACATAACTAAGCACCAAATTTGTTCAAATTGTTCTTAAAACTGCACATTATCCTATTGTTCCAATTTATGCTCCATTTTCTGAAAAACGTTACTTATTTGCCCTCTTTTGTTATTTTAGTCCATTTTATCACATGTCCTACTTCAGTAGAAATTTAGATTTAGATGAATGCCTATTGAAATATGATGTATGTTGTGAAACTGACTAATAAAGGCTGCTTCTTAGCCTTTTATCTAGAGCACAGCAGTCCAGGCTCTCAGACCAAGTGGGCCACAATAATAATTTGACACAGAATGCTTGGGCCACACACTGAATTAAATTTCCCTGCCATAAACGAAAACGTTCGCAATATAGTTAATATTATTTAGTATGTACAACTGCCAGTGGTTGCTGGTGCCCATTGGGATTGGTGGGGTGGAAGGCAGGGAGTCTGGGTGATGCCAGAGCCAAAGAGACAGCACCAATGAATTCTAGCTTTATCCCCACCTTCTTCATCCTTTCTGAGTTCTACAAGGGCCAAGACTCAGGAGGAGGAAGCTGACAGGCCATGCCACCCACTGCTCTGGTTGTTAAGTAAGAAGCCAGATGGGTGGGGGCGTCTTTCACCCTAATGGGCCAGCCTTCACCACTTCGCTGCACATTTCTTTCATTTCTAGATTGGCAATTGAAAGGGAGAAGGCATCACCCCTTAAAGGGTTGATTACAGCCAGTTTCTGAATCCTATTTTACTGTCCCTGGAGGCTTAAGGTATCTTTGCAAAAGTCTGTTTTAATTACAGTGTGCGTGTTGAGTTGACATTGCAGGAGTGGGGGGCATGGCAGGAGAGCTATTGCAAGCCAAAGGGGTTCTTCAGCACACAGCTGCCTTTCGGTCTCAGTTCAGTAGATGAAGGAGAGGAGGTGGATCTGGATCCTCAGAGATTCAGGACTTTTTCTAGAGAAACGAAACTATGGCTTGGAGAAACAAGCAGAGGCCAATTGCTGGGGGGGGGGGGAGCAAACTGGGAAGATAATGTGGGAGTAAAGAGCCAAGAAGGGACCAAGCAGGTTTTTATTTCAACTTTTTATGAGGAAAAATAAATAAATCCATAAATCTGTATGATTAAGATAAAAGAGAGAGAGAGAGAGAGAGAGAGAGAGAGAGAGAGAGAGAGAGAACCGCTTTCTTTTCATGGTCTGCTGAAACCAGGCTGGCAAAGCAGAGCTGCTAAGATGACAATGGGAGGCTCCTTGTATTTAATTACTTCCAGCATGACTCTGTGGCTGAAAAATATAAAAATAAAAACACTCACTTGGGAGCTCCTACAGAGGGAAGACAAGAGGAGCAAATAGAGTGTAGCTGTACTTACAGTTCCATGTGCTAAATGGGTTGTGCGGTCCCTAAGCTAATGTGTTTGCTAATGCCTCTCTTTTTGCTCTCTGCAACTGTGGGAAATGATGCAGTCTCAAATATTTGTGTACTGGGGATGCCCAGCACTGTTGACTAGGGGTCTCTGTGCTGAATATTCTCACTGGTGCCATAATACAGAGGATAAAGTTATCAATGGCTACTAGCCATGGTGGCTGCATTATCTCTCCACTGTCAGATGCACTATGTCTCTGATACCAGTTGCTGGGAATTGCATGTGGGGGACACACCATTGCACTCAGGTCATTTTGAGAACAGATGGGTCACTGGTTACACTTGTTTATACCTAAGCACAGGCTGCCAATTCTAAGTACTCTCCCCACTGCCCCACCAGAGGATAAGTTGATTCTGGACTGACAACTTTAGAGAGTGGCTGATAAGGTTTTATTGCAGCTTGAAGAAATACATCTGACAGCAACTACTAGTAAAAAGGCACTTGGTACATGGAACCATCATCTCTTGGAAGTATGGTGATCTCCAACTTGTTCAGTTTTTGGAATCTTCTGAAAACTTGTTTATTCACACAGGCCTCAGTGATACCTCTCATTGAGAACAGCTCCGATTACTGAATTTATGGCTCCATTTTAATTTGGAATTCTTATCGTGTGTTTTTCTGGTTTTAAATAGTCTAGGGAGAGTCCCTGTTTTTGATTGCCCCCTTCCCCAGTAGCAGTATTCAGTCGTTGATTGTGCTTTGCTGTGTTAGGCTGCAGACTCAAGGTCAACGAAAAGCTGCACTATGCTACTCTGTCCAGCTTGCACACTTCAAAAACATGTTCTAATCCATTAGTCCAACCTGGGAAGAAAAATAAAATAATTTGATATTATTTTTGTTCCTCTTAATGCAGAGCATGACATTTGGCACCCATTTTGCATTCCTTTCCAGATATGTAACTGGGTCACTTGCCCCAACCCTCCTGCACTACTAGTAATCACAATAGGGATGAGATCCTGTAGAAACACCATTGGGAATATTCCTTTCACAGAATACATTTCTCTTGGCTGAAACATCTAGTGTGACTTCCTTTGGGGTGAAAACCAAAGGTTTTGATTCCACCCAATGGGAACCTAAAGGTGTCCTCGTTTATTTACCAGATCAGCATGTTAAACATGTGGGTTGCAAATGATACATAGATTGAATATCGTGAAGTAGACACTTGCATGATGACTTCTATACAGTGGTCCCTTGGGTTACAGATGCTTCAGGTTACATACGCTTCAGGTTATGGACTCTGCTAACCCAGAAATAGTACCTCGGGTTAAGAACTTTGTTTCATGATGAGAACAGAAATTGTGCTCTGGCGGCACGGCAGCAGCAGGAGGCCCCATTAGCTAAAGTGGTACCTCAGGTTAAGAACAGTTTCAGGTTAAGAACGGACCTCCAGAACGAATTAAGTTCTTAACCCTCCTTGGGTTAAGTACTTAATTCATTCCGGAGGTCCATTCTTAACCCACCTTGGGTTAAGTACTTAATTCATTCCGGAGGTCCATTCTTAACCTGAAACTGTTCTTAACCTGAAGCACCACTTTAGCTAATGGGGCCTCCTGCTGCCGCCACACCACTGCCATGCGATTTCTGTTCTCATCCTGAAGCAAAGTTCTTAACCCAAGGTACTATTTCTGGGTTAGCAGAGTCTGTAACCTGAAGTGTATGTAACCTGAAGCGTATGTAACCTGAAGCGTATGTAACCCGACATACCACTGTATACACTTGGCTCTGCATGCAGTAATTTAGCCTACATTTTTAACATGCCAATTTGAAAAAAATGTTTGATTTGAACCTGGGTTCTGATTATTGACCTTGTTATCCAGTTTGAATTGCTAAAGCAGTGATCTCATTATTGCTTAAGGATAGTTCACAGTAAATACATGGCTTTCATTCTTTAATTTCTTACAACCTCGGTTAATTAGACCTGTAGCCTCCAGATGTTGCTGGACTCCAACTCTCTGGCCACCAGACAGGGTTGATGAGATTTGTACTCCAGCAATATCTGGAAGGCCATAGGTTCCCCATCCTTGGTTTAAAACAAACCATGGTTTAATGTGAACCAGTGAATTGCTGAAAAAGTACTGATGACATTCCTCCCTCATACTTGCTGCTGCTGCAACACAGACAAAACCACCAGGAGTTCAGCTTGTCAGGTCATCCAAACCGAGGTTCATAGTTGGTTTCCTCCAAACACCAGCATGCTGCTTGTGTCACATTAAACCAAAGTCTGTGGTTATGTGTGAACCTGGCCACCCCATATCACCTATTGCCTGTGATAAGACTTTGTTATAGTAGAATGGACACTGGCCATTTTCCAGCAGTCTCTTATGTCTCGTTTGTGGAGGCTGCAGTTCCCCTCCCTTTTTATTCTGCCTGTTTACTTTCTTTCTTTTTTTGTTCTTCCATGTTTTTGAAGTGCACATTGCAAACCCTGTGGGGGTGGATGAAATCAACGAAACTCCCCGAGGGGCAGCAATTTGTTGGTTGTAATTATATTTTTGTTACTTGCAAATGAAATGCAAAAAAGAAAAACCAACACAATTAAACCCATATTAATAGAAACAGATTGGCATAGCCACGGGGATGAGAGAGTGAGAGCATGTGTTTGTGCGTGCTAAGGTCCAATCCTAAAAGGCACTGAGCACTTCTAGTCTGCACAGTAAAACATGGGCTAGCAGAACGCCTTGCATCTTATGGGAAGGTTCTCAGGCCTGGGCAGGATAAGGCTTTAATTTGCAAATCATCAAAGCCATCATTCTGCCAATCTATCAATTATCAACGCTTAGGCCTGCCACTGGGTAAATGAAAATAGGGACCGTGTACCAATTAATATCACCAGAGCCCCTGAAATTAGAGACAACACGCCTGATTTCTTTGGGCATGATAGAGGCCATGCAGTCCCCAGCAAAGTGGTATGATGGATCTGTGGCTGTTCACATTGGGTTCAGTTTTAAATCCCAAGCAGGTAAATGGTTCATAGGAAGATGTCATGTGACTGAGTGGTTCTGCAACCGAGCACATTCTGTGCCAAAATAATATAAATGATTTACCAAGGGAGCAGGTAAATCCTATTCATGTTCATTCTGTGTTTCCTCCAGAGTCAAAGATGAGACAGCAAGTCATCCAGCATCTCCATTGGTGCAACCAGGCCCAACAGCTACTTGGCTCCTGACTAGGAATGGGGAAATTAGTCCATTTCTTCTCTCTGCTAATTTCCCATAAGTTGTGTCAATTTCTCATGTGTTCGTTCATAAGTCACTTCCACCCATTTCTCAGGGTGCTCTAATCACTGAGCCACAGCAAATGTCAAAATACAAATTTCATTCTAAAAAAAAACTTTCTTTAAATCTGTACTTTTAACACAACGTATGCATTTCTAAATTTATTTTGCCTGAGAACCAAATGGCAAAGTTCAGGGAAGTGTGAAATTTGAAGGATATTTATGCTCTAATCCATATATCAGCCCAGAAGGTGTAAATTAGGTCAGTTTGCTTTTTTAAAAAAATGCAGATGAAATGAAATTTTCCTTCATTGCTACACCGACGCTTCCAGAACCGCCTTCGACAGCAACCACTTCAACTGACTTAAAGTAACAGTGACAGGTGGCCATCCAACCTCTGCTTGAAAACCTTCAACGGAAGAGAGTCCACTGCTTTCTGAGGGAGTGTGGCTGACAGATCCCATAAAAATCACATTAAAGCAGCCATACATTATTTTTAACAAAACATGTTGAAAGCAGAGGGTCTTCAGTAAGTGCTCAAAAGACAAGAGACTGTGCCTGTCTAATATTTGAGGGGAGAGTATTCCAAAGAGAAGTAGACACAACACTAAAGACCCAATTCCTATACTGTGCAGAAAATACTTCTGGGCAACACAATTTAAGAAGGATGTTTACAAGCTGGAACATGTGCAGAGGGGGGCAGCCAAGATGATCATGGGTCTGGAAACTAAGCGGAGCTGAGTATGTTTAGCCTGGAAAAGAGGAGATACGATAGCCATCTTCAAATAGCTTAAGAGCTGTCACATGGAGGAGGGAGCAAGCTTGTTTTCTCCTGCTCTGGAGGGTAGGACTCAAGGTACAAGACTAAACATTCAGAAAAAAACTTTCTGACAGTAAGAGCTTTTCAGCAGTGGAACAGATTCCCACGAGAGGTGACGGACTCTCCTTCCTTGGAGGTTTTTAAACAGAGGTTGGATGGCCATCTGTCATGGATGCTTTAACTGAGATTCCTGCATTGCAGGGGGTTGGATGAGATGATCCTTGCGGTCCCTTCCAACTCTACAGCTCTATGATTTTATGATAAAGGGATGTCTTCAGGAGGCTCTCATAGGGAGAGCACGGGGATCACATGGGTATATAGAGGGTGAGACAATCTTTCAGATACTGTGGTCCCAAGCTGTATTATAGGGCTTCATACACAAAAACCAACACTTTGAGCTTCACCCAGTAGTTTCAATGGAAGCCAATGGAATTCTTTCAACTTCAGAGTAACATGCTGAAGATATCCTTGTTGGTTATCATGAGCAGCAGCATATCTAAATAAGTGGACATTTATAGATTTCCTGATTCACAAGGAAATGTGTTACTGAAGCCCCACAGAAGACGCAGTGGGGCTGGGAACAGAATCTAACTATCCCCCTTTGCTGTTGTTGCAATTTTGCCTACTACAAGGGGTAAGATGGAAAGAGCAAAGGGGAGAGGAGCCATTCTTTGTTCACAGGCAAAGGCACTTAACAGCACAGCTGGTGCCCAAGTGCTTCATTGCATGGGAAGCCAAGACAAGGAGACATTGCATAATAGATTTAAACATTCCTGGCATGAGATATATTTAAAGTGCATTCATACAGTACTTTTCGTAACAGCTGCCACCACAGTGCACCTGAGGACTCTAACCTGATCCTTAACACGAGTACTTAGCACTTGATGCATATGTTTATTATTATATCTGTCAGCTAAATTGGAGTCAATAGGCAATCTGCATAAACATACAATATGCAAAGAGAAAAAAACGACTATTTACTATGCAGGAGCCCAAAGGAGACACAAAAATTTTAGATTTCTGCTTCTGGTGTAATTGGTATGAAAATACAGTGCTTGCCCTGAAAAGAGAAGATCCCATGCTGTGAAAATACCTTTCCTGGCCAGGCAGGGACCAAATAGTAGCAAATTATGAGTGCAAAAATATTTAGAACAAAAAAGAGAGTGAGAGAGAGAGAGAAGGAGAAAGGAAGAACAAAACCAAAGAGGAAGATGAACGGGATTTTGCTTTATCTGAGCCAATCCACAGCTTGCACTCTTCAACAATTTGTCATTTTGAGCAGGCCACATGAGCTAGCTATGAATAAAATCAGTCAATTTAACCCCCAAAATCAATGCTCTTTTGTAGAGCTGCTTAAAATCTAAGTGGAAGGGAGGACTTTGAAGCAGATTTCCACTAGTAAATGCACCACTTATGGACTGTTTGATTTGAGCTGAAGTCTGCTCAGTTTTCCCAGTACCCAGCATCTGATGACTAATTAGCAAGTTGGGCGAAAATACCTAATTGAAGCAGGGTTTTTGTTTTATTTTAAACATGAACATTATTGTTATAGCACCCGCTAGAGTTTCCCCCACCAACAACTGTAAACTTTCTTCAGCATAAAAATGCTGCAGATCAGATCAAAGGTCCGTCTAGTCCAACATCACATTTCACACAGTGGCCAACCAGATGCCTTTCGGAAATCCCTAATGCAACAGCCCCCTCACCCGTTCCTGCTCCCCAGTGCACAGTCTCTGAGCTGGAAGATTCCACTTAGCTTCCATGTCTAGCAGCAGCTGATAGACAAATGTGCACTCTGTTAGCCCACTTAATCCTTCTTCTTAAAGTAATTTGAGCTACTGGCCATGATAGCACCTTGTGGCAGTGGATTCCATATGTGATGGAGAAACTGTCCTGTGACTGTGAAGTCTTATTCTAATATTCAAGAGAGGATTAAACACACACACATTGGCTCCTCCTGGCTATGATTCATTTCTTCTATCGGCCTACAGTGCTTACACATTGCAGACAAATCAACACAGTGCTCTAATGGGCTGGAATTTTCTTTCTCCCTCTTGACAGGCATGTTTACATGGAGAAGTGACAGTGTATGTGTACTTAATTCTCCTCCTTATATTAGACCCCCACACAGCAAGCAACCTGTGTAGAATTGTATGTTTACCAACACAAAACTACATGGGAGGACAAAAAAGGGTTGCTGGTGAGAGAGGAGTTCCAGCAAATTAAAAAAATACTTAGTAGGAAAGCATTAACCCTCTTTGTTTTGGGTTTTTTTTGGTGAAATACCACACGCTCCTGACAAGTTTTTGTTTATAATATTGCTTGCGTCTCCTGTGATGTAAGTCAGGCTCTGCTGGTCCCCTGCCCTAATATTTTGTTGGTTGGAGAAATGAACAAATCTATTAATTTGTGGATTGTTTGTAATTTTTGTTAAATCCTCAGGAAAATTTATCAGCATTTTACTATAAATTTCTCCTAACAAAAATATTTCTGTATGTAGTTTTGACTCATAAACACCTATTTGCAAACAAATCCCCCCGACATAATGCATTTTTGTATGTTGTTTTCACTAATGCATGTGTTTCTATGCACACTTTACTCTGCCATATGCTTTTTTGGGGTGTATAACTCTTGGCTGGAGAAGTGCATTGCAAAATTCAGAGAAGTGCAATTTTTAAAGGATGGGTGTGATTTGGTCCACATATTGCTTTGAAAAGCACAAGTTAGGTCAATTTGCCTTTCAATATGAACTGAATTGAATTTCTTCATCAACCTTAGTTACACTTAGTGTGTGTAATGGTACCCAGTGGGTGATATTTTTCTTTGTGACAGTAGGACAGAGTTTTTCATTGCTTAGCTCAGACTAAAGGAAGCTGCCATCTGGACATTCTTTAGAGCCAATCTACATGTACAGAAAAGTTCTGTTCCCAAAATTTATCCTGAATCCCCAACTCAAACAATTCTCCATCAATCAATGAGAAAAGAAATTGCATTTGAGACGTGCTATTTTTCTAGAAAATGTAGGTGCTGGAACTCACCATGAACGCCTCTCTTGTTCTCTTATAATGGCAATGCTACCCACCTGAGAGGTGCCAGAACTGAGTTTCAGTTGAAAAAAAAGCCCTGCGTTTGAGAATTTTCAAAGAGGAGTGAAATTTCCATTGAAATTCTCTTGGGTGGGGTATTGCTTCTGCAAAACAGCAGTGATCACGTCAGGTTCATGAAAGCACTAAAGAGTAAACCAGTCTCATTTACTCTACCACAAATGTCGTTCTAAAACTGGAGTGGATGAGTGTTGAGTGAAGATCTAAGTTCTATAGAGGTCAGACCAACTACCCCTGAGAAAGAGGGAAGATTTACATAGTGAAGATGGAAGTAAATCAATTCATCATTTTACCAAATAAGCAAGAGGATAAAGGACTCTCATTTTTGAAAATAAAATAATACCTGTCAGGAGGGTGTCTCATAGCTGGGGCATCGCCACAGAAAAGGCCCTGTCACTTGAAGCCTCCACATAAGCCTTTAGAAAGCTGGGGCACCCAAAGCACAGCCTCCAGTGAAGATATCAATGTCAGACAAGTTAGCCTAAATTTCTCTTTTGGGAATCTTCTCAAGTTGGCAAGTGTGCAAAAGTATGACACCCATATCAGTGATTTGCATGAGACCATTGGGAACAATTATTTGCTAAGGGGTATAGTGTATGTCTATGGCAGAATTGGAAACCAAGTTTCGGCTCTGTGGCTTATACTTTTTCATAAACTAAACGCTTTCCTCCCCACCCTCAATTTGATTTCACCTCGGGTAGCAGCTGCAATTCCAATTTATTTTTGTTGTGGTTCAGGCTATTTACAGCTAGATGAGCGGAAGTGATAGGCTGGTTAGCAGGGGATTCACCAGTTAATCAATCTGGAGACGATTTGGCCAATTGACTCCTGCAGCTATTAAAGTTCTGTTTAAAAAAATAATAATACTCATACATATGCATTTTAGTTAATTTCCAGGGGAAAGGATATTGCTTTCACGGTGATGCAGCATTTGTGCTAATCAAACCTCCAAAGGGGCCTGAACTTTCCCCTGCTGGTAGGAGGCATAGAAGCGTGGGGGGTGGGGTGGGTTGCTGTCTTTAATAACTTGGTGGGAGCAACCCTCCCCTTGTTTATTGTGGAATCTCATTCTCATTTGCTACAGCCTGTAATGCCGCTGTTTCACAATGCACACACGCTGAGGTGTGGTTTCAAGGTCTTCATGTGTTTAGCAAATATTTCAGACGAAACGATCTGTTCAGCTGTTACCCTGATTGCCAAGATTACAGCATGACAACAAACATTATTTGGGGGATTGGAGATGAAATTACAGCCCACTCGCTCCGGCGTCTGTGGCGAGAAGCAGATGCAGTGTTAATTTTCAAGCTGCAATGTCCATTACGCCAAGCTGTGGAATCACGGCACATTAGCATTGCAGCCAGCTGCCGCTGATGGTTCCGCGGTGGAGGTAATAATAAACTCCATTGCTTGTTGGAGAGAGAGAAAAAACTGTATAACACCAGGAAAGGGATGGGGGAATTATTTTTTCTAGGAATGGCTGTTTACAGTGAATGTTGTTGAGGCAACAGTAACGCAACCTATAAAAGACAAAGTCCACCAACTGGAGGAACGTGTAGCTACGCTCCAAAGAATTAGAGAGCTGGAGCTCTTCTTGGAAGCAACAGAGCACACCGTCTCCACCAAGGAGGAGACAGGGGACTCCCCTGAGAAGGAGGCTAGTTCACCAACACAGGAGTCAGATATATGGAGAAACGTGACTCAAAGAAGTAGGAGGCCCAGGGTTCGCTCTGATTGTTTAGAAATACACAATCACTTTGAGGTCCTCTCCCCTAGCATGGAAGACGAAGAGCAGACTCCATTTGAGGATCTCTTCCTCATTACAGTCGAGCAGGTATATGAAGATGAGCAGCAAAGTCGGTCCTCAGGGAATGTGCAGGCGACCTTGGAACAGACAGCTCACGGAAGAACCCCGACCAAACCTAAGAGGAGGCGTGTAGTGGTGATAGGGGATTCCCTACTGAGGGGAACAGAAGCAGTGATCTGTGGGCCTGACAAGATGTCTCGGGAAGTGTGCTGTCTCCCCGGGGCTAAGATCCAAGATGTAACTGAACGACTGCAAGGAATCATAAAACCCACTGACAAATACCCCTTCCTCTTGGTTCATGTGGGAACCAATGACACTGCAAGCAATAGCCTCCAGAAGATCAAAAGAGACTACGAGGCTCTGGGCAGGAAATTGAAGCAATTAAATGCACAAATTGTCATCTCATCTGTCCTCCCAGTTGAACGCCGTGGCCCAGGGAGAGAGGGAAAAATAGTGGAAGTGAACAGCTGGCTTCGCAAATGGTGTAAACAGGAACGGTTTGGATTCTTAGATCACGGACTGCAGTTTCTTGAAGATGGACTTCTGGCAAGCGACGGGCTGCACCTCACAACGGTTGGGAGAAATGTTTTTGCCAAAAATCTCAGAAACCTCATCAGGAGGGCTTTAAACTGACTAATGTGGGGGAGGGAGACAGTTCTCCTGAAGGTAGGAGTCTATCAATTGATGAAGATGATCATCCAAATGTCATAGACCAAATGGAGCAAACAGCACGCAGACCTAGTGGTGGGAGGAAAAAATCCTTAAATAAGAGACACGGGGGAATGATTAATGGACTTCAATGTCTGTACACTAATGCGCAAAGCATGGGAAATAAACAAGATGAGCTTGAGCTCTTGGTACAGCAAACTAAATATGACATAATAGGCATCACTGAAACCTGGTGGGATAAGTCCCACGAATGGAATGTAATAATGGAGGGATACAATCTATTTCAGAGGAACAGAGCAGACAAGAAAGGAGGAGGAGTGGCGTTATATGTCAGGGATGTGTATACCTGTGAAGAGATCCAAGATTTAGAACTTCAAAGCCAAAGTGAGAGCATTTGGATCAAAATTAAGGGAGAGAAGAATAACAGTGACCTCATTGTGGGAGTTTACTATAGATCCCCAAGCCAAACGGAGGACATAGATGATGCCTTCCTGGAACAGATGGCCAAGCATGCAAAAGGAAGGGAGATAGTAGTAATGGGGGACTTCAATTACCCGGGTATTTGTTGGATGTCAAACTCAGCCAAGAGCATAAGGTCAAACAGATTCCTCACTGGCCTTGCAGACAACTTCATTGTCCAGAAAGTGAGAGAAGCAACAAGAGGAACAGCCATTTTAGATCTGGTCCTAACCAATGCTGATGACCTGGTTAGTGGGGTAGAAGTGGAAGGATCATTAGGCGCGAGTGATCATGCATGTTTAGCCTGGAGAAGAGGAGGTTAAGGGGTGATATGATAGCCATGTTCAAATATATAAAAGGATGTCACATAGAGGAGGGAGAAAGGTTGTTTTCTGCTGCTCCAGAGAAGCGGACACGGAGCAATGGATCCAAACTACAAGAAAGAAGATTCCACCTAAACATTAGGAAGAACTTCCTGACAGTAAGAGCTGTTCGACAGTGGAATTTGCTGCCAAGGAGTGTGGTGGAGTCTCCTTCTTTGGAGGTCTTTAAGCAGAGGCTTGACAACCATATGTCAGGAGTGCTCTGATGGTGTTTCCTGCTTGGCAGGGGGTTGGACTCGATGGCCCTTGTGGTCTCTTCCAACTCTATGATTCTATGATTCTATGATTCTATGATTCTGAAGTTTACTATACAGCGGAAAGGAGCAGCCAAGCATACTAGGACTCAATTTCTTGACTTTAAGAAAGCCGACTTCATAAAACTTAGGGAAGTGCTGGGTGAGATCCCATGGACAGTAATACTAAAAGGAAAGGGAGTTCATGATGGCTGGGAGTTTGTTAAGAGGGAGATAGTAAAAGCACAACTTCAGGCAATACCAATGAGACGGAAACATGGAAGGTGCCTAAAGAAGCCAGGGTGGCTATCTAAAGAACTTTTAACTGAGTTAAGATTAAAAAAGGATGTGTACAAAAAATGGAAAAGGGGGGAAACCACCAAAGAGGAATTCAAACAAATAGCCAGCACGTGTAGACACAAAGTCAGAAAAGCTAAAGCACAGAATGAACTCAGGCTTGCTAGAGAGGTTAAAAGCAACAAAAAAGGCTTTTATGGGTATGTTTGTAGCAGAAGGAAGAACAAAGAAACAGTGGGGTCACTCAGAGGAGAAATGCAAACAGGGGACACAGAAAGGGCTGAACTCCTCAATGCCTTCTTTGCCTCAGTCTTCTCCGATAAAGAAAACAATGCCCGACCTGAAGAATTTGGAGCAAATGATTCAGCAGAGGAAACACAGCCCAGAATAGTTAAGGAGATAGTACAAGAATACTTGGCTAGTCTAGATGTATTCAAGTCTCCAGGGCCAGATGAACTGCATCCAAGAGTATTAAAAGAACTGGCAGATGTGATCTCAGAACCACTGGCAGTCATCTTTGAGAATTCCTGGAGAACACGTGAAGTCCCGGCAGACTGGAGGAGGGCAAATGTTGTCCGTATTTTCAAAAAGGGGAAAAGAGAGGACCCAAATAATTACCGCCCAGTCAGTCTGACATCAATACCAGGAAAGATTCTGGAGCAGATCATTAAGCAAACAGTCTGTGAGCACCTAGAAAGGAATGCTGTGATCACCAATAGTCAGCATGGATTTCTGAAAAATAAGTCATGTCAGACTAACCTGATCTCGTTTTTTGACAGAATTACAAGCCTGGTAGATGAAGGGAACACAGTGGATGTAGCCTACCTTGATTTCAGCAAGGCATTTGACAAGGTGCCCCATGATATTCTTGTAAAGAAGCTGGTAAAATGCGGTCTTGACTATGCTACCACTCAGTGGATTTGTAACTGGCTGACTGACCGAACCCAAAGGGTGCTCATCAATGGTTCCTCTTCATCCTGGAGAAGAGTGACTAGTGGGGTGCCACAGGGTTCTGTCTTGGGCCCGGTCTTATTCAACATCTTTATCAACAACTTGGATGATGGGCATCCTGATCAAATTTGCAGATGACACCAAACTGGGAGGGGTGGCTAACACCCCAGAGGACAGGATCACACTTCAAAATGACCTTGACAGATTAGAGAACTGGGCCAAAACAAACAAGATGAATTTTAACAGGGAGAAATGTAAAGTATTGTACTTTGGCAAAAAAAATGAGAGGCACAAATACAAGATGGGTGACACCTGGCTTGAGAGCAGTACATGTGAAAAGGATCTAGGAGTCTTGGTTGACCACAAACTTGACATGAGCCAACAGTGTAACGTGGCAGCTAAAAAAGCCAATGCAATTCTGGGCTGCATCAATAGGAGTATAGTATCTAGATCAAGGGAAGTAATAGTGCCACTGTACTCTGCTCTGGTCAGACCTCACCTGGAGTACTGTGTCCAGTTCTGGGCACCACAGTTCAAGAAGGACACTGACAAACTGGAACGTGTCCAGAGGAGGGCAACCAAAATGGTCAAAGGCCTGGAAATGATGCCTTATGAGGAACGGCTAAGGGAGCTGGGCATGTTTAGCCTGGGGAAGAGGAGGTTAAGTGGTGATATGATAGCCATGTTCAAATATATAAAAGGATGTCACATAGAGGAGGGAGAAAGGTTGTTTTCTGCTGCTCCAGAGAAGCGGACACAGAGCAATGGATCCAAACTACAAGAAAGAAGATTCCACCTAAACATTAGGAAGAACTTCCTGACAGTAAGAGCTGTTCGACAGTGGAATTTGCTGCCAAGGAGTGTGGTGGAGTCTCCTTCTTTGGAGGTCTTTAAGCAGAGGCTTGACAACCATATGTCAGGAGTGCTCTGATGGTGTTTCCTGCTTGGCAGGGGGTTGGACTCGATGGCCCTTGTGGTCTCTTCCAACTCTATGATTCTATGATTCTATGAGTATGTGGCACTGTTCCATGTAAATACCAGATATTGGTGTCTGGCTGAAACTTGTAGCAAAGGAGAGGCTCAACTATGAGGGATGAAAACTCACAGCTTCCACAGCCCTTATTTAGTCCTTCTTTTATTTTACTATATCTCAAACTGTTCTGTGGTGGCCTAATTTAAAGAAGAAGAAAACGTTAAGGAAAGTTAAACCAGTACAGTGGACCCTCCGGATACAAACTTAATTCGTTCTGGGGGTCCTTATGTAGTCTGAAAAGTCTGCAACATCAGGCGCTGCTTCTGCGCACATGCGTGGCACGATAGAACACTTCTGTGCACATATGCAGTGTGTAGAGCGCTTCTGCGCATGTACACTTCTGGGTTTGCTGTGTTCGCAACCCGAAAGTTACATTACCCAAAGGTAACATAACCCGAGGGTCCACTGTAGTGTCATTGGTGCAACTGAAGCACTGTAAACAGTTGATAACAGTAGACCAGGTCATGCTGGAAAGGGAGAGGGGGATCTCAGTGATCCAAGCCTTTCAGTGGCCAGCCCACTCTAAATTAAGGTTACCAGACGTCCCCATTTCCTGGAAACAGTCCCCAGATTTACAAATCAGTCCCCTGACAAAATCCATCTATTTAGTAGGGAGTTGAAAAGTGTCCCCAGATTCATTGAAAAAAATTGGCAACCTTACTCAAAATGCAAGCCAAGGAGTGTCCTGGCTATGCTCCTCTTCCCCATGAGTTAGTATTCAGAAGCCTCCTGAGCCAAAGTAATGCTCCCCTCCCTTTGTGCCTTGAAACGTTCTGGCAATGAGAAGTAAGTTGGGAAAGCATCACTGCATCCAGGGTATGTCTTTGAGTGCTCATCGGGGGCCTTGTGAGAAGGGACATAGCTAGGGAAAGGGATGTGGCTTGGTGATAGATCACCTGCCTTATATGCAGAAGCTCCCAGGTTGAAGCATCTCCAAGCAGGGTTGGAAAGATTTCATATCCGAAACCTTGGAGAGCTACTGCCAGTCATTGAGTAAACAGTTCTGAGCAAGATGGTCCATTGGTCTGATTTGATATTGGGCAGCTTCTATTGTTCCTATGTACATGTGTGAGGACATTGGTTGCCCCCAGACTCTGGGATTCTCCCTCCCCCACATGCAGTTCTAAGTTGAGAGGTGCCAATTTTTTAGACTTTCTTTGAAACAGTCACAGAACACTCTCCTCCAATGCAGTTAATGCGAAGTCCGCTTTGTAGGTCTCAGAATTTCTGTGAAGTGGGAACAATTCTCCCCCAGTTATTGGTTTGTAAAATCTTGTCTTCATTTGGGCCTGGATCCAAACACCCAGTCCCTTAACTCTATCTCATCTCTCTCTCTCTCTCTCTCATTCTCTCTCTCTCTCATCTGACTTGCTTATTTAAGAAGTGTCTCCATTGGAAGAACAGCAGAGAGTCTGAGAGGATGATCAAAGGGAAAACTCAGGATGGATTGAGATCAAATATTCAACTTCTGTGTGCTTTCTATTAAGTGACAGAGACGCAAGAAAGAATGAGGATTATCAATTGAATTTTATGAAACAGGCCTTTCAAGAGTGGCTTCTTCTTCCCATCTCCATGATGTAAAAATAAAACTGAAGCAAAAGTAGGGGGACAGGAGGAGGTGGAGGAGGAAGGGGGGGGGAACCAAACAGCGAGGGGAAATCATCAAAACTTTGCAGCTCCCTAAATGACACATACCCAATGTTAGATTTGTTTCACTACCTTTTTATAGTGGCTGCTCCTGTTTCTTTGGCAAAGTTAATGAGTATCCAGTTTTCACTGCCTGCTGCGTAATGTCAGGTCTTAAAATACAGTGACAACTGTTTGATGCAGAAGCCACTCAAGAGACCAAGTTGTGCTGTGTGTGTGTGTGTGTGTGTGTGTGTGTTTTAATAAAGTGGCTGCTTATCTTCTGAGCAGGCTGCTTAATAAAGATGGATAAGAGAATTAGGGTTGTCACTCAGCTAAAAAAATCTTAATCAACTGGGTTTTATTAAGTAAATTATTTAATCAACTGAATTTATGTAAACAGCAAACCAAGATTTCTGATGCGTCTCTTATTGTAAGTGGGCCAACATTATACACGGTTTTCCCCCACCCTCTGACTTTTAGAGGTATCCTGCCCTGGTACATGGAGCCTTGTTCCCTGTCATGACTGAGTCTATTGCAAATATCTGATTCTAAATGGGCAGAGCATATGCCCTCCTTGCTGTATGTGTTTGTTTGTTTATTTGTGTGCACATGTTTGTACACACACACACACTTTGAAGGATTGGTGATGAGTATTGCCTGAAAAGGGATGTGGCTTGGGGAGAGTCCTAAGGGCCAGATAGGAGAGGTCTGGAAGGCTGCATTTAGCCCCTAGGCCTGATGTTCCCCACCCCTGACTTAAATGTTCAGTTTGATTAGATGAAGAAGGATACCAGGATAGTAAAGGCTGAAGTTGCTGCATGACTTTTCAAGGTGGATGTGCCCTGAATGTTCAGAATTGCGGTACTGTACAAGCATATCCCAAGGTAAGCTAGCAAACCTGTGACAACCAAGAAATTGCTCCTTTGAGGAAACGGGGTGTAGGCTGGAGCATGGAAATCCAGATCAAAACTGAATCAGAGTGTTAAGAACCCAAACCAGCTAGTTAAATGCAGCCTGATGGCACCAAGCCACAAAGGACTGAAAGACACTTTGAGCTCAAGGAAGACTAAAATCACTCCTCCATCTTGTTCCACTTGGGAATGGCCCAGAACTCTTGACAGGTCTCCATGTTATTGACCCTCCCATCATATCAAGGGAAAATGTTTTGCCCAGCAAATGAAATGAGTGTCCCATGGATTGCACAAGGGATGCTTATGAACAAATATTTCTGGTGTCTCTTGGGTAGCTTGTCACTGGTAATTAATGTGTTATGCTAATATTCCTCAGCCTCTCTTAGAATTTCCATAACTTAATGAGTGACATTTTAGTGGAACACTCTTTAGTCCACATTAATCTGGATTTCTGATCCATGGGAGTTAAGAAGTAATCAGCATCCAAGCTGTCTCTGTAGTTGGGGAGTCATCTGGAGGGTGTTTTCCAGCAGTAAATGTAATAAATTTGCCAAACATATCCAATTTATTTTTAAGTATACTAATTTTAAAAACACCTTACACCTTCCTCTGCAGAACTTTTCATAGGGCTGCAGTAAATGGCCCTGATCGTTTAGGTTGTAAGACTAAACTGTGTGATAGGCTTAATTATCCTTCTGATTTGGGGTCCACAATGACAGACCCTTTATTATTGTAGCCCAGGCACATGGAATTTGTGGCCCTCCAGATGTTATTGAACTACCACTCCCATCATTCCTGGCCAGCTGGTGCTGATGGGAGTCCAACATCCTCCTCCTCTTCTTTCCCCTCCCTTCTGTGTCCCCCCACCCTCCTTTTATTCCTTCCAACACAGCAACAAAACTCTCTTTTCAGGAGCACATCCAACTCAAGCACCAACCCAACCCCAACATACAGCAAATAAATAAATAAAGCACCAAATTGGAGCCACCCTTACTATGATTTGGGGATGAATAGATGTGTACCAAAGACTCCACATGGAGTTGTATAAGCAAGGTAGCCTGTGTTTGGAATCAGTATGATTGTGTTCAGCACTATGGACAGCTACTTCATGTTTTCAGATCCCCAAGTCGTCACCTGCCAATAAATACCAGTAGCTATTGCAGAACACATGTTGTACTAGCAGCTTATGAGCTTGGAAAGCTCTCTTGTGCATGCCCCACTCAAGAGAGGAAGGGCTATGTAAGCACAGCTGTGCTTTTGTGGCATTTCAATTCATTTCAATGGGGTATGAACCATAGACACTCTCGGTGGATTGTACCCCAGGTGGTATTCAAATTTGAAGCAGCTGGTGCCCATTGGGATTCATAGGGCAGAAGGCAGGGAGAACAGCAGCAAGTGGCACAGAGCCGTTGACAGGCAGAGTTAGCTAATTCTAGTTTTGTCCCTATCCTCCTACAGTTCTACAGGGTTAACCCTGTGGACTAGGTAGGAGGAAAAAACTGTTAGCAAGTGCCACCTGCTCACCTGATTGGTAAGTATAAGAAAGCAAGAACACTTTCTTGGTGAGGACTGGCAGTGGGCAGGCTGAGGCTGGTAGGACAGTTCCCCATTTTCCCAAATGGACCAACACCCAATGCTTTGAAGTGCTACTCTCTGCCACATCTTCAGAATGGGAAAAGAAATCCATTCTGTTGCTCCTAGAAAGGCAGTATAATCAAACAGCACATGCAACCATCTTCACTGGAGTTAACCAAGGAAGGCATATTGAGCCAAGCCAAATAACCGGTGGATTCTTTGACCCCCTCCCCATCATATGTGTAATTCACACATACACATGAGACTATCCCTGCATTGTGGTGGGTTGGACTAAATGATCCGGTCCCTTACAACTCTACAATTCCATGATTCTATGACTCAGTAAAAAGTGACTCCAACTTAACCTGTCATCAGACCTTGGCTCTTGCTACTATCATTCCAGAGTTATTCCACTTACAACCATGGAAAAAGATCTGCTGTCAAACACTTTTTAGAGTGAAGAATTGATTAAGTGTGCAGCTAAATCTCTGGTGGATGTGCATGGTATGAGAGGGGTAATGTGTGCAGAACTAGGATGTGCTTATGACGAGATAGGAAGAAGGTGATACAAATCAGTACAGTGATACCTCGGGTTATAGATGCTTCAAGTTACAGATGCTTCAGGTTACAGACTCTGCTAACCCAGAAGTAGTACCTCAGGTTAAGAACTTTGCTTCAGGATGAGAACAGAAATCACGTGGCGGCGGTGTGGTGGCAGCGGGAGGTCCCATTAGCTAAAGTGGTACCTCAGGTTAAGAACAGTTTCAGGTTAAGAACGGACCTGTGGAACGAATTAAGTTCTTAACTTGAGGTACCACTGTATTAGTATCAGTATATGTGTGAGAGGAACAGACTTTAAAGCCAGGCTTTTATTCTAATGGCTGATCCCATGGCTTCTCTTACTCATTTGTGCTCAGTGATTTCCACAGAAAATTTGCTCTGATTACTGGTTTAAAAAGATGTTAGCTTCTCCACCCCGTATCTTTCTCACCAGCAGCCAGGGCTCCGAAATCAAGCTGCATTCACTTGGCTTCTTACCTCGTTACTAATAATAAAGATTTTGCAATCAGTCCAGAGCTGACAGTTGTGTTGAGGGACAGACAGTTTGGATTCCCAGCACCATGCACGTGAGAGCTGTTCATGCCAAACAATAATTCATTGTGCCTACACAACACCTTTCATCCAAAATACTTTTAAAAGCATCAGTCAATCATTAAGCTTCTCAATAGCCCTGTTAGGTAGCTGGCATGCTATGTGCTTTACAGCTGGGAAAACACAGGCAGAGAGAGAAAGGGGAAGTGACACAGACAGGCGCTGCATCATGCACAGGGTATTATAGAAAAGCTATTGAACTGGCACTTAGGAGAGTGTTGGCTGCATGCTTCAGAACTGAACTCCTGTGGGGGCTTGGAGTTCTGTGAGGTACCAGGATTGTTTCTCTCTGTGAGTTTCTTTTCCCCACCTGAAAACAGGGGACGAGGTAATTATGTTCCCAACTAGCTCTAGTCTAGAGCATGCTCTGAACATCTAACAGATTCCCTTCTCCCCTAGGCTTCTTTGCAGTCTCTCAGATCTCCAGATTACCATGCACCAACTTTAGGGGGAGCTTGTGCAGTAAGATGGTGAAAAGTCTTAACTGCAAACCAAGACTCCCTGGTTTGAATCTTGCCTCACTCACTAGCTTGCCTTAGGACTGCAATTATCCCTCATCAATTGCCTGTGCCTTTAATGTTTATCTATCTTTCAAGGTTGTTGCCATAATGTTTATGAAGGGCTCTGAGTGCTAAAAGAGCACCATGTAAATGAATGCTAAGTAGCTAAGGTAAGTAGTTAAGGTAGCAAGAGATTTTTAATGGCTGAAATACAATTCTGGAATGTTACAAGAGCACCACTGGATCAGACCAAAGGCCTATCATAGTCCTCAGAGCAGCCAACCAAGTGACTATGGGATGCCTATGAGAAGGATCTGAGTGCAATAGCACTTGACCCACTTCTGATTCCCAGGCATTGGCATTCAGAGGCATACTACCTCTGACAGTGAAAGTTAAACATAGCTGCTGATAGCCTTATGTACAAGGAATTTGTTTATTCATTTTAAAGCTGTCCAAGTTGGTGGCCATAACTACGCTTCATGTGGAAAGGTACTTTCTTTTGTCTGTTCTGAATCTTGCAACATCCACTTGCTCTACATTGCATAGTTTTATACATCTGTATCATGTCCCCTTTAATCTCCTTACTAGCCTCTCCTGCCCCTCAAAATGCTGTGATCTTTTTTTTTTTTTATAAGATATTTATTAGGATTTTCAAAATATTACAAAATAGAAAAAGAAAAAAGAAAAATACAAAATAAAAATAGTTAAAAACAATTCAGTCTTTCAATCACTTATCTTTCATTTGCTTGTTTCCCAGACCTCCTCACGCCTCCCTTTTCTGTATTCCACTTCAATTGTTAGTTTAGCAAATCCCTCCCCTCTTTGTTTATCCTAGTCTTCGATCTTAAAGTATTGTAACATTAAATTTTTACCTATTAATAGTCCATTTTTTCATATTCCCTTATAATATTACAGCTAAAAATCACTTAGTTTCTATCCAACATTATTCTAACATTCATCAATTTTACAATATTTCTGTAAATAGTCTTTGAACTTTTTCCAATCTTCTTCCACCGACTCTTCTCCCTGGTCTCGGATTCTGCCAGTCATTTCCGCCAATTCCATATAGTCCATCACCTTCATCTGCTATTCTTCCAGAGTGGGTAGGTCTTGTGTCTTCCCAAAATGCTGTGATCTTTTCACGTATTGGAATTATTGCATCCTATTGATAACTTCAGGGATGTGGGTGGCACTGTGGGTTAAACCAGAGAGCCTAGGACTTGCCAATCAGAAGGTCGGTGGTTCGAATCCCCGCGACAGGGTGAGCTCCCGTTGCTCAGTCCCTGCTCCTGCCAACCTAGCAGTTCGAAAGCACGTCAAATTGCAAGTAGATAAATAGGTACCGCTCCAGCAGGAAGGTAAACGGTGTTTCAGTGCGCTGCTCTGGTTTGCCAGAAGTGGCTTAGACATGCTGGCCACATGACCCGGAAGCTGTACGCCGGCTCCCTTGGCCAATAAAGCGAGATGAGTGCCACAACCCCAGAGTCGGCCACGACTGGACCTAATGGTCAGGGGTCCCTTTACCTTTATTGATAACTTCAGTTGCCCTTTTCTACACCATTTCCCAGCTCTACAATACCCTTTTTTTTATAATGCTGTGACCAGAATTGTACACAGTATTCCAAGTGTAGTCCCAACATTGATTTCTATAGTGGCATTATGATCTTGCCAGTTCTATTTCCAGTCTGTTTCCCAATTATTCCTAACCTGGAATTCATTGGGATAAGCTCCCATCTGCAGGTGACTTGCTAAGGCCCTAGTCAGAAGTGCTGTGGCACCTTTACATTTGTGATGAAATTTTATGTCCAGAATCTAGCTTGTAAGGAGTGGGCTGTAGTGTATCTGCATATTTCAAATCAATACATATGCAGCACAAAGCAGCTGAATTACATAGCTCAGCACAGATTCTGTAATAGTTTTCTTCTAATCATGGTGTTGCCCTTTAGACATTAAGGTTACTATATGGGAATTCATTGTCTATGTAAGCATTTACACAACTGATTCTGTCAACCAATATCTAAGATCAAGGCAAAGTTACAAATTCTACACAATATGTCCGCAAAGAGGCACTTCAGAAACTGAAGCCACAATAAGAGTAAAACTGTTAATCTATTGCTAGCATAGGCCAGTATAATTTACGATCCACCAAGCTAGATGCAAAAGGGACGCGGGTGGCACTGTGGGTTAAACCACAGAGCCTAGGACTTGCCGATCAGAAGGTTGGCGGTTCGATTCCCCACGACAGGGTGAGCTCCCATTGTTCGGTCCCTGCTCCTGCCAACCTAGCAGTTCGAAAGCACGTCAAAGTGCAAGTAGATAAATATGTACCGCTCCGGCGGGAAGGTAAACGACATTTCCGAGCGCTGCTCTGGTTCGCCAGAAGCGGCTTAGTCATGCTGGCCACATGACCCAGAAGCTTACGCTGGCTTCCTCAGCCAATAAAGTGAGATGAGCACCGCAACCCCAGAGTTGGCCACGACTGGACCTAATGGTCAGGGGTCCCTTTACCTTTACCTTTAAGCTAGATACATCCTGCTACCATACATCGGAGCCTACTAGGTGCTTTATAATCTCTTCATTTTTTGCAGTCCTGGGCAGGAAGCAAACCATTGGAACTTTTTGAAGACCCCCCCCCCGAGATCCCCCATATATTGTGGCTGGGCTGGTTGTAGTTTAGTGGCCCACAGGTTGTGCAGGCGCACCTTCCTTCCGTCAGCACCTCTTCATTTGCAGGAATACAAGATGAGTGGTGTTAAATTCTGGAGAGAGGGGAGTGCCTATTTCTT
Source organism: Podarcis pityusensis (assembly GCF_964106645.2). Lineage (NCBI taxonomy): Eukaryota > Metazoa > Chordata > Lepidosauria > Squamata > Lacertidae > Podarcis > Podarcis pityusensis. The sequence goes on along the minus strand of NC_138040.1, from coordinate 20,187,935 downwards.
TGCTGGACTTCTGCTGTCTGGCTCCTTAAAAGTTGCAGCAAAAAGTGGGGGAGGGGGGCAGGATCAGCACATTCCAAATATTGTTTTTGCCACCCAAGCAGCTGCATGCAGAAGGGTGGATAATGCAATATTGCTAAGTGATATGTCCACGAGGTTCTTTTATTAACACTTTGTAAAGGACCTTGTTAAGGCACAGTGGAATGCCTTCTCATCTCTCCCCATCTTATTAGAACCGTCTGTGCAATTCAACACATCAGAGTGTGAACAGAGCTTTATCTTGTCTGCCATTCAGGTTTGGGATGGCGCGCATTTCCCCTGCCTGGCATAATGTTCTGATGTCTTTGGGGCTGATTGTGTCTCTCATCCATCTTTTCATGTATCAGCAGCCGATCAGCAGGGCTTCTCTATGAAACCATCTTTTATTTTCTTCAGCTTCTTCTGTGTTATAAATCAAGAGATTATTTATAAAACTTTAAAAAGCACACTTTTTTATATACAGCTGGCTATTACACTTGAGCCCAGATGCCCAGTTGTGCAAGGTTGGTAAAAGAGTAGATGAAAGGGGAGGGGTGTGTGTGTGTGTGTGTGTGTGTGACACTCAGACATGTAAGCACTTGTTGTAGATAACTGCAAGCTGCTTTGAAAACGCTCTACTGAAAGAAAGGAGAAAAAGAAATATTTGAAATAAATAAATGTTCTTTGGTATCTAAAGTCATTTCCTCATTGTGCACATGCAAAATGAGTGTTTGATGACCATGGAAGTGGAGTCATATGGACCCACCATCTACCCTAATCACTTATTTCTATGGGTTGGCAAATCTCACTATTTCTAGATTTAAACGCAACAATAAGATTTTGTTTAAGATGACAACAAATACCCTAGCTTTGCTGCCCATTTGTATTTTGTTTGGCATTTGAAATCCCAATGAGAAGACTTAAAAAAGAAAAAAGAAAATCAAAACACTTGTTTTCTCTGTTCCTGAAATAATAGCACACTGTTTTCCTTGGTAATTTTGGAAGCTCTCTACAATTTAGCTTCTCTGTTATCTGAGAGAGAAATCCCCAGCTGGGGTATCAAATTATTCTGAAAGATGGTTATAGTGGTGCCCTGTCGTGGAAGGATACTGCAGGATTCCATTAATTACTGCACTTGTAAAGGGCTTGAAGATGTTGAAAGGCAAGATGCAGTATGGATGATGTCAAAGTTTGGGACCATCATGGAAGCAACTTAGGTCATTATATTTAGGCAACAATAGGTGCAGGCTGATGCTCAATGGAACGTTAACATTTAATGTAATCATGTGTGTTTATGTTTTAAAAAGCAACCCTTCCTGTTCAGCTCTTGCTTGTGAACACTTGTTTACTTCCCTGGGCATCTCTTGATTGCAATACAGTTTAATTCATTTGTTGTTGTCGTCTGTCTTGACTGCTAGTGCTGGACCATAAAGTGAGTCATATCAGAGTTAAGTGGGAATGATCTAAATGAGTATCAATATGATAGTTGTAAGCCAGAGTTTACTGTGCTAAGGCATCCACCTGGGGAGAGGCTGGACATTGAGCCAATTGTTATATTTCAGCCTTATCCACCTGTGAGGATAAAATCAGAGTGTGGAGGACCATGTATTTTTCATTCATTAATTTATAAATATATCTATCTACCACTAGTTAATAAATATATCAAATCGTACCACTCTGAGCTTCCTTCTGCAAGAAGGGCATGTTGCTGTTTTAAAAATGGAATAAATAAATATCTTGCTCTGTCCAAGATCCAGCCCTGATCTGGGAGTCTTTATAGTAAGGCTATTCATATAAATATTTTCTTTATTTTCTTAATTGTGCGATTTAGTGAATTCACAATTAATTAATTGATCTACTGAATATATTTGCATATGAAGACGCCCAGACATACTAAAGCTGGAATGTGGAACCTGTGAACCTCCAGATGTTTCTGGACTACAACTCCCATCTTCCCTCAACACTGGCCATTCTTTTTGAGGCTGATGGGAGTTGGAGTAAAATCGTATCTGAAAGCCGCAGGTTCCACATCCTGGATCTAGAGGCAGAAAATGAAGCAAGTTTCCTTTATTTTTAGACATCTTAGAACTGACATTTTCTCTCCTTCCACACACTCACAAACAGCATTACTATTTTCAAATGTCCCTTGCTACCTGCAGGTTTTTTAAAAAAGTGTTTGTATTATGATTATTATTATTATCAGAAATCTCCCCAGTTAACCAGAGGAAATAAAGAGCAGAAGCAGGCTCTGAGAATTATAGTAGAGCTTCTCTCCCCCTCTCTCTTTTGCTTGAATTTGGGCATAATACCCACTCACTTTTTTCATTGATGTGATCTTTGCAGCAACCATGTTAGGACATTTAAGGAAAGGAAATGTTGCTTCCTGCTCCTGCCTTCACTCTGATTTGGCTTTAGGATGATGTCATAAGAGTGAGGGCAGAAGCAGAAGTCAATACTTCATTCATCCCTGTGTAGGAATGGCAGGAACTTTGGAGAAAGTATCAACCAACAGCAGCAATGAGCATGATTACCATGGCTAGCAAAGTCTTGTCTACACTTTCGTTCATCCCATGCCTAGAAAGCATGGGTCAGAGTGGTTTTCCACTTGTTCTTTGCTTCCTAGACATGGGTTCAAGTGGTTTTGTCTTTGCCCCACTGCTTTCTCTTGGAAAACCCATTCTTTAGTGCTAAATTGGAACAAACAACAATCTGCAGAAAACCCAACTGCCGTTTGTTCCAATTCAGTGCCATGGGTTTTTCTGGGGGAAGGCAGTGGGGTAAACAGAAGTATGGATAAGCTCTAAGTAAGACAGACAATTCATCACTGAAATGCCCTTCCTCCAACTTTGCAACCTATTAATGGGGTGGCAAGGTGGGGTGGGAGGTTTTTTTTGGAGAAACAAAGTGAAATATCACAGAGTCACTGAGAGACTACTCAATCAGAAGGGCTTATCACTTGAGCCTGGAAGAAAATAAATAGTTTTTCTGTCTCTTCCTTCTGTTATTCCTTCTGGCCAGATATCTAAGTGATGTTCAACAGCAGAGTGTCCTGTTCTTGTCCCATGGAGGAGCCTACCATACAAGACAGGTGCATGATTCAGCACTTGGGAGAGCTTATAATGAGCAAGGATTGGCTAAGAACTGAAGTCTTTTGAGCCTCTGCCTCCAGTCCACCTCTCCTGTGATCTACCTTTGTGGGGAACTACAGGCTCTTAAAGGGCCAACCCTCTAGCCTGAATCTGGGATCTTCTGTGCTCTGTAGGCTCCTGACTCATGCAGTCCCTGCACCATGGACTAGCGAGGTAATAGCAGAGTCTCTTGGATCCTTGGATCTGGGTAAAGACACCCATCATGATCATGGCTCTGGTTGTTTGAGCTCTGGTGCTGTGTGATTTGATTTAGTGGGCTCCTTGAGTTCAGTAGACCTTTAAAGACCATCAGAAGGCCCGAGGCCAGAAACCTGGCCCAGCTTCTCAGCCACTGATACTATAGTCTCCAACCAAGTTCCTTGGTCACTGCTGGGCTCTGTAAAGCAGAAAACTGGTACCTGTGGTTTCCTTGTCAATTAAGTTGCCTCAGTGGCACAGTGAGTGAAGCATGATGGATGTAGGATTATTTTGTTTGAGGCCCATAGGTCCCTCTCTGCTATGGAAGAGAGAGAGAGAAAGAGAAGGCTTAACAAGGCATTTGTTTCTATAGCTCTGAAATTATTATTTGAAGCACTATAGCTAACCTTGACCTTCAAACAAACACTGAGAAGAGAGGCAGAGCTCAACAAGGAGTTGAACAGTGCAATGATGTTTGCCATGCTCTTGTTTGGAACATTCATACAACCATTTTACAAGCATGTGTCATTGTCAGGGGGGATGTCTTAAGGGAAGATCAGCAAACTAACCAGCTCGTGTTGTTGTACCATACATGAGCTGTGAATGATGTTTTCCAGTTTTTATTATCCTAGCAAAATAATAGTAATTCTTTATTCGTACTGCCCTCTATCAGAATGTTTTTCCCCCAAATGTGGTTTATAAAAGAATAAAAATGCAACTATCACAGTCAAATGGATCAGCAGATACAGAACAGAAATTTGAGCAGAATTGCTCCCCAGAAATCCAACCTCTTTACAGAGAGTGAATATCACTTCTCTTAATTCCCTCACAGGAGGATGGTGGTGGATAAATTCCCTATTGGTCTCATAGCAGCAAGGCTTCCCAGCTGCAGCGACACTGTTTCTTCCTCCCAATCCCCCCAGCCTGTTGGCACCCTAGCAACCATTCTGAATCCCCCACCATGACCCCAGCCCAATGTTTTTCTGATGCATTGTTGGGGGGGAAATGGCATCCTCCACACACAAAATGGAAAAGACTATTCTCTGCCCTCTCAGGATTATTTTTAATTCTCTGATAGTAGATCCTATTATTGTGGTTTGTATTTGCTTCTCTGTTCTGATCCTGCTTTGTGTTTCATTGGATTCTAGTGCATATTTTAATTGGATTTAATTTTAATTGGATTTAATAGTTTTAATTTGCTAAGATCTAGTATGGTGTAAATCAATTGAGATTAGAAGGATACAGGTTCAAAACCCCACTCAGCTATGAGCCTTGCTGGGCCAGGTGCTGTCTCTCAGCTTAGCCTGCCTCCCAAGGCTGTTGTGGAGAGAAAGTGGGGGAAGAACTATACACACTGTCTTCAGCTCGTTGGAGGAAATCATTGGAGACAGCATTGTAAAAATAAATAAATAAATGTACATTGCCCACATAATCTAGGTTATTGGGCCACTAGCAAATGCAATAAACAAATGAGTATTATGAAGCTTCCTGAGGCATAGTTTGTAAAAAGATGATGCTAGTTAAAAATGCATTTCAGCAACAGTTGAAATAACATTTTTGCACCCAGGCCTTTGGCTAACTCATTATTGGTGGAGAATGACATACTAAATCTGTGTCTGTTGCTGCTGTTGATGTGTTAAAGGTTTCCTAGTTAGAGACATAGGAAGCTATCTTACATGGATTCAGACCATTGGCCCATCTATCTCAGTATTGTCTGCACTGACTGGTAGTGGCTTTCCAGAGTTGCAGATAGCGGTCTTTTCCCCTGGAGATGCCAGGGATTGAAAGCAGATGCTCTACCACTGAGCTGCAGCCCTTCCCAGTTTTATATAACTTACATTTTATTATGTTTATTACATGGTACCCAGCTCTGGGATGATGATGATGATGATGATGATGATCTAATGAAGAGTCAGTCAGAAATTTTCTTAGCCAAATCGGAGGCATGTGATCCCAGGTGCACCTCCAGGTTTGAGAGGGTTCTAATCAAAGTGTCCTTTGGGGGTCCCTTCTTCCGCTGGTGGGCTTACATGCACACCCCTCTCTGGCCTTTTCGGGTGTTTTTGCTTGGCTAGACTATGTCCTTGAACTCGGATAATGTCTCTGGCTTGTCTAAGTGGCAGATAAAGAGGTGCATGTGAGTGTGTGTGGGAACTAGCCTAGCGACTAAAGAAAATCTTTAGACTTGTTGCTCCACCCACTTTTCCCTCTGGTCCCATCCACCACTGGCATTTGGCTCTTGGGAGGTTGCCCAGAAGGGAATAGGTCCCTCTGGCTTGGAAAGGTCCACTACCTATGCGCCAGAGCAAACATGTATAAGGGGTAGGAACGCAGCAGAACCTCGGGGTGTGTCCCAAAGCTTGCTCATCTCTACGCTGTTAGATTTCAGGGCTTTCTCAGTTCCCCTGGAGACATCAACTTCCAGATTTCCTTTAAAGAAGGATAAAACAGCTTTGTATAGATCAATCAAACATCCAAACTCCCAGCAAATAAAGTGTTGGAAAAAAAGGAGCCCAGGGTTCACAGTCTCAGAATTGACTGGGAAAAAAGCCAAGATGTCATTAGAAGCACTTGGTTTACTACCGAGTGTGAAAGCACATCTTGCATTGTACACAAATATCAAGGAGGGGAGGCCAGGAATCAAACATTTAACAAGGCCAGGGGGATTAAAAACCCACCAGCAAATCCTCTTCCTGTACCCCACCCCACCAGCAAGGGCAAAGGGAACCAAAGAGTTGTCTGCGTTTTCAGCCAATAACATCAACATGCTATTGAGGAGAATCAGCTACTATTTATGCATAGAGAATAATTTGTTCTCTCTTGCTCTTTCTGCCAAATGAGCTTTCCTTGCTTCAAATATTTCCTAATTGTGGTTTCTTAGAGGATTATGAGGAAGCTGGTGGGGATTTTATTTTCCTCCTCTTCATATTCTTTTGGTCAAAGTTTAATGCAAGTCCTTCCCTTGGTATTTATAAACCTTGGGGCTTGCAACAGCTGGCAAAGAAAACTGCAAAAGCATTCATAGCTCAGTTTTGTTTGTTGGATCCTCATTATACAGTGAAGGAAAGGCTGCTGTTTCCTGCAAAGAAACCATTTGTCTCGCAAATACTTCTGTGAAGAACATTATTAGGGTAAACACCATGTAGACTGCAAAGGTGCTTTCCTTTAAATGTAAATTGTATTTCTGATATTTAATTGGTCAGTTATTGCATACATATTAAGCCACATAAACAGGAATTATATCCCGAGCATTGACAAAAGCAATATTGGAAGCAAATAAAAGAGAAGCATTATGCAAGAAAAAGGACACTTTATTATAAATAATTGGTGATTATATCCTCATGTATTCCAACACTGCAATCTAATCATGCATAAACACCATAAGAAGATAAGAAGATCCTCAGAAAATCGTTTGTAAAGGATCAACTTTCATCATTTAAAACTACTGAACCCCCTTCGGAAGTGTGTAAAGAAAAGTAATTTTCCACCGTCTTGAACCTGGGAGCGGGATGTCAGGACAGACGTTTTTGGGAAGTTCATTGACTATAGACAAATGTTTTTGATAGATAGTTAAAAGAAGAGAAACATAGTGATTCCATTGTTCTCTTTCGCATTTTAAAGGAACAAATACTGACAAAATATCTGAAAAAGGAAACTTTGTTGTTAGATCTGTTGTTAAAAAAAAAGAAAAGAAAAGAGATTGATACAAATAGAAGTTCTTCCCCTAGAGGGAGCTTGTGAAACTGTTATTAAACTTGAACTGGGGAGCTTCGCAGCTGCAAACAGATTAAGATCGTGGGAATAGACTTCTGACCTTGCATAACAATGTACTCAAAGGCTCTGGTGCGTGCTTTCTGTAAGACAAGTGCTTTATTGGAACAGTTATATGAGAAGACGGATTTGATGACTGTTGCGATTAGAAATTTTGGACAGGTAGTGGGTATCTATATAGAACCCACCCAGGAATCAACTCAGGAGTGTGCTCTGACAGATCAGATGAGGGAGGAGATTGTTGTTGGACCTCGGGTGGCAGAGATGGAGGGAGCTGTGGCCCAGCAGGAACATGAGTTGTTGGATTTGACAAATGAACTTGGAAAAAGCCAGATTTGGAGAGATAGAGTTTTGTTGGGCTTGGAGATGGGGGGCTGGATAGACCCCCCCCTATGCAGGGATGTCTTGACTTTTCAAGTCTGGCAATGGGCCGTGAGGAGGTCCTCAACTTTGGAGGGACTTTGAAACATGCTTTTAAATACCATATGGAGTTCAGTGTGGATTATGGAAAAGGGGCTGATCTGTCGAGAAGGGACAAAAATACTGTCAAGTTGGAGTTTCCACGAGTGAAAGGACTAGGAGACAAAGTAAAGTACAGGTATAAATATGAAGAAGAACTGCGGAAGGGACATGGAAGAGACTTAAGGGCCTCGGATATAAGGTTACCAGGTTAATGAACTAGATGGATGGGACAGAAAGGACTGACAAAACCCAGGACCAGGAGGAAGAGACGTTGGATGAAGATTGGAAGAAAGTTTTTTAAATTTTTTTTTTATTTAGGATTGTTTTTTAAAATTAATGAGTATTAGAAAAATGTTGGAACAAAACTATTTGGCTTTAGCAGAAATGTTAAAAAGAACTATGCAAGAATATGTTATGGTTATGAGAAATTGGTATAAATAAGATTTAAGTTTTAAGTTCTAGGGTCTTTTATAGTAAGATAAGGTTAAAATAGATTAAGGTAATTTAATGACAGAATATTATGAAAAATGGGAAGGATTTGCTGTTATAATTAATAACTGGAATACAAAAAAAGGAGGTGTGAGGAGGTCAATGAAATAAGGCAATGACAGTTAAGGATTTGGGAATATTGGATCTGTTTTTAAATGTTTGTGGTTTACTTTTGTTTTTTGGATTTTGATGTGCTTTGCCTTTTTTATTTTTATTGATTTGTATTGTTTGACTGCTGTTTGCTTTTCCCTTGGTTTTTTTTTCTTTTTTGTCTCTTTGTTTTTTCTGTAACTTTAAAATGCTTAATAAATATCATTAAAAAAAAAAAAGAAGAAGATAAGAAGATCCTGGTGGATCGAGCTAGTGACCCACTTAGTTCCCTGTGGGTTGCCCCTCCTGTGTTTTCCGGCAATTGGTATTCAGAAGCATTATTGCCTCTGACAAACTCAAAAGTATATCTTGAGTTCACTGTTATAGGACTGCAGCCTAGAGTGTGTATGCATCTCCAAGGACAAGGAATTGGTATTGTATGTGACCAGGGTGGATAACCTGTGACCCTCCAGATGCTGCTGGTTTCCAACTCCAGGAAGTATGGCCAGTGGTCAGGGATGATGGCAGTTGTACTTCATCAATATCTGGAGGTCTATGGGTTCCCCACCTTCAATATATGGGATTGTTTTGGCAAGGTACTGGAGACAATGATTTCAATTCTGAAATAATGTTTAGATAAAACATGTGCAGATACTTTTGATGTAAACATTAAATGGAATAGATGAAAACTGACTTTGCAAAACCAAGTCAACAGGATTCTAATGCTTCTAATTCTTTTAATATAAAGGTGAATGGAAATTTGAATTAAATGATTACAAACATACTTTTATGTTGGTATTATATTGTAACCTGCAGTGCTGGTGGTTGTAAAGATAACACACTTTATTGCAGGGATGGGGAGCCTGTGGTCCTCCTTATGTTGTTGTGTTCCAACTCCCATCAGCCCAAGTCAGCAGGCCAGTGGTTAGAAAAGATGGAGATTGTAGTTCCACAACATCTGGAGGGCCACAGATTCTCCAGCTTTGCTATACAGTGATTTCCTGACCAGCTGTGGTCCAGCTGAAACACTTGCATCTTGTTCAGGGCAGCCTGAAATGGTACACAGGACTCTTGAGGCTTATTAATGCCCTAGAAATTCACCCTTAGCTTCCTTAAGAGTGCAGGCTAAGTGCAGGCTTCATTTCTGCCTGTGGGCTTCCAATAGGCAACTAGTTGAACACTGTAAGAATGAAGTGCTAGACCAGATGGACCCATAACATGATCCAGCAGGACTCCTCTTATGCTGATCTGACCTTTCACTGTGGGGTCTCTTAATATATAGGACCCTCATTCCTTCAGCCTTCACTGCACTCCCATGTGGCCCAGGGGCCTTTTGACTACATCACCACACCAAGGGAACGTTTTACATAAACTGCACAGGCAACACAAACCAACAGGTCTGGCTGAGTGCAGCACGCTGCTGCTGTGACTCACACTGTAGACCAGTGTTTCTCAAACTTGAGTCGCCAGCTATTTTTGGACTACAACTCCCATTATCCCTAGCTAGCAGGACTAGTAGTCAGAGTTAATGGGAATTGTAGTCCAAAAGCAAGTGGAGACCCAAGTTTGGGTAACACTACTGTAGACCCTCCCTGGATTCGAGATAGGGAAACCCATCCTGGAAATGCCATAACCATTCCCTCCAGAGGTGGATTCTCAGAGGATCTATCTAGGGAGGTTGCTGGCTGGTGAATCTCAGTTGGATGCTTATAACTTTTCACGTGCAGGGTTTGAAGCCAGCTGTATCAGGCTATCAATTACCTATGTCTGTCTACTGCCATGCAGGTTCTCTGTTGAGAAGGTAACAGGCCCAATGAGAGGTCACCCAGTTGTGCTGCAGTGAATGGTTGCAAGTCAGAGTACCACTCAGTAAAACCCTTTGCATCTTCAGCTTAGGGCAGTGTTGGCCAAACTTGGATCTCCAGCTGTTTTTGGACTACAGCTTCCATTATCCCTGACCCCTGGTCCTACAAGCAAGAGATGATGGGAGTTGTAGTCCAAAAACAGCTGGAGACCCAAGTTTGGCCAACACTGGCTTAGGGAGTGAATCTATCTTAGCTGACTGAACCTATCTGATCTGAAGCGTTCTTCTTCCCCACCTGCTTTTCCTTCCTCAAGTTAACCCATCAAAGTTTCATCTTCCACCTGGAGGGCATCTGTACCGCCTAGCATTCACAGCTGACATGAGTTGGGCTCCCCACCTTTTTCTTCTTCTTGAACAATCTGGACATTTTATAGGTCAGGAAGTTTAGGTATAATGGTTGCATGCTGACTGAAAATGGAAACGTCTGAGAACATATTAATTATAAAATGAAGAGTTCCATACAGTTAATAACAGGCATTTGGAGGTATCAGCAATTGCTCCCCAGATGTCTAGGAAACATTTGGTGAACCACACATGTTAAACAGCTTTGGAGTGGCTCAAACAGTATCATCAAGCAAACACAAAAATATATTTGACATCACAAAAGCCCTAAAATGACTTTAACTCAATTCAGAGAGTCTCAGGAACCCTTTTAAATGGCATACATTCATAATAGTAAAATTTAGATATTGCATAGATTCATCAGACTGTTCCCCACCACCACCTTTGTGTGTTACTTTTCTTTTTAGTCATTTCAGTCTGTTCGGCATATGAAATGCATAGTGCTGGATATCTGAAGAGACTGAGGATATTCCACACTGAGCTTTTAATCCTTAGCATCTTTCCTTCTGATGCCACCCCTCTGCTGCTTCCTTGCATACTCCCCTTTCTCATTTTGTTGTTGTTGTTGTTGTTGGTTTAAATGTATTTTTAACAACCCCATTGTTCCTATCAATCTTAGCAGCCTTTGTATAATTTAAAACATACAACATTGTGTTGGAACAGAAGAGTGGTCTTTTGAATTGTTCATAATAAATAATAATAATAATAAATTTTATTTATATCCCGCCCTCCCCAGCCAAAGCCAGGCTCAGGGCGGCTAACAACAATCAAATAATCCAACATTCTAAAACATTTCATTATAAAAATTAATTAAAATCAAATTAATGGCAACCGTTAAGCAAAGTTCTGTGCAGGTTGCCAGAGGAGGGAGTCAGGCTGGGCCCTAACCAAAGGCCTGGTGGAACAACTCTGTCTTGCAGGCCTTGCGGAAAGATGTCAGGTCCCGCAGGGCCCTAGTCTCTTGTGACAGAGCGTTCCACCAGATTGGAGCCGCAGCCGAGAAAGCCCTGGCTCTAGTTGAGGCCAGCCTAACCTCTCTGAGGCCTGGGACCTTCAGGATGTTTTTATTTGCAGACCGTAGGTTCCTCTGTGGGGCATACCAGGAGAGGCGGTCCCGTAGGTACGAGGGTCCTAGGCCGTATAGGGCTTTAAAGGTTAAAACCAGCACCTTAAACCTGATCCTGTACTCCACCGTGAGCCAGTGCAGCTGGTATAGTACCGGATGAATGTGATCTCGCAGCGAAGACCACATAAGGAGTCTCGCCGCGGCATTCTGCACCCGCTGGAGTTTCTGGGTCAGTCTCAAGGGCAGCCCCACGTAGAGCGAGTTACAATAATCCAGTCTGGAGGTGACCGTCGCGTGGATCACAGTGGCTAGGTCAGGGCGAGAGAGATACGGGGCCAACTGCTTAGCTTGGCGGAGATGAAAAAATGCCGCCTTTGTTATAGCTGTAATCTGCGCCTCCATAGAGAGGGAGGTATCGAAGATTACACCCGAACTCTTAACGGACAGTGCTGGCACTAATTGCACCCCCGCAAGAGATGGGAGTTGCCCCCCCAATCCCATATCGTCCCGTCCCAGCCAGAGGACCTCTGTCTTCGAAGGATTTAACTTCAACCGGCTTCCACGTAACCATCCAGCCACAGCTTCCAAACATCTGGTCAGTGTGTCTGGGGCCGAGTCAGGATGGCCATCCATCAACAGATAGAGTTGGGTGTCATCGGCATACTGATGGCAACCCAGCCCAAAACTCCGGACAAGCTGGGCGAGGGGGCGCATAAAGATGTTAAAAAGCATCGGGGAGAGTATCGCACCCTGAGGCACTCCACACACCAAGGAGTGGTGCGATGACAATTCCCCCCCAAGCGCCACCCTCTGTCCCCGACCGGAGAGAAACGAGCGCAGCCATTGAAGGACTGTGCCCTGGATCCCCACGTCGGCAAGGCGGTGGTCCAGGAGTTCGTGATCGACCATGTCGAAGGCTGCTGACAGGTCTAGAAGAATCAGCAGCCCCGACCCGCCTCGATCCAGCTGCCTGCGGAGATCATCTGTTAGGGCGACCAGAGCCGTCTCGGTCCCATGACCAGCGCGGAAGCCGGACTGGAATGGATCCAGAGCCGATGTTTCATCCAGAAACCTACCAAGCTGTTCAGCAACCGCTCTCTCAATCACCTTGCCCAGGAATGGAAGATTCGAAACCGGGCGGTAATTGGATAGATCTAAGGGATCTAATGATGTTTTCTTTAAGAGCGGGCGCACCACTGCCTCCTTCAATTCCCCTGGAAATATCCCGGTGCCAAGGGACAAATTGATGATATCCCCCAGGGGGGGCCGCACCTCGTCTGGACACGCTCTAATCAGCCAAGACGGGCACGTGTCAAGAGGACAGGTGGTGGGCTTTCCAGCTCGGAGGAGTCTGTCCATATCGGCTGGGGATATCCGATCAAAGTGGTCCAATACTGGACCCGAGGACAGTCGAGGGGCCTCCAGTTCCTTTATTGTATCCAAATTGGCAGGGAGGTCATGGCGGAGCAACAGGACCTTCTCCGCAAAAAAGCTCGCAAATGCCTCACAGCTGTGTCAGATTGTTATTTAAATTTGGCTGTCCTTCAAGGGACGTTAAAGTCCTAATTATACTAAATAATTGCGCCGGGCAAGAGCTAGCGGATGCAATGGAGGCCGAGAAGTAAGACTTCTTAGCGGCCTTCACCGCCATCTCATAGGTTTTCATTAAAACCCTATAAGATGTTCTTGAGGCTCCGTCACGGGCACCCCGCCATACTCGCTCTAGCCGTCTGAGGTCCCGCTTCATTTTCCGAAGCTCCTTGGTAAACCAGGGAGCCCGGTTTCTGCGGAGTCGCAGAGGGCGCTTAGGTGCGATCTCATCTATGGCTGCCAGGAGCTGGATATTCCAGCCCTCAACAAGCTCAGTCAATGAGTCGCCAGGGGGAGCAAGGTCCCACAAGGCTTGACGGAATCTATCAGGGTCCATCAGCCTCTGCGGGCGAGCCCAAATCGGCTCGCCACCTAAGCAGGGTGGGGGTGGAAAGTCAATCCTGGCTTTCAGAGCGTAGTGATCAGACCATGGCACCTTAATTGAAGGAGACATGATCACATCTATACCTACGCCAAAGATCAAATCCAGCGTGTGGCCTGCTTGATGTGTGGGGCCTGAAACAAACTGGGAGAGCCCTAGTGTTGCCATGGAAGACACCAGGTCCAGAGCCTGTGAGGAGGGAGTGGCATCAGCATGGATGTTGAAGTCCCCCAATACCAATAGGTTAGGGAACTCCAAGGCCCAGCCGGCCACCGCCTCCAGCAGGCCTGACAGGGTGGCTGCTGGTGTGCTAGGTGGCCGGTACACCAGCCAGACAGCCAAACTCACCTCAGAGCCCCACACTAGGCCAACACATTCAATGCCGGGGATCAATGGCGACGGTAGAGCCCTGAAAGAACAATATTCCCGGATTAATAATGCTACCCCTCCCCCCGGCCCACAGTCCGCGACTGGTGGAGGACGGAGAAACCCGGGGGCGCCATTTCTCGTAAGGTAACTGTTGCCCCTTCGTGTACCCAGGTCTCCGTCACACAAGCCAGGTCGACCCATGGGTGGAATTTCCCATGATTCACAGAAGTTGCCAAGGATTCACCTGTGGCTAGGTGTCATCGCACTGTAAATTTGTCATGAGCTAGGTGTGTACCCCCATGCAGGTGGCACAAAAGACCTATTTGTAGATTACAGTGTCTATGGAAATCTGCATTAATGCACATCCCTCCATTTATTCAGGCGCTAGCTCCCTATGCATCTAAAATCACCATCATTCACAAAGTATGTGAGAAGCTTTGAAAAGATGCTTTTAACGTCACTTAAGAAATGCCTCTGCAGCCTATTATTTTGCATATATATGTTAGTTCTAACGCAAATCGCGCTGAGTACAATGAGACTTGCTTCAGTATGTAAGTGCCTGTGCATACTTCCTTGGGAATAAGTGTTATTGAATTCCCTGAAACTTCAGAATAAACATGGGAGACACTTTCCTTTCTCTCTAACAAACAAAATTGTAACCATCATATAGAACAGTTCAGTTTCTTTATACTGGAGCGCAGGATTCTATGGATCAATCAGATTGTGAGCACTTTAAGGGGGCTGAGCTGTGGGATCTTAGGCTTCTTTGTTTACTAAAATGTGTGTTGCTGCAGACCTTGTGGCTTTGGAACAAGCAAATAAATAGAGAATGAAAAGGGTCAAACTGGACACTGTGCCAAATGCACGTTGTGTACAGCTCCCTCACATCTCACACTCTCAATAAAACTGAGTAGAGCTTATGTTTGTACTGACTAGATCCTATCTGTCAATTTTAATTCTCTTACTTGGTAAATTTCCCATTATTAATTTCACTTCTCCATGCTTTCGCAGCAGTGTGTGTGTGTGTGTGTGCATGCATGTGCACACATGTGTGCATGCTTTAGATCCTCATCAAAATTCATCAGCATTTTGGTGGGAATTTCTCCTAACGTACACATTTTTTTTTGTCTCACAGATTTGTCTAATGTACCCATTTTTGCAAGCAATTTCCCCAAATACAATGCATTCCTGTATGTTATTTTCAATAAGATATTCATTTCTGTGTACACTTCTCCACAATACATGCATTTTTCTAAACCTTTGTTAGAGAACTACATTGCAAAGTTTGGATAAGTTCAACTTTTGAAGGATACCTGTGTTGGTCCATGTATTGGTTGGAGAAGTAGGTGGTTTCTCAGCGAAATACATGCAAAGTTGAATTTCCTCCCTGTCCCTAGTTGACATCATGGTATTCTACATATCCATGCATTCCTGCCTTGGCAGCTGCCAATGATGTGGAATGGGCAGTAGTGTAGTGGCAAATTCAGAAGTCCTTTCACAATAGTCACAGCCACACCCTTTCTAAGATTATACAACCTTCCAAAATTATACAGTAACATAATAATCATGATTCTTTTATTGTCATAATCATAGATGCATTGCAGTACTGTAATCAGTATCCATGTGTTGCCTTTAAGCTAGATCTACTGTGCATGTATATAGGCAATTTTTTGTGTGTTTCCCATTAAGTACTATTGTATGTTTCAGAACTTGCACACCATTCTCTTGAAACTGGAGCACCTTCCTGTTTTCAACATTTCTAAATACTTGGCTTTGCAGCATGCAGTGGCTCAGAAGGTCTCCTTTCATGCTGATTGGTCAGCTCTAGGATGCTAGAGACAGGGACCCAGCAGGGAACCTCCTGCAGAAATAGTAATGGGTCTTTGACCCCCTACATCACTGGGAGTGGGTCTGTGGAAAGAGATAATGTCATCAGAATGTGGATAGGTCCCCCTAGACATAAGCAGGGAGGGGACATAAGTGCCTTAAGGTTCCTTTCTTCTTCTTCTTCTTCTTCTTCTTCTTCTTCTTCTTCTTCTTCTTCTTCTTCCTCCTCCTCTTCCTCTTCCTCTTCCTCTTCCTCTTCCTCTTCTTCTTCCTCTCTTTTCTGATGTTTGGGACAACTTCTAGTTTGAATCAGAGAAATGCAGGCAAGAACAGCAGCCTACAGTTCTGCCTCTGAGCCAACTTCAGGAAGGGGAGGAGGGATTCAGCTAAATGAGCCTCTTTGAAATAAACAAGAAAACAAACCACACACAAGATGGCCTTTGCAAGAATATATGCCATTCACACTGACCTTTACCAATGTATATTTAAAACTCCATTGCCTCTTTGTGACTCCTCAAACCTGGAACTGCGTTAAAGTCCCCGTTGCTTTAAAAAATGTGCTTCATGCTGGTGTATAAAAACTCAGTGAACTTTTGCTTTTAATTTTTCATCCTTTTTTCTTTCTTTCTTCCCCTCCTTTCCCCCCTTTCTTACAGGTAAGTGGCATTTGCTTATTGTTGAACGTCATGAAAAGTCCAGATGTAAGGATGTAAAACATCCTCTGCTTCAACCCTGTTGGCAGTTCCTTGGCAGGTAAAGCCAAATTTCGGTTTCCATTTTGTTTCTGGGTAAAACTATTTTCTTTCATTTGCTTCTGCCTGCCCCCCACCCCTGCCGGTTTGTGGAGGGAGGGAGGGAGGGAGGGAGGGAGAGCAAGAGCAAGGAGGCTGCAAAAGGCTTCATTCACAGTTCGCTGGCTTGAGGGCTGGACTTGCATCCTGGATTGGCAGAGCTGTCTCTCATCTGTGTTTTGGGCTGAGTGTAGCTCTTTGGGATTTGGAGAGGTTCAGGACCTTGGAATTGCAGTTTGTGGATATGGGTTGTATTGTAGACAGCTGCTTGAAGTGCATATGGCAAATTTTCCCCTCCAAGTTCTCTGCTGTTGTGCAATCACATGCCAAAAGACTGACAATATATTGGGGTTGCTGAACAGACCACATGCTTTGTGCAATGATAATAAGGGGAAAATATCTTACAGTACAGTGCTAAATGGGACTTACTTCTGAGTAGACTTGCATAGGATTCTGTTGTTAGAATAGCTGTTTTCAGAGCAAACACATGACTGCCAGCCTACAGGGCAGACACTGAAGCTATTTTGTGGTCTCCCCTACCAAGGTTTCTTCAGGTTGTAAGAAGAACAGCTCAGTGTATTTTAAAGATGCACCTCGTTTTTGAAAGCTTTATGTATACATGCATATTTGTGTGCATAGTGTGCTGCACCCATGTGCAAAAGATCAATAACTGAAGTTTTTACTGCTAGGTGACTTTGTGAAGATGTCCTCTCCCAGTGCATGCCTGGAGAAAAAAAGGGTGCTCTCAAGAATTTGGCCACCACTTGCTTTAGGATATACTGTACCAAGGGTAGCCAACATTCTGCCCTCCATATGTTTTGTTGGACTCCCACTCCCATCAGCCCATGCCAGCGTGATCAGAGATGAAGGGAGTTGTAGTCCAATAATATCTGGTGAGCACCACTTCAGCTTCTCCTGGAATAAGGTAAAGGACCCCTGGATGATTAAGTCCAGTCAAATCCAGCTATGGGGTGCAGCACTCATCTCCACTTTCAGGCCAAGAGAACATTTGAAACTGCTGAATTCTGTAGGCTGCAGTCCTATACCAGTTTACTAGAAAGTAAGCCACACTGAACTCAAAAGGATGTACTTTTGAGTAGGCATGTGTAGGATTGCACTGTTAATGGCTTAATAAAAATAGTGAAGTTTTTGTGCCAATCTTGGGGTTTTATATATATATATATGTGTGTGTGTGTGTGTGTGTGTGTGTGTGTGTGTGTCTGAATGCAATCTGAAAGTCCCGGTGTAAAGGCAGATGCTGTTGTCTTAGTTACAATAATTGGAACAGGGATGTGCCTTATTCCCTCAGTTTCATAAGTTTCTGTTTTTACTGTTGGGGTGGGGGTGGGGACACACACAAAGTATCCAAAAGCAGCCAAACTAACTGTCCAGCTTCATAGCATATACTTTAAAAAAATAAATCTGACTGGTGGTATAGCTGCTGGAAAAATATGAGGGGAGGCTGTGCTTTATAAATGCATGAGATGTAAGCGTACAATTAAGTGCTCAGATCTTATCAATTGTAATAGACTTTGTAATAGACTTTCAGTCTGAAATGTTATGCCCACTTACCTGGGAGTGCATCCTCTTGAACTCATGGGATTTGCTTTTGAGTAGACATGTATAGAAATGCACTGCCAGTGGACTTTACTTTCTCTGAATTGTGTCCATCCCAATGCCTTTTTCCACACTGTTTACACCTGGCATGGTGTTGGTTTCCTTGGCTCCTTTTTGTTTCTAGTGCTCTAGTTAATATAAGCTCATCCTGTGTTTGCATGTCTTTGATAAAGCTGGAGCAACTGGATGATCCCAAGAGTGCTGCTTAGGAGCACCCCCTGCCCTGTGTTTCTGATTGTGTGTGATTACTCCTCTGGGGTGTCTATATTTTCATTCCACAGTCTGGTTCTAGACAATGGGCTGCTCTTTTTTTATGGGCCTGTGTGTTAGCTTTGCATCTCAGAGTCAAAAAATAATCCCTTTACTTCAAAACCTAAAAAGGAAATATTTCGATCAGCACTGATAACATGGCTATATTCTGTGGTATATAAAAGTAACCACAACATGTATAGATTTTTATTTATTTTATTTTGCAATCGAATATACCTTTGAACCTTACTGAGAATTGAGCTTGGTTTCTTTCTAGAAGTTTGGGCCATACCAGTTTCTTCTGTCCAAGCATCTTCATAGAGTTGATAGGCTATAGCAACACACACCACAACTGTAGAGCTTATCTGTTGTCCACCCCATTTTCTTTCCACAAGAGCCCTGTGGAATGACTTAAGGTGAGAGACAATGGCCTTCTCAAGGCTATTCCAAGCCAACAATCAGGTCCATATCTGCTTAGCTTCAGCAAAGTAGCTTCTATCCTGATCCATCTGCTACAATAAAAAAATGACATTATCTGCTGTCAGTTAAAAATATAAGAAGAGCCTACTGCAGGCATGGCCAAACTTGGCCCTCCAGATGTTGTTGGCCTACAACTCCCATCATCCCTAGATAACAGGACCAGTGGTCAGGGATGATGGGCATTGTAGCCTCAAAACATTTGGAGGGCTGAGTTTGGCCTTGCCTGGCCTACTGGATCAGACCAATGGCCCATCTAGTCCAGCGTTCTCACAACGTCCAAGCAGATATCAGTGGGAAAGCAGGATCCAAGCACAGTAGCATTGCCCCCATCAATTGTCTTCTAGCAACTAGTATTCAGAAGCCTTGCTACCTCTGTCATGGAGGGAGAGCATAGCCACCATGGCTAAGTAGCCATTAATAGCCCTCTCATCCATGAATTTGTCAAATCCTCTTTTAAAGCCATCTAGGTTGGTGGCCATCACTGCCTCCTATGGGAGTGAGTTTCATAGTTTAGCTATGCACTATGGGGAAGAAGCGCTTTCTTTTATCTGTCCATAATCTTCCAACACTCAGCTTCACTGGATGTCCATGATTTGTACTGTTATGAGAGATGGAGAAAAACTTTTCTCTATCCACTTTCTCAATGCCATGCATAATTTTATCAGCTTCTATCATGTCACCTCTTGCTCACTTTTCCGCTAAACTAAAAAATCCCAAATGCTGCAACCTTTCCTCAGAGGGGGCTGCTCCATTCTCTTGATCATTTTGGTTGCCCTTTCCTGAACCTTTTCCAATTCTACAATATCCTTTTTAAGGTGATGCGACCAGAATTGTACACAGTATTCCACAACAGTATTGTGTGATTGCACAATAGATTTGTATAATGACATTATATAAACAGTTTTATTACCAATTCCTTTCCTAAAGATCCCTAGCATGGAATTTGCCCTTTTCAAGCTGCCAAACACTGGGCTGATGCCTTCATAGAGCTATCTACTATGACCCCAAGGTCTCATTCCTGCTCAGTCACCATCAGTTCAACCCACACGAGTGTCTATTGTGCCGACATCACTTTACTTTTATTTACATTGAATTGCATCTGCCATTTTACCACACAAGCTTACAGTTTAGAGAGGTCCTTTTGGAGCTCTTCACAATCTCTTGTTGTTTCAATGACCCCAAAGGTTAATGCATTATTCTTTGTAAATTGCTTGGGTAGTTGATGTGACAAAATCTTTACCAGTTTTGAGTGTTACTGAATGCCATTGGATGTGGGTGTGATCTCCACAAAGGCAGATCATCCCAGCAGCAAGGCTATACCGACCATATTTGTATCCATCTGCAAGTCCAACATACACCCAAACAGTGCACTGGGTTCCACATTTTCTCAGAACCAGTGCTTTAAAAATTTTTTTATGGGTACTCTCATTTTGACTCAAGAAAATCACCATTTTATAGTTCAAATCAGGAAAAATAAATACAGTAAATGGACAAAAGTACAAAGATTCACAAAATGTTTAGGGGTATGCATAATTCTGCGTCCCCCCAGAAAAAAAGCACTGCTCAGAACCATTTCCCACTTGGTGAACTGAAAGAGGGAAGCTCTTTATAAGCTGGTCATTCAATCATTCCCCTGCCACTCCTTGTTGTGGAGCCCAATGACAGTACAGCTTTACCTGTCCAGCATAGTTTCCAGTGGAGAAGGATACAAGCAAAGGGGAACAATGGAAAGGATACACTGTGAGGGAAGTACAGTCTTACCTTGGAAGTCGAACAGCTTAGTTCCCGAACATTTTGGCTCCCGAACGTCACAAACCTGGAAGTGACTGTTCCAGTTTGTGAACTATTTTTGGAAGCCGAACATCCAGTGGGGCTTCCGTGGCTTCTGGTTGGCTGCAGGAGCAATCAGAAACCACGCTTTGGTTTTCAAACATTTTGGAAGTCAAACGGACTTCGGGAATGGATTCCGTTCGACTTCCAAGGTATAGCGGACATTTGGATTGTGAACGTGATCCATGCCGGAGGCACGTTCGCAACCTGCAGTGTTCGCAACCCGCAGCACTGCATCTGTGTATGCGCAGCTCGCGATACAGTGCTTCTGTGCATGCACAGAACACAATTTAGCACTTCTGTGTATGCATGAGCCGCGAAACCTGGAAGTAACCTGTTCCGGTACTTCTGGGTTTGGCGTGGTACACAACCCAAAGACACACAACCTGAAGCGTCTGTAACCCGAGGTATGACTGTGCAGCAAAAAAAGAGGTGGGGTACAAATTGCTCAGGAAAGCACCTGGGTCTAAAGGGAGAAGATAAGTCTACAGGACCCTTTGGACCTCCTTTGACATCCACCCGCCTTAACAAAGGAAAGGCCTCCTCTTATCCTTGGACTGGATTCTAATGGCTTTTCATTGCTCCAACACAGCCCCTTTTCAGTTCTTCCTTCTTTCTGCATTTGATGCGTTTTGCTTCCAATCCCAGCACCAGCTCCTGGGCTACAAGGCACTGTGGTCTCCCTGATCTTTATTTGGGGGAGCCACCCCCTGAATGTTCAGAGGGCCCCCCACGTGACATCATGCACATGATGTCAGGATGTCACACCTGCCCCCTAAATCCTCTGGAGAAGATGGTGCCTCTGGCCACAGCACACAATTCTGATGGCTCCCCCAGTCACAGGTTCACATCAGTTGTTTTCTGCCCTCACCCTCCAAGCTTCTCTGTCTGGCCTCTCCGAGCCACACACCCTTATGAGTCACACGGTCACTCACTCACTGGTCCTGATCTGCACCCTGCTTGAGTGTTTGGGTTTGGTTTTTTGCCTGTCTGGGGTATGTCCTTGAACTCTGATTTGTGTCTCTTGCTTACTGGATGGAGTACAGAGAGAGGTTTGTATGTGTTTAGAAACTAGGCTATTGTACAAAGGTAA
Organism: Podarcis pityusensis; assembly: GCF_964106645.2. Lineage (NCBI taxonomy): Eukaryota > Metazoa > Chordata > Lepidosauria > Squamata > Lacertidae > Podarcis > Podarcis pityusensis. The sequence continues at coordinate 20,166,282 of NC_138040.1, read as the reverse complement.
CATTTACATTCATTGCTTCTGGGCCTGCTCACCACCAGCATGTGACCTTTGGAAGATTTCCCAGGAGGGAATGCAGCTCTCAGGCTGAAAAAAATTCCGTGCCCCTGTTCTAAGTCACTACCTGCCTCCACCCGCCATTGCAAGTTGTGCTTCAGATTCTAAGCTGTTTCATTGTGAATGGCTATCTAACCCTGAGGATGAACAGTCTACCTTGTTGGGGTTTTGTCCCACATCTCAGAATACTTTCCACTGTGTCCCTTTGCTCCGGTGAATATCACTTGCTGCGACGGCAACATGAAGAAACGGTGGGCCAGATGGCCACTGGGCAAGATTTAGTGTCCTTATATAACTTTCCACTGCTCTTTCACAGTCTGTCGCTTCTTTCTCCAGTCTGCATATTATCTCACCAGATAGGTGCAGTGAGGTAGAAAGGCAGGGCGATTTGTGATGCCATTCATTGAGATGCGTTTTAGAGACAGCTCAAGGAAGCACTGCCTGGAAACGTTAATCAACGTAACCAACAATGTATTGACCTGCCTTCTGCTTACCATGGGGAATGGGAGAGGGTGACACACTGCTTTAAGAGATATTGTGTCTCATTCTCAAGGCGGATTTACCGTAGACGTAGTATATAAAATGAAGAACAGGGGTGGGCAGTCAGTAGCTAAAGTCCCTTTCATCCCTGGTCATTGTCCATGTGGGCTGAGACTGATGGGAGTTTGGCAGTATCTAGAGGGCCAGATGTACCCAGTGCCAGTGCCAGGCTACTTTGCACCCCAGGCAAAGCTATTTATTTATTTATTTCCTTATTTATTTAATGTGTGTACCATCCTCCATCTGAAAATCACAGGACAGTTCACAACATAAGAATACATAATAAGACACTATACTTTTGTTGAGGCAGTCTAGAATAGCATTAGGGTTTTTTGTTTTTGTTTTGTCTTTGCATCACAGCGCTGACTCATGTTGAGTTTGGGGTCTACTAAGACCCCTAGATCCTTTTCTCATGTACAATTGGCAAGCCAGGTGTCCCCCATGTTATATATTTTTGTAGCTGGTTATTCCTTGCACAAAAACACACCAAATTGGCTAACTTTAAATTTTCATGTTTTTTTGTAGAAATGAGAAAACTATTCAAAATATAATATAAAAGTAAAATATTATCAGAATTTTGTAAGAAACAAAAAAAGCTAACCTGTATAAAACCATGCCCCTCAAAGGTCAGTACTGCATCCTAGCCAGATGCCTTGCCGGCCTAATGGTAGCCCACTCCTGAATGTACCCCACTCCTGACATAAAGCAAGAAAATATGCTATGGAGTAGACCCCCAAAAAGTGAACAAAGGAAGCTGTCTTATAATGAGTCAGAGCACTGGTCCATCTAGTTCAGTATTGCCTACACTGACTTGTACAGTTCTCCAGGGTTTCAGGCAGGGAACATTTCCATCCCCAGCTGGAGATGCTGTTGATTGAACCAGGGGATTTCTACATGAAAAGCAGGTGTTCTGTCACTAGCAGTTGCCCTTCTCCTAAATTGGCAAGGGACGTTGGCATGTTAGCACCAATTCTAATTGCTCGCACCAATTAGAAAACCCCATTGGTATGGCCTGTTGGTATCTACAGTATCTAATATCTTCCCTGTGAAGATGGATTGATAAAGCACTCTGGGAATGGAATAGGGTGAGAGGAATAGGGTGTATCCTAACAATTCTAAGAAGCATTAACAAACTACCCTTCCCAATATTCCTTGGGGGGGGGGAATCCAGGACTGTTAAAGTGGTATCATAGTGCTTTGAATGTAAGATGTGGCTTGTGTTGGAGGCGTAAGAGGCTACAAGAGGGAAGTGGAGTCATATAAGGGAGCAGAATATGTTTGGCATGGATTAAGGTGATGCATTTGAAGCACAACATAAAATCCAATTAACAATGAGATCACCAATGAATCATGCTAAAGCAATATAGATATAGATATAGATGATATAGATATAGATATAGAAATATCCCATCAATGTCTGCAGACACCCCATAACCAACCAACATTCATTTCTGAATGACTCTCCCAAAGAGTGGGTTTTCCATTGCTTTCAGAAAGTTATGAAGGAGATATGTTTCCTTTGGGAGTTCATCTCAGAGCCTTGGGGAAAGCTCTAAAAAGTCCCTGCAACACCACCTCAAGGCTACTGGATGTCTCAGACAATTTAGAGTTGAAATACTTAGGATGGCCTATAAATAGCCCCAGGTGTTAAGGGAACAATGATTATAGTGCTGTATTGTGGCAGTCTTATCAGAGTCGTCATGACTTTGGAAAGAGATGCAACCCTTCCCCTGTGTTTTTCTTTGTGCATCTATAAACCAAAAAGCAAAACAAAAACCGCATGGGTATTTAATAGTGTTATCTTAAAGATTGAGAGACCCTTTAAGCTGTCAAGACGAAATCCCCATCCCAGGCTTCACTGAGGCTCCATTTGCTTTTTATGCAGCTTGCTTTTGGATGGATGGAATTTTTATTGCCTCTGCTTTGCTTCACCGATGGTCGTATTGATGTAGCTCACTGGGATGGGGCTAATAAATAGTTTATAAAACTGTAGGTTCGTTCTCCCAGCAGTATCTGAGTATCCTGCAAATCACTGATTCTGTAACTTTGATGCTTTGTAGACATAAGGGGCACAGATAATGGGGAAAAGAAGTATTCCCCCCTCCCTGAAGCTAAGCTTTTTCATTGAAAGTCCTCTTTTTGTATAGATCTGAGCCAAAATTTCACAGAGGCATTTTTCTGAGAATTTTTTTATCTATTTACTTCTCTCACTCCCACCATATTCCTGAAAATAAGACCACTTTGTAGATTCCCTCCCGCCCCCTTCCCCCAGAATGTTATCCATCACTTATTGTGGCTCCTGCTTATTCCTCAGAATGGTGCTGGATTTGGGGCATTGCAGAGAGGATGGGGTGCAAAATATTGTCCAGGTTGCCAGAAAAGAAAAAGGTACGGGGAAGGCAGAGGAAACTTTGCTACTGCTAATGGTGTGTCACACCCACAGGGAACTGCTGGGGAATGACTCCTCTTCCTTCTTCCTGCCTGGATAAATCCTGCGACATGGTCTCCCCAATTTATCTCCATAAAGTGGAGAATTTCAAGAGGCTGTTTGTGAACAGCTTGCAGAATGTGAGAGAATGAGATGATTGCGCTTAGTGTTTCATTAGCACAGCTTCACTCTTACTCTTGACAGCCAACGCTGCTTGAATTGCTGGAGCTGAAGGTGGGTTTGCCTTGCAGGCTCCCCATGACAGACTCGAGTATCTCTCTGTAGCCTGCAATACTTGGTGTAATAAAATACGCACCCTGGTTCTGCTCACTTTCCTGGGTTCCATTGGCATTTCTTGCTATTTGTTTTTAACAAGTGACCATTGGAATTGGGGGAGGGAAGGAGTTTCTCTGTGTGTGGCTTGTGAACGTGCCAACTTTATAGCTTGCTTTATATGGCCAGTGGTGGCCACCAAGCTGGATGGCTGTAAAAGAGGATTAGGAAAATACATGGAGGAGAGGGCTACTGATAGGCCATTGGCCTGATCCAGATTTGAAAAGGACATGGTTTTAATAGCCACGGTTCTCTTTTTAAAATGAATTGTCACACTGAGATATGTGGCTTATATAAGAACCTAAGAATGAAACACAAGCCTGCCTTAGCAGACCAAAGGCATATCTAGTCCAGCATCCTTTTTCTCACAGTGGTTGACCAGATGCCTGTAGGAAGCCTGCAAGCTGGGCATGAGTGCAACAGCACCCTGCCCATATGTGATTCCCAGCAACTGGTTTTCAGAGGCCTGATGCCTCTGACAGGGAAGAAAGAACAGAATCACTCTGACTAGCAGCCATTGATAGCCTTGTTTGCTTCGAATTTGCCCAATCCTCTTTTAAAGCCATCCACATTGGTGGCCATCACTGCCTCCTATAGGAGCATCTGTTTTGCCCTCCCAAACAGCTTCTTCTTTTTGTTTTCCTTCATAAACATCATACAAGCCTGATTCGCAAATGCATAATAATGTTATGACTGGACCTACTAGCATCTATTTGTGTGAACTTGCTCCAGTGAAAGGCATTGTACACTATTTGAGATGACACAAGGGAAGACCGTATGTTCTTGGTAGAGCTGTGATGACCCAATACACACATGCAAGCCAACATTGGATGTTATGGTCATCAGCTGATGTGAAGTTGTTGATGACTAGAGTTGAATGATTACAGTTTTAGGTGATGTCTGCTGTTAAGTGATGTGCAGTAGATTTGTGACGGTCCTTTCGTTCATGGGATGCTGCATGCATGTGGATGATGCAGCAAGAAGCTCTTTGGGACATTGACACTCCACACTCTGCCCACTAAAAATCATGTTTAGAATCTCCTCAGAGTTTTGTTATGATACTCTCCTCACACTTTCACAACCATGCGATCTGCAAACTTTAAAAAAAATGATGCATATGTCTTTTTAAGAAAACTTCATTCTGCATCTTTTATATTGCGCTACAGAACTGCAGCTTGTTTGTGTTTCTGACCATTTATTTCCTTGCATCCATCCATCCATCAATCAATCAATCAATCAATCATTCAATCAAGGATAGGCATCCATCTTTCTCAGAGACTTAATCCCTAATTAAATCCACATACCGGTATATCTAATCTATTCTTGATTCAGCACTCACAGCTGGCCCAGCAGTATCCTACCACCTTCTGTGTGCTAAAAGAGGAACACTAGAGTTTCCAGTGGATTTCATTGAGTTTCTGACATGTTATCCCTTTCATAGCAAGAACATGCTTTGCAGTAAGATTTGTTTGTATTTCTAATGATGATCAATTCCTTCCCTTTTTGACTTGTTAGGCAGTTCATGCCATAGAGGCTGATGAGCCTAATTTCTTTTTACTAGGTATCCAATCTAAGGAGAGGTATAAAAGGATTCTTCAGCAGCAGACTTGATCCTTTAGGGTGAGGACATTGAACCAGATGCTGTTGAACTCCAGCTCCCATCAGCAAGAGACAGCATGGTCAGTGGTCAAGGATGATGGGAGTTTTATTCCTGCAAGCATCCAGAAGGCCACAGATTCCACACACTGAGCTACTAGAATAAAAGGGCTGTTGGTTCCCAGTTCATAAGGGAAATTAAGGCTATCAGAAAGCTGTTCTCAGGCCATTTACCAGCAGCCCTGTAGGAAGTCCTACAGGGCAATCTCCCAGGGTGGGAGGCTGGGGGGAAGAGGGGGAAAGCTCCCAGGGAGAGTTCACACTTCTGTGTGTGGAATAAGGGTTAAGATTTAATTTTGATAGAGGACTTTGCAATTTCCTTTTGTTCTTCTCCTCTTCTTTATTTCCTTCCTTCCTTTCCTTATTCTTGCTTTTTTCTATTTTTTTTTTCTAGATTAGTGTGATTTTTATTTTATTTTATGTTGAAAACTTTTAATAAAGAACAATTTTTTAAAGTCCTACAGGGGAAAGCAGAAAGCAGTTCTCCAAATTTTGCCATACTGCCTGAGAAAAGGGTACAAAATGTCTTTGAAAAGTGTATTTTAGGATAAAGTATGTTTGAAAATATGTAGATTGAGACAGAATATGTATTTAAAATTCATATTTTGTAATAGACCTTACATTTAAATATTGATTTCTGAACAGTTTTTGAAACAGTCACAGATTAATATGGAAATAGGACAGAATGGACTTGTACATGAACACTTGTGAGAATGATACAGACTGATGCGAACAGTAGACATCCATCTGTTCCTAGCCAAATCTGACAATATCTTCACCCTGATGTGGCCTTTCATGTGGAGGCAAGTGAAAGTGCACCTATCTTCCTAGCAACCACCAGCCTTGCTTGAGAACACAGAGACAGACAGAATATTGAAATAAGTTCCAGCTGAACATTAGGAAGAACTTTCTGATAGTAAGAATTTGACAGTGGAATGTACTATACAGTGGTACCTCGGGTTACATACGCTTCAGGTTACAGACTCTGCTAACCCAGAAATAGTGCTTCAGGTTAAGAACTTTGCTTCAGGATGAGAACAGAAATCGTGCTTCAGCGGCGTGGCAGCAGCAGCAGACCCCATTAGCTAAAGTGGTGCTTCAGGTTAAGAACAGTTTCAGGTTAAGTACGGACCTCCAGAACAAATTAAGTACTTAACCCGAGGTACCACTGTACCTCAGAAGATGGTGGACTCTCCTTCACTGGAGGTTTTTAAGCAGAGGTTGGGTGGCTACCTGTCAGGGATTCTTTAGCTGTGATTCCTGCATTGCAGAGGGTTGGATTGGTGACCCTTCCTGTGCAGTTAACTCCCTGCCAAAATCATGGTTCACATGATTTTGACCTAAGGATTCAGTGCAGACCATATTATTTGAATAGGCAGGGATGTGATAGGGCCAGCATCTGCTCTGGGTGGAGAGGGCATGGCATGCTTCCCTGCACCTCCCTGCAGATTGGGGAGGGGGAAGTAACATCTGATAAAGGTAGTGAAAAATATATTGTTCTTTAAAAAACAATACAAAAACCCACACCAAAGGGCATCTCCAGCATAAACCAGATTTAGCTACACAGCCTCCTTCTCAGCATCCACCTCTTGGTCTCACGCTTATGCAACAGCAACAGCTGCTGGTTCACCTCTGTCACTCACCGGTCGACAATCAGGCCTGCCTTCTTCTAGCCGCGCATCTTTACAACTGTGTTTATTGCTGCCTCTCCTCCCCCATTGCTGTGGCAACAGGATTTTCCACGCTACACGCACCGAGAGTGTAATAAAACATTTCTGTTTCCGAGGGCAACTTTTTCTTCTGACGATTGGCAGGTATGTTTTGCTGTTTGTTTCCTCAGGCTTGTTATTAATACATTGTTAGCTCTCTCCATCGAACCATGCCCCCGCTGTGCCAGCCACCGTATCCTGTGCTACGGCGTGCCAGCTTGAGTGTTTGTGCGGGGAATTACATTGGCACAGTGGGTGGGCTTCTGCTGTGGAAAGAGGTCAGCCACACAGGATGGGTAATCTTCAGCACACTAAGAGGCCCACAGGCCCTGTTGCCTGATGGTGCTCAGAATCCCACTCAGTATTTTCTCCATACATTCCCAGGAGCAGTTAGAAAGGCTTTATTAAATGCTTTGTTTGAGCCACAATCTGTCAGCTTTTCAACCTAGCATTTTTTAACATATCAATTCATATATGACAATGTATTTTTTTTTTTAAAAAAAAGTCTATAGCAGGGGTCTAGAACCCATAGCCTTCCAAATGTCTTTGGACCGCAATTCACATCTTCCTTGACCATCAGGAGATTCCAACTAAACATCACAAATAAGTTTCTGACAGTAAGAGCTGTTTGACAGTAGAACCGTCTCCCTTGGTGGTTTTTAAGCAAAGGTTGGATGGCAGTGACCCATCTAGCCAGGCATCATGTTTTCAAAGTGGTCGACCATATGCTTGTGGGAACCTTGCAAGCCGAATATGAGTGTAACAACTCTCTGCCCGACTGCAGGTCCCAACAACTGGTATTCAAAGGCACAACACCTCTGCCATTAGAGACGGAGCGTGGCCATCATGACTAGTAGCAACTGATAGCCTTTATCTCAATGAATTTCATAGAACTGTAGAGTTGGAAGCAACTACATGTCCAAACCCCTGCAGGAATATGCAGGTGTCCTGTATGGGGATCAAACCCACAACCTTGGTGTTATCAGCACCACACTCTCACTGACTGAGTTACCAACTGAGCTGAATGTCCAATTCTCTTTTGAAGCCATCTGGGTTGGTGGCCACTACTGCCTCCTGTGGGAATGAGTTCCATAGTTTAACTCTGCACTACACGAAGAAGTACTTCCATTTATCTGTCCAGAATCTTCCAACATTCAGCTTTGAGGGATGACCATGAATTCTTATTCTTACAACCAGTCAGGAAATTACAACTAGTCAGAAGGTGGCTCAACCTGTCATTGGTTCTGGCTCCACCTTTCCCACCTTTCTCCACCTTTCCCAATGGACACTGGCCACCAGTGATCATCCTTCACCATTTGCCATCTCTTGACTATTCCCAATGAGACTGATGTAAGACTACAGCCTTGAAAGGGAATTCAACAAGTTCATGGAATATAAGTCTATCAATGGCTATTAGTCATGCTTATCTTGTCCTAGATCCTGGTTCAGAGACACTGAGTAGCTGTTGCTGGAGAACCAAAAGAGAGAAGGCTATTGTGCTCATGGTGTGCGTGTGGCTTTCCCATAGATACCTTATTAGCCGTTGCTGGAAAGCAGAAAGCTGAACTGGGTAGACTTTTGCTCTGATCCAGCATAGCTCTTCTTATGATCTTATGGAGAGCCTGCTGGGGCAGAGAGAAGTTTCTCTTGAGCACTTTCCCTAACCCTGCTTACCTGAGAGCAAGCCTCACTGAATTCAATAGGGTTTACTTTTGAATAGACAAGGTTAGAATTGCATTGTTAAGAGTCCTGTTTTGAAATGTTGTCAATGCCCTTTCTCAAATGTCCCTGTTGCCCCTCTCCAACTGATATCCCAAGATATGCTGCCCCTGAATTTGGGTATTCCATCTATCATGCCTAATAACCATCAAAAAACCTATCATCCCCTTTGAAAGCCACCAAAGCTCAGGACTGCCACCAAATCTTCTAAAAGCGAATTCCATAAATTATTTCTGCTATGTATGAAGAAGTAATTTTTTTTTGTCTCTCCTGAATCTATTGCCAATTAAATTAAATAGGTGACCCCAATTTCTCGGATAGAGAGAAACGAAAGCTTCTCCCTATCCATTTTCTCCAAACTCTATAATTTGATCACCTTCTCTCATGTTCCCATTTAGTCATCTTTCTTCTAAAGTAGAAAGCCCCAGATACTTTAGCTTTTCCTCATGGTCTTAAATGATTTGTGTAAATCAAGTGTGCTTCTATACCTGCTTTGCATAATTTATTCTTCTCTTTGTAAATGTTTAGTGGGGGGGGGGAATAAGGTGTTATGCAAAGTATGGATAAGTTATATTTCTTCTCCTTCCACATCACAATGTCCATCCATTTCCTTAAGTTTATCTGCCTAGTATTAAGGTCTAGAAACTTGTATTTTCAAATGAGAGCGATATTCTGCTCCTAACCCTCATTCCTTAACTGGCACAGTGCAATCCCAAGATCCTGGAATCATGCACAGCCACATGAAGTTGTGCTGTTGTTGTTTGTTATGTATGATTATACCCAATCATAACATTCAATAAATCTAGCGATATTCCAATAAAAAGAGTTTAACACACCCCATAAATCCAAACATAAATGCACTCAAATGCAATTGTGGTATTCTACTTTCTCGTAAAAACTGCCTGTTAGAATGAAAATATTTTACAGCCTTCCTTCTTGCAAGTCCAGTTGGAGCTGCTTCTCCTGGAGGGCAGCCATCTGGACTATGATAGACTGTAAGCAGAAGCCTGAAGCAGGATAATTCATTTCATAACCTATGACCTGCTTGCATGTGGCTTTTAAGAAGCAGCTTGGAAAGCTTCAGAAAAGTGGGAAGGGAGTGGAGTCTCACTGTACATTCAGATCCCCTCTACATTTCTCTGCATCATGACAAATAGACATTGTTTCAAGTGCAATGTTTCAAGGACAATGTTGTCTGACCAATGCTATATCCTATGTATGTCTATTCAGAAGTAAGTCTGATTAACTACCCTGGGGCTTACTCCCAGGCAGGTGAGTGTAAGAACACATGAAGAACCCTACTGGATCCAGCCCCACTCTGTTCCCACAGTGGCCAACCAGAGGCCTATGGGGAGACCATTAGCAGGACATGAGTGCAACACAACTCTCTTAACCTATGATTCCCAGCAAATTTTGCTGTACCACTGCAGATGAAGTAACATGTACTTCATTGCCAGGGTGAAGCAGGCAATAAGCAATAAAATAAAATAGGAAGGTGTGTTATATGTAGTCAGGCCATTGGTCCATCTAATTCAGTATTTTTTATTTTTTTTAAATGATATTTATTGAGAATTTTAAAATTACAGAAAAACAAAGAGAAAAAGAAGGAAAAAACAAGGAAAGAACAAATAGCAATTAAACAATACAAATCGATAAAAGTCAAAATCAAAAAACAAAAACAAAACACATGACACATCAAAATCAAAGAGCAAAAATAAGCCAAAAAAAGAAAAAAAAATTAAAAACAGATCCAGTATTCCCAAATCCTTAACTGTCATTACCTTATTTCATCGACCTCCTCACACCTCCCTTTTTTGTATTCTAGTTGTTGATTATCACAGCAAATCCTTTCCATTTTTCATAATATTCTGTCATTAAATTACCTTAATCTATTTTAACCTTATCTTACCATAAAGAACCCTAAAACTTAAAACTTAAATCTTATTTATACCAATTTCTCATAACCATAACATATTCTTACATAATTCTTTTTAACATTTCTGCTAAAGCCAAATAATTTCGTTCCAACATTTTCCTAATACGCATTAATTTTACAAAACATTCCTAAGTAAAATTTTTAAAACTTTCTTCCAATGTTCATCCAACGTCTCTTCCTCCTGGTCTCGGGTTTTGTCAGTCCTTTCTATCCCATCCAACTAGTTCATTAACCTGGTAACCTTATGTCCGAGGCCCTTAAGTCTCTTTCATGTCCCTTCCGCAGATCTTCTTCATATTTATACCTGTACTTTACTTTGTCTTCTGCTCCTTTCACTCGTGGAGACTCCAGCTTGACAATATTTTTGTCCCTTCTCGACAGATCAGCCCGTTTTCCATAGTCAACACTGAACTCCATGTGGTATTTAAAAGCATGTTTCAAAGTCCCTCCAAAGTTGAGGACCCCCACAACTCCAAACTCCTCCCGGCCCAAAGCCAGACTTGAAAAGTCAAAACATCCCTGCATAGGGGGGGTCTATCCAGCCCCCCATCTCCAAGCCAAGCAAGATTCTATCTCTCCAAATCTGGCTTTTTCCAGGTTCATTCGTCAGATCCAACACCTCATGTTCCTGCTGGGCCACAGTTCCCTCCATCTCTGCCTCCCGAGGTCCAGCCACAACCTCCTCCCTCATCTGATCTGTCAGAGCACACTCCTGGATTAATTCCTGAGTGGGTTCTATATAGATACCCACTACCTGTCCAAAATTTCCGATCGCAACAGTCATCAAATCCGTCTTCTCATGTAACTGTTCCAATAAAGCACTTGTCTTGCAGAAAGCAAGCACCAGAGCCTCCGAGTACATTCTTGTGCAAGGTCAAAGTCTGATCCCACGATCTTAATCTATTGCAGCTCCAGTTCAGATTTAATAACAGTTTCACAAGCTCCCTCTAGGGGAAAAGCTTCTATTTGTATCCATCTCTCTCTCTTTTTTTTATAGCAGATCTAACAACAAAGTTTCCTTCTTCAGATATTTTGTCAATATTTTGTTCCTTTTAGATGTGAAGGGGAACAATGGAGTCACTATGTTTCTCTTCTTTTAACTGTCTGTCAAAAACGTTTGTCTATAGTCAATGAACTTCCCGAAGACGTCTGTCCTGACACCCCTCTCCCAGGTTCAAGACGGTGGAAAATTACTTTTCTTTACACTCTCTTCTGCAGGTTTAAACAGTCTAGAAAAAATCCCCCCTCTTCTCCTGCTTCCAAGGGGGGTTCAGTAATTTTAGATGATGAAAACTGATCCTTTAGAGACAATTTTCTAAACTCTAGCTTGCCGTGTCTTTGCTTTAATCTATCTACAAAAAGCGGAAGGCTGACTTCCTTTTTAGACCTTCCCGCTTCAGTGCCAAATTAGAAGAAATTTCTTAATCCAATTTTCCGTTCTACTCATGGGTCGTTGTTTAGAGTCCAATTGTCCACAGGAAAAAGTCAGCGCTCTCCGGCAACAGCAATGCGGCTTCACTCCGTGAAAGAAGCAGTCGATTCAAGGCACCGTGCTGCTCACCCCACGTCGCTCCGGATCCCCAAAACTGGGTCTCCCCGCGAGTAGGGGGGGCGCAAAAGGTGCCAGCCGAATCCCACGTCCACAGGCTTCTCCCGCCTGTGGTTTTTAATGGGTCTCCGCCTCGCCGTGGCGGTTCAGACCCTTTTTTTCACGGAGCGGATTCCTCCCGATCGGAGGAAATCCGCCATTGCCAGAGGCGCCAACCCGGAAGTCCTAATTCAGTATTGTCTACACTGACTGGCAGCAGCTCTCTGGGATTTCAGGCAGGAATCTTTGAGAGCCAGCATGGTGTAGTGGTTAAGAGTGGTGGACTCGTATCTGGTGAACCGGGTTCGCTTCCCTGCTCCTCCACATGCAGCTGCTGGGTGACCTTGGGCTAGTCATACTTCTCTGAAGTCTCTCAGCCTCACTCACCTCACAGAGTGTTTGTTGTGCGGGAGGAAGGGAAAGGAGATTGTTAGTCACTTTGAGACTCCTTAAGGGGAGTGAAAGGTGGGATATCAAGTCCAAACTCTCCTCCTCCTCCTCCTCCTCCTCCTCTTCCCCTCCCTGAAGATAGTTTTGAACCTAAAACATTTTGCTTACAAAGCATGTCTTTCCCACTACCCCTCTTGCACATAGAAAGCTATCCTGTCAGGCAGAAGGCTTGGCTAAAACTATGCTCTTTTATGCACTAGTTTTTTTATGCACAGGAAAAATTTTATATGATTTCTCCCCATGCTTGTGGTCTGATCTGTAAGAGTCCATCAAAAACTGCAATGTAGGATCATGGTGATTATGCAGTTTGCTGTCACCAGAAGATGCTGAACCAAAGCAGGGAAATTCTAGCTTGCATGCAAGTATCAATTGTGGGAGCTATTCCATTATCAAAGGTTTGCTCCCCAGTTCTCAGTGGGATGCATCCTCATAATTTTACTTCATTGTGTGCAGTGTAGCTGACAGCCTGTTGTTGTTGTTGCTGCTGCTGTTGATGATGATGATAAAATAATTTAAATGCTATGTTTCATTTAAAAAAGAAATGCCAAGGCAGTTCACAAACAAATAAAAGCCAGCAGGAAAACAACAAGAGTAAAACCAATTATAAAAATATAGTTACCCATAATTGAAATTCATAATAAAACAACTACCTTAAAACATCCTTAATTAAAATACATAATAAACAAGTTCATTAAATCATTGTAACAGTTAAAACAGCATCTAAAGCAGAAGACTCAAGCTCAGGGAAATGCTTGTCTAAACAGGCATGTCTTCAAGAACCAGCAGAATACCAATACTCTCACCAGGGAGGACATTTCACAACATTGATGCCACCAGTGAAAAGGCCTGGCAATGAAATAGTTCACAAAGCATCTATTATCTGGGCTCATTAAGAAGAATCCTATGACCTTCTTTGCTTTCTCATTCTCTGGGGCCAATATGGAAGAACCTCTGAAATAAAATACATGAAAAAGGACCTCCTTAAAATCTCAGCATCTTTGGTCTTGTAACTCTTGTCTCACAGCTACGTTACATTGGCTTTCATTAGTTTGGAGGAAGCTTTAAAAAAACAAAGTATTTTTTGTTGCTTTAAATACAGTATCTTATTGAAGCCAATGAAAAGATAATTATTGATTTCAATGGGTTCAGAGATAAGCCAGAACCAAATTGCCATGTTTTGTGTGTGTTTTGTCTCACTCTTATGACACTTAAAAAACCAACTCATTCTGAGAATCTCTTTGAACTTCTCCCTTTTTTTGCATTATGCTATCCAGGTACATCCAGACAAGGTCACTCTTTTGCTACAGAGGTGTCTTTCTATTTCTCTGTTTTTCTGTGTGTCTCTCCATAAAAGACTGTGCAGCTATCAACTCGGGATCCAACTGTGCCCCCATCAAGGATAAGAAATAGAAACTGCATTCATTTCTTTCATTTGGGAAGTGTTCTGTGTTGCTGTTCTAAATGGGATGTGCTCAATCCTTATTAAGGCCCCCAGATGCTTCCCATTTTTTGATGTGCCTCTAATTAGCTGGGCCCGTGTTGCGGTAATGTTCAGCTTGCTGTTGTGAAGACTTGGTGGATGATTTCAAACAGAAAGGCCAAAGAAAGATGGTCACCTGGAGCTGCCATAAGTAATGTGACCTCCACTGAGGTAAATGCTGAAACTTTAATAAATTGCAGTTAGTGTCTGACCTTTGTCACCTCTTCTGAGTACCTTCCTCCTTATATTGCCCCCTTGTGGGCCTTGATCTGCTGTGAAATTCATTGCCATGGTGATCTGCAGTTTCCCTTTCTCTTAGTGCTGTTACCTCAGGTGCCATCTTTGTAAAAGCAGACAAAATCTTGGTTGTTTGAAGGAAGCCAGGTTGAGAATGGCAATTGCTTCAGAAATTTTGCACTGAACAGTCTGATTCACACGTCACATTAAAACAACAATACCACCACCACTGTGCTTCATTGTGAATGAGCAGTGTGTTCTGCACTCTGCTCAAAAGTTCCTGCAGTGTTTCTCCCTTGCTCCAGCTGCCCTGCAGATGAAACAGACTGGTGTTTGAGCCCAGGTTCAGATGGCAGGCAAACCAAGCACTGTATTGTTTTGTCTGTGGCATGGCAGGAGCAGTGGGGAGTGCTGCAAGAACTTCATAGCCGCATGCTGCTTGTTCACATTAAGCCACAGTTTAGTTTAATGAGGTGCAAGCCATTACCATTCTAAAAGAATGAGGGAGCCGTTCATGGTGAGTTCCGGCACCTCTTTTTCTAGAAAAATAGCACTGATAAGAACATAAGATGAGCTCTGCTGGATTAGGCCCAATGGTCCATCTATTCCTGCCTCCTGTTCTCACAGTGGCCACCCAGATGAACCCACAGGTAGCATATATGTGGGATGTGAAACACATAGCAGTCAAGTACAACATTCCTAGAATGGACATGCTTTGTACCAGCCAGGAGTAAACCTCCTGTTTCCTCCTGAGCTGGGACAAACTTCCTCTGCATGGACTTGAGTGTGTGTGGCCTAATCTGGGGAAGAGGAACACACCATCTTCTTTTGCTCCTTTCTCTTCTCCATTTTGTTTTCTCTCTATGTGTGAGCAGAAGCGACTGCCTTTCTGCAGTCACTTGGGACTAACTCCCTTATGGGATAGTTCCACGTTTATATATACTTTTGTAACCCAAGTCTGCCTTCAGGGATCTAACTGTGAACTGATGATACTGTGATTAAACTTTCTTTTACTGACTTTAATAAGATTGTTGTGTATATTCTTTTTAAGAGAGACAAGAAGGGATCTTACCAGGAATCTTATACAGTGGACGCTCGGGTTGCGAACTGCGCATGCGTGGGTCATGATTTGGCACTTCTGCACATGCACAAAGTGTGATTTAGCGCTTCTGCACATGCGCAAGCACTGAAACCCAGAAGTAACCCGTTCCGGTACTTCCGGGTTTGGCGCAGTTTGCAACCCGAAAACGCACAACCTGAAGCATTTGCAACCCAAGGTATGACTGTATAGAGTGGTTCAGGCGAACCTGCAACAAGCAAACCACTGTGAGTTTAAAGGGGAATGTTTAAACTCTGTTAAGACATAGAGTTTGCCAGTGCAAGTTAGGAAGGATATCATTAAACAATATATCCTCTCCTGCCTCCCTGAACACTCCCACAATATGAACACAAGAGCACTCCCCCCCCCCCACCCACACACCTGTGGTTTCCAGCAACTGATATTCAGAAGCATTGCTGTTTTCCGGTTGTGGAGGCAGAGCATAGCCCTCATGGCTAGTAGTCATCTGTTGCTTGGTGAAGAACAGGACAAACTCTTCCTAGTATATATGCATTCTTTCCAAAATGCATGCACAAACACTGGTCCACAAAAGCTTCTGCTGTTACAAAATTGGTTCTGTCTTGAAGGTGCCACAAGACCCTTGGTTGTTTTTTGCTGCAAGAGACTAACACAGCTGCCCCTCTGGAAGATGCCTTCCAGTAAGAAACACTTCCTGTACTCCTGGATTGCGCGTTACAGTAGATGGTTGGTAAAGTGAGAAGGGGCAGAGAGTTTCATTCCAATAGTCCAGGGCTGACTTTCCCACCAGCTTCCAGATTCTCAACAGAAAGCAAGCAACCAGATGTTGAGAGGGAAAGTGATTGAGGCAGCATAGAGGTGGGGGTGTGTGAATAGTGTTATGTGTACATTAGGCATACACCTCCCACAGTTCCAGGCTTTCATGACGTGCCCAGAAAAAGAGGCTCTGAAGTCCATGCTCTTGGAATGCCTTTGACACCACGGGACATGGTTTCCCTCTCCCCTGAATGCTGGATGCAGTTTGTACGTGGTATAAGCTAGCAATTTGCATTGATTTAATGTCTCCTTGCATATGTCTGAAGAGTCTTTATGCAAATGTGTGCAAAGGCAGACTACAGAAATCAATTGACACAACATATGTAATGTAGCCATTTACTAGCAACTAGAAATGTGTATAAATCTGACATTAAACATGAGTTTATACACTGCTTCCTTGGCTGAGATTGACAGGGCTGTGTAAATGACATATCCTCCCAGCTAGTGACTGGGAAACATTTACTCATCTGAGGTGCATGTGTACTTTGGAGAATTGCATTGCATTGCAGTGAGGGATTCTTGTTTTCCTTTGCAGCTAACTGGAAATGGATATTTCAGTGCACTTCTTTCTGGTGCTGATAACAAAGTGAATTATACCATTTTGTTTTGCTGAAAAGAAAAAAAGGGGCTCTGAGAGCTCCCTACGGAGTGTTATTCCGTGATGGAGTTAGGTAGTCTTGGACTTTGGACTTAATAGTCTTATGTATTCCCCACTCCTATTTCAGATGGCAATGGATATTACTTAACTTACTTCAAAATGTGGTCAGTCAGTCCTATTGCATTTGGGCGGAAGTCCCACTCATCCTGCTGAGTGGGGCTCTGGACATCTGCCCTAAAATCCTAGCCTGACAGGACCACTGATGTTTTGCTTGCAGGTTTCATCCAGTTGTTGTTGTCTCTTTAGCAACTTCACGATTGAACAGTAGATTGCATACCAAACACATGACAATAGTTTTAAGAAATGTCTGTCCTAGTTTTGTAATGTGACTGTGCTGGCGATTAGCTTGTAATGAGGCTTGCTGCATCTTCTTTTAGCAGCTGATTCATGTATGCCCTGCTTTCTTCTCAACAAGTTTAACCAAGAAGATTTCCAAAAGATGCAAAATATTGTCATGTCATTATGCTATGTGTTCCATTGGTCATTACAGAATCTTGAATAGCAGATGATGGGAAATACCTCTGCTTGAGGTTTTGGAGATCTCCTGTCAATCAGAGAAGACAGGCTAGGGATAAAATGCCTGACTACTTGGAAAGGCAGTTTTGTTTATGCAAATGTAGCACCATCAGGATGCATGGAATTTTATTTATTTACTTAGGGAATTTATTTCCTGCTCTTCATAAACTCTGTTTTGAACAATTCATAAAACTTCAATACACTAAATAGATCAAACATACATTCAGCAACCAGTACAAAAATAATAATAATCAATCTATATATAAGAACCCCAAGCAGAGTAAGATAGAACAAATCCCTTTCTGGTGTTTTAGGCTGCCTGTTGCGTCATCCTGAATTCATTAAAAGTCCTATGACAAGAAAAGCATTTTATAAGCTGAGACCTAAAATATGACAAAGTGGGTGAGTGAGACTTCCTCAAGTGGAGCACTGCTGATGAAAATTTCCTCTCCCTTACCTGCTTACCAAGGCTGGCCCAATACATTTTTCTTCCCGAGGCAAGGGACAAGATGGCCCCTGCCCTCTGCCTTCCATGTACAGGAGGCAGCCAGATTGAGAGTTGAATCTAACTTCAAACCAGACTGAGAGTTGAATCTTGCCATCAACAGGACAACATCCTCCATCACACCTGAGAGCAGCAGGCTAGTTTAGAGGGTGCAGGGCAGGCTGTGTCACAAACAACCATTTCCCCTCCAGCATCTCACTGCTCCTGTCCACCTGCCAGCATCAGCTTCACTCTGCCCCAAAGCCCTGAAATTTAATCTCAGAAGGGCCTCCACAGAAGTTCTTAAAACCTGTGCAGATTGCAGTTTATAGAGTCCCAGGTGACAAATCCTTGCCCCAAGGAGTTATGTATTCTAAAAGTGTGACACATTGAGAGACAAGTGAAGGAGCGGAAGGTTCACTGTCAATACTGAGGTACTTGTGTTAATTCACAAAGCCCTAAAATAATTGGGCCCCAAATACCTTAAAGACCACCTTGTTCCTTGTGCTCTACCTTGATCATGGAGATCTCCTGATAGGGAACTTCTGGTGCTTCCGCACTGAGGTTTGGTTGGCCTTCACTAGGGACCAAGGACTCCAGTATGGTAGGCCCGGCCCTGTGTCAGTAGAGGTTTGGCAGGAACCACCCTTTCCCCTTTTCAAATTTCTTTTGGAAACTACAGTCATACAGACGCTTCGGGTTGTGTGATTTTGGGTTGCGCAACGCGCTAAACTCGAAAGTACCGGAACGGTTATTTCTGGGTTTTGGCGCATGCGCAGAAGCACTAAATCGCACTTTGTGCATGTGCAGAAGCGCTGAATCACAACCCCTGCATGCGCAGATGCTGTGGGTTGCGAATGCTGCAGGTTGCGAACGTGCCTCCCGCACGGATCACGTTTGCAACCCGAGCGTCCACTGTACATTGTTTAGATAGATCTTTGCAATATAGTTTTTCTCTTTTTGGCCTATTGGTATTCATTGATGTATAATTTTACCATTGTACAGTAGGGTAATTTCTATAGGCACACACCCCATCCAGGCAAGCAAGAACCATGATCAGAGCATGAGGAGGATGTGATGCAGGGCTGTTGAGGTGTGCGGCCAGGGGAGATTCCCCAGGGCCAGATAGAGAGGATTGGAGTGGGTGGATTTGGCCCCCAGGCCTGAGGTTCCCCACCCCTGGACCATAGGGATACCTAAAACGTGTCCAAAATCTTAGCTAGCCTTTTTTCTGCCCTGTTTTTTAAAAGTCTCCACCTGAAACACAAGAGAAATATGGGGGGGGGGGATGCCCTGGCTTTCTTCTCTCTGTTCAGTCATAACCAGCTTCTTCCCTTTCATGCACATTTGCAATCTCTCTCCATGCACAGGACATACTTCTTTCACTAATGGACTGTCTCTGAACTGCTGTGCTTCTCTCAAAAGAAGGCACAGGTGCTTTGATTTTCCTTCTTCATCTTCTTCTGTGCTTCACCCTGCTGGTGCAAAAGCTCTGGTGGAGCGGTTCACAGACATGGCTATTGTAACCATAAGGAGCAAGGCGACTGCTCAGGCCTGCAGGGATGGATTTCTCTTCTACCGACCGTACCCATCAGAGAGGCAGTGTGGACTGAATCCAATAAGCGCTACCTGAGATTAAATTCTGAGCACTTGAGCCAGCAAGGAGCCCTCGTCTCAGCAGCCATTTGAGTGGCCTTGGCTCTCATCTAATTAAAGGAGTGAGAAGCTTGGGTTTAACCAAAGACCCTTCGTTTTTAAACAAGGAAGTGAACCAATAAAGTCCTCTGGCTGCTTTCACCATCCCTGCGGCATTTATTGTGAAATCTTTCATAGAATCATTGGAGGCTGCCAGTTCATTGTTCAGTTCAATCTGAGGTGCTGATGCTAGTCTTTAAAGGTCTAAATGGCTTAGGCCCCAAATATCTGAGAGATCCTTAGAGGCTTTTGTTTTTGTTTTGTTGTTTTTGTTTCAAACATTGCAAATTGTGGACAAAATGGACTGTTTCAAGAAGTGGCAGAGAGATATTTCTAGATTTGTCTGGCAGGGCAAGAAGCCTAGAATAAAATTTAAAATACTAACAGATGCAAAGGAAAGAGGTGGATTTGCCCTGCCAGACCTTAAACTTTACTATGAATCAGCAACTTTTTGCTGGTTGAAAGAATGGCTGCTTCTTGAAAATACAGACATTTTGGATTTAGAAGGTTTTAACAACGTATTTGGATGGCATGCATATCTGTGGTATGATAAGGTCAAAGCACATAAAGCATTCAAGAATCATATTGTCAGGAAAGCATTGTTTAATGTTTGGATAAGATACAAGGATTTATTGGAAAATAAAACCCCAAGGTGGCTGTCACCGATGGAAGCGAAAGCTCTGAAAAGGCTCAATATGGAGGCCAAATGGCCGAAATATTGGGAAATTTTGGAACAAGATGGAGATAGACTGAAATTACAGAGTTTTCAAAAATTAAAAAATAAAGTGCGAGACTGGCTTCATTATTATCAGATAATGGAGGCATATAATATGGACAAGAAAATTGGCTTCCAGGTGGAAAAATCAAAATTGGAAACAGAACTGTTAGAACCCAAAACTAAGAATCTGTCAAGAATGTATAACTTGCTGTTGAAATGGAATACTCAGGATGAAACGGTGAAATCTGCTATGATTAAATGGGCACAAGATGTTGGACATAACATAATGATGGCTGACTGGGAACAGTTATGGACCACAGGTATGAAGTTTACGGCATGCAATGCCTTAAGAGAGAATATTATGAAAATGATATACAGGTGGTACATGACCCCAGTCAAGCTTGCAAAAATCTATCATTTGCCTGATAATAAATGTTGGAGATGTAAAGAAACTGAAGGTACATTCTTTCACCTTTGGTGGACGTGCCCAAGGATTAAGGCTTTCTGGGAGATGATCTACAATGAATTGAAAAAAGTATTTAAATATACCTTCTTGAAGAAACCAGAGGCCTTTCTCCTGGGCATAGTCGGCCAACTGGTGCCAAAGAAGGATAGAACTTTTTTTATGTATGCCACAACAGCAGCAAGAATACTCACTGCAAAGTATTGGAAGACACAAGATCTACCCACTCTGGAAGAATGGCAGATGAAGGTGATTGACTAAATGGAACTGGCGGAAATGACTGGCAGAATCCGAGACCGGGGAGAATAGTCGGTGGAAGAAGATTGGAAGAAATTTAAAGACTATCTACAGAAATATTGTAAAATTAATGAATGTTAGAATGATGTTGGATAGAAATTAAGTGGTTTTCAGCTGTAATATTTTAAGGGAATATGAAAAATGGATTATTTATAGGTAAAAATTTAACGTTACAATATTTTAAGATTAAAGACTAGGATAAACAAAGAGGGTAAGGATTTGCTGAACCAACAAACTGAACTGGAATACAAAAAAGGGAGGCGTGAGGAGGTCCGGGAAACAAGCTAATGAAAAATAAGTAATGGAAATATTGTGCTGTTTTTAACCATTTTTATTTTGTATTTTTTTCTTTTTTCTTTTTCTTTTGTAATATTTTGAAAATCTTAATAAATATCTTATAAAAAAAAATAGAAGCTTTCTCTGGTGTTAAGATCAGCAAAGGTGGGGGGCTTTCTGGTAGTTCCACCACCCACAAAATGTGTGGTTTTTTTTTGGGGGGGGGGTGTCCAGGGAGACAACCTTCTCTGTGGCAGCCCCTAAGTCACAGCATTCCCTCCCTACAGAGGTGTATCCGGCACCATAAGTACACAGCTTTCAGTGAAAGCTGGAGATATGTCTCTCTACACCCTTTTGACACCCAAGATGTGTGTTTTTAGGACCCATGACTCTAATTTGCTTTTAACTGTTGCTTATTCTGAATTTGAAATTATGGTAACCTGGGACATGCTTGTGAAGGGCAGGTAATAAATTTAACCATCATCACCACCATCATCCGGCCAAGACAGGATGCTGGGCTCCATCATGTGCAGTGAGACAAAGGAATTCAGCATTGGTTTTGCTCATTCCAACTCTGCCTTAAAAGCCCTGCCCTTTCCGTTTTTTCTTCTGTTTGCATTCCCCTTTAATCCTCCTTGCAGCTGATTTGGACATAAGAGACTGCACTTTCGCTTCATTCTTTCCATCCTATCAAAGACCCAAGTGAATGGTGCTCACTCAAAGAACCACCTGATTGAGCCCTGTATTTGTTTGAACTTAATTAAAAGCTTAAAATACCTCATTAGCCTTTCCAACCAGGTTGCGATAAAGCTTCCTTTGGCCTTTGTATTTCTCTCTCTCTCTCTCTCTTTCTAAAAATGGTAACACCATTACCTCCTAGAATCCATTTTCCCCTCACTTCAATGTGAAGATAACATGAAATGCTGAGTGTGAAGATTGACCATCTCCCTCTCCCTCTTTGTCATTCCCACTTCTAGGTTGTATATGCATGTGCATGACCATTTATGTGACAGTACTCACCAGTGTGGAATAATTGGTCCTTCCTTCCTTCCTTCCTTCCTTCCTTCCTTCCTTCCTTCCTTCCACTGCCCATGGCAGCCATTTTGTGCTGATACCCACAGCACTTGGATCAATACATGAGTACTAGTACCTAAACTTAAACGAAAAAGAGGATTGCACACGTGTATAACTATGTATACATGGTCATGTGCCCCAGGCCAGTGTCACATTGGTAGGATTCTGCCCAGGGTTCATACTTCATCAGGGAGCCCATTGACAAGAGTCCCATGGACCTGCTCCTTATATTTGCCATTGCAACCTGCTTCTTCACCGGATGAGCAAGCAAAAAAGTACTTTCTTTTATCTGTCCTGAATCTTCCAGTGTCCAGCTTCTTGGGATGTTCTTGAGTTCTAGTGCTTTGAGATAGGGAGAAAAACTTTTTTCTATCCACTTTCTGCATACCATGCATAATGTTATGAACTTCTACCATGTCACCCCCTCCACTTACCTTTTCCATCAGAGGTATGAAGCGTTGGCTAAAGGAGGGGGGCAGGAATATAGAAAGGAGACTTTGGTACAAGTACTCTTTTGTGAGAGAACCCCAAGAGAGATTTAAAACCACATATTTGTAACAGAAATCATATTTATAACAGAAAACACAGCTACTTTGTAATAAGATCATGGGGTGTCCCAGAAAATATGAAACAATGCAGCTACATAAGAACATGAATCGTTCCCAGAATATATTGTTTGCCCTTGAATATTCCCGCCACACTTGCCATCTTCTCCTGCTGCACCAGTGTGGCATGCCTCATGTTTTGAGAACCACTGCTATAATTGCTGTTTTCCTGCATGCTGCAGGCACCACCCTGAAATCTGAGTTGCTGAAGGGTCAGTAAAGTACCCCAGAGCTGAACTCCAGGTGTTGCTCTCCATCCTTTCAAAGAAGATAGGCCCTCAAACGAAAGGTGTGAATTAAGTAAGCTACTGTCAATATACAAGTGTTCTAAGTACATTGTGTCAGTCCTGTTTTTCCCCCTTCCCTCCTCCCTTTTACCTATAGTCCTCTTCCACATCTTTCTTTGCAGCCCTCTTCAAATAGACTAACACAGAGTCTTGCCTCCCTTGAAGCTATTCTTCTCTCATTTATTCCTTTCAATTCCATTGCAGCCTCCTCTGCAAGGCACCACAGGTATGTGCGTCTCAGCTTTCCATACACTACTCTTCTCAGTAACAAATGACCTAGATAGTTCTTTGTTCCAAGACCAAAAAAGAGAGGTAAATAATGCCGTTCTGCTCCCCCCTTTTTTTAACACAGTGGATTTGTTGCTGCTACTGCTACATAATGCACACAACGGGTAGGGGATCATACATGGTGCATAAACTATTATTCTGTTGCTTCATATTAACTCGTTAGATGTATTGATGCTAACAGTTAAGTGAGGGAGCATGCAATGTTACTGTTAATTTCCTTGGGTCTTTGCCCAAAGTTTCAACATAATGTGTTGCATGTCGAGGTCCCCAAGCCACCCCCCCAATAATTTACACATCAATTTTGGTTTGGGTTTTTGGCACTATTTTGGCCACAACTTTATTTAAATACAGCCAAGTTGCTTAGGCATTGGTTCCGACTATCTGTCCTTGCCCAGGGGACAGGACTGACTTCCGGATTCCAGTGGAAGCCAGTCAGGGAAACAAGTTTTGGGGAGAAAATGAAGCCGGGCCTCAGTCCCTCACTTCTCACCCTCATGCTCCTGGTGTCTTGCACGGCCCAAGTCCGATGCCAGGGACAAGGACGAAAAGAATGGCAAGCCCCTGGATTCCTTTAATGGAATTCCCTTTCCGCACCAGCATTGGAGGGGTAGGCACTTACCCCTCCACCAACCAATTTGAACCAATGCCTAACTGCCAACCTTACAAGTTGTGATGATTTGCTACGCAGTAGGCAAAACCAAATGGCACCAGCCAATCAGCCAAATGGACAAATTCCTACCAGGCCCCTGCCTCAAAGCAGACAGGCATAGCAAGGTCAAGCGAACAACCCCCCCCCCCCATACAGGGAGGGTGGGCGGGTGATCCGGTGCAAGCAGCCAAGAGAATGCTCAAAGTTGGGCGACCAGTATTTAAAACCTCTGACCCCTCCTTCAAAATTGGCAACAAGCAATTCTCCCCAGTGACCTGATTAACTAATTCACTGCCTGGGTCCCTCTACAAATCCGCCCAGCAACAATGGGGTGGATTGTATCCCCCATCGCAACACACGCTCTCTGCTAGGGAGAACATGTTTTACAATATGGAACATAACATAAGAAGAGCCTGTTGGATCAGGCCAATGGACCATCTAGTCCAGCATTCTGTACTCATAGTGGTCAATCAGATTCCCCTAAGAAGCTCAAAAGTAGGACCTGAGCACAAGAGACCTGTCCTCCTTCTGTGGTTTCCAGCAACTGGTATTCAGAAGTATTGCTGCTTCCAGTTGTGCAGGCAGAGCATAGCCGTCATGGCTAGTAGCCAATAATAGTCATAGAATCATAGAATCATAGAGTTGGAAGAGACCACAAGGGCCATCGAGTCCAACCCCCTGCCAAGCAGGAAACACCATCAGAGCACTCCTGACATATGGTTGTCAAGCCTCTGCTTAAAGACCTCCAAAGAAGGAGACTCCACCACACTCCTTGGCAGCAAATTCCACTGTCGAACAGCTTTCACTGTCAGGAAGATCTTCCTAATGTTTAGGTGGAATCTTCTTTCTTGTAGTTTGGATCCATTGCTCCGTGTCCACTTCTCTGGAGCAGCAGAAAACAACCTTTCTCCCTCCTCTATGTGACATCCTTTTATATATTTGAACATGGCTATCATATAACCCCTTAACCTCCTCTTCTCCAGGCTAAACATGCCCAGCTCCCTTAGCCGTTCCTCATAAGGCATCGTTTCCAGGCCTTTGACCATTTTGGTTGCCCTCCTCTGGACACGTTCCAGTTTGTCAGTGTCCTTCTTGAACTGTGGTGCCCAGAACTGGACACAGTACTCCAGGTGAGGTCTGACCAGAGCAGAATACAGTGGCACTATTACTTCCCTTGATCTAGATGCTATACTCCTATTGATGCAGCCCAGAATTGCATTGGCTGTTTTAGCTGCCGCGTTACACTGTTGGCTCATGTCAAGTTTGTGGTCAACCAAGACTCCTAGATCCTTTTCACATGTACTGCTGTCAAGCCAGGTGTCACCCATCTTGTATTTGTGCCTCTCATTTTTTTTGCCCAAGTGCAATACTTTACATTTCTCCCTGTTAAAATTCATCTTGTTTGTTTTGGCCCAGTTCTCTAATCTGTCAAGGTCGTTTTGAAGTGTGATCCTGTCCTCTGGAGTGTTAGCCACTCCTCCCAGTTTGGTGTCATCTGCAAATTTGATCAGGATGCCCTTGAGTCCATCATCCAAGTCGTTGATAAAGATGTTGAATAAGACCGTGCCCAAGACAGAACCATGTGGCACCCCACTAGTCACTCTTCTCCAGGATGAAGAGGAACCATTGATGAGCACCCTTTGGGTTCGGTCAGTCAGCCAGTTACAAATCCACTGAGTGGTAGCATAGTGAAGACCGCATTTTACCAGCTTCTTTACAAGAATATCATGGGGCACCTTATCAAATGCCTTGCTGAAATCAAGGTAGGCTACATCCACTGCGTTCCCTTCATCTACCAGGCTTGTAATTCTGTCAAAAAACGAGATCAGGTTAGTCTGACATGACTTATTTTTCAGAAATCCATGCTGACTATTGGTGATCACAGCATTCCTTTCTAGGTGCTCGACTGTTTGCTTAATGATCTGCTCCAGAATCTTCCCTGGTATTGATGTCAGACTGACTGGGCGGTAATTATTTGGGTCCTCTCTTTTCCCCTTTTTGAAAATAGGGACAACATTTGCCCTCCTCCAGTCTGCCGGGACTTCGCCTGTTCTCCAGGAATTCTCAAAGATGACTGCCAGTGGTTCTGAGATCACATCTGCCAGTTCTTTTAATACTCTTGGATGCCGTTCATCTGGCCCTGGAGACTTGAATACATCTAGACTAGCCAAGTATTCTTGTACTATCTCCTTAGTTATTCTGGGCTGTGTTTCCTCTGCTGAATCATTTGCTCCAAATTCTTCAGGTCGGGCATTGTTTTCTTTATCGGAGAAGACTGAGGCAAAGAAGGCATTGAGGAGTTCAGCCCTTTCTGTGTCCCCTGTTTGCATTTCACCATCTTCTCCTCTGAGTGACCCCACTGTTTCTTTGTTCTTCCTTTTGCTATGAACATACCCATAAAAGCCTTTTTTGTTGCTTTTAACCTCTCTAGCAAGCCTGAGTTCATTCTGTGCTTTAGCTTTTCTGACTTTGTGTCTACACGTGCTGGCTATTTGTTTGAATTCCTCTTTGGTAGTTTCCCCCCTTTTCCATTTTTTGTACACATCCTTTTTTAATCTTAACTCAGTTAAAAGTTCTTTAGATAGCCACCCTGGCTTCTTTAGGCACCTTCCATGTTTCCGTTTCATTGGTATTGCCTGAAGTTGTGCTTTTACTATCTCCCTCTTAACAAACTCCCAGCCATCATGAACTCCCTTTCCTTTTAGTATTACTGTCCATGGGATCTCACCCAGCACTCCATTTGGCTTGTCCTCCGTTTGGCTTGGGGATCTATAGTAAACTCCCACAATGAGGTCACTGTTATTCTTCTCTCCCTTAATTCTGACCCAAATGCTCTCACTTTGGCTTTGAGGTTCTAAATCTTGGATCTCTTCACAGGTATACACATCCCTGACATATAACGCCACTCCTCCTCCTTTCTTGTCTGGTCTGTTTCTCTCAAATACATTGTATCCCTCCATTATTACATTCCAATCGTGGGACTTATCCCACCAGGTTTCAGTGATGCCTATTATGTCATATTTAGTTTGCTGTACCAAGAGCTCAAGCTCATCTTGTTTATTTCCCATGCTTTGCGCATTAGTGTACAGACATTGAAGTCCATTAATCATTCCCCCGTGTCTATTATTTAAGGATTTTTTCCTCCCACCACTAGGTCTGCGTGCTGTTTGCTCCATTTGGTCTATGACATTTGGATGATCATCTTCATCAATTGATAGACTCCTACCTTCAGGAGCACTGTCTCCCTCCCCCACATTAGTCAGTTTAAAGCCCTCCTGATGAGGTTTCTGAGATTTTTGGCAAAAACATTTCTCCCAACCGTTGTGAGGTGCAGCCCATCGCTTGCCAGAAGTCCATCTTCAAGAAACTGCAGTCCGTGATCTAAGAATCCAAACCGTTCCTGTTTACACCATTTGTGAAGCCAGCTGTTCACTTCCACTATTTTTCCCTCTCTCCCTGGGCCACGTCGTTCAACTGGGAGGACAGATGAGATGACAATTTGTGCATTTAATTGCTTCAATTTCCTGCCCAGAGCCTCGTAGTCTCTTTTGATCTTCTGGAGGCTATTGCTTGCAGTGTCATTGGTTCCCACATGAACCAAGAGGAAGGGGTATTTGTCAGTGGGTTTTATGATTCCTTGCAGTCGTTCAGTTACATCTTGGATCTTAGCCCCGGAGAGACAGCACACTTCCCGAGACATCTTGTCAGGCCCACAGATCACTGCTTCTGTTCCCCTCAGTAGGGAATCCCCTATCACCACTACACGCCTCCTCTTAGGTTTGGTCGGGGTTCTTCCGTGAGCTGTCCGTTCCAAGGTCGCCTGCACATTCCCTGAGGACTGACTTTGCTGCTCATCTTCATATACCTGATCGACTGTAATGAGGGAGAGATCCTCAAATGGAGTCTGCTCTTCGTCTTCCATGCTAGGGGAGAGGACCTCAAAGCGATTGTGTATTTCTAAACAATCAGAGCGAACCCTGGGCCTCCTACTTCTTTGAGTCACGTTTCTCCATATATCTGGCTCCTGTATTGGTGAACTAGCCTCCTTCTCAGGGGAGTCCCCTGTCTCCTCCTTGGTGGAGACGGTGTGCTCTGCTGCTTCCAAGAAGAGCTCCAGCTCTCTAATTCTTTGGAGGGTAGCTACACGTTCCTCCAGTTGCTGGACTTTGTCTTCTAAGAGGGCAATCAACATGCAATTGCTGCAGGTAAAGCTGCCTGCAACCTTTGGCAAGATGGAAAACATTGCGCAGGAACCGCAGGCGACTGCAGCTGTTCCCTCCCCCTCCATCTTGAGAACGTGTCGTTGGGGGTGGCTACAGTGGTCCTCCTTCATAAAAAGCGTGAAGACAGGACAAATAACTCCCCCCCCAAAAAAGAAAAAGAAACCTAGGTCTCCCCCAACAAACGTTTGAGACTAGCTCCCCTAAATCTAAAAGATGGATCAAACTGCACGCGCCGCTAGGGTTTCAACAGAAACCCTGCCCCCTCTGACCTTTGCACAGGGAGAGCAGCTAATCAGCCACAAAGAAACACACACCTCTGCTCCATGGAAGGGGAACCTGTGGCTCTCCAGCTGTGATTGATTACAATTATAAAAATAATTTGTATGCCACCTTTCATTCGAAGAATAAATATCCAATTTCTTAAAAAATGAATGCCAACAGCAAAATAACAATAATAAATGCAATTGTAAAAATACAGCTACCCAGAATTAAAATTCATCATAAAACAACTACATTCAGGAGAGTGAGGGGTGCATATTAGGCAGATGATTTTGGGTGTTCTCAAATGGCAGCAAATTGTTATTTTATTTATGATTATATTTTTACTCCAAGGCCCCGATAATCTCCCATTTGGATGCATTTCAAGGTGCATGACCTGAAGTTGCCTTTAAAGATGGTCTGGGAATTACAGCTAATCCAGAACGCTGCAGCAATATTGTTGTCTGTGGCAGCTTATCAGGGGTCATGCAACATCAATCCTGAAATATCTTCATTGGCTGTCTATTCATTCTTGGGTGACTTTAAAGTGCTGCTTTTGACCTGCAAGTTGCAATTGGCTTGGGACTCAGCTACCCCGTATCAGCACACCTTAGATCTTGGGGCAGGAAGGAGAGCTACCCATCCTATTGCTTCACCACTAGGGGAGGTTCAGTGGGTGGTGACACAAGGCAGGGTCTTCTCCTTGGTGGCACCCTGATCATAGAGTTGTAGAGTTGGAAGGGACCCCAATGATCATTTAGTCCAACTGTATGCAGCTATCCCATCCAGGGATTAAACCTGTGACCTTGGCATTATTAGTACCATGCTGTAACCAACCAGGGGAAATGCTCTCCCCAGCATTTTAGTGCCAGGTCTACCTGTCTGCATAGGCATTTGTGTGATGTTAGTCTGCGCTATACAATAGGTGCACTAGAATTCCCCCCCCCCCTAATTTGTGTTATGTCTGGCTCTTACTGATGGAAGGTGGGTTGAAAGTATGATGCATAGTAAGTACATAAATAACTTGGTCAGCCTTGTGTGGTTTACACTTGGCTTAGAAAAAGAGGCACAATTTGCTATCCTGCACAGCAATTTTTTTATTTAATTATTTTCTTTGGGGGGGGGTCTGCCTTCTTACCAGATAATTCTGGAGCTGCTGCAGACCAAAGTATACAGTGCTGAACAATATGGACCAGTGATCTGATTTGATGTGAAGTGTCTTTGGAATTTTAAGGGAAACTCAAGGAGTTTTGATCAAACTTAGAGACTCCCCTCCCCCTTGGGGAGGTTAATTTTCAACATCCCCACTGTCTTCAAATGCAAATGAAGAGGGAAGAATTGGTAATCAACCTCTGGGGACTCCTGAAGATCCATTTTGAATCCCAGCTCATCAAAGGCTTTGTAAAGTCTGTTAGGAAGAGGAGGTAAAAAAATCACACAAAAAAACCTCCACTATTGGAATGGATGTCTTTTTAATGTAAATTGCCAGAGCTGTGTCAAAGTGTACAGTCATCATCAGCTGAGACCCTAGTCCTTCACAGTTCTGATCAGCCCAAGCTTCTTAGCAACATATATCCTGTGTGGAGAGAGGCACAGACCACATCATCTCATTTTCTCCTTTTCTTTGATATTGGTCTTACTCATTTGGAAAATTCTTTCCCCTTTCTGGTACAGTTAAGGAAGGTATTTTACTGCAGCACTCCAGTTCCTTTATCTCCATTTATACTTGGTTAATGTAGTAGGGAAATCCTCAAATTCCTCATTATGCTGTTTTGAATGTAACCTACTAAACCTTAATCATAATTTTGGGAATAGTAATTCCTCCCATTATGCCCTTTCTTTTCTCTTCCTTCTGCCCTTCCCCTCTACCCACTGAGTTTTCATTTCAGCAAAAAGGGAGGAAAAAAATATTAATCCATGTTTCAGAGATGGCCCCATCAATCTATAATTGAATCATTATAAAAAGACTTGATTTTACATCCTTTACAAGAGAGAATACAACTGTCCCTAATGCCTGTGGATTTCTACGGATTCATCTTCAGACATTCATGTCCCATTTTTTCATATTTTAAAACAACTCATATCTTGTCTGTTGTTATCTAAATTAATTGTGAACTTTTAATAAGTTGTGATCTGAACAGATAGGTTATCTTTAGCGTACACGAGGCTTTAACAGCTTCATAGACTCATTTTGCATTTATAATAGAAGTACTTCTAATAGATGTATATCCTTGGTGTGCTGGGAAGAGTCTTTTGCAGGAATCTTCAAAAGTAGCTAGCTTAATTAGGTGTTTAGAGTCAGTAATGGGCTGGGTGGGAGCTAATAAACTGAAGCTTAATCCAAACAAGATCGTGATGCCATGAGTGGGTGGTTCAGCAGTCTGCAGAGGGAGTATTAAACCTGGACTGGATTGCATTCTCCTTCAGGCAAGGCTGGATTTAAAAGCACCTACAAGCTGCTAAGATCAGCTTCGTGGCTTGTGGGTGCTTTTAAATCCAGCATTGCTTCTACACATTAAAGTAGAATCAGTAGCACATAGGCATCTTTTGAGAATTTTGCTTGCTATCCCATTCGTGAGCCATTCTGGAAAGGCAGATATTTTCACAGGCAGCTGTTCATGGCCTGAGTATTGTCCTCCATATTTCTGCCCTTCCTCCTTTAGGTATCCAAATGGTCATTCATTCATTTTGGGTCCCCCCCCCCATTTATTTTAGAAATAGTGAATACATGCCCACAGCAAGTTTCCAGTGGCTACAGCTGCTGCTGAATAAGATTAGGTCATTAGTTTCATTCAGCAAGCTAATTCTTATGTGAGGCAGAACAATCATTTCAAGTGCTTGTAGATTTAAGTACATTGAACTCCAGACCTGTACAGTGCTGAAAATCAGAATGGAAGGAGGCAAGAGAGAAAAGAGTCAGGTGAGCATGGATTTTGAACTCAAGCCAGCCAAAGCCTGGGTCTGGTCATTGTCTTAGAAGCCACCTTTAACAGCTGACATAGCACTACTTTATAACAGCATTTAAGTGTGCACCATATAGTGCACACACACAGAGAGAGTACACAGAGTGTTTTCTCTAATATCCCACCAAAGACATAATAAGGCACTGAATACCTTTCATAGAATCATAGAAGGGATCCCAAGGGTCATCTAGTCCAACCCCCTGCAATTCAAGAATCCTTTTGCCCAACATTGGGTTTGAACCTACTGCCCTGAGATTAAGAGTCTTGTGCACTACTTAATGAGCAACCTGGGCTCCTGCAAGGAAATCATGCAGGATCAACTGTTGGTTTTCAATGGTCCTGGTGGAGATATGTGTACAGCAGTGGTTCCCAAAGTGAATGGTACCACCCTCTGGCAGGTGGTGGGCGTAAAGTCAAGAGGTGGCAGGGGATGCTGAAGGTGTAAATGACTTGTCAGCCTTTGGAAAGCTGATATCACTGGATCAAGTTCAACCATGTTGTTGAATTAATTAAACTAAATAGTTTCGGTTTTGAATAATTGGATTTTGAATAAATGTAATTAATTGTAACTGTTATTACCTTCCTGAGTGGGTTGTGCAAACTGCTATTCCAAATAGTGTTTTTTTTTAATAGGGTAGGGAGCACTTAGGCCAAGTTTATGGAACCAAAAAAGTTTGTGAAGCACAGGTCTACAGCCTTCCTCATGCCTCACGCTGCTTGCCATATCTTCCTGTTTATTTGTATCTTACTTGTCCTGAAAAATGTCCCCCAAAGAGCCTTACAACATACCAAATAAAAAAAATGTGTGTGTGTGTGTGTGATTTTTCTGTCCAATGCTCACACATCCTGCAACAAATGCTTACTACATTAAACTGCCCAAGGTTCCCCCACCCCTTAAGGGTGGTGGCCTCAAAATTACACACACACACACACACACACACACACAGTGGTACCTCGGGTTAAGAACTTAATTTGTTCCGGAGGTCCATTCTTAACCTGAAACTGTTCTTAACCTGAAGCACCACTTTAGCTAATGGGGCCTCCCACTGCCGCTGCTGCACGATTTCTGTTCTCATACTGAAGCAAAGTTCTTAACCTGAGGTACTATTTCTGGGTTAGCAGAGTCTGTAACCTGAAGCGTCTGTAACCTGAGGTACCACTGTATATATATGTTGACAATGACAACATTTATATCCCACCCAAGGAATGCATGGTGGCGCACATGGTTCTCTACCTCTCAATTTCATCCTCTCTAGAACTCTGTGGGGTAGGTTAGGCTAAAAGGTTGTGAGTGGCTCAAGGTTACCTAGTGAGCTTCATGGCTAAGTGGCACTTGAACCCTGGTCTCCCAGGTCCTAGCCTGACACTTGCAAAATCAGGTGTATTTATTCCTGCGTAAGTTTCTGAGTGCAGCCCTCTCGCAGGGTGAGATGGGCACCTGTAGTATTTCTGTATGCCTGAGAAGAGTGGCACAAGCTGGGAGGTGAGAAGGCTGTTGAGAATTTCAGGGAAGCGAGTTTGATTCATTGTGCATGGTACAGCTTGGATGCATCGCTGGTGCCTGAAACGGGAATTTGATTTGAAACCCTCTCCAGATTTACATTCAAACTTGCTCTCCTAGCCTTCGCCTTCAAGCATAATGTATATTTGGATGCAATTACTCAAGCAGCCTACCTCTTCCCTGGCCCTTTGTAACATATTACTAGTTCAGAAAGGACCTCTTGGGCCTCAATGGCACAAACCCAGGAAGCAAAATTGTTGCTTCTGAGGGCTGGAGACACATTTGCACTTCTTTCATTACTTTCTCCCTGCTGCCTCTTGTGAGTTTGCCTACAGACTTTCAGATAGATTATCCAGTTTGCAAGGAGGGAGAATCCATCAGCTGCCTGCCCCAGGGCCTTCCATTCTGCTGCAGTCAAATCCTTAAAGGTACTATGCACACTTAGCAAAATGCATGCCCTCCAAGATTTTGGCAGATGGAAAGAGAGAGACCGGAGTGTGCTTGCAACACCTTTACTCTCACACCAAGGACCCACTGCTTGAATCTCACACCTGCCTGCCCACCCACGATTTACATGGTCCTGAAAACTCTCAGCCAGCAGCCTCTCTGGTGCGTACAGCAATTTGCAAATGCAACTTAAAATGCAGCAGGGGGCCGGGGTGTGTGTACAAACCTGCTGCATTTTAAGCCGCACATGTGCACATGGCCTGTGCATCTGGCCAGGCCACCTTCATAGAACTCTGGAGATCAGCTGTTTAATGTTATTTATATCACCCCTTTGATCCAAGGAGTTCAAGGTGGCATACATGGTTCTCCGTTCCACATTTTATCCTCACAACAACCCTGTGAGGTGGGTTTCCATGGTTGTGTGGGAAAGGTTCATGGGGCTGCAGTTCTCCACTGCTGTTGATAAGATATATTGTTATTGCCACTACAGTGGGACCTCGGTGTGAGAACAGCCCTGTTTACAAACTATTTGGTTTATGAACTCCGCAAAACCGGAAGTAGTGTCCCGGTTTGCTAACTTTACCTTGGTCTAGGAACGGAATCCGAACGGTGTAAGGGCAATGGTGGTGGGAGACCTCATTAGGGAAAGTGTGCCTCGGTTTAAGAACATTTTCAATTTAAGAACAGACTTCTGGAATGGATTAAGTTCGTAAACCAAGGTACCACTGTAGTTCATACAGAATAAAAAGAAATAATCACTGTTGTTGTTTTCAACTTTTCAGAAAGAGTGTTGCTGTGGAATAGGGGAAGAATTTGTTTCAGCAGTCTCCAAAGCGGAGACTTTCTCTTTCTGGGATGCTTCATTACAGGGCCTTTGGGTGGAGATGGAGTGCTGAATGACAGCCTGCATTTCAGTTCACTGCTAATTGCAAAATGCCTGGGGCTGAGTGCTGGCAAGATCTGGCCATCCCCAATGGCTGAGGAGAAGACACATACCTAGCAAAGAGAAAGAGGGAGCAAATTGCATTGAAATGCAGATAGCTCAATGACAAGTTATGCAGGCTAGGGAGTGCAGAACAAGTTGGAGCCTGATAGCTTGCAGTGGTATGGGGTTGGTTGTCCCAGATCACCTGGTCCCTAGTACCTATCCTTTTCCTCTAGGGTTTGGGGGCTCACAGGAGAAGTGGGCACAATTATCAGAACCTCATCTGGCCAAGCCAGAAAGATGCTGCTTCAGCAATTGACCAGAGCCACCAGAAGGTTTAAGAAGGCTAGCCTTCCATTCCAGTGTGGCTCCTCCTCCCTGGGGGAGAGGAGTCTTTGGTCCATAAAGGGGCCACAGCTGAGTCTACAGTTACGTGCTCTTGCATGACTATGGAGCAGAGAAAGCTACAAGGGAGTCACCCTTCAGGGAGTCACTGAGGATGATGGCAGAACCACATCTTAAGGATGGGACATGAATTGATGGGACCTGTGAGTTGTCTGAATCTTAGACCTTCTCTGGGGTACACTGGCACCAAGATCCAGGGGATATGACTGTATTAGGAAGATTCTGGCCTGTATCCCAGTTTAAACTCTGTGCAAATCCAACCACTGGTGCAGGGGAAAAAAGGGGGGGTTTGATGTATCGAGCCCCGTTGTGCCTGATGGAGGCTATGCTGGGATTTTAAAAGCTTTCCTCTCCCATCCTCAGATGGATATAGCAGCCTGCATTGTTAACAAATACCAATTCTATTATCCTTTGTTTCCTCCTTTTATGTTTTACAAGACTCAGAATTTCTACATTATTCATTTTCTCTCTCTCGCCCTGCTGTGCATGCCAGTTTGGCCAAAAGAAGGGGGACATTGTTTTCCTGTCTTAAACGAGGCACACTTCATGACATTTTAAAAGAAATTGATTACAAGCAATAAAACACCTTAGTGTGAAAATTGTCAAATTGTGCCTTCTCATGCCAGCCGATAGAGATTTGTCTGTGCACTGCTGCTTTGTGCCAGCTCAGCTCTGAACATTTCAGCATCATTCTGTGCAGCCCCAAATAAGAGTCAGATACTGTTTTCTGCAGGAAGGTGCCTTATGCTGAGTTGTCCAGCATCATCTGCAATGACTGGCAACAGCTCTCTAGTCTTTCACATACCTTCCTGAAGATTCCTGGGACTGAACGTGAGACTTTCTGCATGCAAAGATTGCGCTTTACCACTGAACTGTGGTCCTTGCTCTAAGGCAGGGATGGAGCATTTCTTACCTGAGGATGAATGCAGCCCTCCTGGCCCTTGGAACATTCACCAGCCCACACTCATCTCCCCAGTCAGTGCCCCTTACTGGTCCTACTGAGTGTTTTTGCTTGGCTGGAATGTGTCCTTGAACTCTGATAATGCCTCTTGCTTGCCTGCATGAGTGATAGAGGGTTGGGTGTGAGTGTGTGCAGAAATTAGCCTGTTGTACAAATGTAAACTTGATCTTCGTTGCTCTTCCTGTTTCTGCCACTGACTCCACTTGTCATGGGCATGCAACCCACAGAAGGCAGTAAAAGTTCCTCTACCCCTGCTCTAGAGCACATGATCAATGGGAGTGCAATGTCTTGGGGCTTTCCTTGAGGCCCCTTACTTTGCTGTCAAGGAGTCAGGACTAGGCTTGCAATAGCATGGATCCCATGCCAGTAGTAGTATTTTTATTGAGAAATTTGCAGATGGTGAAACAAGCCTATTGGACTGCTTTGGACTGCTATAGTACACCAACTATGAATGGATGACTTGCCACTGCATGTGTGAATGGACTCTACTGAAAATGCCACACTTGAGACAACATTGGCCTCTGCATGCAGTATTAAATCCAGTAGCTTGCTAATGCATAGCATTTACTGTTGCAATTTAAGGTGATGAAAATGCAGGTGTGAGAGCCGAGCGTTTCAGCAATCAAGTGATGCAAGTTAAAGGGATGATCATTGACATTCATGCATGAACCAGCCCTTAAATCCTAAACTTCCCCAAGCCTTCCTTTATCCATTTAGAACTCCAGCAGCTCATATTTCATGTCTAAGCAGAATGTGAAACGCCATGCTGCAGACAAACACAGATGTTAAAAATCTTCCCTGCTCTTCTTCAGCTTGTGGTTCCCAGTGTTTGTAATGGATGATGGATGACTGCTGAACAGCTGAAGGTCTTTGAAATATTCTGCTTGCTGTCAAGGCTTGTCTTTCTGCCTGTCTCTCCTCTTTCCCAAATAATTGTATGCTGCTATCCCTTTGTGTTTAACTTCTCCTGACTTTTCCTGGGGTGGGGGTAGTGAATATTGCTATTCCAACAGTTTAGAGCAAAGACAGAGCCTTTGAGTCTAGGTGAACTGTATTCTGTAGCTGTTCCCTAAAGGTCCATAGTAGTGTAAAATTAAAACCTTCTCCTGGCCTCTAACTTAGTTGGTCTTTAAGGTGCTACAGGAAGGAATTTTTTTATTTCTATTTTTCTTGTTGCTATTGTTTATTTGTTGCCTTCCACCTATATATCTCAAGGTGATGTACAAAATAGAAAAAATAACTTAAAAACAAAAACCCCCACAGAATTTGAACTTTTTTCCTTTTCCTTTTAAAAAGGTAATTTCGACTGCAAATAGAGACAGAGGATAACCTAGCTCAGCCTGCATTAAGCAAACTGATTTCATTGGTGCTTACCAAGCTCATAAATTGATTGGGATGCAGTAATATCTCAGACTCCACGCATCTCTACAGATTTTGTGATGCAGTTCTCAGCTCAAAAAAAAAAAAAAAAAAAAAGGAAAAACAGTTTGTACAATTTGTGCAAAGTTTGTACAAAATGCATATTTTAGGGATTTATTTCTTTTTTAAAAAAGGGAAAGCATGCAGGATGTGAATTTGTATGTTCCTGCTTAAAAAAAGAAAAAAGCAGAAGGTGGGATAAATGAGGCTTGCAATTGTGAAGCTGACAGAGGCCCAGAATAGATTGATCTATTCTGTGCTCCTACCGTCTCTGAGTGGTGCAAAATCCCATGGGTTCCATGCACTCTCCCCATGGTTCAGTTTCCTTGGCATGCAGGCCAGTGGAGATTGTGGTATCTTGAGGATGTATGATTTCATTTATACATCTATGCAACTTGAGCATAGGATGGAGGGGAATCACAGCATTAGCACCCTGACATATTGTCTCCATTAGATTTCTAGAGAAGCCCCCTAGATCATATTAGACTCAGCACAGAGCAATAAATGTCTCTTTCTCCAGAATACAGTTCTCTCTCATACATCTCTTCTACCCAGCCTGCGCCTTTGGCCTATTGCTCTCTATCTTGGGATGACATGTCACTCAAGTGAGGAAAACCTTCACTTAGTTACTCATTATTTGAGAGCCTGATGAGAAAACTGAAGTGGCCAGTTCAGGTCATTGTCTTTCAAATTAACTTATCTGACCAGTTCTAATCCTTGCTGGATATAGGATCATAGGCTGGAAGAGAACCAGAGAAATCATCCAGACTGACCAAATTCCTAACACATCCTTTCATCCTTAACTGCTCCTGCTACAGACCTTTATGGCCTGCACAGAAAATGCTTCTTTGAAAGCTGTATAATATAAAATTGCATTTCGAGGATGGGGGAATATTTCTGAAATTGTGTTACTCAGAAATAAGATGCATTCTGTTGAGTGGAGCTTTCCCTGCGGGTAAGAGTACATCGGATTGCAGTCTCCCAAGTAAAAAAAAGGCTTTGTTTTGAAGAAGCAGGAGGATAGCAGTTGCTTCCAGTAGCTTCAAACCAGATCAGTGTTCACCAGACGAAGGTGAGCTAAGCCATTCGAAGGAAGACAAAAGGCTCTGGATTCTCTTCTCATGAAGTCAGCAGCACCCTCTAGATGCAGAAATGCAGCTTGAATTTGAGTGCTGTTTATGCCTAGGAATGACTATTCCATCATGCAGTAGATTGCCTTACATAAAGGTCTTCACATTACACATTCTGAGTGAGTCAAATCTTGCTTTAAAAGCATTTTACTCAGTCCAAAAGGAATCTATATGTGCATTTCTTAACATGTTTTTCCCCAGTTCCTTCCTAAAACTTTGGAGTTTTTTTTTTTATTGTTGGGGGCAAAAAACAGACAAAAAGTCATCTGAGGAAAAACCACCCCCACCACCTGATTTTCTGCTCACATTACTCTGTTTGGCAACCTCTCTCTTACATCATGGATGTTGGCTCATATTATGGATGGATGACCTGCATTGTTTTATGGGAACTGTTGCTGCGTGTTTGTCATGGCCTTTAGCTAGAACAGTAAACTTATTTTGATTGGTTACAAGTTACAAGTTACTCATTATTCAGTCTTCCTTCGCCCACCTGAGCCTTTTCCTCTCTACATGTGGTAAAGCAGAGGGGCAAGTTGTCCCTCACGGTGTCCAATTATGCCAAAATGCATGCAGCAGGGGAATTATGCCCCCCGGGTAAGAGCAAGCTGACCAAGGTTTTAACAATCACCCACAGCCAATAACAGCAAACCAGCCAAGATTTAAACCAGCACATAATCCCCACCCCTTATTTACTTTAGCAAACCAATGGTCCTAAACATGTGATGTCTCCCTCTCCCTGCCTCGCTTTCCCCCCAAGGCAGGAGATTTTACACATACGCACCTCTATTTGAGCTTCTCTTTTAAAATACAACTCAGGTTATAATATTACACTGTCCCCTGGACATGCATTCTGTACTGGTGAATAAACTCTATAAACACCCCTGCAATATTTCTGACATCCTTAAGATGCTCCGGGCTCACTTCTGTCACATTGTCCCATCACTACTCGTTATCAGCCTTTGACAGCATCTTCTGGGTAACGGCTTCATTCTGGAGGAATTCGGTGCCAGCCCAGGCACCATGTTCCATGCAAAGTAAAGGGGAAAGCATGTGCTGTCTCCATGGCATCTAGTGCCTTGAGGCACTCAGCTGGCCTCTAATTAGTTAACAGCCATATCAAATGGAAATGTTAGTATTAAATATCTTGAACAATACACCAGCATTAGCTGCCAAACCCTTGGGTGTTTTCAGTTTTAATTACATTCTTGATTTTTTATTTTTTATTTAAAAAAAATATTATTTTGAGTTAAAAATGAACCACATTGTTATAATAAGAATAATGGGTGGTATGCCTGGCTAAAATGGTAAAACTGAAAAGTTTAAATGCTGGAATCTGTTCTAATACTGTTATTAAGGCTGTAAAGCATGCAGGGGAAAAGATGGGCTTCAGGAAGAGGATGCTGAAGGGCCTGGTATTTTTTGTTGCCAATTTTTTTGACTAAACAATTCTGGTTTTTAAAAAAAATAAACAGTAGGAAGAACTTTCTGACAGTAAGAGCTGTTTGACAGTGAAACAGCGGAATAGACTACAGTATCTCAAAGGTGGTGGACTCTCCTTCATTGGAGGTTTGTAAATGCAAGTTGGGTGGCCATCTGTTAGGGATTATTTAGCTATGATTCCTGCATTGCAGGGAGTTGGACTAGATGACTGCTGGGGTCCCTTCCAACTCTACAGTTCTATGATTCTACAAAATTATTCCATTGGGATGTAGGGGCAATTAATCTTTATTAGCAGTAACCATCCCCAAGCAACCAGGAGGCAGCCCTTGCATCTCTCTCTTTTCTCCCTTCTTTTGCATCCTCTCATTGTACAATGGTGCCTCTCATTGTATCCCAAACCCCACTAGTGATATAAGGTCGCTTTTCCACTCTTATGTGTCCTTCACCCCAAAGTTTCCTGCCTCATAGCTAATCAGAGGTATAATATCCAGGAATCCTTTGATCCCTGCCTGTCCTTGTAAATCATTCAACAGAGCAGCCACCTTACAAAACTCGCCTCCTTAAATGTTTCAATATATTTATTGCAATCTCCCAGGCCTCTTCCTACATCCTGCCAAACTAGTACATGAAAGAGAACTCTTTCCCCCCTGAATTCTCTCTGATGCTAAATCTGCAAGCACCTTAATTGCTGCCTGGTATCAATAAACCAACATTCCACTAGATGCACCTGAAGTTCAGCTGTCCTTCTATTTTGCCCACGGGCATTTTAAAAATGCATGCACATTTACATAACTTAGCATATGCAAACAAGTGCTGGCAGTTTCTTCCTTACCCCAGCATGCTGGTAAAGACATAAATCTGAGCACCAGTTAACACCCCTGAATCAAAAGCAGTGCACCCAACACTGCCCGTTCAACATGACACCTGAATCAGTGCCACCAATGTTGGATGTGCAACAGCATATATCATGCTGTTTGCATCTCAATGGTTAGTCAAGAGGTGGACGGCAGTGAATGTGTTCTTTAGCAATCATGCAGAGACGTGTGACATTCACTGAGATATCACATACCATAGCTGGCTGTGTAGTTCTCTGTGTGTTTGATTTAAGGCCTCACTGTACTCTCTACCCCTCACCCTGGTGGTTTCCAAAAACTGGTATTCAGAAGCATTTCTGCCTCTGACTGGGGAGGCAGAGCACAGCCTTCATGGCTAAGAGACATCAATAGTCTTCTTCTGCAGGAATTTGTCCATTCCTCTTTTAAAGCTATCCAGGTTGGTGGCCATCAATGCTTCCTGTGAGAGTGAGTTCCTAGTTTAACTCCATAGTGATGTGTGAAGGACTTTCTTTCATCTATCTGTAATCTTCCCATATTCACCTCTTTGGGGTGTCCATGGCTTCTAGTGTAATAGGAGAAAGAGGAAAACGTTTCTTTGTCTACTTCCTCCATTCCATGCATTTTATCAGCTTCTATCATGCCACCTCTTACTTGCCTTTTCTCTAAACTATAAAGTTCCAAATGCTGTAACCTTTCCTCAGAGAAGGTTGCTCCATATTCATGTTCATTTTGCTTGACCTTTCTGAATGAACTGCCCACCCTGGCTATCTCTGAGTGTGTAAACAAGCTCTTGCTTTCATTTAAGTATTTATTCATCGCACACTTTCCAACTCATACTACAGTTTATCAACCACCACCATGTCTGCCTTGCTGTCTCAGTAAATGTAGTCCTTTCTAATTGACATGGTCCTCTGTATTGACAGATGCTGCATACCCTACTCAAGGAGTATGCACTCTTTTGTTACTTTGCTTAGCTAGCTTGTAAATGGTTATAAATTCCAAAGGTCCATTGCTAATGGTATTCAGTCCCTTTTAATTAAAGCGACACTGTCAAGTGCTTCCTTTATTTCCACTCCCTTTTGTGCGCATTCTGAGTTGTAATGCCCCCCCCCGCCTCCCCTTGCAAGCTTGAAGATAATAATTAATCTTCTGTTGATTTTGTCATTTTCTGTTTGGCAAACTTTGATCCATTTTTTTTATGGCACTGAAATTAACATGGATGCTTTTGTTCCTAAACCACTTTCAGCTGAATGCACCATCTTTCTGTTTCCTCCAAACCCTCACTCCCAATCAGATCAGTGGTGCTATGTGTGAGCAATACAGAAACTCATTATTAAACAAGCTGTTCTTCCCATAGAAGGAGGGGAGTGTTAGATTTGAAAGAGGGGTTCTAAGAGTGGACGTGGGTGGCGCTGTGGTCTAAACCACTGAGCCTCTTGGGCTTGCCAATCAGAAGTTCGGGGGTTTGAATCCCCAATATGGAGTGAGCTCCCGTTACTCTGTCCCAGTTCCTGCCAACCTAGCAGTTCGAAAGCACACCAGTGCAAGTAGATAAAGAGGTATGCTGTGGTGGGAAGGTAAACAGCTTTCTGTGTGCTCTGGTTTCCATTATGGTGTTCCGTTGCACCAGAAGTTGTTTAGTCATGCTGGCCACATAACCCAGAAAGCTGTCTGTGGACAAACACTGGCTCCCTTGGCCTGAAAGTGAGATGAGTGCTGCAACCCCAGAGTCACCTTTGACTGGACTTAACCGTCCAGGGGTCCTTTACCTTTACCTAAGAGTGGAGTGGAGATCCAGTGTGGTGTAGTAAATAGAGCAGTGATGGGACCACCGTCCCAAGGGCCATGTACCACCAGTATTAGGAGCCAGAGACAAAAGTGGATGTAGCAACAGATATGGCAGAAATCATTCATGTAAGAGTCAGGGGTTTCTGTACACATACATTGCTCCATCCAGGCAATTAATAGGCATTATCGTGGTCCAAGGACAAAACCCAGCCAGGCAAAAGCATGTTCATAGAGCATAGGGAGATCAGTGGAAGCTGGGCCTGTGGAAGAAAGATTGTCAGCAAAAAGTCCAAACAGCCAAATAAAGAGGCCCGGAGGGCTTGCATTTGGCCCTGAGGTTCTCAGACTAGGACCCAGGAGTTCTGAATTCAGATCCCCACTTTCCCATGAAGCTCCTTTGGATGTCCTTGGGCCAGTCATGATCTATCAGCCTAAACTACCACACAGGGTTCTTGTGATAATACACACTGGCATACTTGGAGGAAAGGCAGGCTAACGTCATGATTAAATGCATCCAGAAAAACTTTATGGAAATCTCAGGGGCATCTGAACCAATGATTTAAACAGGGCTTGGCCTCCTGGTTTTTTTTAATAGCTGGAGTCAAAACCAGTCTCTCTAGTGGTTATAAATTCCAAAGCTGATTTGTTTGGGTTATTTATTTATTTAAAGGAAGAAGAACAAGGCAAGAACAATTTGAATGTTGAAAGGATTTGCACAGTGGGTCAGCATTTAAACAATGCAAGTATTTCCACATGACAGCTT
The DNA here is from genome assembly GCF_964106645.2 of Podarcis pityusensis. Classification (NCBI taxonomy): domain Eukaryota; kingdom Metazoa; phylum Chordata; class Lepidosauria; order Squamata; family Lacertidae; genus Podarcis; species Podarcis pityusensis. The sequence continues at coordinate 20,123,189 of NC_138040.1, read as the reverse complement.
CTGCCAATAATTGCTTCTAATTACTTCCCCTGTCTTCCTCACATCTGCCCTCTGCCTGGTACATTCAAGCTGTCCCTTGTCCATTCAGCTTGGCTTCACCTCTGCTCCTTTGCTGAGCTGCAACATGTTTGCTATGAAGTTCCTTGCAGGGGCTTTAAATTGTCTGATTGTGTCCAAATGCATAAAGGTTCCCCCCCCCCCTTCCCCTTTATGCCTCTTGTCTTTTCAGATTAAATGATTTGGCAGCTGTTTTCCCCCCAACAAAAAGATCTTTGTGAGGTTAAAAATAGAGGTGCAAAGTAACAAAGGGCTCAAGACTCCAAAATAATATTGCTTGCTTTTCTGACGTTTCTTTTAGTGAACAAGTTCATGGAAGCAAGCTTCAGGATCCACACCCACACTGGCCCAGCAATGAGTCACACTGAAGCCATTGCCTCAGGCATGGGATCTGGAAAGGTGGCACATCTCGCCTCCATCACCCATTTCTGCAATTGCCTGCCTTGCCCATTGCGCACTGCTGGTTTCCCACAAGAAGTGGCTCTCTATTGAATTTCCACACCTCAGCAGTAGAAAGCCCTGTGAAGAGACCCAGAAGTGCTCAGCAGCAGTATATGAATACAGACACAAATGCAATGCCTCCTGTGCCCTCCTTTTCCCTACCTGACTTCCTCCACGCCAGCTGAGCTGCTGCTTTTGCCTCTGCCTCTGCCTCAGCTGCTGCCTTTGCCTCCCATTCCTCCTTTTGCCTCCTTCCTTGCCCAGCAAATGGCACGCAGCTGCTGTCATGCACTGTAATAATAATAATAATAATAATAATAATAATAATAATAATTTATTATTTATTATTTATACCCTGCCCATCTAGCTGGCCTTCCCCAGCCACTCTGGGTGGCTTCCAACAAAATATTAAAGTACAGTAATCCATCAAACATTAAAAGCTTCCCTAAACAGGGCTGCCTTCAAATGTCTTCTAAAAGTCTGGTAGTTGTTGTTCTCTTTGATATCTGGTAGTAGGGCACCCCAACCTCTCTCCAACTGCTCCAGAGCCCTTGGGGGTGCCTCTCTTTCTCCCCCACCCTGCATTCCTCTTGGGCTGCCCTTATGCCTCTTCTCCAGTTCTCCACTCCAGCTCACACACCACCACCACCTCTGCCTCTGCCAGGAAAGCAAAGCAGCACTCCTTGCAAATGTGTAGGAGAAGCAGAGCCAGGGAGTTCCTGCAGGCTGATCCTGCCGTATGCATTTATTTTGAAAGTGAGCTCCATTGTGAGGTTTACTTCCAAGTAAGGATATGATCCTGCATGCACTGACATGAGAGCAGAACCCTTCTCGCTGAGGAAGAGGTATTTACATCCAAAGAAACCTAGTTGTAAATGTGTGATTGCCTTCTTGGTACTCCTTTGGGGTTTTAAGAACTGAAGGAAATTCCAGAAAGTGGGGGAATGAGTGGCTTTTCCCATTTTTTTGCTGTTAGTCCTGCTCTCGTGTAGTGCAAGTGAGTGAGTGTCTCCCCTTTAATCCAGGATGCATGGAGTGGAGGAGAGCTGTTTCCTTTTGTGTGTCTTAGCCTTGTTCTCGTGCTTTCTAACAAGGAAGATAAAGCTATCAAAGGCTACTAGCCATGATGGCTATGCTCTCTGCCTCCACAGTTGAAGGCTTCTGAATACCAGTTGCTGGAAACCACAGGAGAGGAGAGTGTCGTTGTACTCAGATCCTGTTTGCAGGCTTCCCACTGGCATCTGGCTGATCACTATGAGAACAGAATGCTGTACTAGATGAGCCACTGTCCTGATGCAGCAGGCTTCTCTTACATTCTTAACATCTGGAGGGCTGCAGCTTCCCCAACCCTGTTGTAAACCATGATCCAGCATGCCAGTATCAAATCCCTTTCAGGTGTATTTGTGATGGTGCATTGTGTTGTGCTTTGCATTTGTGAGAGAGTGCTCAGACACCCAGCACAGCAGTCAGCCTGGAGAGATGAGGAAGGCAGCAGGTCTGCTAATGAAAAGTCTCAAGTCTCCCATTTTTTAATCCAGTCATTGTCATACTGATGACATAGCAAATGTGCATTTCTGAGGAGAAGGTGTACCATCTCCCCCTCCTCTCCACCATTCCCTTGCTCTCTCCTCTACCCAACACTGCATAATTCAGCAATTTTGGTAGTCAGTGATTTAATGCTTACAAGATGGGGAGTGACAGGTTTTATTCCCTATAAGCAAGAAAGTTTGTCATTTCTTGTCTTTCCTTGTCAGGGAGTAAGAAACTCCAATGATGCACTGGAGTGGCAAAGAATCCATCTACAAAATCTCACCAACCGCATTCCCAGCAGCTTTCATTAGCAAGGATGGGAGGGGGAGATTTTTTGCTTTGGCATCAGTGTTGCCTTGTTGCTAGAACCTCGCGGGTGACTCCCTTTGTAGTCCTCTCTTGCTTTCCTAGCAGAGGAAGAGAATGTGCAATGTGGAAAGGTGTCCTTTTGAGTAAGTGGAATTCTGAGTTTGTTATCAACAGAAGGTGTTGCATGCTGTCATAACTGAAACATCTCTTAGAACTCCCATGGTGAGGTATGTTCTCTTGGGGGGATTCCTTTGTCATTTGTGCCTTCTTCATTTTCAGCAATGGTGAGAAAACATCACAATAAACAGTGCTAGATTTAGGGCAGTACACACAGTTCCCCCGCCCAGAGCACCAAGCCGAGAGGATGCAATATAATCATCATCATCATCACCATCCTCATCATCCATATATTTAAATGGGTACCTACCAAGAAGGCCCATAAAAAAGCAACTGTACCAAAAGGAATTATTGCAAATCCCCACATACATCAGAGGTTGTCTTCACTTCTTTACACCATCATAATCAGAGCCAGATACATGTTTTAAGAGATCCTTGACAGCCCTCCTCATCTTTTGTTTTTCTGTTTATTTGTTTAAATATATACAAACTGCAACAATGCAACAAAGTGGTGTTCAACATGAAAACATTACAGTGGTACCTCAGGTTACAGACACTTCAGGTTACAGACGCTTCAGGTTACAGACTCTGCTAACCCAGAAATAGTACCTCAGGTTAAGAACTTTGCTTCAGGATGAGAACAGAAATCACGTGGCGGCGGCATGGCAGCAACAGGAGGCCCCATTAGCTAAAGTAGTACCACAGGTTAAGAACAGTTTCAGGTTAAGAAACTGACCTCCAGAACGAATTAAGTTCTTAAGCCGAGGTACCACTGTATATCCAGTTATATCCAGTGGTGGAGCTACTCAGTGCAGACCCATTGAAGTCAATAGACATGGGTACCTTAGATTCATTAATGCAGGACTACTCAACAAACAACCCATAATACAAGAATTTCAATGACAACTAGTTGGATAATAATAATAATAATAATAATAATAATAATAATGATGATGATGTTCCAAAGGCCTGCCTGAGCAGTATTCTTTAAAAGATGCCTAAAAACAAGCAGTAATGCCTCCTGCCAGACTTCCATTGGCAGGGAGTTCCACAAGGCACAGCCTGTGACACTTGTTTTGAAACAGAAACAGTTGAGAGGGAAAACAATCCCAAGTCTCGATGTGATAGGCCATCTAATGGCAAGGAACACTAGAAACTTCAGGGTTTGAACCAGGAATGCCTGAATCTGGGACCTAGCTACTAGGATTCTGCATGTGCTTAATCATCAAACCCATGTTCGGGAATAAAAGGAAATTGATATTACAAGGTTAATCCCTGTGACTGGCAGACAGCAGAAGATAAACTGAGTCTGGAATAAGCTGTAGTGGATTGCATGTTAGGGCTGTGCCACTCACCTGATTTCTCTCTGACTGAGTCACCTCCATTCGCCGCATACTGGGAAAGAAAAGGGGGCGGGGGAGGCAGAGTGCAGACACACCAGCGGAGCCTATTTTGTGCTCCTGCTAGTATGTTTACACCACACTGACCTCTCCACTGGTCAGGTGAGTTGTACAGACCCACCACATCATCCGCTACTGGGTATAGCTGGGCCTTCTGCTTTAGTTTAGTCAACACTGCTAAGCGTTCACTCCCAGTCTCCAGCTTGTAGACTTTTGGGCTGATAAAGAACACCCACTATGTGTTTCTGTTCTCCATGTGGCATTTGGCTGTTGTGAGGTATGTGTGGGAGAAATTCCCCTTGGGGATTCAGGTATTGAGGCTCACACCAAATTCCTAATCAGTAAGATTTTATTCAGCAATGCATTACAGGACAGAGTTCAAAGAGTCTGTGGGAACTTGCCATTAGGACACAAACTCTATAGGAAAAATATCTCATCTCGGCGGTTTCATCCTCTACCCACCTACCTTCTACCACCCCATTGCCCACCCCACCATCTCTCATCCAACCACAGTCCTTGAAAGACAGCTTTACTCAACCCATTTTCACTGTAGCGATGAGAACCTTCCTTGTATCTTATATGGAGTTCTTTTTCACTCCAACATTCAGCCGTTAGGTTCCCCCTTAACTAATTCTTACCAGTTTTGTGACCAGTTTTATGGACATGACACTGACCTCACTGATAAGGACTTTTTCAGAAATTCCACATCATATGCCAAAGTCTTGCAGCTGGAACTTGAACAGTTTTGCTAAAAGACATATCTTGGTGTGTATGAGCACCCAGATTAATCTCCTTGACAGTCACAGCAGTGAACTGAATTGACTAAAATATAGGCACATTTGGTGTCTACAATGAAATTAGCTTTTCTGTTTCTCTTTATGTTATCAGGATGTGGAAATGAATATTATGTCATAACTAGTTTTTCTTTTTTAGTACTCTGAGACAAATAACCTGCTTTTACCTCCTCCTGTTCCTTTGCCATAATCAGATTATATTTGTTGTTGAAAGTTTCCACCAGATAATTGCTATAAAAATATATGTATATGAATTTTAAAGTGTGAAAAATGAGGCATTTGTGTCAGATCTTTGATATTATGAAACTTAAGTATGTCAGTCTTGTGGCATTGTGGGAAAATTTGAATGGTGTCTCCATTGCATGTAGATGAGCACTACAGAAGGGTTTACCTTATAGTTGTTGTTGTTGTTGTTGTTGTTGTTGTTATGGTAAGAAGTAGCAGAGCTCCCCTGAGCACCTGCCATTTTGTTCCCTTCACAATGCCTCAGTCATTGTATCAGTCCTGGGGCATTGTGGGGAGAGAAAATGGTGCCCACCATACAAAAAATTCCCTCCCCACATAATGCGCTGGAACAATGAAGTGTTCTGGAAAAACAAAATGGTGGCCACCAGCTGAGTGGCAGCTGATAAACCCAATCCTACCCCAAGGAGGGCAAGGACAAGGTCTTTAATGCAGTGTGTACAGCTGGGAGACTACCAGAGGATGCCATGTGCTGACACCAAACATGAATATAACATTGCAGGTGTCTGGATATCATTTGATACTATCTCACTCTCAAATTGGACATAATCTACACATGCATCAAAGGCCTATTTCCCACTATCTTGATTGGATAGCTGCAGGTTTTACCTACCGTACAAGAGCTTGCAGTTGTGAACATGATGGTGCCAATAGCATAGCCTTTAGCAATGATTTCCTAGTAGTGTTCCAATGTTATGCATGGGCAGCAAATAGTTGCAGTAGTAACTGCATACTCCTCAAGAGTCCTGTTTTAATTGAAACATCCCAGATCATGTAAGCCAATTCTGGCTTCTGTTTGGATCTTGGAATGTCACATTTTTTTGGTCTGGCGCTTTGGAGCAATTCCTTGCATCAGTGCGCTGGACCAAAAAACACTCACTCTGGCTTGAGTCTGCAAGGGTGTGCCAGAGCTCTCATGCATGCCTGCTGATGAATGCCAGAGCATGAGACCAGAAGGCACACCCCTCCTGATATATCAATTTTGAGAACAAAAATGTTGGAGGGGATGTAATTGGCTAAGCTGCTAATATCCTAAGGGACTCTGATTGACCTGCGCAGATTACAGGGAGGGGCAGTGTATTCATGTGGGCCAAAGGATGGATGGATCATGGAGGCAAGGACCTAGGAATGACAGATGCAGAGGTCTTAGGGCCCCTCCAGACTGGTGTTTTATTGTGGGTATGTTCTGCAACATACTCTTGACATAAAAATAGTTCATATGGGGTAGATGTATTCTGCTTTTGTTTGTTCCATTATGCTTCCCTTTTATAGCTGTTCATAGGGGCTCTAGTGCAACAAAAGCAGAACAAAAATAAAACTAAAACATTTGTGATAATAAAAAGTTATGAGATTTTAGCAGACATTCATGGGATATGCACTGATTGAAAGTGAAACAGTATGACCACTCCCAAACAGAACAGAAAGTGGGATTGCATTTGACAGCCTCAATAGGATCAAGAGCACAAATAATCATAAATGAGGAATAAAAGGGGCATATGGATGGACGTTTAGTAAGCAATGGGCCAAAGGAAATGGGACAGCAGGAGACAAGAATCCAGAAGATCATCAGCATCAAGCAAGCATCTCCTGGAGCTTGCAAATCTGAATTTTAAAATGGGAGGAAAGCAGAGAGAAGGAAGGGATGTAGATTCAAGAGATGAACAGCAGAGACTGATCAATTTGGGCAAATGGGGTACTAGACCACCAACCTCAATTTTCTTTCACCCAGTTTCTACCTATCTGCCTCCTTAGTTACAACCAGTCTGGGGAGTGGTGGTGGTGAGGAACCAGTCAGCTTCCTTCTCCAGTCTTAGTCTTGCCCTTGTAGAACTCAGCAGGGGGAAAGGCTGGGGACAAAGCTAGATCAGCCAGCTCTGTCTGTCAAAGTCTTGAGATCCACCTATTGTTGAGGCTCCCTGTATTCTGCCCCATCATTCTTGATGGGCACCAGTCATTACTTGGGATGAATATGAGAAACAGTGCATACTTTGGCTTCACTACTGTTTGGGTGCGGGGGAGCCAACAGCATCATATAATTCTTGTTGAAATGCTCCAGCAGGACATATGTAATGCTTCTTGCCATGGCACACTTTTTAAAGTCTTATTCAGTGGTTTAAATCATCCCCTAGCCAGAAAGCATGACTTGCTTGCCTGCAGACACTAATGGATTTTGTCATTCATTGCCTTGACAATATAAACAGCCCTTAAGTGCCAGCTGCCGCAGAGAACAGCAGGCACCACAAATCTAGGGGTTCCATTAAAGGTACTTCAAGAGAGTTGCATCAATGACTTTTGCTTGTTAAGACTACTTTGTTCCCCTTTAATTCACTCCGCTCCTCAAAAACAAGGGCAGGGACGAGTGTCATGTCCACGCTGGGTTTTTCGAACTCCCCTAAGTTGCAGCATGGGAATGTCCTGCTATTTCCACCAGATGCACTGGGCTGAAGATGCCAGCTGGTTGCATTAGAGGGAATGCAGACAGAGGTGCCAAGATGGATTTGGCAGGATTAGCTCAATGTGTGCTCATGTAGGCATGAATACCACACCGGGTGCTCCAAAAATGGCCCCGGACAGCAATGATGGCAACAGAGAACTGAACGCTGCTATTGTTTAGCTTTGGTTGAAGTACCCCCTCGGTGCTACACCAGCTACAAAGGCACTATATCCTAATTAACTTTAAATGTCTCACTCATAAAGCTGTCAGTGTCTAGCTCTAATGCCTGTAGTTTTAATGATGCATTTGATTAAGAGGTAATTTTATTCACTCGACGGCAGCCGGGCCTATTTGGAAAAGGATCAGGTTGGGTTGTTGACTTAAAAAAAGTAGAAAAAGCCAGCATTTGCAGACTTGGTTGTTATTAAGAGTATCCACAAGATCACTTAACTTAGATTTGTTAACATTTTAATCATCCCTTTGTTCATACACGAAGGATGCAAAGGGGTGGATTTAAATCTGGTGCAAAGAGAACCCATTTTCCATACCAAGGGAAGATGAAAATCCTACTGGCTTCAGAGCTTGGTCAATTCTCACAACCCCAATTTTACATCCCTAAGGAAGGATTAGGAATTTTATTTTATAAGGTTCTCACTGAGGGCTTATCCACACTTACCCATGCTTTCTAGACAAAAAGTCCACAATTTCCCAGTCCGTGTCCAAGAGCTTTTCCCCGCCACTTTCCCCAGGGAAACTCGTTCTTGACCGCTGAATCAGAACAAACAGCAATTTGTCCCCCCCCCCCCCGGAGGTTGCCATTCACTCCAATTCAGTGGTAAAGAACAGGTTTTAATGGGGAAAGTGGTGTGTGTGTGTAAAAAAGTACTTGGACATGGACATGGAAATTCCAGACTTGTGCCTAGAAATTGTGGGGCAAAACCTTAGTGTGGATGAACCCTGAGTTTTGCACCCAGATATAATCATGCAGTTGTGTTGAGTCCTTGAAACAACATCATGAATTTCATCTGGAATGTTTATAACTGAACAGACACTGAAGCACTTATGCACTGGCTACCTAATTATACTCCCAGCACACACTGATAAAACCCAAGTCTTCTTCAGAGTTCATCCAGAGTAATTGGATTAATTTCCTAGACATTTGTTGTTGTTGCTGCTGCTGCTTGATCCATACTGCAGATTCAGTAAAGTGTGCATGACATGAGCTAGTGACATCATTTCTCTGTCTGGGGACATAGGAACCTTGTTCATTCCTTGCCGTGGCATCACTGCGGACTTCCCAGAGGGATGCAGATATGGTGCATGGAAGGCTGTGAGCAGGTTCTGCACTTCCTTTCCTGCTGCCTGCATTTAGGGAAACAGAGAGGAGTACATAATGTAATGCGAAAGTTGGAGTGAGGTTTTGGGAATCCCACAGCAAGGACTGGAACAATGGCCAGCCCATTTTGGATTGGGCTAGATTCTGGGGGGTTCTGGCACCCAACACAGAATGGAACTGCAGGGAACAGACTTGAAATCTGAATTCCCTACTGTTTTGAACTGTGCCCAAATTATGAGAAGTGAAGGGAAAATCATGTTTGTGACGATCTGACAGTGTTCGTGATTTCTCTCCTACACTTCCAAATATTGCAGACTTTCAGCAGGCCATTACTTGATATAAATATTTCCCTTACTTTTTCTCCTTAGAGACAGAGATATAGTAGCAATCAGCACTGGATGAGTTATTTCGCTATCCCCAGTGGCAGCTGTTACCAGATGTTTACATGTTTTGAAATGTCAAATGTTGATCTCAGAATCATTCAATCTCTCTTTTAAAAAGTGTCATTTTGTAAGTAATGTTTTTATTGGTGGGGGAGGTTAATACACAATTTCTCTCTTGACATTTAACCTCTTCCCGGCTGCATGTATCTGTTGACAGCAGTTGTCATTTTAAGCAATGTGCCATTAACATTTACCAGGGGCATCAAGCCCACCTCCTTCTTTGCTGCCTACCTGCACCATAACATGAAGCGCCAGACAAAAAAAATGACTGCTGGGTGCATAAGCATTGTGCGATTCCATTCCCCTTCAATCATTCTTTGATCAAGTCTTTGCAGTCACAGGGTGATGAAGTCAAAGCCTACTGCTCTAGAATCCACCCATGTTCTTCCTGCTTGAAAAAGAAGGCAACAATTCTAACATGAACAGCAAGCAATTTTTGTGCAGAACTGTGAAGATGGGACAATCTGATTTTGTAGCCAGTGATGGAAAAGTGGTCATACACTCTTGCTGCAGGAGAAGGCCCTGGGGGTTGGAGAAGATTGACGCCTGCTAAGAAGGGTATTGCATGGGATGAATGGGGGTGATGGTTTCCTCTATATCTCCCTATCTGCTCTTTAAGCTGATTTGCAGTAGCTGGCTGCCCTTCACAAGTGTCTAAGAATGAGGGGTGTATGGATCTGCCAATCTGAGCTTCTCTTAGTTTCTCATTTTTCCAATCTTCACTTCTCCCCATTTCTGCAGTAATTTGTAATTTATTTATTTTTTAAAAATCTCCTCCTAAAAAGCTGCCAGAATTTCAGTTATCATAGATTCCGGCGTATAAGATGACTATTTAACCCCGGAAAAGGGATTAAAAGGTTGGGGGTCGTCTTATACGCCGGGTGTGGGCGGCGTGGAGCGGAGCCCACCCACTGCTGCTTCGGAAGCAGCAGCATTCGGCAGCAGGCTCCGCTCCGCGCTGGGCGTCTTTCTCCCGGCACGGAGCTGCCCAGTGTGACTGGGCTTATAAGACGAACCCCCAAATTGCAGCTGCCAATTTGCGGGGTTGTCTAATAGGCCCAGTCGCCTAATACGCCGGAATCTATGGTATTTTTTTCCTAATAAAAACATTTTATGTAGTTTTGATTAATATACACATTTTGCAAATGATTCCCCCTAATAAAACACAGTTTTGTATGTAATTTTCACATATACATTTTTATGCATGCTATCCCCCCAAAAATATTCATTTTTGTACATATTGCAAAATTCAGAGAAATGCAAATTATGAAAGATTGCTGTGCGTCAGCTCACATATTGATTCTAGTGTCAATTAGGTTGTTTCTCATTAAAAAGCAAACAAAATTGAGCCTCTTCATCCCTACTTAGGATTGTATGGACTACCTCTGAATTGAGCACTACACCACTCTGGCGCTTGAGGTACAATACCCAAAGTTCAATCCCTCTCATTTGCAATTAAAGATAGTACAGTGGTACCTCGGGTTAAGTACTTAATTCGTTCCGGAGGTCCGTACTTAACCTGAAACTGTTCTTAACCTGAAGCACCACTTTAGCTAATGCTGCCATTGCGCCGCTGGAGCACGATTTCTGTTCTCATCCTGAAGCAAAGTTCTTCACCTGAAGCACTATTTCTGGGTTAGCGGAGTATGTAACCTGAAGTGTATGTAACCTGAAGCATACGTAACCCGAGGTACCACTGTAATGGGCAAGCTCCTGTAGGTGCGACTTGGAATTGAGCAGGGCAAGCCATGGGGAACCAGGGGAAATACGGTTTCAAGGATGCCTGGTGCCCATAGTAATGATTTGTGAGTCCTGGAGAACTACATTTCCCTTCTGTCTGGGATACTGCCTTGGCAACATTCAGTGCCCTAAAAGTGAAGAGAGTAATGGAGACTTCATAGAGTCAAGTGTGAGACCAAGTTAGTTTGCTGCCTGAGGCAAGGGAGAGAATGGCATCCACTGTCATTCCATGTACAAAAGGTGACCAAGGAGGCAGTTCATTCTTACGTAAGCATTGCTAACGGGAGAGTGCCCTCTACCCACCTCAGTGCCCGGGCTAGCTTCAGGGGCATAGGTAAAGCCACAATACACCTATAGCTCTGCCCCTCAGCATTTGTGGCTGCCTCATGGTAGGGTAAGCCCTGGCAGGGAGGTCCTTAGCGACACCTTCCCATGCAAAGGCAGAGAGTTGGGTCCTGGTGAAGTTGTTATGAATGAGGGTCAAGCTCTGTTGAAGATAGAGTCAGCTCATAAATTTCTCTCTCTCTCTCTCTCTCTCTCTCTCTCTCTCACACACACACACACACACACACACACACACACATTTGCCATTAAGAGCCCCCAATTCTGAACCATGACTAGCTGAGGAAGAACCACATGGTTACAGAAGTTCCCAGACTCCATCCCTAGCACCTCCAGGTACAGCTGAAAATTTTCCCTGAAACCATGGTGACATAATATTGCGCTAGATGGACCAATGATCTGACTTGCTGTAAGGAAGCTTCCTATAGCCCTCTAGGATGGGGAGGCCATTTTCTCCAGCAACCACATATCTGCTGCATCATGCACCCTAACCCTTTTGTTTAGGTCGGGACCATTAGCCAATATGGTCCTCTCCATATGTTTGAGACTACAATTCTCATCAGCCCCAGACAGCATGGACAGTAATCAGGAGTTCACATGAGTTGTAGTGTGCAGCATGTAGAGAACACCATGACAATTACCCATGACACCATGACAATTAAGTGCAAGAGGAATAGGTGGTGGACAAGAAGGCACATCTGTGGGGAATGCCAATCTCCAGCTGAATGACATAAGTTGTGTATTTTTTTACTGAAGCACACACAAAAAAACATTGCTTGGGCAGCCATTTACGAAATTCAGAAAGGCAAGGACTGAGAAGAATTTCTGTGTTGCCTTGAAACAGAGGGAAGCTAAGTACATCACCTTGAGTTTCTTTGCACCGTGTCACAGTGTGTTGCATGCTTTTGTGCTGCTTGCAGACAGCCCAACACATCAAGTCAGACAGCCTCTTATTATTAAATCTGTTTGCAAATGTGCTGAGATTGCCCTTCCCATATGCCCTTACTTATGAGTGGTGGCAGACTGTGGCTGTGAATCACTGTTGGAATTCTGCCTGGGTCAGAGGAATGTGCCACAAGCAGGCACCGGCAGATATTCCTGTCGACCTCCCCGCGTCTCCCAACCTCTGCTGATAAGCAGGCGAGGTCCGGCGATTCTTCTCAGAAGTATGAGAGGAACACACCGTTCTTCCTCTCTCCCCTTTGGTGTCCCCAGGGAGGGGAAAGAAGCAGACAGAAAACTATTTACATCATTTATTTCTGCCTCTTACATCAGTACAGAGAATCATGTCTGCACTCAACAACAGCAAGAAGAAAACTCCTCCCAAGTACATCCAGTACGGGTCATATGACACACACACACTGAGCTAACATCCGGTGCTCAGTACAGAATGGACTGCCCCTTTGTTCCCATGGCAACAGTCACAAACATCCTGTCTGGCTTTCCAGCCACAAGCAGCTGGCTGAGCTGCTAAAGCCTTTGCTTGCTGCAGCATTGGTGCTTTATGGTAACATACTCCCCCTAAAGTATCAATGTGTGCTGCGAGCAAAGCGTCATCCAGAGAAGAAAACAAACAGTTGTTATATTTATAACATTCCCCTGTTGTTTCAGTTCCACCCTTGGAACTACCCGCCACTGGTTTAACCAATGTACCTCTCTGGTTGTGTGACTTCGCATTACCTCGGTTAACAACTCTCTGTTGTGCCTTTGTCTCTGACTCAGACACAGCTTCAATCTGTCCTTGGTCGTTTACAACAGCAACATATGCAAGGTTAGCAAACTCCTTTGAATACCTCTTGGGTGGTACACCCTTCGTTGCTCTCTCAGACCTACGTATGAGGTGCTGATCCTCTGTGCTCACTGGTTCAACCTTTAGACTCTGTCGAGAACCAGTAGCAATCAGTGGTTCTTCCTTCACCTGTGAAGGTCTATCCATTGTGTGAGATTTCCTCTCAATGACTGTGACAACTGAGCTGTCTGAGCTATCGCTGTCATCATCAGTACTACTGAACTCAATAAGATCAAACTCATCATCATCATCATCTGAATCGTTTCCTGTGGGAAATGTCTGTACTACCCGCTCTTGCTTTGGAGCACTCTCTAGGAACTTTGTGAGAATCACCTGACCAGATTCAGAGAAAATTACTCTGTAGAGACCCTTTTCATAACCCACAAAAATGCCTCTGGCATTCTTTACACCACCTGGAGCTTCTGTTCTCACATGAGACCCGAAAACCTTAAAGTAGGCAACAGAAGGTTTTCTATTGAACAGCTTCTCAAAAGGAGAACATCCCAACTCTGTTGAGACTTTTCTCAACCACACATGAAGATAGGACGCTAGCGATTCGGCCCAATATTCATGTGGCAAATGTGAACTCAGCAATTGCGCATTCATCCCCTTTCGCAATTCTTTGTTCACTTTTACACAGACCCCCCTGTTCCACGCTTCTTGTGAAACTGCCACTTTGTGGTCTATCCCTTTTCCATCCAGGAACTTCTGAAACTTCTGTAACAGAAATATTTGCTTTTCATCTGTGAAAAGACAATCAATGTTAGCATCATGCATACTTTTAACCTTGTCACAAAATTCCTGAAACTTTTCTAAAGTTTCATGCGGTTTCTCCATCATATAAACCCAAGAATAATTAGTGAAACAATCCACACACAAAAGGTAATATTTTGCACCGCCTCTAGATGGTTCTAGAGGACCAATCACATCAGCATACACCCGCTGAAATGCTCTGTCGACCTTCTTCGTCACCTTCCTGGTGCTCACACTGGTCACACCTGCAATAGAGATTTCGTTAGAATCAGAAGAATTACATTTCATGTAATCACTTTGATCAAAAGTCAACAAATACAGTCCATCTTTCTCTTTTGCAGTAAGAAACAGTTCTCCATCTTTGTAGATCTTGCAGCTTTTAGCATCATAGGACAGTTTCAGTCCTTTCTTTGCAATCTGCGACACGCTCAGCAGATTAAATCTCAGTTCTGGAACCAGGTAAACATCATTTATAGTCAAGTTCAGACTCTCAAGATACACAGTCCCAATTCCAGTCGCTTCCAACTCCTGACCGTTGGCCTGTTTCACAGTGAAGCTTTGCTTCTTCAACGTCGAAAATAGTCCTCTGTGCGGGCACATATGAACCGTGGCGCCCGTGTCAATTATGAACGAGTTCCCAACATCTGGCGTGGTTCCTTTCGCCATCATAGCCTTTGCAGGTTTCACCTGGCACTTGGTACGGCTTTTGCCTGACGCCTCAGGCTTCGTAGAGCTGCTCTTTGCTCCTCTTGACTGGCGCGGCTTCTTACAGTTTCGCTGTAGATGCCCAGTCTGTCCACAATTGTAGCATCGGACAGCACTCAATGCTACTCCATGCTCTCCAGTAGCATCAGCAGTGGGGGAATTAGAACTCTGTTCTTCCCTCCCCCTGTCTTTTTCTTCCAGTGCAGCAAGTCTGTCGTGTTCATTCAGGACCACAGCACAAACTCTCTCCGCGGTCAGCTGCGCGGCCGGTAGGGAACCAAGCTGACTGGCAACAACCTTGTAGGTGCGGCTAAGGCTGTTTATCATCATGAAGCAAAACACTTCCTCCTGAAGACGGAAATTGCGTTCCACCATCTGTTGACGCAGAAACTTCATTTCTGTCAGGTGCGCTTGAACATCTCCATCAGGCGCAAGTCTCAGATTGGTCAATCTCTCAAAATACAGCAACGCTGAAGAACCAGCATCTCTCTGATGCGTTATACGCAGCGTGTCCCATACCTCTTTCGCATTTTCTAAATGCTGAACATGCACCAACTGATCATCTGAGACACACAGAATTATAGCAGTCCTGGCCCTTACATTCTGTGACTCCCAACCTCTGGTTGGTGCTGCAGGGATGGGGTTTTCAATTACATCAAAAAGCCTCTGATTCTGCAGCAGGGCCTTCATCTTTACAGACCAAGATGAATAATTGTCATTGGTTAAGGAAGGTGGGCAAGGCAAACCTCCCCCTTTCTTGGCATCCATCTTGAAGCCAAGCCTCTCTCACCTCCAAACAAGCTGCAAAATCCAACAGCTGTTTTTTTCTTTCTCACGCAGCAGACTGCAAATTGTTTACGCTCTTTGCACCTGGCAGCTAAACTCAGGCTGCTATTGAAAAGTCCCTTCCAAGAGCTCGTAAACCTTGTAGCCAAAACATTCTCTGGTTTTGTTTCGCTTTCCCAGGCTTACACTCAGAGTCCAGCCCCTTTGCCAGTAACTTTCCAACTTTCCGTTACCTAGCAACAATGCATTTCAATAGGACTTCTTATCTACCACAAAAATTTGTGGAATGCAGGATTCAGCCTTCAAGCTGCAGGCCTCTTCCTCCGGAGCTTTATTTTTCCAAAACGCAGCTCCCTGTGAACCAGTGAATTAATCTTCCTGCGTTCACACTTTTAGCCCGAAATGCAGCATACCTTGAGCTCTGTTGCTCTGGAAAACACCTCTTCTTTCCACCAGCTGTCTGTGGAGCCTCTGGCTTCTTTCAGACGCTTTTCTTCCTCCTTGGAGCAGAGGAGGACAATCCACCAGCCTCTCATGCAGATGTCCGATGAATCGGGTCATATGACACACACACACTGAGCTAACATCCGGTGCTCAGTACAGAATGGACTGCCCCTTTGTTCCCATGGCAACAGTCACAAACATCCTGTCTGGCTTTCCAGCCACAAGCAGCTGGCTGAGCTGCTAAAGCCTTTGCTTGCTGCAGCATTGGTGCTTTATGGTAACATACTCCCCCTAAAGTATCAATGTGTGCTGCGAGCAAAGCGTCATCCAGAGAAGAAAACAAACAGTTGTTATATTTATAACATTCCCCTGTTGTTTCAGTTCCACCCTTGGAACTACCCGCCACTGGTTTAACCAATGTACCTCTCTGGTTGTGTGACTTCGCATTACCTCGGTTAACAACTCTCTGTTGTGCCTTTGTCTCTGACTCAGACACAGCTTCAATCTGTCCTTGGTCGTTTACAACAGCAACATATGCAAGGTTAGCAAACTCCTTTGAATACCTCTTGGGTGGTACACCCTTCGTTGCTCTCTCAGACCTACGTATGAGGTGCTGATCCTCTGTGCTCACTGGTTCAACCTTTAGACTCTGTCGAGAACCAGTAGCAATCAGTGGTTCTTCCTTCACCTGTGAAGGTCTATCCATTGTGTGAGATTTCCTCTCAATGACTGTGACAACTGAGCTGTCTGAGCTATCGCTGTCATCATCAGTACTACTGAACTCAATAAGATCAAACTCATCATCATCATCATCTGAATCGTTTCCTGTGGGAAATGTCTGTACTACCCGCTCTTGCTTTGGAGCACTCTCTAGGAACTTTGTGAGAATCACCTGACCAGATTCAGAGAAAATTACTCTGTAGAGACCCTTTTCATAACCCACAAAAATGCCTCTGGCATTCTTTACACCACCTGGAGCTTCTGTTCTCACATGAGACCCGAAAACCTTAAAGTAGGCAACAGAAGGTTTTCTATTGAACAGCTTCTCAAAAGGAGAACATCCCAACTCTGTTGAGACTTTTCTCAACCACACATGAAGATAGGACGCTAGCGATTCGGCCCAATATTCATGTGGCAAATGTGAACTCAGCAATTGCGCATTCATCCCCTTTCGCAATTCTTTGTTCACTTTTACACAGACCCCCCTGTTCCACGCTTCTTGTGAAACTGCCACTTTGTGGTCTATCCCTTTTCCATCCAGGAACTTCTGAAACTTCTGTAACAGAAATATTTGCTTTTCATCTGTGAAAAGACAATCAATGTTAGCATCATGCATACTTTTAACCTTGTCACAAAATTCCTGAAACTTTTCTAAAGTTTCATGCGGTTTCTCCATCATATAAACCCAAGAATAATTAGTGAAACAATCCACACACAAAAGGTAATATTTTGCACCGCCTCTAGATGGTTCTAGAGGACCAATCACATCAGCATACACCCGCTGAAATGCTCTGTCGACCTTCTTCGTCACCTTCCTGGTGCTCACACTGGTCACACCTGCAATAGAGATTTCGTTAGAATCAGAAGAATTACATTTCATGTAATCACTTTGATCAAAAGTCAACAAATACAGTCCATCTTTCTCTTTTGCAGTAAGAAACAGTTCTCCATCTTTGTAGATCTTGCAGCTTTTAGCATCATAGGACAGTTTCAGTCCTTTCTTTGCAATCTGCGACACGCTCAGCAGATTAAATCTCAGTTCTGGAACCAGGTAAACATCATTTATAGTCAAGTTCAGACTCTCAAGATACACAGTCCCAATTCCAGTCGCTTCCAACTCCTGACCGTTGGCCTGTTTCACAGTGAAGCTTTGCTTCTTCAACGTCGAAAATAGTCCTCTGTGCGGGCACATATGAACCGTGGCGCCCGTGTCAATTATGAACGAGTTCCCAACATCTGGCGTGGTTCCTTTCGCCATCATAGCCTTTGCAGGTTTCACCTGGCACTTGGTACGGCTTTTGCCTGACGCCTCAGGCTTCGTAGAGCTGCTCTTTGCTCCTCTTGACTGGCGCGGCTTCTTACAGTTTCGCTGTAGATGCCCAGTCTGTCCACAATTGTAGCATCGGACAGCACTCAATGCTACTCCATGCTCTCCAGTAGCATCAGCAGTGGGGGAATTAGAACTCTGTTCTTCCCTCCCCCTGTCTTTTTCTTCCAGTGCAGCAAGTCTGTCGTGTTCATTCAGGACCACAGCACAAACTCTCTCCGCGGTCAGCTGCGCGGCCGGTAGGGAACCAAGCTGACTGGCAACAACCTTGTAGGTGCGGCTAAGGCTGTTTATCATCATGAAGCAAAACACTTCCTCCTGAAGACGGAAATTGCGTTCCACCATCTGTTGACGCAGAAACTTCATTTCTGTCAGGTGCGCTTGAACATCTCCATCAGGCGCAAGTCTCAGATTGGTCAATCTCTCAAAATACAGCAACGCTGAAGAACCAGCATCTCTCTGATGCGTTATACGCAGCGTGTCCCATACCTCTTTCGCATTTTCTAAATGCTGAACATGCACCAACTGATCATCTGAGACACACAGAATTATAGCAGTCCTGGCCCTTACATTCTGTGACTCCCAACCTCTGGTTGGTGCTGCAGGGATGGGGTTTTCAATTACATCAAAAAGCCTCTGATTCTGCAGCAGGGCCTTCATCTTTACAGACCAAGATGAATAATTGTCATTGGTTAAGGAAGGTGGGCAAGGCAAACCTCCCCCTTTCTTGGCATCCATCTTGAAGCCAAGCCTCTCTCACCTCCAAACAAGCTGCAAAATCCAACAGCTGTTTTTTTCTTTCTCACGCAGCAGACTGCAAATTGTTTACGCTCTTTGCACCTGGCAGCTAAACTCAGGCTGCTATTGAAAAGTCCCTTCCAAGAGCTCGTAAACCTTGTAGCCAAAACATTCTCTGGTTTTGTTTCGCTTTCCCAGGCTTACACTCAGAGTCCAGCCCCTTTGCCAGTAACTTTCCAACTTTCCGTTACCTAGCAACAATGCATTTCAATAGGACTTCTTATCTACCACAAAAATTTGTGGAATGCAGGATTCAGCCTTCAAGCTGCAGGCCTCTTCCTCCGGAGCTTTATTTTTCCAAAACGCAGCTCCCTGTGAACCAGTGAATTAATCTTCCTGCGTTCACACTTTTAGCCCGAAATGCAGCATACCTTGAGCTCTGTTGCTCTGGAAAACACCTCTTCTTTCCACCAGCTGTCTGTGGAGCCTCTGGCTTCTTTCAGACGCTTTTCTTCCTCCTTGGAGCAGAGGAGGACAATCCACCAGCCTCTCATGCAGATGTCCGATGAATCGTAACCATCCGAAGGCTGCCACTGTTGGAATTCTGCCTGGGTCAGAGGAATGTGCCACAAGCAGGCACCGGCAGATATTCCTGTCGACCTCCCCGCGTCTCCCAACCTCTGCTGATAAGCAGGCGAGGTCCGGCGATTCTTCTCAGAAGTATGAGAGGAACACACCGTTCTTCCTCTCTCCCCTTTGGTGTCCCCAGGGAGGGGAAAGAAGCAGACAGAAAACTATTTACATCATTTATTTCTGCCTCTTACATCAGTACAGAGAATCATGTCTGCACTCAACAACAGCAAGAAGAAAACTCCTCCCAAGTACATCCAGTACGGGTCATATGACACACACACACTGAGCTAACATCCGGTGCTCAGTACAGAATGGACTGCCCCTTTGTTCCCATGGCAACAGTCACAAACATCCTGTCTGGCTTTCCAGCCACAAGCAGCTGGCTGAGCTGCTAAAGCCTTTGCTTGCTGCAGCATTGGTGCTTTATGGTAACAATCACAGGCCTCCATATACATCAGTTCTCTAATGCCCTTACTTGTTCCTTTTCCTTAACTAAGATTGTCATTTGCAAGGGACTTCATGAAGAATCACACCAGTTAGTGGCTGTGTTTGCTTGCGTCTTTGATATACAAGAACAGCAGCCGTGAAATTTTATAAGACATTGCAGGACACCAGTGCCGAAAACCTGTTTGGACATTTAAAGCAGAACATAAAGGAGGAGAGACAATGGTTTCTGCCAATCTCCCAGATGCTCAGAAAATCTTCCAGATGCTCAGAAAATCAATCCAGAATTTGAACTAGGTGAATACGAGCATCTTAGTCATTAGCATATGGTGATGACTTCATTGGTGTATTTCAGGCTCTGGAAGCCTAACAGGGTCTGACCCTGGTCTCGGAATGAGAGCATTCCCCCTTTTCTGTTCTCTTATACTATCCTTGTATTACTTCTCTCATCACAGGATATATTTTTGTATAAACCAGAGGTGAGGAAATTCAGGAACGAGAGCCAAATATTGCTCTCCAGACCAGTAGCCAACAGTGGGGAACACACCTGACCTTCCAGCAGCTTAGTTGCTGCTGGATAGCTCAGTTGGTTAGAGTGTGGTGCTAATGCCAAGGTTGCAGGTTCGATCCCTGTATGGGACAACTGCATATTCCTGCATTGCAGGAGATGGGACTAGATGATCCTCAGGGTCCCTTCATTTATATGATTCTTACTGGCAAGGAGAGAGGGAAGGGGCAAGGCAGTGGGGAGGTCAGCATGCGGCAAACACAGCAGCAGGAACCAGTCAGGTGCTCCTGCCTGTTGTACTTACACCATGCTAACCTCCCCGCTGCCTTGTCTCTACTCCTCCTTTCCTTCCAGGTATAATCATCAGCTACTCAGCAACTGAGAAGACAGGTGAGTGCCACTGCCCTACCACTCTGGAGGGCCAAAGTGCAACAGAATGCTGACATTTCAAGAAAGTCATTGTAAATAACCATAATACCAATGGACAAATTAACAATAGCTAAACAGCAATAGCAGCTTCACTCTGTTTTTTGTAAGAGACTGGAATGTTTGTATTATGCGATTGTTCTCAACACATGCCTTGTCCCACTTAATGCTCTGTCTGCTTCTGACCCACCGTCAACAGAACGCTCAGCTGTGTAGGTGTGTTTGCCCTTGATTTGTATAATAGTTATATAATGTAAGCATTGTTTTCTTTCACTCCCCTAATGCACAACTATTGCCTCTTTGATCATTGTCCTGCTGTTTACAGTTTTCCAGAGAGCTGCATACCTCAGTGACACCTAGATGATAATTTCTGGGTACTTGCCGGTTAAATTTGACTTACCCCATTAATACAAATAAAGGAAACTGCTTCTCCTAGTGCACACCTTACCTTGTACTTACCTGACCCTGAATTTTGTCTGCTCATTGAAATTTCAGTTATTCTGAATTTCCCCTCGATTCTTTTATCTAAGCAAATATTATTGCATCATCTGTAAATACTGAGTTGTAGATGGATTTCTAAAGTTTCTGTTCAAGTGAGTAGTGTTCTAAAGATGAACTCAGGGAACATGGCATCCTAAGGATCCTAACAAGTAATTGGGAATGTGGCAAAAGAAGCAACTGTTCTGATCCAAGGGCAAGAGAGATCCAGCTGATTGCTGTGCTTATGTGGTGTTCTACTGTACTTTCTAATATTGCGTGGAAAAAGCAACAACTGTTTGTCTAGTGGAAATACTGCTACCTTTTGGTACAGTAAATATAAGCTTAAACATGCTCTCTCTCCTATTGTATCCCCACCATTCATGCTCCCTTTTTTAAGCTTTAGCACTAAGAAATGCAGGCATGTAGGTTCCATGCAACCAAGTTAAATGTTCTGAAATCATCTAGCTTTTCAATGTTATTATGATTGGCCATTCTCCTCCCAGAGCACAGAATAGTTTAGTAAACTGATGTTTATGATGGTGCAATTACACCTTTCCATTGTCTTTATCAGAAGAAAATAGGTTGCCAATTTTCACTGCCTGGGCAAGCTCCTTTGAAGCATCTTTGCCCTTCATGTGGATCATGGACGAGTCACAGTGTTAAAAAATTCACAAGAACAAACAATCACACAGTATGATTCAGTTGGTGTTACACATCATTATGAACTGACATGAATTTATTGGTCCACTTACCATCATGGTGTGGTGGTGTTGTGGCCTGGCGCTGGCACCAAATGTCACAATCCACTACAGACTAGAGGCGCTGGGCCTCCAAGCCAGTGAGGACACCTAGCTGCTCGTCTTGCTGGCCAGGGCATCAAATTCAGGCTTGCACACAGATTGGCCAGTGGTGGACAGGTCTGGAGGCAGCAGCTGTCTGGGGGTGGGCCCAATGGAGCATGCAGGCTTCCCTTGGGGCCACTCCCTGGGTATAAAAACCAACCTACCCAGGTCCAGTGCTCTTTGCCAAATTTCCTTCCGTTCCGCCCTTTGTTTTAAACTTCTTTTAAGCTTTAATTTTTGCTTGTCATTGCTGTGGACTTCATTGACCACCATATTCAGGGCCAGGCTGGAATTTCTCCACAGGTCACTGGACTCCGGTCTGGTGGTTTTGACTAACGCATGGCATTCGTCACATCTTTGGGGGTTTAGGCTTTGGGTAAGCTTAAGTCTTGACTTGAGGGGAGGTTGTAGCTCTGCCTGCCCTTCCAAGAAAAAGGGCATCTTACTAAAGGGATCTGTGAGAAGTTGCTTCTGTTCAGATGCCCAGGTGGGGTCTAGGGCCATGGCACTCCTCAAGACAGCCATCCCGTGTGGGTGTTCCTATTTGATGTAAGTCATAGGACTCCCCTGCTGTCAGATCGACTTCTGGTAGGCAGGCTGGAAGTCAATGGTTGTACTCAGTGCCTATGCCAAACCTCTGACATCTGTAATCAATAAAGTTGTGGCCTTGTTTGAGCCCAGAGCATTGTGTTATGTCTGCCTATTACTACAGAGACAGGGCGACAGGTGGCTGACACCTTGGCATGCAATCCTTAGAACCCTATAATGTTGGACAGTATTATTATCTCCATATTGCAGATAGGTGCATGTGGCAGACAGAAGAGTTATTTGCAGGAGGCCACTTGGTGGGTTCATGGCGGAGGTCTCCCCCCCCCCCTTTTTTTAAACAGAGGCCTTTTTATTCTTAGTTCAAACTATTTATATAGCACATGGTCAATTTATTTTTTTACTTTTTTAGTAGTGTATTATTATATTGTTGCAGTCTGCCTTATGATGACCTTATGGTGAAGGACAGATAAGAAATCCCATGAATAAATAAAACAACAAATGAATCCTGTAGATTTGCAAGTCATTAAGAACCATAATTCTTCTCAGACAACAACCAGTACATAAAGAAACCACAAAGTTTCTCCAGAGGCATTCATAATTGTCTTGACCATTGTGTGCCTGTGTGCGTGGTGCAGACTTTTAAGGGGTTCTTGAATTAAAAACACTGTCACAAAAATTACCAGAAACATACTTTTCCAGTTCCACAAGGGTGCTCGAGCTGGTTAAATGTCACTAGGAAAAATAAGGCTCATGAAAACCCCCAGTGTGAAGTCACTGAGGATTTTAGCCTTACCAAAATAGCCATGATGACAAATCACCCAGGTAAAAATGCATCTCAGCTGAATCCTCCCTGGGCCACATAAATCAAAAGTTCATTATTTGGAGTGTTTCATTTTTATTTTTATGGATCTATTTACATTTTATGGAACCATCTGGTCCTCCTAGTCAATTAAACACACACACACCAAAAAAACCACCACCAGCAAGAACAACGACTCAGCTTTGTTTTTTCAGAATTTGGCAGGGGCTGGGAGAGAGCCAGTGCTGTAGTAAGCGAAAAGACACAAGTGTTTGGATTGGAGTGGAAGACAATCTAATAGTTTGAAATGGAGCATCTATAGGTTTCTGGGCATGAAGCTATAACAATGTGGTGGTAGTGGGCGGGGGAGAGAAGCCCATGGAGCAAAGCCTCATCAATCTGTTGGTTGGCCATCCCTGATTTCAGTTTAGTGTATCCCTCCCTGCAGGCTGTTTGTATCGGTTTATTGGCAATGCTCAAGTCCAGCAAATTTCCTTTGGCACCTCCACCTCTGGGATTATCTGAAGTCCAGGGGCCTCCAGTAAGCCATTATGGAGTCAGCAGTGACAGCTTGAAAAATGGCTGAACAAGAGAACAAATGC
The DNA here is from genome assembly GCF_964106645.2 of Podarcis pityusensis. Taxonomy (NCBI): domain Eukaryota; kingdom Metazoa; phylum Chordata; class Lepidosauria; order Squamata; family Lacertidae; genus Podarcis; species Podarcis pityusensis. The sequence goes on along the minus strand of NC_138040.1, from coordinate 20,099,458 downwards.
CCTTTGTGGCAGGCAGTGTAATGAGTTGCTCCAGGACATTGTGGTCTGCAGCCAATCCCATATGCAGCAGCAGCATCCCAAAGGGTCGTAGTGATGGTGTGAACTGTGTAAGCCAGCACATTTTCCTTTCCTTTCCTTCTCTTCCTCCTCTTCCTCCTCCACAATCATTGTATTAGCTTCTGTAAAGTCCAGATGAATTATTCCCATTAGCGTGGTAGTACGGGGTGTGTGGAGCTCAAATTGGGATCTGTGCAACTTTGTTACTTACTTGGACCGAGACTCTTACACTACCTTCCAGCCAGCAGAATCAGAGCAGCTGCAAGGTTATCGAAAGTTGGACTTTCACATTTTCAATTTCACTGCTTTGAGGGAGAAGAGGAGAAGGATTTTTGCAAAGGAATTGCCTGCTGCCTTCTCCCCAACTCTCTCCCACTCCAGGGCTAATGGCATGAAAAACAGGAGTTGTTTGTGGACCGAATTATCTCTGACAATAACATGAGCTGCTTCTTTTTTCTTTTTACCCAGAGAGTCGGCCAGGTCTGGCCATCTCACATAGGCTGTTAATAGTGGACTCAGGTTTGGTTTACTTAGCTTTGCAAGATGGCCATTGCTGGTTTCAGTGGCTTGACATTGCATAGGTTAGCATGCAACTCTCTGCCTTCTGTGTTCTCCAGCATGGCAGACATTAGGAAGAAAAACCATGTGTATATCAGTGTGCTCTGTTATGTTTTCCTGAGAGCCTCAGGTGTCTTAATAATCAGCCAACAGAAACATCTTTTCTGCCGAAGACAAAACTAGTTCTTCATAACCAGTCCCAACGATTCCCTGCAGAATTGAAGAAGACGAAACGGAACTTTTATTGATTCTGCTGGATAATAACAGCCCTGTTTTCCTCTGTAAAATGTTCCCACTGCACTGCATATCCCCCTGCCCCCTTACTATCTCCGAAAGCCCAGAATGCAGTTCTGATGTTGTGTCAAACTCATTGGGAACTCTTTTCCTGCCTCACAAGGAGATTCTAATTAATAACAGCATGGGGTTTTGAGATCAGAGGGGCAGATACTACAGCAATATGATAGTCTTTGGTTGCATCCACACTCTGCATTTAAAGCACTATGATAACACTTTAATAGTCATGGCTTTCCCCCAAAGAATTCTGGGAGCTGTAGTTTGTGAAGGGTGGTGAGAGTTGCTAGGAGACCACTATCCCCTTCCTAGAGCTCAGAATGCTCTAGGAATGCTCAATCCTTCTTCACAGGGAACTCTGTGAATTGTAGTTCTCTGAGGGGATTGGGGGGTGTCTCCTAACAACTCTCAGCACCCTTAAACAACTACATCCCAGGATTCTTTGGGGGAAGTTATGACTCTTAAAGTGGTATCATTGTGCTTTAAATGTATATTGTGGATTTAGCCCTTCTAGCCTCTTTCAAATGTGCAGCAACCTCCCCAATCGCCCTTCACCCGCACAGGTTGTAACCCAATGCTTTCCCAACAGCAATGTGGGGAGGGCTGCCAAGCATCTGAACTGGGCCTCTCATGAATGGTTATTTGGAACTCACAAAAACTGGGAGGTGAGCCAGTTTGCACAGCCCCCAAAGGGCTGGTTTGCTCATTCTCTCCCCTTCCCCAGATTCTCTACGAAAGGGATGCTGTGGAACTGCTATTTAGCAGCCTCTCTTCTTTTGTTGCTGAGATAGATGGTTAGGGAGGTTTTCACATAAAGGTTGGCCAAACATCTGCTGTTGCTGCCTTTCTTTTTAGGATGGCCGAAGAAAGGACCGTGTCCTTTCAGTGCTTTGGATTCTGTAAATGAATGGGAAATTCCCACCCCATTGGTAGGATGCTTTGTTTTCCAAACTGGTTTCCATAATATATGCCACTTCCCTGCCTCAGACTTGTTTTCTAAACTGGGCTTCGTAATACAGCACTGGAGAAAAGGTCAGGTTGTCATCTGCTGGTGTGAGCCTGGGAGCTTTCCTGTTATTTTCCTGACCCCATCACCAACTCTTTTGCAGATGGCCATCAACACTCCTGCACTGCCACTGGAGTTGGCAACATCTGAGTGCCTCTCTCCCTCCCTCCCCCTCCCTCCCCCCGCAACACTTCCACTGGCCATTATTACAGTGACAGCCACATCTCACGTTGTATTTGCTTCTAAGAATCAAGCTCGTGCTGCCTTTCTTGTCGGTAGGTAGTATGATTCATGGGAGGAATGAAAGGGAGATTGTCTGGACCAAAACCGGCAGGAGGCCTGTGGAGTACAGCTCAGCATGAGTTCACTTTCTGCATATCTTAGAGAGGAGAATTGATGAAGGAAAGGCTGGAAACAACAGGCTGGAATTTTCTTTGGAGCTGACCCCCTCCCCAGCCCCATAACATTTTCTAAAGCAGATCTATATTTGAATATCAAACAGCAAGCCTTGGCAACCAAGGCTCTGTGTAATGCATATTATGCTCCCCAGTACCATTCTTCATTAGACCCTGCATATGACTCCACAATGCTGTTTCCCTCAAACCATACCCCCTTGGCCCACACCTGATGTCGTATGTGATGTCAGGTGTGGGGCAAGGTAAGGACTTGACAATTGGGAGCTGAATTATTTATTATTGTTATTAATTGAATTTGTATCCCACCCTTCCTCCCAAAGCAGCCCAGGGAGACAACAGAAGCACAACTGAAAAGTAATAACAAAGCAAAGAACATTCTAAAAACGAAGCATTATACTCCCTGAGGTTCTTGCTTCTGCCTAGGATTCTGTCAGCCCACATTGTGCTCTCCAACTTCCCATCACTTGCAAATTGCAATTCCACACCCCGCCCCCCACGCAGCTTACATCATGGCCAGCTGCAATCCTGCAACTCCCTCCTCAAAACTCTGACATTGTCTTCTGCTAACTACCCAGAGCTTAGGGTGGGGTTCTATCCATTTGCTGGCTGACCCAGAGTTTTTGCTCTTAAGACAGCTCAAATTGCTCAGTCAGTAGAGCCTGGAATTATTGTAAGTCTCAGGACTGTGGCTTTGAACACCACATTCGGCAAAAGATTCCTGCATTGCACAGGGTTGGACTAGATGACCCTTGTGGCCACTTCCAAACTCTTCAGTTCTATGATAGCTCAACTTTAGCGGTGCATTACTTTTGAAGATTTGTGTATGCAAACACCAAGGTATTGGAACCTCAGTGAAGTCAACACACTATGGGCTATAGCCAACATTCTTTATCCACCAGCGGATGAGTGAGTTTTCATCTTGTGCAACAAAGTTGTGGTAGCAGAAACTCATTGCACAACAGATTGCACAATCTATTGTTCAGCAAAGTTATCAACAACCTTCTTATTCAGTCTTTTGCACAACCTCCCACTGGTGCAAAACATTTCATGAGTGGAACAAGTTTACTGCTAAGCGACTTTAACTTATTGCTACATTGGCTACAACCCTTTATAAATACATCGCCCTAAAAATTGAATGATGGCAGCAACTACTCCCTAATAAGCTGCTATTTTGTAGCCCATGTTTGATAAATATGCTGATTTAGGCTGAAATCCTAACCCCACTTACTTGGGAATAAGACCCTTTGAATTAAATGGGATTTACTTCTGAGTAAACATAGTTAGGATTGCAGACTTCTTCATTCCAATATTTCTGCCCAACATTTTAGTTTACTTTTTCCAATCATGCTCTTTAAAGGGTTAGGAAATTGTTGTTGCTTTCATTCTGCTCACAAACTGCTGATCTAAATATTGCAGATAAATTATGCTGAATAATGGATGAAAATCACTACATAATTTATAATGCCATGGGCTGAGTCAAACATACAGGCATTTTCTCCAGCCCCTGACCCCAGGTCAGCGGCTGGTCTTTGTCTGCACTGAGCCAATATGCTAGAACTGATTGATACCTAATGGACTGAATGGGCCCGTGATTGATGGAAGGACGGGTGCTGAGTCTGTTTGTGCCATATGCACCGGATTCCAGTCCACTCAGATAATAAAACCAATAATGATCAAGAAATACTGAGCTCCCAAGAAAACTAACACACTAAGCTACAAAAGCAGATACGTAGGTAGAAAGTCAGCAGTGGTGTGGTCACCTACAAATGTATTGCATGGAATATCACATGCATTACTGTTTGCCTGCTGGACAGAAGTTATGCATCGGATGACACAAGAAGCATTAGAAAATAGATCCTCAAAGGCACTAATGATGGGTGAATCTGTCAATTCCAGTTTCAGCATATCATTTCTCCAGCTTTAAGTTCAGTTCTACCCATTTCCACATCCGTTTGCAATTTCTTTCTTTCTTTCTTTCTTTCTTTCTTTCTTTCTTTCTTTCTTTCTTTCTTTCTTAAGTTATAGGGACAATTCATTAACATTTTACTTAAACTTTCCCCTAATATACACAGTTTTGTATGCAATTTTCCCTACCAGAATGCATTTTTTAATGGGTACTTTACAAAGTGTATGAGGTTTTGTACACATTATTTGCCTGGAGAACTACATTACACAATTCGGAGCTGCACAAATGTCAACTTATTTTGCTTCAGTTTGTACATTGTTCTATGAAGTGTGAATTGGTAGGCTTGCCTTTCAATGTGATTGGAAACTTTCAAGTTTCTCCCATATCTCTGTTCTATACACATTATTGTCTCATCCTAGCTACCCACCTTCCATTGCGGGACAAGGAAGGAATGGAGGATGTTTTACTCAGGTTGTTAAATCACTGATATTGTGGCAAATTGTCTACTCAAATTAACTTTTCCCATAGTGAGTTGTCATCTTTCCCTAGGTATGGCTTTTTCATCATGTTACTTAGGATCTCACCGACTCCACTAAATAAATCTTCCCTCCCACTTTGTGTGTGAAATTCTCTAACAATATCCTTTCACGATATGGTACTGGATCTTTCAGGTTGTAACTATAAACGCCTTTCTCATATTGCTGTTTCCCCTGCCTTGCTAGTGTGTGTCAGGGAGTCAAATTCAAGGGCACAGTTTTCCCAACTGCAAAGGCCTGACTGGCATGCTATTGGAAACGTAGGAAGCTTGCATTGTGCCCATGAAATTCAGCCCCTGCCTGCTGGGGAAAAGATAACGGGTTTTTAATTAGAACGCCGGAAGCATTGCCCTCCCTCCTGCAGGGAGAAGGTGGGACATTTTGGCAGCAGAATTTAGTTCCTGCTCCTGTGCTGGATGTCTTCTGGACTTCAATCACCCCTTTCATCCAGGGAGTCCAACGTGCTTGAAAACCTTTATTAAGCTACATTGCACCACTTTCCAGTGCAGCGCAGGGCTTCTGTGATTCTATTTTCTTTTAAGAAGTGGGGGAATGAAGACATCCTGGAACACAGCTTGGTTTAGAATCCTGTAATAATGTCTCTGATTAGTGTCCTTTTCGCCGCTGAATGTATTTCTTTGTTTCATCCTCATACATGATTGTAAGCCTCCTTGAGTCCATTTGATGTGGCAGAAAGCATATTGTGAGCTGTGGTCTGGCACGAAGCCTTCTTCCACAGGAGACTTCCCACATTTTCTCCCAAGAGACGGAAAGTATGGGGAACATGTTGGTTCCATGATCCATCCAACCACCTGAATACATATGGAAATTTTAGTTATTTATCAGGCAGAGAACCACTTCCTACATTGACCTTCCTGGGTGTTAAGATCAGCAAGGGAGACCGTATTGGCAGTGCTGGTACCCTCCATGGTCTGAGCAACAGTGGCACATGAGAGGATCCCAGGTTGTGGATTGAATTCTCCTCCAGGGTGCACATCTCGCTCCATCCTTGTGCACTTTTCAACATTTGGCTGAGATGCACCTCTTTAGCCAGGCCTTTGTCTGAGTAGCTATCTTCCCCTTCGGCTGCATTGTTGCCCTGAGTTTTTGTTTTGTTTTGCCAGTGGAACTCTAAGGACTGTTAAAGTGCATGGAAGGGGCCATCCCGAAGCGTGGCTTGTCTAATTTCTAGTGACATGCCAGAGGGCCTACTTGGTAGCGGCACCCACTCTGTGGAACACCCTCGCATCAGATGTCAAACAGATAAACAACTATATAGCTCTTAGAAGACATCTGAAGGCAGCCCTGTATAGGGAAGTTTTTGTTTTTTAATTTTGATATTTTATGGTGTTTTTTATTTTGCTGGAAGACTCCCAGAGTGGCTGGGGCAGCCCAGTCAGGTGGGAAGCATATTATTATTAATATGCAGCTGCTTCCCTCCCTCTGTCTGAGGATGGTTTAAGAAAGAACAGCAGAGGCAGTTTTAAGACTTCCTAAGTAACCAGGGTTAAACAATGAGTATTCTGACGTTCAGCATTCTTCCTAGCACAGAAGTGCCTTAAGTTGTTTACCCTGTTCAGGTGTACATTCCTGGCTTGCTAAACCATAGGTTAGCAAGGCAGGAATGAGTGTCAGAGCTACATGCTCCTGCTCCTTTGCTCCTCCCCTTCTCCCTTCCTTAGTAAGCTGATCCTAGTTAAATTAAGCTTCGGTTCCCTGTTACATTGCTCAAGGGGAGCTACAGATTAATATCAAGTTACTGACGAGGATCCTGAACCATGGTTTGTATGTGGTTTAATAGTAAATGCCTTCAAACCTTTATTATAGCCAGGGGTGGAGGAAGGGGGGAGGTGGGGGTGGTCCACCCCAGATGTCATCACTGAGGGGGTGACATTCAGCACGCCACCCACCCACAACTCCCAAGCCTACCCGAGCCATCGGGGGAAGGGGTGGTGCTGTGCCACCTTCTCGGCGGCCTTCCCCCCTTCCCCCTTTATTTTGACAGCTCGGGGGAGGCTTGGGATTCACAGGAGGGCAGCGCATCATTGCCCCCCGCTCCCAGGCTGCTTCCAGGGGGGGGGAGCCTCCTCCAAGCTGTCCAAAGGAAGAGGGAAGGGAGGAAGGCTGCTGGCAAAGCAGCGCGGCTCCCCCATCCACCCAGGAAGCAGCCCACCATGGGTGGCTCACTCCACCACCCCCTGGGCGTCTCATCTCCTGGGATGCTCGCCGTGCCCCATGGCCCCACCCCCGAGTGCACAGCATATGCGCCGCTCTGTGTGCCGGAGCAGGTAGCTCCGCCTCTGGTTATATTGGCAGCTTCTTAATGATGTAGAGGCCAAGTCAAGTGATAGATGATCCTTGCCCAGTCCACTTCTAGGTCATGCTCCATAAACTTTGTGTAACATCATGTCACACTTATTCCTAAAATGGGCTACTGGGGACTTCCGGGTCAGCGCCATTGGTGAATGGCGGAGTTCCTCCGACCGGAGGAACGGGCTCCGTGAAAACTGGGTCTTCCCGCCGCGGCGAAGGTGGGGACCCACTAGAAATCCCAGGCGGAGGAAGCCTGGGAATGTGGGGTTCGGCAGGGCACCAGAAGCGCCCCCCTACTCGTGGGGAATCCCATCTAGGGGCTCCGGAGCGAAGTGGGGTGAGAAGTGCGGTGCTACGAACTGACTGCTACTTTCACGGAGTGAAGCCGCAAAGCCATTGCCAGAGAGCGCTGACTTTTTCCTGTGGACAATTGGACTTAAACCAAGTACCTGTGAGTAGAAACGGAAAATTGGATCAAGAAATTGTTTTAATTTGGTATCGAAGCGGGAAGGTGTAAACAGGAAGTCCGCCTTCCGCTTTTTTGTATATAGACTAAAGCAAAAATTTTGCAAGCTAAAGCCGGGAAGCTGTTAAAAAAGGACTAAATTTCCTTCATTTAGAACCACTGAAACCCCCCTTGGAAGCAGGAGAAAAGGGGGGGGGACTCTGTTTAACCCTAGCAGGAGAGGGAGTGAAGAAGGATAAGTTTCCACCGTCTCTAACCTGGGAACGGGGTGTCAGAGACAGAAACTGTTGCTGAGGTTCATTGACTGTGAACGTAACACTTTGACAGATAGCCAATGAAGAGAAACAAGTTGATTCTAATGTTGCCTTTTGCATCCTAAAGAAACAAAATATCTGAAAAACGTCTGAAATATCTGAAAAATGAAAGTAACTTTCCTTTGTCTTTAAAAAAAAAAATGGATACAAGTAGATTGTCTCCTCTAGAGAGAGCTTGCTAAATTGTTGTTGCAGCATATTTGAGACCCAACATTTGTGAGATTAAAACTGTGGGAACAGTCTTTTCCGACCTTGAACAAAGATGAGCTGGGAGAAAGACTGGCTGCTTGCTCTATGCAAGACAAATGCTCTGCTGGAACAGATGCATGAAAAGATGGACTTGATGAATGAGAAAATGGATTTGACTGTTGTGGTTAATAACATTGATACAAGAACCAACCTATCAATCTGTACCGACTGGGCAAGTGCAGTTGACAATGGAGGAGGATGTGGCTGCACCCCAAATAGTACAAATGGAGAGACCCGAGGCCCTGCAGGAGCATAAGCCGCTGTTATTGAAGATTGAAGCTGGAGTGGGCCAAGGGGAGTCTGGAGATGAGGAGATTCCTAGCTTTGAAAGGATCTTGAAATTTGATTTTAAATTCATTTTGGATTATATCGAGGACTGTGGGGAGTGGGACTGTGGGGAATGGGTGAGCTGGATGAAGGGTGATGGAGACAATTTTGGGTTGGAATCCCCCAGAGACCTACTCCTCAATGAGAAAGGAAAGAAACTAAGAAGGAGACCAACAAGAGACAAGGAAAAGGGCAAGCACAAACAAGATGAAGAAGAATTGCAGAAGGGACATGGAAGAGATTTAAGGGCCTCGGACATAAGGCTTCCAGGTTGATGGACTAGACGGAATGGACAATAAGGACTAACATGACCCGAGACCAGGAAGAAGAGACGCTGGATGATGATTGGAAGAGAATTTATAATGGAAACTTTTTTATTTTAGAATCAGCTAATGAATATTAGGGAAAATGTGGGAATGAAACTATACGACTCTAGCAGAAATGATATTAGGAGTTATGTATATTTGAAATTTAAGATTTAAGTCTTAAGGCACTTAGGGGTAAGATAAGGTTAAATAAATTAAGGTAATCTGAATAATAGAATATGGGGAAAGATGGTAAGGATTTGTTGAGTTAATTACTAGGTTAAATTGTTAAGACAAATTTTATAACAAAAATTGAGAAAGATGGAAAGAATTTGCTGAAATAATTACTAAACTAGAATACAAAAACGGAGGTGTGAGGAGGTCAATGAAACAAGCAAATGGAAATTATGGATATGCAATTTGGGATTTGTGTTTTTTTCTCTTTTTTTTCTTCTTTTTACTTTTTTATTGCTGTATTGTCATATTGGTTTTCACATTTTGTGCTTTTCTCTTTTTTTAATGTCTTCTTATTCTTTATTCTTTTTTGTATTGTACTGTTGTTTTTTATTTTTTATTTTTCTTGTAATTTTGAAATTATCAATAAATATTATTCTAAAATGGGCTACTGGATAGGCACATCCTGAAAGAACTAAAGCTCCCTTTTCTGGCTGGCTCACAGTACCAAGGTGGTTCAGCATGATGGCCACCTTCCTTTCTGGGCAGCTTTCCAAGGGTCGCATGCCAGTGGTGGGCAGAGCCAGAGGCAAATGTGGGTGGAGGAATATATGCAAATTTTAGCTTTGTACGGTAGGGACGCAGGTGGCGCTGTGGGTTAAACCACAGAGCCTAGGGCTTGCTGATCAGAAGGTCAGCGGTTCAAATATCAGCAACGGGGTGAGCTCCCGTTGCTCGGTCCCCGCTCCTGCCAACCTAGCAGTTCGAAAGCACTTCAAAGTGCAAGTAGATAAATAGGCACCGCTCCGGCAGGAAGGTAAACGGCGTTTCCGTGCGCTGCTCTGGTTCGCCAGAAGCGGCTTAGTCATGCTGGCTACATGGCCCGGAAGCTGTACACCGGCTCCCTCGGCCAATAAAGCGAGATGAGCGCCGCAACGCCAGAGTCGGCCATGACTGGACCTAATGGTCAGGGGTCCCTTTACCTTTACTTTACAGTAGGCTAGTTCCTACACACACTCACCGGCTGCTCTGTCCTCCTATCCAGACCAGCAAAAGGCATCATCAGTGTTCAAGGACACATTCCATCTAGGCAAAAACACTCAGGGGTGTGAAGCACAAAACTCTTTGGGGAGAGTTCTGAGGGCCAGATGGTGAGGCTTGGAAGGTCACGTCAGGTCTCTGGGCCTGAGGTTCCCCACCCCTGTGCTTGGGAGAAGGTCAGCATTAACTGACTGTTGCATTTGCCTTGCAACCATGACATCTTGTTCATGAACATCATCTGGCAAAAGTGTCCCCCTCTTTGTATCGGGGATCCATGGTGGGAAAGGTAGCAAGATGGGAGCCAAAAAAGCAAGGGATTGGGAGCCAGAGAAATAGAGAGAGAAAGTGAAATGTTGGTTCCCCCCATCTGAGTTTATTATCCCACCATTTGGCTTCATTTTTTTTTCTGATGCCCTGTCCGTCAGCTGCTAAAAAACTAATTCTGTAAGAAATAAATACAACTTGAGTAAATTAAGTGAAAAGGCTTCAGAGAACCCAATTACTCTCTGTCTCTGGGATGCTTGGGAATGGAGTTCATTTCCTCGTAATGAACACAACGGTGAGTGACAGCTTGGCAAAATGAGCCGTGGCTTCATCTGTGGCGTGAATGCAGAGAGAGAGAGACAGAGGGAGAGAAAAGGCTGGAAGTATTTATGGAGAGGTGCGCGTTTGTGTATAATCTCGTGTGGCGGCATGTGCAGGGCTGCGCACACATCCATATATTTTATATATGGCATGCTGCTTTTCCCCTGGGAGGCTGCGCATTTACAGCAATTCATCTTGGTCCATGGTACCTCATCTGCAAGCTCCTGAGAGAAATCATGTTTATTATGGAAGCCATTTGTTAATAAAAATTGGAGCAGCAGCTCATTTACAAACCGTGACAGCTCTAGTTAAAGCCGCCCAAGCGTTTCCATTCCAAAAAAAAAACACTGCAACCACCACCCTCGGTTTCATTTGCTTCACATTCTTAACTTCCAGGCTGAGGTTATTCTGCACCCACCCCCCTTCTTCAAGCACAGTCCCGACAGTGAAGCTTCTTAAATATTTCAAGCAAAAAAGGGCTTGTTCCGTTGCAGCAAGTTGTAGGAGCGATGGTTCAAGGGAAATCACTGGAAAACAGGTACAAGCTGTTTTGAGATCCAGGCATGATGAAAACCAGGATATTAAAAAAAAAAAAAAAATTGAAACAAAAGGAAAGAGGATTAGGAGGGAGGAGATGAAAACAAATCCCAAGCAGTATTTCTTAGTTACAGAGTTCTTGGAACAACCAGGTGGAATAGGAAGAGTTCAAGCAGAGGATAAGCTAAAAGTTGCTGGTATTTCGGTGGAACCAGTGGAGAGAACCTGAAATCCCATTTCTCTTGCTTTCCTATAGCCTGATGGAATGACTGTATGCCCTCCATTCACTTCCTTTACTTCATCTCAACTGCTCCACTTTTTGAAACTATGGTGTTGATTGTTGCTTGCCACGTACATTTGGTATATGCATGTTCTATTGGGAAGGTTTCTGTGCGCAGCTCTGGTTCACCAGAAGCAGCTTAGTCATGCTAGCCGCATGACCCGGAAGCTGTATGCCAGCTCCCTCAGCCAGTAAAGTGAAATGAGCGCCGCAACCCCAGAGTTGTCCGCAACTGGACCTAATGGTCAGGGGTCCCTTTACCTTTATTGGTTATAGCCTGATCTAAGAGAGAGCAAGATTTTAAGCAGAAATCTCCAAACCTTCTTTTGACTGTGGAAATGTGTGTGTATTTGTGTGTTATGTGTGTGTATATGTGTGTATATATGTATATTCCTACTGGTTCCTAGACCACCATTTGGCAGCAGGGAGCTGGCACAGAAAGCTCCCTGGCTTGGCTTTATGAACTTGTACATGTTCCTTTCAAACATGAATGCAAATAAATGCCCGTGCTGGTGTGTGAAAAGGGGTTCAGCCAACTGAGCTTGTTCCACAGAAGCCACCGTGGAGTGAGAGTAATGACCATGTGAGGAAAATGAACCTTGTAAAGCATTTTATACAGGATTTCCAGACAGCAGAGGACAGCTGCCGCCGCCGTATAATATGTTATTTTGCAGCAATCAGAGACGGCAAGGAGAAGCCACTGGGCAACCTGTTTCCTATTAGGGCCACTTAGGCATTGGTTGAGATGACAAAGGGGCATTAAGGGCTGCACTAGCTGCAGTCGGTACATGTCAAACAAGATGTTCTGTGCTGCAGCGGGGTCATGTCAGGTATCTAGATGCTACCGAATCGGAGATTTACTTCAAATGACTGGGCTTTGGAGCTACTCAGGGAAGAGTCTGGCCCCTTCAATGTGCTCATTGCAGTTGTGTTGTGTGTTAGCTGACAAGAGTTTGTGGGTCTCTCTAGGTGCAGTTTTTGCACTGAGAGCATGATAATATCACAGATACAGGTGTGTTCTTTACAGGGCTTGGCTGGAAAAGTCTCAAAGAGTGGGTGCAACTTCAGCCTAATTTTTCTGTTGACATGCTATAGATGTGTGTGTGTGTTTATGAATGAAACAAAAGCTATTTGCTCTGCAATGCAACTCTTCCCTTCCCTCTCCTTTCCCATCCCCACCATAATGTCCCCTCATTTAACCAAGTGATCCCTGAAGTCACTCAGACCAGACGATCCCTGTTATCCATCACCATAAGTAACATCCTTTGTAAACTCTGCAGTGGGAGATCTAATTTGCAGAGGTACTAAAAACACACACACAGAGAGAGAGAGAGAGAGAGAGCACAAAGAACCTTATTGGAGAAGTCATTTATTACTGGGACCTTTACTGAAAGCACCAGTGCAGAAATAATAGAGGTATTAGTTTGCTGCCCATCTCATAGGAAAATATAACCTAGAGTGGACACAGAGATCTCCTACAGATGACAGTGATAAGCTCTGGCCATGGAAAAATAATCCTTGGTCCCCAGGCCAGAAAGATGCTTCATGTTCCCCTTTGTGTTGCATGATTCATCTTAGAATTAGGATTGTAAAAAGCTGTGTTATGTATTGTTATACAACTGGCCCATTTAGCTCATCATTGGAACAACTAGCTGGGATTTTTGATAGGTGTTTTACACATCATGAAACATGTGACCTACCACTAAACTATCACTATCCCCCAATACAGGGTCTGCCTTCCCCACTTCCCTTAATGAAGTTTAGGTTTATTTATATGTCTCTTTTCCACAGCAAATTGTGCCCAAAGCAGACCACAACAATCACTAACTTATTATCAAAATGCATACAACTGAAAATGATCTGATGTGAAGCATACAAATACATTCAAACAAGGCAAAGCAATTTAGTAAACATAGATAAGTTCCATACTACAATGAGATAATCTAGATCAGGGTTTGCCAGCATGGCACCCATGGGTGCCAGTGTGTCCATCAATACCCCCATGGTGCTCAAACAGTTTCCCCTAAAAAAACCCTAATTACTCATAATGCACAAGAAGCTCTTGATGCTTCCTCTTTCATTGACTCAGCCTCTCATACATTGAACATTCCTTCTAAAACATGGCCACATTTCATTGGATGCCAGGATTTGATACCTGGATATGATTCCAAACAGAGAGATCAAAGGGCTTCTCTCTGTAAGCATGGTGGCGGCTGACATTGGTGCTTTTTCTCCCCATTTATGGGGTGGCTATCAATTTTACTTTCTCTCAGTTTCTCATTATTCCAACCTTCTCTTCAGTCTGACTCATTTCCTTAGCATTGTGTGATTTTTCTTTTAAAAAGTCCACAGGCGATTTACCTGCATTTTTGGACGTGGTTCTCTAAACTCATGCATTTTTGTATACAATCATGCCTATTATACATGTTTTCGCAAACAATGTACCCCAATGCAACATAGCGTTATATGCCATTTTCACTAATATATGCACTATTTGTACACACTTTTTGGTTGGGGAACTGCATCACAAAATGTGGAGAAGTGTGAGTTTTGAAAGATAGCTTTTGGTGTGTTTATCACTTCAGGAAATGTGTTTCACGTATGTCCACGTTAAAATACACACCAAGCAAATTTCTCCCCCATCCCTCGTTGGGACCTCCAAAATTTGTCTTGACATTTCACTTTTATTGAAACTCTGCACCACTGTAGAGACATATAGAGCCTCACTGAGAAATACAGGTACCTTTAAAGTTGCTTCAGAAAACACAGAAAACACTGAAGTTCCAAAGCCCATGAGGTTGATTTCTTTGTCCCCTCCACCCCTCAGCAATAAGCATCTGGTGCCGATCAAAGTCACAAATCTAGAGTTTTCCCCATTGTGCTCCGTACAAATATTTCCCTTCTTGCTCAGTCTGTTTGTTGTCCTCCATTCCCCTCCTTTGCCTTGCTTTGCTTTCCTTCAAAGATGACACCGGCTATAGTGTAGGAAGTGAACTGGGGATAATGCTGTACTAAAAAAGGCAGAACATGAACCATCTGATGCTTTCTCTCATCCAGCTCTTTCCCCTCCTCCTCCATGGGGAAATTCTAGGCGTGTTGGAGTGATGGCTCTGTGCAAATTCCCAGCTGACAGGTTGCATGTTTGGACTGACTGTCTGGGCTGGAATTCATTAGGAACCTTTGTCTTTGCAGCTGTCTCTTGGATTATATCTTTATTGATCCTGCCTACCCATGACCAATGGGAAATATGTGGAAAATGATGAAGCTTCTTCAGAAGGGGGAGTTCATAATCTTGTTCTAACAAAGCTGAGGCCCTTAGGGGAGGATGAATAGCCTGTGTGTAGAGCCTATTTCAAAATGATATGGCTATCACATCTTGTTCCCCTTTGTTTTACCAGGATAACATTCAATTACCCCTTGCAACAGCAGCTTCTCTTAAGGGTGATTGTGGCAGCTAATCACTTGCCCCTGTTAGTCAGAGACTAAAATACAAACCAGACTATGGGAGCCCACCTGGGACAATAAGTAGAACCAACTGTATCTAGGCAATGAGAAAAGAGTGGGCAGAGGTCTATCAACACCAAGTACTTGTTAGTTCCCTCTGCATGGAAGGTTGTTTTTCCCCCCTTCAGTGTCCACAAGTTGTCAACATCAAAATGCTATCCCATTCCACCCCCTTGAAATTGGATCTACGGTTTCTGTGGAAAATCTGATAAATAAACCCACCCAACCTGTAAAGAAACAGTAAATCCTGATGAAAGGATGGGAAGGATAAGGGGTGGCATTTTGATGAGGTCAACATTGTGCACATAATACAGTCTTCATGCATGAGCAACACTGATTCCAGTTCAGGGCAGGGGGTGCATTAGGGAAAATGGGGCATTGTCTCATTAACCTCAGTCTGACCTCAGCCAGTTCCCATCTCTTTGCCTTCTTAATTGCAACCAGTCCAAGGGGTGGCTGTCGGCTTCCTCCTCCTTAGTCTCAGTTTTGCTCTTGCAGTATTCAGCAGAGAGGAGAATGGGGACAAAACTAGAATTAGTTGGCTCCACTTATCACTGGCTCTCACTTGGTCTGTCTTTGGTCTCCCTGCTTTCTGCCCTACCAATCCCAAAAGGCACCAGCTGTCACTCATTGCATCCACAATAAACTCACACATGGAGCTAAACTGCACAGGTCTGGAATACTTGTTTTCATCATCATATGTACAGTCATTCAGCTTCTGCTACATATGACAAATGCCAAAGAGTTCCTGACCACCGAAAAACTGAGCCCCTCTGCAGAGGTTGCACACACACACTTTAGAACATATCTTCGCATATATTAAGGTCTCAAAACTTCATTTCTCACATATAGGAAAAAACAAAAACTGAGAGATACTTTGTTGCTCCTTTTCATTTCAATTGGGTTAGCACAGAATAGCTGCTCAGCAGATTGCATTATTGATAATAAACAAATAATAATAATAATAAGCAGCTCTATTTTGCAAAAAAGGTGTGTAGTTTTCATGCCCTGCTAAGGAGCTCCCAGACGGAGGCCTCTTTTGCTTGCTATTAGCCTGTGTTCAGTTACCTGGGTGCCCCCAAAGGGAGAGAAGAGTCCACTGGCCAATTCCATATTCCCCACAGTCGCTTCCATTTTCAAAAATCAGAAGCTATCCTGCAGAATTGCAACAGCTCAGCTTAACCCAAGCCAAATTTGAGCTCCAGAGCCTTCCCCAGCGTATTGAGATAAGCACACTGTCTTTGCCATGTCTGCCTTGGAGAACCTCACTAATCCTTTCAGAAACCCCCCTGAGGGAATCCAAAGCTGCTTTTCATTAGCCTGACAAGCCCAACAAGCTTTCCAGCCAGCTCATACCCACTGATAGGATGCAGGCACTTGCCTTCATGCAATAAATGGAGGGAGCTGGGGAGAGGTGCAGAAGGAACGGGAGCAATATTGACTCTCCTGCTTCTCATTCCGTTTGCTGGGAGCACCAAGACAAAAGCCTTCAGGAAGATGAAGAGGCGAGAGAGGTGGGAGGGGGACACTATGCACGTGGCTGAGATTATTTGGACTTTCCAGCTGTATCACCAAGAGGACAAAAGGGGGAGGGCAGAGCCACTTGATAGAGTTCATCCCTGCATGGAGCCAATAGTTTAGAATCAGAAAGAGCTGAAGGGGTTGGGAGACTGGTATAATTTCAAGAAATCGCCCTTCTTGGCTTTGGCTTGAACCCCTCCCTAGAATTACTGCTTAATGCAATCTTCTTCTGTGGCTTCTTTTTCCTCCTGCTTTTGACCGATAAGGTTCCACATCTTTGGCGTCCCAGTGATAATCTTGCTGTGGTGCATAAATGTAGTATTGGTCTGATTTAGTGAGTTAAAAGAAGAAGAAAAGGGAAGATCTAAGAGTTTCCCATTCCAATAAGAAACTCTGTTGTCTTCATATAGACTTAGCAGTTCGGCCACTGTGTTAAGATTCTCACTGGATCAAGATCTTTGACAAACATGGCCCACGTGTATTAATACATGATGGGACACTGCGGCAGGTCTCAGCCTCTTGGAGGATTAATATCTCAAGATTGTGACTCTTACTGTGTCTTGTCTTGACATCTGAGACAATATCATCTTCTTCAGGCTACTTTGATGCCAAATACAATACCTCTCACCAGCCATGTATTGAGGTTTGCCAGCCCATTCAGTTTCGCTGTTCCAAGAAGGGAGCAAACGCCAGAGGTTTTTCAGCCTTTAATGGGCTGTGTGGGGCACAGCAGGCCACCAGCTGTGCAGGCTCTTAGTAGTGATTTGATCTTTAAATAAAATGTGCACAACATTTGAACATTGGGCTACTGTGGTGTGGGGCTTCCATTGAGAAAGGTCTGGAAACTGCAGCTGTTGCAGATTCCTGCTGCAGTCAGGTTGCTGAGTAGTGCACTTGGATGCGCACACCTTACACCTCTGCTGAGGAATCTGCACTGGCTGCCGATTAGCTACGGATCTGGACAGCACTGTGCAAATGTATGGGCAGCGCTGGATTAGCCCCATCAATTCACTTGCACTGCAATGATCTTCGCACTGGCTCTCCTTTCTGGAAAGCAACAGTGACGTATCTGTTGGGAAGCAAGTGTACTGGCTCCACTCCACCTGACATGCCACTTCTATGGAGACCAAATCCAAGTATTTCCATTTTCTTCCTCTTCTTCCTCCACCTTGAAACAACCTTTAAAATAGATGGTAAATGCACTAGTATGACAGAACTATGTCTTTTCCCCCCCTAAAGAAGCCCCCAAGAATATGAGACAGGCTCATGCTAAGATGTATGCAGGTGAGGACCTAGCATGGTATACTGGTATACAACATGTGTGCATACATTAATACTGTGTAGAACATTCTTTTCTGCTGGGGCAATATCCTCAGTGCCTTCACTAAGTATCCTGCAGAGCTAGACAGCCCACACTGTGTGTCAGCTTCTTGAGACAGCATCCTTTTGGTTGGCTCCAGGAGAGAAGCAATGAAAGCGCAGACTGTTCTCATTTCCTTCCTGTGATTCCTGCTCCAGATTGTTCTCTCTCCCCCCCCCCCCATGAGCCACTAATTTCTTCCATTTTCTTCCCGTTGGTGAGAGAACATTTTAGTTCTCCTGGTGTGAACCCCATTACCAAGGGCTTTATTCCCCCACCTGCCTTTGGCTGAGTTCTACAGGGGCTCCGCAAATACCCCCCCCAACACTGCGGAATGAAATCATTCTGCACTATATTAATTCAGATGGCTTTCCTTTCCATTCCATCGGCCGCTATTATGGTAGCATTGGTTGGTAATGAAAGACCCTTTAGGGTGGAGGAAATCAAATAATCTTCTACAAACACAAATGTGTCTGGACTATGATTATCCTAATGCAATTGGTGAATGAACTCTGATTATGGGTGTCGTGCATGTGTGTGTGTGTGTGTGTGTACATCGTTTCTTAAGACACTTATATGCTAATCCATTGATTGATAGATTGGCACTTGCATGCCTTTGTGGTGTGTAGATTACTATTCATTAACATCCTAGAATTCAGACAGCTCAGACCAGCCTGGCCTTTTTCTTTTGTGAGATGATTTTGGGATGAGCTGAAGCATTGGAAAGTGGTGTCTATACACAGATTCTGTTAATTTTGCCCATGTAAAGGCTGGAGGGAAAGGACTGTGAACATGGAAAGAGCAGAGCCTAATATATACTGCAAATGTTTGTGTTGGCCAAATTTTTGATGGGGTTTGGTGGCTTAACTTTAAGGAAAACAGGTCTTCTTGTGTTTCTGGGAATACAGGGCCAGGCCCAGACAGTCTGAGCTGCCTAAATCCAATTTTAGGTCCCCAAATGTTGTTGGACTGCAATTCCCTTTGTCCCTAGCTATTGACTAAACTTGGTAAGGATTATGGGCATTGTAGTTCAACAAAATCTGGGGACCCAAAGTTGAAAAACGCTGGTCTAAATTCTGGGATATTAACGTATAGGAGGAGCTTTTTCGAAAGCGGCATGAAGAAGGTAGTGGAAAGCTGTATTATGGGATGCACAAACAATAGCCAACCTGGTGCCCTCCAGATGTTATATGATTGCCACCAGCCTCAGCCAGCATACCCAATGGCTAGGGGTGATGGGAGTTGTAGTACAGTGGTACCTCTGGATGCAAACAGGATCTGTTCCAAAAGCGAACACAACCTGCGTCTGCAGAATTCGCCACTTCTGCGCATTTGTGTGACGTCCTTTTGACTGTACAACAACAACTAGAAAGCTCCATGTTGGCCACTCCAGATATAGTGGAAACGATATACAATCTGCATATAAAAACAGTTGAGCTGTACATTCATGCAGTTATTCACATGGAACAAGTGTACAATCTGTGCACAGAAGAGTTGATCCGTGCAAATTGGCAAACATGCACTCTTTCACACAAACTCTTATTTATGTGTAGAGCCAGCTTAGATCTGTGTTCAGTGTAATGTGTGAACTAGTCTCACGTTATGATGCCCTGACTCTAGAACACCCACCTCACAGAAGCATGACTTTCTTTCTTTTCCTTTTAGCAACAGGTCAAAACGTTTTTGTTTTGCCAGGTGTATTCTTTGTTTCATTTTGAAGTCTTTTCTAATGTGCTTCACTTCCACTTAAAGCTGTTTTGATGAGAGAGAGAGAGAGACAAGGGGGGAAGGATAGGGAAAAGGAGAGAGAGTTGTATCTAAGACAATTTTAGGTCTTATATTACCTTGTACACTGCCCAGATATCTAATTAAAAGAGAGAAAGGCTTTTTTTAAAAAAATCAGTTAATTACACAAACACATTGTGACCCCGAATTTGGTGGCAGCTCCAGTAAAAAAACTATTTTTTTTTTTTTTTTAAAAATGAGTCTGTAGATATGCACACCCAAAGATCCAGTCCCTTAGTTAGTGTACATTGGCGGAGCAGCACTGACTTTTCTGTAAGTCATCTTGACAGTGCAGCTGAGCAGATTTATGCACAGGCTGAGATGCTGGTTTGTAAACTTTTGCAACCTAAAGCAGGTATAATCTTGATTTAAAATGAAGAGCCCTGTCTCAACCCAGCTGAACTTTCGTATAAATAGCCTAGCATGAACCCAGCATGGCTGTGCTCTTGCTAGCTTAGCTTGGCGATTGCTGTTAGCAGTTTAATAGCTAGCTTGGCTGCCCATGTTTTTGTCCTTTTGGGGAGCCTCTTTATTGCTCACCTTATTTCTTTAATATAAAGTTGTTTTGAACTGTTTCTTTTTAATGTTGTATTTTAATTGTCAAGGCCTGCCCTGGGACCTTGAGGGTTATGTGTGGCTAATAAAGTGTATTATTATTAATAATAATAATATTAATCATCTGCTGGTGCAGATTATAAGGTGAAAATACAAATGTGTGCAGTAGAATATAGGCAGCAGCATGCCCATTCTCACAAAATTAATTTGTACTTATTTATAGTTCTTAGATTAGGAGAACTTTCTTAACACTAATGGTAGCAATATGATAGTGAAATGCTGGATATTATAACAAAAAGGGGTCTCTGGCAGTGCAATGCATACCTTTGCCTTCTGTACACAAGGGTATGTTACCCTTCCTTGCAGAATTCCCTGGTGCAGGGCAGGTTTCTCTGTCACCACACCAATAATTCTCAAGTGCAATGTCATACATTAAAGAACAAAAGAAGAGCCCTGCTGGATCAGGGTAAAGCAGGGGTCAGCAAACTTTTTCAGCAGGGGGCCAGTCCACTGTCCCTCAGACCTTGTGGGGGGCCAGACTATATTTTGAAGGGGGGAAATGAACAAATTCCTATGCCCCAGAAATAACACAGAGATCCATTTTAAATAAAAGGACACATTCTACTGTCTGCGGGCCAGATTTAGAAGGTGATTGGGCCGGATCCAGCCTATCCATAGAGTAAAGGCTCACCTAGTCCAGCATCCTATTCTCACAGTGGTCAGTCAGATGCCCAAATGGGATACCTGCAAGCAGGATCTGAGCACAAGGGCACTCCCCACCCCCTGCTTGTGGTTTCCAAAAACTGCTATTCAGGGGAATAATGCCTCTGACAGTGGAGGCAGAACATAACTGCTTAGGACTAATAGCAGTTGTTCACTCATAGGGGAGGAAACAAAGGGGCACAATGAGGAACAATTCTGTGCATTAGGGACTACTTAATATGTCTATTCTGGCTAGGGGTTTGGTTGTTTATTTCTGCAAGTGTACATGCCCAGGTGTATTGGTGAATAGTTTCCCCATTTGGATGGAGCAATATCAGCCATAATAATATGAGCACAGTCTTTCCAGGGAAACATGATTGCGCAGTTGAAAATGCTGCAATTGCATGGGAAGTTGCTTCACACAAATTGGATTTCACTGCAATTGGTGCTTCTGATGCTGATGACTACGATGGCCTCAGCACATTATCTCCTCGACGATGCTGCTGTCTCCAAGTGCTGCTCCCACAGAAGTGGCAATGGAAAAGGCAAGTATCAAGGCTAAAATTGAAGGCCTTTGCATTTCTAAATTCACTTCTACAAATATTGGGTCAGGATGTGGAGGTTGATAAACACAGTCCAGTCTCTGTGTCTTAGTGGCTGGACCAAACTGAGGGGCAAAACAGACCAGTCATTCCACCCCCACCCCATCACTTGCCTCCTTTAAGAAGACAAGAAAGTCTTTCTAAAAGCTGGATGATGCATTCATATACAGTGGTTATATACTCGGGCTAAGTATTTAATTCGTTCTGGAGGTCCGTTATTAACCTGAAACTGTTCTTAACCTGAAGCACCACTTTAGCTAATGGGGCCTCCTGCTGCCGCAGCGCCGCCAGAGCACGATTTCTGTTCTCATCCTGAAGCAAAGTTCTTAACCCGAGGTAATATTTCTGGGTTAGCGGAGTCTGTAACCTGAAGCGTATGTAACCTGAAGCATATGTAACCCGAGGTACCACTGTACAAGGTGGTCTTGGTATAAAACCAACCAGATGAAATGGCTTGTATCATGAAGGTTGTCTCCCCACAATTTTGTGGGAAGATTCAAGTGCAAACCAGAACTTTAGGTTTGCCCTAGTGCAACAAATCCATTGTAAAGAAGAAGAATTCGACTTTTTGCAGTTTTGAAAGTGATGCATTTCACAGTGTAAAGTGAACAAATGATGGATGGGAAGACTTATAAACACCCCTTGGCCAAGGAAGTCAGAATGACTGTCAGATAAGTGTTCTTTGTTGTATAACCACTCTGCAAACAAATCAGAATGAATGCTCAATAAAGAACAGATTTAATCTAACCTCTGTGCAAATATTTTGCAAGCAAATCAGGATGGATGCTGAATAAACAGGGTGCTGAGAGGGTAGGGTTGCCATATTTCAAAAAGTAAAAACTAGGGGGCCACACTTCTGATTTGGACTGTGAAGTTTGCTACCTGTCAGGGGAAAACTAAATTATTCCTTACTTGTGAGTCCTGCATGCTGAAAGTGAGCATTTCATTTCCAGGCCTTTTAGAGACTACGTGACAGGAGTCATGACCTTGCACATGCATCATTGCCTCTCTAGTTTCTTAAACTCTGCCCTGGTGATTTATTTAAAGTCTCGTTTTAGAAAACATCCCATAAGCCCAGCCAAAAATGGCTCCTGAAATGAGGACTGAATTAAACATTTGGTGGGACTTCCTAAGGGCCCTTAACTCATTTAGCATAGCAAGGAAATGGCAAACATGTGAAAAGTTAGTCCAGGTGGCCCAAGTGCTGATCTTGCACACTTCATATTAGGGTCTGTCACCAATGTGTTTCAATTAAAGGTAAAGGTAAAGGTACCCCCGACCATTAGGTCCAGTCGTGGCCGACTCTGGGGTTGCGGCGCTCATCTCGCTTTAGTGGCTAAGGGAGCTGGCGTACAGCTTCCGGGTCATGTGTCCAGCATGACTAAGCCACTTCTGGCGAACCAGAGCAGCGCATGGAAACGCCGTTTACCTTCCCGCTGGAGCGGTACCTATTTATCTACTTGCACTTTGATGTGCTTTCGATCTGCTAGGTTGGCAGGAGCTGGGACTGAGCAACGGGAGCTCACCCCGTTGCGGGGATTCGAACCGCCAACCTTCTGATCAGCAAGTCCTAGGCTCTGTGGATTAACCCACAGCGCCACCCGCATCCTGTGTATCAATTAGTGATGGGCAAATCTATCAATTTTAGTATCTTCCTCCCTCCCTCTCCCCCCCCAAAAAAATCCTATCTTAAGTTCAGTTCTCCATATTTCCACATCATTTGCGCTAAACACCACACTAGACCACAGCAGACTTTTCACTTTTGTTCTATTTTACTTGCCAGTAACACAACGGTGGCCTCCTTCTTCAAATTGCCTGCTTATTCCCATTTCCACCCTGCACGCTCAGCACTTAGCTTTACCAACCAACTTACCAAACAAAGAGGGGAACTATTATCCTCTTTCCATGAAAATGTTAAGTCACCCTGGGCTGGGAAGTCAATGCGCAGAACAAGGGGGATGAAGAGGGGAGAGTGCTGATGGAGTTGAAAGAGGCAACATAAATTAATCAAACGAGGCATCTCACAAGATTGAATTAGGCTCTGATTTATAACTGCAGCACTTGCTGCCGGGGTGCTGCCGCCCTGTACTCATCCCTCTCTTTCTGATTTATAGAGCATTTGATGTGCTTGGGCTGTGTGAAAGGGTCTGCATCTAGATGGATGGATGGATGGATGGATGGGGGTCACAATTTCAGCTAATTCTGCATTTCCCACTTCCCTCCCCATTTTGTTCTTGGGACTTTACTTCAGTTTATCATACTTATTTGGGGCACTGACTTGGATCCCTCCTGTGTCAGGTAGCAACTTTGGGCCCCTGCAGATGTCCTTTTCATTTTATATTATTACTTTTGCTCATGATGTTATTAGGGCAGTTATATGCAATCCCACTTTCAACTGAGTTTGTACCTTCTAAAGTTTTGGGGCAGAAATATTGCTGACTGGTGGTTGTCCCAAAACTAACTGCTGAAACCCTATAACTTTTTATACCACAAATGTTCTTTCTCTGCATTTTGTGCCACTTTTATTGCATTGCCCCCTCAAATGGCAATAACGTGGTAACATTGCAGAAAAACTAATAAAGTAGAATGTTGGGTGGATGGTCCAACACAAGGGCGATAGGCAACCTCGGTTACATATGTCAGCATATTATATATTCATAAGTAGATGGCTTCTGCATATGGAGTTCCATCAGCCTTATGGGTTTTAACCATGTTGCATGCACACACACCTCACACACATGAAATCCAGGCCTCTTTTCAATGAATGGGCAGAATAGTGTAAGAAACAAAAGGCATACAAAAATGATGCATGTGAAATCTCATAAATAATTCTTAGAAAGCTGAACATGTCATTCTCATATATATATACGAGATGATAGCACCTAAGAACATAAGAAACTCGTGGATTAGCCCAGTGGCTCATCTAGTCCAGCATTATGTTCTCAACCAGATCTGGCCAACTAGATGACTGTGAAAAGCAGGACCTGAGAGCAAGAGTCCTCTGCCCTCCTGTGGTTTCCAGCAACAGCTATGTTGAAGCATTACATCCTCCAACTGTGGAATCAGACCATAGCCACCATGGGTAATAGCCTCTGATATCCTACTCCTCCATGAATTTTCCCAATCCTCTTTGTAAGCCATCTGTGTTAGTGACCATCACTGCCTCCTGTGGGATAGAGTTCCACAGTTTAACAACAATGCTAATGATAATTTCATTTATGAATCACTCCTCACGAAGCATATAGTTATATACATAAATGCAATTAAAACAATTGCATAAACATTACACCCACACACGCGCATGCATACACACACAAACCCCACATATAAAAGGTCAATACCAATACTAACTTGGGGGGGGGGAGATCTTCATTTATAAGTTTAGTTGAGATTTTGACAAGTCATCATCTTCAAGGATAAAAAGATCTTATTCTACTACCCTGTTCCATTACCCCTTGTTGAACCTTGTTCACCAGGTGAACAGCTATAACAAGGTAATAGGACCATTCTATCCTCTTGAAAAGTCTGTGCTCTAAGTCACAGAGCATGGGCTTTTCAAGAGGAGAAAATGGTCAGGGGGGTGGCTAAGAACGACCCATTTTTTCCTTTCCTTTCTTTGTCGCTGTTCTCAGTCAGTATTTTTTGGACTCTGTGGTAGCTAGTGCCCATTAGGACTAGCTGGGCAAAAGGCAAAGGGGCCAGCAGTAGTTGGCACCAGAGTCAATGGCAGCAGGGTCCAGCTAGTTCTAGGTTTGCTCCCATCACTCTCCCTGCTGAGCTCTACAAGGGGCAATGCCAAGTCTTAAAGAAGAGGAAGCTGGCAGGCAGGGCCACTTCCTGGATTGGCTGCAAGTAAGAAAGCAGGCAGGTGAGGGTTGGCTGATAGTAGACCGAGACTGGAGGGACAGTGCCCCTAATGGATGAGCCTCCACTGCCTGGACTGCAACTGCTATCTTGGTACCATATCCTCAGTGCTCCTTCTTTCTCATCCTAGACATTCAGGGTTGTCGTTGACAAGGAATCCAGTTTGGCCTTGTGGTGATGTCATTATAGTTCAATGCAACCAATACAGAGCAAGAGCAATATTTCCGTCACATTGAATGCAAATCAAATCCAGAGGGGGCTCCGGCCATCATGGGGGTCTGGTAGGGAAAGGGTGTGTAGCCATTCCACCAGGTCCTTCTACCTGAGCAATCTTCCCCATGGTAACTCAACTGGTTCATCTAATCCATGATAGGAAAGTCTCATCATATTTTGGAAAACCCTGTCTTTCCGTTCTAAAGTTTAGGACAGCAGTACAAAAGCAGCAGTCCAGTTCTTTACTGCATTGGCAATCTCTGGGTACCTGACACCAGAGGAAAATAATGGGAAGAGATATTCCACCTTCCTGTGGAGTATTGATTTCTTTCCCCTTTTGCTCTTCACCACAGCCTTTCACTCATCTTTTCCAAAAGCTGGCAGGTGAATGAAATACAAGGTTTGTGAGTCTGAAACTATAAAAAGTGACAGCTCCATCCCTCCAAGTGATAGCTTTTCAAAGGAAAGCGTGTCCTGGACAGACAGAGCAAAACCCAGATGCCTGCAGAGGCCAAATAAGTTTCTTTTCCTCCCCCTTTCAATGCAAAACATAGCCAGGAAAATCAAAACAGCAGGTAGATTCAGAGTGAGTTGATGCTCAACTCACTCACTCATGAAGTGGAAAAGAGTACATGTTGAGAACCTCATTGATCCGGAATGACAGTCCACTTACCCATCATCAGTTGTCTCCACCAAGATATGATAATCATAAGAGCCCTGCTGGATCAGACCAAGAGCCAATCTAGTCCAACTCTCTGTTCCCATAGTGGCCAGCCAGATGCCCATGGGAAGTCTGCAAGGAGCAATCACTTTCTCCTTACCTGCAGTTTCCAACAACTGGTATTCAGAGGCATCCTGCCTCCAGAAGTGAAGGTAGACTAGTCATTGGTCACATACACATTGCGACTAATAGCCATTGAAGGATGTTGCACAAGAAGTGTGCACATAGTGACCCACCATTCCTGATGTCTGTATAGTGCTTCTAAATTAGCTAAGATTTAAAGGCAACAGAAATGCAATGTCTGTTAATTTATTTAAAACATTCAATTTGTTTATTCATTACATTATTCTCCAGCCCTTTCCTCTAGGAGTTCACAGTACAGTGGTACCTCAGGTTAAGAACTTAATTCGTTCTGGAGGTCTGTTCTTAACCTGAAACAGTTCTTAACCTGAAGCACCACTTTAGCTAATGGGGCCTCCTGCTGCTGCCGCTGCACCGCTGGAGCACAATTTCTGTTCTCATCCTGAAGCAAAGTTCTTAACCCGAGGTACTATTTCTGGGTTTGCGGAGTCTGTAACCTGAAGCGTCTGTAACCTGAAGCGTATGTAACCCGAGGTACCACTGTAATATAAACCGTTCTCTGATTTCTCTTCCCTTTTGTCCTCAAATAACCTTGTGATATAGAGTAAGCTGGGGCGAGGTTTGATGTAGATTTCATGGCTGAATTTGAGATTTCAACCAGGGTCTTGCACTCCTAGTCCAACACTATAACCACTATCCCACCAAATAGCGGCTCAGTGTGGCTTGCGAAGAAACAAAAAGCAAATGACAATAAATACAAAAAAAGAAAACTGGCAGTAGCAATATAGCAGAAGTTCTTGTCCTGGCCTCCATAGCAGTCCAGGCAAATAAATGCATTTGAATTTGCCATCCTCAAGATAAGTGAAAAATCACCAAATAAATGGTACTGGGGGAAGCATTCCATAATCATGGTGCCACCACTGATAAGGCCCTATTAAGTGGAATGGTGAATTCAGCTGCAATAGTGTTGGGATCTTTTCTTTCAGCCTGTCTTGTGATGTTTCAGCTGTGGGCCAGGACTTGAAGCCTCCTTCCTTTGGGTGGAGATGGGAGACAACACACTGCAGCACCTGTGCAGTAGACATTCCCCCCCCCCACCACCCTGTGGGCTTCTGGGTAGTTTGGAGATAAATTCATGGAAACACAAAGGGATTCTATTTTGTGGTATTTGCTGCTCTGTAGAAGGCCCTCCTCAGAAACCAAGAAGTGTAAATCATAATTTTCCAGGAGAAAAGTTCAATGAACTTATTGTCAGGGGAAAACATAAAGTCTAGAGAAAGAAAAATTCAATTTTCTTGGGGAAATTACAAAACACAATTTATCCTTTTAGATTGACATTTAGAAGCAATATTGTCTATTCATTTCATCCCCACATTACTATTATTATTATTATTATTATTGTTTGTTTGGTTTGAAGAGACTCAAGTGAAATGGCATGTTTGGAGCTTTATTGCAATCTAAAAGTGATCCCTTTTTGTTGTGATGGTGGTTCTTTCAGTCTGACATTTTCAGAAAAGGAATGCTTAGTTTCACGGCACTTTATGACATTTTTGCTCAGGGCCAAATTGCAGACTGATTTTGAAATGCTGATACATCCCCCAAGGTAGGATTTCTGTATTTGAAAAGCTCCAGGACTCATTTAAGAACTTAATGTTGTTTTTTTAAAAAAGTAGAGAGGGGAAAGTTCGAAGATATATATAATACCTTTGTTCCGTAATGAATTGGTTTTTTATTTTTATTTTATTTCAGGAGAAATAGAATATCAAAAAACCCATTTCTTATTTCCCGCCTTAGCTGATCCATTATTTGACTGCAGTCCCTACATGTAGCTCAGCTGTAGATCACCTGCTTTGCATTCAGAAAGTCCCAGGTTCAAAAGAACCTTGTATTTTAATGTTTGAAATGGTTATGTTTTTTATGTATAAAATTATCAAAAACCCAATTTTCAATCCCTGGAATCTCCAGTCAGTGTTGGCAATAGTGAGCGAGCTCTTAATTTGGGTTATTACATTTCTATCCCATCTTTCCCCCCCAATGAGCCAAGGTGATTCTGCACCCCCCAACCACTTTTCCCCTTCATAATAACCCTGAGAGGTAGGCTCTGCTGGAAGACCAAGGTGACCTAATGAGTATTGCTGAGTGTGGATTTGAACCTGGTTTCCTAGGGTCCAGAAGTGGATTTAGGGAAGCGCAACTGTTAGCTATTTGTGACTGAGAAATATAAGCCTTACGCAAATAGTTAAAGGTAACTTTTACTTGCCAGTTGAATGGTTGAACAACAAGTATGATTTGCAAACTCCTCCAGACAGCATCTGCATGAAGTCTCCACACCTCTCACCTTCAAAGTCAAGAGAGAACTATCAGAATAACCAACCAGCTCCCACTGCCAATTACCAGTCGCCACCTTCTTTCCCCAACACCACTTACTCTTTGTGAAATACATTTCCAATGAAATTACATTGCAAATTCTAACAGCAAACGGTTCGGTTGCGCTGGCTGCAGAGCCTTGGGGGCGTTGCAGGGGGTGCCACGACTATGATGTAGAATGGAAAGTAAGAAGTTGGGAGCGCACCCCAAATTTTGGCATCGCTGGAATTTGAGACCCCAAGGTCTCCCACTTCAGGCACTAGTCTAACACTCTAACCACTGGCTAGAAGGTACCAATGGGCCAAGTCAGCTTCCCGTGTTCCTGTTTGAAGCAGGGTGGAGTCAGATACCGTGAAGAAAAATAAACAAACCTCAAAACAGTTGTCAAATGGCAGGTGAGCCACAAGAGGGCAGTGGTCCCCCAACCTCAAAGTAACTGCAAACAGAGAAACTCAATTAGGATGTTCATTTACGGTAGAGTGATTTCGAATTAAATGCATTCTCTAGCTTTTCATGCAACTTACAATAGATGTTCAAGCAGCAACTTACAATGTTCAAGCAGAAAAACTATGCACCCCCCCCCCCCGATTGAGATCCGCAAACAGCACCGCTTTTCTGGGTGATTTTCCATCGGCTGTTTGTGAACGTGGCAGGCTTCAGGCTTCATATCATGGCTTGTATGCTTTTTTATGGCTGTAGTAAAGTCTTCCTAAGCATCTGCTAACACAGGGGGTGGAAAACCTTCATCCCACAGGCCAAATTTGGCCCATGTGGCCATTTTCTCCAAACCACACCCACATGCACATCTGTGACACTGGTGCATTCTGAAATGGCAGCAGGGTTGTTGTTGTTTTGATGGAGGAAGGGTTAGGGGGTTGTTGACACCTAGTCTAGTCCTTATTTGTGGATTTCCCCAATTCATTTGACACATTAAAGTGTCTTTTATTTTTATTTTTTTTTAAAAAAATGTGAAAAATTCAATATAATTCTTCCTATACTGGTATTTCCTCAATTTACCATCTGAGGCAGGACTTAATTTGTGTCAGGGCTTATCCCTGCATCTTATATCAGTCCCAGGGATCCTTCTTTCAATATCTGGCCAATAATAGAAAGGGGACTCCCTTTGAGCTGGATCCCAGTTCTTCCTTTTCGTCACTACTATGCAGCCAACTGAATTCTTCCATACACCAACCTGCTTCCCTCAGTTGACAATGATTTTGTACTGAGATGTAATGCCAAACCATTTTATTGCAGTCTCACCCACCTTGGTGTCCTCCAGATATCTGAACTACAACTCCCACCAGCCCTGGCCACCATAGCTAGTGGTTATGGATGGATGGGAACCGTAGTCTAAAAAAAATCGGGAGGACACCAGTTTGGGGAAGGCTGATCCTGAAAAGGCACTTAGATCCCCTGGGCTCACACACTCCGCATTCCTTGTCCTACTCCACTGTGGTTGTACGGAGATGAGAGGTTTCTGCTTTCGTTTTAGATTAATTGCAGTTCAGCATTTTATTTTATTTTTAAAATATACACATATCTCCACCTTGGGACCAAAGGCAGAGAATGTGTGGTTCCTGATGAGTTACCCATCCAGGCCTGCTTAGCTTTAACAAGGTGGTGGCTTCATGTGCCCAAGAGCTATGACACCCAAACCCTAAACTGTGGCTGGTCTTAACTGTAGTTAGTGAAAACAAGGCAATTTCATAAGCCAATATTAACTGTAGTTAATATGAACCACAGTTTATCCACTTTTGGATGTCAGGACAAACTGCGGTTAATCAACAAAAGAAGCAAAAGCTTCTGAACTCCTCCTCATGGCTGCACCAGAAATGATTGGAGGAGGGGAATGTGCAAGTCAGCTGGAGGAAAGCTGAACTCTGTGGTTTAGCATTATGTCTCACCTAGCCAGTGCCTCTTAACATGCCACTTCCACTCACTTCTTCTGCAAGAATTACTAAATTACTTGCAGAATTTGCACAGCACTCCTCTGCTATAGATGTTTTCTATTGCATTCATAACTAGCTGGTCCTTTAGGACAAATTGGATGCTGCCCCACTGAATGCAGCCCACACCCAATTGCCTTCTTATTTCACAACTTAGCCCAGGGGATGGCATTAGCTGTCAAGTTCCTTCTCTTTGGTCCCCATAGAATTCAGTAGGGAGAAAGATGGGGTCAAGACTTGGTTTAGTTGATTCTGTCTGCCATTAGCTTTGACACCATCTTACTGTTGGCCTCTGTGCTGCTTGGCCTATTCAGTATCAATGGGCACCAGCCACCACTGGGTAACAGTACTGCTAAATTGGGAAAGAAAGAAAGAAAGAAAGAAAGAAAGAAAGAAAGAAAGAAAGAAAGAAAGAAAGAAAGAAAGAAAGAAAGGCTGGAAGGAAGTTTTGAGCTCACCCCCTCCCCCTTCTTTTTGGCAGCCGACAGGCTGGCTTGGGAGATTTCTCTCTGTCAGCCGAATGAAGGCGAGAGACAAAGCGAGAATTCGTGTGGAGTACCGAAGACTGTCGGACTCAATTATATGTAATGGGCTTTGCAACCCAGTGATTAATTTGGTAATCAAAGCAGATATTACAGCAACGGCTGGCAATGGGGAAAAATAATCTAAAATAGATATAAAACATTTTTCGCCTCAAAATTGGCAGCTGATATCTTTCTGTTTTATGAGAAGTGGCAGGGAGGTGAAAGAGAATGGGAGAGGTGCCTATCATAGCAAAAAGGGAGGTGGGGGGAAGGTTTCTGTGTTAACTCACCCGGGCTCGCAACTGCTTGATGTTTCCTTTCAAAAGCAAATCAGACGTGCTCTCTTCTGCTTTTGAGGTCAGGGGTGGGGGTTGCACTCCCCGTATTATAACATTCGTATAGCTCAACTTTTTCCACCCTTCCAGTTTCAGAATGCTTTAAGGAAAGGCGCCAGCTAGTTATATTACTATCAATATTGCATTGTACACCTTGAGTTCTTATGTGAGTCTTAATGGGAACAAGGCTTCGGTTCTATCCTAATCTGTGCTAGACCCCAACAGCCAGTAACCCCCTTCCACACACTTGGATTAGGGATGGGTGAATCTGTTGATTTTGGTTTCTCACAGTTTTTCATTTGACCAGTCTTTAATTCCATTTTCCACTTTTCCACATCCGTTTGCAATGATATTAATAATAAAAGGTCCTCATGAAACCAGACCAGCATTTTAGTGCTGATTTCTCATAGTGAATATTTTTTGCAAAGCAATTTCCCCTATTATAATGCATTTTGCATGTCTTTTTCACTAATGTATACATTTACATGCACACTTTACCCAGGTCTGTGTATTTTTGTACGCATTACTTGGCTTGAGAGTTGTGCTGCAAAATTCAGAAAATGTAAATTTTGAAGCATGGCTGTGTTTCACTTTGCTTATTGTTTTGAAAGGTGTGAATTATTTAGGCTTGCCTTTAAATGTGAACTGATTTGGTCCCCACTCCATTCCTAGCTAGGATACAGTGATAAAGTAGGTGGGACTTGTGGGCAGTTAACACCTGTCAAGGTAACTGAGAAGCCAGAATCACTTTCCAGGCAAACAAGAATCCAGTGTAGGAGGAATGAGGCCTCATGACCATCTTCTCAGTATAAAATTCAGAAATGTACCCCATGTTTATTCTGCTGACTACAAAGAGGAGGAATTAGTTTTGCTTTTGGCTGTGCAAATGGTCCAAACTTTAAAAATAAATCAAGGAACAGGGTAAGACCATCAAGTTAAGTCTCTATCGAAAGTGAAGACTATGACTCAGACTATTGAAGGACTGTACCCAGTGGGTACTCTAGCAATGCATGCATTTTATTAAATGAATAAATAATCTAGATTGATTCTAGAACCTGCTCTCCACAAGGATGACTGTGATTACTTGATACATGTTTGGAAACCCATCCCTTGATTAGGTTATCCATGCCCTTGCTTTCCTGCACATGTCTCACATGAAGAAGGAAGTGGTGGTTGTGAGCTTGGCATATGTATGCCCGCACACAACATCACTGGGTAGGTGTGGACATGCCCCCCATTGCTGGGACCACCTACATCTATTTTAATATTTTCAAATACAGTAGTACCTCAGGTTAAGAACTTAATTCATTCCGGATGTCCGTTCTTAACCTGAAACTGTTCTTAACCTGAAGCACCGCTTTAGCTAATGGGGCCTCCTGCTGTCACCGCACCATGCACGATTTCTGTTCTCATCCTGAAGCAAAGTTCTTAACCCGAGGTACTATTTCTGGGTTAGCATCTGTGACCTGAGGCATCTGTAACCCAAGGTACCACTGTAGACACACTGCAGGGTAATGCAGAATCAATCTGCAATGAGTCCTGTCCCCCCT
Source organism: Podarcis pityusensis (assembly GCF_964106645.2). NCBI lineage: Eukaryota > Metazoa > Chordata > Lepidosauria > Squamata > Lacertidae > Podarcis > Podarcis pityusensis. The sequence goes on along the minus strand of NC_138040.1, from coordinate 20,066,467 downwards.
CTCCTCCCCCTTTCCCAGATTGAAACCAGTTTAACAGAAAGCACTTTTCATGGGGGGTGGGGATGCAAAAAATCTAGGTTGTGTGTGGACTACATATAAAAAGCAAGTGCTGAGTCCTCATTGATTCTAGAATAAAATGCTATGTTGCACACAGCCTATCCCTATAACTAAGTGCTTACTAACCCAGTTGCAAAATCTGGAAGAACAATGGTGCCCTGTGCTTTCTCCACCCTTCCAGATTTTGCCTTCTTGTCGAATATCATGGATTAGAATGTGACTGTCAGACAGTGCAGGGGAAGCATTCAAAGCTATTTGCCCTGTAGGGTAAACTGTCCACTGAGAATGCTTTGCTATAACCACGTCCTTCCGCTCTCCTTCCCATAAGCCTTACTTCTGGTCTCAGTGGGATTTTGAAGCCAAGCAGCAGGAAGTGTCTATTTTTTCATGGAAGCAGCTGGACAGAGAAGGTGATGGAGATGGAAGCAATGCATTTCCCTGACCTAGTCCTAGCTAAAAGCATAGGGCACAGTCTAGGTGGCAGGCAGGCACATTTGCTCTGTACTGGGAAGATGAAGAAGAAAGCCATTTGCGCAACAGCAGAGACACATTGTTTTTACGGCCACATTTGCACCTAAATTACCATCAGACCCAGGATCATCATCCATTACCCACTGATGTGAAGAGAAGTGCCAGGCCAGATACCTGCAACAGCTGTTATTTTCCTTGGCTCTTATATTTTTGGACCCCATCTCTGACATGCACATCAGGGACAGGCAGCTCTCAGTGACATGGTGTAGTATGTGCTTTAATCCTTCCCACAGAATAGTGACACACTGGAGGCTCCCATATATCTGTATGTATGAAGATACAGATATAGACCATATTATACTGCAGTATCACTTTAAGGAGCCATGGCTTTCTCCAAAGAATCCTTGGCACTGTGAGTTGTTAAAGGTGCTGAGAGTTATAGGTAGGAGTCTCCTCTTTCTCTCCCAGAGCTACAATTCCCAGTCTTCCCTGGGGAGAGGGATGGACTTTTAAACCACACTGATAACTGTAGCTTTGTGAGGGGAATAGGAGTCTCCTAACAACTACAGTACAAACACCCTAAGCAAATTGTAATGACCAGGATTCATTGGGGGAGACATGGTACCACAGTGTCTTATGATTAGTTTTGGGGTTATTAGTTGCCCACTCTTCACCATAAGGTCCCTGGGTGGGTTACATCAACCAAAACACACCATTAAAAACAGTTTAAAATGACTTGCAATCACAAAAACAGGTCCTAAAAATATACACCTCATCAACATCCAGCATAAAAAGAGAGGCGTCTTCAACATTTATTGAAATATGTACAACGAAGGTGCCAGATTCACTTCTGTGGGGAGGCAGTTCCACAACTTAGGGGCTGCCACAGAGAAGGCCCTTTAATGTACAGTGTGGAGGCAGCCACAGTTGAAGATATGGTAGCCCGCTGTCCTTTTTTAGTTTCTCCTGTACTGGACTCCTGCAGCCAAAGCCTGTGTGTTTGCTTTGTGTCAGCTCATCAGGTGCCTAGGAATTGCAATAGTTTTTTCCATCTCTCTCTTTCTTTGGCTCTGTTTCACCTTTGCCTGTCAGACAGCTTTCTGGATAGTGGAACACAGCTTTTTTATTATTACCTCTTGAAGAACAAAAATTAAATTAACAACATTGAAACAAAAAGGGGGGATCTCACCTAACTTTGACCTCTTTCTACTATGCTTCACACAAGTAGACAGGGAGAGTTCACTCCAGGGCTATTTCTTGGATGGCTGAGAAGAACCTAAACTTTTCACTTTCAAATTAACCTGTCAAATCATATATTCGTTTATAAGGCCAAGCGAACGAGGGGCCGAGATATTATCACACATCAATTAAAGGGGAATTAATTACAATTTTCTAGTCTTAGCACATTAACACTCCCTAAACAAAAGAGACGATTTTATAGACTTGATATAGGGAGAAGTAGGTAATAACAATGCACTTTGGTGGCATTTCTTGATTGTTGAAATGGCCCTCACAATGCAGGCTTCTTTCTTTGAACTGGATACTACCAGCTTTTGCTTGAATGGAACAGTTTTCTTTCTTTGGACTCATCCAAATTACCTGTTCATTGAGCTTCCACCTTGATTTGTTTCCAGTGAGATTATATGACATTGCATCAAGCATTATCCCACATTTCCCAGAGAATTTTCCTGTCACTTTCACTTAAAAAAACACCCTAATTAATCATTGATCACCCCCCCCCCCAAAAAAAAAACCTAATTAAACTTTGGTTCACACATTAAAAGCTTGTCTCCCAAAGCAGGTTAACGTTCTTTCCAAATTCTTACGCACTTGTGGGCACTGGGGAGGGTATTCCTTAAAACTGGGGCAACTATTGGAAAGGCCTGCTTTTAGCCCAAACTTGGATCACCTATCTCATCACAGTATTTCAAAACCAGTACAATCCACTGATCTTAACAAATGGTGGGCCTAATATCCTGCCCTGTATAAAGCCATACCCTCCAACATTTCTCTGATGAAAATAGGGACATTTAAAATAATTCAAATAATTATAATTATAAAATTATAATTATAATTATATCCCACCCATCTGATTGGGTTGCCCTAGCCACTCTGGGTGGCTTCCAACATACATAAAAACATACATAATAGAACATTAAACATTGAAAACACTCCCCTATACAGGTCTGCCTTCAGATGTCTTCTAAAGCTTGTATAGTTGCTTGTCTCCTTGGCTCGGGGATTGCAGCCATACCCTCCAACATTTCTCTGGTGAAAATACAGATGTCTTAAGGAAAAGCAGGACTTTCCAGAATCAATTCAGAAACAGGGAAGGCTTCTGTAAATCTGGGACTGTCCCTGGTAAATAGGGACACTTGGAGAGTCTGTATGGTATAGAATCCATACCAAGCCTGACAAGCAAAGTGCATCAGTCTCTTAGCGCATGACAACATTTTCATTATTTTGCCCTGCACTGACTGCTTGTCTTTATCATTTTTTAATACTTTGGGGGCACACACACACCCCGGACCAATCACACACCACATCTGGAGGACACAACACTTGACATATTTTTCTGGGATCTGATATTTCTAAATCAACCACAGCAAACTTCTGAATGCCACCAGCTGTTCAAGGAATTGCATCTTGTTTCCAGACAGGTGTTGCTGTCTGACTCTTCCAGTTTATTAAATCCCATATTTCCCCTCCATCATGGATTCATGTAGACTCTGAGAACCTTAGGGGTGATCTTTGTGGTCATGTGTGCATCAGGTCCTTCTCTCTATACTTGTTTTTATGCCTGTGAGATGTGAATGGTATATCTGCATCAAGTTACCACTTTTCTTAATATAAACATGACGAAAGGGGAAAACACACATGCAAGTACTCTCTCACACACCTCAATAATAACAGTTTGATAAGTGTATGGCATTCTCAATCAACGCATATGTATTTTGCATCCAGTTCTGTATCCCAGCTACAAAACAGATTACTTGGTTAGAGCATGGTGCATATTCCTGCATTGCAGGAGGTTGGATTAGACGATCCTCAGGGTCCCTTCCAACTCTGATGTTATGATTCTCTGAATCATTATTCTACTACAGCAATAATTCCTGATAATAGCTGAGACAGTGCCCACTTCGCAAGGGAATTTAGCAAGCCCTCTGGTTAAGCTGTGCCACCATGCCTGGGAAAGAGTCCAGGTTGCCAGTATTATCCCATATATTTGGCATAGAGCCAAATTATGTGCATGTTTACTGGACTAATGTATTGTTTGGGAATCCAGCCTTGCCTTATGAAGGACATTGCAGCTCCATGTGGTACACTTGGCTCTGCTCTTTGTGAGTGCCACACAGAGATAGTTGAAGAATGCTCTTCTTTCTTAGCACCAGATAAGCCCAAGGCATGGTGAGGTGCTTTTAGTAGGCCAGGTCAGCTCTAACAGGCTAAGGCTCTCAGAGCTTTGAAGTCATCTGAGGATGGAGGAGGAGGAGGAGAGAAAGAAGAAGTAGTTGTTTCTTCTGAGGTGATCTCCCTTGGGGATGATGAATTGGTCGAGAAGAGGACCAGAACACGAATGGGCTGTAGCTCAGTGAGTGGTACAGCATCTGTTTTGCATGCAGAAAGTTCCAGGTTTAATCCCTAACAGCTCCATGTAGTGCTAGGAAAGACTCATTGCCTGAAACCCTGGAGAGTCACTTGTCAGTCATTGTAGACAGTACTGAGCTCAACAGACCAATGACTTGACTCATTAAAAGGCAACTTCTTATTATCCTATGCTAATGCAAAGGAGTCTCATTTGCCTTGAACAGACTGCATTGCAGTGCTAAAGTCAGCACTGTGAGGTCTCATCTGTCAACATGTGACAGGGATGGGAAAGAAATCTGCCAAATTGTGGAAGGACCATAGCTTGGTGGTAGAACATATGCTTTGATGGAAAAGGTTCCAAGTTCATTCACTGTCAAAGTTGTCAAAGTTGGGCTGGCACAGATTCCCGCCTAAAACTCTGGAGAGTTGCTGCCAGTCAGTGTAGACAATGCTGAGCTACTTATTTATTTTTAAACAACATTTGTATGTCACACAGTAGAGGCTTAAAATAACAACTAGGTGGACCGATGCTATGACTGAGTATAAGTCAGCTTCCTAACCTCTGGCTGCCTTACAACCTAAGATGAGCCTTAACGAATTAGCCAAGATTTAGAGGTTTTGAATGTATATGTGTGAGAGATTTGTAGGGCTGAGAGTTATTTAGTACACATACAATGCAAACGTGCAACACACATACCCATCTGCTTAGTAAGTTGGCATGTATGTTGGGTAAGCATGTACAGAATTGTGGTTTTGCAGCAGTGCCTCTACCAAGCCTTACTTGGCAATGCAAGCAAGCAGACTTGGGGAGCTTCCCTAGCCATTCCTCTGGGCTGCCTTGCTCTCGCTGCAGCCGCTCTCGCACGCTTTCTCCTTCCATCCCTAACTCATATCAGATAGCTCTGCCTTCGTCTCCCCAGATAATCCTTCTCTGACCGCTTTGCCCAGAATCCCAAATTGAATGACTGCTCTTCAGAAATGAGGATTAGCGTGTTGATGGGATGAGTTACACATGGCCACAAAGGTCACCCCTGAAGGCCAAGTTGCTCAGAGTCTGTGTGCATATCCACAAGGGAGAGAGACGGAGGGATTTAATGAAATGGAAGAACCAGGCAGCAACACCCGTCTTGAAGCAAGGTGCAATTTATTTAATAGCTGGTGGCATTCAGCAGGCTGCCATGGCTGATTTTTTTTTTTTTAATGTTGGATCCCAGCAAATGAATCAGAGTTGCTTTCCCCAGATGTGTCGGGTGTTTTGTACCTGTGTGTGCATGCACACATAAATGCACATGACCCAAAGCATTAAAAACTACAAAAGGCAGTTAGAACATGCTAACCTCTTTCCATGTACAGAGTCAACAGCAATCTGTGTAGACAAGAGATATAATAGAGGAAACATTCAGGCTTGGGGAAGGAGCAGAATCATTGGCAAAGTGAATCCATCACAGAGGAGACCAAGGACAGAGAACCTCCAGGTACTGTTGGGTTTCAACTCCCACCAGCCCCTAACCCAGCATGGCCAATGGTCAGAGTTGATGAGAGTCACATTCCAACAACATCCAGAGGGCCATAGGTTAGCCACTCCTACATTAGACAGTACTGGGCTGGATGAACCAATGATCTGAGTCTGGAATAAGTCAATTTTAACATGTACTTAGCTATACACATTGTTTATTTATTTAAAGTTTGTTCCACAGGGCTCCAAAGCAATCATTGTGAGATAAAACAACAGAGGACATAATAAAAAGAAGTTTTAAAACACAATCAGCAGGAAAGCTAGATGAACCCAACTGTCTGGGGAGAATAGATTAACTTAAATTAATGGTCCCCCCCTCTCTCTAGCTCTCTCTCTCTCTCTTAAATGGCAGTTTATGAATCTTTGAAAGATTAAGTGGAAAGTGGCTAGATGCACTTTTCAAGTCATAGTATCTGGTCCTGTGACTGAGAAGGCTCAGTCCAGAAGAATCCAATCTTTTGTTCCTCCCACTTTTCCATCTTTCCCCTACCCATTTCCCCACAGTCCATGATGGACTGTGGACCTTTGGCTGAATTTTTTTATTCCCATCCCTGGTTAAGAGGCAAGTTGCAACTCACAATTTCTAGTATCTGGGTCTGTGACTGAGAAGCATCATGTCAGAATCAAATCTCTTTTCTCCTCCCACTTTTCCCTCTATCCCCATCGCTGGAATATGGCTGCTGGAAAGTTGTCTGTGATGGAATATGGCCTTCAGGCTGGAAGGTATTCCCCACTCCTGGTTAGAAGGGAAGAGGATAGTTGCCTCACCCAAGTACTAGTGCCTGGGTCTATGGCTGAGAAGAACACAACCCTTGGTCATGGTGGTGATAGATCTCTGTAGTCAGGCAGGCCCATGTGGGAGCAGGCGGTCTGCTGTTGACTGAAAATAACTTTAAAATAAATCCTGCACATCAGATTCTAATGCAATAGCTTCCACGCATTCTCCTAGCAATGACAAGAGTAATATAAATACCATATGAAATATTAAGGCTGTTGAAATACTAATACTGTTGAGAGATGACAGACACCCACTATTTGTAGTTTCTGTAAACAATTTAAGGCATTTTTGCCTTCCAGCAAGCTTTTCCCCATGCATTTAAAAAATAAATAAATGTTTAGGTCTCTGCTTTGGGTGTGGGTTGTAGCTGATTTACCTCTACTCAGAGCTGACCCACTGGTTTGCTCTGAGTATGACTAGCATTGGATGTGGCCCTTTGCTTCTAAATGTGTTTTAACTGTTTTAGTGTATGGTTGTAAATAACCTTGAAGTTTAAAAATGTGATGAATAAATTAACAACCACAACCATGGAGAGACTGCCATCCAGGGACTACCCGTGGGGGCTGGGGGGGGGCAGCATCAGAGAGCTTGTGCTGAGTTGGCCTGGTTGTTTATGGGTGCATTTAGATGTGGGGAATATTGTATTAGTTTTTCTGATTATAATGCTAACACTTTGTCATGTTTTCTAATGTTACTTTCATGCTGCAATACCTGTGGTATTATGGAACTACAGTGGTACCTCGGGTTATAGACGCTTCAGGTTACAGACTCCACTAACCCAGAAGTAGTACCTCGGGTTAAGAACTTTGCTTCAGGATGAGAACAGAAATTGTGTGCTGGAGGTGCAGCGGCAGTGGGAGGCCCCATTAGCTAAAGTGGTGCTTCAGGTTAAGAACAGTTTCAGGTCAAGAATGGACCTCCAGAATGAATTAAGTTCTTAGTCTGAGGATTCACACCAGTGGGTGTCGGACAACATTGCTACTCTCTCCTTTTCCCACAAGCCTGCTTCTGTCCTATCATGATAAAAATGGCAGGAATGAACTATGCTGGTATAGCACCTGAAATTTTGTCACGTTACTCTTGCAATTTTCCAGGTAAAGGGGTCTGCAAACAGCCCCCCCCCCCCCGAATCAGACAACACATAAATGTGTGTTAAATGCACACTATATTCCATTAATTTTCTGGAGGTGGCTTCTACATCATGTGAAAGTTCAAATATAATGTGGAAATAAACAGTTAGGGAAATGTCAGGGAAAAGGAATAATCTGTTATGTGAATGCAGCCTAAGTCATCCAGCCAAGATGTATGGAGAATTTTTGGTACATCTCAGGTGCAGATGTGCAGTTAAGGTGCAATGAAATGCCCATCTGTATGTACCCTAAGGGTGCAAACTTGTCCATGCCTACTCAGTCAGAAGTAAGCCTCACTGAGTTCATTGGGGACTTACTCCCAAGTAAGTTGTTGAGCAGGGTTGCAGACTCAAATGCTAAACCATTTTCCAAACTGCAAATTAAGAAGTATCAATTGCAATTTAATTCATACCTTTGCAATTCCTGAATAAACTGTGAATTATTCAAAGCCACTTAAAAGTTCATTGACATTCCCTAAGGGAAGACAGGGCCTGGATTTGAGTAGTTCTGGGAAACAAACAGTTGATTTGTAAATTAGCAGAGCTTTATCTATTTATTTCAAGCCTGGCTCAATCATACCTGCTAATGTCGTATGATTTAAAGGCTCACAATAACAGCTTAACCTCCACGCACATTTTAAGGTTGCACTTTTTTAATGCTGACTCCAGGAAACCTTTTAACAATCCAAGTCATACACTCAGGGCAGTTAATGAATCAAAGAATGAATCTCTTTTGTGGCACTCCAAATATTGCTGGGCTATAGCTATGATCAGCTCTGGCCATTGGCCACTTTGGAAGGGAGCTGAAGTCCAACAACACCTAGGGCTGGAAGTCTCTCCATCCCTGTGAAAGATGCCTATAGATGGAGCAGAGAATTTAAGCCCTGTTTGCAATTGTAAACATGGGTCCAGGGACTGGTTACTATTCTGTATTAATTTAGAGACCTAGTGTTTTACATATACTTTATTCAGCTCATGCTACCAATAACTCTGTAGCTGCAGCCCCCTATTCATAACTGCAGGAATGTACTGTGAAATATGTAGTTTAAGATAATCAATTCCACTGAAGGATTTGTTGGGAACAAAGGAAGTTCCCTTATATTGAGAGGTTTTGCACATGACAGTAAACCATAGTTTAGCATTCCAAGGATGAGCCAAAGTGAGCTTCAGGCTCCCCACCTCTGTTGGTGTGGCTGTGAGGAGGAAATTGAAACGTTCTGCTTGTCTTAGAGTAACTACAATTTAGCATTATGCACTGAAACTGATTAATCTTAACTGTGGTGTATGGAAATAAGTTAACTTATTAAACTAAAATTTGAGTATAGCTTGAGTATTCAACATACTCTACTTAAGATGAACCACAGTTTGCTGGGTATCAACAACACAACAAACTGATCAATTTAACACACCGTACTTAAGGCTAACCACAGTTTGTTGGGTATTAAAAATAGAAACAAAAGCTTTGGAACTCCTCTTCACAGCTCTGTTGGTGGAAGAGGGAGGGGCATGTAAGCCCAATATGCTCTGCCACTGAGTTGGGAAAGGTGGAGGCACTGTTTTAGATTTAGGGAAAACTTTTAGCCCTACATCAATGTACATTTAGAATGAATGAAACTGAGAGACTGGGCATTTAAAAAAAGAAGAAAGAAGAAGAAATGGTGGGATTTATTGTAATTTACGATAGAAGCCATGTGCGTGTTTGTGTAAACCAACACAGAATGATACAAGATAACACTGAGCCAAAATGTAGCAATAGCTCAACTTTGCTTGTTTCTTTGTCATAAAACAGTGTGAACATGGGCATGGGTTTCTGGGAAGGTAATTTTCAGAATCCTAGCTGATACGTAAGAAGACCATGATTATAGAGGATAAGGTTATTTATGGAGGATAAGGCAATCAGTCATGGCTAGCCATGATGGCTATGTTCTACCTCCAATGTCAGGGGGTGGATGAGCTCTTTCCCAAGGCTAGTTTCTTGGCCTGATCCTTCAGATAGGATCAGAACTACTGCAGTAACAGTGCCTCCACTGCCCATCTCACAGAATTTGTCCAAAAGGGCATGATGATCAATGATACCAAAAGCCACAGGGAGATCAAGAAGAAGGAGAAGGGTCACACTATGTAAATGTCACTCATCAGAGCCACTAAGACTTCCTGTGAGTTCAGTAGGCTTTGCTACACCATGCACACAAAGAACACAAACACAATCCACAGAACCTGAACATGAAAGAAATATAAGAAATTCCTTAGCTGCAGTAAGTCAAAATGAAGGGAGCAACACAGAATCCTGCCAGTTGCAGGTGGGAAGTACATTGAAGGGTCAATCCAGAAACCACAGAAGCTGCACCATTTCCTCTAACAAGCTGTTTGGAACTGAACTGATCAGAGAAGGCCATGCCCTGGCTCCTCCTGGGATTGGCTGTCATGCCCTCTTTGGCAGCTGAAGGAATTTCATTCCTTTAAAATTTGATGGGCTTTGCCTTTTCACACTGCTCACATTCCTTTTCCTGCTGATCCAAAAGACTCAAACAAAAGGAAGAGGTCTGACACGCTGCCTCTTAGGAGAAGACCAAAGTGGATTGTCCAGCTATGTCCAATGTCATCTTAACTTCTTTATTTGTAAAGCTGATATGAATTTGCTTCCCAGAATTCTCTTCTGTAAATTTTGTTCCTGTATATTCATCAGATATCCTCAGAATTGTCAAATACTGGGAAATTTCCTACCCTATATTTGGTACCTGTATTTGACATTTGTTGATATTTGAATTAAGAACGTAAGAACATGAGGAGAAGCCAATGGATGAGGCCAATGGACCATCTAGTCAAGAATACTGTTCTCACACTGGCCAACCAAATGTCTGTGGGAAACCTGCAAGCAGGATCTGTGCACAAGAGCATTCTTCCCTCCAGCCGTTTCCAGCAACTGACATACAAAAGCATTACTGCTTCCAACCATGGGAGCAGAACATAGCCACTATCGCTAGTAGACATTGATAGCCTTCTCTGTGAATTTGTCCAGTCCTCTTTTAAAGCCATTCAAGTTGGTGGCATCACTGCCTCCTGTGGGAGCAAGTGGCATAGCTTATGCAAAACTACCTGTCCTGAATCTAACATTTAGCTTCATTGAATGTCCCTGAGTTCTAGGGCTACGAGAGAGAAAGAAACAAACTTTTTTTCTATCCACTTTGTCCAAGCCATGCAGAATTCTATAAGCTACTATTGTCTCACCTCTTACTCGCCTTTTCTCTAAACTAAAAAAGTCCCAGATGCTGTAACCTTTCCTCATAGGGGAACTGCTCCACACCCTTGAGCATTTTGGTTGCCCTTTTCTCAACTTTTTCCAACTCTACAATACCCTTATTGAGTAGAGGCGACCCGAGCTTTACACAGTATTCCCAATGTTGTCAAATTCAGTATTTGGTGATTGCCATGGATTGGTGGGGTGCAAGAGATCCTCCTATAATTTAGGCTGTGACTCAGTTCAGAATGAGCTTAAGTAAAAATGTGTAAATAAATAAATCAGAAAGCAAATCCTTTTAATTTTGAGTTCATTCTGAAGTTCGCCTCTTCCAGTGATGATATTAGGAGTGCAGTGGGCCTCAACAGGTATAGCTAATGCGGATCACACTAGATGATGGGAGTTGAGATCAAAACAACATCTGGAAGGGTCACAGGTTTCCCATCCCTGGCCTAAGCTCTGGAGCTGTCTTCTGTCTTCTATAAGAATATAACTCTTCTGGGTTTCACCACTCCCTTATGCAGTTCTGCTAGGGAGTTGTTCAAAGTCAGTCACCCTTTCTTTCTCCTCACCCCCATTTTCCTTTGGTCCTCTCCTGACCATCTCTGGACTTCTTCCTGCTGCTCATCATTAGCTTGGTGCATGGCCATTCAGTGCTGCAGCTGAAGCTAACTAGTGGTGTGTGTGTGGAGTTTCTGTATGGGATAATGAGAACTTGCAGTACATATCACTCTTCCCCACCACCCCTGTGGTATATTTGTGCATCTGTGATCCATGGCAGGAATCCAGCTTGGTTAATTACATTCTGCTTACCTAAATTCCCTCTTCTCTGCATGGACAAGTTATTCTTTGGTGGCTGTCCTGAAGTAAACTTCATTACATTCTGGCTGGTCTTCCTTCCTTCCTTCCTTCCTTCCTTCCTTCCTTCCTTCCTTCCTTCCTGTTGAGAAGGAGAAGCAGTTCCTCCTTGCAAGTGCCTGCTGTTAGAATGTTGTATTGTTTATTCAATTCTATGTTAAGGAGGGGGGAGATTAAACAAGCATAAAACATGAGACGAAGGCAACAGAACCTGCAATAACTGAGATCAATAGGAATGGGAAGGGGGTGGGGGGAAGGACGAGATCCACGGCGCTCTAGGCATCCTTTCTGCATGCTAATAGGAGCTGTTATTAATATTATGTGGTGCCTTTCATCCCAGAGGATTCCAAATCACTTGCAAATTACCCATCTAAATCACTTTGGCCCAGCGCTGAACATGACCACCTCTGGGGTGCTGTATAACAAGACTTTAACTCTGTACTTGCAGTTGGACAGAGTATTAGCTTGGAGGGAAATGAATGGTGTGGGTGGGCTGATCAGAGGCAGAATGCTGTAAACCTGGATTATGGCAATAGGGAGCTTCTGTGATGTGACCTCTAAAATACTGTGTTTGGGCTGAATTGGATGTGACATTATTATTCCAAATACCAGTTGTGTGAATTGTTTGTGCCCTTTACCTACCCTGCTAAATAGCCTAATCTACATACACAGCACTAGAAAGTGGAGCTAAAGCAAGAGAAGTGGTAAAATAGATTGTACCAATTCATATTGCAATTGGGGAATCAAAGTTTGAAATCTTCCTTATATGTGCATGCTTGTGTGCAGCGATCTCCCTGCAAGTAGAAAACTAGCCTAGCAGAGAGATACCTGGGAGAGAGCTTGTCTGCCTGATCTGCTAGTTTGGGGCATTTTTAAAAATTCATAGAGTTGGCAGTCCAGCTTCAGTCTGCCTTCAGGCCTAGTTATGGCACTGAAACCATCTCATGACATTTGTAGAGAGAGAGCTGGGGATGGGTGAATGTGACCCTGCTCATTCCCCTTGATCTTTCAGCAACCCCGTGACTGAGAGGACAACTGGAGGACACTTTCCCCTTCAAAGAATCATAGAGTGGGAAGGGACCCAAAGGCAATCTAGTCCAACCCCCTGCAATGCAGGAATCTGAGCTAAAGCATCCATGGGAGATGGCCACCCAACCTCTGCCCAGAATTGGGCACAGTATTCCAGGTGTGGTCTGACCAAGGCAGAGTGGTACTGTTACTTCTCTTGATCTGGACACTATACTTCTGTTGATGCAGCCTAGAACAGTATTAGCTTTTTTTGCTGCTGCATCACACTGTTGACTCATGTTAAGCTTGCAGTCCACCAAGACCCCTAAATCCTTTTCACATGTACTGCTAGTAAGCCAAGTGTCCCCCATCCTATATTATTCCTGCCTAAGTGCAGAACCTTACATTTGTCCCTATTTAAATTCATTTTGTTAGCTTGCGCCCAGTTCTCCAATATGTTACGGTCATTTTGAATTCTGATTCTGTCTTCTGCGGCATTAGCTGACCCTTCCAGTTTAGTGTCATCTGCGAATTTGATGAGCATCCCCTCAAGTCCTTCATCCAAATCATTTATAAAGCTGTTGAACAACAACAGGCCCAGGACAGAACCCTGTGGCACACCACTTGTCACTTTTTTCCAGGATGACGAGGAACCATTAATGAGTACTCTTTGGGTTCGGTCAGCTGTTCCTCACTCTCCAACTTTAATAGTATTGATTGTAGAGGATGATTTGTTTTTCCAGTGATGCCCCTTATGGTTCTATGTGCCAAATTTAACGTAAGGGAACAAGTCTTTCAAGAAGACCTGCAACAGATGGCCCTGACAGACAGTGAGAAAAATGAAGCAAAACATGATAATATGATCATTAAAAGAGGTGAATGAATAGATTTTTGGATCCTCTCCAGCAGGTAAACAAGCAAGATAGTGTTGTATCTACCCCCCTCCCACTTTATAGTGGCCTACTGGATTTCAAACCACAACCAACAATTTGCATGGATACACTCAAATGAGGTTTCTGTTGCACAGTGGGTCGTTGCCTCCAGCAAGGGCAGTTTGAAAGCATTTAGCATTAATCTCCTGTACCAGTATTTATTACTCTTCATAACTGGTTAGTCAGATTCTTTGTTCTGGATCACCGTGTAGGCTCTCTGGTGAATCATTAGCAAGGAGAACATCTTCATATATGTCTCTCAGAGAGATCATGTTGTCATCATTTGTATCTATGCTCAGCTGGCTGGAAGAATTCCACCCACCAGCCTCCTATAACTAAGCTGGTTCAACATTCTATAGCCTTTTAAATGTGTTTGTGGAAGAGAGGTTATTGGTTATTTGGTTTTTATTATTATGTATTTTGTGTTCTCATATTGTGTTTTTATGTTGTGAACCACCCTGTCATCTTCAGGTAAAAGGCAGTATATAAATTAATTAATTAATTAAATAATAATAATAATAATAATAATAATAATAATAATATCCCTGTGTACGAAGCTTCATTAGGAGCAGCCCTTGATGTTGCTCTGTGAACCACAGTTATGGCATGGTCTGTTCTGCCACATAAAGGGATTTCGGTGGTGGGGATTCACTCAGTTCTCCTTTCAGTGTGAGCCTACCTGATTTGCATTTTCTGAACCATTAAGCAGACGTGCTATCCAACATCCACACCCCTCTTTGAGATGTGCACAGTTAGTGAAACTAGCATGCATTGCATTAGAGGAAAATGCTTATTCTGTGCAAAACTGCAAAGAGAAATGCATAGGATAAATACACCCCCAAATGGATAGGTATCCCCCCCCCCTGTGAATTTCTGAAATAAAAAATTGCAAGATGCAAGTAAAAATTGGGAGAACTTAAGGTTGGGGGAAAATTGGGAAAGTGAAACAAACTGAAACTGTCATGTGTGCCCACCCCTAGCTGAGACTCTCAGATGATATGATGGAGATGTGTATACCACAGCCGGTACCAGCCATCAGCATAGTTAGGCAGTTTCCTATAACACATGAAGAGGGCTCCACCACCAGGGAGCACCACTACCTCCATCTTGATTTTTCCAGGCAGGCAAAGCCAAGCCATTGAGGGTGTGCCCTGGGTAAAGTCCTGAGGGGCAAATAGAGATGTTTGGAGGGCCACATTTGGCCCCCAGATGCAAGCTTCTTCTCCACCCTTGGTTTAAAATTCTCCAAAAAACATGAATTTGCTGCTGTCTCTTTTTCTTTCCCTCCTGGAAAAAAGGGAAGCAACAGAGTACTTGCTCCTTCTCCACGTAGGTTCAAAAGCCAAGGAGGGAGGGTGGGCCTTGGTTGCTGTCCAAACTGGGTGGCCCTTCTGGCCCATGGCAAAGCTGTGCCCAGATGCGTCCTTTCAAAGAAAGATAAAAGAACCCTTCCACGTGGGCAACTCCACTGTGGCGTGAATTTCATGAAGCTGGCCAGATGGCCCACAATAAAACAAATTTGGATGAAGGAGAGAAGGAAGCTTCTCTAGAGGTGAATGTGAGGACAAGAGATACATTTTCCTTGACTTGGCTACCGCTAAGCCAGGTGCATCCAGGACTATAGTGCTTACGGGAAAAGAATTCTTTCCAGAAGTGGTGTCTTTGAATGGGGGTTACTCACAAACACATGCACAAAGTCAACATGTGTCTTCCTTCCTTTCTCCTGTGTCTTCCTTCTGTGTGAGTTCCATTAGGTGGAGTGAAACTGGGAAATGGTCATTCTTATGTCTAATACCTATATCTCTTTGTTTCTCAGTTCATCCACCCTGCCAGTGGAATGATGCAAAACCTGTGTGAAACACTTTTTTTTAGTTGAATTAACAACTTACCATAGATCCCAAATCAAGTTTGCTATAGTGAATGAAACATTGGGGGTGGGGCTAGGGTGCATTTTTATAAGAAGCCATTTATTCTAATATTTTTATTGATTTTGTTAAGAAGTGAAAACATAACAAAAAAGAAAGTAAATGAGGAATAAAAAATGTAAACCATCAAGCATCACAAGGACAAAAGCCCAGCTACAAAGGAATAATAAAGTACTAACTCATACAAGTATTCTTGTTACAAATAACACAGATATGTAAAAATGAAAGTATTCTCCACTTCTGAGTTTTACCATAATTGAGAATGAAAGCTCTATAAAGTCTTAGATGAGCCAGACATTTGCATATACAGTTGACTGTATGCCTCAATTGTTGTATAAGAAATAAAATCGTGCTATATAGGCTGAGGGAGGTCACTCAAGCTTTCTCTTTTAAATATTTTTAGTTTATGAGATACCTTTTCAATGAAGGCCATTTGTTGGATACTGTTTCCTTCTTACCCAACAAGAATGGTAGGAATGGTGAATGAAACATGAGGGACCCTGGGGTGCTGTTTATAAGGAGCCATTTATCCATGCTTCATAATGGTGTTGAATGGCTTAATCCAGTATCACTAATTGTTCTTTATCTTCTTTTGCATTCTTAGCTGTTGCAATTTCTTTCAGTGAAAAGTCCTTTAAAGCAAAAACATCAGAAACCTATTGTTTGTGGCTTTTAAATTCACTGCCCTTTTGACACAACACCAGAGATGTGGAGCCTATGGCCCTCCAGATTATTTTTGACTGCAGTGCCCATCAAATGAAACCAACATAGACAATAGTCAGGAATGATGGGAGTTGTAGCTCAGTAATACCTGGAAGTTTACACATTCCCCACACCTTAGACCAGGAGTAGCCAATGTGGTGCTCCTCAGACATTGTTGGACTCAGCCCCAGAAAGCATGGCCAATGATCAGGGGTGTTGGGGGTTGAAAAGTATCTGAAAGACACCATGTTGGCCCCCTTGGCTGTAGACTATGGCTTTCTCCCAGTGTATCCAGACAAACTATAGCTTGATGGCAATGCTGAAAATGCTCAGTTATAGATCTGAACTCATTTTGTAAATCATCTTGTAAATCTATTTTACCAGCAAGCCTTTCTAGTAATATTTGCCACAATTGACATGTGTCATTGGAGAGAACCTACTTTTTAAAAGCTTCCTGACTTGTCTGACTAGAAACCACAGGTGACCAGGCAGATGAGTGTTTACATGCCCATACTAACAACCCCCCAAAAATAAAAAAGCCGATTTGCTTTGCACCTGTTCACCAAGCTTGATCCTCTCCATGGGGACCCCTCCTGCGCTCCGGGTCATCTGCCCTTAATTCATTTCTGAAACCTCTGTTTCAATTACTATCTAGGGTGCTTATTAGGGCTGTGTTGCAATTGCCCAAAGGTGCAGCAAATGCTTTCATGCGAACACACACATATATAAAAAAGGCAAGGTAGCAAATAAAAGTGGGGCGAGATGGTGGGGGGAATTCAAATCCTTTCTTTTGTAGAGCGAAAATTGACTTTGCCTTGAGAAATCATCCACCCCTTTTTGTTTGTGCTTATGACAGAGCAAGCAGAGTTCAGAGCTTTGGCCAAGGGAGGTTATGGTGGAATTAAATTAAAAATGCAACTCAAAAGCCGACAGGAATGCTGTGTGTCTTCTGCTGCTGATGGTGGTGTGTGCCTCTGATTCAGACATGGCAATGAATGCTCCCCCCCCCTTTTTTTGCTCTGCCCTCCTTTTCAGTTGTACAAATTATCACAATGTGTTAACATGCGGCTGGCGTAACCACTCTGCGCTGTGACGCTTCTCGTGTGATGCTCTGTTCTTGTGTTTCTACACGCGGTGCGTTCAAGTGTTCCTCTTGTTACGCTTTCCCCCTCCCTGGGCTACAATTTGTGTGTGCTTATTCTTGGTCGTGTAGCAACTGTGAGAAAAATAAAATTCTAGCTTGTTTCTCTGGCAACAGAAGGGCACAAAAGCAGGAAAACAGAACCTCCCTTCTTGCGAAACACGGCAAGGAGTCACTCTGCCTGCCTTCTTGGTTTCTTCAATATGGGGGGGGGAGTGTTTCCCCCCTCCCCCCATGATTTTTTTGGGATGGGGAAATGCTATGTGTTCTGCATCACAGTGGGCAATATTCTCTTTGGAGAGCTGATTGGTCCCAGAACTGTTTAAAGATAAAGACCCTAAGGGAAGGAGAGAAGGAGAAGCCTTGAAGCTCCTCAGTGACAATTACTAAGAACATAAGAAGAGCCCTGCTAAATCAGGCCAGGGTGGCCTGTCTAATCCAGCATTCTCATATAGGCCCACCTAATGCCTCTGGGAAACCAGCAAGCAGGTCCTGAACATAACAACAGTTGCTTCTCCCATGGTTTCCTGCAGCTGGTATTCAGAAACATGGCTGCCTCCAGCAGTGCAGGCAGAGCATAGCCATGGATAGCCCCACTTGGCCTCGTCATACACCCTGCTAGGGCCAAACCAACACATAGGCAGCCCTGTTTAGGGAAGCTTTTAATGTTTAATAGGTTATTGTATTTTAGTGTTTTGTTGGAGTCCGCCCAGAGTGGCTGGGGAGGCCCAGCCAGATGGGTGGGGTATAAATAATAAATTATTATTATTATTATTATTATTATTATTATTATTATTATTATGAGAGTCCTAAGGGCCAGACCAAGAGGTCCAGAGAGCTGCATTTGGTCCCTGGAAGTGAGTTTAACTACCCCTGGTCTAAGGCCCTAAGTTGGTTCCTAGTAAAGGAGAGATTTGAACTCGGGTTTTCTTGATTTCCAGCTTAGTCTCTGGTGTTCAAAAGCATTTCTGCCTCTGACTGTGTGTGGAGGCACAAAACAGCCATCATGGCCGATGGTCATTGATCATCTTCTTCATAAGGTAGGACAATAGACTGAGAAGGCACATGAATCACCTGGGGTGGTAGCCTATTAACATGTGCCGTCAGTACAAAGATTTCCATTTGTACAACTTCTCCCTGTGCATACCTACACCTTCCCTGAATCTGTTCTGGAGGGTTGGGGAAAATCTAGAACAGATGCAAGGGGTGCACAGCGGGGAACGGAAGAATCCCATTGTGCAAGCGGAAATCATTGTGCTGACAGAAGGCATCAGTTTGGATACAACTCCTGGTGTCTTTCTCTTTATAATGAGATGCATTTCTAGTTCCATTACAGTGATGGTTTCCTTATTTACATTTATATGCATAAATTAGCATATCTGAATTTTATGCTTTTTGGCCTCTTTCTTGGATGATGCATTTCTGATTTTTGGGTGATGCTGGATATCTACCCAGTTGATGCAAGTTTCTTGATGATCCAGTGACACCACTGGTCCTGTTCTTGGGTCACCTGTGGAGTCTGGCTGCCATGATTGCATGTTCAAGTGGGTCCCACGCTTTACCAGTAAAACTAAGAAAGGGTTTCACACATCCAAGGTACTGATTAATGCTGTCTTCCTCAAACAAAGCAAATCCTGGTGCCAACCAGCCAAAAATGACTTTAGCATAACAAAATCAAACTATCCCCATGTAAGTCATAATAAGATCTAAAAATTAATGTGCAGAATTTAATACCAATAACAGCATGATTAATATATCCAACATTAAACCTTGACTTCAAAAAAATCCTAAACAATATCCCACATCAAGAGTCTGTAGGTGTCCTGAGAAGCAGGTTTTGAAAGAATAGCAGGCAAAATGGTCTCTGAGCTGTTCAGCAACCTCAGCTTTTGTAGCTTGAGCCTGTCTGTTAGTCAGTAGACAGACAGATAGATGAGAGTTCTGCTTTTAGTTTTTTTTTTTTTTTTTTTTTTTTAAATGAGCAGAGGGAAGGTGTGGTCAACTTTTAAACTACAGGAATGTTATAGCCAAAATACTTTTACATTCGTCTGGCCATAACATTCAGTATAGCCATGCCATCTGGTATGTTAAGTATCTATTTTCTGTATTCTGCAATATGTAGCTGTTTCATACGTGGTGAACCACTCTATGCCTATGTACATTGTTGGACTGTATTTACTTTTCACATCTTGTAAAAGATGTAATGTTTGGCCACAAACAGGGTGGATGTAATCCGTTATATTCTGTCCTGGCATAAGGTTCAATATAAAAACAGGAGGCTGAATTTGCCTGGTAGCTTCCAAATGTGCTGCTGCAGATTTCTGGGGCCCTGCAAACTTCATAGTTTTGATGGTGAACATTATTCGGAGATGGGAAAGAGGAGATGGAAAGGACTGCGACTTCTCCACCTCCTCTTCCCCTTTCTCCCACTGAAGCATGGCTGGTTGCTCTCTGCTTACATCCCTGCACTATGAGGAACTTGTTGTACATCAACACAAGGCTTCCTCTTTTAATCTGTCACACATTATCCCCTTCAATCTCTGATGATTCCTTATCCAAGGGCTAACCCTGCTTTAGCTGTGAGATCTGACAAGCCGCCAGCCCTAGCTGGTAAGGTTGCGACTTACTTTGGAATTTATTGCAGCAATTAGTCATGGAGCCTTGGCATTGTGCAATATTTATATGTGTGGTTGGCCTGTAAAACGGTGATTATCGAAGAGGAATAATTGTTTGCAGTTGTGCATTGAAAGCTTTCTTTCCTTTGGCTTCTGGGACTAACTCTATGTTAATCACTGTCAAGCATGCAACTTAAAAAACAAAACCAAAACATTTATTTTTAAACCAGCCATTATCTCAGCAGGACTCCTTCAAGCATCTGGATGGCATTGAAAGGGTTTTGTCCGAAAGAAGGAACTTAAATATAGCTGTATAGCTTTTCATCCCCTGCCATAGAGATCACTTTGGAGAAAGGTGAAGAGCAGCCAATTGTTGAAATGTCACCAGGGAATTTCCAGGAACCGCAGTGGAAAACTCTGAAGTAGGGCTTGGATGAGGCTCCTGTCTTTGATATGGTAACAGAAAAATCCACAGTCTGATAAGGAGGCACCTTGGCAAGAGAGGTGACCATGAAAAGGCTCCCCGGGGAGCCTGCCTTGCTTCTCAAGTTCCTACCATCTTTCATCCACCCCCCTCTTTGTGACTGAAGAGGTCTCTCTGACTGTAGCTTGCTTGCCCTTGTCAGAGAGTAGAGTTTTCTAACAGAGGAAATGATTGAAAAGTCTTTTATTTTGTTCCTCGTCCCCTCTGGAATGGCTGCTAAATATATACTTCCTCTTCTTCTTCCTTAAATGTTACCTGCTGCCAACAGGCAGGGTGAAACATTTCTCTTTTTTTGGAGGGGGGTGGGTGAAGAGAGTATACATGGTACAGGGCAAATTAAGTCCTGCCTGCAGCTTGGTTGATGCACAGGAGGAAAAGGGAGAAAGCCACTGCATGATGGAGAGTGGGGGAGGCATGTCATTTTAAAGCAGCGGGACTCCAGCTGCCATCATCACTGAGCATCAGCCATTTTGGAGGGCCTCACATTCCACATCACCACATTGAAGAGGCTCTCTTACAGTAAAAGTTTTGGCTAGATATTTGAAATCATTAGGTGATGCCGATGATGATATCCAACTGCACACAAGTGTCCTCTGCCCATTTTTCCTTATCTGAGTTCATTCACCTCCTCTCTAGCCCTTCCTCTCTTCCTCTGGACCACTCCCAACACTCCTGTCCTAGCCTCCTTACTTCCTTTGGCTTCTTCTAGTCTCCTCTTCCACCACCACCACCATTATAGGCGATATCCTTCTGAATACCAGTTGCTAGAAACAGTGGGAGGGGAGAGTGCTCTTGTGCTCAGGTCCTGCTTGTGGGTTTCCCACAGTCATCTGGGTGGCCACTGTGAGAACAGGATGTTTAACTAGATAGGCTACTGGCCTGATCCAGCAGGATTTTCTTATGTTCTTATGTTTCCTGGACCAGCTGTTTAGCTTGCCCATCTCCAGACATAAATAGCTTCAGTCAACTGCTATCAGAAACTTTATTAGTCTAATCTGTTCAGCCAATGGAAAGCAATAGCTTCCCTACCCTTCCTTTGATAGTTAGACTAACCTTAGGTAAAGGTAAAGGGACCCCTGACTGTTAGGTCCAGTCACGAATGACTCTGGGGTTGCGGCACTCATCTCTCTTTATTGGCCGAGGGAGCCAGTGTACAGCTTCCAGGTCATGTGGCCAGCATGACTAAGCCATTTCTGGCAAACCAGAGCAGCGCATGGAAACGCCATTTACCTTCCCACCAGAGTGGTACCTGTTTATATACTTGTACTTTGATCTGCTTTTGAACTGCTAGGTTGGCAGGAGCAGGGACCGAGAAAAGGGAGCTCACCCAGTCACAAGGATTCGAACCGCTGACCTTTTGATCGGCAAGCCCTAAGCTCTGTGGTTTATACCACAGTGCCAACCTTAGTGTGTTACAATACCTGGGATGCATTAGTACCACTGTGTATCTTGGGGGTGATGAATGGGAAGGCCAGAGTGATGGTGCTGAGTTGAGAACAAGAGGAGGAGGAAAGTGGCAGTACATTCACTGTAACACATTTTTCAAGGGGAACAATTGCTTTGATTTCAAAATCCCCCCCAAACAGAAACAGATGAGAAGAAGCTCAGAAGCATGTGAGGTTGTTGTGGAGGTACTCTGGGATGCTGGTTGTTAACACCATGACAGTTTGGATAACAGGTTCACTGGCTCCCTTTTCAATTCTCCTGACATGTCAGTTTTGCTCAAGGGAAGCTGGGTATTAAAAGCTCAGTGATACTCCATAAATTCTTCTGGGGAAATGTGAGGAGACTGTATATTTTCATTCCTCTGCTGGAGAATCCTGGCGGGATGCATCAAGATGCATTTGGGAAGGTGCACATCTGGAGATGGGGTCATAGCCTAGCAGGAGATGACATGCTTTGCAAGCCAAAGGTTCCAGGTTCAATTCATGGTATATCCAGTCAAAAGAATCTCTGGTGGAAGATCTTAGAAACTTGAGAGGCAATGGCCTTACTCAGTGCAAGGCAATGCAATTTGTAGTGTAAGTGTCTAGTGTGGAATACCCAACATGGTGTTCTCCAGATGTTTCTGGACTGCGACTCCCAGAATCACCAACTACTGGTCATGCTGGCAGGGGCTGATGGGAGTTGCAGTCCAGCAGCTCCTGAAGGCACCGGATTGGGGAAGGTTGCCTTAATGCATTTTTGTGTGGCATAGGAATTGAGCGTGACAAATAGTTAAGTCTTCCCTTCCCGTGCTTCACTTTTTTGTTCTTTTCTCCTGAGATAGATGCCACTGAAGAGAAAGAAGTGAACATGACAAGATGTCATTCAGGGTGGGAAAGAGGTCAGATTCTGGTGAAAGATAGTGCCAGTTATACAGAGCATGCTGTTTTGCCCTCAAGGGAATGGTCTTATCCTTGAGGATAATTCATTTACTTTCATGTCAGTGATGGTGGGATGGAATCCCCAGACTGTAGCAACTGGGTGAAGGAATGTGACTCTTGTTATTGGTTTCCAGGTGTATTTGAGAGAGTAACTGAATGGCAGCTTGCTGAACTGCCTCCTTTGATTAGGCCTATCAACATTAGTTTTTCTCTTTATGTCCCGCCTCTCTCATTATTATTTTTGAGCCAATGGTGTTACCATATTGGTGCACTTTTGTTAGGGCTGCCAAATATGGTGCGTGGATCTTAGGCTCTTTTGGGTTTCCTAAAAAAAGTTCATCAACTTCTTGAAATATGGCAACCCTAGTGTGTGTAAACCTCAAGGCCACAAAATCCTACACACACACACACTTGCCAATATTCATAGATGGATTTTCATCATAAGATAGTCATCATAAGATGACTATCATAAGATAGTGTTTTACGCAACAATCAATAAAACTATCAGTCAAAATAATAAGGGATTTTAAATCACAATAAACAGGTACAGTCCAACTTACTTGAGCTGCCATTGGAACTACAAAGGTCTTTGTTGAGTACCTTCCCATGAAAGTGAGGACATCCTAGAGTTTTCAAGACATGTGGGCACACAGGAAGTTTGCAGAGTGCAGAAGACCGGTTATATTATTCATAAAATGAAAGAAAAGACACTCCCAAACACCCCTTGGGCACCTTAAAAGTAAGGCAAGCGGAACAAAACGTCTGCATCCCATCCTTGATAAATTCACACAAAAAAATCTCATTTTCATAATTTTTGAATGCAATTTCTCATGAATTAAAGGAGATTGGTTAAAAAAAAATCAGAATAAATGTTCACACAGCACAGCTAGGTGGCAGCTGCTTTTTGAATGCCTACTGTGGAAACAATGCGAGTAGTAAAGTGGGCTCTTAATTTTGATGGGCCACCACAGAGCCATTTCCTGTTGGTAGCACCATATTGTAGACTCACTCACAGCTAAACTGTGGGTGCCTTCCAAGGGAATGGAGAATATCTGTGCTCACTGTCCTATCTTCCAGGGCCATTTGGCAAACGTGTCTCCCTTCTGCTATCCAAGTATCTCACTGGTGGGAGAAACAGAGCTATGCTCAAGTAGCCTCTCAAAATTCTCCACCCTCTTTGTACACCATTACTGGTTTTTTTTTTTGGGGGGGGGCTTTTCCTCAGGGAACATTTTGCCAAAATTACCCAGGGGAAGGTGGAATTCCCCAACTGTTTGTGCAGGGTGGGGCTCCCCATTAGCAGTGGTAACAGCAGCAGCTTTTACTTTCCCGCACCCCAACAGCAGCCTGACCCACAGTTTGGATCCCCCACATGATTCAAGAGCATTGTGGAGGTGGAAGGAGGAGGGCAGCTGCCAGCAAGGGCACTGGAGAATATTATTATAAGCCACTCCAATCTCTGCTGAGTGGTTCAAGATTCCAGGGATCTTGGCAATTAACCAGGGTTTGTGTTTCTTTGGAATGAGGCACAGTGGAGAATGTAGTGTATTTAAGAAATATGGTTTGTTCACACCTATTTACACTTGAGTTTTATGTAATTACACCTCAAGAGGGGCTTGTCCTTCCCAGCCATGCAGCGTTGGATTCAGAGGCATCCTAAGCGTCATCCCTGTGTCTCTCTGAAACAGCCTGCTGCAGCCAGCCAGTATGGCAGCTACCCTTCAGTTCTGCCCACTTCCTCCTTCTCCTTCCCAGCAACACTTGCAGAAAACAGCTCCTCCTCTTCCTCTTCCAGCATCTCCCGTCTGGTCACCCTGGCCACTTCTGTTTCCAAAGCAAAAGGCAAACGCTTTATCATATTGCTCCCACTCTCAACCTGGGAATTGTAAGCACCAGCTATGGGTGAGAACCATTTTGAAATTCAGCCCCTCATTCCACCGAAACAAAGAAACTTGAGATAGGGGTGTAATTTTCTGAAAATCTCATTGAGGTGGTAGTAGTGGTGGTGGTGACGACAGCCATACTATCCTTGCCACTACAGTAAGCCTGTTTCCCACCGCCCCCCCTTTTAAAAGAATCTCTGAGTATATAACATGCTCTATGCAGAAAGGTTGGACATCCAGAAATGAAGTTCACTTTCACAAACAGAAGAGACAATTCAATTTGCTCTCAAACAGCCGCTTCATCAGTTTTCTCTGTATGGATTGGTCTGTGGCTAACCACAAGGTTAAGTCTCCTTCCCCTCCGGTCTGTCAATTAATATAGTGGACTCTCGAGAAAAGGGAAGTTCATTGTAGTATAAGCAAAATGTCCATTGTGGTGGATGGGAGGTATGAGGAGACAGGGTCTGCATATTTCAGGAGACCATGGAGGTGCTATGTGCCTCAATGTTATACATTCACTGGGACATATTGCACCTGCCAATGGGAATTCTTCTTGGCAGATGGAAGGACAACTAGTCTCATGAATAATGTGCAGGTGTGCCCCCCCCCATCCTTCACTACATCTCTGAATACCAGCTGGTAAAAACCACATGCGGGGAGAGTACTTGGGTCCTGCTTGTGGGCTTTCCGTGGGATTTGGTTGCCCACAAAATATTGGACAAGATGGTCAGTTGGCCTGGTCCACTAGGTCTCCCCCCCCTTTTTTTTGCTGACACGTATGCAATCCTACGTGGATGGCACTGTGGGTTAAACCACAGAGCCTAGGACTTGCCGATCAGAAGGTCAGCGGTTCGAATCCCCGATACGGGGTGAGCTCCCGTTGCTCGGTCCCTGCTCCTGCCAACCTAGCAGTTCGAAAGCACGTCAAAGTGCAAGTAGATAAATAGGTACCGCTCTGGCGGGAAGGTAAATGGAATTTCCGTGCGCTGCTCTGGTTCGCCAGAAGCGGCTTAGTCATGCTGGCCACATGACCCGGAAGCTGTACGCCTGCTCCCTCGGCCAATAAAGCGAGATGAGCATTGCAACCTCAGAGTCGGCCATGACTGGACCTAATGGTCAGGGGTCCCTTTACCTTTATGCAGTCAAACTCAGTGTTCTTGTTCTTTTCCTCCTGTGGCTGAATGGAAGCCATCCATTTATCTGTGCAAATATGCAGAGGTTCATTTCAGGACATCTCTGTTCCTGCCCTTGGCATCCTAAGTGCTAGAAGGAAGATGGCTGTGGGGACAAGCAGAGACCATGGGGCAGATTGGTAGGTTTCACTGGCCACCTCTGACTTGCACACCAGTAGTTCTGTGCCTCTTCCCTGTAGTGTTCTTAATAAAAGCAAGCCGGGAAGGGCTGGGCAGTGGGCTCTGCGGGGTGGTGAATGCTTCCCTCTGTGAGGGAACATTCCCAAATCCACTGAAAGAGGCGGTCATTAAACCGCTTCTTAAAAAACCATCTCTAGACCCGGCCAGTATGGCCAACTATCGCCCAGTCTCAAATCTTCCATTCTTGGGCAAGGTGATTGAGCGTTTGGTTGCTGAACAACTCCAGGCACGCCTGGAGGATGCGGACCATTTGGATCCCTTCCAATCGGGATTCAGGCCTCATCATGGGACTGAAACTGCCTTGGTCGCACTGGTTGATGATCTCCGGCGAGCTAGGGACAAAGGTGAGAGTTGTTTCCTAGTTCTGCTGGATCTCTCAGCGGCCTTTGATACAATCGACCATAACATCCTTCTGGACCGTCTAGAGGGGCTGGGAGCTGGGGGCACTGTTATACAGTGATTTCGCTCCTTCCTCCTGGGCCGTTTTCAGAAAGTGGTGGGGGGGGATGAGTGTTCAGACCCCTTGGCCCTCACTTGTGGGGTGCCTCAGGGTTCTGTCCTCTCCCCCATGCTTTTTAACATCTATATGAAGCTGCTGGGAGAGATCATCAGGGGGTTTGGACTGGGTGTCCATCAATATGCAGATGATACCCAGCTCTACCTCTCTTTCAAATCAGAACCAGTGAAGGCAGTGAAGGTCCTGTGTCAGTGCCTGGAGGCAGTTGGAGGATGGATGGCAGCTAATGGATTGAGGTTGAATCCTGACAAGTACTGTTTTGGGGGGACAGGGGGCGGGCTGGTGTGGAGGACTCCCTGGTCCTGAATAGGGTAACTGTGCCCCTGAAGGACCAGGTGCGCAGCCTGGGAGTCATTTTGGACTCACAGCTGTCCATGGAGGCGCAGGTCAATTCTGTATCCAGTGCAGCTGTTTACCAACTCCACCTGGTATGCAGGCTGAGACCCTACCTGCCCATGGACTGTCTTGCCAGAGTGGTGCATGCTCTAGTTATCTCCCGCTTGGACTACTGCAATGCGCTCTACGTGGGGCTACCTTTGAAGGTGACGCGGAAACTACAACTAATCCAGAATGCGACAGCTAGACTGGTGACTGGGGGCAGCCGCCGAGACCACATAACACCGGTCTTGAAAGACCTACATTGGCTCCCAGTACATTTCCGAGCACAATTCAAAGTGCTGGTGTTGACCTTTAAAGCCCTAAATGGCCTCGGCCTAGCAAAGCTAAAGGGAACCAGGCAGAGGGCCTTCTCGGTAGTGGCGCCCGCCCTGTGGAATGCCCTCCCATCAGATGTCAAAGCGATAAACAACTACCTGACATTCAGAAGACATCTTAAGGCAGCGCTGTTCAGGGAAGTTTTAAATGTGTGATATTTTAGTGTATTTTTGGTTTCTATGGAAGCCGCCCAGAGTGGCTGGGGAAACCCAGCCAGATGGGCGGGGTACAAATAATAAATTATTATTATAATTATTATAGTGTGACTGGATCCAAGATCCAGCTTTTAAAAACATATATCGATTTTAAATAACAACACCAACATTTTATATTAGCCCTCTGCATGGATTTATTCCTGTGCCATCTGAAAGTAAGACTTACTGAATCATTCACTTTCACACCTGGAGATCTATGGCTGACTAGACTCAAGGAGGATGGAGACCACAGTAAGAATGCTTATTCATCTTGCAGATGAATAGCAGGTATCAGTTACCTTGGGAGATTGTGCTTCATTCCAGATATTGATTCATATCCAATGGTAGTCCTG
Organism: Podarcis pityusensis; assembly: GCF_964106645.2. Taxonomy (NCBI): domain Eukaryota; kingdom Metazoa; phylum Chordata; class Lepidosauria; order Squamata; family Lacertidae; genus Podarcis; species Podarcis pityusensis. Next base: position 20,038,625 of record NC_138040.1, on the reverse strand, counting down.
CACATAGTACACCCATTGACATCAATGGGCTTAAGTTACTTATGCCCTCTGATTTCAGTGGGTATACTCTGGATAGTATTTAAACTTCAGAAAGAAGAAAGTAGGGGGCGGGGGGAGGAAGAGAAGGAGGGAGAATTCTCATGCACATACAACACAAACATCCACACCAGTGCTTACATAGACATTGGAAAGTTATACAAGCATTTATTTATTATTGCATTTATATCTCACCTTTCCTCCAAGGAGCTCCAGGGGGTGCACACACGTTTTCACCTCCTCATTTCATCCCCACAACTACCCAGTGAGGTAGGTTAGGCTGAGAGACTGTGACTTGCCAAGCTTTATGGCTGAGTGTAGATTTGAACACTGGGCTCCCAGGTCCTAATCCAACATTCTAACCTCTATGCTACACTGATTGCCCAATTACAGAGCAGATGGTACTCTGTAAGATCCAAGTGCAACCTAGATGGGAAGACATGATGAAATAAAGTGGCCAAAACAAAACAAAAAACAAAAATCCCTCCAGGGGGCTGAATATTACAGTCATAGGGACCAGCGAGCTGTTGAAACAAACAGGACTAATTTGAGAGCTGTTGTATTGGAAATACACACCTTAACTAATGGTTCAAAAGGGTTGCCAGAAATCTTGCACTGGGAGAATGGGGTACATGTACACACACACACACACACACACACACACACACACACTGCAGCCTGTAGCCTGTGGAAGCGGGGCAGGAAAGGGACACTCCACTGTGTTGTAACTGAGGGACAGGGACATGAGCTTGCTCTCCCATGCTCTTGGAGCAGAGAACAAGCCGTTAGGCTGCATTGTAACTTGCCGTCCTTTGTTCATAGAAATGGCATTAGGAACAAATGCTTTGTATGAAAGATTTCACATAGAGAAGCACATTTCTTCTTCTGTGATCTTCTAATCTTGGTTAGCATTTTGGAAAATATCACCAGGAGTTTAAAAATGTCTCTGGTTTAAAAACAAAACATTTGCAAAGTGCAAATTATGCAGTTTGTGAATTTGCATGTTTTTTGCTGACCCCGATACTTGATTTCCACCTACAACATGCCCAGGGTTGCCCTGCATGAGAACAGGATTTGTTGTCATTGCTGTTTTGGCTGCAACCTGCCTCTCCCTTGCCCTGACATCATGTGCATGGGAGCCACATCCAACAACAGCAGTAGCACAAGCTTTCCCATCAGCTCCATCTAAAGAACTGCCAATCTGGGCTCATCTTGCATGTCCATTGACCCAGATATATGTGGACCTGCCTGTTTTGGATTCCTGATGCTTCCAACCCTGCTCTTCATGGATGTTCTCATCTTATTCCAAAGCGCAATCCTCCTATCCATAAACAAGAGTCTCAGTCTGTCACTGGGCATTCACTGGTCAGCTTCGGGTCTCATTCAGTTTGTTAAAAAAATACCTGGCACAAGCAGCTTGTGCATTATAGCAATGTCTGCATTAAGCAGACAGAAAAGTGAGCCAAGCCAACCTTCACCATCTGTGGTTTGTGCTGGGCATCTTTTCCTCATGTCTGTCTGTCTGTCTGTCTGTCTGCCTCTTTCTCTCTCTTTCTCTTTCTCTCACTCTCTTGGGTTAGCATTTTGTGATGAAAATAACCATCATAAAAGGGGAATTAAGACAAGTAGGCAAACATCAAATGAGCTGCGGCTTGAGCGTCTGTGCTTGATTTTCATCTTCCGTATCAGGGCCGTGTCATTCCACTCTAATGGCATCTCCCTCTTCTTTTTCTTGTTCTTCACCAGAGCCCTTTGTGGTGGTCATAAATAAATGCAAGCAGCTGAAAGGGGCGATAACAAAGGAAATGTGGAACGGAGGTCTTTATTGTGGTTTAGACAAAACCACCATGACTATTAAAAAGGGAGATTGGAGGAGAGCAATAATAATAAAAAAAGACCACCATGCTATTGTGCAGCTGCCTTGTTCATGTCAGCACAAGATCTGGCTGCAGTTGGCTGGCAGGTTGTCTGGATAAACAGATTTGGGGGCAGGACAGATATTTTGTGATGGTGACTTCCAGTACTACGCCCAAGCTGAGGAGCGCAGAAGTATTGTCAAGGACATAGGAGGCTCTATAAATCAGGGCAGGGCAGGGTTCTTTGTGTGTGTGTTTGTGTGTTCTGTCTAAAAAGTCTTATCTCCCAGTTCGTCCAGGCAATTTTTGAGGCCTCTCCAGTGCATTGCCTTCCCCTTATCACAGCACCACAGCTTTGAACGCAGACAGATACCCTTTAATGGAAGCAACAGCAGGAGTCTCTCTCTCTCTCCCCCACTGCCCTTTGTAACTGCTAGCTTATAATTTACTTGCATGCCCCCTGGCATCAACACATCTATCAGTGTGTTGCCGATGTTGTTTTAGGAAAGACTGCAGGAAAGACTGCAGGGTCTCTTTCTTAAATCCATCTGGGATCCTTTCAGAATTTTATGGGTGATTCTCAGATGACACACAATAGAGGACAATTTGTGTCTGAGAAGTGAGACCGTTCCTTTAGAGCAGGCATGGACAAACTTGGCCCTTCAGATTTTTGGGACTACAACTCCCATCATCCCTAGCTAACATTACCAGTGGTCAGGGATGATGGGAATTGTAGTCCCAAAACATCTGGAGGGCCAAGTTTGACCATGCCTGCTTTAGAGGGAGGGCCAAAACTTAGTGGTAGTGCATCTGCTTTGCATGCAGAACGGCCCAGGTTCAACTCCCAGTGCCATTTCCAGGTAGGGCTGGCAATGTCCCTTGCCTGAAACCTCAGAGAGCTGCTGTCAGCCAGTGTAGATGATACTGAGCTGGATGGATCAATTGGTCTAACTCAGTATAAGGCAGCTTCCTATGTTACTATCATATTCTTGAAGGGGGACTATTGTTTGACTACTATTGTTGTTGGCACCCGTCTGTCTCAGAAGACAATGGAATGCGCCTCCAAGGGTGAAGTCAAACTGCTGCATTAGCAGCACCGAAGTGAGCTCCCTAAGGCACAAGCCTGGACAGTGTGTATGAAGGTGCTGGGCTGCCCAGACCATCCTCTCAGTTTCCTTGATGTGGTCCAAAGGAAAGCTGAGCAATATATTTGGCACCAGCTTGGCATCAGGAGTTGCCAGAAGGAGGCGTACAAGGTGTCACCCAACCATCTTAGGGGTTTGTGTAGGGGTTTACTCCTTAGCTTTTTTTCTCCTCCTGAAGATACCCCACAAGGCAGTGGAGGTTTAGGATCAGAGTTTTCCTTTCCCTGATGGTTGACGAGCCCCACTTGCCCCTCACTTCCCCCTACAGCACATGCAGAAACTGCCTTATTGATCGTTGGACCTACTGTTGATCTTGTCCGCTCAATCCACTGGAGCCTGTCTTCGCATGTGGGGGAAGTCGCTAACTCAATGAGGGTTTGAGACCCATGGGCTACCCTCACCTGGTTTAGCTGACCAGTTGAAGCTGTTTCCTGGGATGTGGCCACTGTCTCAGACTGATAACTTCTAGGAGCCACAGGTGAGAGCTGAGTGCAGGGTGGGGACAACATGTGGACAAACTATCCCAGAAGGAACACAGCGTGTCCCCCATCATAGTTACCATCCTTCCCCTAACATCCCGTACATTCCATACATAGTACTATTGTACTGTGTAGGAATTGAGACCCATGTTCATTCAAGTATGCAGGCACATCCTTCTCCAAGAAATGTCACCAGGAGGATATTGTTTGTTTGTTTGGATTTGACTTAAAATTTCATAGAACTTTTCGCTCAGGCTTTAAAAACTACAAAATTTATTCTGAATTTGCTCTAGGGGAAATCTGGTGTCAATTTATGGGAAAAAAATCAAAAGATGTCGGCCTTATTGGAGCTTACTTGGCTTCTCCCCAAATTCCTTACATATTTTTGCACTTATGAGTTCATTTTTGGAGAAAGCAAAGTGACAGCCTAGGATATGCAGAAATCCCCCAAGAAATTATTTTAGCTTGTCTTAGAATCCTTTGGCTGTTTCGCTGAAGGAAGAACCCACAGTTTTATTTAAAATGTTGCTTCAGGTGAAAATCAATTGCCAACTCTTAATATACAGTCATTCCTGAGCTCAAGACTGCATTTGGAATTTGGATGGAAGCATCTTTTGAAATATACTACAAAAGTCATGGAAATTGTGAAGCAAGGACTTGCATGTTATCCTTTTACAAGAATATATCTGCTTAAATTCTGATGTGGTCCCAAAAATATGAAGGAAACACATTTTCTGGATACAGATCAACAGAATTCAAAGTGGATAAGACCAGCCATTGGAGTCTTCAATATTTTACTAAAAAAACCTCACCACCACCCTCAACCTCTTGATATCATTTCACTGGTCATGATGAAGATCTCAATCACCTCTGCCGTACGTGATAACAAAAGTTTTATTAAAAGGGGGGGATAAAAAATTTCCCAGCCACCTGGGATACATGAGTGCACCCCAAAACAGTGTTTTCAAAAATGCACCCAATACTACCCCTATTTTCATGACATCCACCCTGTGTGTGTGTGTTTGTGTGTGTGTACGCACGCACGCACGCACGCACGCACGTGCCTGTAGGTCTGTCTGTCTGTTGCTCTCTCTCTCTTTTCTGTTGTGGCTTCTTCTCCAAGACCTTGCATCTTTGTCTATAGTTATGTTTCACCTGACATTTGGTGACATCTTTACTTGGAGGCATACCTATGGCAGAAGCCTCATTAAGGTTTAACAAGGCTTAAGGCTGGTTAGGATAGGTAAGGTCCTGCAGGATCTGGTGTCGTGTGTGCATGGCATTCATAACCTGCCAATTAAGGTGTCCAAATGCCCTGTATACCTCTGTACCTTCTGGCTATGGCAGCCATCAAGAGCCAAGTAGCTGCCCGTCTCACTCTCTCATTCGGTTTGCCTACTTAAGGTTGCTGATCACTGTCTGTCCTTGCCTCTTTCCATCTCCTCCTCTCAGCAGCAAGTGACTCTTCAGCACCTTGGTCAGCTCCTCCCCACTAAGTTGCCATCAGCAGCCTTCCTCGGCAGATGGCTCCTTTCACCACTGCCTTCCACCACCAGCTACTGCTTCTGCCTTCTGGCCAGAACTGCATGTTGCATTGGCTGGTGAGCGGCTCTCACCTGTAAACATTCAAAGCAAGCTTAATAGCCTTCTCCTCTTTGCCTCACTGGGCTGTGACTGAAAGGGAAGAGGAGAGCTGTGTGCGCCGTTAATTGCTTCGGCCTGTAATTCCCAAATGACAAAAAAGATTAAAAGGGAAGGAAAACAGCTATTATATCTCTTTCTTGAAAAAAAGGGGGGTAGAAGGCTTGTGGTTGTGCATGGCTCATTAACATCATTAGTGTTTCATTAACCTCTAGCCAGACAAATAAGCTGGAAGTAATTTAACAGTGCAAGGAGGGTGTGTGGGGTGGAAGGAGAGGAGAAAAATTAGAAATTACCCTTCTGTAGGTGACATTCTCCTGCTCCGAGCCTCCCCCCATTTTGATTTGAAGGGAACATCCCATTCTTGCTCAGAAGAGGAGCCAAGCATTCTGATGGCGGCTGAAAGGTGGTGATGAGCAGGGGAAAGCCATTGATTGTGATGAAATGAAATTCACTTTTAACACAACAACATCTGTAATCTTGAAAAGGAAACACAACGCTCGCAATGCCGCCTTGAAAAGAAAGCGTTGCCTGCTCTAAAATGACTTCCTTTGTTTGAATAATAATAAAAAAGCTTTTCTTCCTCCGCATACAGATTTTCTCTCTCTCTATGCGATTTTTATCTCCCCCTCCAAAAAAACTTTTATGCACCTTCTTGCCCTACCCTCTGCCCTCAAACCCTGCACACAATATCTCTTACAGCGTGACAAATTGTCAAATGTAAGTCAGCTTTTTATTCTCCTTTTTTTGCCTTAACGAGACCCTTTTCCATATGAAAAGAGACTTTGTCAACCAAAGTTTAGTCTTCAGAATGTGGACTTTATGAATGCAGAGGGAGGGGGAGGGAGATGGTAAGTCACGTATAATGGACCAAAATGACTGTGATTTTTATTATTGTAGACGATCAAAGCCTTGTTCAGCCAACAATAAGCAGTAGGGAGTTTAGCTGTTTGCTTACTTACCTGGCACTCCTCCATGGAAGGGATGCAAGTCTAACAGTGCATGCATTATACCTGTGGAGAGCAAGCAAAGTCTTTCAAATGGAGCATCGGTTTTGTACCCAGGATTCCTGAGTTCAAAAACTAGCTCCTTAATCTGAAATGGTTTCAGGGCATCTTCTGACAACTCATGATGCAGTAACATCACTGAAACTAAGCAGTTTTGGATAGGAAAAGAATAGATTGGTCTGTTTCTCTTCTATCTCAGTGTTACGTGTGTTCATTAGTCAGTCCCTTCTATCAAATTTGTGCATTGATCTTTTTTTTAAAAAAAAAAGTATGAAAATTCATATTGTAATACATAGTTAATTTATTGTCAATATGTCTATCTTGCCCTTCCTTGCTAAGAAATCCCAGGGCAGGGTGCAAAATAAGACAGATGCAATAAAACCAATCAGGATAATGTTATACTGCATGAATATTGGAAATATGGCTTCCTTCCCTTTTGAGTTTTAAGATCAGCTTTTAGAGTCCCTCCAGGTAGTTCCATCACCATCAGAACCTTAAGGGTGGTAGTGGTGTGAGACAGGGCATTTTGTGTGATGGCTCCTAAGTTGAAACAAAATTTTAAAAAAATCCTTCCAGTACCACCTTAGAGACCAACTAAGTTTGTTGTTGGTATGAGCTTTCGTGTGCATTCACACTTCTTCAGATACCTAAGTTGTGTGTCATGGATGCTTTAGCTGAGATTCCTGCATTGCAGGGAGTTGGACTAGACAACCCTTGGGTCCCTTCCAAATCTATGATTCTAAGATACTTCACTGCACAGTTTTGGTTGAATGTGGAAGGTCCACTTCTTTACCTTCATCTTTGACACCCAAGTTGCATATTTTTAGGACTCACCCTATTCTTGTGATTGCAATGTGTTTTAAACCATGTTTAATGCTGAATCTTAAGTTGTTAGGGCCTTGGAGTGAATGGCAGATCATTAACACATGGGAGCCAGTTTGCCATAGTGGTCTGAGTGTTGGACTGGGACCTGGGAGACCAGGGTTCAAATCCCCACTTGGCCATGAAGTTCACTTGTTGACCTTGGACCAACCACTGCCTCTCAGCCTTAATCTGCTTCACAGGGTTGTTGGGATGAAATGAGATGGGGGAGAACCATGCACACCACATTGAGCACATTGAGAGAAAACAACTTTACCCCAACTGGATTACTGTGTTCAGTTCTGCACACCTCAATTTAAGAAGGTTACTGACAAGCTGTAACACATGCAGAGGAGGACAACCAAGGTGATCAAGTGTATGGGAACCAAGCCTTCTGAGGAATGGTATGGGCATGTTTAGCCTGGATAAGAGGAGACCGAGAGAAGATATGATAGCCATCTTCAAATATCAAAAGGGTTGCCGGGGGGACGATGGAGCAAGTTTGTCTTCTCCTGTTCTGGAGGGTAGGACCTGAACCAATGGCTTTAAGTTAAAAGAAAGGAGATTCTGACTAAGCATCAGGAAAAAAATTCTGACACTAAGAGCTGTTTGACAGTGGAATGGACTCGCTTGGGAGGTGGTGGGCTCTTCTTCCCTGGAGGTTTTTCAGCAGAGGTTAGCCATCTGTCAGGGATACCTTAGCTGAGATTCCTGCATTGCAGGGGGTTGGACCAGATGACCCTCAGGTTCCTTCCAACTCCACAGTTCTAAGATTCTAAAACAGACCATTGGACAGTGATTGGCAGCAGCTCTCCATGATTTCAGGCAGGTGTCTCTCCCAACCCTACCTGGATATCCCAGGGATTGAATGTAGGACTTTCTGCTTGCAAGGCAGATGCTTTATCACTGTGCTATCCTTCTCCAAAGGAAAGGACACCACTGCATCCCTACTCAGGCTTTCATCAAAAACAGCTACATCAGACAGGATTCACCTGAGGCACTCTATTGCACAGCAAACTTTAAGAAAATTTCAAAGGATGAAATAACTGTTAGGTCAAGTTTTTGCAACACACACACACATGCACACACCTTCCTCTACCAAACCTGGAGAAGGGGAATATCTCTCTACCCAAATGCTTTCAGAAGCTTGGGTGCTGCTTCGCTACAGACACAGCTTGCAAATAGCTTTCAATGTTTGACTGATTGCTTTGTGGGGAGAACATGTTACCAACAGAAATCCTGCAGGTGTAAGACAGCCTCTCCTGCACTGACATGCCCGGCTGGGGATGTGATAATTGGTGCGATGACTTGCGGAATCTTTCAGTTCAGGTTTCTGCTTTGATTATGCAAAGGGTCAAAGGCTCAAGGACAATCAATGCTGGCATTCATATCTAAGGCCATTTCACACACCCAAGGCTAGATTTGCTGCTCCTCACAGATCTCTTGCTTAATCCTGGTGTGCTGATGAGCCTCACCTCTATGGAGTACATGTTTGCAGATGCAGACAGGTCCTTTACTTTACTTTACTTATGTATTATTTTATAAAATCTTAAGTGCACATTTTAAAAACACAAAATCTGAAGCTGCACCAGATTTATGCATTTATAAAATATTGCTACCACTTTTGTATAAAAATAAATCCCAAGGGTTGTATTTAGTTCTAGTCCTACTCAGAGTAGACCCATTGAAGTTTACAGCAATGACTAACTTAGGTTCATTACTTTCAGTAGATCTACTCTGAGCAGATCTCAATTGGATACAACCTGATATATCATTTCTATAAAAATGCAACAACGATCAAATAAAACTTCTTTTAAAAAGTTAAATGAAAACAGTGCAAAAGTATATATCATAGACAGAAGAGGACGGTACAAAAAAAGGCTCACAAATAGGACTCAGGGTCCAGGAAAGGAATAAAAAGGTCTTTAAGAATTGGTTACTGCCTTTGAAGCCACCCAAAAGAGAGGTGTTATACCTAGGAGTCCCCCTTCTGTGTTGTCAAGAAGTGGTAATCGGCTAACCCATGCAATGACCGTAGGGGTTCCTTGGAAGGTCTTAAGACTCAACTTGGTCTGTACTGGGGAAGGCAGTCTGCTAGGTACCCTAGTCCCTAGTTGTTAAGAATGTAAGAACATCAGAAGAAACTGCTGGATCAGGCCAGTGTCCTAGCTAGTCCAGGATATTGTTCTCACAGTGTCCGACCAGATGCCCTTATGGGAAGCCCCCAAAGCAGGACCTGAGTGAAACAGAATGCCACCCATTTGTGATTGTCAGCAACAGGCATTAAGAAGCATACTTCCTTTTTCAGTGGAGGTGGAACATAGCCACCTTGGCTAGCGATAGCCTTATCCTCCATAAATTTGTCCAATAAACATTTAAAGCCATCAAAGTTGGTGGCCATTTCTACTTTGGTTGAGGTAGGGCAATTGCGGTTTAACTATGCAGTGTGGGTATGTTTAGGGCAGGGGTCTGCAACCTTTAAGACAAAAAGAGCCACTTGGACCCGTTTCTGAAGAAAAAAAACCTGGGAGCTGCAAAACTCGTCATTATAAAAATAATTTTTTTGTCACTTTTTTATTATTTCTTTGTTTGACCCCTCAGAATTACTCCTCCTCATAGAAATAAACGTTAAATTAACAAGTTACCTTTTTTTTGTGTGTGTTCTTCACTTCCCTTCAAAACAGTGACCAGCGTACATGCCCCCTTTCAATGCAGTGACCAGCGTACATGCCCCTTACAATGTAGCGGGCGGACGGGCGGGTGGGAAGGTGACGTCGGGACGGTGCGTGACTAACGCACGCACCACCCCCATGCGACATCACAGCCAGTACAGCGCCCGCCACAGTGGGGAGTGTCGGGGCGCACAATGCGCCTCCTCCCCTCGCTAGTATCCGCCCCGGAGCCGCGACAAAGGTATAAAAGAGCCACATGCGGCTCCGGAGCCGCGGGTTGCAGACCCCTGGTTTAGGGCTTTAGATGTCAGCAGTAAAACCTTGAACCTGGCTCAGTAGGTGATAGGAAGCCAGTGCAATTTTTTCGACACTGGGGCAATGTGTAGAAAGCTCGGTGTTCCACTGAGCACCCTACCAGCTGTGTTTTGCACTATATGTCACTTATTTTTATATATATTATTGTTTATTACATTTGTATACCGCCCTTTGTCTGAAGATCCTAGTGTGGTTCACTTCTGAACCGGGATAGTCCCAAATACAGCACATGACAGTTCTATAAACGTCAGGTGATTAATACAGGGACTGCTATGTGACAATGCTATCCCTGTTCAGGGAACAATGGTTGCTTGTGAACCTACCAAAGTTGGCAAACTACCCACCATCACCTCTCACTGGATTGGTTCTGTCTCCCACAGACAGAGCAAACCCAGATTAGGGATTGAAAATGTACCACTGTCAGATAAAAGGTCCTTGTGCAAAAAACCCATTTTGCCTCCACTTAAAGGACCTCTAAACAAATGCTGAATTGAAAGTGCTGAAGGGTCATCTATGTATTTGTGTGTGTAAACAGGTGGGCGGTGATTTCAGGACAGTGTTAAAACCTGCAGATGGTTCTGCAGAGATGGTCTTACTACTGGCCACATGCAGTGAGGATTCCTCCTCTTTTCAAAACTCAATTTGGGTCTTTTTGAAGCTTGAAGACCATGCTCTTTGTTGGTTTTTCTTTTCTTTGCTCCTCATCTGAGTGCCAGCCATGTTCTTCTCCTACAATTGGTGTCAGCAGTGGTGGCTGGTGCAGTTTGGGACTGGTAGGTTGGAAGGTTAGGAGCCCAACAGCAGGTGGCGCCAGAGCTAACAACAGTCAGAACCACCGTGGTTGCTTGCACATAAGAAGGAAGCTAGGTGGGACTGGCAGGGAGCAGACTGTGGTTGGTGGGGCAGTACCCTGTTTGCCCCAATAAACCAGCCTCCACTTGGTATCTGGCTGTTGCTCCCATCACATCCCGGATCTCCAACAATGCTGAAAACCTGTTGCTTTATTCAGGACACTTATTTGTAGCCATGAGTATTTTCATTTCACTTTGGGAATAAAATTAAAGCACAGAGATTCATTGCAACTCCACCCTTGTTCTCTTCTGTTCTCTGCTGGTGACAAGCCATGGCCTGGATCATGTGGTTTAATCATAGTGGCCGTCAAGTTTGCTGGATTTATTGGTCTTCTTGTCTATTCTATTCATATGATTCAGAAAATTAGTTGAGAACCAGTTTTTTGGTTCTTGTTTTTTAAGACAGAGCAATATGGAGCAATGTGTAGCTTTGGAAGGTACACATCGCCCCCTTGTGGTTTCTTTAGGGTGGTGCATGCATTGCAAAACTATATTGATGGTAAGATTTGAATCTCAGGAATTTTTGACAATAGCAACATAACTTGATCTTGGTGTTCTTTTATCATGTATTTTCATTATTTTGAAATAAATTGAATTACATTTTCTGTGGATATTATGGACATATTATGGACAGTGATAGGTGTATGTGCTTTGGCTGTGCTCTGGTGAAACCCATTGTGCCTCATGTACTAAAAAGTAAGCTTTTCAAAGGACGTAAATATGACCCACATTACTTCTGCAAAGTCACGTGCTGTTGTTTCCTTATACATATTTTTCTGTCCATTTTTTTAGCTTTCTTGTTTGTCTTTCGTAGAACAGGGAACATTGTAATTTAAGATACATCAGTTACTGTGTACAGTGGTACCTTGGTTCTCAAAGCGTTCCAAACCCAAGGCGTGCTTTCCCATAGAAAGTAATGCAAAACGGATTAATCCAGTCCAGACTTTTAAAAGCAACCCCTAAAACAGCAATTTAACATGAATTTTACTATCTTGCAAGACCAACATTGATCCATAAAATGAAAGCAATAAACAATGTACAGTGGTACCTCGGGTTACATACGCTTCAGGTTACAGACTCTGCTAACCCAGAAATAGTGCTTCAGGTTAAGAACTTTGCCTCAGGATGAGAACAGAAATCGTGCTCCGGCAGCGCAGCAGCAGCAGGAGGAGGCCCCATTAGCTAAAGTGGTGCTTCAGGTTAAGAACAGTTTTAGGTTAAGGACCTCCTGAACAAATTAAGTACTTAACTTGAGGTACCATTGTACTGTACTATAAAATAAATAAAACAGTATTTTAGATAAAAATTAAAATTGTTATTTTTTCTTACCTGCACTGATGATAGTCATTGTTTGGATGGGGGGGGGGGCTTTTATCCATTTCTGCAATCACACAATCAATCAATCAGTAGCTGAACTGGGATCCACACAGTGACAAAAACAATTTAACTTAAAAAGCCTCAAAACAAAAAATGCAAAATAAATAGCAAAAACAAAAGCACCAAATAAAAGCTCCAAATATCACCTCAGAACACTGCAATCGGAAGTGGAAGGCTTGAATTACAATGGGGGAGGGACGCAAATTAGCAGTGCAACAGGAAACACAGGGGGACTCAAAACGGAGCACGTTCGGCTTCCGAAAAAAGTTTGAAAACTGGAACACCTACTTTTGCAGTTTTCAGGTTCCAACTAAGCTGTTTGAAAGCCAAGGTACCATTGTATTTTATTTCTCTTTAAGTGATATCCATTATTTCTAAATGTGCACCTATATATACACATACATGCACAGGGCTGCCTCTGAAGACAATTTGGTAACTTCAGCTAGTGCAGAATTCAGTGGCCAGGTTGCTCAACGCGGCAAGATGGTTTGAGCGTATTATACCAATCCTAGTCCAACTGTACTGGCTGCCAATTACATGCCCTCCAACATTTCTCCAATGAAAATAGGGACATCCCATTCAGTAATGATAATTTTACTATCTATTGCCCCAGCCACTCTGGGCGGCTTCCAACATATATAAAAACATAAGAAAACATTAAACTTTTAAAAGCTTCCTTATACAAGATTGCCTTCAGACGGCTCAGGGGGCAGATAATTTCATACCCTCCAACATTTTTCCAATGAAAATAGGGACATCCTAAGGAAAAGTGGGACATTCTGGGATCAAATCAGAATATGGGATGGCTTCTCTAAACCAAGGATGTCCCTGGAAAATAGGGACACTTGAAGGGTCTGCAATTAGCTGACGGTCCTAATTCAAAGCATTTTCCCCACTTGTGATTCCCAGAAACTGCTAATCAGAGACATGTTGCTTCCGACAATGGAGATCGTATATAGCCCTCATGCCCTTTGATGACTTCACCTCCATGAAAGAATAAGGATTAGTCTGATAGGTAGTAGATGCCCAAGGTTCAAGTTCTCAGCATCTCTTGTTGGCACACCGTAGAGTCGGATGTTTTGATATTACTATTGCATGGAAGCACATCCCATTTTGCTACTTGAAGCAAAACAGAAAGTGCTGCTTGTTCCTACAGCTCCCTATCAGCTCTTGTCGCCATGGCCTGCTTTGTGGCCAGCACATGGCCTGCCACATCCACTGCTGGTAGAGAAGCAGTACCACCATCAGAGCCAATTTTTCGGTAAGTTCTCATGCAAAATGGATGCAGTTTCCCCCCAAATCAGCACCAATGGCAGTAGCACTTCACTACTGACAGAGGTGGTGGAACAAGCATGGATGTGCTGCCTAGGAAGCTTCTGCCACCTGAAGCAACAGCTTCACTCTGCCTAATGGCTGGGCCGGCTACAGCACCAGAACCAATGAAAGGCAGAGCCAACTAATTCTAATTTACCTCCATCCTTCTGCCTATTGCGTTCTATAAGGACAACACTAAGGAGGAGGTCACTGACAATCAGTACCATCCTCTGGACTGATTCTAAGTAAGAAGACAAGCACATGGAAGCAGGCTAAGGTTAGTCTCGGGTTGAAGGGGCAGAAGCCCATTCACTGTAAGGGACCACCCTCCAAAAGAACCCAGGGCTGACTCCTACCCTATCTGCATGAGAGTCAACATCAAAGCCTGACACTTTGCAAATCTGAAATGACATGGAGCCAACTAGCCAGGCCAAGGGCCTTGCAATGGAACTCTCTGTGGCTGAGCAGGTTTCTCTGTGTTCTCTGCTTTCCCTCTTCCTATTGCTTTCTGTTGTTTTTCAGGTCAACTTCAGGGCTTCACATTTTGCCAGCTGAGTGATGTGCTTTGCTTGGTGTACAAGCTGAGCAAGCAAACAGGGTTTGCACATGTAACAATCAACACTTCACGCCAACAGGCCCAAGTTTGCCTCTAACAGCCTCTCAATGTGAGATGAGAAAACACTCTGGCTATAATTTATACTGTTTTTCTGGAATGACACCCTAGCTGAGTATGCTTGTAGATTAGCAGCCTCCTTTTCCTGTCGCTGTATCCACCACCACTCCTAGCAGAAATTTTGATAGGGTGTTGAATCATGCCTGATTCTTTTCTTTTTTTGCATTTCAATGAGAAGCTGCCTAATTTGCACTTCTTGATCCAATATGCATACTGAAAGACAGCTGTCCTTTGAAAATTAAACTTCTCTAAGTTTTGTGATGCAGTCGTCTGTGTAAGTTATGGAAATAACTTACAGAAATAGATTATATGTGGGGAATTGCTTGCAAAAATGTGTATATTGGTCAAAACTGCATACAAAAAATGTGTTCTTTAAGTGGATGGATTTTCATGAGATTTTTTAAAATGAAATTGCTGCAGCAATGTGGTGAGCTGAATTTCAGAATGGAAAAAGGGGAATCTGAGAGAAAGCAAGACTGACAGATCCAATTCTGCCCTAATGGTGATGGTACTGCTCCTAGAACTAAGCCATAGGTCAGAGGCATGTTTGAACCCAGAAGAAGTCTGTACATCCCTTACATAACTTTTACTTTATTGGATTTTCATGGTTTAAAAAGTTAGCAGCCTGCAATCAAAGCTCCAGACTTACCTGCATCCTGGAGACTCAAAGGGAGCTGGAAAGGAAGATTGGCTCCAGGTGCACTGGGGTCATCTGGATTTTACACAGGGACGCGGGTGGCGCTGTGGTCTAAACCACTGAGCCTCTTGGGCTTGCCGATCGGAAGGTTGGTGGTTCAAATCCCCACAACGGGGTGAGCTCCCATTGCTCTGTCCCAGCTCTTGCCAACCTAGCAGTTCAAAAGCCCGCCAGGGCAAGTAGATAAATAGGTACCCCTGTAGCAGGAAGGTAAACAGCATTTCCATGTGCTCTGGCTTCCATCACGGTGTTCCATTGCACCAGAAGCGGTTTAGTCTTGCTGGCCACATGACTCAGAAAGCGGTCTGTGGACAAACACTGGCTCCCTCTGCCTGAAAGCAAGATGAGCGCTGCAACCCCTTAGTCGCTTTTGCCTGGGCTTAACCACCCAGGGGTCCTTTACTTTTACCTTACCTTACCTTACAAAGCACTCATCACATCCAATATAATAAACTGTTGTGTGAATATAGCCCGAAACATATTGCAGAATACAGCCACAATACACTAGTCTGCAGGGGCCTGGTGTGGATTTGTAGTGCTTTAATTTACTTCAATTGCACAAAACTACCTAAACTTCTCAGAACCTTGGAATTCTTTTTCAACTGGATCTGCACCTTTGACCTTGTAGTGCTTTAACTGTAATAGTAAATGGGAGAGATGTTGGATTTTTTTTTGGGAGAGGGAAGAGAACAGTCAGAAAGATGCCACAACTTGACATTGAAAGTTGGCTTCTGAAAGGCACAACAGCCTTTGCTTGCTGCAGAGATAATTATTATGCAAATTCATGCTAATAAACTCTGCCTTGCATGTTGCTGAGAAGCTGCCTTTCCCCGTTAACATGCCAGTAATGAGAGGTAGATTTGTAATTCAGATGCTGGCGGTAATATCCTAAATTACTCTGCGCTATAACGGACTTTATTCATTCTCAGCCACTCTCTCCCTCTCTCCCCTCCCCTAAAATGTCAATGCAAATTGGCTGCAGCTTTGCATATTTATTTGAGGATGTATCTATTGTTGATAACACAATGAGGACGCCAGCTAAGCAGCTCTGCATTAGGCGCTCTATTGCTGTTTAGGGGGCATTGGGTTCAGGTTGCATTAGAAGGTGGCCTGTATTCTCTTGGCAATCGCTTGGTGCTGTGGTTTTTCAAACACCACAAGGGTTATTCAAGCTTCTTCTGTTTCTCTATCCCTCTAAGTGGAAAGTCAAATTAGGTTTTGGAAAGAAGAGCTTTCTGCTGATGGTAATTATTGTCACTGAGCTCTCCAAAGAATTAATCGCCTCTTTCACCTCTGCACATATTATAGCACCTGTTTCCAAGTCAGAAGGACAGCTAGAGAAACAACAACAATACAATCCCTGTCCTTTTCTTTTCTGCCTTCAAATATCCCCAGGATCAATGCAGAATATTCCATGCAGGTCCAACTCATTATTCTCTATCAAAGTGGATGGAAAGATTTCATTTGCATGGCGTAGACAAGAGAGCACAATACAAAGCAAAAAGGAAACAAAAACATGGAGGAGGAAGAAGAAGAGTTTGGATTTGATATCCCGCTTTATCACTACCCTAAGGAGTCTCAAAGTGGCAAACAATCACCTTTCCCTTCTCCCCCACAACAAACATTCTGTGAGGTGAGTGAGGCTGAATGACTTCAGAGAAGTGTGACTGGCCCAAGGTCACCCAGCAGCTGCATGTGGAGGAGCGGGGACGTGAACCTGGTTCCCCAGATTACGAATCCACCGCTTTTAACTACTACACCACACTGGCTCAGTGCCCCATTTTGCAGTCCCTTTCATCCTAGAACAGGCATGGGGAACCACTGGCCTGCCAGATGTTTGCTGAACTGCAACTCCCATCAGCCCCAACAAGCATGGCTAATGACTGGGGATGATGGGAGCTGTTGTTAAGCAACTTCTGTAGGGCAAATGGTTTGCCACACATGCCCTAGAATTGTCAGGGTGGGTTTTCTAGATTCCTCCCAACTCCCCCAAACAAAAAAGTGAATCAGGCTCACAACAATGAAAGCAGCTAAAATATTATCAGTACTTCACCAGTTCCAAGATAAATTCATGGTATTTCTAAATGCCCCACAACTTTTGCAGGAGCAAACTGTACTGAAAGCAGGATCACATATAAACACACCAATAACATCATGAGCATAAATCATTGTGAATGTGCAATAAAAAGACTGCCCAGAGGTGCCAAGAGTCTCTTTCATTGATTGCAAAGCAGCCTCCAGAATGTAGACTGTATGTTCACTTTTGAGGTAATGAAGTTTCATGTGAGGTTGTCTCATTTAAAAGGTCACAGCAGATAATTTCCAAAAGTTCATTCTGGCCTTTTTAAAAAAAAAGCAAGAGAGCTGTCTTTTGCGTGTAGAGTCAGGAAGAACTGTGCTGCAGATAAATAAGGAATGGGAGACTGAATCAAGAAATTGAATCAGGTGTCTTGTTTCTTGTCTGAAAATTCAGAGCAACAAGTCCTGGAGAAGGGAAGCATGCAATACTGCCACTTTTCCACGAGGTGGTGCTGTCAGAACTCCATGACTGGACTCCTCCAAATCAATCTGAGATATTTCACTGTCTAGTTTCAGAGGTTTATTCTGAATTGATGTCACTGTGCAAGTGTTGTTTGAGCCCTGCTTCCTTCTCTCTGGGTGGGAGACAATTCCACCCTGCCCTGAAGGAGATACACCATCTCCCTTGTGCAGGATTGTTCAATTCTGACCTCACAATGAATATATGTAATTGAAATATTTACATTGCATTCTCTTGGTTGTTTGGTGGGTGGGGAGTTCTCATTACCTTGTTGACGAATGTCATCCTGAGAGAGGCTCACCTAGTGCCCAGGTTGTAATTTATTTAGCTTTTACATTTGAATTCTTTTTTCTTCTTCTTCCAGGCAGCTCAAGCTGGTGTCCATGATCCCCCCTCTCCCCATTTTACCCCCACAACAACCCTGTGAGGTAGATTAGGCTCAGCATCACCCAGTGGGCTCCATGATTAAGTGGAAAATTGGTCTCCTAGGATGACACTGGCTCATGTTTTGTGTCAGAGAAGACTTCCTCCCACACCCACAGCAGTGGAAGTGGTGACTGGTACCATTGGGACTGATGGGCAGAAGGCAGAGAGTCCAACAGCAGGTGGAGTGGGTGGAAGCAAGAGGGCAAGTTCTTTCCTACAAGCAAGCCAAGGGGAGAGCCAGTGTGGTGTAGTGGTTAAGAGCGGTAGACTCGTAATCTGGTGAACTGGGTTCACGCCCCTGCTCCTCCACATGCAGCTGCTGAGTGACCTTGGGCTAGTCACACTTCTCTGAAGTCTCTCAGCCTCACTCACCTCACAGAGTGTTTGTTGTGGGGGAGGAAGGTAAAGGAGATTGTTAGCTGCTTTGAGACTCCTTAAATAAGGTAAAGGACCCCTGACAGTTAAATCCAGTCACGAACAACTCTGGGGTTGCGGTGCTCATCTCGCTTTACTGGCCAAGGGAGCTGACATTTGTCTGCAGACAGTTTTTCCAGGTCATGTGGGCATCATGACTGAGCCGCTTCTGGCGAAACAGAGCAGCCCACGGAAATGCCATTTACCTTCCCGCTGGAGCGGTACCTATTTCTCTACTTGCACTTTGACATGCTTTTGAACTGCTAGGTTGGCAGGAGCAGGGGCCGAGCAACGGGAGCTCACCCCGTTGCAGGGATTCGAACCACTGACCATCCAATCAGCAAGCCCAAGGCTCAGTGGTTTACACCACAGTGCTACCCGCGTCCCTGAGACTCCTTAGGATAGTGATAAAGTGGGATATCAAATCCAAATGCTGCTGCTGCTGCTGCTGCTGCTGCTGCTTCTTCTTCTTCTTCTTCTTCTTCTTCTTCTTCTTCTTCTTCTTCTTCTTTCACCTTCCTTCTCCTTAGTCTCAGTTTTGCCCCTTGTAAAACCCAGCAGGAAGGGGACAAATCTAGAATAAATTGGCTCTGCTTGTCATTGGCTTTGGCTCCATCTACTGTTGGCCTTCCTGTCTTCCACCCCACCTGTCCCAATGGGTACCAACCACCACCAAAAACACGTTAACAACCAGGTGCTATTCTCAAGATCTCAGATACCTCCTTCGTAACACCCAAGCCCAATTTCGGTCTTCCTCCTCCTGTGATGAGAGTGGGGCATCTTGAGTAGCCCATTATTATTGTTTTGCAGAGAGCATGCAGCAATAGATCTATATGCACACTCATGCATCCCTCTCTGCCCTTCACCCAGGCAAGCTAGAAGCATTATCAGAATTCAATAAAACATTCCAGACAGACAACAACATAAATGAGGCTTTAAAGTGGGGGCACAGAGGACTGTGGCATGGGGAGAGTGCCAGGGGCCAGACAGAGGGGCCTAGAGGGGAGGCCTGAAGTTCCCCATCCATAACCTAGACCAATATGGTGCCCTCTAGATGCTTTGGATTCGAAGTCCTATCAGCCCCACCTACCAAATGGGCAGTGGAGAAGGTTGATGTTGTACCCCACAACATCTAGAGGGCACCACATTGGTCCTGCACAATCAGAGTTACGGGGTGCAAGGAAAGCCTTCCTGAATACAGCTATATGTGCAAAGACTCTTATCACAACAGGCCATCATGGTATTTTCACAAAGGTTAGGGTGCTGGACTGATGGACATGCTCACATCCCCTGCTCCTCTGTTGACCAGCATGAGAGCAAGGAATGGCTGAATAGGGCTCCTTGGAGTGAAATCGCTGATGGAGATAATTTGCCTCTAGAGAACTAACATGGAAATATGTGGCCAGATCTTAAAGCTTGTAGTCCTAAACACCCTTTACCTTTAACGGGATTAAGAGGGATTTACTTCCAAGTAGATAGGCATAGGGTTGTAACAGAAGGCACTATGCCATACACTGTTTGCCATTTCATGCACCTGGAAAGGTTCGTTTTCAACCATTGGCTGTGATTGGGTATTATAGGTCAATTGCGTTCCTCAAATAATATATCCAATTATGTCTCTCTCGTATAGCATCAGCCAAAAGTACAAACACTCCCTGCGCTTTTAAAATTCCCAAAGCAGAAAATTAGGGCTATTTGAAGCATATCCCTATTGCCTGCAATTATGGATGAAACAGTTTCACCTTTCTTCCCCCCCCCCACCGCCACCACCCCAGTTCTCTCCCTTGCCAGTGACATGAATGAGCTAGCATTTTATCTTCAGTACCCATTCACAGGATGTTAATATTTAATTGCTGGTATAAGCCTGATAGAGATTTGAAGAACAACTATAACAGAGGGTTATAATATAGTCTTTTATTGGAATGTGTTATAGATGGCTGAGAACTTCTGTTTCTGCTATATAGATTATACAGTTTACCTTGTTTCAGCAGAGAAAAAGGAGGTGCTTATAGGTTGTGTGGATGGCTGAGCCAAACATATCATAAAGAGGATTTAATTGTTCAACATCCTGTGCAAGTTACTTGTAGCACTGTGGCATATATTTGCCTGTTCCTCAGGCTCACGGAAGCTGAGCTGTAAAGGAGTTGTTGCTTCAACAGTGAAGCAACCAAGACTAAGAGTTTATATTGGAGCTGGAAGCTCCACCCTGCCCTGGCTCTCAATCCAGCCACTTAATTCACATATAGTTCCCATACACTTTGAATACTGTCTCATGCAGCTAGCCAGCCATTTCCCCAATGCTTTGGTGATTTCCCAGCTCATCTGCCCCAACCCATTTCTGAAATTCTTCTAAATCCCTAGCCATAACTGATAGAGCACCAGTGTATATGAATCTCCAAGGAAGGGCCGTGTATCCATGGGGAAATATGAGAGGAAAATGACTAGAGTTTCAGCCTGAGACATGAGTGTAGGTAGAGGAAAGGATGGGGAAGATATAGCAGCTATGCCAGGTGAAGATAGACTCTCATAGGACTCACCTGAATATTTTCTAGGATTTTTGTTTGTTTAGCTGGAAGTCATGCAAGCTTTCTGAAAATCCAATTGAGTTCAAGGTGAACCAACCATCCCAGGCAGCAGGTGATGGTGGTGCAGAGTGGGTTGGGGAGAAGTATTTCAAGGCAGACCTGGGTGTGCCAAACAGCCTGCTCTGCACCCCCTAGGTTCATTTGTGGTCTTCAGTTGGGGTGGAGGGTGCTGTCCTATTGCCAGTGCTGAAATAAGATCCCACTGACCATCTGGTTGGCGTTAGTGTATGACACAGGGAAATAGGTTACCTTGTTCTTCAGCTTAGGAAGCAAAATGTTTTTTGGGCCAGCTCTGTGAACCATCCCACAGACAGATCATTGGCTAGTCTACTATTTTGCTCTTCATCATCAGTAAAGTGATTTCAGCCCAATTGCGGATCACAAAGTGAGCAGGTTGATCCAGCAGAGCTCATCAAATTTGATTGTGCAATGGCAATGCTTTTGGCAAATTAAAATAGTTGGGAATGAAAATCTTGTTTCTAGGACTCATCATGTGGAGGATCCCATCCAAAAATGGATCAGCCACTGAGTGGGATGATGTCACAATGCAGATGAGGTCACCAAGGGCAAGTCTAGACAAATGAGAATGAGAGCAGCTCAGTGCAATATAAGTTTGTAAGGAGTAACCCCTCCCCCACAAAAAATCACTGGGAACAGGAGTTTTTCCCCTTTCCTTTTTAGTATGGGGGGATTTTTCCAAAGATTTTGAACTGTTTTGCTGCCCCTCTCATTTGTATGTTTGCTAGGAAGAAGCTGAGGGGTGAGTAGACTCTGTGTACCATGTACATATTTTAACGTAGCACATTACAATAATTTATGGAAAGTTTCTCTGTCTCTCTCAACTGCAGAGGTGGTCAGAGGAGAGGATAAATCTTTAAAAGAATAATGTTTTCAAAATCAGGCTCCTTGTCCTCGAACCTTTTGATATATGAGAGCAATCGTAGGTAGGACACATAGTGAAATATACATGAGATCTCCCCAGAAGAGAATAGCAGAGTGGAGAAAATATTAGTGTTTACATCAAAACTCAATTGGCGCACTCGTTTCAAGATGATAGTTTATTATGTTGAATGCAATTTAGTCCCGCAAGGATATTTCCTCCATCTGTGACAGACACTCACTTGCTTCTGCAGACACACTCATGCTTGCCTCTTCTCCTCTGGCCCCCGCCCCTGCCATCATTCTACCTGGAAGTTGACATTTCTAGTGTATAATTCATCCTCCCCCCCCCCAGCAATCTTCTGAAGGTTGGAAATGGGGGAAGGAATAGCCTGGTTTAGACAAGTTCACAGTTTCTTAGAGACCACAGAGCCTGATCTTCAGCTGGCATAAGTTGACGTCGCTCTGCTGGCCTTGATGAGATGAGATTGCATTTACATCAGTTGAGGAATCTGTCTTTATGTCAAACAACTCTGCATAGGGAAGAGAGAAAGAGAGGGAGAGAGATGGCGGGTGGGGTAGGGGGCCCCGTGTGGAATTAAATATAAAAAGAAATCTCTGCATGATGGAATGGAGAGCTGATGCCTCACCAGCTGATCCCAGATTCTACCCTCTGGGCTTAAAATGAGTCAAACTTGGAACTGGTTTTTCGTGACAAAGCCAGTGATGTGAAGAGAGATGAAGATCAGATGGTGTGTAATTCTGGACCAGGGTTGGGGGACGTTTTTCAGCCTGAGGGCTGCTTTCCTATCTGGACAATGTTCTGAGGGCCACATGGGTCAGAGGCAAAAGTGGGTCAGGGGCAAAAGTGGGAGAGGCAGTGCAGATCCAGGAGAGCAAAGGTTATAATCAGATTTCATGGACACATTCAGGCAAAAATCTTTGCCTGAATGTGTCCATGAAAGAGGGCCAGTTAAGGGTGTGTTTGTGGTGTGGGAAGAGTTCTGAGGGCCAGACAGAGAGACCTGGAGGACCACATTCACCCTCTGATCCTAATGCTGTCCACTCCTGAGGAGTGATCAGTGAGCACTTAAGTCACCCTGCCTGTATGCAACACATTTTATCCTGCTAATCAAGGACATACAGGCAGGGCTGGCCTGAGACAATTTGCTCTAAGGTGAAGGAGAAAATGGTGCCCCCATTCCATGTACAGAAGCAAACTGGATAAGGAAATCAACACAAGCAATGAGACAGTGACCTCCATCACACCTGAGGGCATCAGGCTAGCTTAAGGGGTACAAGGCAAGTGGTTTGGCACATGCCAAATCACTGGTAACTGGAAGCGGCCACTGGTACCGTATAACACCGGTCCTGAAAGACCTAATCGGCTCCCAGTACATTTCCGAGCAAAATTCAAAGTGTTGGTGTTGACCCTTCAAGCCCTAAATGGCCTTGGTCCTGTATACCTGAAGGAGCGTCTCCACCCCCGTCGTTCAGCCCAGACACTGAGGTCCACCCCAAAGGCCTTTTGGCAGTTCCCTCACTGTGAGGGTCTTCTTGGTAGTGGCGCCCTCCCTGTGGAACACCATCTCATCAGATGTCAAGGAGATAAGTAACTCTACAACCCATAGGAGACATCTGAAGGCAGCGCTGTACAGTGGTACCTCGGGTTAAGTACTTAATTCATTCCAGAGGTCCGTTCTTAACCTGAAACTGTTCTTAACCTGAAGCACCACTTTAGCTAATGGGGCCTCCCGCTGCTGCCGTGCCGCTGGAGCACAATTTCTGTTCTCATCCTGAAGTAAAGTTCTTAACCTGAAGCACTGTTTCTGGGTTAGCGGAGTCTGTAACCTGAAGCGTATGTAACCTGAAGCGTATGTAACCTGAGGTACTACTGTATAGGGAGGTTTTTAATGTTTAATGCTTTTTGATGTTTTTATATATGCTGGAAGCTTCCCAGAGTGGCTTGGGCAACCCAGTCAGATGGGTGGGGTACTACTACTACTACTGATTAATAAATAAAATAATTCACTTGGATAATTATTATTATCCATCAGAGGGGAATACCTAGCAGTCTCAGAAGGAATGGTAGAGCACTCCCACTGCCCCATCCAATAACCCAATGCCTGCTTTCCCCTGCCTAAGAGCAGTGCCAGTCACTGCATGCATGCCCACCCCCGTCCGACTCCCTCGTTTGTTCTTTTGTATAAGTGCCATGTGCTAGCTTTATGACTTGGTGATCAATTTTGCTATTGAATGCCCTGGCATGGCCTCTGATGGGTTTATAAATTATAAGCCTGGCCAACGGAATAGATGAGCGTCCCCTTTCCTTTGCTGCAGGCCATCTCTGGTGCACACAGCCACTTGCGCCTATAGGATTAGCAGCACAGGGCAGGTTGATATTGAAGTATCTCACGTTAATAACAGAGCAAAATTGATTGGGGAGGGGGAGCGGAGGATACAGCAACCCACTTTAAAAGCAGCATCCAGTTTCTGGAAGGTGGATGAGATGGAACTTGACTGCCAACAGTTCCTTGGTTACTGTTCATATCGATTTAATTTTTCCTTTTTTTTACATGGGGGATGGTATAGCATCGTGTCTAAGGGACTAAGCTGGAAATCAATAAAACCTCAGTTCAAATCTCTCCTCCGCCAGGGACCCAGTTACAGCCTGAAGCCAGGGCTGGTTAAACACAGGTCTCCGGGCCTCTCAATGTGGCCCTTGGATCTTCCCCTGTGTAGTATTGCAAGAGAAGACCCGACCAGGCTGCAAGACAAAGCAAAGTGGTACTAGCCACAAAGGCTATGCTCTGCCTCAACAGTTGGAGGCAGTAATGCTTCTGAATACTGGTTGCTGGAAACCACAGGAGGGCAAGGTGTTCTTGTGCTTGAGTCAGAAGCGGATTTAGGGAAATGTGACTGGTTTGGCCACACTGGACCTGGAGCCTGTGCTGAGGGCACTGAAACTGTGATTTAGAATGGAGCTTGAGAGGTGGAGAAACACTGGATTTTGCTGTTGCACAGGGAGCCGTTGAAATTTGAGACCCCAAGATCTGCCACTGCTTGCGTCCTGCATGCAAGTTTCCCACGGGCATCTGGTTGGCCACTGTGAGAAAAGGATGCTGAACTAGATGGGTGACTGGCCTGATTCAGCAGGCTCTTCTTATGTTCTTAAGCTTCAGGCTCGATGGATGCAAGACAAAGCAGGGTTCAGGCTGTGCTCTGAATTTGCTCCAGCAAGGAGCAAGCTGAAACCTGGGACTGAACCCAGACCTTGCAGCTACTTCATCCAGCACACGATGGCACTCTAGCCTCAGTAACTTCTTTACTTAGTGTATCCTACTTATGCTGAAATCCCTCCTACAGTACAGTGACTTGGGAGTAAAACTCCTTCTTAAACACAGTAGGGGTTGATTCTAAGGAAACCTTTATGGCAGGGGCAAGGAGACCTTTCCCTCATAATGGGCTGGACTCACTTGGTTGGTAATTTTGGGTGTTGTTTGCCAGTGGTGGGTGGGGCCAGAGTCAAAAGTGGGTGTAGTCCTGCACACCTTCTCTCTCTCTTTCCTCCATTGCCACCCCTTCTCAATATCTTGCTTTTTCTGTTCCCTATTTCTTCCTGCCCAGTGGGTTGCTGAAGTGGACACACACACACAGAGAGAGAGAAAGAGAGAGAGAGAGAGAGAGAGAGAGAGAGAGAGAGAGAGAGAGAGAGAGATCTATGATGCCTGTCATTGGCTCTGGCTCCATCTACCTTCCTGCCATCCACCCTACCACCACCAGAGGGCACCAGTCAACCAACACTATTCCTGGGGCATCTGCCATGTCTGCAGTTTTCTTTTCTTTTTTCTTTTTTCATGAATTGATTGTTGTTTCCCAAAGCAGAGAGTACAGAAGTAGCTGACTGAGGCAGCGGGGCAGTAGGGTGTATGTGCTTAGGCTCCGGGGCTCTAGATGGCCACTGAAGCAGAGGGTAACATTTGTTTTAGGAAGCCAAGCCCATTTATATGGGATGGTGGAACTGTGCTCTGAAATCTGGTGTGAGCAATGGTGGATGGTGCCCATTGGGACTGGTAAGGAAGCAGGCAGAGAGACCAACAGCAGGGGGAGCCAGAGCGAATGTTAGGCAGAGGCAACTGATTCTAACCTCATCCCTCTCCTCAGTTCTACAGGGGCAAATCTGAGACTAAGGATGTGGAGGAAGGGGGCAGAGGCAGTGCCACTCCTTGGACTGCTTGCAAATAGGAAGGCAGACAGCTGGGGGCTGCTTGAGGGCAGGCTGAGGCGCCCCATTTGCTCTAAGAGAGCACCTTCCACTGGGTGTTCAGCAGCATTAGTGAGTGCAAGCGCATGAGGCAAGAATGTTATGCCGAAGAGCACATCTGTGTGCACTGGTGAAAAAGCTGCTAGGTATGTAGCAAGCCTGTTTGATCAGCAGTCACTGTTTAGAAAGCTGTAAACATTCCCGAAACAGCAAACACCTGTGGAGAGCCTCGTCAGTTTGCCGGGAACAAGGGCTCCAACATCGGAAATTAATGTCTAAGGAAATAACTAGAGGATGATGTTAATAATTAAGTCTTTTAATGAGCACATTAATTTTTCTTCAATAGATTGATTCAGCGTTTCCTTTCCTAATATTGTTGCACACGCCAAAAGCAAACTCGCAATCTGTCTTGGTTTCCTGCAGAAAATAAAATTGCTTGAGCCAACCTGCCCTTGTCTCATGGGCTGGATGCGTCCATGGCACATGAAAGAGCAAGCGTCTGTGTATGAGAGGGAATAACGATGGGTGTGTTCGACCAAGTTTTCTGCAGAGCAGACCCACTGAAAAGAATGAGCTATATATACAGTGTTTTTTTAAGGGGGTACTCAAGGGTACATAAGCAGTACCAGCGCCTTTTACTCTAGAAGAAAAGCACCAATGGTTGCACTAGCAGAAACTCCTTACACAACAGATGACACAATCTATTGTGCAGCAAAGTTGCCAGGAAATTGCTTGTGCACTCTCCTGCTCAACAGTGTTCCGCTGGCTCAAAATATTTCACTACTAGTAATGTGTGTATGCCACTAAGTGACTTTAACTACATTGGATATAGCTCATATAATTGGAAGGGACTCAGTGTGGAATCTGCAATGCTGGATCCATCTGCAGGATCCCAGACAGAAGGTCACCCAGCCTCTCTTTAATTGTCATATGTGGTTCTTAGGAAGATGATAGTGCCTCTGAGCATGTTTTAGAGCAAATAGCCCTTCCATATCAGGAACTAGGTTTAAGGGCTTCTAACCCAAATGGTATAGCATCCTGAGAGTCTTAGGCACATCTCATTTTAGAAATCCCTTTGATCTCAGTAAATCTAAGATGACTGACAGGCTAACCTGGATGTAAGTTTACTTATTCCATTTTCATCTTATTTGATTTTCTTTCCATCTCTGTGTGTGTGGCTCTCTCAGTCTCTCTCTGAATAAAGAATTGCCCATCCTGTGTCCTCAAGCACTGTCCATGCTGTCATAGCTATATGAGACCCATAATGATTCAGAATGGAAATTCTGGGTAAGGTGGCCTGTTTTGCATTGCCAAAAAAGTGGATTTGCATTGCCAAAAAGAACGAGGACAATGGAAGGTACCAATTTGCATAATATGTGCATATTATAATAGTTACAATGATTTAAATAAAAATACAATGCACTTCTCCACAATGGGGAAGACACCAGGTGACATCTGTACCTGTTCAGGCAGCTGAGCAGTTGCTGCTAACTGTTGATGAGCAACTTCAGGGCTCCTGCTCTCTCTCAATGTGAACTGGACAGCCCTCGCATAGAGGACACCATCAAAACTGTCCTGTGGCCACACAGCTACCCTAATTCTGAGATTCTGGCTGCTTTGCCCCATCCCAGCTCAGGTGGCAAAAGGAACAACACTTTCTTTTAACAGGCAATCAATTTCACCTTTAAAAAGATAGTCTTTACATAATTAAAAACAAGGGCTTTCATGAAAGGATATTCATTAAGGATTTATTTGCAAGTCTGTAATGGATTTAGTGGCACAGTTTGCTTATATTGGATGTGTTTCTGTTCCATTTAAACCTCCAGTCAATAGCACACTCTTAACAATCACTGCATCTTAGTGGCATTCCAGCTGAGGTTGACAGGCATCCTTTATTTCAAGAGAACGGCCTTTAGGGCAGAGCTCTGCAGTCTCACAGAACAGAGCGCATATGCTCCCACGCTCTCATAATAAGTCACCTCCCATAATACTTGTATCTAGCTAAGTTCTACTCCACGTAGACCCATTGAAATAAATGACCCTAATTGAGCCATGTCCATTAACCCCAAGGGCTTCTGCAGAGAGCTAGCATTGGCTGCAACCCCAAAACTCCAGAGCAAACTTTTAATTTGAAATTTGAGATGACCTACAATGGGTGTGGCCTGGCGGGTGAGTCCCAGAAGGCAGATAGAATGACCTGAAGGCTGCATCTGCCCCACCCCCCACCCCTTGTCAGAGGTTCCCCAGCCCTACAATACTATTTAACACTGAGTGTAGAAAGGAATCTGTGACTGCATCTGAAGTTCCAGTTGAGACCATGGCTACATTCATACCATACATTGAGTGAACCAGTGCTTTTTTCCTGGGGGTACGCAGGGGTACGCATACCCCTAAACATTTTGTGAATCTTTGTACTTTTGTCCATTTACTGTATTTATTTTTCCCAATTTGAACTATAAAATGGTGATTTTCTTGAGTCAACGTGAGAGTACCCCTAAACATTTTTTAATTATTATTTTATTTTAGAAAAAAAGCACTGGAGAGAACTATGATGCCACTTAAAAAGAATCATGGGAGCTGTGGTTTGTTAAGGGTGCTGTTAGGAGACCTGTGTTCTGCTCTCAAAATGACAATTCCCAGTGTGGGTTTAACGATCAACCCATCATCTAAGAATTGTAGCTCTGGGAAGGGGGATTGGGGTCTCCTAACAACCGTCAGCACCATTAACAAGCTGCACTTCCCAGAAGAAGCCATAGCTGTTCAAAGTGGTATCACAGTACTTTAAATGTATGGTGTGAGAGTGGTCTATCTCTGATCATTTAAACTATTTCTGAATTAGATGTCAAGGTGAAAGGTCGCCCCCATCCTTTATTCAGACTTTAAAGCAGCCTCTCCCAAGCTTGAGCCCCCAGAATTTGTGGAACTCCCATTATCTCTGCCTACTCCCCATATTGTCTTGGGTGATTCGGGACTCAAGCTTGGGAAAGGCTGCTTTATTGCCTAAAAGAACAATTAAAAAGAAGCAAAACCATTTAAAAGTTTAAGATTTGAGAAAGTTAAGTGAAACCATTGAAACCACAACAACCCATGCCTGTTTTAGAAACCAACGTACCCCAAAAGAATTAAGAGAAAAGAGCCAATTTTAAATCCCATTCTCATTTGAAATGCTGGCCTAACTGCTCTAGGTGCCCCTTTAAAATAGGAAACAGCTGGCATTTCTAATTTGTACAATGCACTGTAATTAAGCAATGAAGTGTGCAGTAAACTCTTTAGATTTAATAAACTTAAAGGTTCATGTTCTAACCTTGATTGCTTTGTGTCTCTGCCATTCATGTTCAACATACTGATGCCAATCAACGGAAGAATAAGCTCTGTAATTTGGCAATGAATGCCAGTTATTTTGAGCCCGTGTGCTAACATGAATGTCAGCAGGCAAGCAGTGCATGGGCATCATTGCTGGATCAGATTGGGTCACCATGTGTCCTGTTTTATAGAGGACTCTCCTCTGTTTGAAGGGCGGCCCCTCCCAAGCCCAGTTTATAGAGAATGGACCTTGAGAAAGGAGACCTTGAAGCTGATCTTCCACAGATAGCTCCTGGAGGGCCAGTGTGGTGTAGTGGTTAAGAGCAGTAGACTCGTAATTTGGTGAACCGGGTTCGCGTCTCCACTCTTCCACATGCAGCTGCTGGGTGACCTTGGGCTAGTCACACTTCTCTGAAGTCTCTCAGCCCCACTCACCTCACAGAGTGTTTGTTGTGGGGGAGGAAGAGAAAGGAGAATGTTAGCCGCTTTGAGACTCCTTCGGGTAGTGATAAAGTGGGATATCAAATCCAAACTCTTCTTCTGGATCACAGACTAAGCAAGCACACAGTCTTCCCTGCCACAGTGAGATGTCTTGCATTTCTATTTAAATTATAGCAGCTGTTATTAATTTCCATATACACAAAGAAAATAGCATATATTTCTCCTCACACCCATCATAGTTTTTATTTTATAATTTCTAACACTTAGAATTATTAGAATTATGGTGCTGGGGGAGACTCTTGAGAGTCCCATGGACTGCAAGAAGAACAAACCTATCCATTCTTAAGGAAATCAGCCCTGAGTGCTCACTGGAAGGACAGATCCTGAAGCTGAGGCTCCAATACTTTGGCCACCTCATGAGAAGAGAAGACTCCCTGGAAAAGACCCTGATGTTGGGAAAGATGGAGGGCACAAGGAGAAGGGGACGATAGAGGACGAGATGGTTGGATAGTGTTCTCGAAGCTACGAGCATGAATTTGACCAAACTGTGGGAGGCAGTGGAAGACAGAAGTGCCTGGCGTGCTCTGGTCCATGGGGTCACGAAGAGTCGGACATGACTAAACGACTAAACGACTAAACAACAACAAACGCTTAGAAGTCCAACAGAGAAGACAAGTGGCTGTTGAGAAGGGCAGTACCACAGCAGTAGAGCATCTACATTGCATGCAGAAGAAGACAGCTTCACTCTCCTATGAGGACTGGGGCAGAACCCTGTCTAAAATCTTGGGAGAGCCACTCCCAGTCAGGGTAGACAGTACTGAGCCACTTGAACCAAAGGTCTGCATCAATGCAAGGCATGCTGGTATGTTGCAATGTTAGTTTTGGCACTAACATGCAATTGCTTGGGTGGTGCAAAGGAAGGGAAGTTCATGAACCATACTTTGCAGGGAAGCAAACATTTTCTGGGGATGGGAGGAGAAAAGGCAACTCAGTATGAATTTTCAGGGAGAAAAGCCCAGGGTGGGAGTACAAGGCAGCACACAAAATAAAGGATGGCCGATAAGAAAGGAGGTTCCGGTGTGGTCTATCATACTGCTTTTGCAGCTTAATTGCCTTTGAAACCAACCATCAGTCATTTCTGCAACCCGACAATGTGGACGTGCCTATTCAATCTTGGTCTGCAACACAAATTTCAGGCATAGTTTTTCATCTGCAACTTGGGGGTGACATGAAGGGCTCTAGTAGAAAGAACACTTGGGATGAGGGGACACCCGAATGTTGAGCAGAGTGTGTGGATTTGTATAGCCAGTTTGAATTGTTTAGATTTTTTGATTCTCAGATGGCTTCTTTTCTCGATGTTTGTCCTCAATGCAGCTTTAAAACTTCCTATGTATATGTGTAGGGAGAAGTCATTAATAGTGTCACTATGAGTCTCTGGCCCCCAATTCCAGTGTCTTTGGCAATGGCACTTAACCCCCACTCCCACCCCCCAAAAAACCCCTCCACCAATAAGGAAGAGACTTCTTTCCTTACCAGGTAGGGGAACCATATTTCTACCCATCATTCCCTCATCATAACCTTCCAGGGGCCTCATGCTTAAGGCAAATGTGGGAAGTGGAAGAGGTTGCCTGGAGCAGAGGATGTGACTCATATACTAATAATAATATTTGTATAATAGGCTGCTCACAAAAGTTAAAGGCTTCTACAAGCACACATACACCTTTCTCTATCCTCCATCCAGGAAAGCAAAATATATTGTCACAGTTGGATGGCTCATAGAATCATAGAATCATAGAGTTGGAAGAGACCACAAGGGCAATCGAGTCCAACCCCCTGCCAAGCAGGAAACACCATCAGAGCACTCCTGACATATGGTTGTCAAGCCTCTGCTTAAAGACCTCCAAAGAAGGAGACTCTACCACACTCCTTGGCAGCAAATTCCACTGTCGAACAGCTCTCACTGTCAGGAAGTTCTTCCTAATGTTTAGGTGGAATCTTCTTTCTTGTAGTTTAGATCCATTGCTCCGTGTCCGCTTCTCTGGAGCAGCAGAAAACAACCCTTCTCCCTCCTCTATGTGACATCCTTTTATATATTTGAACATGGCTATCATATCACCCCTTAACCTCCTCTTCTCCAGGCTAAACATGCCCAGCTCCCTTAGCCGTTCCTCATAAGGCATTGTTTCCAGGCCTTTGACCATTTTGGTTGCCCTCCTCTGGACACGTTCCAGTTTGTCAGTGTCCTTCTTGAACTGTGGTGCCCAGAATTGGACACAGTACTCCAGGTGAGGTCTGACCAGAGCAGAATACAGTGGCACTATTACTTCCCTTGATCTAGATGCTATACTCCTATTGATGCAGCCCAGAATTGCATTGGCTTTTTTAGCTGCCGTTAAATAAGAGAGAAAGCTCAGTTGGCA
Organism: Podarcis pityusensis; assembly: GCF_964106645.2. NCBI lineage: Eukaryota > Metazoa > Chordata > Lepidosauria > Squamata > Lacertidae > Podarcis > Podarcis pityusensis. Next base: position 20,006,430 of record NC_138040.1, on the reverse strand, counting down.
GAGCATGAGACTCTTAATCCCAGGGTCATAGGTTTGAGCTCTACGTTGGGTGAAAGATTCTTGCATTGCAGGGGGTTGGATAGATGATCCCCTCCCATTCTACATTTCCATGATTCTATGATTTCAGGCAGGCCACAAGGGTGTGGTGCAGTGATGCTGAAGGGCGTGGCCTGGGTGGTGGAGGTGTGGCCTGAGAAGAGTCCTGAGCAATGAATAGCAAGGCCTGGTGTGGGGAGACCCAGCTGACCCAAAGACTGGAGGTTTCTCACTCTGATGTAGACTGAGGTATAAGGTCTGTATCATTCACAGATTAACATCTGTGCATCTTCTGCTATTAGATCTTCAGAGCTGCAAAATTCCATCTTTTGCTCCTTTCAACTTAGCTTTTAGAGGTGCAGTGAAACTCCCACAGCTTAGTGTTTGTGGCTATGGATTGGCCACAATTATGTTGCCAGTGAAGGGGTGTGTGTGTGTGTGTGTGTGTGAGAGAGAGAGAGAGAGAGAGAGAGAGAGAGAGAGAGAGAGAGAGAGATCTGGGTGCTTCAAAGCAAAGCACAAATACTTGCAAGCAGACACCACAAACCTAGATGCAAAGCTGATGATCAATATACCAACCGTTAAATAAGAGAGAAATCCAGTAAGGGTGATGTCAGGCTTTGACTGTGCACAGCAAATAGTGAAATTTGTCAGACTGGGCAGCTTTAGAAAGCGAGGGGGGTTGGGAGAGGATTTGGCCAGAGGTTGTGTGAAAGAGGAAAACAAGAAGAGCAACAAATCCTTCTCTGTTTTCCACAGCATTGCTTTAACTAAAAGAAATAAAGAAAAGCAATTGGCTATAAAACGCCCCTGGTGGTAATGCGTGTTTACTTCATGCCATGACAATTCAAAGTCTGTTTGCTGCATTTTAAAGCTCAAAAACATTTACCCAGCTGCAATAAATGGACATTGAAATGAGATGATGAGTCAAGTCTTGGGCTAGAGGTTCCAGAAAATTGTGTCCTGTTTTGCTTCCTATCGTTCCTGCAAGGATCTCGGCAGCATTATCTAGTTTATTCTCGCTCTGCTTCTCTGAAGCAGGTTAGACTGGAAGCATATTTTTCAGTGAGCTTTGTGGCTGAGCAGGGTTTGGAACCTAGGCTTCTCCCATCCAAATTCCAGGCACTGACTGTAACAGCTTCCCCACTGTCTCTTAGTGATGAGTTGACAGCTGCCCAATGAAAGATGTTTACACAGTCACCACTGCATGATGCAAAGCAGAGTGCCATGTTTTCATAGAGGACTGGAAGCCTTTGTAGATTCCCAAGAATCTCAGCTTTTTCAAAAGCATACTTCTAGGCCACATAGTGTCAATCAACATAAATGTGAATAGTGCCACTTGAAGATGTAGGAAACTGGTACTGGGAACTTCTAGTGATTCAGGAATGACACCTTTCCACCGCAATGTTTTCTTTCCAGTGTTTCTCTCACCCATCTTCTGATATACACCGGTTACTTCCCAATTTCCTTCCAGAAAGAAGGGTCACTTCCACACTTCCAGATGATCTGCTCATTGAGCATTCATTCTGATTTGCTTATGTGGAGGCTAGATGACATTGTGTCATGCAAGAGTTGTCTATTCTTTCAGTGCATTTTCCCATCACCTTACTTGTTGCAAAAAAGTGAGATCATTTAGGAGGAAGTGGGTTTGTTGCGAAGACCTCCCAGTCAACTGGGCAGATTCCCATTAGACATTTAAAGAACATCCAACACACGTTTTAAAGGACAAGTCTTCCCCCAAAGATTCCTGGGAGCTGTAAGCCCGCAAGCTACAATTTCAGATGTGCTGGTATCGACCTACTTGCCTGTTATTATAATTGCACAATCTGAATTTGCCCATATGTGACTGAATCCCACCCTTCCAGGCATAGTTTTGAGGCACTCAGTGACTCCTCTGGATCTTTAAATGTTTCCACTGGGATCTTCAGTATGACAAGTTGGCTTCCTTCCTTTGCTTCAGCTGGCTGGAAGAGATTTGCAAGTGGATTTGTTGCAAAGGTTATTTGAATTCTCCATGCATTGCCTCTGCGATGGACACTTGGTCATCAGTTGCATTAAACATCGGGTCAGTCCTCCTCTCAGTGCCTTCACCCTTTGTCTGTAATTCTGCATCTAATGGTGGTGATTAGTCAGTGTCCAGAGAGAGGATGAGTAGGCTCCTGACTCAGCCCTGGCTGTCTGAATGATGTGCTCCACACAGGGCTGGGTGGAAGTCATTAGCCATAGGGCTGGTTACTGATCAGTGAGGGGGGAGCATGTTCAAAGGAAGGATTCCAGCACCTGGCATTAAATGATGTTTCCAGGAGATGAAAAATAGGTTCGGAACAGCCTCTGGGAATCCACAGCAACTTCTGCACCATGCATATATGAAGCTCTAAGGTTTATGAAATGCATAGTACCTCCTACCCCTCGCCAAATATTACTGGGGCAGGCCAAGAGGCCACATTTTGTATTTAGGTGGTGGGAATCTTAGTAGGACATAAGAAGCTGCCTTATAACTGAGTCAGACCATTAGTCCAGCTAGCTCAGTATTTTCTACACTGACTGGCAGTGGATCTCCAGGGGTTTTGGCAGAGCATATTCTTAGCCAAACTTGGAAATCCAAGGAATTGAACCTGAGCCCTTCTACAGTTAGCAAAATCAAGCATCTCTCTCTCTCTCTCCCCACCGCCAGCTCCCCCCCCCCCTTCAATGCCCTAAAACAGGTTGTTCCCCAAACGGCTATACTAAGGCATTTTGTAAGTTGAAGCAGAGTTCAGATGACCGCTAGCACCAATATCTTAAAACAGTCTTCCCAAAATGATTGCTCTGCCACTGAACTACAACCCTTCGCAATAATGTATAATGCTATACAATGCATCCAGTCTCAAATATGAGGAATAAGTGCAATGTGCCTGGGTTTCCCCCTCACTCTACATACCGCCTCCCTCCACACACAAACACACACAGCACTGAGCAACGAATCATATGCACACTGTGCATATGGCAAAAACAGGTACTTTGGATTGCTCCTTTCCATGAGAGGAGTAACACGAATTACCTAGGAACAGGTTCAATTACTCGCTCAGCTCTTCCTTGGCATTGACTTTAATTAAGTTGTGCAGCAGATAAATTACAACCATTATAAAGTTTATCTGCCAAGGAGGGGGGCGAGCAAAAGACACAAGGGAAGGAACCAGGGAAAGAGAACAGAAAGGGAGGAAACCAGGCAAAGACTCTATCTAAGCGGGATTTGATTATTATTTTTTTAGGTAGGGAGGCAGGAAAGATGTTGCATTGGGCAAGATGAAAGGGCTTGTGATTTGATGGGCATTTCAGCTGTGGAGTTGCAAGGCTCTCCCACCTCTGCTGCAGAATAGGTTCTTCCTCCTGTCAGTCGCATCTTGCAGCTTGTTAAATGCCCTCTGATTGGGTATTCCATCAAGGCAGTGTCAGGAAGAAGGATGAGATTATCGATTGTGTCATCTAGGCTGATAAATAGCATCTCCTCAAATCTAGCTCCTCAGTGTGCATGCAGAGGATGCTGAGAGGAGTGTGGCAAAAGCCCAGCGCTGAATGCATTTTGCCTGTTGTTTGGCTGGGGCTGATTCCATTCTTTGGAGGTATTCAATTTTACAGTTTCCTGGGCGGTTTCCTGCTCCACCTAACATGGTCGAGGGCATGCTTTTGATAACTGTGGGTATTCTGACATATTTTGTGCAGGCAACCCAGCTCTCTTCTCACGTGGGAGTCCATGGATTGTGCTGTTATCTTAGGATTTTGTACTCTTGACAGATAATAATGAAAGATGTGCTTACCAAACCATGGTGGAGTGATGCAAGTGCTTAGCATACCTGGGATGAAAAGTGCATTGTCTTTATGGTAGGGCTGCCAGATGCAAAAGAGAATGGGCTAGTGCACCTTGGAATTGTTGTGCAGAAGGAAGAATTTCATTGTGCATGTCTACACAATTAGTAAATGTACAGGAGCCTATCCTCTTCTGCATCTGAGCACTCCACTTTACAGTGAACTTAGACGCAGAGGTAGTTACATTTGACCCTCCAGATATTGGGGGACTCCAACTCCCGTCACCCTTGACTATGGTCTATGCTGGCTGGGGCTGATGGGAGCAGCAATCCAACAGCATTAGGTTAGTCAAGAACGTCGTGTCAGCTCTTAAATAACAATTCTAAGTCCTATTTTGGGTGGGCTCTTCTTCTTCTGCCTTTTCTTCTTTAGGGTGTCTATGTTAATGTCTCTACTGCTTTGGGGTCTAGGAACCGCCACCTAGTGCTGCTGAAATTTTTTGCCCAAAGCAAAAAAAATCCAGCTGAATTGGAGGTCCTTGCCAAGGCAAAACCTCCAAGAAATTTCAAGAGAAGAAACAAAAAGAAATTAAAAAAAGGATAATGATGTTTCTCAAAAGGGGTTCTCATCACATTCCAACTCCCACCTGTTCCACAAGTCTGGTTCTCTTTTATTCTGTTACCTAGTGAAGGGTATTTCTTTGGGGGTTGCCAAATAAGCATTTCAACAGTAAAGGCCTATTTTGGAACCCTGCTGCCTGGAATAAAGAACACCAAATACATTTTGTGAGGCTTTGATGTTCCAAAACAAAGGATGGCCCTTTCAGAAAAAAGAAGCAAGGGCTATTTCTAAGAAGAGACTCAGCCTCAGAGGTTGCTTTCGTGGCAGGTCTCGTTTGAAGTCAAGGGAAGGACTGGATTGCAAACTGGGTTAGGCAGTGGGGCCATGAATCTCATCAGGGAAAAAGGCTGGGTATAAATAAATTATTAATAATAATATAGGGAGCCCTGAGCCCAGTTCTGTTGAGGGGGGGAATAATTCCTCACTGGAGGAAGAAACTAAAATGTATAAGTCCATAGGTCCACTTCATGCAATGTGGGTAGAACAAGATTTGGCCTACTGTGTGTGGTTTCACTATTTCTAGTCCCACCAGGCATTTAAATGCTGAACATAATACTTACACAGGGCCTGAGCATTGAAGGCCTGTTAGTCCCAAGTCCATGGTCACTTCCCAGACGAACTGCATAGTTTGTGCCTAAATGTAGCTGTATTTGTGCACAAGATACTACTGAAATACTACTGTGTGAATGCAAATATTATATACAAAGCATGGGTATCAGGAAGATTCAGTGATAAGACGGGCATGCCAACTTCAGCAGCCAGGCTATAAGCTCTGCCAAGCTGAACTTTGCTTCATCATGTCTGCAACCACCAGACTTTAAAAGCTTATGTCGTCCATCGGTGATGAACTCAACAGTGCTTTTGAAATTCACCATAGTGGAATATTTTTTCTTTGAGCATGTACAAAGTGCCTTCCTCTCACCTCTGAGTAACTGCAGAAAGCCACCCTTAGGAAGGCAAGAATGAAAGGCTGAAGGCACAGCTTGCCCAAAAGCACTCAAATAGGCTAACTCCCACTAGGTCTAGCTGTTCTGCTGCTGCTGCTTGCTGCCTTTTCCTGTGTAGCTGTGCTTTGCTTCTTTTTGCTCTGAAAATGATGGAGCCATCCCCACCTTGGCAATTATCCCCTTACTTTGAATGACCTTCAGAGCCAGATGGATAGCACGGCAGGTGTGAAGAAGGAAAGCATCCAGAGCATTGTTTTCACTAAGCTTTTCGCCCTCTTGATTTATACAGAGCAGAGTGCAGTGGTGATGCTCAAGACCCGCTCATAGATTATCTTCATCCCAGCTGCAGTCAGCCAGGCAGCAGAGGTAAACGGAGAGCTCTCTGGTACCCTATCCGTCACCTTCCCTCTGGCAGCTCTGGCAGAACACAAAACAGTCTCTTGCTAGGGAAAGTTTCTCACTCCATCATGCAGCACCAAAAGTCATCTTCTGCAAACAAGTGCATGAGTCTCTGGAATGCACCTGTTCTGGTAGGTGTGGGAGGAAATGAGTAAAGGTCAAGCCCACATGTTGCTAACAGCCAACCACTTGTTCTGGATAAGAGTCAGCTCTCAAGTTACGCAGCCCCGGGGGAAAGATTACTTGAGTGGACTGGAAAGAAACATGGGAAAAGCACAATCCACACAATTCATTTAGATGAATGGACCTAACTTAGTCATGCTCATTAATGGGTCTGCATTAATGAGAGCCAGTGTGGTGTAGTGGTTAAGAGCGATAGACTCGTAATCTGGGGAACCGGGTTCACGCCTCCGCTCCTCCACATGCAGCTGCTGGGTGACCTTGGGCCAGTCACACTTCTTTGAAGTCTCTCAGCCCCACTCACCTCACAAAGTGTTTGTTGTGGGGGAGGAAGGGAAAGGAGAATGTTAGCCACTTTGAGACTCCTTCAGGTAGTGATAAAGCGGGATATCAAATCCAAACTCTTCTTCTTCTTCAGAACCTAGTTGAATGCCACCTCTATTGATCTAAGGAAGATCTCCACCACTGGAATCAATGGAGTTGAAATTATATTAAATTTGGATGCATTGTTAGTCCATACAAAACCTGTAGCTAAGAATGATCTAATGAAAGCTTAGCTTTATGATCCTCCCTGGTGGACAGCTGTGGTATCTTCTGTCTGCTGGACAGGGAGGGAGGACCTGTGTGGCCCTCAGTCCCAACCAGCACTGCTTGTGATCAAGGATGTTGGGAGCTGCTTTCTAGCAACAACTGGGAGGGGGGCAGTCCATTCCTTGATCTAACTGAAACCAAAGCCTTCAGGAACTGAGCCCAGGAATCTAAAATACCAGTGCTTCCTGCTGGTCATTGGGACTGGTATGATGATGATAAATAGTAAGGTCCCATGGTGGTTTACAACATTAAAACACAGCATTAAAAACCATTTAAAACAACTTACAATCACAAGATAAGGTGGGTTCTAAAAAGGTGTTCGGGTAGAAGGCAGGGAGACTGACACTAGATAGAGATGGAGCCAATGACAGGTTCATTCTCATCCCTGCTGAGTTTTATAAGGGCAACACTAAGACCAAGGAGGAGAAAGCTGACATGTAGCTCCACCAACTTGACTTGTTGGACATAAGAAGGCTGGGGGCTGGTTTGGGGCAAACTGAGACCAGTAGGGCCATTCCACCTAATGAATCACTTTCCTCTGCTGATATGCACTACATGCATGAATGCATATAACAGAATGACTTCCCAGTTTGGGGGGATTAAGGACTGCTGTGGCAATCTCCCTGCCACAATGACCTGAAGTTCCATCCTTTGGTCAGTCATGCAGGGGACAGTGTTTGACCCACAGGGCAGGGCATCTGGTTTGATTCCTGCCAAAGCTCTTGCCAATACGTCTGTTGCTCTTTTGTTCATCTTCAAAAATTGTAGTCTGCCCTTCAGCATTGCTGCCTCCAAGGAGGCTAACGTGTCAGATAAAATAGATAAAACAATAAAATCACATATAAAGAACAGAACTGCAGAACACTAAAAAAATTGTTAAATCATTGCAGCATTCAACACACACATGCACACACAACTCAACTGTATTTTGAGGCCTGGGGAAAGAAAATATATTGTCAGAATGGCATTAATTTAGGTGTTAGGTATCAAGTGAGGATTTTTTAAGAGTTACCTCTGAGGATGTTGACAGGCTGCTTGGACAAGTGAAACCGACCACCTGTCTCCTTGGTCCTTGACGACCCTGGTTCATAAAAGTGAGCCGGGAAGGGCTGGCTGATGGACTCCATGGGATGGTGAATACTTCTCTCTGTGAGGGAGCCTTACTATATCCACTGAAAGAGGCAGTTTTTGAACCAATTCTTAAAAAACAATATTTGGACCTGGCCAATATTGCCAATTAAAAGTGATTGAGTGGGTGGTTGCTGAACAACTCCAGGCACGCCTGGAGGATTCCAGTTGGGATCCAGGCCTCATCATGGAACTGAAACTTCGTTGGTCGTGCTGGTCGATGATCTCCAGCCGGCTAGGGACAAAGGTGAAAGCTATTTCCTACTTCTGCTGGATCTCTCAGCTGCCTTTTATATCATCAACCATGACATCCTTCTGGACCGTCTAGAGGAGCTGGAAGCTGTGGGCACTGTTATACAGTGGTTCTGCTCCTTCCTTCTGGGCTGTGTCCAGAAAGTGGTGTTGGGGGATGACGGTTCAGACCCCTGGGCTCTCACTTGTAGGGTGCCTCAGGGCTCCGTCCTCTCCTCCATGCTTTTAAACATCTATATGAAGCTGCTGGGAGAGATCATCAGGGGGTTTGGACTGGGTGTTCATCAGTATGCAGGTGATACCCAGCTCTACCTTTCTTTTAAATCATAACCAGTGAAGGCGGTGAATGTCCTGTGTGAGTGTCTGGAGGCAGCTGGAGGATGGATGGTGGCTAATGGATTGAGGTTGAATCCTGACAAGACAGAAGTACCATTTTGGGGGGATAGGGGGTGGGCAGGTGTGGGGTACTGCCTTGTCCTGAACTGGGTAACTGTGCCTCTGAAGAACCAGGTGCGCAGCCTGGGAGTCATTTTGGACTCACAGCTGTCCGTGGAGGTGCAGGTCAATTCTGAGTCTAGGACAGCTGTCTGCCAGCTCCATCTGGTACACAGGCTGAGACCCTACCTTCCTGCTAACTGTCTTGACAGAGTGGTGCATGCTCTGGTTATCTCCCACTTAAACTACTGCATTGCACTCTCCACGGGGCTACCTTTGAAGGTGACTCGGAAACTACAACTAATCCAGAATGAGGCAGCTATACTGGTGACTGGGAGTGGCCACCGAGACCATATAACACCAATCCTGAAAGACCTACATTGGCTCCCAGTACATTTTTGAGTACTATTCAAAGTGCTGGTGCTGACCTTTAAAGCCCTAAATGGGTTGGCCCAGTATACTTGAATGGCCTCCACCCCCATTGTTCTGCCCGGACACTGAGGTCCAGCTCCAAGGGCCTTCTGGTAGTTCCCTCACTGTGAGAAGTGAGGTTACAGAGAACCAGGCAGAGGGCTTTCTTGATAGTGGCACCCGCCCTGTGTTTTACAATTTTTTATGTGCTGTAAGCTGCCCAGAGTGGCTGGAGAAACCCAGCCAGGTGGCAAGGGTATAAATAATAAAATTATTATCATCATCATCATCTTCAATGACTACTAATCACAATCACTGTGCTTTGGTTCCATGGTCAGAGGCAGTAATGCTTCTGAATGAGAGTTTATAGAAACTGCATGAGAAGAGAATGTCATTGTGATTGGTTCCTGCTTATGGGCTTGTCATGGTTATTTGGTTGGCTACTGTGAGAACAGGATAGTGGGCTGGGTTGGGTGAGTCATTGGCCTGATTTAGCAGGTGCTTCTTATGGGGAGATAGTTATTGCACTCAGGTCCTCCTTGAGGGCTTCCTATTGGGGCACCTAGTTGGCAACTGTGAGAACAGGATGTTGGACTAGGTGTGCCATTCAGCAGCCTCTTCTCTTATGAAAGGCAAGAAAGGAGGGGCCACTCGCTGTTGGCCAAATGAGGAGGCTCCAGGGTTCACATCTACCCCCAGGCCATTGAATTTCCCACCTCCTCACTTTCCAAAATGAAAGCCATAAATTTTAATGTTGAAACTAGTCCTTGGCATTTGACCACACATGATTTGTGAAGAAGAGAACCATACTGCAAACCTCACAGGTAGATGGCCTTTTTTGGTTCCTATCCTTGGCCAGCACTTGGCAGGCATTCCCATCATGCAGTTGTGCCTGTTCTGAAGTATATAAGTGAAATACGACCTTTTACCCAAGTACCATGAATATTCATGTCTCTTCTCACCTTCTGAATCATGCTAATGCCTTTTCTAAAATGATTTCTAATGACATGCAGATAATTTGGCTAATGTAACTCTATGTAGTTAATGCTTTAGCCTCTGGACCCAATTCTCTTTGCTCTTTTGAGCCTGTTTTCCATAACTTCAGTAAATATGTTTAATAATCAATTGCTGTTTTATTAAAGCACGGTAATAGTCCCCACTAAATCCAAGTTCAATCTTTATTTGATACACTTAATGTAAATATTGATGGTTGCTTGGAATTATGGAAAGGGCTTGAGCAGTCTGTTCCATTGGGTGCTAGATCCATTTATTTTTCCCCCAGCACTACTCTGATTTTCAGAAACTAGACCGCCTTCAGGTGTCAATGGTTCTTCTTTTTTCCCCTCCATCCTGACAAGCCGTTGGAAGGTGATGAGCAATGCTGGCTGCTGGATTTCTAATTCACTCATCAGTAGTGAACTGATTCAGACATAATGCTAATCCATAATTCAAAGCATTACGAGTACAAACTTAGGGCTGCATTCACATGACAGTTTGTTCCATTTCCCTAATTGTTAATTTTTGGATTGTACTTGAGCTTTCACATGATATAAAAGCCTCTTCCAGAAATATGGCAGCATGTTTTGCAATTTTAACACTCATTTCCATGTTATTTGTGTCGGGGGGGGGGCATGTTTGTAAATAAGCCCCATGGGCCCAGGAATACTACACGAGGAAGAAAGATTGATGTCTACATGACAGGGGTATCAACTTGAATAAAATATTTTTTGCGGGTAAGCCCCACCCCAGATAATTGATCACAAGGCACAGCACACCCACACCATTTGAATGGCAATGTCCATCAGGTTTGGGTGGTGAGCTGCCCCCTTCAAATATTTTATTGGGGCCCCTGAAGGGACCTCAGCCCAAGGAGTTGGCTCCTATGTCTCATGGCCTCGTAGAGGGATACATCTTTTTATTTTCTTGGAAGGGCAGCATGTCCCAGAGGCATTTGTAACCTCATTTTGATCACGTGTGTGTAGCTGGCAGCTAAATTTTCTATCGTCTGAAAGAAGGAAGGCAGGAAATGTACAAGGAGACAAAAATTGGTTTTGTGGTAATGAAGAGGAGTGGGAGCAGGCTGGAGATGGGGCCAGAAGCGGCTCTGAAGGGTTGGGAGGGTGGAAGAATTGGGGCAGGAGTGGAATTATGGTGCATACTCTATGTGCAACCATTGGCAGGGGGAAAGTGGGGCACAGTTGAGAGAAAATTCCCTGGTTAATGAGAAAGACACTTGCATGAAATAACTGCATGTTGTACAGGTGTCGACATGGTGGGGTCTAGCAAGCTTCCCAAGGGATATGAAATGCTTAGATTAAAGAAGGGGTCCATCGTACAATGCATTAAGCCAATGGAAGGGGAAATTTCACCAGCTGGCAGTCAGAACCTGCACACATTTGCAGTGTGTGCCCTTATGACTGTCCCATTTAAACATCATCTCTGCCATGCAGGAGTTGCTTACAGAGAAGCAGCTTCCACCTGGTTTGAGTAACAAGGAAAAGGTCCCTGCCCTGACTGGGTGGGTGGCTAAATCATTTATGGGACAAGTGAGCTACACTAACTGATTCTTTGAGTGGGAGTCCAAGGAAACCATTCCTGGTGAACTGCAGAAACTATGCCCCAGGGTCTCTTTGGTTTTTGAAGCTCCACCACATGTCAATTCATTTTAACTCATCTGTTTTTGAGACATTCTTTGCAAACAGGAAGTGAAGCTTTCTGAGGCCATCCTCAACTTTATTCTGCACGATTATCTATGCACATGCACTGCAGATACACTACTGTTTCTTGAAATATTGGTTGATGTCCGTAATAGAACAAATACTTGCAATTTGCCTTGTGTGTTTTAAAAAATATTGAAAAGGACAGTAATTCCAGGGAACAGACAAGCTGTGGGATTGAGTAGGTTGTTTTTTTTTTTTTTTTAAAAATCCCATTATTGCTTGTATTGGATGTGCTTTCTCTCTCTCATACACACACACAGAGAGACATGTGATCTGGAAACACACGCTTTACCCTTGTCTCCTTCTTCATCTTCATCTTTGCTCTTTCTCTGTTTTTATTGAAGTGCACACCCAATAACCTTCATATTGAAATCAAATACCCTTTCATTTTGGAATGCATTTAGAGCAAGGCCAAGAGAGTTTGCCCACCTTGAATTTTTATTCAGGCTTCTTTGCATTGATATGCATGCAGTGCCACTGGGGACAGGAATGCCACGGACACAGCTGTATTTTGTTAAGTATAACAGCTGAGAGTATAATACAGCAATAACATTTAATGTATTTTGGGGTGGCATTTAAATGTGGTTGTTGTGGAATGAAGAATATATATATTCTTGCCCTCCCCAGCCGAGAAGGTATTTAAAAGAAAGGTAAAATGCACAAGGTCATGCAAAATATACTTCTTTTTTAAAAAACATTTTTCAGAAATGTTTTGGGGGTTTACCCACATGCCACCTATGCAATATATGAGAGATGGTGATGTCCCCTAGATAGGAATGGGGGATATTTTTGCTTGGATTACATTTTGATGCAAACCTGCCCAGTTTGCTCTTCCTAATGCAGGATGTGAAGCAAAGTGTAGCTATCCTTTAAACACACACACACACACACACACACACACACTTAGATTCATATAATTGTAGAGTTGGAATATACCCTGGGGTCATCTAGTCCAACCCCCTTGCAATGCTAGAATCTCAGCTAAAGCATCCATGGTTGATGGCTACATGTCAAATCATTTAAACTCATTTTCTCAAAATGTGACTTCTCCAAATTTGGTGATATAATGTTCACACACACACACACACACACAGAGAGAGAGAGAGAGAGAGAGAGAGAGAGAGAGAGATGGGAAAATTGTGCACAGAATTGCACATATTACACCAAACAAAAATGCATAGGGTAAGGGGAAATTTCATACAAAAATGTGTATCATAGGATAAATTTGCATTAAAATGCAAGCACGTTTTCTTACTGAGACATCAAAACTGATGCAGAAGTGTGGTGATCTGAAGTTCAGATGTGAAAAACAAGAAACAGAGAGGAACCAGAATTGACAGATTAATTCATCCCTACCTCTAACTTAGATGATTAGATAACATCTTGGTTTTGTCAGTAGTTATTAGCCATGACAATGATATACAAGTTCCAAATTCAGATGCAATATTCTTCTGAGTATCAGATGCTGGGGTAAGAAGCAGAGGTTGAGAGTTGCTCTCTTGCTTGGCTTTTGGGTTCCCAGAGCCATCTAGTTGGCTATGGCTAGAGTACTAAGTCAGATGGATGCTTGAACAGATCCATAACCGTGTCATAGGGCAGATTCACACTACTCATTTAAAGCACACCCATTGCACATTTAAAGCTCATGACCCCCCCCCCCAAAAAAAAAGAGAATACTGGGACTGTAGTTTCCTTCTCATAGAGCAGCCCCCTTAGCAGACTACAATGCACTGGATTATTTTGATGATGTTTGTGCATTTTAAAGATGTGTTGGATGTGCTTTAAATGTATAATGTGGAAGCCCAACCAGACATAGATCAAGGGGAGCTACTGTGGTACCTTCCAGATGTTGACGGACTCCAGCTCCCTTCCACTCAGACCATTGGTCATGCTGGCTGGGGTTGATAGGAACTGGAGTCCAATCATATCTGGAGGGCACCATGTTGATTATCCCTATCTTATGTCATTAGAAGGCAGTGCCCAGTTGCTGTACCATAGTTCTATGAACCAGAGTGGGGAACATATGGTTCTTCGGATGTTGTTGATCTACAACTCCCATCATCTTACTTTTGGACCTGCTGGCTGAGACTGATGTGAGTTGGAGTCCAGCCACAACTACAGGGCTGAAGGTTCCCCTTCCCTGGACCTTAAAAGAGTCTGGCTTCTAGGCTGTTAAACATAATCAAATCTTGCAAATCGACAAATCAAGTGTTCTAAATAACTGTTAGGAAATTTGCATTGTCTACAAAAAATTAATAAATCCTATTAATGGTGGAATGAACCTAGTATCGGCAGCAAATTTGAGGTTCCACTTTGTCAAACTCCTGGGGAATTGGACCTGGGATTTCTTGAAGTTGTAGGCAACGTCTTCATGTCCTGAAAAATTATATGACCGCTGGCAGGTCTCCATGCCTTCTTTTGTAAGGCCATATTAAATGTCGGGGGGGGGATATTTTCTCTCCTCTTTCTACCCCATCCTTCAACAACTTGGATGGCAGCTGGCTGCTAGAAAGATGTCAGCCTAATTCCTTTGCCTAATTGCCGGTAAGGAGCAAAAATGGGTTTGTTTCAGCCTCAGGAGAAGGTGGTTGCCAGTTCTCATTTTCCTGCTGTCCTGCGGCTTGTCCAGGGGAGACCTGATTGGAAATGACATTCACTTATCTCCCTCCACTGCTGGACAGTGCACCCCTTGTGTCTAGCCAGGACTGACTAATCTCACAATGTCACCCAGGTGACATGCTCACAGCTCCATAGCTACCAAGTCCTTGACGTTCTGCAAAGATTGGGGAGGGGGTGTACGAAGCACCTTCCCTAAAGTCAGCTCTTCCTCTCTTTCCATGGCAGGCAACAAGGAGGGCTTTAATTACCACCTGCCATGGGAGGGCCTGCATTTTGCATGCTAATTTATCTCCATTTCTTTGCCCCCCCCACCTCCTGGTTAGGCCCATCACTGTCTGCTCGAGTATTTATGGCTGCTGGCATAGCAATCGCCAATACCATGGGTTTCTGAACAATGTAATTTAACATGGATCACTTCACTCTAAAGATCTCTGACTTATGCTCAGTGCTTTGTCAAGATCAAAAGGGCTTCTCCTCCGCTTACATTGGTAGCACTTTTGCTTCATTCTTGCCACTTTTGCTGAAGGGAGGGAGAAATACAGTATTTTGGAACATATGTATATATGTGTGTGTTATTTATATCTCACCTTTCTGCTAGGTGTCTTCCAAACATTGCTGGATTGCAGTGCCCATCATCCCTGACCATTGGCCATGCCAACTGGAGTTGGAGTCCTTGGGAAGGAGATGCATCTCTGTGCGTGTCCCTTGCACCCTTTGCAGAGGAGTTGGTGAACCTTGCCCTGCTGCCCAGAGCAGCAGAGGAATGCCCAGGGAGTGCACAGATGGGCAGGCTTCTAGCCACCCAAGCCAGAATGGAGAGGCATGATTTTTGTGCCTGCCTGGGCCTGCATCCTTCGCAGGGGCCAATGTGGCCACCTCTTGGGTACCATGTTGGCTGTCCCTTCTCTGGGAGCTCATTGTTCTTCCCTTCACCCTTTTTATCCTCACAATGATCCTGTGAGGTAGGTTAAGATGAGAGACAGTGACTGGCCCAAGCTCAGCCATTGAGCTTCTTGGCTGGGTGAGGATTACAACCCTGTTCTTACACATCCTAGTCCAACACTCTAACCACTGCAATACACTGCTTTGCTTGCCCTTCTTATGGTTCTTTCACTTTGAAGTGGACTGGACAGCCCTTGAAATAAAGGAGACATTCAAATAGAGGACTGTCCTCTGTAAACCTAAGGCTGCATTTTGCAAAAGTGCATGAAGAAACCACGTAAGATCCAGCAGCTGATTCCTCTGCATACAGAATGTAGGCTGCCACATTTAAGATCTACTTAGATTTTGTATATAAGTTTGATGTAAGATTTCTTCATCTCTTTTTGTTAAGCACCAGGCAGCTGTCCCCGAATCTCTCAACTATTGCATGCCCAGTCTTCATAATGGTGGCATTTCAAACAATACTCAGTGAAACACAGAAATTGCAGGGATATCCTGGTATCAAGATGCTATTTTTTATTTTAGCGAAATGCTTAAAATTATGTTTTTTACAGGCACAAAGTTTGAAAGTTAGTTGATGCCAGGATACTTCAAATAGCTGCACGTCTGGCAGAAAAACAACAGTAAGGGAATGGGGAAAACTTCACCTATTGGATTTCTGCCTGCTGGACAGCTGCTGATAGTACTGTAGCCCAACCATCCCAAAAGGCCAGCAACTGCTACTGCAGAGGGCTTCTAGTAACTTAACATTTATAGATAATGCTTTGCATTATCTAATAAGCCTGCTCAGAGAAAGAATCTGAAGTGGAAGAATTTGCCTTTGTCTCAAAGGTTAGAGCATCTCCTCATGCAGAGGAGAACATCGCTCCAGACATTTTCTGAGGGCACAATTAACCTGAAACACTGGTGTGCTTTATAAAGTATTTGTCATTTACTCTTCTAACTGGAGCAGAAACAAGTTTAGGGGGAAATAGGTTCCTCATTCAGCTTTTCACAGTTGCACATGGGTACAAGACAAATCCACCACATACATCCACCATGCAAGGATTTAATGTCCACATCACAGTCTTATATATGTCTACTTAGAAGTCAGCCCCACTGAGTTCAATGGGAGCTCTTTTCCAAGTCTGTGTGTACTCAAACCCAGCCCTTGAAAGCTAATGATCATCATTTACAATAGGGAGCAGGAACCTGAGGCCCTCCACATGTAGTTAGATTCCAGTTCCCATCAGCCTTAGCATGAATGGCCAATGGTCAGGGATACCAGGAGCTGCAATCCAGTAATGTCTGGAGGGCCACAGGTTAGCTACCCCTAATTTATTTGGAGTATATTTGAAGTGCTTCGTATACATTGTTTTGTAATCTTTGTAGTGACCCTGAAGGGCATTTCTACAGTATCCAAATCCCATACTGCAGATGGTGGTGGAAACTGAGCTTGAGCTATAGGGTCTTATCTGAGACTATCAGGAAAGTTCATGACTGAGGCAAGCAGCATTCACATCAAGGCTTCCTGAATCAGGATATCACTCCAGACACCAGGGTTGGTGAACCCATAACCTGCAAGCCAGATCAGTCCCATAATATTTGAAGATGCCTCTCATATCACCTTTCAGTCTTCTCTTTTCCAGGCTAAACAAAGCCACCTGCCTCAACCGTTCTGCTTAAGGCTTGGTTTTCCAGACCCTTGAGCATCTTGCTTGTTCTCCTCTTCATACATTCCAACTTGTCAATATCCTTCTTAAACTGTGATGCCCAGAACTGGACTCAGTACTGGACACACATATGCAGAAATAGATGAAATAAATATACACATGTACATCCCTCCACATATATCTAGCATTGCCCCTGCAGACAGTTATCTGATGGAGATACTTTAGCTCTGGATTTTCTGCAGTGATTACTTAATAGGCCCCCTCCAACTCTACGATTCTGTGTACTTCACCAGGATTCAAGAAAGTGCATGCATGTTCTGCTACAGAAGCCCACTTAGTATTCTCTGCTAGGTTGTGCAAGTGAGTTTGGAAAGCATTTCTTAACCACATAGTATTCCTTCTGAGTCTCCAGCGAGACTCCTTTGAGTGAGCTGGAGGCACCTCTCAGACTCCTAAACCAATTCCGGGGCTTGGGGTTTTTCCATCTGTTCCCAGCCATGTGTGCCTCATTGAGATGGGGTGTCCATTGGCCTGACTCACTGTCTATGTATATTTATGTAGAACACCCCCTGTGTCCCTGGAAGGTGCTGCTTCTTGTTATGTTGACTGATTATGGGAGAGTGACTTCGCCACGGTGGCAGCCTCAGCTACTCATTAGCTTTGGCAGAGTGAGGGGAAGAATCGTCAGCTCATTCCGTCTGCATCCACCCCTGGAGGTGAATATTCAACAGGAATTGATTTTGGGTAATGAGAACACAGGCCTTCCTGCCACTGCGATTAGCGCTGCAGGAATTTTAAATAGTTAATTATTAGAAAGAGAGAGGAGAAGGTTTGTTTGCACCAAGTGTTGTAGGCTATGTTAGGGAGCCCACCAGCCGGACCTTGTTTATATGCTTTCTGCTTCAGAACCTTGCAAGTAGCAAAGAGCTTGGAAGGGATTCTTGGAGGAAAAGAAGGATACATATGTAGCAAGTAGTAAAATAATGGTGGTGGTGGTGTAGCATGCTGAAGTGGTTAGAGTGCTGGACTAGGGCCTAGTAGACCAGGGTTCAAATCCCTGCTCAGCCATGAAACCCACTGGGCACATTAGCAAACAAGGGTCTATGTAGAAGAGGGAATAATACAACCAGGGTTTGTTTGTTTTTTGCAGAATAGACCCACTGAACAAAATGTGAATGGCCGACAGCAGTATAGTGTTCAGAGTGTCGGGCTAGGACCTGGGAGACCAGGGTTCAAATCCCAGCTCAGCCATGAAGCCTGCTGGGTGACCTTAGGCAGGTCACTGTCTCTCAATCTAGCCAACTTCTCAGGGTTGTTGTGAGGATAAAATGGGGAGGAAGAGAACCATGCATGCTACCTTGAGCTCCTTGGAGGGAAGATGGGACATAAATGTGAAATATTGATGGTGGTGATGTCGATGGTGATGAAAAATCCTAAATGGGGGAACCCAAAGCAGCTGCTTGAGAACTGAGCATGCTCAGTGAGCATGGACTTCCCCAAAGAGAGAGGGAGTGACTGGAATATCCTAAAAGGGGGTGTGACAGGTTGAGAGGAATTCCAAACAAGGGCACTTGCAGCATGAAGGTACCACTGTAGCTAGTAAACAGACAATGAGGAATATGAGAGCGGTAAGAGACAACAAAGGCAGAGGTTTTTTTTCCAGGGGGGACTCTCCAGAACCCAGTTCCAGCACCTCTCAGGTTGATGTCATTGCATGGAGGCATGGAGGGACATTGGGCATGGTGTTTCTTGAAAGAAGGCATGGGTGACTGGCTGGAATATTGAACAGGAGCACCTGGGATCACACACAGGATAAAGCAATCAATAGCTACTAGGCACAATGGCTACACTCTGCTTCCACCGTTGAAGACATTAATGCTTCTGAATATCAGTTGCTAGAAACGATGGGGTAGCCGGTGCTCTTCTTCTCAAATCTTGCTTTTGGGCTTCCCAAAAGAGACATCTGGTTAGCCACTGTGAGAAAAGGATGCTGGGCTAGGGAGGCCTTTGGACTGATGCAGCAGGCTCTTCTTACATTAATGATGCTACTTGTACCTGTCCCAACTTTATTAATTTAAGAAGAGGAAGAAACTCTGCACAGCTCTGTTGTAGGATATTTTTGCCTGTGGAGCAGAAGGTTGGACAGCATAAGCTTTTGTAGCATCTCCTCTGAGTTGTGCTAAAAGTCTGTTTGGATCTGGCAAGCAGGAGGAGGCTTTGAGGCAGAGATGACTCCCTTTGGCAGGGAGCCCTCCCTCCAAGCTGCTTTGGGAATATTTGTCAGCTTGCTATTAGGAATATTTTGGCTGGCTGGTTGTTCTTGGCTGCATTGTTACCATCACCATTATGCTGGCCTTGGTATGTCGCCATGTAAGTGAGCCAGAGGCAGGGAAGGTGTCCTAGGCAGTGTGATGATTACAGAGCCGGGCAGCTTCACTCTTTTCCTGTAAACACAATAATGCCACCTGAGCTGTTCACCATCCGTTTCCTTTAAATCAAAATCTCCTCCTACCTAAGTACCAAGCCATTCTCTCTATTTTCAGTGTTCAGCATTGTTGCTTAGGGTGCCAAAATGGTACCACCCACCCATAATGGGAGGTATTAGAAGTACACAATGGTGGTTTTCATTGTTTTGTTTTTTTGTACGTGACTAATGCAGTGAGATGGGACGCAGGTGGCGCTATGGGTTAAACCACAGAGCCTAGGACTTTTGCCAATCAGAAGGTTGGCGGTTCGAATCCCTGTGACGGAGTCGGTCACGACTGGACCTAATGGTCAGGGGTACCTTTACCTTTACCTTTAATGCACTGAGAGTGTTATATACCCCAAAATGGTGGGAGGAAGCAGTACTTATGAAAGAGGAGTGTCAGATGAAATAGATGGATTATGCCGAATTAGCAAGTTTAAGTAGTAAAATCAGAGAACAGGATGAAACAAGGAGGACTGGAAACTGTAGATTACCTGAAAGGTTAGTGTAAACATGTTAAAATTTTAGCTAGTTTGCGGTAAGGTCAGCAGTAAAAGCTACTTGGACAATAAGGTGGAGAAAAAGAAGGAATAGATTAATCATAATATGTAGCAGCAACAGATAATTTGAGGAAACCATGGAAGGCTGGAAGGTTTGCGGTAAGGTCAGCACTAAAAGCTACTTGGACAATAAGGTGGAGAAAAAGAAGGAATAGATTAATCATAATATGTAGCAGCAACAGATAATTTGAGGAAACCATGGAAGGCTGGAAGGGAAGTTGATCAGTAAGGGAATGTTTATTGGAAACTATTTGATTAATTGTATTGGATTATAGTTTTGGAAAATTTATATATGAAATTTAAAAATAAATAGAAGTACACAAGGTTTACAAAAGTATGAAAAAATGTGCCTATTGGGCAAAATCATGTACCAAACATCTGTATTTTAGGGAAATGTACGATAAAATAATGATGAATTTTCATGAGGACTTAAAAAAGATCATAGGCTGATGTGGCAAACTGAAGACTGTAGTAATGAGGAACTGGGAGAAATCAGTGTTGACAGGTTTGTCCATCCCTTTCTGTGTTTTATGTAGAGGGAACAATCAAATCTGATATCAATATCTCTACAACTTGAAGTGATGCAGCATGCTGTATCGCCCCAGAACTCCACTATCACATTCTACATCCTGTACAGACTAGGCTCTAATTCCCTTGTTAAGAGAGAGTATTGGAGACTTGTACAGATTAGGCTCTAATTCCCTTGTTAAGAGAGAGTGTTGGAGACTTGTGGCACCTTTCACAGGCTGAGCAGATGGGAATTAGGCATGCATGCATGCAGTCCTGGTCCCTGAACAACATTCAGCCAACTCCCCAGTGTCCTACAAGCAACCTTTTACAGCAAGCTCCAAACGTTTTCTCTTCTACCCACATTCAGAACCGCACACAATGTTTCTCTTATTCCCTGCTCATGGAGGTTGGGTATGCCACACGTTCTAGTGGCTTAGAGTAGCCATAAGCCACCAGAGCTACCAATGAGAACTCAGCAGCTGGCTATCAAGAGCCACACTGTACAGCTCTTCATGCTTCTTATTTCCACACTTGATTGGCTGCAATCTAGGAAGGATATAGCTACATAACATGCACGCAAGATAAATATCGGTAATTATGTGAATGTTTCTCCCAAAAACGTCTTTGTAAAATTTAACTGGTATTCATTCACAGAAGCAATATATTTCTCATTTCATGCATTCATAGATGTAATTATTATATTTAATTACATGAAATTAAAATTTATTATTATTGCATAGACAATTACATGAAACAAGAAATATATTTTGAATGAATACGTTTAATTTTTTTCTAAGGGGTTTCAGAGGGATGCTTATGTACTATTCATACGCTGTGTGAATAATGCTGATATAGTAAAACACAGTCTTCTGGGACCTTCTCCTGCAGGAGCTCCAGTGCAGTGAATAGAATTTGACATGAGTACTGCAGTTCATTCAATGGGGGTTGTGCGGCAGAATGTCCCCAAGGATTGTGTCCATTTCTGTCAAGATGTCAGGAGTCCAGGTTCACAGCTTGATACCACAGTAAGCATAGGTAATTCAATAGGATTTATTGCAAAAACAAACAGATAGCTCCGGACGGCTCTAATGAAGCCTCCAGCATCATCACTCAAGATGACCCTTCTGAAGACCCCTTCCGGTGTTGACAGAAGATATTAAACTTACATCTCTTATGTCTCTTGTTTTGCTTCCTGTCTAGTAGCCCTCCCATTCGCCAACTCTTTGGACTTTTTGGATTAGCTCCAACCTTTTCCTGTTCTGACATGCTATCTGTGTGTTTGTTCATGCCTGTTTGAGCTTCCTGAGAGCTTTGACTGTGTTCTAGCCTGCTCTCAACTACTGCCTTATCAGCCTGCCCTTCAAGGTCAGGAATAGCCAAAGTCTGCAGCTGCCAGCTCTCCCCTGCCTGACTAACATCTAAGCCTCTCTGTTCTTTGCTGCTTTCTGCAGTTGGCTGCAAACCTTCGCTAGGAGCTGACTCATTCCTGAGAAAAGATGAAGAGTCTCCTCTGATGGGTAGTGGCCCTCCAAGTCCTCAGGCATTGTCCTTTTCCATTTGTACTATCTAAAACTATTTTAACTAGAGATGCCAGAACTGAGGGATGTATGATAGCATCATTTTCCATTCCCACCTGTATTCATAGAACCACAGAATTGTAGAGTTGGAAGGGACCCAAGGGTCATCTAGCCTAACCCACAGGAATCACAGCTAAAGAATCCCTAACAGATAGCCACCTAAACTTAGGTTAAAGACATCAGAGTAGCCACTGCAGTTCTGTTGCAGTTTATTCTACGTGACAAACCACATAATTCTTTATGCTGTGGCAAAATTATGTAATTTAACCAATCAAAATAAATTAGGTAATTACATTGTTATTACATTATTCCACCCCATTTGTTTCATTGCAAAGGAAAAAGCACGCAAATGGACAGGGTGTGTATGTGTGTAATCATTTGCAGAATGAAAGCAACAACAGCTCTGAATACCGATTGTACTCATTGGATTGATTTTCATTCTGGACATGGAGTGAACAAGCGAACATCAGCAGTTTCAGTTTTCATTTCCATTTTCATTGGAATGCTCCGACACCTCCACCAGGAACCAAATCTGGGACCGTGTGCATGCAAACCATGCCCTCTGCCACTGAGCTCTTGATCTTCGTTGGGTTGTGGAGACCAGTTTCAGGTTGTAGCTCAGATGAAGACCACAATCTTGGATCACATACAGTTTAGTCCTTAAATTGGCCAATAAATATTCATCTTAGCAACTGCAGCCTTTCCTTCTCCTCACAGCTACAATTAATTAACCTTTAGTCTCAAATATCAAACTGCATCTGGATAAGAAAGCAAAAGAGCAGAGGAGAGCATGTGAGCACTGGTATGTTCCACACAGAGACCTCCCAGCTGTAGGAATGTAACCAGACCAACCTTGTTGCCATTGTGCTCCCGATTCACCTTCTCCCCCTTGCTGTTCTTTGTCTGTTTACTAACTAGAATCACAAGTAATACTGGCTGGGGTGGATGGAGTGGCCTGAGTTTGTTCTGTTCGCAGGGGCTTTGTCAGAGGCCTGTTTTGCCCCACTTCTTGAGGACTTTATGAAAGAATGAATGAAAAATCCCCATGCAAATTGTACACATTTTGTATACCCCCTTCCAATGCTTTTCAGAGTATTTCCCCTTAAAAATTGTTTTTTCCCCCCCTGTGCACTTTAAAAGTATATAATGCAATCTCTCGTACACACCTTTTAGCAATGAAATTGCACTGTGAATTCCAGAGAAGTGCATCATATAATTGATAGTTGGTGTTCCCATCCAACATGCAAGCTTGGCAATGCTGAATTTGGTTGGTCCACCATGGAAAGCAGCCTGTGACAAAAATCAGCAGTATGCAGTGATTCTGTTCAGGGTTTGCTTGTTGTTGGTGTTTTTTGTTTTTGTTTTTTGGTAGCATCTATTATTTTTATATGACCATCTCCTTGGTGGTCACATACATACTAAGCTCACATACATACCCTGTGAGCTTAGATCATTCCAAGTGAACAAGAGCCAATGCTGGGCAATCTGGGACTGCCTCAACCCAATCTGGCTGAATCCCAGATCAACCAAATTGACCCAACACCTGTAAAGACCCTATGAGTGGACTCTTACTCCCACTTACTCTGGGCTGTCTTTACCCGGGGATGCAAGGGGTGCGGGGCACCCGGGCATCAAATCCTGGGGGGCACCAAATGCATACCTACTGTATACCAGTCCCTCTCAATCGGCAGCAGTGAAAATCCATGAAGCGGAAGTCCCCAACCCCCTTCCTCTGTCATTCTGTAGCATCAAATATTCCCAGTAAGGAAGGAAACAAAAGCATTTTTTTCACTGCATTGTTGTTACAGGCAAGCAATTTCCCCAACAACTTTGAGTCCCCCCCCCTCTACAAAAGGCCCTGCACTTACTTACAAAGTGAACCCCATTGAATTCAATAGGAATTACTTTTCAGTCAATGCAGATTGCTCTGTAAATCATTAGCTGAGTTTCAACAGACATTACACTGTGGTTGAACAAAGCTGGCTGATGGATGTAAAAGACTGGAAACACATTCCAATTAATTATATATATTTTCCATGACTGAGGAGGGAGAACCACATGAAGCTGTCATGTATGAATAAACTAAATCTGAACTGAAGGTTCTCTGGAACTTTCAAACCTGAAATTTTGGGGCCGTTGAAAAGAAAAGAGTGCGCTCCAAACTGCTGATTTTGGAACAAGGCAACTGGTGAAATCTAACAACAACAACAACAACAACAACAACAACAACAATGTCTTGTACTGTAGAAATAACAGTGGTCCTTAAAAAAAAACAAAAACAAAACATTGAAGTTATATTTTGTTTCTCCAACAAATAATTAAATACTCCAGAGATGACCAAGATAACATAATATATGCAGCTCACACCTGAGTGCTTGTTCGGCTCTGCTGGGCTATTTTCTGCAGCTGGTGCTACAGTAACATGTGAATATCTCTGGATACGGGCATGATGCTCCATGTTCCACAGCAATTATAGCCTTTCCATAGAGAATTCCTAGATATGCTTAAATCTGTATCCATTGCTTCTGGCTTGGCACCTTCCTTCGTGCCTCTTTATCCCTCATCTCCCTGTCTCTCTCTCTCTCTCTCTCTCTCTCTCTCTCTGTATGCATGTGGTCTTTTGAAGCGATTTCAGACTTTTTTTGTATGCACGGCATATGAGACTTATCTGATGGAGACTGCCAGGAAATTCAGTGTCTCTTGTCTCTCACCGTCCAGTGTCACACACTGCACTGACAGCAGGGGCTTGTAGGAGCACACAGTAAACAAAGCCGCATATAGGTGTGATGACAGCTTCTCTTTGTTCATAATATATTCATCCCCAAAAGTGCACCAGGGTTATGCATTTAATGTGTTGGGCATTCAACGACTTTTAAAATACTTAGGAAAGTCTACTAATTCCTTACCCCCCATGTATTGAAAAGGAAGCATTTTTCAGAAACTGGATGCACTGAAGAAGCCACAGAGATGTGGAAGAAAATGTTTTCACCACAAGTAGAAAATGCAGGACCTTTGCACTAGCCCTTTCTTTCATAAAACTATTGCAGTTCTTCTGCCATTTCAGCAGAAGAAACATAATTAGAATGTCGGCATGTTATCTCTTTTACCCTATAGAATTTGTGACTTTGGCTTTAGTAAGTCTTTTTGATACTAGAAGATAGTGGAAACAGGCTATGGAAGAAGAGCAACTATTGCTGGCATTTCTGACTCTAATAAAAAGACCACGCACACCCCCACACTTCTTTATTTGAACAAAAATCAATTTTCCACCAGTGGAAGTATATGAACCATCGATATTGGCATCTTTTATACCAGCAGCTGTTTCTGTTCCCCAATCCCCATTCATTTTGGGGGCATAGAATACATTAATTCTAATTTAGTGGCGGCTGAAAACAATGCAATAAGTTTAAAAATAAATTATCAGCATCTGAAAAATAATAACAGACATGAAAATGTCATGAACTGTGCTCGATTAGAGGTGGGAAAAAGAGAATTAAAGATGAGCTGAGTGCTTTGGAATTTTTGGACGCCTGCAACAAATTAATTTAAACTGCATTAGAAGCAAATTATTTGTTTCAAGTGCAGGTTTCTCCTTCTGAAAACATACGTATTCTGGAATGTCTCCGAAACTGTTATCAAAGTGTTGAGAAACCAATTTTTCATCAGGTTGCTACCTCTCATGCTCACAACATCCCTACTGCTTCAAATACAGCAAAAGTCTATTCACTTGATTCTTACTTTTAGGCTTTTTTCCTTCCTCCCCTGCTTCTGTCTGGCTCAACAAAAATTCTAATCCAGAAATCCCAGTGAGCCAGGAGTTTTGGGCCAGTGGAAGGATTCAATTCTGTCTCACAGCTTTCCAAAAAGAGCAGCAAATCTGTCTGGCAGACAGGTTCATTAACAAATTAATAGAATAATCAGCAGGGCTTTGTGTGCATTTTGTAGATAAAAAACTGGTAACAGCATTCTTTGACTCTCTAATAGGCTGATAAGAGCCAAGTATCTACACTGTGCCTGGCCTAATCTGGGAGATAATGGAGGCTGAATCAATCCTGCTGCTCAGGCTGGGCCCTTCACAGAGGGAGCCACTTTGGGAGGGCAGATGGGGAGCAGAGAGGGCCACATTTTTTTTTTTTTTAACATTATCAAAGCAAGAACGGGCAAACAGGTGGGAGAAAGTGTGTGAGGGAAGAACCAGGAAATATCTCTCTAGCTGCAAAGCTTAAGAGGGTATCTCAAGCTGCACCATCCAGGTGTTGGATGTGTATGAGAGAAATGCTGCCATGGTTACAGGGATCTATAACTGGGGGGTCTGCTCTGCCACAGTGCTGGACTTGCTGTGAAGCAACACGAAACATTTGTTTGAGGCAGCAAATGCCAGGGGCAGAGGGTGGGTCTGTGCAATTTGTGAGTAGGATTATTCTGAACTACATCAGGACTGCCAGCTCAGGTAGTGAACAGGTGTGCTGCACAGCAGGGGGAAAGAGGGGGGCAGATGACACAGCCAAGGAGGGGAAGGGATGGAAGACGCTACTACACTGGGAGATTTAAAGGTATGGATCCAGTCTATTTCATTCTGTTTCTCACATTTCCCTACCACTGGTCTGTTCTATTCCACTTATGTGTAAAATAATTTATTTTATTATTTTTTTAAAAAAACCTGCACAGAAAATTTGCATTAAAAAGGAACTAAAAATATGTATTTTAAAACCATATTTTAATTGCATCTTATACATATTTTAATGCCCCATTGTTCAATTTCAAGCTGACAGCCACATCACAAAATCTGTAGATGTGTGATATCTGACTGATGGTTGTATCATATTCCATGCAGTGGAATGGGGAGTGGAAATTGGTTTGGCCTGCGACAAAATGCAGACACCCCTAGCTGGAAGGTGACAACCCTCCTTGTGCATTCCAGCTTGATCCAGATGGTTTAGCAATGGCAAACAATGCAGTGATTCAAATGTACTCAAAACATTGAACAGAATAAGTTATTAAAGTATCTGTGTTCTCAGGCAGCTTTGCTTCCTCCTTACGTGAGAATCAGATGCTACCTTTCCATTCTGTATCATGAAGAGTTCTTTGGAATTCTGAAGTGTGCCACACTCCTACCCCACAGGCATTGACTAGGCCAGAAAGCTATTTTTCCTACATTATATCACTTCAGGGTTAGGGAGCCAGGAAACAGGGACAAGAATTGGCACAGGAAAGGGTTATGTGAAGTTACCCCCACTTCCATGTTTAATTGATACAATATTTGCTTTGTTAAAGGAAGGACACTGTCAGCAGGCTTTTCAAATTGTGTGTGAAAGTAATGAGATGTTCAGGGGAAGCGTGCTATCAGGTTCAATTTGACCTCTCCAGATTCTCTTTAGATGGAGAGCCAGCAACATTGAGCCCACTTCTGAGCTTGCACATTTCCCCTTTTTCCTTGGTATTAGCTTGCTTGAGGCTGTCATGAGTGCTCAGGAAGACACTGGTGGTTGGATAGCTGTATAACCCCTGGCCCCATTTGGAACCCATGAAAATGTAATGTGAAGTCTTAGAGTGACAGTAGCAGCTCACAGCTCAAACACCTGCCCAGAGCCCCAGTCCAGTCCTCTTTCAGCTCCATTGGTCTGTTCACCTGCCCATCCCCTCTCTGCGAGTATGTGGGTTTTTTATGGATTTGGGGAAGTGGAGGAAGTTACTGTTCTAAGAAGATACCACTAAAGGGAGAGCAAATGAGCAACAAGGAGGGCAGCCAAAGTGGTGTCATGAGAGTATTGTGAGGATGCTCTGTGCAGGTGGCTGTGGCAGCTGTTGGAACCAATAGCTGATACAGTCACTTGGAGCCTTCTCTTGACTACTACAGTATAGTGGCTCCAACCCCTGCATCCTCTCAACTTTACCTTCTCCTCCTGGGACAATCTTAATTATCATATGACCAAATCCCAATTGCTATAGTCAAATAAGCTGCTTCCAGAAAAATTGGATTTAAGAATATAAGGGTGGCAACACTGCAGCCAAACAACAGCCAAGAAGTTTCCTTGAGAGCACTGCCACCAGAGGATACTAGTCCTATCCAAATGGTACTAGGGGGCTTTGGAACTAGGGATGATTTAGAAAGAAGCAGATGCAATTTGCAGATACTTAACCCATAGTCAACTTACTTTGGGAATCAGATGCCCATACACAAGACCTCTGGACCCCAGTTGACACATACAACATGCTTCATTCCACTCTGCTCCTCTTTTCCATATATCCAGCTAGCAGCTGACTGCAGGAAGGAATACTAGCTAACTAGCATGAAGCTTTGTGCCCCAGCTGCTATTCTGAATGGTGCTGATCTTCCTGGACTCCACTTGGGCCAGCCGTGATCAGCATAGAACCGATGTGACTTGCAGGTGGCAGGTGCAATGAATCAGTACACCTGACACTTGGGGAAAAAAATAAAGACTTCCAATCTGGAAGCCATCAGAGATGCTCTGTCCTTGAACGTGTGCCCAAGGTCAGCAGCAGAGTTGGAAGCATAGTGTGGCAGCTCTGTTCAGCTCTCCATTATCATTTTTTCTGGCCCACCTGTTAATAACCTCTTCATTTCACTTTCCCAGTTCTTTTCCTGCTGCCACGCTGTCAATCCCAAGTAACAGGCAGGACAGGGACCAACTTGAAAAGAGAACAGGACTATTAATAAAACATCATAAGCATTAGATAGAACTGGGAGATTAAAGGAGATTATATATTCCGACTCCCTTCAGTTCTGAAAGAAAATGAGGAGGGGAAAAAAGACATTCACATCCTAGGAGAGATTGGTGTGTGTGTGTGTGTGTGTGTTTAGATCATGAGGCTGTGTAAGCAGATTTCAGAAGTGTGCAGGAATATATTGTTGAGCAGAGGTAGCCAATGCAATGCTCTCCAGATGCTGCCATTGTTGTTATTACCTGCTGTTCACCAGTAGGTCCCAGGGTGGGTTACAACTCTTTAAAATTCAGAAGTACAAACAGTTAAAAACCAAATTACAGTTTCAGGAATAGTGTGGGTCCTGAAACACACATTTTAGGCAGTAAAGATAAAGAGATGCATCTTTAGCATTCAATGAAAACTGTATAGTGAAATTGCCAGTGAAGTGGGAAGCTGGAGGGCACCATGTTGCCTACCTGTGATGAAGAGTAATAAAGAATAGTTTTCAATGAGAGCCTCTTGGGGTGATCCTCCCCCAGGTTTAATTGATTAATGTTTATTAAGCCACTTTGCACTCCGTTAGCACCAGCATTATGACAATATATAGCCGTCAGGTGGAAAATATAATGTGTGCCACTCTTATTTTGAGCAAATCACTGTGCATTTGGCTTCCATTGTTGACTTCATACCACTTATGCATAGACTGTACTCCTGACTTCTATCAGCGCATGAGAGATGGAAATGGGTCCCGTGGGACTATTCAGTTAATCTAAAACAACCTGAAAGTGTTATATTGCCGGGGAAGGGGGGGAGGGAGAGAGGGAAGCCTTTTGTGACTTTGCAGTGATCAAACAAAATAAAGAAACCCCCCAAAAGCAAGGATAATGTATTGAAGAAAAAAATGCACTTCGTTCATTTCCCTGACAAGTATAATTTAGTTTTAATTATTTATGACACTTCATAGCCTGCTAGTAAATGTGCTGTAGTATATTTTGTAAAACTAATGAAGTCTTAGTAATATGAGACCTAAATAAAGACCTCTGCTGAGCCGCAGGAAGAGATGGAATTTATTTTCTTATTTGACAAGATGCAATGGGAACATGGTCAGAATCGCCTGTTCATTTCTTCCAGTGCCCCAGGGTAAGTAGTGCTGTTTTTCACATCAGGCTGTAGTGAAATGCCTAAGAATGTGAAACTGTGAGCCAGAAAGCCACCAGTTCAAATCTTACCTTGACCATGTTGATTGGAAAGTTGCTTAGGCAGATCAAATATTTTAATCTCTGGCCCTGTTATGAAGACAATAAACTGACCTTTCTGGCAAGACAGTTCCGATGATACTTAAGAGTGTGCAGTACAGATGTGCAGTGCTACGAACTCTTTGAGTCCTCTGTTATTTTTTGCTACTATTCTGGTTTCCATCATTAGTTGTTAGTACACACTGGATATTGTTCAGATGCAAAAAAAGATGAATTTCTCATCCCATATGGTTTGAGATTATTCTCTCTTTCTCCTCACCCTCCCCACATATTTTATCATTTGTTCGCCAAAGATCTTCAATAATTTTCCCAGAGAGGTTTCCAAAGCCTTTTGGAAACAGACTGGATGCTTATTTTGTGCAGGTTTTCCTTCCATTATTTAGGGCCAAGTAGGTGGAAAATAGGAGCATAGGAAATGGTCTTATATTGAGTCAGACAACTGGTCCATCTAGCCAAACCATGCTGTATATATGCTGCAGGAATAAGGATTCTGGGGTCTCTTGATTCATGCCAGAATGGCCAAAGGTTTGGGATGATGGGAATTGTCATCCAAAAACATGGAGGACCACAGGTCATAGAATCATAGAATTGGAAGGGATCATGAAGGCAATTTAGTCCAAATCCTGAAATGCAGGAATCTTTTGCCCATTGTGGGATTCCTACCTATGACTCTGAGATTAAGAGTCTCATACTCTACCAGCCAAGTTCTCCGCCTCTGATATGTAGTGCTGTTTGCTCCTTGGGTATCCTTATGGTCACATCCTTTCTGCCCATAGGACTTAGAGGCCACATTTTTGCATGGCTTCTCTGTGACACCTCAGCCAAGCCATCACACTCAAGGCTTCACCACCAGAAAATCCTTTTAACCAGAGGTGGGGAATCGGGTCAGCCATCAGGCCGGATCCTCATATCCTCCATCCCAGCAAAACAAGTTTTACAGATGTGTTTGGTTGTTCACCTGTCAATCACCTGATGGGAACGCCTGCATGTGCCTCTGTGTAAGGCCAGAGCTTGGCAAGGACATTGCTGCTGTCACCGATCACCTGACCACTGCCATCCGCATCTGCCACCCCTTTCGACACAGCTGCACCAGTGTTATCCTCTGTGATTTCAGGTGTAAGGTGGGTAGCTGTGGTTTGGCCAAAAGAGCCTCCCAGTTCAAATAGGGAAACCTGGGTGGGACATTCATTATGCCTGCAGCCTGGCAGTTCCCTATTGCTGCTTTTGAACATTACAATATAGATCCCATAAGCTTCCTCTGAGACGTGGGGAAAGACACTTCCCACAGTGCAGGGGAGTTTTAAAGGCCAGACTCATTTTCACTGTAAGTCTCCAGGTTCTTGGTGGAGGATTTGCTTGACAGCCAACCTCAGCCTCAACAGGATAATATTCCCCCTCTCCTAGAAGCTGTGGAGGGATGCATTGTGTGGATCCGCTCAGATCAGCGAGGGGTATCACACAGCAGCCGAAATTTAAATGTTAAAAAGCTTTTGTTCATTACCAGTGGCATTCCTTCTCGTTTCCCTCCCCCTCCCCATTTGTCACTTGGAGCGGAGCTGTGACTCCTTTAATATCAAACAAATAATAAGCTCCCTCTAAAGTGATTTTTCTGACAAGGAGCTCAATATATTAAACTTTATCTATATTTTAATAGCCAATTTCACACCAAACTGCCTTCTTAATAATGTATTTACCACCTGGGGATATTATTCCAACCCATCTGGAAAGAACTGGAAATTAACTGTCCCTAAACTGAGTCGGTGTGTGCTTTAGATGCAGCGGAGATAGCAGCGGCGTCATTCCTTGGGGAGATGGGGGGGAGGCAGCGGAAGTTGAGCGACAAGGCGCACTGAGTGAAATGTCAGGCGCAAAAGGCAATCGCTGGTGGGCAATATGATGCTCCTCAGCCTCCTTAACAATTCACAGCTAAGTCCCAGGCTTGCTCGTTCCTCCCTTTCCTCGTTCCTCCCTCCCCCTCCATCCTGCTTTTGTGAAATAACATGGAGGCAGGCCAAAACTCAAGAAGGTCTTTCCCCAAGGTTAAAGACTAGCTTGTTTTCCAGAGTTTGAGGCCTCCATGTCTGTTGAAGGGGAACTGTTTTAGATTAGAACACAAGCACATAAGTTTGGATCAGACCAAGGCACCATGTAGCCCAGAACCCTCTTCTCACAGTGGCCAACCAGACGCCCAATTGGGGAAACCCACAAGCAGGCCCAGAGCACAAGAGCACTCTCTCCTTCTATAGTTTCTAGCAAATGGTATTCAGAAGCATTACTGCCTCTTGACTGTGGAGGCAGAGCATAGCCATTGTGGCCAGCAGCTGTCAATACCATTATCCGGTAATGTGTACCAAGAAGATTATTGGTTGGGGGGGGGGAGAAACCAAAATCAAGATCCCCTGCAAATTTTAAATGTCTGCCTTTGCATATTATCAAGGCAACATAGGAAGCTGCCTTGTCCCATTGATCTACCTAGTTCAGTATTCTCTGCACTGACTGGCAGCGGCTAGCCAGGGTTTCAGGCAGGGGACATTGCCAGCCCGACCTGGAGATGGCAGGCATTGGGACCTTTGCATGGAAGGCAGCTGCTCTACCACTGAGCTGTGACCCTCCCGGGGGTGAACTTTTTTCAGGTTGAGAGCCACATTATATCTGGGCAGCTTGGGGGGGCACGTGCCAGTGGTGGGTAGGTCCACATGCAAAATTGGGCAAAGCAACAAATGAAAAAATTACCTTCATATAGTAAATTAGTTTATACCCTATGCTGTTTGAGGATAGAGATTCTCTATCTGAGATCAGATTCTGAGCCATTCAGGAATGGGCAATGACAAATCTTCCAATTTTGGTTTTTCTCTGCTTCTCATTTTTCCACTCTTAAGTTAAACTCACCACATTTTTGCATCAGTCTGGGATTCTAACACACACACACACACACACACACACACACACACCAGAATTTAAGTACACATTTCTCATACCATGCACATTTCTGGATACAATTTTGCCCCCATATTCACTTATTTCCTTTTGCAAACTATGCCACCCAATGACATGCATTACTATATGCTATTTTTTCTATGAATATATATGTTTTTGTACTAATTTGTTAGTTGGAAATTTGCATTGCAAAATTCAGAACAGTACAAATTTCTAAGGATAGTCGTGCTTCAGTTTGTGTATTGTTTCAGGGAAGGTGCATTGGATGGGTTTACATCAAAACGTAAACTGAACCAAATTTCTCCTCCTTCCATTCCCCTTTCCTACTTTCAAATGATGGTATGACCATAGGGTCCCTTTTTCCATTTGCCAAATGCATGGGTGGCGGAGGTGGGGGGCGTTGATGGGTGCATTGACATGGGGAACAGAACTGGCAATGTGCTTTCAAAACCTGAGGGTGCTCCTCTGATTTTTCCTATTATCACCTGTTGATTTTGGCACAGATGCTGCTGGAAAAAGTACAGCTGTGGTCTATGGAAAGCTCTAGACTGGGCCTAAGCATTTTGTGGATTCACTAAGCCAAATAGAACCTATGAGTCACATGCAGTGAGTGACCTATTAGATCTTTCACACACACACACACACACACACACACACACACACCATCTTTCACGTTGGCTACTTAAGGAAATGAGGAACATAAATTGCATACTCTCTTGTCTTTAAGCAGTTTACAATGATACGATTGGGGGGGGGAGGTTACAACCACACTTCAGTTAAAATGCCTTCTCATATAAAAAGGTCTTCAGTCGTTGCTGGAAGTTAGGGGAGGGAGCATGTCTGTCCTCACCTGGAAGAGGATTCCAAAAACTTGGGCCCACAATATTAAATGCACATCTCCTGGTGGATTCAAGTCACAAGGAACCACCAACAGTGACTCCTCCAAAAACCTCAGTGCTTTGGCAGGAATATAAAGGATTAGGCATACTTGTGGTACCTCTGAACTCAAATTGTTAATTGTTGTAAACTGATACAATAACCTTGAACCTGGCCCGGGCAGTTGAGCACCAAAGTTATGTTCTGGTTTATGACTAGAATTTTGCTTCCCCTTCCCCTCTTGCCTGCCTCAGAACAGCAACAACAACTCTCTAGTTTCTCCCTCTGGTATAGTAGAATCCTTTATATTTTATCAGATATGAATCTCCAAAGCTTATGGGAAAATAGCAAGTTATGTTTCCTTTGATATGACCCCATCCTATCATTCAATGTGGTTGTGGAATAAAAGGGGCGTTATTAAGTCGCTAGTGGTGTTCATTTGCTCCCACAGACAACTACATTTTCAGCATGTGTTTGTGTGCAGCACTTTAGAATCCAATCACTGCTTCTCTCTGTTCCTTGTCTTCCTCCCCCCCCCCACCCAAGAGCACTCTCCAAGCTAAATATGTTAGAGCCCCAAGGGGGTCCGCAAGGTATTATACCTTTCTTCTCTGATTAATTGGATAGCACTTTATCTTACCTAAAGTGTGTTTTCTAGTCTAATCTTGTCTCAGTCTGTTATAATCTGAATCCACCTAAGACTCTAGCACACACTGCACCCACTTATATGAGAGGGATTAGTTTGTACATGAGCATTGCCTGCCACAAACTGTTGCAGTATGGACTGCTACTGTTCAGTGATCCAGCATACAGAAGGTCCCAGATTCAATCCCTAGCATCTCCCATTAAAAAGGATCTGGCGTCATGGACTGGGAGGTGTGGGAGGAACCAGCTGTGGAACCCCCAAGGGACCCCCAGAGGAAGAAGGCCAGGGGATTGGTGGTGGGACAACGCTGAGTGGTTGGAGGGAGAAGAGGGAGCAGACTGGGAGGAGGAGGTGCTGGAAGCTGAAGAGCTAACAGGGTTTAGTGAGCAGGACGAGGCTGTGGCAGAGAGCAGTCCAGACTCAGACGCAGGAGAGGAGGCAGGCCAGGAGAGACAGATGAAGCTGGCTGCTGAAGAGTCTAGGGAGTCTTCCCCTCGTGCTGCGACCAGCTTCCCTCCCCCCTGGTCTCCCAGAAACTGAAGAGGAATGAATACATTTTAAAAATTGAAATGGGCCATAACAAATAACAGATTTAAATTGCCTGAAATCAGGAGGCAGGCAATTGCAAATTATAGGTGCTGCCACATTAAAAAAACACACCAACCAAACATGATTTCTTTCAAAGGTGGACATGTATCACATGGCACCTGCAACAAAAGTGTATAGAATAATGTGTATATCAGAAGTAGTTCATACTTAAATGCTAATGAATTGTGCTGAAGACCTTAAAAAAACAAACCACCAACTCAGGTAGAAATGTGGAGAAAGATTGGGAAAGTAAGAAACTGAGAGAAGCCAGGAATTGACAAATTCACCCATCCCTCCCAGATAACCAAATTTTCCTGTTTTTTTTTCCACACATGTTATTATTTTGTGTCAGACCATTTGGTATTACATCCCCAGCTGTACTACCAACCTTACTGTTGTACTACCAACCTTACTGTATGCTTGTGAAACATGGACCACTTATAAACGCCATCTCCAACTCCTTGAAAGATTCCATCAATGGTGTCTCTGAAAAATTGTACACACCACTTGGGAAGACAGGCAAACTAATACCAGTGTACTAGAAGAAGCAAAGATCACCAGTGTTGAGGCATTGATTCTTCAACATCAACTTGACTGGACTGGTCATGTTGTGCTGATGCCTGAGTATCGTCTTCCAAAGCAACTGCTCTATTCCAAACTTAAAAATGGAAAGATTAATGCTGGTGGTCAACAAAAGAGGTTTAAAGACGGTCTCAAGGCAAATCTTTAAAAAAGTAGTATTAACACCAACAATTGGGAAACACTTGCCTGCGAGCACTCCAATTGGAGAACAGTCTTTACCAAAGCTGTCATGGGCTTTGAAGACACTCAAACTCAGGACGAAAGGGAATAACGTTCTAAGAGGAAGGCACACTTGGCAAATCCACACTGTGATCAACTCCTGTCCAGAAACCAATGTCCCCACTGTGGAATGACGTGCGGATCCAGAATTGGCCTCCAGGGTCACTTACAGACTCATTATTAAAACCGTGTTTATGGAAGACAACCTTACTCGGCTACGAGTGATTGCCAAAGAAGAAGACATCCCCAGCAGGCAGCAGAGCCGGAAACTCCAACCAGATGCAGCTGATGACTTTGGTTTGTGTTGGGATCACAGAATTGTAGACTTGGAAGGGATCCAAATGGTCATATAGGCCAACCCCTTGCAATGTAGAATCAGTGGTTTGCAAGTTATGCAGGCCAGAGATGGCCTTACTTTGGGGCTAGCAGGTCAACCAGTCTTGCCGCAGCAAAGGGAGAAGGCATCTCACCCTTAATTCTGTCCTCCTGGCCATGCAATTTCTGAGTTAGGGCTGTGCTGCTTGCGAACCTTGCTGACCACTGCAACCCCTTTTCCTAGTGTAGGAATTTGTCTCCTTTGTGCCTGATAACTATCTCAACAGAACCCCAGGGAGTCTAAAGTCTCCAATTAATCAGCTAAGCAAGGAGACTATGTGTGACAGGTAGGTCAAAGAGGGGAGGTGTAGAAAGGCTGCTTCCATCTTGCGGGGGGGGGGGGGGCTATGAATTCTGGCAGTTACCTGGGGACCTGGCAATACCAGAATCCCTAACTTAATCAAAGAGATAACAGGAAATACTATAGCTGAGGCAGTAGCAGGAAACGCTGAACAATAGGAGCTAACCCCAGCGGGTCCTGGTGCTGCTGTGGAGATAATAAACTATATAAAAATCTGTCACAGTGTGATAAGTGATGAATTAGAATCAATTATGCCTTTAAAATAATAGACATTCCCCCTGGCAGGACCCATCCGGAAGCATGGTGGCTTCTGATCAGTACTGGCTGCCTTGAAGAAAAACAACTTGCTTGCATCAAAATGGGGCTTAGAGCTCTGAGTGTGATCATCAGGTTTGCAAGTGAAAGGAGCTGGACTGCTCTGTGAAGAGGTGGGAGCCCACATGAAACCCGGAGGAGGGTCAGTTCACTATAGGGATAGAGGTAGAAGTGGTTTGTTGGATGGAGCAGAGCTACTGCACTAGGTTCCTGCCAAGTGGGTCACTATTGCTTATAAGAAAGGAGGGGGGGGGTGACAGAGAACTCCATGAGGTGCAAAGAAACCTTTCCTTTGAAATTCACACTTTTCTGAATTTTTGAGATCTAATGCTCAATTTTTTTAAAAAAAGTATGTATGCCAAATTTGTTTATTAGGAAATGGTGTGTATTAAAACGCATTTGTTAGTGAAAACAGCATGCAAAAATAAATAAATGCATCACGTCAGAGGGGAAATGCTGCAAAAATGTGTACTTTAGGAAGAATTGCATACAGAAATGTGGTTATTAGGAGAAATTCACACTGGAATGCTGATGACTTTTCATGAAGACATAAACACACACACACACACACACACACACACACACACAAATTGATGGAGAAATGCTGGCAAACAAGTTAAGATGGCAAGAATTAGAAACTGGGATAAATTGAAATTGACATATTTGCCCACCCCACATCTGCCACATAACTCCAACCCTTTAAAAGTCCAACTTAAATTGAATGAACAAAGTGGGGGGCAAATGTGGATTGCATCTGAAGAGTACACAGCAAAAGCCCTTGAAAAATCAAGTTCCCAAGTGACTACATTACTTTGGAAAATTGGATTTAGATTATTGAGTCACTTTAGAAAGAAATGACCACCCCTGGCTCTGCATTGGGGCCCTCCAAGTAGGCAGCCCGTGCCAATTGCTGATAATAAAACCAGTGGGGAGCTGAGCACTTTCTAAATCTGAAGTCCAGCCATTAGTCGCTCTTCACATCACCTCCTGGCTGGAAATGGAGACTAAAAATAGTCCTCCTTCCAACTTCCTGGGCCTCCTCCTCCTCCTCCTCCTCCTCCTCCTTCTTCTTCTTCTTCTTCTTCTTCTTCTTCTTCTTCTTCTTCTTCTGTCTTAAAGCTGCAAATGCCTAGATTCTATGGTAAAAGAGCCAAGTAAACGCATAGACAGAATGATTGCAGATGTTTCTAGCAAATAATGGATCTCCTCTGTAGAGGGCATCCTATTACAAAGTACCATTAAGTCTATTAGGGTAATGTGTGAGAAACAGATGTGCATGGAGAAGGGGCACACTCTCAGAACCACCACCAATACAATACTTTGTGGCTTTCTTGGTGCTTTTGCTGCCTGCGGCTTCTGAATAAACTGCCCTAGCAGCCTAGAGCAGCAGTGGCCCATTAGGTTGTGGTGCAGTCTAAGAAGTAGCCCAGGGTGGAGTGGCAGACTGGGAAGTTTGAACTACATTTGGGCTTGCCTGAACTCATCAGGGATGGAGCAGAATTTTGTTCAATGTAGAGTGGACCAACCTAATTCACTCCTGCAGACTAATAAGTGGATTAGACCATAATTGCCATTGGATTTTGCACTTCTCGGAATTAAGTGCTTCTCAGCTCAGAAGCAGGCCAAAATGTGGATTTTGCGATAAAATGAATCATATCCAAAGTACAGCTAATGTGTCCTGTGAGTACAAGGATTTTTGCTTGCACAATGCTACTTCTACCTTTCCTTCCCCATGGCCCTTCACCCCATCTGCTGTAGGGGTTCTCCTAAACCTCTGGAACAGATTCTCAGAGGATGCAGGACACATGGAGCAGTGTGGAGGAGAGGGGGGAATTCTGATGCACAAACAGAAATCCTTGTGCTGGTGGGAAGCATTAGCTGACTACCACCCCATATGTTTAGGAATCCATACACTGTGATAAAACATGTATTTTACTTAAATGAATGTGCATGTGCTTGTTATGATTAATACATAAATGGAATGGACTCAATTTATGAAAGAACACATGAGACATGGAGGCAGACTAGAAATCAGCTGATCCATTCATCCCCTAAACACAGAACCCTACACCCATGAGACAAGGTGTGGTGAACGCCTCAGGTGGCAGGATCCACAGGGACAGCAGATTCCAGTGTAGATTTTTTCCCCCTCTTGTTCCTGGTGCGCATCTTCACTCACCTCTTCTTTCCTGGTGGAAGGCAGGAGATGCCTTTTTTATGGTTGCCTCAGGTGCCAAAATGTCTTAGGCAGCCCTGCTTCCACACACTCATGCAGTCTCATTGAATGAACCCTTCCCAATTGAAACAACCATCTCCTTGGGCTTTGGGGAGCAGAGGAATCCAGAGCAGCAGAAAGGGAAGGCCCCAGTATTTGCAATTACAACAGATGGCCTCTCCATGTAGGTGCATGCATTATACTCTAGGGATGTACACATAAGTCAAACCCTATTCTGCTCACCTTCCACATTGGTCAATTCCATCACATTTCCATTCAGGGTTTTTTTTGGGGGGGGGGAGAAAATATGGAAAAATTCTTTTATATCCCACATGGAATATGTTTTATAACTGCTTAAGATAGGCATAGACAAACAGGGGGTTCCAGATATTTTGGGACTACAACTCCCTTCATCCCTGACCACTGATCCTGTTATCTAGGGATGATGGGAGTTGTAGTCCCAAAACAGCTGGAGGGCCGAGTTTGCCTATGCCTGGCTTAAGAGGTGGTGTGAGACCTCCCTATTTTCTTTAAAATGCTGTAGAGGTGATGATCACTTCTGTGTAAAATTCTGGCCAACAGTGAAGAACACTTGTGTGTTTTTGCTTCATGCATTCCTCCAAACCTTGTGTCCCACTGCAAAGATGGGTGCTGTTAAGCAATGATCTGCTTGCAGAGGTTAGCTCATCGGTGGATGACTTGGCAGGGCAAGGAGCAGAAGCTTGGACTGGGAAGCTTAAGATTTATACCATCTGAAAAGAAACCAGAGTATGGACAGGGAAACTTGGGCAGGTGTCACT
This sequence comes from Podarcis pityusensis, assembly GCF_964106645.2. Classification (NCBI taxonomy): domain Eukaryota; kingdom Metazoa; phylum Chordata; class Lepidosauria; order Squamata; family Lacertidae; genus Podarcis; species Podarcis pityusensis. Next base: position 19,966,821 of record NC_138040.1, on the reverse strand, counting down.
GGCACTTCAGTAGGGTTGACTCCAAAAAAGATGGGACAGTGTATCTTCCCCCCACATGCCTGCCATCACAATAGAATGACCCCATGATCAAACCATGGAGTGGGGTAGTGGCTCTTACCTCACTTCCCAGCAGTGCAGTCACTGCTAGTTACTGGGGTGGAAGTGAGAGGGGTGAGGCAGCAGGAGGTTGCTGCTGTGTTCTGCCACTTCTGCTGGTGTGTTTCTACAGCACTGACCTCCCTACAACTTTGCCTCTTCCACCTTCTGAACTGGTAAACAGCAGTAACTCCACTGGTAGGAGGTCAGGTAAGCACCGCTTGCACCCTCTGCTACTGCCCATGATGCAATAAAAGGCTACAGATACAAAGAATGCATGGGAAATTTGATAGGCTGTCATTTAAAGCATCTGAGAAGTCTTTATGGATTGCTACTGAGTTTTGCTCACCCTGTAGCAATCCATAAAGAGTATTTCTGAATATTGCCATCAAGCAACCCCCACCACACACAAACCTGGGGTTCAGCATGTGTGTGTGTGTGTGTGTGTGTGTGTGTGTGTGTGTTCCAGGCAGGTTTGTGGTCTGCACAAAGGAAGGAATGATCAGCCACTGCCTATTCCATTTCTGTCCCTCTCTGCCCTTGATCTTTGTGAATTCTGGGATCAGAGTCTACTCCTTGTGAATTTCCATCATCCAGCTTTGCAGGGCTCAACCTTGTCAGCCCGATAACTGGACACTGATCCTTTCAGGTTGCGGAAATCACTGTAGTGTGCCTTACAATCTTTAAATGAAAAGTGAATTACAGCTTTCTTCTAATCCAGATATGCAATGCTAGCCGGCCATTAATCCCCGTTACCAATCACCCATCATCCTGCCATTAAAACTCTCTCTTCTTTAGTCTTGGAAGGAGCCATAGGAAAATATTTCTCCCAGTGGTTGTGCCAAAGATAAAAACTTATGCCTTTTAAGAAGAGGGCTAAGCTGTGGAGATCTACAATTGCAGCTACTTTTCTGGAGTTTCCATTTATTTCAGTTGGTCTTACATTTAAATGTGCTTAGAAAATCCCCACGTTATCCTTCCTCCCCCGGCCGTTCTTCTTGCCATAGCACATGCATACACAAGGTAGGTATTTAGGATGAATGTTAATAAAATCTAAGCAGTAGCTCACAAGCCACAGGGGCATCCTGGGAATTTCTCCCCTGAATCTTATTTACATTTCAGCTAACAATAGCTTCTAAGCTCAACTATAAATAATTTCTCAGGAAGAGTTGTCTAATTAAACATGTAGCAGCAAGGAAAGTTGTTTAAGCAAGGCTGGTGCCCTAATGAAGGTAATCACTGGATGGGGACAGCTTAGGAAACGGGACTTGAAGTTTCCCCTTAGAGGCAGAGATATGGAGGGGGGAAATCTACTTGGGGAGCATTTCCAATCAATGTTTAATTGTGCAGCATATTAAAGTCATTAGTGTCCCTTTAACATCCAGAAATGAGAATCTTTGGTGGGGGGAGAGAAGCGGAGGTTGAACGAGTGCTGAATTTAGGTGGCCCTGGGAAGGAATGAGATATAAGTAGCCACAGAAGTTGGCTGAACTGTTGCTGAGCGGATGGTATGACCACACACATGAGGGTAGACCCAAATTCACATAGGGATGTGTTGGATTGAACTTGCATCGATCTTGCTTCCTACCTATGTGTGCTCGGCACAACATCAGCACAGAGATACAACCTTGTAAGCATGTGAGCTCTGTACATGCAATGAGAAAGCAACTTCCGCCCTTCGGAGGAGGTGGAGTTGTGGGCATCATGGCCCCACCACGCGCGTGGCAGCTGGAACCCAGCCCCTGCATGACTGGGGGGATTCCCGACTGCATCACCTCCCAGCCAGCCAATCGGCTGGCTCTGGGGGTGTGGCCTGCCTTATTTAAAGCAGGACGCAGCCAAGGATCTCCCTCTTTGCCGCAATGAGAACCCTGCTTTAAAAACATATAAAGTATTTATATACCAACATGTATATCCTGCAATGTTGGCAGCAATAAAATATAAAGCACCATCATAAAAAAATACAAAACAATCCTTAAAATGACAGGTGAGTCCAAAAAAACCTTCAAACAGCTGTCATCATAAAAAAAAACCTCTTCAAAAGATGCCTACAAGCCAAAAGTGAAGGTGCCTCTGCCAAATCTCTGCTGGGAGAGTGTTTCACGGCATGGGACCAGTGACACTGAATGCCTGACTTCCATTTGTGTCCTGTTGGACTTCTGTAATATGTGGGACAACTAGCAGCTCTCCTCTAGATGGTCTCCGTAATTGGGCTGGGGATAGGAGGACTCAGGAAATCATTATGGTATCTTGGATCCAAGTTGTTCAGGGCTTTCTATATCAACACAAGAGCCTTGAACCTGGTCTAGTAGCTTATGGGCCAATGGTGTAGACAGGGCCTTTGTTTTCATCTGGAACTCAGCAAAGCACAATTCTGGCACCTCTCACGTGGGCGCTGTTGCCATTATAAGAGAATAAGGGAGGTGTTCATGGTGAGTTCCAGCACCTCTTAGATAGATAGATGACAGATAGATAGATAGATAGATAGATAGATAGATAGATAGATAGAAAAATAGCACTGGGTGTAGATGTTGTGAGGTCTGCACCACCTTCCTGCACAAAAATAACTGCAATCAAAGAAATCACTTCTGTGTGAAGGTGTCCTAAGTCACTGATGGGACTGCTATTCAGGGATCTTAACTTATCTACTGACAATAATTAGCCCAGTGACAAAGTTATGATGAGTGATGCCATAGAATTTAGTTTGGTCATGCTTCCCAGATTAATATGTGGATTGCAATGCAGTTAACCTTCCGACTGAGCACTCACTGGAATTTTTGAGCTGAGAACATGTATGAATCATGCAAAGAGAGTTGCTATGCATGTGGCTTGTATTCAGTTACACTGAATGTGAATAAGGGGTGAGGAAGAGGCCAGGGGGTGCAAATCTGCTGCTGTGCACTTATCCTGTCTGCACCAAGGCTCTCACCTTTGAACATGTGGAGAGGAGCACAGGACCATAGCCAGTGACACCACTGCAAAATCTCCATGTGTGCCACAGGATGTGCAAATTCGGCTCTACATGCATAAAATTATTTGTGCAACTGGGAACCTGAATTGTGAAGGGAAACCGATTATGCAGAAGAGTCAATATTCATATTATGCCCACTGCTGACCATATGGAGGTTGAGGGGTGAACATGAGCTGTTTGGATCCCACATGCTCAGTGAATGTGGCTTGGAGGCTAAAATGAGTCAGCAGTCTTTTTATCACAAATGTTTCTTTTTTATAATTGATGAAAGTGTGATAAAGGATGTGGAAATGCTGCATTCTCCATGACAACAGTATATAATGAGCAAGAGGTCTATGTGGGACTCACTTCTATAATGGGAGACTAAAGTGGACCTTTGGAATTTCAAGGCCAGTCAAATCAAGCTTTTCCCAGAATGGACTACCTTTGGCAGAAGGTGGGAGAAGCCACTGTTTCCAGTGCTTCCTCATGGGGATCAAGAAACCTAAGAAGCCTTTCTGAAAGGATAAGAAATAGCACTGTCTCAGTACAGGCCTCATAATAACCAATGGTTACTAGCCACAGTGACTGTATTCTCCCTCCAGTGTCAGAGGCAGTATGTCTCTGAATACCTGTTGCTAGGGATCACAGGTTGGGAGAGCTGCTGTTGTGCTCAGGTCCTGCATGGGGGCTTCCCAGTGACATCCAGTTGGCCAACAGAATGCTGAACTAGGTGGGCTTCTGGCCCAATCTGGTTGGGATCTTATGTCCATATGTTCCCTGAGATAAGAGAACCAGGCCTGGTCTTATTACTGGAAAGCTAGCGAATAACATTTCTGCAACTAATATACTTGACATAACAAAACAGGTACCCTGTTTTTCCTCCCTCTCCCTCTCTTGCTCTTCTTTTGCAAGAAACCTGGTATTGTGTTGAAAGATTGCATGCATAATACCAGGGAGGTGAATCTTGCCATACCAGAAGAAGGCATTCCTACATGCTTCTGATTCAGAGTACTGCTTTGGTGTGGTTCCCTGTCTAAAAGGTGGAGGACAGCATACATTTTCTGCTGTAACCCCCAGAGGGAGGGAGAGAAATTTATGTGAACACCTGTGATTAATCTAGTCGGCCACTGGATGTCAATGTTGCTTCAGCCAAATGTATTTGTTTTTAAAAAGTGCATGTAGCCTATGGATGGGAGGAAAAAGAAAGAAAGAAATCCATATAGTTTGTTACTAAGATACCATGAGCTGTGGAAAGAAGTGCCATGCCCGATGCAGAGGCTGTGTGATCCAGAAGCTTAGTTTGGGCTCCGTTATGTGGGGAAGATACAAGAGGAAAGAGGCTTCCAGATGGCAGCTGCTCTATCTTTTGCAGGAACAGGAGAGGCAGATCTTAAATCTGTTGAGTTCAGTGCAATGTGATTAGACACAGTACGGGCTGCACCTAGGTTTTCAAAGACTGGAAAACAGCATTTGTGGGTGAGGAAACATCCCAACATAATTGTGTTGCCAACTAATAGTTAGGATTGTAACTTCTCTCTGTGTTAATAGCACATTGTAACCAGGATAGTGTCTACTCCTTCCTCTTCCTCTTCCTCTTCTTCTTAACGTTATGGATCTGAGCCGTGGTATACTGAATCATCATCATCATCATTGTGATTTGCATGCCATTTTCCCATGGTGAACCATGCTCAGAGTGGCTCACAACATCAAAACATTTGGGGTATTGCAATTTACTTTGATTTACAAGGCATATCAAAATTTAAATAAGCATATAAACAATATATAACACATTAATAAATATACAATAAAATCAATCAACCCACTGAAGATCCCAAATAAGAAAAATATAAGCATACAATCCAGCCAGCAGCAAAAATCATACATCTCCAAAACCAAATTTTGATCCCAGCCATCAATCCTTCAAGATTATCCCTCCCCACAGTGACAGAACTTGGGGTCTCAAATTGCAAGGGTACCCTGTGCAATGCCAAAATTCAGCACACTCCCACCTCTCACGCTCCAATGACTACAGCACTGCCACTGGGACAGCACCGATGTTCCTCCATACCCCTTCATGTGCCACAGGTGGCAGTCTCAGAACTGGTTTTCTAGAATAAATTAAACTTGGATCTGATCCAGCAGGGGCCCTTTATATGTTCTTATGCCTTTTTCAGTCTTCTCAATCAACTGCAGCAGAGTGCATGTGATTGCAGCTTGTAGATGTGTAGGGTATTTTGGAAATTATGCTGAATGCATGTAGGAGGCAGGAGTGAATATGTTGGGGGATACGAGATCAAGGCAGAGAACTGAAACCTGAGACCAAATGACCTATTGAAAAGGTAGTAAACATTTTGACTCCCTCCTTCATGCATGTTCATAGGAACATAGGGACATAGGACATAGGACTTACTGATTAGATCATTGGCCCATCTAACTCAGTATTTTTTCCACACCAATTGACAGTAAATCTACAGGGTTTCAGATAGATGGCTTTCCAAGACCCTCCTGGTGATCCCAGAGACTGAACTTGGGACTGTTTCTATGCAAAGCAGAGGCTCTCCTGCTGAATCCATCCTCAAATCATCCCATTGTGATGTTTGAAGAGTCCCTGAAATCCATACCAAGGCCAGAAACATGCAACCCATATTACCCAGCAAACATTATCCTAATGGCAATGCATACATCTAACTGCCTTTGGCAGATAAATAGCATTCTCCAGGTTTACTTGAGCTGCAAAATTTCAGATATAAAAAAGTTCAATATTTTCAATTTATTGACAAGAAAAGGTAGTGAGGATGGCAGGCAATAAGGAGATACATTTATGCTAGCAAGGGGATCAAAGGGTTGGTGGCTTAGAGGCAATGAGGAAATGTGGAAATACAGTTTTTGAGCACCAGTTCCCTAAAGAGGCATCTCTTAGTCAAATCAGAAACTTATGAAACTGTCTCATACCGAAACAGATCATTGGCCCATTTAGCCCAGTGTTGTCTCTCCATGTGCTTCAGGCAAGGGACATTCTTAACCTCTACCTAATGTTGCTGGGGATTGAAGCGTAGGCATTCTGCATACAGAGCAGATGCTTTACCTCTGAGCTAAGGCAAATCTCACAATTTGCACATTCCAAAACAACCTGGGAACCAAAACACAGTCCTCTTCTGCAATTCGGATTTACTCTGTAATGCAGTTCTCTAAGCAAACATTTTAAAAACAAAAATGCATATATTAGATAAAAGTGTGCATATAAATGGATATATTTGTGAAAATAACTTACACAAATGCATTCTATTAAAGAGAGATTGCTTGCAAAAATGTGTACATTAGTCAAAACTGCATGCAGAAATGTGTTTATTAGGAAAAATTCACAGTAAAATGCCACAGAATTTTTATGAGTATTTTTTTTAAAAAAATACCAACAACAACCCACAAGACTGAAAATTACTGCATAAATGTGAAGTGCATTTAAGACTGGAAAAATGAGAAACTGAGAGGACAGAAATGGGTAGATCCTCCTATCCCTAGCTGAAACTGAAACCTATTTTGCCAAACATTAAACCTGATATTGCACTCCCACCCACAGCTTGTGAAGCTTCACTTTTTCACCTGCCTCCCTTCCCACACATAGTCCTGTAATTTCACAACACACAGCCATGGTTTGGCCTAATGGTTGCCATATCCCACCATCTGGGTACTTCCTTGGGGCATATGGAAGCCGCTTGACAATTTTTGCAGACCTTTCACTTTCCCTCAGAAATGCCTCTAATTATTTTGCCGGAGAAGGAACTTCTGAATTCACTTCAATTTCTTCTCTTTTGGTGTCACATTGACCTACTGGATATGATGGGCCCCCCTCGAGAAATCTTGCCGGTCTCATCAAAACTCTTTTAGCTTCTCTCAAAACTCCTGAGATGCTTCACCTTGGGAGATGACTCCAAACCCATTTCAGATTTTATTTCAGGCAACGTTTGGATGGCAACTCAAGAACTCCTTGCGCTGTGTATGTGAGACTAAGCAAGAAACTGCTGCCTGAGTGCGTGTGAATCAATTTTTGTCATTGTTAACCCCAAGGAAGTCAAGACTGATCAACTTCCTCAACTGAGGAAGTGAGACTGGGCTATTTGTTTACCATAGTTTTATCTCACTTTTCAGAAAGTTACGGTTTTCCAAAGCAGTTCACATCTCTCCCTCTCCCTCCCTCCCTCCCTCTCTCTCTCTCTCTCTCTCTCTCTCTGTGTGTGTGTGTGTGTGTGTGTGAGAGAGAGAGAGAGAGAGAGAGAGAGAGAGCTGTCTTCAGTCCTGTAAAGGCCTTCAAGGAAAAGGAGGAAAAGGGTAGAGGAGGGGGATGAGGTCCTTGGGGCCATAATGAAATTATGAGCTAAAAGTAGGGGTGGAGGAGAAATCTACAAACTACTAGGATTCCAAACTGGATTCACCTGAGCCAGTCTAGGCAGTTCATGATTTGGATCATTGATTCACTTCTGAATCCACAGTCTATTTGGATTCCGTTAAAAGATGGTCCAAACGTTGTGCACTGCTTCCACCCCCACCACATTCATTTATCCTTCACAACTTCAAAAAGAGTGTTTCCAGCCACTCACAGCCAGAGCAGTCAGTGTGTAGGGTTTCTTGCTACCACACATTTCTATGCATACGGAGCAAGAACCAATGACATGTGATGATGTACCATCACTCCTAGGGCAGATTGGAGATGGAGGGGAGAAATAAACAATTGAAGCCTACCTGGATATGTAACAGGATGGACTTAGCCACATCCCCTAGGAGAAACAGGATAGACTGGCCTTTAATGGGTAGAAATGAGCAGGCTGATCTTCTCCTGCTGGTGTTCTTGCTTAAATAGCTATTTGAAAGTCTTTTAGGGGAGGGTTTTAGACCACAGCCAAGATGTATTTATTCTGAGGTTTGTAAGTGAGGGGAGAGCAGGGAACACCTCTATCACTGTCAGAGATGAAGCTACATACAGGAGGCTTGGTTCTACAATTTGGAACAACCCTCACTTGCACCACCATCCATAGCTGTCATGCCCATTTCATCTAGAAGAGAAGGGCATTTGGATTCACCTCCACAGTCTCCTTCTTCCTGCTCCTTGGGTAGATGTAGATCAAGGACAAGCAGATGAAACTGGCTGAACTTGTACCTTGTAGGTTGTTCCCTCCAAATGATGACTGATGCATAGGGAAACAAGCTGCCCTCGTTCCGTCTCTTTCTGTGAATGCTTGGAGGATTTCTGTCCCTTGAGCCATCAATCCAAAGCCTCTCAGCAGAGCACTACAAAGGGAAGGAAATGGATCTTTGGTTTCATCCCCTTGGAATTGTGCGCCCTCCCCTTGCTGCTTCTCTACTCATTTCTGCTTGTTACTATCTTGAATTTAATGATAAGCCTTAACAGAATTTCATTTTATAAGATAAATAAGATGTTATTAGCACTTTACTGGCAGAAATGTGCAAGGACATGCGGCTAATCTAAGGTGAAAAACGCCTTATTGAGCAGAATTTAATTAGCAGATTGTGTTCTATTAGTGACTTCTGCATTGAGTTCAGGGAAATGAATACAAATATGAACTTCAGACAGAGAGAAAGAGAGAGAGAGAGAGAGAGAGAGAGAGAGAGAGAAAGAGAGAGAACTAATCACTTTCAGTTCCTTTCTACAACACTTTTACATCTGATGAAGAATGTAGTATTGTTCATGCCACTGAAATTTTTGTCTATAGCCATTAAAGTTTTGTGATATATAAGCAATGCATCTGACCAAATTCCTTTTTCTAAGCACTTCAGTCCAGTGAAGGCTGGCTCATTGGGGCAAATTGGGCACTGCTACACTAACACCAGCCTGCCCTCAGCCAGCCCCCCACCTACCTGTCTTCTTACTTACAACCAGCTATGGGGTGACAGCAGCTGTCAGCTTCTTCCTCCTACGTATCTCAGTTTTGATCCTGTGGAAGTCACCAGGAGGATGGGGCCAAAACTGAAATTAGTTGGCTCTCTGCCTATCTTTGGCTTTGGCTCTGGCTGCACCTACTGTTGGGGAAACTGCCTTCCACCCTATCAGCCCAAATGGGCACGAGCCACCATGACTAGTTTAATCTTCTGGATTAAACATAACCACCCTTTTCAATGGACTCCTCTTTGTTTTGTTGATCAGTCCCTGAAACAACCCCTCTTCCTTATTTTTCCTCTTCCTTGAGAATCACAGAATCATAAAAATGGTAGAGTTAAAAGGTACACGCAAGGGTCATGTAGTCTAACCTTCTGTACTTCAGGAATCACAGCTAAAGAATCCCTGGCAGATGGCCATCCAACCTCTGTAGTGAAGGAGAATTTTTCACAATGTTTGGTTGGAATCTCATTTCTTGTCATTTAAATGAACTGGTTTCGATCCTCCCCTCTCGAGCTAGAGAAAAAAGTTTGCTGCACATTCCATATGACAGCCCTTCAGATACTTGAAGATGGCTATCATTTCACCTCTCAGTTCCTTTTCTCCAGGCTAAATATACCCAACTCCTTCAACCATTCATCATCAGGCTTGGTTTCCAAAACCCCTAGGATCATCTTGGTCACCCTCCTCTTTTCCAGCTTGTCAATATTCTTCTTAAACACAAGATGGTAGGTGGGATCTGAATAATGACAAATAGAGAATTGTCCTTTCCTCTGCCCTCTGGCCCTGGGACCATGCTTTTCCACATAACCCATTTTTCTCTAGGTTTTGACAGTTTCTACTTATAAGTCAGGTTCCCTCTTTGCAGTACTGCATATACTTGGGTGTGTGTGTGTGTGTGTGTGTGGATTAGCTCCCAGACTTGTTAGAAGTCTTTTACATTCTTATGACACTTTCCCAAGTGACAAGGGGCACAGCAATTACCTCCAAAGCCTTTCATCTCTATCCTAGAGCCTGCATGTTGGGCTGGATTTAACCGATGGACTCAGAAGGCCATGGAGAGGACTTGCTCAGGCAGTCTAACTACAGTGGGGGGGGGGGGGGTTTGGGACTTTCGCATTGTGGTGGGTGCACCTATCCATTGTGCTGTATTCACAAGGCTTTTAAAAATATATCTAAAGCTCATAGCATAATGATAGTTCCTTTAGTGCAACTCAGGAGGTCACAAAATGCATTTCCTGCTGATGGTAAATGTATGGTAGCCGTGGGCTTGGAACAATGGGAGCAAGACTCCTACTTGTAATAAAGAAAATTTGGAAGTTAAAGAAAGGTTGTGAATGGAGTAGAGAAGATACAGCGTATATAGGCAATGTGGCTCATTCCAGACATTGTTGGATCACAACTGCCATCATCCCCAGGCAACATGGCCAATGAAGATGATGGGAGCTTTAGTCCAACAGCAAAAACAGTAAATCAAAACAACTCTGCCTTAATATACCAAATAAGACCATTGATCCATCTGGCTCTGTAGGATTGACAGTGAGTGGCAGCTGCATTCTAGAGCTTGAGAGAGGACCCTTCCAATATTATTTGGAGGATTGAACCTGGAGCCTTGTGGAAGCAAAGTATGTGTTCAACCACTGAGCTGTGGCCTTGGCATCTACTCCTCCCATCTGACCTCAGTAATCTTATGCTATTACAAGAGCAAGGTGGGGGGAGGCATGCAAGTTTTCCAATTCTCCCTCAACTTATTTTCCAGAGCAAGAGCCCCAACAGTGAAGAGAGCAGACTGGGAGTCATAATTCATGCAGATGATCCTTGCAATTCAATATAACTAATTAGTCAAATGATGGAGGAAATTAGTGCTTGCTTCAGGTTTATTAATATTAATAAAACAACTCTGTGGCTTTATAAAGAAATGATTGCCTGCCCTGAGAGCACATGCTAGCAAATCTCAAGGCCTTCTGTTCACACAGCCATCCAGACATGTTTGTGGTCCTGTTCCTCCTATAAGTGACTCTAGGATTGAAGAAGAGAAAGATATATGCATGTTAGCACGTGTCAAGTACTCAAAATAACCAATGCTCTAGGCCATAAAGTGAATGCCTGCAGGGGACAAGAAGGCTTATTCTGAGTTTATTTCTTGGTTGTCTTAACACTTCACAATTATGTTCAGTTCAGCGTTTCTTGAGTTTATGTAATAAAACCTCAGATTTTCTAACCCCAAAATCCAAGTTTTTGGTACTCATATGAATAATCAAGGGCTCTCCAACTCTCTCAGGACTTTCCCCCACAAGTGGCATTAAGAATGCCATCAACTCTTCAATGTGCCACATGTGAACATTGTTACTGCACAGCTATAAATGGAAGAAAACCTCAGGTGGAAATGCATGGCATCTTTCCCAATATAATGATTTTTTCCCTATTTGATTTAAAGGCAAATTAAATGCTACAGAGAGCACATGACTGCTGCTGTGTCTCCATCCCATATTTTCCTCAGTCTTGTGCAATGCACAAGACTGTTGGCATGTTTCTGATGGATTCACATCTGAAACTGTGAATAGCTTCCAGGGAACATGTGTGTGTTTGTTTGTTTGTTTGTTTGTTTGAGTGGGTGGGTGGGATGAAATGTCTGCCTGTGATGTTTCAGCTGGCTATGTTGACCTTGCCCCCATAGAAAAAGCCTATAGTTCTGTGTTCGAACACATGCATCGCATGCAACAGCTCCCATGTTTGATCCCCAGCATCTCCACCATAAGGCTGGGATGAATCCTGGAAGCCTGGCGAGCCAATGGCAACCTGGGAATAAATAACCTGTAGGCTCCAGATGTTGTTGGACTGTAGTTCCTGTCTTCCAGGACCATGGGTTGTATCCAACTGACTTCTACTCAGAGTAACCAATTGAAATTAATGGACACAAGTTGGCCATCCCTATTAGTTTCTGTGGGTGAGCAGCATTCAATACAACTCCATGACTCTTAGCCATGCTTGCTGAAGCTGATGGAGGGTCATGGGTTCCCCATTCTTGGTGGGCAATGCTGAGTTAGATGGACCAGTGGTCTGACTTGACATTATGCAGCTCCCTATGTTTTATCCCTACTTGTAAGCATTCAACTGATTTTTCCAGTCATCTAGTGCTGAACATTTTTGCTTCAGCTCCTTGAGAAATAGTGGGGCATAGTGGGTTCAACACCACCACCACCAAAGGATAACAATAGGCAGTGTCGGATTTACATATAAACTAAACAAGCTATAGCTTAGGGCCCCACTCTCTTGGGGGCCCCCAAAAAAATGAAAGAAAAAAAAACCTAGATGTACATTTCCAAAAAATAAGGTTAAAAACAAATAAAATAAAACCTACATACAGCAAAAGTGTTTTGGATTGTAGGCTCCTATGATGTAAGTAATGAGCCCCACCTACTAGTCGTCTCCCTAAAATATCACTGATTTGCTCATTTCTATATATAGGGTGCCTACATTCTGCATATGCAAATGGCTTTAGATACCTATTAGGTCCATAAATTACCATATAGCATATATTCAACACAAAAAAACAGTGACAATTTGTTGTTGACAAAGGACAGCTGGACATATAAAGGGCCCCATTACCTTCAGTAGCTTAGGGCCTCATCAAACCTAAATCTGGCCATGACAATAGGTGAACAGGAGCTCTGAGTAATCAGCAACTTGTGCAGCTCAGAACTCCTAATATTTGTGCATTTGGATTCTCAGTTGAAGCTGTCTCTTGGATAAAAGCGCAGAGAATAATTTAAGGACCTGTGCTAAAAAATGAATGTGGTGGGCTCTCATTCCGTAGCTGAGTGGCAGGTTTTTCCATGCTTTTGTACAAGCCATGTCGGTGCCCAGCCTTGCGACAGAAATAATTTTAAATGTGGGAGAGACTATTATTTTTTAAATGTGTATGTGCGCACGTGTGCGTATGAGTCCATGTGCATGCAGGCAGAGACATGCACGACAAAGGCAAATGTCTCCATTTTGGAAAGTCATATTTCTCAATGGTTTTCTCTTTGTTGCCAAAAGCTGCTTAACATGACAAATGGTGACTTTAATAAAACGGCGTGTGAGGAGATGGAGCGAGCCTGTAAAAGGAATAATGGAGCTCTCCAACCTGACATGTTTTGTGACATGTTCACCGAGTAGTGAATAGCTGCAGACTCTGTGAAAGCATTTGCTTGTGTCTCTCACAAACCCCTCAAAGTGTTCTGGGGAGAACACTGTGTGAACCAGCTTTTTCCTGCTCTTCAGAGATAGCAAACTGGGGAGTGAATTCAGGCTGGGTAGACAGAAAACTGCCCTATTCCACTCAGCCAGACCAGAAGCCCAACATAGCCAGGAACTATCAGCAGCTCTCTAGAGGAGACATTTTTAAATTTCTCTTTTTTTAGAGAAAAAAACATTCTAGAAATTGATGCCAGGTAAGGGGGGGGGAGGGCTCCCAGTCAAAGTCTCCTCACTAAAATCGTTCAGGACTTCCTTCAGCTATAGAGAGAGCATAGAAGCTGCCTTAAAACTGAGGCACAGCTTGGGTCCATCTAGCTGAAAGTGGTTCTCCAAGGTTTCAGGCAGCGGTCTATCCCAGCCCTGCCAGAGATGCTGGGGACTGAACCTGGGACCAGCGGCGAAGCAAGCTGATCGGGCGCCTGGGGCGGGGCAAGCTGGGGCAGGGCGTTCCACAGGGCCTCCAAGGAGTCTGCCTGCCTCCTCCCACTCAGCCGCCCTACAGCTGAGGGGGAGGCGGCAGGCGGACCATTTGGAGCAGCACGGAGCCTGCGGGCACCCAAGCCACTGCATCACTCCCATGAGAGTCCTGTAGCTCGGGCGTGCTGCAGGCCCCACAGTGAGTGCCTCCCAGCATTTTGTCACCCCCCTCAGTGGTGACCCCCAGGGCAAACCGCCTTCACCACACACCCCTTCCTTCACCCCTGCCTGGGACCTTCTGCATGCAAAGCAGAGGCTCTGCCACTGAGCTATGCCTTGTGGAAAATTCCTTCAAGGGCTTATGTGTATGTGTACAACACCAGTCTTTGTGATTTGCAGGGAGAATAAGGCCTCTAGATTGTCCAGATGTAACTACTGGGAGCCTGGCCTTTTGTCATTGGCCGATGGATAGAAAAGAGCCTTCTGCTTCTACCTTCTCCATCTTAAGATGGGAAACTTGCTCTTCTGGGTCAGGAATGGTGAACCTGCAGCCTTCCCATCCCTGCTCTAAACTAAGGCCACCAAAGACCCATCCTGGCAAAAAGGGGTGGAAGTAGAACAGCTAAAGTTACTCTCTGGCAAGCCCCAAATCAGTTCACGCACCTGAATCTCTTCCATTTGGAAGCTCCTTTTGCCTTTATGCTGGGGGTTGCAAAAACTTACATTCAACCTGACATCCAATCCGTGACAGGCTGAAGGGTCCATTCTCCCCCAAGGCAATGCCAGGTTTTAAAACAGAATGAAACGTGTATGTTAACTGATTTGAGCACATAATAACGCATTTCCATTCTAGTGCTGGAGGACATGAGCTAGTTGCCTGCAGGGGCTGGGAAGGTGTTCTCTGCTGTGGTATGCCATTGTGCAATTAGCTAGCACGTAAAATGTTGACTGTTTCCTTTGCTTCTCTCTCTTGCAGAGCTCTTGCCTCTTAGTTTAGCTGCCAGAGGGTGGCATACAAGTCCACCTGAGGTCTGATCAAGGATGGGAAATTCTATTTACTCATCCCTTCTGTCCTTAAATAATGGATGGGATGCAACCCTCCATTGCATCTGAAATATAGAAAAGGTGTGGGGGGAGGGGAAGTTTTCCTTTGGCAAAATAGGAAGCTTTTCACTGTTATTTTCCTTCACTTATGTGCTTAAGCACCTGTTCAGGAAACAGCTTTAACAGTTGCAAAAGAAATGTGTGTTTATGTTTGGCAGATGCATCATCTGACATCAGAGTTTACATTATGACTAGGAAATGCCCTTGTGGAATGATTTCCTCCAGTTGCTTTATAAGGAGTCAGACCATTGGTCCAGTATATCTCAGTATTGTCTACACTGACTGGAAGCAGCTTCCAAGGATATCAGGCAGGGGTCTCTCCCATCCTTACTTGGGGACTGAACCTGGGATCTTCTGTTTGCAAGGCAGATGCTCTACCACTGAACTGTGGCTCATCCTCAATGGCTGTATATATTTTCTATGCAGAAAGTCCCTGGGTTCAATCCTTGGCACCCCAAGTTAAAAAGAACTGGTAGTGTTCTTTTTTGACAGCCTCGGCCATATTGGGATTTCTGACGAAGGGTACTTGTGCTGGGCAGAGCAAAGTGGGGTGAAGCACACAAGATCCAGGATGAGATAAGGGTTTCAGGACTCAACAGCGTCCTAGGCAGCTCCCTGTAGGGCACAGAATGGGAACTCCATAAAAAACTGAGATCTTGCTTAGGCAGCCATCTGCCTCAGGCTGAGCCTTAAGCAGGAGCTGCAGCTCTAGCTAAGTAGCTTAGTTCTTAATTTGAAATATGCTTATTTCTTCCAGCACAATGCCTTATTTCACACAACATGTTTTGGTTTCAGGAAGTCAAATTTTTAATTTAGAACAAAAGTTGAAGGGGCAAATGTTCAAATTTTTAAAATTTCCAAATTAGTTGTGTGTGTATGTGTGCACGCACACACACCTTCAAGTCCAATTACAGTGAAGCAACAACAAATTGTCAAATTCAAGAACTTTGCACCTTGATCTTCCCCCTTCTCTAAGTCAATATCATAATTGTACCAAAGCTGGACTTAGCTGAGTACAACTCACTTTTCCCCCCATTCCCCCAGGCAGAGGAGCATTCATTTCTGATAAGCCTGAAACAGAGAATGTCAATACTGGAACTTAACTAAATAGGAACCAAAGATGCTGTACCCACTGCTACCTGGGGGACACTGGCAAACCCTTAGGAAAAGAGCTTGAGAGAAAAATTTGATCATTTGCAAGCTGCTCACTGCTAGACTGGAGCATTTCATCCCTGTCATGTGGAGTATTGATGAATATGCAGGTGCAGCAGGCCATGTCAACATAGGTTGGCCCCACCTTCCATTGTTTGCCGGTGTTGTCACCATTGTAGAAAACAGAGAAGGGAGGAAGTAACTGGGAAGTTAGTATGCAGACAAAGAGACAATCACAGCAGAAAGCTCAAAGCCTTCCTAGCTGATGTTTCACCCAATCTTTGTGCAATATTTTATTTTATTTATTTTGTTTACTTAGTTGTAGCAGGAGATCCAGATGTCTTTCCCTGAGGTTATACTTCTGTTGCAGGAAAAACAACAACAATGTTTTATTTTTCCAGATTGCTATTTCATTCTAGTTGTTGTTATTTTTATCATGCTCTGATTATGGGCTTCTCCGGGCCATTCTTAAAGCCATTATGATTGCAACCTGGAAAGGGAATTGTTGGGGAATGGAGCAAGTGATAGAGGCACTGATGATTCTCAATGTGTTGCACTATGGGCCTCTTCAGACATAATAATATTGGTCCAATAAACTATGGTTTGTTATACTGAAAGCAAGCCTCCCCCCACCTAATCTTTGTCTCTCTCCTCCTCTCATGCACCTGTTTTATTAAACTACAGAAACACCAGAAGCAAGAAAGTACTGTACAATCTTATATAGGTTTACTCAGAAGTAAGCCTTGTTGCATTCGTACACATATTTATCTGGAAGTAAGTCCTACTGAATTCAGTGGGCTTTGATTCTGAGTACACATGTTAACTGCCAAAACAATTCCCTCTCTTCCCAGTGTTCAGACTGTGAATGACATTGCATATGTAGGCAAA
Organism: Podarcis pityusensis; assembly: GCF_964106645.2. Taxonomy (NCBI): domain Eukaryota; kingdom Metazoa; phylum Chordata; class Lepidosauria; order Squamata; family Lacertidae; genus Podarcis; species Podarcis pityusensis. Next base: position 19,950,079 of record NC_138040.1, on the reverse strand, counting down.
ATGGCACCACCAGCACAGAAGAGTAAGATAGTAACAAGCTTGGAGCCAGAGCATGCTAGTTTCTGGGGAGGTGGAGGTAGAGGAATGGAAACCCAGGTTGGGGTGGGCATGGCTGAAATCCAGAAGACCATCACTTCACACTGCAACTTTTTGCTGCAGATTCCCCCTTGCTTTGCCTAAAGTGATTTTTTTAACATTTTCTGGCTTGAGCAAAAACCATCAGAGGGATTTTCAAGGAAGCAAAAGGGAGTTTTGATCAATTGAGAGACATTCCTCAGGCAGCTGGCCTCTGCTGTGCACCTTCTTAGTAAGAACTGCACACACTAGAATTCCAAAATGAAGAAGGAGGAGAGATATTACAAATGGTGTAAAAGGCCCTACAGCAGTTCAGAGCACTGTGGCGATGATGTTCTGATCCATCCTCACTGTTCAGAGCTGCTAAAGGTTAGTTGGCCCACCTGCAAAAGTCATCTTTTCTTGTTTCCCAGCAATAACTGGTTATTCCTCACCCTTTGCACCCAGTTGGGATAATGGTGCATTTTCACTTGCAGCAGGATCATCCTACAGGAGAGTGAGGCACTTCGTAACTGACTTGCCTTCCCCTGGGAGTCACAAAGCAGTGGGATTTCAGAATGCTCATATTCTGTTTACAAGACCTCATCAAACTGGCTGTGCCATAACCTACTTTCTGCTAAACTCCTTCTAATGGGAAGACTCTATGTGCTGTTGCTCAGCACTGCCAGATGCTTTGCAACCTCTCTCCTCCAAACATGGAAGCTGGGGGGGGGGGGGGGGCGGAGAGAGGCTAAAGGCAAAGCTTAAAGTCTTCCTCAGCTTGAGGATGTGTTCTAGGTAGCTCTCTGGTTCAGATGCAAGCTTTTATTTTCAGCACCTTTAAAACACATGTGAGCAACATATAGCCCATGGATAAGGATGGGGGAGAAATTTGATTCTGTTTGTGTCTAACGGCAAACCCACCTAATCCACACTTTGCAAAGCTATATGCAATGGAGAAAAAGCCATCCATTGCAAGAGGAAGAGGGGAAATGGGAAGCTACAGGAAGAAATGGTTATGTTGTATTGCAGGAAGCGATGGGGAGAAATGTTCCTCTGTTTGCATTAAAGGTGAACATACCTAATTCACACTTTTCAAAACAGTACATGAAGTGAAACACATCCATTCTTTGAAATTCACAATTCTCTGAATTTTGCAATTCAGTTCTCCAGCCAAGTAATGCGTACAAAAATGCATGTATACTAGAGTAAAGTGTGCATATAGTGTGTGTGTGTGTGTGTGTGTGTGTGTGTGTATTACTCATCTGAGGATTGCACGTCATTTTACAACATAAAATCAAAATACATAATCTAATAATGAACAAAACAATGTCTTTAACTTCAGTTCTCCACATTTCTACTTTGCATTTCCCCCCCAAAAATGCCCTTATGAACATTTATATCCAGCTATAGTGGGTTTGGAGACTTACTGAGCAGGGATGGAGAAGCCCAGGTTCTGGTGCCAAATGCAGTCCTTCAAGCCTCCCTACCTGGCCTTAGTTTGTAAGAGTACAATTAACATTTGTTATTGCTTTTTGCACTTTTCTATCTGACCCCACCCACCACTGACATGTCTTTCTTCCCATCCACCCCTATCTCCCAGTTACTCAGGAACAAATACTTGATGAAGAGTTTCTTTCCAAAGGCTCTGATGCTTAGATTACTACAGTATATAAGGAATTTGACAGGTTAAGGCATTTCAGTCAGCACACATGGTCAGTCCTAAATATAGCTACAACAAAGGCAGGCGCTGTAACTGCCAAAGCTTTGTTGATCTGATGCTGTCACACCCCTCTGCTCTCTTACATATAAGAATAGGGAGGGGGGTCATCTTAAGGCTGAAAATGTTTCTGCAGCCTCTTGCTATGCCTAGTAGGGGGGAGTCTCTTTTGACTCCTCCTCCTTCTCTTTTGACTCCACCAAGAACCAGGTGATGGTTCTGTCTCCTGCGAGGTGGCTGGTTCTGGTGAAACAGCCCCTTCTGGACAGACAGAGCTCCTCTCAGAGCTCCTATAGGGCAGACATGTAAGAGAGTAGCTCTGACAAGCTTGGAGAGGGAGATGGAACTTGCAGCTCCCGTCATGGGGACAGAGAGGAGAAGAGAGCAGGTTGAGGGAAGCCCCCCTTGGGATTCTCACCAACAGATTCCCCCACTCCTGGCAGAGCACCCCACATCCTACTTGAGCCCTCCCCAGGTCCTTGGCCAATCCTCCATCTGTATTGTCCTGACTTGGAAAGCCCATGGCTGAATGTAGAAAGGAATGCAGCCCTCAGGCTGAGAAAGGCTCCCCAAATTTGCCACAGAGCATGAGCAGATTGTGAATGCTGCCTTCTTCCATGTTGTGATGGAAGCAAAAGATGGAATTACATCTATGTTTGTGTATAAGAAATAATAGGCTGCTAAAATATGTCTTTTCTATTCCCTCAATTTCTTTTCTTGATTATTATTTTCAGTTCTCTCCATCTCCATCTTGACTTCTGTTGCCCTGCATTTCATATACTCATCGTTCCTTTCATCCAGTGCTTTAAGATTTACACACAGCCCAAAACCCCCTCCATCTCCTCCTACACACAACTCCAGCTTGCCCCCGATCCCCCTTTGCAGTAAATATTATCTGGCCAAATGAGCAACCGAGAACACTTCTGACTCCCTAGAGCACGATTTCCTCTACCCTTCACTCCCCTTCCATTATTATTTTTAATTAGCTCCCATCTGTAATTACTGGTCATTTAGGAAACATTCACCGGAAAGAATTTTCAAGCTAGATCACAAAGGCATAGGGCTCTCCTCCTGCATGGTCTGGAGACAAATCATGCCCCACAGATGGTACAGATATGGATTGAATTCTGTGCATTCCCCAGTTTTGCAAAAATGAAGTTTGAAATCTCTTGGGGATTTGTCAGTGGGCTATAAAAACAGCATCCCTGATGAAATGCTGCTGCGTTTATTTCCAAGCCTGGCTGCAAATGGAGAAGTGGAACTCAAAAGTAATAGTGGAAGGTGGGGATGGGGCTAGAACAAATATCTAAACAGCATAAACAACGGGAGGTGTTGAGGGCAAAGTCTTCAGAGACAGGGTGTCTGAAATTCTGTCCTTTAATGACTGCTCTCATCACTTCGGTAGGGGACTGTCTAAGATACCAGGAGCAGTGATTTAGTTGCCATAATGTAAGGAAGGCAACCATTTCAAATACTGTGCTGCTTGTAATTTCTACAGTGCAATTTTTTCTTTTTAAAAGTATGTTTTGGAGGGGTTATATTCCTCCCAATTTATACATTTTTGCAAGCATTTCTCCCCCTTAAGGCAATGTAACTTTGCATGTCATTTTCACTAATATGCACATTTTGTGTATGCTTTTTGACTGGAAAACTGCATCGCATAATTCAGAGAAGTACAAATTCAGGAGGACGGCTGTCTTTCAGTTCCCTTAATGGTTCGGGAAATGCATGTTAGGTAGGTCCATATTAAAATGTGAACTTAGTGAATTTCTCCTCCCCCTGGTCCCTACTTGTGTCTCCTTCCCAAGCCCATTTTCAGCCCTTTGCAGCCCTCCTTCACTACCATAGTGAGCCAAGGAACTGTGGTTTTCTTTCAGGTCCACTGGAGCACATAACAGCATGTGGCCCTTCGTTCCCAAAGAAGCTCCTTCAAAATAGGCAAGAATTCACACACCCACACCTTGAACAACAGGACTAGATCCTCAGTAGGCTCCATATCAGCACTGGGGCAAAATTCTGAGCTTCCTGCCTGTTAGGGAGCCTGGTATCTAGCCTGGCCTTGCATTGTGGCCCTGGCTGTTTGTGATCCTGCAAGTGTTCCTACTCACAGTAGACCCATTGGTTGGTATTCAGCTAAGTCTACTCATAGTAGATCCACTGAATTTAGCCATATCAATTGACTTCAATGGTTCCTCTACTTTGATGGAACTAGTGATGATTGCCACTCATTGAAGTTAAGTGCATTTCTGAGCACAATTCAAAGTGTTGGTGCTGACCTTTAAAGCGGCCTCGACCCAGTATACTTAAAGGAGGGTCTCTACCCCCATCATTCAGCTGGGACGCTGAGTTCCTCATCTGAGGGTCTTCTGGTTCCCTCACTGAGGGGAGGGAGCCAGGCAGAAGGCCTTCTCAGTGATGGCACCCTCCCTGTGGAATGCTGTGGAACACCCTTCAGATGTCAAGGAATTAAACAACTATCTGACTTTTTGAAGACATCTGACAGGCAGCCCTGTTTAGGAAAGTTTTTAATGTTTGATGTTTTATTGTGCTTTTACTATTCTGTTGGGAGCCGCCCTGAGTGGTTGAGGAAACCCAGCCAGATGGGTGGTGTATAAATGAAATAATAATCATCATAATGATTAGGGACATGGCTAACTTATTTTATTGGGCCTACTCTGAGTAAGACTTAGTTGAATACAACCCATGCTATGCTAAGTGCTGAGCAATTAAAAAGCAAATTCACCTTTGGGCACATCCTAAAGCTGCTCCATAAGAACAAAGCAAGAGCCCAGCTGGATCTGACCTAAGGCTCAACTAGTCCTGATCCTGTTCCCACAACAGCTAACCAGGGGCCTATGGGAAACCCCAAATGCAGGACATGAGCACAAGAGTATTCTTCCACATATTATCCCCAGCAACTGGTATTCAGAGAGGCATAATGCCTTTGATCCTGGAGACAGTAGTCATCATGGCCTGCAGCCATGCATTTGTCCAAATTTTAAAGCTGTCCAAATTGGTGGCCAGTCCTATATCTTATAGTAGTGAGTTTCATGGTTTAACTCCAGGCTGTGTAAAGAAATCCTCCCTTTTGTCTGTTCTGAATCTCCCACCCCAGTGCCCACAGGGGTTTGATGCTCATGCATGCTGAGTACTCTTTCTCTCCCCCTTCCTCCAAAATCATTGATGTCCAATGTACATTGCATTATATATATATAAAATAAAACCATGGTAGTGAGATAGTAAAATATATTAAAAGCCAAGATAGAGAAGCTACAAAGAGGCTTTAGATGCTGTTGGCTCTTGATTTACTGTGAACATAAAAGAAGATGAAGGTGTTAGAAAAATATTGGAGTAGTAAGGAAAAGTCCATTTGATGGATCTGTATGAGGGTCTTAGATTTCAGAAGAGCTGGCCGCGGAAAAACTAGAGGTGAGCATTTCTTTTCTTTCTAAACAGAGCGAGCCGTTAATGTGGAATATGGTGGGCAACAATAAATCCAACTAAATGCAAGCAGCTTTAGAGAGCCACTTTTCTTGAAAAGGACGATTAGGCGGGGAGAAAATGTACTTGGCCAGCAACCCCCACCCCACCCCACTCCTTTTGCAGGTCTTAAAGGGTTCTGTTTGTTTGCTTGTTTTGGGGTATTGCAGTCAAAGCTCTCCCTCCCTCCCACAAAGCTCAACTCACTTGAGTCATCTTGCAGGGAGTTCGCACTCCACCCCATGTTTAGGCTCTTATGATGGTATTTAGCAAATTCATGGTGATGGCTCTTCTAGCCAGTGATCTCAAAGTGCTTTGGGGATGATGGTGGTGATGCATGGGATTTCTTTAAAAAGTATTTGTTGCAAGTACAGTAATAAAAATCTAGATCCTTGTATCCACCACAGACAGAAGACACAACACCAGTGTGGTGTAGTGGTTAAGAGTGATAAACTCGTAATCTGGGGAACCGGGTTTGCGTCTCCGCTCCTCCACATGCAGCTGCTGGGTGACCTTGGGCTAGTCACACTTCTTTGAAGTCTCTGAGCCCCACTCACCTCACAGAGTGTTTGTTGTGGGGGAGGAAAGCCGCTTTGAGACTCCTTCGGGTAGTGATAAAGCGGGATATCAAATCCAAACTCCTCCTCCTCCTCTTCTTCTTCTTCTTCTTCTTCTTCGGTTGTGGTTTGCATGGACCCAATGACCAATGGCTCAATATTGTGTGGTGTGAGGGGAGATGGGGCATTGCCCCACCTACATCAGTCTGCCATCAGCTATTTTCCACCTGCTGGACTTATTTCATACAACTAGTCCAGGGCATGGCAGTGCCTGTCAGCTTCTCCCCACTTCTTATTCTCAGTTTTGTCCTTGTAGGATTCAGCAGGAAGGAGGAGAATGGGACAAAACTAGAATCTTCTGGGTCAGCGCCATCGGTGAATGGCGGAGTTCCTCCTTCCGGAGGAACGGGCTCTGTGGAAACTGGGTCTTCCCGCCGCGGCGAAGGTGGGGACCCGCTAGAAATCCCAGGCGGAGGAAGCCTGGGAACGTGGGGTTCGGCAGGGCACCAGGAGCACCCCCCTACTCGCAGGGAATCCCATTTAGGGGCTCCGGAGCGAAGTGGGGTGAGAAGCGCAGTGCTGCGAACTGACTGCTACTTTCACGGAGTGAAGCCGCACAGCCATTGCCGAAGAGCGCTGACTTTTTCCTGTGGACAATTGGATTTAAAACAAGTACCCGTGAGTAGAAACGGAAAATTGGAACAAGAAATTTCTTAATTTGGTAACGAAGCGGGAAGGTTCAAAACAGGAAGTCTGCCTTCCGCTTTTTGTATATAGACTAAAGCAAAAACTTTGTAAGCCAAAGCCTGGAAAGCTGTCAAAAAAGTCTAAATTTTCTTCATTTAGAATTACTGAAACCCCCTTGGAAGCAGGAGAAAAGGGGGGGAACTTTGTTCAACCCTAGCAGGAGAGGGAGTGAAGAAGGATAAGTTTCCACCGTCTCTAACCTGGGAACGGGGTGTCAGAGACAGAAATTGTTGGAGAGGTTCATTGACTGTGAATGGGATATTTTGACAGATAGCTAAAGAAGAGAAACAAGCTGATTCCAGTGTTGCCTTTTGCATCCTAAAGAAACAAAATATCTGAAAAATATCTGAAAAACGAAAGTAATTTTCCTTTGTTGGACTTGCCTAAAAAAAAAATGGATACAAATAGAAATTGCCCCCTCTAGAGGGAGCTTGTCAAATTGTTGCTGCAGTACACTTGAGGGCTCAACAGATGTGAGATTAAGACCGTGGGAACAGGCTTTTCTGACCTTGACTAAAGATGAGTTGGAAAGAAGACTGGGTGCTTGCCTTATGTAAGACAAGTGCCCTGCTGGAACAGATGCATGAGAAGATGGACTTGATGAATGAGAAAATGGATTTGACTGTTGCAGTTAATAACTGTGGGCAAACAGGGAATATTGATACAGAAATTATCCAGGGACCAACTCATGAATCTGTACTGACTGGGCAAGTGCAGAAGATAATGGGGGAGGATGCGGTTGCACCCCAAATAATACAAATGGAGAGTCCTGAGACCCTACAGGAGTATGAGCCGCTGTCATTGAAGATTGAAGTTGGAGTGGGCCAGGGGGAGTCTGGAGTTGAGGAGGTTCCCAGTGTTGGAGAGACCTTGGAATATGCTTTTAAATACTTTTTGGACTATATTGAGGATTGAGGGGAGTGGGACTGTGGGGAATGGGCGGGTTTGATGAAGGGAGATGGAGACAATTCTGGCTTGGAACCCCCCAGAGGCCTACCCCTCAATGAGAAAGGAAAGAAACTAAGAAAGAGACCAACAAAAGACAAGGAAAAGGGCAAGTATAAACAAGAAGAAGAAGAATTGCAGAAGGGACACGGAAGAGACTTAAGGGCCTCGGACATAAGGCTTCCAGGTTGATGGACTAGATGGAATGGACAGTAAGGACTGACACGATCCGAGACCAGGAAGAAGGGACGTTGGATGAAGATTGGAAGAAAATTTATAAAGAAAATTTTCTATTTGGGGAATTGGCTAAAAATTAATGAATATTAGGGAAAATGTTGGAATGAAACTATATGACTTTAGCAGAAATGATATCAGGAGTAATGCATATTTGATAACTAAGATTCAAGCTTTAAGGTGTTTTAGGGTAAGATAAGGTTAAATTAATTAAGGTAATGTGAACAATAGAATATGGGGAAAGATGGAAAGGATTTGTTGAGTTAATTATTAGATTAAATTAGGTTAGGATGAATTTTTTAACAAAAATTGAGAAAGATGGAAAGAATTTGCTGAAATAACTAATTAAACTAGAATACAAAAAGGGAGGTGTGAGGAAGTCAATGAAACAAGCAAATGGAAGTTTTAGATATGTAAGTTGGGATTTGTGTTGTTTTCTTTTTTCTTTTTATCTTTTTGCGTGGCAAGTTCCCTCCCCCATGTGAAATAAAGACACAGGACACGTTAATTAAGGTTAATGGGCATAAAATGGCCACAACTTTATTGATTACAGAATTGAAGGTATTGGCCTTAGGCATTGGCTCCTAACACTACCCGGCATGGTGACCGGGAAGGGTTGAACACTAACCGAGGGTGTCCTGTTGAAGTACGCCAACTAGGACCCCCCCGGGTGTCACCGCTCGTGGGCGTGCCGGTGGCCCTTACCTTACTAGGTCTCGGACAAGGCAACGCCCCCGGAGTCCTCTACCGGACTACCCTTTTCCTCGGGGGAAGGTGATGGCGTTTCCTTCCCCCCCATCCATTTGCATAACACTAGTCCCCTGCCAATGCCTAACCGCCAAAACCGCGAAAGTTGTGACGATTTGCTACGAGGTAGGCGAAAAAACCAAAAGGCTGAAAATACGCCAAGTTGGGAAAATTCCTACCAGGCCCCTTGCAGCGACCAACCGAAGTCCATAGCAAGGTCAAGACTGCCTAACCTAAGGGTGGGTGGGCTGGGAAAGAAACAACTTCTCTGCTGCCGAGGAGTAAAGAGGGCGATCCCGGGGCGTGCCTGGCCTTAAATAGCGCAGGCCACGCCTCCCCGGTCCGCCGCTTGGCGAACCCGGGGGAAGGCGGTGAGGCACGCCCTCGGGGATTCCCTAGTTCTCGCGGGGGCTAAGTTCCAGCCCCCGCGCTTGTGGGAGGGGCCAGCCCGCAACCCCCTCTCCTCCCGAGGCTCGGAAATGGCTTTGCGTGGCAAGTTCCCTCCCCCATGTGAAATAAAGACACAGGACACGTTAATTAAGGTTAATGGGCATAAAATGGCCACAACTTTATTGATTACAGAATTGAAGGTATTGGCCTTAGGCATTGGCTCCTAACACTACCCGGCATGGTGACCGGGAAGGGTTGAACACTAACCGAGGGTGTCCTGTTGAAGTACGCCAACTAGGACCCCCCCGGGTGTCACCGCTCGTGGGCGTGCCGGTGGCCCTTACCTTACTAGGTCTCGGACAAGGCAACGCCCCCGGAGTCCTCTACCGGACTACCCTTTTCCTCGGGGGAAGGTGATGGCGTTTCCTTCCCCCCCATCCATTTGCATAACACTAGTCCCCTGCCAATGCCTAACCGCCACTCGAGCGGAGCTCGCCGCCAATACCTTCAGGCCTGTAACCAACTCCTAATACCTCCTATGATATCCCCCAACCATATATCGTTCCCGGCATCAGACAGATGCACGCCATCCCGCCTGTAGAGGGCCTCGTTGCTAAACCGTATGCTTGGGTGTCCTATAACGCACCCGCCCAAAGCCACCACTCTACGCTGCACTGCCCGCTCTAAAACCTTCCTCGCTTTATTCACACCGACTGGGCTCACACAGTCCCTCCATGTCCTTCTCTCGAGCAACGAGGACCACAGAATCACGGTGTTTGGGTACACTGTCACCAGCTCAGACAGGTCGTCAAGAATGTTCCATCTCAGGTCAATCGCCTTGCGATATGCGAGGTCATTCTCTCCTAACTGAATCACCAAGGCATCAGGAGGCCCTTCATAGGCAGCTCTCGCCATCACTGCTGGCTTAAACTCACTCCAGCGCATCCCTCTCCGCGCTAACCACGCCAGCTCCACATTTGAGGGCAATTGCAAGTTTTGACCCAAGCCTGTACTCATGGCCCGATTCTTGGCCCAGTGCACTATACTGTGGCCCACCAACCAAACGCGCACCCTCTTAGATCCTGGAAAGCAAGCAGACAGAGAAAACGAGGTCAGGGATACTCTTCCTAGTCATACGTTATTTCTGACATAAGTTTTATAAGCATTAGATTTCCACCTCCCCAAATCTTTGATTCTCTCAGTGGAGAGCCCCAGATGCACTGCGGTGGTAGCCGCTCCAATCCGGAAGGAGTGGGCCGCGAACTCGGCCGCCGGTAAACCACATGCAGCCAAAGCCATACGCATCACTCGAGTGAATTGCTGCCTGGCCAAGCGAGACCCATCTGCGTGGATTAGCAGGGGGCCAGGGTTATTGGGTCTTAGATATAGAAAGCGTCTCGTGTCCCTGACCGGACAGGGCCCCTTATCTTGGGCTGCTGGAAGCCGGAGAAGGGCCCCTTTTCCTTGCTGATCTGTCTTTGAGCTCCGCACCTGCACCATTAGCTCCGTCCGTGACAAGGTAAGATCACCTATTAAGATGCCCCTCTGGGCCTGGGTGACCCCCCCTTCACAGACGACCTCTCCTATGCGTAGGGCGCCGAAAAAGGATATGGAGAACGCAGCCGAGAATAGGCGCGCTTCATACTTAGACCAGCAGATCGTACGTAAGGCCTTGTGGATCTGGAACAAGATGTCGTACGTTATAGGCCGCCTCCTATCTGTACTAGGGGGGTGCTGCCTGCGCCAACCCTCCAACGTTTTGCGGACGATAAAAGCTGCGCACGGGTCCGTCCCTAGCAAGACTTTACAGAAGTAAGAAATCCCTGCTGACTGGATATTGAGGGTCTTGGGGGCCCTGCCTAACTCTTTCAGGTGAGCCAAGTAATGGAGGACCTCCCTTGTTGAGGGGGTAGCGTAAGGCCTAGCGCCTGGTGTTTTACTGCGAAAATTTAAGAAATCATCCCACGCCTTCTTGTATGAACGCATAGTGGACGGAGCCACAGCACCGAATACTCCCTTCATTACTTCTCTTTCCCAAGACTCCAGAGATGCTCCGGGAAAGGCATCGATGATTGCTCCGCATCCGGCGCTAATGAGCGGAAGCGCTCCATCTGAAAACGAGACAGAGCATCCGCGATGTTATTATTAACGCCAGGCACAAATTTGGCCGAAAAGTAAATGTTCCGCTCCAAACACAGAAGTACAAAGGACCGTAGCAGGTTTCCTACCCTGGTGGAGCGCGCAGACTGTCTAGCGAGGACCGCTACGACAGCTTGGTTGTCTGTATTAAAACAAACCCTATGATTGCTGAACTGATCTGCCCAGAGATGTACCGCCACCACTATCGGGAAAAATTCCAAGAATGTCAGGTCACGGGTAATGGGCTGACCCCTCCATTCAGAAGGCCATTCTCTGGCACACCATTGGCCTTTAAAGTAGACCCCAAAACCCAATGACCCTGAAGCATCTGACTGAATTTGGAAGTCTGTGTCGAGTGCCATGGAATCTTGCCATAAGGATATACCGTTGTATTTTTCTAGGAATTGTAACCACACACCCAAATCGGCTTTAACTCCCTTGGATAGGCGAACCCTGTGCTGAGGTGCCTTAAGTCCTGCTGACAATCTGGCAAGGCGGTTACAAAAGGGGCGCCCCGGTGCCACTACCCTGCAGGCAAAATTAAGGTGGCCTAACAGTGATTGGATTTGACGCAGGGTAATTTTCTTTAGGGGCAGCAGCTGTTGAATCATTGCCTTGAGTGCCAAGAGTTTTTCCGCTGGCAACCTGGAGGTCTGGGCCACCGTATCTAGCTCAATTCCCAAGTACACCATGCAAGTGGCCGGACCCTCTGTTTTGTCTGCAGCCAGGGGCACCCCTAACTCCCCCGCCAAGGCCGTGAAGGCCTCAAGAAGCGCGGAGCATCGAGATTTGGAATCAGCTGCCAGGATAAAATCATCAAGGTAATGCGACACGCCCAACGACTTCGTTTTGTGGCGTAGGGCCCAATCCAGAAATGTGCTAAAAGATTCAAAGGCTGCGCAAGCTACAGAGCAGCCCATGGGCATCGCTTTGTCGATGAAATACGCCCCATCAAATCTAAAGCCCAACCATCGGAAGTCATCTGGACGCACTGGGAGAAGACGGAAGGCCGACTCGATGTCACATTTTGCTAGGAATGCCCCTTGGCCGAATCGACGAATCATTTTTACCGCTTGATCGAAAGAGGCGTATTTCACTGAACAGAGTTCCTGGGGGATAGCGTCGTTGACTGAGCCCCCCCTAGGGTAAGAGAGGTTATGAATCATCCGGAACTCACCAGGAGCCTTCTTTGGTACGATACCCAAAGGAGATAGGTGAAGACCTTCAAAGGGAGGCTCTTTGAAGGGGCCTGCCACTCTCCCCGCCCTGATTTCTTTCTCTATCTTTTTCCTGGCTATATCCGGCCTTTCCCTAACTGATTTTTGATTTTGAGGAACCCTGGAGTTGGGGGGGAATGCTACCGGGATTCTGAATCCTTTGGAGAAGCCTTCCCACAGATAAAGTGCGGCTTCCCGCTCGGGGTATTCTGCTAGGAGGGTTTTTAAGGGCTGTAGTCGGATAGGAGAAAAAGCCAAACCGAGGTCGAGATTACTGGCGGCTACCCGATCCTTGGCGGGAGGATCCGGGGCCACTTCTGATGTTGTTGTGTTGATATTATTAGCGGGTACCTGATCCTTGAAGGGAGGAACCGGGGGCACCCCTGTTATTGCCGTGGAAGTACCCCCTGCCGCCACGAAAGGGCTGCTGTTTTCCTTTGAAGCAGGCAGAGGCGGGATGGTTACCCCAGCAACGCTCGCACTCGTGAAGGTACTTACAGAAAGGGCGTGAGCATACGCCCCTGTTAAACTCCCAACACTGGCGTCGCCGTTTCACCTCGGTCTTACCCACTTTTGCCGAATCCAGGTTTTTCTTATCAATATATGGGTTTACATCTTCTCCCCAGTAGTTTGGATCAGTAAGGTCCCATCGGGTGGTAGGGTGCAGAGACGCATTTCTGCGAAAATTCTCATCATATATCAATGCAGCATTTTCTCCCGCGAGCGCGCGGGCCCTCCTCACGTGAGCCATGTAGGCCACGAGATCCATGGAGCGTCGGGGATAAGCAGCGCACACGACTCCCATGAAAACCTGGTAGCCATCTAACCAATTCTCGAAAGTGCGCTCCGCTCTAGGCGTTCTGTACCTTCTCTTACCGTAAGAGCGCCTCTTTTCACCCTTTCCCATTAATTTGGATGGAGGGAGGAGGGTGAAAATGTCCACGTACTCCCCATTAAGGATCTTATTCCTCCTTTTTTGGGACAAATGGTTCCCCAATATGAAATCCGTGGGCTGGTTGGTGGCGACCTTTACATCATCCACCAGAGCCCCATCCTTCCAATCAAGCACCCCATTGAAGGTCTTCCGGTGGGAATTGGCCCTCCGTTGATGTGCCCACAAAGGGATCCCATGATTACATTCCCCCTGACCCCAGTACCCATCCATGGGGCCCTCGCTATCCGAATCTGAAGAGGACGTACCTGAATCCTCTTCCGTATCTGATTGGTTGCTCCTCTTCTTTTTTGCGGAGGTGTGTTTCTTCTTTGACTTCCTCTTACCCCCGTGCGTGTCTGCAGCAGCTGAGTTGGTATTGGCAGACGGCTGAGGTGGTTGGGGTTCCACCCGGTCCTCATCGGACCCCGAACCTGCGCTGTCCTCGGTGGAGCTATGCTGAGGCAGTTGTTCCTGAAAAACACTCGGAATACCTGAGATTTGTGAGAGGGGTATGTCACTGGCCCCCTTAGAGGGTGTCTTCCCTTTGCCACTACGTTTTGCGGGCGCCTTGCCTTTGCCACCACTTTGTGCTGCCTTCTTGGATAGCGCGGACTGGGCACGTGTATTGGGGCGGCTTGCGGTTGATGTCCCAGGCCGGGCACTGGCTGCTGCCGCGAGAGGTATGCCCTGCTGACCTTGATTGGCTGGTGGCGTGTCGGGTATAACGTCCTGTGATGGTTCTGGAACCGGAAGTGGCCCGGGCCCTGGTCTGCATTGTCTGTAAAAAGATTCAAATGCCCTGAAAAGCTGGTCAAACGCTTGAGGATTGCAAGACATGGACACCATGTGTGTGCTCTCGCTACCTGCAGCAGATGCGGACTGATTGCCGGAGGTGGAAGGCTGTTGCTCGCCTCCGGAAGCCATTGCAATTGCTACTCTTCCTAACAATACTGAAGGACCAGGCAAGGCGATAAGCCTTTTTTTTTTTTTTTTTTTTAATTAACTATTATTAAATTGTTAAGGTTAATTAATTAATTAATTAATTAAGAAAACAAAATTTTTATTTTTTATTTATTTGTTTACTATTTATTTATTTATACAGCACCTAATAAAGTACTTATGCGTATATTTAAATAGTCAACTTCACACCACTCGCACCTTGCGCCAAATCAACTTGCTTATACTTAATTTGAACTTGAATGGGGTACTAATGGGAGAACAGCGAGAGCTATGCCCAGATGAATTACCTTAAGTCAATTCCTGAAATTTGTTGCCAGGAATAACCGTTGCCTATCCGATACCTATGTAATTAACTCTGATGCCAACTAAATGCTTGCCAAGCTAAACCAATAAAATGAACCAAAATTGGCTCTGCGTACCTTTAAGGAATTAATTAAATGAGAAGAGGTTCACTATAATTTACTGTCTAATGGAGCACTTCAACTTGAATATGTTTCACCTAGGCTGGCCCTTAAAGCCGGGCACTAGGCACTTGAATTACCAAATGATGATGCCAGCAGAACAGCCGCTAAATAAGGGGGGGGGTGGTTTATAATGCTAGGTGTAAAAACAACTACTGTCCCTTACTTAAAAGAGGTGCTGACTGAGGCAAGTTCTGCCCGCACGACCCTGCCTGCCTCAAGGCACCGCGATGGGTTCTAGCTGTGCTGTGTATGCCGCAAGTTGTTTGTTAATGAGACACGGAAGGCTTAATTTCTAAGCGGCTTGCCCCTCCTAAAATGGCTGCCGCCCCTGAGCCACGTGGTAAAGACAAAATGGCGCTGAACGCTAACTTGATGCGGCTTGCCTCTCGTAAAATGGCTGCCGCCCTGGAGCCATGGCGCTGAAAGCTATCTCGTTGCTTAGCAACGCAATCCAATCTACCCGCAGAAGCTGTATTTTCACGGAACCAGGAAACCGTCAAAGACTATTATTTAGAGGTTGAAGCAGTCCGTGCCCAGGATATTACAACCAATTATGGGAGCGCTGCAGGCAAGCTTTTGCGAAAGGCGCAGCGAGAAATAAACACAGGGTCAGGGGGACGAAAAGCCGGTAGCCGCAAGAGCAGGGAGTCAGGAAGGCACCAAGGGTGTGAGGGGGGGTTACGGTAGCGAGGAGACAGCTCCTGGAGGCGACCCGCAGGCTCTCACAAGCAAAAGGCTCAACCATACAATGAAATCCTGACGCAGTTAAACAACCACAAATACCCCCAATGAAAATAAACCATACAACCTGGTTAGACCGGCGACGGGGAACGACTCGGGAGGGAAGAGGCGCAGGAAGCGACCAGCTGTTCGGCGGTAAGCAGCGGCAGGCGACCCCCGTCTGAGGCAAAGTATTATAAAGGGGAAGCTAGCCGGAGCGCACGAATCGCGCTCTGGGCGGCCGCGCTGTTTCCTTTGTTTCCGACACCGTTGAGTGCTGCGAGCGTGGCTGTGGAACCTACGAGAATAAGCCCCCCCGAAAACCCCCCTCGGAATTTCAGCTCTTTTTGTGCTTGCTAAGCGCCAAAGCCGCAAGTGGTTAGAGAGGAAAGAAAAACCCTGCGTGATCCAAGTTATGAAGGTTGATGCGATGCCTCTTCTGAGGGTGCACCAAGGAGCGCTCCGAAGGACTTCCCGCACCACGAGGTAAACAAAAGGGGAATCCTTGAAGCGATCAGCTGAAAGAAACAACTTCTCTGCTGCCGAGGAGTAAAGAGGGCGATCCCGGGGCGTGCCTGGCCTTAAATAGCGCAGGCCACGCCTCCCCGGTCCGCCGCTTGGCGAACCCGGGGGAAGGCGGTGAGGCACGCCCTCGGGGATTCCCTAGTTCTCGCGGGGGCTAAGTTCCAGCCCCCGCGCTTGTGGGAGGGGCCAGCCCGCAACCCCCTCTCCTCCCGAGGCTCGGAAATGGCTTTGTTGTATTGTTGTATTGGTTTTTGTGTTTTTTCTTTTCTTTTTGTCTATTATAGTGTTGTTTTTTAATTTTTTTAATGTTTTTCTTCTTATAATTCTGAAAACTACTAATAAATATTATTTTTTTAAAAAATAGAATGAGTTGGCTGTGCCTATCATTGGCTGTGGTGCCACCTCCGGTTGGGCTCCCTGTCTTCAACCCTACTGGTCCCAGTGGGCACCAGCCATGACTGATAGTGAGATAGTCCAATGGAGATGACAGGGCAAATGCTTAGGGACATCAGGAGGTTATTCTGACAAAAGCCTAAATTTTGCAATTGAAAGAGTTCAGATTTCTGTAATGGAACTATATGGTTTGGTTTTATTATTTATTATCATGATGTATATCTTGCCTTTCTATATATAAAAAAATTTCCATGGCAATTGCAACTGAGAAATGCAGGAGGCCCACAAACTGCCGTATGGCTGATCATTCCAACTCAGTAATGAAAATTTCCTAATTATTATTTACCCGTGAAGCTTGTGAGCATAGTCACATATCTACACTCTGCCTGACATTTCTCAGTTCCCTTTTCTCTCTCATGCTCTTTCCATTGACCTCAATACCCTTTATGTATAATTGCAATTGCATCAATATTATTTTTATTCAGTGTTTTTACTGATGCACAGATTGGGACTGTGCCTTTTTGTGGGCCACAAGGCAGAGGTTCTCCCTTTGGTTCACACCAAAGCCCCATCTCTGGAGAGAGCAGTTGGCTCCACTTATTTGGTCCCCAGGCAGACCCCGCCTCCTGACGTGGCAAAATTGCAGCCAGTTTCTGTCTGGCTGTGACAATAGGCTCACTGGCTTTCCAGATGCCCAACCTGGAATGGCAGAGGAAAATCACCCTCAGGAAAGCAGCGTACAAAAATAATCCTCATAGAACAGCATATGAAATCACGACGGGGCTGCTTTTTAGCAGTGTTTTATTGAAAAGCACATGCGCACTCTGGTGAGCTAGAAGGAGAAAAAAGAAGCAAAGGAACTGAACACTGGGAAACACCCCGGGCACCTTTCTGCATGCTCAGCAGAGTTGATTTCCTTTCTCCCAGATTGTAAGGTTCAGCCCTGGTAGCTAGATTCCATTTCTGTCCCTGACTCAAATTAAGGCTTGGTTGGGTTTGGGACTGTGATTCTTGCCTGAAATCCAATAGAAGCATGGAATGCTTTCTTGACCCTTTGCAATCTACATCTTTCCCTGTAGTGTAAGACTTCATTACTCTAATTATAGTCCTGGCTGGCATTTGGGAACATGCTATTAATTGGACACCAGAGTATCCAGCTTCCAGTGCCCAGTATCTACTGAAGCCCTTTTTAATAGCAGTGAGGCACATCACATTGGTGGGGGTGGGAGACAGAAAGACCGGGGTGAGGGGGAGAAATAAGAATAGTTATTGGCAAGTGGATAAATAGTCAAGCAAACAGCAAGACTGAAGAGTGTTGGAATTAATTCACACATGCATATGCACACACACCAAGCACAAAATTAGCAGCTAGGAAAATGTGAGAGAAGAAAAAAGGGGAATGGAGAAAAAAACAGATTGCAGATGGAGAGGAGGTGGGGGAGAAGGTGGTGGTGGGGGATAAAGAAAGAAATAATAAAGTAACAAAACAGGTTAAAAGTCCTGAGCTCCCCTTTACACAGTTGTTACCTGAACATGTAATCATAGCAGGTGTGTATACACAGTGTGTGTGTGTGTGTGTGTGTGTGTGTGTGTGTGTGTGCATGCACGCATGCACACGTATGTGTGTGTTTGCACACACAATTGAGTGTGTGTGTGTGGTTGTGGCTGTGGACATGAAGATCCCTAGCAGAGGAAGGGTGTGGATACTCAATGGTGAACGAAAGGCACTTGGCACATGTTCAGAGCTGGCTTCCTTTCTTCGCAGATGCTAGGACTCTTACTAGTGTGTGCATTTGTGTGTGTGTGTGTGTGTGTGTGTGTGTGTGTGTGCCATGCCTGTGTCCAAAGCAAATTCAGGGCAAGGTTTTTAAACGGACCCAGAAGAAGTCTTGAAACACCGCAGAATATATGATTACTATCCTGACTTATCTAGAAATCACATCTCAATAGCTTCAAAATTGCACATCATCATCTGGAACTGGTCCAGTTATTTTGGGGTACAGTACTTTGAGGCAGAGTTGCATTAAGTTATATTTTCTCTTTAGCAATCAAGGTGACTTGGATTACCTGTTTGTCACATTTTGATTTTCTGGAAAATCTAGAACTTCCTTAAGTACACTGAGATCGTATTCAAATGACCTGTTTAGTGAGCACCTATCCTGGTTTGCTTGCACAACATTTGCTTGGGGGTTAGCTCAACAATAGTCATTCATGGATCATTCAGTCATATTCATTTGTGGAAGGTAAAATGATGTTGCATGAAGCAAAAACACAGTTTTCAGTGCATTCTCCAATCAACTTCCTCCTAGCAAAAAATATGGTTTTTTGTGGGGAGGGGGAAGCAAGTTTGTTGCACAAGAGCTACAAATCAACTTTAATAGCAGAGCCATACTTTTGAGGGAAAGAAGCACAAACCTCTGTGTCTGGCATTTTCTAGATATCAGGGTGACTTGGATTATGCATGAAGCAAAGTTCAGGTCTCTAGGGCTGCAATCCTATGCATATTTACCTCATTGAGCATAATGGGATTCACTTCTTAGCAAACAGGCATAATATTGTCTTGCACATCGTGGAGAATTGATATTCAGAGATGCCAGTCAGCAAGCAAGGCCAAAACATCTTCACAGATATAACTCAACATTTTGAAAGCAAGGGGCGATGAGGAATGTGGGGAAACTGTGGGCAGGAGACTTATTAATGCATCAGAATCTAATGGCAAAACCTTACATTGTGCCAATGTGGTATGGATTCAGCTGACAAAATCAGCAATAACAGGGCCAGTGGCTTAAAAAGGAATGCAATGATGATTACTTTGCTGACGCCAAAGGGAGGCTGATTAGTCTGGATGGTACACAGAATTAATGGAGAGGGCAGGGAGAGTTGATTTTAATCCCTAGTAGAACTGATTGGTGGATCAGGGATGGTCTGACCACCCAGATACCCAACTGCTCATTGCCATTTTGACTTCTGCAGACTGTCAATCAATCTGTCTCTTCCTGTGTCTGTATATCCTCAACTATTGAATATGCAGAGCTTTGTATATTTTCCTCTCTGGAGGCTGGTTCATCTTCCTTTCCAAATCAAACATGCACGCAGGCAGGGTTTGCTTGTGTGTAAATCTCACTTTTATAGATTACACACTGGTATTTCAGCAGTATTTCTGAAACAGGCTCCATGTGTCAACAGCTTCTTATCCCGAGGGGTAAACACCAATTTACCCAGCAGACCAGAAAACTCTTGCAGCAGCAGCAGCTGAGAAAGCTTGCCTACTTCTTGCGCATGGATAGGGGGGGGGGGGGAGTGGCTGGCCTCTTTGTGTAATTCTGGCTTGCAGCCTGTTGGATAGCACAGTAGTCCTGAATCTTTCTATCCCTGCTGGTAAAGAACCTAAGTCTGCAAGATAGATCCCATTCAGTAGTGCGGCTAGGCAATTTTAGGTTCTAGATTTAATGGTTAAATGTGCATTGCTTTCTTTATTTCAAAACATGGTAGGCCAGCTCTACTGCATTGGGGGCCCCCTCTTGCTCATTATGCAGGGTGGGGCTCTAAGCTTCTGCCACAAAGTTCTTCACCGATGGTGCCACTGACCCCAAGTATTCATCACAAATGTTCATCTTTCTCTGCCTCTGTGTTTTCTCTTTCCTCCCTTAAACTCTGCTGAACTGCAACATACTCTCCAACATTTATCCAATGAAAGTAGGGATGTCCCATTCCATAATGAAAATTTTACTATTTATACCCCACGCATCTTACTGGGTTGCCCCAGCCACTCTGGGGGGCTTCCAACATGTATAAAAAACCCCCAAAATAAAACATTAAACATTAAAAAACCACTTCCCCATACAGGATTGCCTTCAGGCGGCTAGGGGGTTGGATAACTCCATACCATCCAACATTTCTCCAATGAAAATAGGGACATCCTAAGGAAAAGCAGGGCATTCCAGGATCAAATCAGAAACTGGGACAGCTTCTCTAAATGAGGGACGTCCTTGGAAAATAGGAACACTTGGAGGGTCTGCTGCAGTACATAATTGCAAGGTCTTGGTGTGTCCCCCACCTAGCTCTGGGAATGCCTTATTAGATTAAGACCCCTGTGCAGTCTGTTGCTCCCTCTTCTTTAGTAGCCTTGAGTAAAATTATTCCTGGGAAAGAAGGTGGGGAAGCAGAGTGTCTTCATGGACAGAGTCTGGCCATATCAGCTGAATTGTGAGGCTTTCCCCCTTTCCTATTTGTATCCAGTGCTTCCTCCAAACAGGTCAAAGTAGCATGCATGGATGCAATTCAGTTTTGTTCTCACAACCACCTTATGTGATAGCTCAGGCTGATAAGAAAGTGATTTGACACAAGGACACTAAGTGAGATTCAGGGTATGAGCAAATATATGAATCTTGCTCTTTGTAGTCTTAAGGTCCAACCCTTAAGTAAGCCTCACTGTGTCCGGAAGATCTTACTCCCAGTGTGCATAAGTTTTATAGCCATGTAGTTCAATATCCTAGGTATGTGTACTCAGGCCCCATTAAGACTTTAATATTTATTATTGTTGCAATAAAAAACATCCAGGATGAAACATCTTTTAAAGGAAAGTATGTGTTTCAAAGAAATAAATGGCAAAAAAAACCAATAAGGCTAACTTCCAAAAAGCTGTGCACAAGTCTCCATCGAAAACCATGTCTGCAGCACCAGACTGTCTTCATCTTATTGGTCAGATAATTCCCCTTCTCACCCCCTGATCAAATTGACTACTAGAAAGTTCACCTTATCCATCAGGGAGCATTTGTATTAAGATTGCTGGATGGGAATTATTTGCTTCTTAGCTCCTACTGTACACATCAGATTGGTGAGAGCATGGACTACTCCTGCATTTACTTTCCCAAAGTGCATGTAAAATATGATTCTAATCTGTACTGTTGATTGAGAGTGAGCTCAAGGTTAATTAACCCGGCCTCTCTTTTTTTCCTTTTTGGAGTGGGATCTGAACAGATTAAAATAGATTTAACATTCTATAAACCTATATTAAAGTACACCTTTTAGCTGTGGCCAACACATCCATTATGTCAAGTGTGTAGGACACTTTTCTCAGCCCAAATGTTGCAATCCCTTGTGAGGGCAACCTTCCAGGTGCCTATATGCCATATTACCTTGTCATAATGAGGACCGTATACAGATAAAGTCATTCTAATATCAAACTTACTTTTGCTTAACACCAGGCTACACCATGTCTGGAGTGATCAGCTGCAAATGAGGACTGTTCCTTTAATTGCTAGGCAGAAGAGGAAATTCTGGCAGGTGCTGTTTTTCATGCAGGGGGTGAGAAAAGCTGTAACAGAAAGCCAACTTCCCACAGAAAGCCAACTTCCCACAGAAAGCCAGACAAATGGCCCATCTAGCTGAAGGTTTCAGGCAGGAAGCCTTACTAGCCCTACCTGGAGACATCAATGTTGAACCTAGGACCTTCTGCATGCAAAGCAGATGTTCTAACACCAAGCCAAGGCTCAAAATGGAATGGTGTGTATGACCAATGTTGTGTTAAGTGTTGCTAAGCTGGGAGCTGCAACTCTTGCCATGTCTCCCCATTGGCCATGCAGAATGTGGCTGATGGGAATTGTAGTTCACTAACATCTGGATGGCCACAGCTTAGCCACCCTTGCATCGGCATAAAGAAGGAGAGTTTTGTTGGCACAACCATCCCTGCTTTCTCAGGTACAAGTAGAAAGTGTTTTGGGGAAGAGCAAACTTGCCTAGTCAGACCAGCAGTGACTCTCTAGTTATTCAAACAGGAGGCATTGTCCAGTTCTACCTGGAGTTGCTGGGAATTGAATTTGGGGGGGGTCTGCATGCAAACCTGATACTCTTCCACCAAGTTACAAGGGTTTCGTGGCTCCCCTTGCCCCAAACAAAAAACAGGCTCAATTAATAAGAAGCTGCCTTATACAGAGTCAGACCACGGGTCCACCTTGCTCTGTATTGTTTACATCACTGTTTCCCAAACTTGGGTCTCCGGCTGTTTTTGTACTACAATTTCCATCATCCCTAGCTAGCAGGATCAGTGGTCAGGGGTTATGGGAACTGTAGTACAAAAACAGCTGGAGACCCAAGTTTGGAAAACACTGGTCTACACTGATCAGCAGCAGAGGTGGATTTAGGGCATCACAAGCGGTTCCCCTGCACTGGGTGCTGAGCTGATGGAGACTCTGCAAGGCATTGCAACTATGTCATAGTGAATTGAGCAGAGCGGAAGGCGAGAGGTGGGGGTCACCAAATGTTGGCCTTGCATAGGGTGTCGCTGACATTTGAAAGACCAAAACCTACCCCTGCTGGCAACATCTCTCCAGCATTTTAGCCTGGTGTTTTTCAGCCAATAAATGCCAGGGATTGGATTTAGGACTGTCTGCATGAAGAGCAATGGCAGAAACACGCAGCTGGCCATTGCTAAGAGAAGTTTCTCTGGAATCAAGAGACTTTGCCGCAAAGTCACAAATAGTAGCCAAGGGAGCCTAGCTACCTCTCCTCTCCCTCTGCTTTGCTCCTTTTTTGTCTTTCACACATTCTCACAAATTGGGTCTCCAAGGACCCTTCCATTTTTAATGCTCCAAAGCCTCTAGCTGTGTCAGGAAGTTGTGGTAGCTGCACTTATTTTTATTTGTTTATTGCATGCTGCCATGACAATCCCTCCTTTGTAATGGTTTCAGGGTTTGCCATACAAAACAGATGCACAGCAGAGAAATGTACCCCCCGCCTGATATGGGGAGCAGAGGAACCTTATTCTTGGAGCCATTGATATGCATAGTTAATACACCACTTCCAATGGGGCTTTTCAACAACATACTTTAAAAATGCACTGCTCTCTGTGTGTGTTTTGAAGTTTAATGTTGAATAACCCACTCATGTGCCTTCTTTAAACTTTCCTTAGAAGCCCCCCCCCCCCATGACACTCCACAACAGAACCTTGCAGGGCTGTTGTGATTATAAAAGGGTTGAGAAGAACCATGTGCACTGCCCTGAACTCCATGAAAGGGAAAGAGAGATGTAATAAATAAGTACGTACACTGGTTTACTCCCACACTACATGGATACCTATAGCTCAATTCATAGAATGAGATGTAAACAGGTTGCACTAAATTGGAGAGCATCAAACAAATAGGTGGGAGGAGGAACAAGGAAAGACAGAGCTCTATTTTAAAAGTTCTGCTTTTAAAATTGTATTCCCTGATTTTATTATTCTCTTGCATTGAGCAGGAAATTATCTCCGTTGTACTTTTCAGCTGTAAAGTTGTATCCAATGTGAGTCCTATGTGGAGTAGGCCTATTGAAAGGAATGGACTGAACTTAGGCATGTTCATTAACTTCAGCGGGTCTATACTCTGAATAGAACTTAGTTGACTAGTGCCCAACTAAATTTTTATTACTTCAGTGGAATTTTAAAATTCATCATACCATGATTCTAAAACATGGTTCTGTGATTTCAAATTCCATGATTCCATGCATCAAGATGCCAGCCATCTTGCAACAAAGCTGGGTTCCAGTTCGGTCTTCCCCAAAATGCTTCCTATTTGCTCCTAAGCAGGCAGCTCTGGTTTTGCCAGTTTGGCCCTTCTTCTTTGAACTGATGCAAGGCAGGGGTGGCTCACCTGTGGCACTCCAGATACTGCTGAACTACAAGTCCCATCAGCCCCGGTCTGCATGGCCAAATATCGGGAATGAAGGGAGCAATTTCTGGAGGGCCACAGGTTGGCCACCCTCTAGTGCAACGCCAGCCACACACACGCAGCATCCTGTTCTGTTCTCAGCAGTAGAGCCTCTGCATTGCATGCAGAAAGACCCTGGTTCAATGCAGGAATCTCCAGCTAGGGCTTGGAATGTCCCACATCTGAAACCCTAGGCTGCTCCATTTGGGCAAATGGGACACTGCCCCACCAACCTCAGTTTGCCCTCAGCCAGGCCCCAGCTTGCCTCCTCCTTATTTGCAACCTGTGCAAGGGGTGTCACTGCCTTTGTCAGCTTCGTCCTCCTGCATAGTCTCAGTGTTGTCCTTACAGAACCCAGCAGAGAAGAGGAGAGAGGTGAAACTAGAATTAGTTGTCTTCATGCAGTGGCAGCTTGTACATATTGGGACTGGTAGGGTGGAAGACAGGAAGACCAACGGTAGGTGGCACCAAAGCCAATTTTGCTCTGCTTTTGTCCCCATCTTCCTCCCTGCTAAGTTTTGCAAGGGGCTACACTGACTGATGCAAGGGACATGGGTGGTGCTGTGGGTTAAACCACAGAGCCTAGGGCTTGCCAATCAGAAGGTCAGCGGTTCGAATCCCCATGATGGGGTGAGCTCCCGTTGCTCGGTCCCTGCTCCTGCCAACCTAGCAGTTCAAAAGCACCTCAAAGTGCAAGTAGATAAATAGGTACGGCTCCAGTGGGAAGGTAAATGGTGTTTCCATGCACTGCTCTGGCTCGCCAGAAGTGGCTTAGTCATGCTGGCCACATTACCTGGAAGCTGTACGCCAGCTCCTTTGGCCAATAAAGCAAGATGAGCGCCACGACCCCAGAGTCATCCGCGACTGGACCTGATGGTCAGGGGTCTCTTTACCTTTACACTGACTGAGAGGAAGGAAGAATAAGCTAGCCCTCTGAAAAGGCAAGGCGAGACAACCTGCTCAGATGGCAGGGTCTGCCAGGGCAGCAGATCCCAGTGCCAGTCTTTCTCTCCCTCACATTCTTGATGTAAATCTTTCCAGACCACTTCTTCGCTGGTGGAGAAGGGGGTGCTATTTTGGGGTCTACCTTTGGTGCCAAAATGTCTTGGGTCAGTCCTGATTGTAAGAAAACAGGCAGTCAGGAGTAGTGGCGGTTGGCTGAGGTTGATGAAGCAGTGCATCATCTGCCTTAACAGACCAGCCTCCATTGGCTCTGCCCGTCCTTCACCCTTGCATCACCTTCTGTTTGGGCACCCTGCCTCCCATCCCACCAGCAGTACCAGCCAAGCCATATCTCAGTGGTAGAGCCTTGCATGCAGAAGGGCCCAGGATCAATCTCTGGCACCTCCTAGTAGTGCTGGGCAAGTTCCCTGCTTCAGCCCTGGAGAACTGCTGCCAGTCAGTGTAGACAATGCCAGGGAAGATAGGCCAATGGCCTGGCTCAGTATAAGGTGGCTTCTGTTTCCAAATGGGGCGCCTGCCAGTCAGAGCAGGCAATGCTGAGCTAGGTGGACCAAGGGTCTGGCTGAGTAGAGATAACTTCCTACACCTCTCCTAGTCTGATGCAGAGTCTTGTGTGACCCCAGGTCTGCCTCCCTGAATTTTTGTTTTAAGCTAGCCAATCCCAATAGTGTCTCTGGGTTTCCCATTCTGTCTCCCAGCCTCCTGACTCCTGGAAGCGGTGTGTGTGTATTGCTATTGCTGCTGCTACTGCATGTCCCAGCTTGGTGCATGTTGCCGGTGCTGCAGCACTGAGCGCGATGGCAGCAGCACAGCCGTGGGGGTGGGGGGACCCCGCTTTGCCCAAGCCTGGCTTATGCCTACTCCCCGTCCTCGGCAGCCGGACCCAGAGCTCTGGCTCCGGGAGGGTTAAGAAAAAAGCGGGGCGAACTCCTCGCTTTCTCTACCCCCCCTCCTCTCCGCCCAACCCCGCCAGCCCCGCGGCCGCTCCGCTGTCCTCCGCTCCGCCGCCGAGATTAATGCGCGGCTCCTGCCCCACCGTGCAGCGTGTGGCTGTGCCGGGGAGCCCCGAGTGTTGGTCAGTCGCTGCCATGACAACCCTCGGATGTCGGCGGGCGCGCGCGAGAGGGATTCAGAGGAGATGCTCCCGGCGAGGAGGAAGAGCGGAGCGGGGATGCTGAAACTGGCGGCGGCGGTGGCGAAGAAGAAGAAGAAGCAGGAGGAGGAGGAGAGAAAATCGGCGGCGGCGAGAGCAGGAGGAATAGCAGCTGCCAACGGTTCCCGCTCGCTGCTCCTGCCAGCCCGCGTCCTTTAAAGTGCTGGAGAGAGGCAGCCGAGCCTGGTCCGAGGGGTTCCTCTCTGACTATCTGTCTCTCTGCCGCTCTACCTGGAGCTCGCTCGGGTGGAAACGGAGAGAAGCGAGCGAAAGCTTGCCCTTTGCAGAGCCTGCCAGGCAGTGGGAGCGGGCTGGGTCCACCCAAACCCTTGCCTTGCGAACCTTCCTTGGACTTTGGAGAGCTCTGTCTTGACGCAAAGGAAGTTTGGAGTGACATTCTGTGTGTGCGGATTGTAATTTATATAGGATCGTTGGAGAAGGCTTTCTTGCAGCGCCCAACTTGCCCCTCTCCCTATCCTTGGGTCCCCCCCTTCTCTCGGTCCTCCCTTCCTATTTCCTGCCCAAGAGAGCGGGTGGAAGAGAGAGGGGGAGAGAGTTGCATTGCCCTCCCTTCTTGGGTTATAAACTTTTGATGCCGGATCTGCGCAGCGCCTGCCCGACGGAATCTTAAGGTGGCATCAGGGAAAAAAGAAGGAAAAACAGGCGGGGAAGAAGAGCCGTGACCTTCCTTCTTTCCTTCCTCTCTCTCTCTCTCTCTCTCTCTCTCTCTCTCTCTCTCTCTCTCTCTCGTCTCTGAGCTCAGCCCCGTGCCAGCCGCCTCCTCCTCTTCCTCCTCCTCCTCCTCCTCTTCTGCTCCCCTCAACCTCCTGCGCCCGGCACCCAAGAAACACTGGGGACCACTTTCTAGATGCTGTTTGGGAGCTTTGGATCTCCGGTTTCGGATTGCCTCTGGGGACTTTGCTAATCCGTCCGTCAGGCGTCCCCTTCTCCGTCTCTCTTCTCTGCCTTCCACCCCCAAAGAGCCTCTTCAGTTCATCTCTTTCCCACTACCACCGTTGCCTATCTTTGCCTTGAGGAAAGCCCAGGATGGGGGTCGGTGGGTGCTTAGTCCTGCCCTGGCGGTGCTTGGTCGTCCTGTCTCTCAGGCTCCTCTTCCTTGTGCCCGCAGGAGTGCCAGTGCGCAGCGGAGATGCCACCTTCCCCAAGGCGATGGACAACGTGACCGTCAAGCAAGGAGAGAGCGCCACCCTCAGGTAGGAGCAGATGCTGGGTAGCTTTTTTGTGTGTGTGGCGTGGCTTCTTATTTATTGCCCGAGGGCATTTTGCTTCTTTTATGATGGAGCTGGAGAAGGTGCCTGGTGTCTGGGAGGAGAGCTTGGACGGTGTTGGTGGGGAGGGAAAGGGTAGCTTCAGGCTGGCACCAGCCCTTTCTTGAAGCAAGGTTGTTGTGTGATGATGTGGTGTCTGGGAATGGCGCTGTGCACGAGAACCCTGAAATCCTGCTGCTTCCCCGAGCTTGGGGGCATATCAGACTGCTGGGATAAAGGTGGAGGAGGGATGCTGGCGATGTTGTGAAAAAGCCATTCAGAGGATGGCTGGCTGGCTGGCTGGCTGGCTGTGGCGGGATCTGCAGCAGAATGTTGTGGACACGTTTGACTGTTCATTATCAGCAGTGGAATGTGGCAGGGAAGGGTGGTGGAGATGAGAAATGGATGCCCACTTCTTCTTTTTTAAGGACTTGCATGCCAAGCAGTTCAGTTGGTCGTGTTTTGTGGCTGGTGCCAGGGTGTGGGCTCGTTGGAGAATGCAGGTGCCAGACAGTTGGTGAGGTTGAAGTGTCAGACAGAGTGAGCTTTACACAGCCCCAGGGACATTGGTTTTGTTTTGAAAGTGGTTTAGTGCAAGAAGGAGCAGGTGAGGCAAGAGGAGATGTGCTGTGCATGTGTTCTGGTGTGGGGCACGCTGGAGGTTTGCATTTCGTGGCACTCCCCCTCCCTATAGATCTAGCTGGTTTCCAGGGCCCTGATGTCTCTCTCCCACCCCCTGTGCAACCGTTTTATAGTCTCTGCACGAATCTGTTAATATCAAATCAATCTTTTACCCCTGGGGCACCTCCTATGAATTCACATGGACTGCTTTTGTTTTGTTTTTTTGTTCTACCTTGCACTGCTTAGCCCTGTGAGAAATTCAGGTGGTTTATATACAGATGGCCCACTTCTCTGCCAACCCTCTCTCTTCAGTTCCTGACTGAGTTTTACAGGCGCAAGCATTGCCTCTAGAAGCAGGGTGGTGGTGGTGAGATTTTGGATGTCTGAAGCATAGTGGAGAAAGGCAGGCAGCCTCGAGTGGTGGGTACACTTGACTCACCTTTTAATTTTGAACAAAAGGAGGGGGTTGTCCAGAGATACATCTTCAGCATCATGACATTTGAAGTACCCATCTCGGTTGTATGGCTTAAATGCTACCTAGCTTGATTGGTCAGTGAGGCAAACCACGCCCGGGAATGCAGAACTGGGCCAAGCAGAAGATTCTGTGTATGTGTGTGCCTCCCCCAGGATTTAAATACTCTGTTTAGTCTGTAATAATAGTAATAATTTGCTTCAGCCATCTGAAACTGTTTTTACTAACCCATTATTTGAATTCTACAAGCATATGCCTGTACACATATGCCTTTTGTTTTTTGCAATAAGCTGTGTTTATAATTGTGAAAGTAACAGAAAGGGATGTGTTTTAAGGATGGTGCTTAATTTCTAAAACGATAGCTGCTGTGATTCATACCTTTATAAATATCAAGCTCTCCAACCTATTGCTTGCTACAAATCAGTCACTCAGGTATCATCAGTGGGTCAACTGCTTTACAGAGTATAAGAGGACCTGGAAGCCCCTCAACGCTAATCTTGGACACATAGCTTCTGTTTGCTGTATATGCACATTGAGTGATTTGCACTCTGAGTATGCTCTGTGGCACCCTTTACCATTACTTCATGAACTCCAGGCCTGGTTTTGACAGCAGGGTCATTTGCAGTTCCACCATCAATCTCTCCATCTGCCAGAGTATTAAGTACTTGAAGCTGGAATTACGACATTTCAGGAAAGTTTTAGACAAGCCAGAAAACAGAGTTGAAACAGCATTTTACTTGTGCAGACCACATCACCCTGGGGCATCTGACTGGACTTGTGAAGAGCACATGAGCATCATTCTATGATCAACTCACTGGGGGAGGAGGGAATATGTGGTCTCAAAAGTATTGCTTGACTAAAAAGCCCATCATCCCTGACCAACAGCTATGGTGGCTGGGGTTGATGGGAGATGGAGCCCAATGGCACCTAGTGGGCTACAGGTTCTCCATCACAGAGCTAAATGAGCTAATAGGGTCACTCACAGAAAAGATCTGCCAGTAGTTACAATCCTATGTATGTCTGTTTGGAAGTAAGATTAAGACCCATTGAGTACAATTGACCTTGCTCCCAGGTACATTCATATGGGATTGCATCCATAGGGGCATCTCTGCACAGCTGAATTAAACTGGAATAACAGCAGCATTTTTTTCTTCTGTAAGGAACCCTGCAAACTGTAATTCATTAAAAGAAAGGGGCTGAGAATGACTGACACTTGGCTCATCCATGCTTCCTCCATTCATTTTCCAGAGCCATTCTCCTCCAGATCACCAGCTTCCCACACTTTCTCCTCCTTCAATCCATATTTTCTCATGCTCCTCTCTTTTTCAGAGTATAGCTGCTATGAAAACAAAAACAAAAAACCAAGCTAGATTGAGGGAAGGAGAAGTGTGGTAAGACAGCGATTTGGAGAAGAAGAACATATTGTGGACAATGGAGAATTAATGGAGGTTCAGGAAGCTTGTGACCCACATGAAACAACAGTATACGTGTGCCCTATGTCTCTTTGGCACTTTTAGAAAACTACAGCTCCCAGGATTCTAAGAGCAGCCAAGGATGGTAAAAGTAGGATGAAGCCAATCGAAGGGCTTCTCCAGAGAACCTGTTTATTCATCATTCAGCCTGCTTTTTTCTTGCACAAAGCTTACATGGAGGGAGGTTAGACTATGTCCAGTCTTTGCTTGAGCATTTGTTCACATTGCAGCAATGAGCACAATTAGTTCATAATTTTCGGTACATTTCCTTATCATTTGCCTAACCAGAAAAGTCATTTAAAAGAGCAGATTTGTTGTGCTAGGACGACAGAGCCCTTTAACCCATTTTAATTGCACACACCTGAATTTCCAACATGTGCTTGGACCCCTTCTTCAAAACAGTGACAGCCTGAAGGCACCCTAAGTTGGCAGTGCAGAAGGCTCCCAGTGAAATTCTCCTGCTGCAGATGACATGCAGTTTGGAGAAGGCCATTTCAGGTTCTGAGAATGGATGTGAATGGGCAGAACCAAGAACAGCAGGGCTCTGCCTCGGGAAGGAACGAGTGTCGTCGGAGGCCTCCTGCACTCTCAATGGGCCATTTGTTGGCCCTCCCAGCTGCTTGGTAGTCATTTATCTCCCCATTTTGCTGGGACAGAGGAGAGACTCATTGGGGCAGGCAGACAAATCACACACAGCCATTCATGTAGGAGCCATCGTATCCTCTGACCTTTCCAAAAGTACGGTACTAAGCATTCCCTGCTCTTTGCTGCTTGGAAGAAGGCAATTAAACTGAGAATCTGGAAGGGAGAGGGAGAAAGAGAGAGAAAGAAAGAGGTGCATCACGCTCCAGATAAAGAGGGTATATGTGGATTTTAGAGCTGCCACTGGAACACAGATTCCTGGTTCTGAAATAACAGTTTTGTTCATTGATTTTGCAGTTGTGTAGCGAGCAGCCATTAACAAGCTTCCCACTTAGGCTGGAGACGGATTATATGGTGTGTGTTTTTTCTCTCTCTCCCAGAGAAAGACAGAAAGAAAGCTAAAGGGTTTTTGGAATAAATAAATAAATAAATAAATAAATAAATAAAAAAGAAGGAACACTGTTTGTAATGACTACATACACACACACCCCATTCCCCCCCACTTTCAGTTTTGCAAAACAAAACATTGCAAAATGCTTTCATTTTGGTCCAAAGAAATCATAGGATAAATATATACAATAGACAACCGCATACCAGGGGCTTTAGTGGTGACCATTGGACCCGGTGGGGCAGTCAACAGACTCACTGGAGGCAGTTCTGATTTGTTTTGGTTTTCTCCCCATCCTTTCCCCTTGCAAATATAGGACTTGTCCACACTTCTGCTTGTCCATGCCTAGAAAGCATGGGGCCGAGCCATTTTCTATTAGTCTCATGCTTTCTAGGCATGGGTCTGAGAGGTTTTGCTTTTGCATCACCACTTTCCCCCCAGAAAACCCACTCTTTAGCACTAAATCATAGCAAACATCAATCCAGAGGAATCCCAATTTATATTTGCTGTGATTCAGTGCGGGGGGGGGGAGTGGCGGGGCAAGAGGAAGTGTGGATGAACCTATATTGTAGATGCTCAAACAATGCAGTAGTACAACTGCTTGGCATCTAACTGAACTCAACCCTGTAAGGTAGGTGAGGCTAAAAGACTCCTCCTCCTACTGTCCCAGCTCCCTCCAGACACAGATGAAGGGTGGATTTTCTGGCCATAGTGATGCTTGTGATTGGCTGTGCTGCCTACAGCTGTGATTGACTAGCAGAGGAGAAAGGGGGGGTGAGGCTCTAGGGAGTCTCTGAATGGTAGGCAATTAATATAACTGAAAGGGTTGATAATCCTGCTGGGCCATCAATTTGGATTTGGGGGTGAAGAGAAAATTCTGGTGGGGCTTTCCCCCCACATTGCTCTTGTGATCAGCCTCCTCTGCCCACATAGGGAGAAAAGCCTCTCTCAAACTACTTTCTTGATAACTATAAATAGTCTCCAGCTTTACTCAGATGCTTATCATACTGTGTGCAGTTAACTCAGTTCCTCTGGCTTCGGTCTGCTCCTCTTTCCAGATCTCAAGGATGGCAAAAGGTCACAGTATTACCCAATGTTGCATGGGTTGTTTGCTTGTTTTTTTCCACTCACTTTCAATTTTCTACAGAATCAAGTTGCATTCTTGAAACAATGTTTTGGGTTGTGCAAAACTCCCTTGGCCACATAGCTCAGATCACACAGCAGCTGTTTAAAGGGATTCCTTCTCAATGCATATCTATGGCAACTGCTGGCTTGCTCTTTGTGTATCTGAAGATGCTGACTCTGATAGCTGCCATACTCAGCACTGCCTGGGGTACCAAGCCGCTCCACTATCTGCTCAACAGCTGGAAAAGATATATATCATACAATCTGTTCTCATGGCATGAACAAAGGCTGATTTGCAGATCCTAGCATACAAATGTGTTGTATTAGGGCCAAACTAGATGTCACGGTAAATACATCTTTGCATTTAACTGTTGGTGTATTGTGAACAATGGGTTAAATTACACAGGACATGGTCTCATGTCTTGAGGAGCAACCCCAAGTGTCTGGATGTTCTGAGATAAGGGTGCCAGGTGCAAAGTTGAGACTTGCTGAATCATTCACCCTCCTATTGGTCCCGGGAATATGCCTACATGTATGATACTTTCTAGGGCATTGCATTCATTAAGTCCACATCTTGCCCTGTTGCATGTCCTGATGCTATCCTTGAAGTAGAATTGTAAATAATGGTACCATATAAGGTTTCAATTTACTGAGCATGCTCAGAAGGAATGAGGTCGGTAACTGGAGGTGAATTCTAATCCTGCAATAAAATTCTAGCAGACCATGAGGAAGCTCCTTTTGTCTAAACTGGTATCTAGTACGCATGCTTCCCACTGTAGTAACTTTAGAGCTATCACAGGGTTAAGTGCCTTATAAGGAAATGGGGTAAGAGGAATTGAGTACTTTGATTGGATAGGAAATTTACGCAGCAGCGTTAGCTAGCATGGCCATAGTAATAAGAGATCTCTCGGTACACATGTCTTTTTAGTTCAAAGGCCATAAGAACTTTATATAGTAGATAGTAGTGTTTAGTTTTGTCTTGTGTCTAGAAACAATTAACACTTTGATATTTTGAGCTGTGTGGGAGAGGAGGTTTCCTCTTAACTAGGGACTCTGAAAGATGCTAGCTGCTGGGAGCAGAAAATCTCTCAAGACTCAGCCAGGGCTCTGCATACAGTGGTACCTCGGGTTAAGTACTTAATTAGTTCCATATGTCCGTTCTTAACCTGAAACTGTTCTTAACCTGAAGCACCACTTTAGCTAATGGGGCCTCCCACTGCTGCCACACCACCAGAGCACGATTTCTGTTCTCATCCTGAAGCAAGGTTCTTAACCCGAGGTACTATTTCTGGGTTAGCAGAGTCTGTAACCTGAAGTCATGGGCGTTAACATGCAGTTGTTTTGGGTTTTTTTGTTTTTGTTTTAAATGCAAATTGTATCATTTTTCCATGGTGGTTGTAGTGGGGGTGGTGGGTACTGCAAATTCACAGCATCAGAGTAGGCATGGAGAGAGCATTTAACCCTTTAGTCCAATAATAATAATAATAATAATAATAATAATAATAATAATAATAATAATAATTTATACCCCGCCCATCTGGCTGGGTTTCCCCAGCCACTTTGGGCAGCTTCCAACAAAATATTAAAATACAATAGTCCTTCAGATATCATGATCCTGAGGAAAAATCCCTCTTCTGAAGCTGCCATTTTCACTTCCTGATACAACATGAAAGTTCAAAATGGGCTACAAATTCTGTCAAAAAAACCCAGGCATCCCAAAGTTAAACAAATGAAAGGGAGTGCCCAGGATTCTCAGCTTCTGGTTTCAGCCCTGCCCTGTAGGCAGTCTGTAGCCACCAGCAAGGACAGATTTCCTGACCTGGGAGGTTTTATAAGGGTGAGAGAGCATTGCCTTTTCTATCCTATGGTCTCTTCCTCAGCTGGTGTCCCTGCAGTTCCCCCCTTTTTACTACAGCTGAGTGGTGACATGCAAGCAGAACCTCTTTAAACAGTACCTTTAAACAGCAACTTGATTTTCAGACATCAGTGAGAGACATTGCTGATCTTTGCGCTCTGAGAAACTTCACTTGTTGGTTTCTGAAGGCCAAGCAAAGGCACAAAAGCAAGCCTAGCCAGTTTTTCATCTACTCAGTTGGCAACCTTATGGCTTACAATGTTCAAGTCACCAGTTCAAGGCTTTGAGACTCTTGACAGGTGGGGATAACTTTCAGAACATAAGAAAAGCTTTTTTGGATCAGGCCAAAGGGCATCTGATCCAGCATCCTCTTCTCACCGGGTATAAGGAGTGGAGGGGGCTTCAGCTCCCCCAATATTTTTTGGTCAGGGGCAGCATCCCTCATATTTAGGGGGAGCCACCCCCCACAGCTACCAGGTAACCTCCATGCACCCCAGCCTCTGCCCGGCAGCCCAGGAGCCAGGCAGGGGTTTGGGATGAGCAAGCGCAGAGATTGCCCTCTGAGCATCCTGCCCCTGCCCGGCACACACTGGACGGCATCACATGACACCTTACATGGCACGTCATGTGACGTATCACATGACCACACCCCCTCAATGTGGGGGGCAAGTTGGCGTCTTGGTTCTCACAGTTACCAACTGGATGCCCATGGGAATTCCTCCCACAAACAGAACCTGAGTGCAAACAGCTGTCCCCCCCAACTATAATTCTCAACAAATGCTATTTAGGTGCATCCGACACTGGAGGTAGAAGCTATCCATCTTGGCTAGTTGCCATTGATAGCCTTATCCTACATGAATTTGTATTGTCCTCTTTTAAAGCCATCGAAGTTGGTGGCCATCACTACCTGTCAATGGAGCAATTTTCATAGTTTAACCATGATTTCTTTTCTCTGTCCTGAATCTTCCAGAAGACTTAAATGACTATCCTCATTTAATGTAACCAAGAGGAACCCTAGTTGAACATGCTTTGCATGTTGGAAGTCTCAGCCTCCAAATGTGGTATCTTCAGCTGAAATAAGTTCAGGACACAGAAAGATCTATAGCTATGCCCATTATAGGAGGATGTCGCCAGACAGAATAAATGCTCCTGGGCTAGAAAGTACCATGTGCCCAATTTAGTATCAGGAAGCTTACTATTCCAATGCTGTGCATTTATAATATCTTACATTTTAAAATTATGCATTATAGCCAGAGATTGAATTATAATCAGAAATGTGGCAAGTCTCAAGTCCTTTGGAAGCATACAATATGCTCTAGAAATCTTTTCCCCCTCTTCTGGAGTTGCTAGACTTCATCTCCCATTATCCATGATCATTGGCAATGCTGACTGGAGATGATGGAAGTTGGAGCCCAGCAACTACTGAAAGGCTCTGGGTTCCTCATCTCTTGTAGAGGAGGCTTCAACCACAACCAATGGCAGCAAACCTTGTACTATTTTAATGAGAGTCAAGCTTTTTTGCATTTAAGAACAGAAATGATGCACCTGTCAGGAGCACAGAGTAGCTGGTCATGGGGAATAGTGCATCTAGCTACCCACAGCTGTAGATCATGGGACCAACTGCCAGTATAGATCCACTTTGAGAGTTTGCAAGTGACCAGAGGCTCTTCCCAGCTCTGAATAAGTACCAACGACAGGCTGGCTACAGACTTGGGTTGCTGAAAAAATTCTTGAAGGTCACTTTCAGATGCAATTTTTAAAAGAATTCTCTCTTTCTGTGTGTGTGTTTTTTTTAAAGGGCTAATGTGGTATGTAATGTGAAGAATAACCATAATATGAATTATCCCCATATAATTTGAACGAAGCAATGAACATGCATTAGCCTCATACTGTGAAGATACAATCTTAAGAAGACACAAACCGTTAAGTCACCAATCATTTTCTTTAACTATAGAGAATCATAGCATCCAGACTTGTCTCTTCTTTGCAGGGATGACGTCTCCCTCTCTGGAAAGAGGTGGGAGGAGGATTTCCAAGGCTGCTTCCAGATTATCTCTTTATTGAGTATTTATCCTGATTTGTTTGCACAAAGTTTGCAGGGAGGTTTATGGAACGCTGACTGTTTATTGAGCATTCATTCAGATTTGTTTGCAGAGAGTTTGTATAAAGCTATGTCAAGCAAATGTTATCCCACTCTCCAGTGCACCCCCCACAAAAGTTTATTATTGATTGATTTATTAAATATAGAACCAGTGTGGTATAGTGGTTAGAGTGCTGGAGTTCAAACCTCACTCAGCCATGAAGTTTACTAGGTGACCCTTGGCCAGTCACTCACTGCCATAGGGTTGTTGTGAGGACAAAATGTGGAGGAGGAGAACCATGTACACCTCATTGAGCTCATTGAAGGAAAGGTGGGATATAAATGTTAATAATAATCAGTGCTTCTTTCTGGGAGTACTCAAGAGTACGCAGTACCGGCACTGTTTTTTTCTAGAAACCCCCCCCCCCAATGATGGTGATGATGATAAATAATCTCATCCACCCTCCCGAGGGAGCCAAGAGTGGCTTACCACAAATATTTTTATTTATTTTTTTGGAAGCTGGTTTGTCATACAAAAGCAGCAAATCCCCTTTAATGCCACAACCTAAATTGGCTGATGGGTGATGGAATCACACCTGCAAAACAGCAAAACTCTGAAAACACATGAAGTGGGCAGAAATGTTCCAATTCTGAAAACAGGTATTCTGGATCAGTGAAGGAGAATCTTGCAACAAACAAGCAACCCCTGAAAACCAGGAAACCCCAAACAACCTACTTGTTTCTGAAAGGGATTTTAATGATCTGGGTGGGAGGAGATTAATGATTTTGCAGCTTATTTTGTGTGCTTTCCTGGGGTTCCATGCACAACAACAACCTTCTCCTAATTCCAGCACAGCCACAAGCTGCCATATACAAAGGAAGTGTTACCTCAAACAATTTATTGCATTTGTATAGGCACATTTGATAAAGTCTGAAGGCCTTTCTAGCTAGGAGATAAAAAGAAGACATCAACCAACAAAAATCTCCCAGTGTTGTATTTTTTATTTTTGTATTGTATTTGTTCTGCTTCTGGTCAGCCACTAGAACAGAGGAAGCTGCCTTATATTATTATATCTAGCTTAGTATTGGCTACACTGGCTCAGCAGGGTTTCAGCCCATCTTAACTGGAGTTTCTTTGAACTAGACCTGGGATCATCACCTTCTGCATGCAGAAGAGGTGCTCTAGCAATGAGTGATGGCCCTTCCCTACACTGGCTGTGTTTGGACATAACACTACAATAGTTGTGTGGGAGCATCTGTCCTCCACACAATGCATAGTAGATGGGTACCCCGCATGAGAGTGAGTGAAGTCTTGCTCTAGGGCTACCCATTTGCTGCTTTTAAAACATCAGGGCAGAAGTGTATTTCAGCACCTACTTGCTAAATGCCCCTACTCCCATGGGCCAATTTTGGCAGGTGGATGGGGGAGACAACTCACCTGTCAATCATGTTTATGCCATATGACTGGTGAGTGGACTGTCCCACCCACCTGTCAAAGCCCCTTGCATGGTGCTTCCCAAACACCCAACAGCCACCTGGTTTTGGCGGGCACTGCAAACAAATGCACAACCTCATGGGAAGGATTTCACCTTCGTTGTGCAGGATACAGACAAGCCATGCATTATGGCCACCAAGATAGCCTGGAAAGGGCCTACAGATTTAATCCTGCACTTTCAGAAGCTTGAAAGCAGCAGTGACTCTTACCTTCTCTCCTGGATTGCACTTGGGGTTGCAGTCTCAGATTTTTGCCAGCAGATGGCCAACTCTGATTTTTATTTATTTTTTATATTTTTTTGCAGACTGCCCTTTTCCACACTCTTCAACTGTAATCTTTAGCAGCCAGACTTGACGATGTACTTTTCCTCATAAACAGGGAGCAACACAGTGTTTCTCTCCTCCCACCCCCACAGCTTTTGCAGTATTCCCATAAGAAGCATCTGTACACTCAGGCAGAATTACTCTGTGACCTTGCCACTTTTTGATCATCTTTAAGTACTTCTTGAGTAGTGAGGTGCCTGCTCCTCTCTCCTAACCATCCCTCTCTGTCTGGCTCAGTCAATTATGCTCCTACGTTCTTGCCTCCCCCCCCATCCCCCCTCCCCCACTTTGGTAGTTTCTCTCTCCTTTTATCAGCCAGCATGCGGCCAGTAATGGCTGGTGCCCATTGGGGATGGCAGAGAGATAAAAACTAAGTAGAGCCATAGTCAGTGATAGGCAGAGCCAATGCATTCTAGCTTTGCCTCCTCCTTCCTCCCTGCTGTGAGCTCCATAAGAGTAACGCTGAACCCAAGCCAGCAGCCAGTGCCACTCCCTGGACTGACTGTAAGCAATAAGGCAGGCAAGTGAGGGCTGACTGAGGACAGGCTGAGGTTGGTGAGGCAATGCCTTGTTTGCTCAAATGGACCAGCCTCCACTGCACACACTGCCTTTCTAGTCCCATCTTTTCCAGCTAGCTCTTCTGTACCATTCTCTTTGCCCTCTCCTCTCCATGTCCTCCTAGCCGCTGACCCTGTATTGCTATCACTGTGTGCTCAGCCACTATCTCTGTGCCCACCTCCCTTAATGTCCTTCCATGATAACTTGCTGCCAAATTCTGACAGCCTGTCCTCATCAAACCACTTTGCAAAGCACCCTTCATAGTGGAGCTTGCATCTTTGGATTCCAGGAAGCCTCATTCCTTGGGCAGGGATGGGGTGTGATAGCATAGGCCAAGCCAGAACAGGATATTGCAAGTCAAGAGAGCAGCTGGGATTTAGTCTAGATGACAAAAGAAGGAACCAGGACAGAGTCTTGTGAACCAGGGCTATAACCAGAGCACAACCTGACAGATTATGGACAGAGTCTGGGTGGATCTGGAGTCTACCAGCTTTTCAGACCCACAAGTCTGGTTTCTGGATGGGAGCAAAGTATTACTTGCTACAATGCTGAATGGTTGGCAAATTCACCTCCTGGCTTTTATCTTCCATTGGTGCTGCCTGGGTGCCAATCCTCACTGCAAAAATGATTATTTAGCTCTCTGTTGGTTGTGCTAACTCCTTGTACCTGCAGCACTTTGATTAATCAGTCCATCCCCTGCTTGCCTCTTAGATATAAGAAAGGCCAGTACAAGGCACTGAGAAGCTATGTGCTAAGGGCAGTCTACCTCTCCACGCCTCTGTCCTCCTAACGTCTAGCTTCCCTTCTTCCCAGCCAGCGAAATGCATCTCCTTCATCTGCAGGAATTGTAATTACACTGCAGAGTAATCAGTGGTGATGTTAAGTACTAGAGCTAGCACACCAGCCTGCTCTCTTTTCTCCCTGGAACTGAGCTTCATTGCACAGTCAGAGTGATGCCAGCTGGGAGGACAGCGCTTCTGAAGGTATGCCCATAACTCCTCATTGTAGAAACCAGCTGTTTGCAGCTCAGGCCAGATGCATACATCTATGCTATCTGCCTTTTGCAGTTTCCTTGGATGCTGTGACATCTTGTTGTATTCTTAA
Organism: Podarcis pityusensis; assembly: GCF_964106645.2. NCBI lineage: Eukaryota > Metazoa > Chordata > Lepidosauria > Squamata > Lacertidae > Podarcis > Podarcis pityusensis. The sequence continues at coordinate 19,910,649 of NC_138040.1, read as the reverse complement.
TAGCCCAAACACCCATGTTTTAGGCTGTGTGGATAAGGCACACCAAGGCTGCAGCAAATAATGCAGTAGAGCGGAAGAACCTAGAGGGCATTCCTGGAGGGTTTGTGTGTGTTTACAAGGAGGTAGGCTGAAACTGGCTTGGCATCCTTGCAGCATTCAATGGCAAGTTACACACTGTGCCATGCTGCTGCACAGATCCCTTTGAGTTTAATCCCTGTATAGGACAGCTGCATATTCCTGCATTGCAAGGCAGTTGGACTAGATGATAATCAGGGTCCCTTCCAACTGTACCATTCTATGATTCTAAGTATGTTGTATGCAGAAGTGTCCAGTATGGACCAGTGATCATTGTATGCAGTAGTTGACAACGTGGTGGGGTGGTGGATCTTGCTTGACCTCCTAACAGCTGAGTAGCTGCTTCTTCCTGGAAGGGAGATGGGGGCGGGAGGGAGGCAGCAATGGAAATGAAGTGGCAGAGTCAATCTGGTGTTCCTGCTGGTGTGTTTGCACCAAACCAATCTCCGCTGTGCCTTGCTTTTCTCACCCTCCCTCCTGATAAGCAGCAGGGACTCATTTATCCAGGAAACCTTCCCCCTCCTCCCCAATGGATAGGCTCAGGCTGCACATGGATAAATGCAGACTGACATAGAGAGAGAGGAAGCAACAAAGCATAAGCCATGAGTTCCTTGTCTCTAGCAGTGGCTCCACCTCAGTTGTTTGAGTTTGGGGGCTCATGGGAAGAGAAGACAGGCATTATAGTTGTGTGGCTGGCATTGTCCCTACCTACTGAGCTGAAGTAAAATGTTCATTCAAAGCCAATCTTTCAACTTGACTTGAGAAGAGGCAACATTTGCTGCTTTGGCTCAGGCAGCAAAACGCATCTTGGCCTCAGGCTTCTTGGATGTATAAAAGGTTCTGCCTTTGGAAATCTTCTTTCATTGGGATCCTTCCTTCTTAATTTATCACACTTTAATATTGTTATGAATTACTTACTCCTTGATGAGGGAAAGCTCCTTGCAGCTTGCAGTAGGTTTTCCAAGTGCTTGCAATGCAGAAGATGCCCACTTGACAGGGGGAAATCTAGAATTTCTGCAGAAGTTATCAGCCAGATGTCTCTGGAAGGTGATCCCTAGGCATTCAGAGGTGTTTTGCTTCCAACAGTTGAGGCTATTTGACCATCATGGTTAAGAGCCATTAGCAGTTTAATCTTCCATAAATGTTGTCTGGTCCTCTTTTAATGCTATCTAAGCTAGTGGCTATCCGCACATCTTGTAGCAGCGAATTCCATATTTTAACTATGCACTGTGTAAAGATGTATATCCTCTTGCCTAAACCTCCCAACATTCTGCTCCATTGGATAACCCCAGGTCCTAGTGTTATGAGAGAGGGGAATTTTATTTTGCTACCTCTCTCACTTCACTTTTGGAGCTCTCCTGGAAAGCTTTTTTAAAGACTTTTTGAGTCTTGCCAGAATGCATTTCATTACATTGTGTCTCTATGTGTGTAGGGATGGGAAGTTCTGCGAGTTTTGAATTTCTCGGTTTCTTGTTTTCCCATTCTCAGATTAAGTTATTGAAATTACTGCAACAATTCACTTTTAAAAACTCATGAAAACTCATCAGTGTTTTAGTGTGAATTTCTCTTAATAAACAATTTGTGTGTTTGTGTGTGTGCTGTTTTGACTAATGTACACATTTTTTAAAGCAACTTCTACTAATGTAATGTATTTGTGTATGTTGTTTTCACTAATATATTGCTTTGTTAGGCACACTTTCTTCTACTGTAGTTGGCTTTGCAAATATGGTTAGGTGGACAAATTGCAGTTCCAAATCCGGAGAACAGCAAATTTCAAAGGTGCTTGAATTTTTATCCTCATGTTGCTTCAGAAAGTGCAGATTTGATGGATTCACCTGAAATGCAAAACTAAATGAATTTCTCTCTGTGTGTATGTTCACTCTGCTCTATTGCAAAAAACAACAACAAAAAAACCCTGTCAAAATCAGAGCAGAACCAAGGAGGGGAACCCCAAAACATGAATGAATGCTCTAAAGTATGTGGAGCTGTAGCAAAATCAAAAGTGAAAAGGGGTGGGGGTGACTTGTGTTCCATGTGGCCATGTGTGATGCTGCCAGCAGACCAGCCATTCACTATCACCCATGTACATAAAAGCATATAAAACAACAGCTGCTGTGACTGTCAAAGATTTATGGCTTTGTTTAAGAAATAATCACTTCTAAGAGTTTCAAAGTGGGTTTCTTCACCTGAGCATAAATATCTGAGGACAGGAAAATGCATCGGACCTCTTGCTGCCTCTGCCAATATGCCAGTTGCAAGATCACACACGAGTCTGCTTGTCTCCTTGGACAAAGAATTCTCAAGCAAGTGAATGCTGCCAATGTGAGGAAATCCAATTAGGATCCTTCTTTTTTCAAAGGCCATAATGTCATTCTCTTCTAGTTTTGCAGTTATTGGTTTAATTATAATCGCATACCCTGCAACATTTCGCAGGAAACCAGGGACACGCTTGTAAAACGCCTACTCTTGTGCCAAGGGTCACTGCCTCAGCCCACCCATTACACATTGCTAAAGAATCTGCTTCTTCTATTGCACGCGATAGACTGTCCTCCGTTGTTTCATAGGAGCAACAACAAGGAAGTGTGTGGCCCTTGGGAGAAAATATATGCCAGAGTTGCATAATTGTCCTGTGATCTGCAATTCAAAATCAGCGGCACCAGGATGTGAAATGCCAAGTTATGTGTTACATAGCTAGGCATGTGTGTTTGGATCAGAGGTGGGGCACCTCAGGTCTGGGGGCTGAATACAACCACAGGTCCTCCATATCTAGCCCTTGGGGCTTACTCCTGGCCGTGCTGCTCTCCTCAAGTCACACTTTAGATGCATGTGCAATTGGTAAATTGCCTGGCCCGGCCCAACTGTTAGGTAGTCTGAGGCAGCTACCTCAGGGAACTGATCTTGGGTGTCATGAAAGAGTAGAAAATTGTTAGGTTTGTTTGCTTGTTTGTTTAAGTTTCTTCTTCTTCTTCTTCTTCTTCTTCTTCTTCTTCTTCTTCTTCTTCTTCTGGTCCCATCAACATCAGAGCCACAGTAGGTGGTGAAATGCAACAGAGCCTTTTCTGTGGCTCTTCCTACATTGTGGAACTCTCTCCCAAGAGAGGTTAGACTAGCTTGCTAAATGTTTTCTTTCTGCTGGCATTTGAGCCAGGCAGTCCATAAAGTGGAAAATGTTGAGCTTTTGGTAGCAGCTTCCAGAAAGGTATCTTATGTTCCAGAAAGGTATCTATATTATGCATATTGCATAAACTGCTTTGGACTGCAGTGATTTTAATCTATTAAAGCTTTTAGAATCACGGTGCCAAAAGGAACCTTAGAAGTCATCTAGTCAATCCCTGCTGCTCCAAACAGGATCTGCAATGCAGGATGCATCTTCAGCATCCCTGCAATGTGGCTAATTGCAGTTTCCCAGTGAGATTCTTCACTAACTCCCCAGGACCCCTGGTTGTAGATTTAAGAAGCACAAATTTGCTGCCCCCCATCAGATTGGTGCTAATGGCCAAACAAAAGAACATATGCAAACAAAAGTGGTGTATGTCTCAATAAACAGGATGAATTATGTTAAGAGACAACTGGAGTGGTATGGGGATAATGAAACAACAAGTTGCAATGTGTAATGATCAGCGTTAGTGAAGCACAAGAAGGGAGTGTTGATAGAAGAGGAGAGCCAGGAGAACAGCTGGGAAGAAGAACTGGACAAGCATTCTGTCCAACCAACCAGGGGGAGGTTTGCAATTTTTAAAATAGGGTTCACATTTTTGCACAATGAGCCCAGACTTCAGGGACAGAACACAGGTGATGCCAGTGTGGACACAATTATAGCTAGGTAGGGGTGTGTGAGAGAGGATGGGGTGGGGAGTCAGTATCATTTGAATTCACCCCAAATGCAATGTGTTGGCTCACGTTTAAGTTCAAATAAAATTAAACTTGAGCCCACACATTGCATTTGGAGTTCATCCAAGTGACACTGACTCTTTATCATAATTCAACAACAACAACTTGGCCTGACAAAGTTAACTTGGTTTGCTAAGGGTTTTTTGTTTTGTTTTTTGGATTCTTAAACAAACTGAAATCAAAGCAGCAAAATGGCACTAACACAGCAAATTCTCCAACCTCTAAATTTTGCCAAATAGTGGTTATGTGAACAAATTTAATTAGGAGGCTTTTTTAAAAGAAAGAAAGGAAGAAAGAAGGAAGGAAGGAAGGAAGGAAGGAAGGAAGGAGCATGGTTACAGTGTCATTCCCTCACAGAGTCTTTTGCAGTTATTGGCTTAATTATAGTGAAGCTCAGTTTTTATTTTGTATTTTTCAGCATGTTCTATGCAGGGTTGTTTTGCTTTTTCTTAATGTTCCTCATATCATGAAATTCGTGCAAACTCTCCCCTTAATGGTTTTATACTGATTTAACATTACTTATTCAGGTTTTTAATGATGATTCAGGTTTCCAATGCTATTGGCAGCTGTGGTCTTAATTAACTGGCTTTAATAGGTTGCAGTGTTTGATTCGGATTATATTTGTATATTTACAAGTGCATTTGGAATAGGTTTCTGCAGTGCTTTTCCCCCTTAAAAATATGTTTAGGGGTACTCTCATTTTGACTCAAGAAAATCACCATTTTTTAGTTCAAATCAGGAAAAATAAATACAGTAAATGGACAAAAGTACAAATATTCACAAAATGTTTAGGGGTATACATACCCCTGCGACCCCCCCCCCCCAGAAAAAAAGTACTGGGTTTATATAAACAGCTCAGAGAAGTCAATTATGTATGAGTGCTATAGGTAAAGGTAAAGGGACCCCTGACCATTAGGTCCATTTGTGACCGACTCTGGGGTTGCAGCGCTCATCTCGCTTTATTGGCCGAGGGAGCCGGTGTACAGCTTCCGGGTCATGTGGCCAGCATGACTAAGCTGCTTCTGGCGAACCAGAGCAGCGCACGGAAACACCGTTTACCTTTCCGCCGGAGCGGTACCTTTTTATCTACTTGCACTTTGACATGCTTTCGAACTGCTAGGTTGGCAGGGACCGAACAACAGGAGCTCACCCCGTCACGGGGATTCAAACCGCCAACCTTCTGATCGGCAAGTCCTAGGCTCTGTGGTTTAACCCACAGCACCACCCATGTCCCATGAGTGCTATACAAATGTTATAAATAAATAAATAAATAAATAAATAGGCATGTTAGGGGTTCCTCAAATAAACTCAAGGTGGTGTACATGGTTCTCCATCTGATTTTATCCTCACAACAACCCTGTGAAGTAGGCTGAGCTGAGAAGCAATGAATTGCCAAAGATCACCCAGTGAGCTTCCTGGATTATTGGAGATTTGAACTCTGTTCACCCAGGCCCTAGTCCAACAGTCTAACCACTACACCACACTGGTTGAACATAAACCGGTACCTAGAAAACAGAGAACTGTGCTGGTAGTTGAAAATCCTGTTTTCTTAAATGTTGGAAGCTGTGTGTGTGCACGCGCACATGTGTAACTGTAGTCAAGTCAATGCTTCCTCTTTAGGGCCTCAGTGTCCCAATCTGGAAAGGGAAGATAATAATATCACCCTGCCCACTGAGCTCTTTGACTGTAAAGTGCAGAGCAGAGAGCTAACGTATTATTACTGCAGCAATTTTTTTTCTGTCATTAAATCCTTGCTGATAACTCGAATGGGGGGGGCAGGGGAGGGAGGGGGGCAAATCTGCTACCTATTGTATGTGAATGTTAAAAGTGTAGGGATTAGCAAAGGGCACATTAACGGGAGCCCTTCTCCTCACACCACCCTGCTTCAGCCCCCTGAAGAAGGGGGGGGGGAATCACAAAGCAGTTAAATATATACCTGCCGTTCCCAAGGTACATCTTTCTTTCCCTCTGTTGGAGGTGTAATTGGACAGTCAGTGAAATTACAGCCGCGGGTACTGGCATTTTGGATCTTCCTGGCTGGCATAATAATTTTTTTTCCCCAAGGGAGATGGTATTTAACTTGTCTTGCCTGCTCATGATAGTTATAATTACATGCCCACTAATTTTGCTGCAATAGTTGAGATATTGCCTAGTTCAGGAACAATCCTCTCTTCATCAAGCCAGTTCAAGATAATCTTATCAAGCAAGGTTCTCTATATCTTAACCTCTGACACAGCAACCCTTGAGGGGTCCCTCTATTACCCAAGAAGCACATGAGAATCTAGAAATCTACCTTCCTGTGTTGATACCGCCCTTCTCTGAATACAGCCATACAATTGTGAATATTGCAGCTCTTGCAGCTCTTGGCTTTATTTTATTTTGATTTCTAAAAGGTCTAATTTCCAAGATATCAGAGGAAAATGCTGAAAATAAAGAAGCAGCGTTTGCTGGTCAAAGGCTGTAAATCTGGATTATGCTTGCCATGGCATGGCAATATATCTGCTCGTCATTTCCGCCACAACCCCAATCATTAAGTATGCATAAGATCATGTGGCAGAGAGTTCCACAGATAAAAATTATGCTTTTTTATGGGAGAAGGAAACATAGCCCCCCATGAATCTCATTTGTTGTAATAAGCTAAGACTGTTTCAGTTACCTCCTGAAGAATAGCTATTGCAAAAAGGTAGAAAGAGCAGCTAACTAGCTATGCTTGTTTTTGAGCCCACACTAGTGGAAGGAAAGGAAGGAATTGGGACTTATAGGAAGGAACCTAGGTGAGGTTTAACATGAGATAAATAGCACAAAAGCAAGGTACATGGAAAATAAAAGCCCCACATCACATTTACTGCAAGTGCTGCCAGTCAAAACCAGAAAGTCCCTATGGGAGTGGGCAGGTTTGAACGTTTGCAAGACTGCCCTGTTTGGAGGTGAAATCTCTATCAGTGGAATGTGAGCTGGATGAGCTTGGATGGACCAAGAGTTCCCTTCTCTCCAAATATTCATCCAATTTGTATCATTGTGAGAGACAAGCCTTGTTACTGTGGTGGAACCATAATTTTATGTTTCTGTAAGCATAGTGGTTTCAGTCAGTATACCAATAGCTTTCAGAAGTATTAAAAGAAACAGTGTTCACTGATTTACAGTGGTACCTGGGTTTAAGAACAGCCCTGTTTACGAACTATTCGGTTTACGAACTCCGCAAAACTGGAAGAAGTGTCTTGGTTTGCGAACTTTACCTTGGTCTACGAACGGAAGCCGAACGGTGGAAGGGCACCGGCGGCGGGAGCCCTCATTAGGGAAAGTGTGCCTCGGTTTAAGAATGGCTTTGGTTTAAGAACGGACTTCGGGAATGGATTAACTTCGTAAACTGAGGTACCACTGTATTATTATTGAAAAAGATGTGCTTTCTATGCAGTCTTGATAGGTGCAAAAGGGAACATGTCATCAAGAGAGGTTGTTGTTATGGTTGTTGTTGTTGGATCGCCATCCATCTCACTGGGTTTCCCCAGCCACTCTCGGTGGTTTACAGCATATAAAAAAACATAGTAAAACATCAAACTTTAAAAACATAATACACTGAATATACAACCCTGGGGCTTCAGAGCCCGTCAGAGGAGAACAGAAGGACCTCGTTGTGGGAAGTGCAACAGCAGGGATCATTCAGTTTGTAACTTAAGGGCTGGTTCCATTAATATCAAGATCAGCTAGCCAAGAGGAAGATGGGTGGAGGTGTTGCTGAGCAACCAGGGAAAGTGGCACGATCCTTGCGAAGCTTGAAGGGGCCCTGATAGTCTGTGTAGTTCTGAGGGAGTTTTCATCTGTATGTTTGGCCGAATGTCTCCCTGCTATGTACAAGGTCTGAACTAGGTGTTATGTAGTGTAGTTTCACCCTGGGCTAACAGGGGGATACTGTATATAGTTTTCACTCAGGTCTGTAGATAGTTTTCACTCAGGTCCGCGCCAGTTATTTTTGGCGGGAACTCTGGGCTGTTGTGGTTACAATGTTGATAGCCGGCTGCCTATAAATACAGGCCGGCTGAGCTGTTCGCAGTTAGTTCTATTCCAGCTTACCATAAATAAGAGCTACTTGAAGAAATCGCTGTGCCGGCTGCTATGTCAACCCACGACCTAACACTGGCGACGAGGATGGGATCGATGGACATCAGAGCACAGCCAGATGCGGCCAGCCTCTGAACTGAGCTGAATCACTGAGCTGAATCACAGAGCGAAATCACTGAGCGAAATCACTGGGCAGAACCAATTCAGAGCTGACTGTTCTGGCTAGAGCACTGTGTTCCATCCATCGCCCTTCACGCCGGCATTGGAATCATGGCTTCACTTGTGCCTCTACCGCCGTTTGCGCCAGCCTCTGAATCATGGGACTCCTACCTCGCTCGGTTCGACTGCTACCTCCAAGCCAACGAGCTGACAGCAGTATCACAGGATCGGAAGCGGGGCCTATTCCTCAGCCTCTGTGGGCCTGAGGTGTTTGAGACGGCCCGAGCGTTGGTTGCGCCTGAAGCAGTCCAGGCAACACCATGGGACACGATCCAAGAGAAGCTCCGCAACCACTACGCACCAAAGCCGTCCAAGATTGCTGCCCGCCATGCGTTCTACCACCGGAACCAGGCAGAGGGGGAGTCAATCAACAACTACACCACCGCCCTGCGACAGGCTGCAATGCACTGTGAGTTCCGAGACTTAGACGATGCCCTGATGGATCGAATCGTCTGCGGGGTCCGGGACATCCATCTGCAACGGCGCCTCCTAGCCAAGCCAGACCTCACGCTACAGAAAGCCATTGAGGAGGCTGTGGCCTCAGAAGCTGCTGAACGCTCCGCCCAGGAGATCCGCAAGTCCAGCAGCCCGCGTCTTGCTAGGGAGCCAGTTCCGGTGCATCATGAAGAGGCCAGCAGTGAGGAGGCATCCTCCAGTGAAGACGATGACGTGCACCAGACAAAGCGGGAGCGCAGGAAGTTCCAACTGAAGTCCAAGGGCCAACCGGAATGTGCTGGCTGCGGAGGCAACCATTCCCGTGCCCAGTGTCGATTCAGAGACGCCATCTGTAGGAAGTGTTCCAGAAGGGGCCACATCGCTAAGGTCTGCCGATCGGCTCCGTCTGACACCCCCCCTTCATCGACTCGCAAGTCCAAGTCTTCACTCCAGTCTGCCAAGGAAAGTTGTTTCGCTCTCACCAACTGCCACTGCCCGTCTGGAACCACGATTGGCCAAACCGACTCGCCTACGCGACGCAAGCTGAACGTCACGGTGCTCATTGAAGGAGCTCCATGTGACATGGAGATCGACACCGGGTCTGCCCTGTCCATCGTGTCATGGAGCACCATCAAAAGACTGGTACCCAGAGTGTCCAAAAGGCAACTCGACTCTCACCGCGTACACCTGAGAGACTACCAGGGAAACGACATTCCCGTGGTAGGCGTTGGCCGGTTCCGGATCGCCTTCAATGATTTTTCGGGCCTGCTCCGGTTGGTGGTGGTCGAAGGTCAGTGGCCAAGCCTCCTAGGGCTAGACTGGTTTGATGCCCTCGGCCTGGAAGTCACCGGCATCAACTGCATCTCTAACGCAGAGACTGAGGGTCTGGTCAAAGACTTTGCCGAGGTTTTTGACGGCACCTTGGGCCAATATACAGGTATGCCCATCTCCTTTAGCCTTGATCCACAAGTCGCCCCCATCAAGCTAAAGCCACGCCGGGTTCCCTTTGCTCTCAAGGCTAAGGTGGACGAACAACTGGACAAACTGATCGCCCAAGGAGTTTTGGAGCCGGTTGACCACGCAAAGTGGGAAACCCCCATCGTCACGCCTGTCAAGCCAGATGGGTCGGTGAGAATCTGCGCTGACTACAAGTGCACGATCAACAAGGCACTTCAGCAGCACGCTTATCCGGTTCCTGTTGTCCAACACCTGCTGCATTCCCTGGGTGAGGGTAAGGTCTTCGCTAAGCTGGACCTTGCCCAAGCCTATCAACAACTGCCAGTCGATGATGCCACTGCTGAAGCCCAGACGATCGTCACCCACCGGGGGGCATTCCGTTGCCGCCGGTTGCAGTTCGGGGTGAGTGTGGCTCCTGGCATCTTCCAAAGCCTTATGGAGCGTCTCCTGCAAGGGCTTCCAGGCGTGGTACCATATTTTGAGGACGTCTTGGTGTCTGCAGACTCACACCAGCAGCTGTTCGAGCGCCTCCGTGCCGTGCTGACCAGGTTCCAGGAGGCCGGGCTCAAGGTAAAGAGGGAGAAGTGCCAGATCGCCGTTCCACAGGTAGAGTTCCTGGGCTATCTTATCGATGCCTCCGGTCTTCATCCAACCACATCCAAGATCCGCGCTATCCAGCAGGCCCCCACTCCAAAGAACAAAACGGAGTTGCAGGCATTCCTGGGGCTGCTGAACTTTTATAACATGTTCCTGCCCCACAAAGCCACAGTGGCTGAGCCTCTTCACCGACTCCTTAGCACTAAGACGCCTTGGGCCTGGGGTCATCGGGAGACGGCGGCCTTCAACGCGGTCAAGGCTCTCCTTTCTTCAGACAGTGTGCTGGTACAGTACAGTGAATCCAGGCCGCTGGTCCTTGCCTGCGACGCCTCACCTTTTGGCATCGGTGCTGTCCTTAGTCACCGTTTTCCAGATGGAAGAGAAGCACCGCTCGCCTACTTTTCCAGGACACTATCTCCGACGGAACGGAATTACAGCCAGCTCGACAAGGAGGCATTGGCACTTGTGGCTGGAGTGAAGAGGTTCCATGAATACCTCTATGGCAGGACTTTTGACCTCATCACTGACCACAAGCCACTCCTGGGCCTCCTCGCCGGTGATCGTCCAACTCCACCGGTCCTCTCACCACGCATGCTGCGATGGACTGTTTTCCTGGCTGCCTACCACTACCGGCTCATCCATCGCCCGGGGAAATCGATGGGCCATGCCGACGCCCTCAGCCGTTGCCCTCTTCCAGCATTTGTGGAAGACCCGGCTCCAGCTTCATCGCTCCTTCTGATTGAGGATCTTCCGGCAGCGCCTGTATCGGCTGCCACTGTGGCCTCCGCATCTGCCCAGGATCGCACCATCAGCCGGGTGCTCAACTGGGTGTGGAGGGGGTGGCCACAAGGGCCTTTTGCATCGGAGTTCCAGCCCTTCGCAACCAGACAACATGAACTCTCAGCTCATCGTGGCTGCCTGCTGTGGGGAGACCGCGTCGTGATTCCCCAGGGACTCCGTCAGCGCGTCCTGGAGGCTCTGCACGTTGGCCACCCGGGAATTGTCAAAATGAAGGCGTTGGCTCAGTGTTACGTCTGGTGGCCTAATATGGACGATGCCATCACTGCCTGGGTGTCCGCCTGTCAAGCGTGCCAGGAGTCGAGGCCTGCACCACCGGCAGCTAAGGGACACACCTGGGAGACGCCAAAGACACCCTGGTCGAGGGTGCACATCGATCTGGCTGGCCCCTTTCACGGCCGGACCTTTATGGTAGTGGTGGACGCCTATTCCAAATGGCTGGAGGTCGCCCTGATGCCCTCCACCACTACCGAAGCTGTCATCCGGGTGCTGCGAGGCCTGTTTGCAACGCATGGGTGTCCTGATGTCCTTGTCTCTGACAACGGACCGCAGTTCACGTCAGGCACGTTTGAGCGGTATCTTTTGGGACTGGGCATCCGCCATGCCCTAACGGCACCTTTTCATCCATCCAGCAACGGGCAAGCGGAAAGAATGGTGCGCTCGACAAAAGAGGCACTGGCGCGCCTGGACCGGGGAGACTGGCATGAGCGGGTCGCCGAATACTTGTTCGTGCAACACATCACCCCTCATGCGGCCACAGGGAGGAGTCCTGCTGAACTGCTTATGGGCCGCCGCCTCAGGTCACCGCTCGACCGGCTACACCCAGACTTTGCCGTGGCTGAACCCCCAGGCTGTGCCAGCGCACCACGGTCATTTGTCCCAGGAAACCAGGTCTTTGCCCGGAACTATGTGGGGGACATCCCTTGGGTGCCAGCCACAGTAGTGGGAGTCACTGGACCTCGCTCGTACCAGGTGGCACTCGAAGACGGACGCTTGTGGCGACGGCACATAGACCAGCTTAGGCGCAGGGTTGGGGACTTGGACACTACCGAGGTGCCCCCAACTGCGCTTGCGGCTCCAGAAGAGACACGTACAGATGGCGAGGCCCCACCTACACCTCCCTCGCAAACTGCCAGCGTGGAGCCGAACCAAGCCGTTTCAGAACAGACTCAGACCACTCCACTTGCGGAGGCTCCACTCACAGCAGCGGATCCAGGGGAGTTGGTTCCAACGCCACCTAGGGTCGCACCACAGCCTCAGCGAGAACTGTGTGGCCCTCCGGACTTGGCTACCAGCCCCCGGCGGTCTGGCAGAGTTTCCAAGCGCCCAACTCATTTAAAGGACTATGTTGTTGGACAGGTATCACTGTTGGTCTAAGTATGGGAAATGTAACCGATATGCTTTTGTGCCTAATTGAACCATTACCCGTAGTGCTGTATATAAGGAAACCATTACGATT